>NC_089494.1:106250814-107469981 GCF_036850765.1 Saccopteryx bilineata | reverse complement strand
AATATTAACCCCAGAAGAAAGAACCTTGTTCTTAGAAATAATACAGGACATACAGGTGTCCCAACTCCTACCACCCAGAGGCAGTTTGAGGCCTTCTTAGGATTAACAGGTTATTGTAGACTGTGGATACTGGGATATGGAGAAACAGCCAGACCCCTCTATAACACCCTCAAAGCAGGTAAAAATGAGCAGAGCACCCTGATCTGGGGCAAGAAAATCAAAGAGCACCTGAACATCTAAAATGCTCCCTAACACAGGCTCTGACCCTAGGTCTACCAGATTCTGAGAAACCTTTTCACCTTTGTCACAGAAAAACAGGGGGTTGTGTTAGGTGTTCTAACTTAGACTTTAGAACCTATTAAAAACTTTAATAGCATCGTCCTCCTAATGGAAAACCCTCAGGTGAAAGTAGAACATTGTTCTATATATAAACCCAGCTACACTAATGCCAATGCTGGGCCCAAAGGCTGAGCAGAGCTGCTGCAAGACGCTAGACCAAGTCTATGCTAGTAGGCTGATCGGAAAGATCAGCCTCTTCCCACCCAGATGAGATTTGGTTCTCTGACAGTAGCAGCTATGTCAGGGAAGGAATCAGATATGCTGGATACGCCATAGTATCCCTGCTCCAAGTAGCAGAAGCAAGAGCCCTCTAACCAGGGGCCTTAGCACAGCTCACTGAGTTAACCAGGACCCCAGAGTTAGGTAAGAACAAGAGATTAAATGTCTATACAGACACCAAATACACATTTCTAAAGTTACATGCTCATGTAGCTATATGAAAATAAAGAGGACTCCTGAATGTCACAGAGATCCCAGTGAACCAAAGTCAACACGGGTGCTTTGAGGTTGAAATAGACCTTCTCTCTATCAGCCTATGAGCAGATTTCACTTCTGCTGGAGTTTTTGACTGCCTAGAAAGACATGTATTTGTTGCTTTCGGAGGCCATATGAATCATTACAAATGCCAATCTGCATCCAAGGACACATGGTCTAAAAGGAATACAAGATTATTCTTGGGATTCTGTAATTAGGGTCAAATCAGATGCAAGCAATTGTACTATTTCTCTTAGTAACCCTCTTCCATCCTAGGTAATGACATCATACAATGGAAGGTAGTAAAACAAAGACACCAAATAATAAAACCCTTATCTGAGATTACATTCTAGAAAGCAATCATCCTAAATGCCAAATCTCTAGATTACCCAGAATGCAACAATGGTTGAATCACACTTGTCTAAACGCACCAAACCCCAGAAGGAAACAGGATACCTGTGCTTCCCAAGGGATTCTTGTTTTCAGTTGGCACTCTCAGGAAGACACTGCCCTACAAGGCCTAAATCCTCAAAAGCCTCTGAGACTTAAAAAGAACTCTTTGATGTGGTACTCCCTCATCAAAATCTATTGAAAAATTTTATCCCCATTGCCATAGCTGATACAAGGGTGCAGGACTCATAGTCATGAGAGTTATGGCCCTGGTAGGCAGTCTTGTAAAACTTGCAGGAGGAATCACATACATTAACAGCTAAGAGCATCACAGCCTCTATGGCCATTATAGCACGTGAGATAGGAAAGGACTTCAAGCTCCTTTTGCAGTCACAGGACTCACTTGCTAAAATGACTTTAGATAACCACATAGCATTAGATTATTTGCTTGCTTCACAAGGAGGAGTGTACACCATAGTAAATATCTCCTGTTGCTTTTACAACAACTCTACTGGCCAGATTGAGGAAAGTAAAAAACAGTTGTTAGAACAGGTCACCTGGCTATAGGAATTAGTAAACCCGGCACTGAATCCCCTATGGGGCAGTCTGTCTAAAACATCTTGCCTAAGCTAACCTGGTTACTCCCCTTACGAGGTCCCTTAGTTGCCATCCTTCTCTTGTTATTATTTGGTCTATTCAGACTTAATTGCCTTGTTTGTTTTGTCTCCTCCAGGATTCAGGCTGTACAACTACAGAGATGGTCATATAGGGTTATCAACTAATCCTTTCAGTCAAAAAACAAGTTAACCCCTTGGACCAAGCTGGACAATACCTCTGCCCATCTGATCCCATTATGGACAGAGAGCAAGAGGAAGAGACCCAGAGTATGCCACCCAATCCAGCAGGAAGTAGCTACAGAAGATGGGTTAGAGTCCTTCTTCCAAAAGAATTGGATCTCCAGTCCTTGAGAGGGGGATGTTAAAGTAGGTGGCTAACCAGACAGGAGCCGGAAGAGGGCAGAGGGTGAAGAAAAAATTCAACCATAAACCCAACCATCAGCTGATAACAGATGGCTGATCTCAATTCTCAGGCCCAGCTATGGCCCAGGGCAGTCACACCTCCCCGCCACCCCCACCCCCACCCCCAGGGAGCGTACACAAAGGGACTGACAAGAGAGGCGATTTAACAGTGGGTGTACCGGGCACCATGCCCTGGGCCCTGAATTCTGCAGGGCCCGAAAAACTCCAACTTTACACTTTTTTCTAGACACCAAGTTTGGTTTCAAATGTGTAATTTAACATTAATAGTACATAATATTTTTTATTTATTTTAAAATATGGTTAATATGTATTTTTATTTTCTCTTTCTCTTTTTTTTTTTCTTCACAGAGACAGAGTCAGAGAGAGGGACAGACAGGGACAGACAGACAGGAACAGAGAGAGATGAGAAGCATCAATCATCATTTTTTCGTGGTGACACCCTAGCTCAGGGGTCCCCAAATTACGGGCTGCAGGCCGCATGCGGCCCCCTGAGGCCATTTATCCGGCCCCCGCCGCACTTCCGGAAGAGGAACCTCTTTCACTGGTGGTCAGTGAGAGGAGCATAGTTCCCATTGAAATACTGGTCAGTTTGTTGATTTAAATTTACTTGTTCTTTATTTTAAATATTGTATTTGTTCCCGTTTTGTTTTTTTACTTTAAAATAAGATATGTGCAGTGTGCATAGGGATTTGTTCATAGTTTTTTTTATAGTCCAGCCCTCCAACAGTCTGAGGGACAGTGAACTGGCCCCCTGTGTAAAAAGTTTGGGGACCCCTACCCTAGCTATTCATTGACTGCTTTCTCATATGTGCCTTGCCCAGGGGGCTACAGCAGACTGAGTGACCCTTTGCTCGAGCCAGCGACCTTGGGCTCAAACTGGTGAGATTTGCTCAAACCAGATGAGCCTGCTCTCAAGCTGGCAACCTCGAGGTTTAGAACCTGGGTCCTCCACATCATAGTCCGCCACTCCATCCACTGCGCCACCACCTGGTCAGGCTGTCTCTCTCTTTTTTTCAAGGGCCCAATATTTTCTTCTGTGCCTGGGGCCTCAACCGACCTTAATCTACCTCTGACTGAAAAACAAGACAATGACCCATATGTGACCTTATACTGGGGACACTAGACATGGAAGGGCAAAATGATAGAAAAGAGCATACATGTGGTCTCAAAACATGAACAGTGCAGATGTTCGACCACCCACTACCAGCAGAGCTGTGCGCTTGCAATGGGCAGAAACAAACCATCCGGAGAGGAGCCGGGAGGTGGGGGAGCTGCCTGGTCAACATAAAAATCTGACAGTGTAAAGCTGGGCACTCAGATAAGTCTGAGTCACCCGCTTAGAAGTCTTCCAAGTATACTTTCTTTTCACTAACAAACGGCTACCTGTTTGTTATTTGTGTCTCATCTGAAACCATTCTCTCCAGAAGATCACAGGCAAGGACTCCAGAACAACATGGCGGAACTGGGAACTGGTGACACTCCCACTTGGGCTATTTCCTGTTCTCTCCCAAAAACTTGCCACTACTGTATTTCCCCATATATAAGGCACACCCTTTTTTGAAAAATTTGGGGTCTAAAAACTAGGTGTGTCTTATACAGTGGTTGTAGAGTTTTTGACTTGCATTTCCCACTTTTTCCGGCTTGTTTTTGCGCTCATTATTGAAGACAGTGATTTGTCATCAGACACAGATGAGGACAAGCTAATGGATGGGAATTTTGACAGTGATGAAGAGTTGAATAAATTTTTTTTTTTTTTTCATTTTTCTGAAGCTGGAAACAGGGAGAGACAGTCAGACAGACTCCCGCATGCGCCCGACCGGGATCCACCCGGCACACCCACCATGGGGCGATGCTCTGCCCATCCTGGGCGTCACCATGTAGCGACCAGAGCCACTCTAGCGCCTGAGGCAGAGGCCACAGAGCCATCCCCAGTGCCCGGGCCATCTTTGCTCCAATGGAGCCTTGGCTGCGGGAGGGGAAGAGAGAGACAGAGAGGAAAGCGCGGCGGAGGGGTGGAGAAGCAAATGGGCGCTTCTCCTGTGTGCCCTGGCTGGGAATCGAACCCGGGTCCTCCGCACGCTAGGCTGACGCTCTACCGCTGAGCCAACCGGCCAGGGCAAATTTTATGATGAATAAAACTTGAGTTCAATAACTTTATATAATACATTTTCTTATCAAATTTTGGGCCCCAAAATTAAGGTGCGTCTTATACATGGGAGAATCTTATACGTGGGGAAATATGGTAAATGCTGCACCTTTAGCATCTGCATATTTCTTTTTTACCCTTTCTCTATATTGTTAAGGGAGAAAGGGCCTCAGAAGCACCTAAACCCCATTTCTAGGCAAAGATATGTTAGCAGCCACAGACCGGGGGCATTGGTGTCTAACGCTCTTAGTGTTTCCAAGAGGAAACTGTCGGTCCTGGTTGGTCTGCAGGTTGCCAACTTAATACACTGAATGGTCTGAGTAAATAACAATTTGTTTTGAAGAGTCCAAAAACACAAAAGCAGTGTTAATAATGAAAAAAAAAAAAAGAAAAGAAACGATAACCTTCCAGCATAGGGTCTGGAAAAACAAGGTTTGTCAAGATTTTTTATATCTCTTAAAAACTGGTAAATATATTTAATATAGTTGCCTAAAATTTATAGGGCCTTTCAAAAGTCCTTAATAGATTTCTTTCCTTTTCCATGGATTCTTTACAAGATAATTAGGACATCCGTACCTAAAGCGTTCCTCCTGTGAAGTCTACAGTTAACATATAGACAGGAGCTTCTCACGGGCAGGGGCAACTCTGTACCACTGGTGACACTTTTAGTTGTCAGACCTGAGGGAGGAGAGGTGGTACTGGAAGCTAATGGGTAGAAGCCAGGAAAGATGGAAGATACCTACCGAGTTCAGGACTGTCCCAACTACAAAGAATTATCGAGTTCAAAATATCAGTGCTGTTGAGGAGCTGTGATATAGTCCAGGTACCAACCCCATCCTCAGAGCTCAGTCAGTGATCGTGAGTCTGCTCTTCACCCACCACCATTCAGCCCCAGGTTATCTAGTCACCAGAACCAAGGTTTTAAAACGTGTCCCTCTACCTCCAAACCTCTATCCTTTCCAACATGCTGCCTCTCACTACCAAGCAGACTATGGTAATCTTTCTGTATTGATTGAAAGGAGGTCCTACAAATTGGAAATCCTATACTCAGTTCTCAAATTCACTGAACATTTCTCTCATTAAACCAGTTTCAGGTAGAAAACAAGAATAGACATTTGGAGAAATAGAGGTAACAATATATGAAGTGTGGCAAAGACTAGGATTTTTATCTTTCTTTTTTAAAACAGAGCTACTGAGCTCTAAGGAGGAACAAGATATTTAAAACAACATATTTTAAGAGAAAATAAAATGAGACACAAAGACAGATGCAGCCTGACCTATAGTGGCACAGTGGATAAAAGCGTCAACGTGGAAGGCTGAGATCATCGGTTTGCATCCCAAGGCTTCCCTGGTCAAGGCACATACGAGATGCAACTTTACTACAAGCTGACGCTTCCTGCCCCCTCCCTCCTCTCTCTAAAAATCAATAAATAAAATCATTAAAAAAAAGGCAAAGAACTAGAAGTTGAAAATAATTAACACACTTCCTGACTTCTCTTGCCTGCAGATACAGCAGCCCTGGAGTCTGTATGGCCTGGGCAGTACTTGACCTATTTTGACAGCCAAAGTGTTAAATATTTAAGAACATTAAATAATAAACACATAACAGACACATAGGGAAAATATCAGACCTTGTGAACTCAATTATGATGTATTTGGTAACAAGGAGTAAAAGCGACCAATCTGTCCAGTGAGGTCTACTGGTCTATCTACAAATGGATATATATATAAATTTTATTTGACTAGATGCATGCTATATGTTTAATTTAAAATGCACTTGCATTTCAACCTCTGATGAGCAGTACTGAAATATCATTAAATCCTGGGAACGTTCATGGAAAGAAAAAACTACAGCAATCATAATATTAGAATTTTATTCCCCTAGGGGTGTCCATAATCACAGGACAAATGATGAAATATATCCTTTAAGTGGAAATGCTCTGTAATTACTATGAACCCTTTATCATAAAGAAAAAGTAAGACAATAAAGAAATCATTTTAAGAAAGCATTCAGAGTTCCCTTTAACTGTTTACTCACATATATCGGATATTCAATTTTTTCCATTAAACTTTCAGAAAGTGGAATCGTGCTTCTCACCAAGCTGTTAAAGAAGCATGAGAAGAGGACCCTTGGGCTGTTCCGAGACAGGGACCACCCTGGGAGGTCCATCAGGGTGGCTTCTGCCCACCTATCTCGCCTCACCAGGTACCCTGATTCTCAGTCCACAGACCTGGGGATGGACGAGAGCAAGCACGGGCAGTCGAGTGACCAGGGGCAGCAGTTAAAGAAAAGAGGGAGTACCAGGTATTTCTAAAATACTTTTGAACTTTCCAGTTTTCTAGTTGACTTAAGAAAAGAAAAAATAATAGAGATGTAGGTAGAGAAGCTCTAGATGGAAGTTACCTACTAAAGACACTGTCAGTTTTAATAAAGAAAAGCCAAGCCTTAAAGAAGAGGAAAGAGAATAAACCCAACAAAAGACAGAGATGCATATGGGCAAGGCATTTAGAGAGAAATGAGGGGGAATGAAAAGTTGAACAATGGGTGTAACTTAGACCCACTGTTTGATACCCAAACTATCAAAATGCAGGTTTGATATGAGAGAGAATATTTGACATAGACACATTAAATGATTATTCTATTAAATTGTTCATCAAAGCTAATGCTGAAATAGATTTGTGCCTTTTGTAACTCCTGAATGTTCTAGAATTTTGGGTGTCCTAAAGAAGACAAAGAGTGGCCCTAGCCAGTAGGCTCAGTGGCAGAGGGTCCGCCTGGCGTGTGGATGTCCCAGGTTCAATTCCCAGTCAGGATACATAGGAGAAGCGACCATCTGCTTCTCCACCCTTCTGCCTCTTCCTTCTCTATCTCTCTCTCTTCTCCGGCAGCCATGGCTCCATTGGAGCAAGTTGCCCCCAGACATTGAGGATGGCTCCATGGCCTCCCCTCAGCCACTAAAATAGCTTGGTTGCTGAAGAACAGAGCAACAGCCCCAGATAGGCAGAGCATTGCCTCATAGGGGGCTTGCTGTGTAGATCCTGGTTGGGGTGCTTGCAATAGTCTTTCTGCCTCCCCACTTCTCACTTAAAAAAAAGATGTGTTGTGTGTTGGCTTTAAGTACATGTTTGCAATTACAACTCTTCATTATAACTTCATTTATAACTATTTTCATGCATAACTTTCTGTATCGTATAGTATTAGTGATAGATAAAAAATATTGAGCATATACTCTATACCATGTGCATGTATTAACAGTTAATTCACATACAGAGAGGCACACGTACATACACATACACACACACCAATGTGGTATATCTATTGCATTTATTTATTTTACAGATGAAGAAACTCTGGGTGGATGTGTGTACATAAGTGCATGCATGGACATGAGTAATACAGGCCAGTAAACCAGGACAAGTGGAATAGAGAAACAGACAGATAGTGACACAGCCAAGCAGTTTACAGCCACCTAGTAAATCACAAAATCCTATCTTCTGTAACCAATGTAAATGGTTTACACTTCTCCTCCCTCACCAAAGGGTAAATAGCTTAAATCACCCTGCTAAGGGAGGGAGATAGCAGAAATCCAATTAGTGCCATTTGCGCCAAGCACACCCAAGGAAGGATGAAGTTAAGGGAATAAATCTCATTCTGGCGCATCAGCATAAAGTGATGAATATTCTATTGAAATCTTTCTCTAAGACCTCCCCTAAGCTCCCAGTCTTTAAAAACCCTCCAAACAAAGGACTTGGTGCATTCTCCCTCCTGGGAGTATGCCTGCCTTTCCCTTGCCCCTCACTGAAGTCATGTGTTGCTTAACTGTAAGTGTCTCCGGGAGATTTGCAACCAGGGGAGCAGTGCACAGCAGCAGGTGCCCAGGGTAACCCCTGAGCCTGTCTCCAAGGCCCCCTTTTCTCTGACTTCCCAGTGACCCCAAGCAGCCCACCTAGGCCCATTTCTTTCCCAAAACATTCTGAGAGAGACAAAGCAGCCCTGCCTGGGCTTTCCTGTTGTTTCTTTATCCTAAACCCTTCCTTGTCTCAGGTCCCCAGCTTTAATGCATGTACTCTCCCAATCACCTGGACTAGCATTGTGAAACTTCCTGCACAAGTCAAGAGCCCGTATATTACTGCAGCCCTAGCCCTAAAGGGCCAGGCCCCCTGTCTGATAACATGTGTACATATATGTCATTTTAGGTACAAATAGAAAAGACATCCTAATTGTCCTTGACTGACACTAAATTTTTTACTCTATAATTAATATCCTTGTGTTGTGAAGATGAACTTTTATCAGTTCTTGGGTGAATATAAATATTTATACTTTCTCCTTGTCTTGCAGGCAGGGTATTGCAGTTAAGACACCTTTGTGAACAGGGCAAAAGATGAATAGCAAACAAACAATTGAAGGATTTCTCCAAAGTTTTTCATTAATGATTAAACAGCATCATCTGATGACTCAGAAAATAAAACATAGCTAAATCTGTCAATTAGCATTTTCATCTTCTTTCCTGATACAGCTTAATGGCATCTGCAAAATGCAACTTCCAACCCTGAGCTCTTTGACATTTTCTGTTTCCTCCTGTGTCTCTCCTGCTGCTCCTGCTATGACTGAGAGCAGCAGCATGTCATACTCCACGGTGGCAAATACATCGCCTGCTGCTGAAAGGAAAGCAATTATTGTGTCCTCACTAAATCTCGGGACAACTCAGGTACTGCTTTTCCATTTAGGTGCATAAACAGCCAACCCAGAATGGGTTTTAAGTGGTCGGACCTCAGTGACAGCAGCTGGGCTGCAGGTTAATGTCACCTACAGTGCCCATTAAGGGTATGGAAAGCTGCCAGGCAAGAGTGCCCTTTCAGTAACTACCATCCGTCCCCCAGGGAAGGTGCCTGCCACATTCCCACACACAAAGAGATAAACAGTGACTGGGAAGATAACATATTTCCTTTCCTTTCCTACTCCCTTGGTTTGAGGACAGTGACCCTGGAGTGGAGGTTGGGCTGTTTCTCAAATAGTTTTCTGGCTGGTGGAGTAGAAGTCAGGAATTATATCTCTTTTCTTGTTTTATGTCTCTTTTCATGTCTGTCTCCCTCCCTCCCTCCCTCTCTCCCTCCCTCCCTCCCTCCCTCCCTTCTTCTCTCTTTCTCTTTCAATTGATTTTAGAAACAGAGGAAGAGAGAGAGAGAGGTAGAGAGAGAGAGAGACATCAATTTGTTTTTCCACTTATTTACACATTTACTGGTTGATTCTTTTTTGTTTTTAAAGAGTAATTTTTAAAAATTTTTTATTTATTCATTTTAGAGAGGAGAGGGAGAGACAGAGAGAGAGAGATAGAGAGAGAAAGAGAGAGAGAGAGAGAGAAAGAGAGAGAAGAGACAGAGAGAGAGAAGGGGGAGAGGAGCTGGAAGCATCAACTCCCATATGTGCCTTGACCAGGCAAGCCCGGGGTTTCGAACCGGCAACCTCAGCATTTCCAGGTCGACGCTTTATCCACTGCGGCACCACAGGTCAGGCCTGGTTGATTCTTGAATATGCCCTGACCAAGGATGGAACCAACAAACTTAGTGTATTGAAACAACGCTCTAACTGCTGAGTACTGGCTGGGCCTAGGACTCACATCTCTTTCTTTCCCAGGCATCTCTGTCTAGCCCACCTAGGTGTCACATATGTGTCAACTCCTATCTAACTCCACCTCTTCTGAACAGTCAACAAAAGAGATTCTAAGTGATAGAGAAAACTGTGCCCTTGGGAGAACTTCAGCGTGCAGCTTTGCATTTAATAAGGAGTTTTAATTGTTTCTAAGCTGGAGAACTCAGTGCCCTGAAAAAACAAGGTCAATACAACATTTTCTCGGGAGTTCTTTTTAATGCACTTTTGCCTCTCTATGCTAAAGAAATTGCCTTGTAAACACTATCAAACACCAAAGAATCCACACTCCATTCTAAATAAATACAGCAAGCCTCTGTTAACCAGAATCCAATGGACTGATACACCAAATAAGCAGAATCAGGTTGAACACCCCAGTTTTAAAAGAAAGCAGTACTCAGGCGCATATTCATGTCTGCCAAAGAAACACATTTCAGTGCTCTTCCTGGGGTCAGTTCAGTGATCCAGTCCCTGTCTAGCTTCTCTTACTCATAGAGAATGGGTTTTTAGAATATAGACCCAGGGACAGTAATCATATTGTCACTATATAATGACATAATTAGTGGGATGCTTGTGGTTACAACATTAACATTTTGGAGAAATTTTTCATGTACATGAACAAAAATTTTTAAAAGAATTTTGGAGTTAGCAGTAAACAGCAATTTATATCTATGCCTACACCGTTGGCCCTAAGTATTCCAAAGTACAACTTTTAAGCACTTCCTTTGCCCTGCTATTTGCTTTAGTCCTGGGGGGAGAGCTGGAACTTCCATTTCTCAACACAGAGGGCAACCTGAGGTGGGAGGTGAAATGACTACTCAAGTGACAGCACACCGATACCCAGGGCGTGCTTGGACGCGGGCTCTGTACCCAGGGCAGGCTTGGACGCGGGCGCTGTACCCAGGGCGTGCTTGGACGCGGGCTCTGTACCCAGGGCAGGCTTGGACGCGGGCGCTGTACCCAGGGCAGGCTTGGACGCGGGCGCTGTACCCAGGGCGTGCTTGGACGCGGGCCCTGCACCCAGGGCAGGCTTGGACGCGGGCGCTGCACCCAGGGCGTGCTTGGACGCGGGCTCTGTACCCAGGGCAGGCTTGGACGCGGGCGCTGTACCCAGGGCGTGCTTGGACGCGGGCTCTGCACCCAGGGCAGGCTTGGACGCGGGCCCTGTACCCAGGGCAGGCTTGGACGCGGGCCCTGTACCCAGGGCAGGCTTGGACGCGGGCGCTGTACCCAGGGCGTGCTTGGACGCGGGCGCTGCACCCAGGGCAGGCTTGGACGCGGGCGCTGTACCCAGGGCAGGCTTGGACGCGGGCGCTGTACCCAGGGCGTGCTTGGACGCGGGCGCTGTACCCAGGGCGTGCTTGGACGCGGGCGCTGTACCCAGGGCAGGCTTGGACGCAGGCGCTGTACCCAGGGCAGGCTTGGACATGGGCGCTGTACCCAGGGTAGGATTGGATGCGTGCACTGTGTGTTTAAATCCATCACTGCTGAAGCCAATCAGTTGACACCATTTCCCTGAAATGTTCTCTTTTGAGAAGAAATTTTAGTTTACAAAAAAAAATTAAGTTTCTATTATCCATCAGTGGACACCTTGCTAGTTCTTTCCAGAACAATTAGGAGCCTGAAATCTGTCCTTGGTTCTCTTAAATTTTCCCAAAATGTTCACTGGCAGAAAGAACACAAAATCTCCACAAATTAAACCTCACCAGAGTTAGTTCAGAAAGTGCAATTTCTATTGTCTGGCCAGCAGATGCAAGAGTTTTTAGGTGATAGGTGCTGTAGAACAACTCTGAAACAATTTATTTCAGTTATTCTATACAGAAAAAAAGGAAAGGAAGAAGTCCAAGGAATGATTATGTGTAGAGCCAGTTATTTATTTTTTTCTTTTTAAGATAAATCCTAGGTCCTGGAGTTGAACAAGGCCATTGGTGAGCATGTGGTGCATTGGGAGAACAAAGGCTAGGAGCCATTTAGCCTGAGCTTGAGGTCCACTCAGCACTTCTTAACAACGACTGCTCACTCAGCACTTTTTAACAACGACTGTTGATGCTGTCCCCTTCCTCCCATGATTAGGAAGACCCATGGCCTTGCAGAATTCCACACATCCAGTGTGGAAGGGAGGTCACACAGACATACTCAATGGTCATTCATTTCTACAACTACTATCTATTTTAGTCACATGCTGTCACCTTTGCCACACCACTGAATTAGTAGAAAAGCTGGGAGTGGTAGCAATCTAACACTGGCCTGTCTTCCGTCAGTGCTTTCCATAATCACGTCCGAGAGTGCTGAGGGTTCGTCAGAGTGCACTGCTAAACATCATGTGGCAGACTGTCCTGCCAGGAAAAACGTCTCAAATCCGCTTTACCTCCTTTTTCTATGCTGTTAGGGTCTCAACTATGTAGTGTGGGCACTGCTTCGTGCACCTTGCGGAACTGAAAGTGATGAAGACATGAAGAAGGGCCTTGCAGCATCCCACGGCAGGCACGTGCCCGTGTGAATCTGGGACACGCCGGTGTGACAGGTGCTGTAAGAAGAGACCCAGTTCACCCTGAGAAGGAGAGGCAGGGAGGAAAGCCCGTTTCCAATCCCTCAAGAGACAGTTTATTTCTCAGTATGAGTGTAGATGCTGCAGTCACCCAGCTTGGGTTCAAAGCCTGGCTTGACAACTTTCTTGTTCTTTGATCTTGGGCAAGGCCCTCAACCACTTTGTGCCTCAGTTTCCTCATCTGTAGAATAGAGATACAGTCATCCCTCGCCATATCGCGCTTAATTTTTCATGGTCTCACTGTACCATGGATTTTTAAATTGTATATATCTATTTTGTTTTTTGTTTTTTTTTTTGTATTTTTCTGAAGTTGGAAACGGGTAGGCAGTCAGACAGACTCCCGCATGCGCCCGACCGGCATCCACCCGGCATACCCACCAGGGGGCGATGCTCTGCCCATCTGGGGCGTTGCTCTGTTGCAACCAGAGCCATTCTAGTACCTGAGGCAGAGGCCATAGAGCCGTCCTCAGCGCCCGGGCCTACTTTGCTCCAATGGAGCCTCGGCTGCGGGAGGGGAAGAGAGAGACAGAGATGAAGGAGAGGGGGAGGGGTGGAGAAGGTGCTTCTCCTGTGTGCCCTGGCCGGGAATCGAACCTGGGACTCCTGCATGCCAGGCCGACACTCTACCACTGAGCCAACCAGCCAGGGCTATATCTAATTTTATGTCACAGATTTTTCACTAAATCACAGGATTTTGCAGTATATAGGTACTTTTATATATTTATTATTTCAATTATTTATTTTGCGGTAAAATAAGCAAAATAAGTGTGGGAAAAGTTAATAACCGTGTGGGAAAGGTTTATAAAAGTGTGGGAAGGGTTTATTAAACCCTTAAAAAATATATATATACAAATAATAAAATAAATATAAAGTCACTACTTCTCAGATTTCCACCTATCGCAGGGGGTTCTGGAACCTAACCCCTGCGAGAGATGAGGGACCACTGTTATACTAGTGATGATTTCTAATTCATATGGATTTTAAGAGGAATGTAATGAATACTCAAAAGCTGACTCTGTAAGGGATAACGTAATGCTGGTGGCCGAGGCCAGGCAGGTTCCCACTGGATTTGGGCAGATGGTAGGGGAACTGTGGAGCTGGAAAGCATTGGCTATTCCGGTTCATTAGAGTCTCGAAAGGGCAGGCCAGTAAACAGGCAGGGGAAACCTTTCCTAGCAGTGGCAGGTAAGCAAACAGGAAAATCGCCCCTTGCTGTGCAGGCAAGCAATCTGCACCAAGGGCAAGCACCCACAGCCTTACACAGGCTACACACACATGTGGCTCTGTCACGTGCTCATGCACTAATCATGTAAAGTGCAAGTGAGCAAGCCTAACACAGCAGTTTTCCCTACATATAGCCATTCTTCTTGAGGACTGAAATGGCACAGCGTGGTGCCACCATCATGGTGGTCATGGTTAAAAGTATCTGTCATGGAGGGCTTACCATGTGACAGATGCCAGCTCAGGCATCTTATGTTTCTAATCTTATTTTGTTAACTCTTCCCAGCCAGTAGATATTATGCCCACTTATGACTGATTGCTCACAAAAGTTGAATAGCTTCTCTGAGGTCACACAGGCAGTGAGTGGCAGAGTGGAGACTCCATCCCGTGACTGTGTGACTGTCTGGATCCTAAGTCCATGCTCCTCCTATCACTCTACCCTGCTTTCTACCATTTCTCCGTATTTGCAAAGAAAAAGAATTGCCTTCTGTTCAATTGTAGATTTAGCTTTGTGGTCAAGCTGTTCCCCATTTATAACGGATCCCTTTAAGGGGGCTGCTGCATGTCTTAAAGATGAAATGGTGCATGACAATTAAAGTAGGGAGCATCAGACTCCTTGTCAGAAAGTAATTAGCAAAATTCCTGAAATAGGGTGCCCCTCACGACTCACACTAACGCAGAAAACAGCTTATTGATGCTAGATTTTTCATTTTGGTAAGAGGGATTAGCTCCTTTAAATCCTGACTGAGCTGAATCTCTGCTGTGAATGGAAGTGTAGAAAAATCCAAGCACAGGTCCGTCTACTTGTGGTGGCTCACTACCTCCTGTAACAATGGCAAACATTTGGTGAGTGGTAATTACATGACATGTGTTGTGCTATGTATTTTATATAAGGTATTGTCCTTAAGTCTCATGTGGCCCGATGAAGCACTGCCATCATCCCCATTTTACAGATACTCAAACACAAAAGGAAAAAATAACTTGCCAACTTTTTAAGTTACCTGTGGAATATCCCAATGGAGGTGGGGTACAAATGTAGGTACTCTGCTTTCTGAGCTATAATCACTGTGATATATATCGCAACAAAATATTTTACTTTACACAAGCAAACTGCTATTCTTTACAACGGAAATACAGCCCACATCCTAATATCTAGATTGCTAGTGCAGTTAGCCATTGAACAAGACAGGTTTGAACTGCACGAGTCCACTTATACACGGATGTTGTTTAATAAATATTGTAGATGTATTTCCTTTTTGTTATCACTTTCTTTAACTTTTTTTTTCTCTAGCTTACAGTATGCAATATATACAACATAAAATGTGTTAATTGACTCTTTAATTATCAGTAAGGCTCTGGTCAATAGTAGGCTATTAGTACTTAAGATTTTAGGGAGTTAAAATTATACGTGGATTTTTGACTACACAGGAGCCCCCCCCCCCCCATAGATCAAGGGTAAACTTAATTTGTCCTGCTTAACAACTAATGGATGCTGTAATTGGGTCATTGTACCTTCTCTCTTTCCTTTCAGTAAAGCCAGAGTACACAAGCAAAGGCTGTGAACATTATAATTTAAATAGAGATAGAGCAAAAATCAGCATTGAGTTTGGGGCCCAGGTTCATTGCTAAGGAAAGCAATGCCACAGAGCTTCTTCATCCTGAATAAATCCACCTGTGATGTCAACCTTCTCTCCTAGATCTGTCATTTGTTCTATAAAAACATATAGAATAAAGAGTCATAAAACAGTTAAATGGCCCTGGCCGGTTGGCTCAGCGGTAGAGCGTCGGCCTAGCGTGCGGAGGACCCGGGTTCGATTCCCGGCCAGGGCACATAGGAGAAGCGCCCATTTGCTTCTCCACCCCTCCGCCGCGCCTTCCTCTCTGTCTCTCTCTTCCCCTCCCGCAGCCAAGGCTCCACTGGAGCAAAAGATGGCCCGGGCGCTGGGGATGGCTCTGTGGCCTCTGCCCCAGGTGCTAGAGTGGCTCTGGTCACAATATGGCGACACCCAGGAGGGTCGCAACATGGCGATGCCCAGGATGGGCAGAGCATTGCCCCCTGGTGGGCAGAGCGTCGCCCCCTGGTGGGCGTGCCGGGTGGATCCCGGTCGGGCGCATGCGGGAGTCTGTCTGACTGTCTGTCCCTGTTTCCAGCTTCAGAAAAAAGAAAAAAAAAAACAAAAAACAGTTAAATGAAAATTTCACCTAATGATATATTGATCGTGCATACATATCTTTGTTTTTGCATATTCTGTGTTGTATAAAAGGGCCCGTTAAAAGCTGAATTTAAATAACTATTCACATCTCACATTACTATTGAATCAATTGCCTATTATAAAAATTATTGCCATCTTTAAGAATTACTTTGCTAAGTAAAGTAATTAGGACTGATGTTTTATTTTCTACTTCAGTTCCAAAAATTGATTTTATATGCTAATCAGAATATAAAAATTGGGATATAAATGTCCGAAAGCAAAATAAATGGCTAGCCAAGCTTCACGTTTGACAGTTTATATAATATTTGGTGTTTCTCAAGGCATTTTGATCTTGAAAAGACATTGCTGATTATTATATAAGGTCTACCAGAAAGTTCTGTCCATTTTTGGAATAAAACAAAATACAAATTTTTCTTACCATCAATAAACTTTATTAAATAATATAATTGCCATTATTATTAATGATTTCTTGCCAGCGTGCGGGCAATTTGTATATCCCATTTTTGAAAAATGTTTTATCTTTTGATGAGAAAAATTGAACCAGTGCTTGTTTGATATCTTCTTCATTTTTGAATTTTTTTCCCTTCAAAAAATTTTGTAAGGACAAAAACAAGTGATAGTCAGAGGGTGCTAAGTCCGGGGAATATGGTGGATGTGACAGACATGCTTCTGTAACATTCCTTCCTTGTTGAAATGAATAAAAATTACAGTGGCGTAAATGAACTTTATCAGTAGCCATGGGTACACTATCGCTTCACACATAAGATAACGTGAATCAACTTTGTTTTAGTTAATTTGCTACGTCAGTATGTATAGAATACATTAAGTGATAAAAATAGAGAGGCACACATGTGCCAAATAAATGTGCTTACGTGTCGAAACATGTTGTGATAGAAACGGACAGAGGCCCTGGCTGGTTGGCTCAGTGGTAGAGTGTCAGCCTAGCGTGCAGAAGTCCCGGGTTTGATTCCTGGCCAGGACACACAGGAGAAGCGCCCATCTGCTTCTCCACCCCTCCCCCTCTCCTTCCTCTCTGTCTCTCTCTTCCCCTCCCACAGCTGAGGCTCCATTGGAGCAAAAGATGGCCCAGGCGCTGGGGATGGCTCCCTGGCCTCTGCCCCAGGCGCTAGAGTGGCTCTGGTCGCAACAGAGCTACGCCCCGGATGGGCAGAGCCTCGCTCCCTGGTGGGCGTGCCGGGTGGATCCTGGTCAGGCGCATGTGGGAGTCTGTCTGACTGCCTCCCTATTTCCAGCTTCAGAAAAATACAAAAAAAAAAGAAAAAAGAAACAGACAGAACTTTCCGGTAGACCTTATATTAGTATGTCAGCACTGAAGTAGATGGAAACTTCTCAGTTTTACAGTCTTTTTTTTTTTTACAGAGACAGAGAGTGAGTCACAGAGAGGGATAGACAGGGACAGGCAGACAGGAATGGAGAGATGAGAAACATCAATCATTAGTTTTTCGTTGCACATTGTGACACCTTAGTTGTTCATTGATTGCTTTCTCATATGTGCCTTGACCACGGGCCTTCAGCAGACTGAGTGACCCCTTGCTTAAGCCAGTGACCTTGGGTCCAAGCTAGTGAGCTTTGCTCCAACCAAATGAGCCCGCGATCAAGCTGGCAACTTCGGGGTCTCGAACCTAGGTTCTCCGCATCCCAGTCTGACACTCTATCCATTGCTCCACCACCTGGTCAGGCTCAGTTTTACAGTCTTAAGTGACAGTCCAAGAACAAAGAGGTCAGACCTTTGACCAGTATAGAAGGTTGGGAGATCATACCTCCTATGTATTAAAAGAGCCATTATGTCCTAGAGCTTCAAAAGAAAAGCAGGAAAGAGAGAGGTAGCATTTACTGAGTGTCCTAGGTACACCTGGCATCAAACTCAATAAAACATCTTTTCTCCATGCCCTACAGTTATCTGGCTAGGTAGTTATTGTTATTATTACTCTTACAGATAAGGACACAGACTCAGACAAGGTATGTCATTGGTACTCTGTCACACAGCGGGGAAGCGCTGAGCTGGGAATCAGACACAGGTCGCTGGTTCCAAAGGTCATGAGCTGGGAATCAGACAAAGGTCTGCTGGATCAAAGGCCACACTTTCTTCTTTCCATTAACCCCACCAAGTGTAAACAGTTTAATAAGTTTCTACACAAGGACTGAGCTTCCTGATGGTTTTGCCCTTTGGCATGATTATTTTGATAATGTTTCAAATCAAAATGAATAACCTCACCTGGTTTTACACTAGCAATGGTGAATTGTAGAGAAAGTGTATAAAACCACAGAAGATGCATTAGAAGCAAAGACAATATTTTCAGATATATTAATGGAGTTAGCAAGTTGAAAAGAAAGGGGAAACTACTCAATATGACAAAATGGTCATATGAGGTGACAATAAGCTGGGAGGTCTGAGTAAGTTCCCCATCACTCTGTCCTTGCAATAGCTTATCTATAGAATGAAAGGTTATACTTTTTTAGGTAAAACTTCTCTTCTGCTACAGGAATGGCTGATAAGATTGATTCCTCCTCTAATAGTGATAGGCAGTAGGCCTCTGGTGCACAGAGATACATCCCTACCTCATTTCACTACTCTAGGAACAGAGTGGCGTTTATTAAATAATGTCACCCAGATTTGTCCCCATGATCCTAGCAGAGAGACATAAGTGACACTGTTATAATAAATACCCAAACAACTAAAATTGTCAGATTCCTTCGAGGCTCCTGTAATAAATCAAACTTTCTGAAGCTGTACTAGAAGTCAGGCCTCTTTTCAACTGTGCTGTCTGCCTCCCTCTCCACCCACCCTGGATCTTCTTCATTTCATTAGTGTAAAGAATATGACTTACAAATATGTCAATAAGATGAACGATTTCTACTTTCTACATGGCATATTCAGGCCATAGCATACCTGGGTTTATACTTGGCTTTGCCATTGTTTAGCTGTACTCCTCGGACTTCATTTAAACTTCACTGGCCTTAAGAGTACTCATTGGCTTAACATTTCTCATGTCTTTGATGGTCCAAATTCAGGGCAACTTGGTTTAAGATAAAGGTTTATGGAAGGGATAGTTAATAAATTGTCCTCATTGTTTTGGGGTAAACTGTGTTCCACCAAAATTAATGCTAACCCCCAGTAACTCAGAATGGGACTGTATTTGGAGACAGGGGCTTTAAAGAGGTCATTAGGTTAACATAGGATAATAGGATAGTCACTAATCCAATATGACTGGAGACTGTCTTTATAAGAAGGAGAGATTAGCACACAGAGAAATCAGATATCCACAGAGAGACAACCATGTGAACACAGCCAGAAGGCAGCCATCTGAAAGCCTATGAGGAGTGTGTCAGAAGAAACCAAACATGCTAATACCTTGATCTCAGACTTCTAGCCTTTAGGACCACAAGCAAATTTATTCCTATTGTTTAAGTTACTCAGTCAGTGATACTTTGTTACAGCAGCCCCAGCAAATGAACATACCCATTATACCAGTCATCAACCTCCTTGGACAGGATGGACAATTTTTATAATGATTTCACGCTACAGCAGAGAATACATATGCTTAATTAATCTTTTGAGTAGTGAGGTTTTTTTTCATGCTTGCTGACCCCGGGAGTGAGTTTTTTTTCCCCCCAAAACAAAATTAGTTCCAGTTCCAGTTTTATTAACTTAAAATCATGTTTGTTTGATAACCAATTTATGGAAACAAGAACTTACATTTGCCTTTTTTTAAATGTTGCCTTATACTTTTTTAAAATAAAAGTTTTTGTACGATTGTATTCTGGATGGTCAGGAGGCACAAGGACATACATGAACGTTCATACTACTCAAAGGGTTAAATAATTTTACCCTCAAAGTTAGTAACTTATTCTTCAGACTATAAACAAACACCCTGATCTGTGCTACACTCAGATGTTTAAACATGTTTTATTCCCATCAAATATGTAGGCTTGAAGTAGACTTTTCAAGAAGTCTGAATTTTAATATTAGCTAATAATAGTAGATACTCAGAATATTTAAAGGGCATGATTGAAGGAAAAACTAAACTACATGGGTTTATAAAAAATTTTTTTATTTGTCTAAATCAAATATCTAAATTTAATAATTTGGTTAAGAAAAGATATAGTGATTTATCTTCATCATCATTAGGTTTGTAATGGTCTGAGCAAGGGAATGAAGTTCTTCACAGAGCAATAGCAACATGCTCTTCTCTAAGGATACCAGTACATGTTCAAAGACATGAGAATCCTATAAAAACATGAGAGCTTACTAACAAGAATGAAATTTTTCTAGGAAAATTGCACACACACGGACTATCATTGCATTCCAACTCCTTAACACTAGAGAAAACTACATAAGCATCCAAAGACTAAGGAAGCCTAGACTCACATACTAGCAACCTGGACAATGCACCTGTTTCCCCATGCAACTCTGATTCTGAGATTAAATCCTCCCGCATTGCCACTGGTCATTCTAAAAGCATTCCAGCAAAGGTAACACCTGAGTGTCAATCAGATTTTGTTTCATTGTTAAGAAAACTGAGGCATAACTGACCCACTGAAGCACAAGATCGGTTAAGGATTTGGTGGTGCCCTCAAGATGGGAACCCAAGAATTCTTTCTCTTTTACTTTAACCAAGTATTCCTTCTTTCCAAGAGTGTGTGTTATGACACATTTGCTTTTTTAAAGTACAAGGTCACTGCCCCCTTTCTCCAGGACCCTGCTATGGTTATATGCAGGGGAAAACCAAAGTCTCGTAATATCAATTCTTGTGGATTTAACCTTCCTTTTTCTTTGTTTCTCTTCCCTTAAGTCTGTTTAGTAGCAGAGAGAAATCTTAAGTTGTATATTTTTTTTCCTTAATGAATCAGCCAGAAGAAAGAATCCCCTAAAAATAATAAGTTTATGCCACTTTTTTTCTTTTGATCTTTAAAAAGAACACAAGGTTAAGTCACTAAGAAAGAAAGAAAGAAAAAAACCTAAAAAAAAGCTCTATGAAACAGGTCCCCTGGGCTACTTTTAACAAAGCATATAAACAGCGGGTTTCTTTGGTCTTTGAAGGCAAGGGCTTTAGAACAAGGAGGAAGAATTTCATGACTTTTGACACTGAAGAGTCTTTATGTATGTGATGAGGGGCTAATTGAAAAGGTGGGTGGGGCCCCTAGGAAAGTTGTATAGCCACATTTTCAACAAACATTCTAATATGTTCCCTGGCAGCCATTAATTTAGTCCTACTAAGATGGCCTTCTGCTTGGTACTGATGGGGAAAAATAATTAAGAAAATCGGAGGTAGAGTGAAAAAGATAGTCTGTCTTTGGCAAGGTGATTCTTCAGTTTATACTTAGCAACTGCGGAAGAATAGCTAGTTAAAATTCTAATTTCATTTTCTTTTTTGAACTGCCTTTCGATGGTATTTGCCGGTTCTGTCCCATCATGTAAGGAGGCCACACATTTTATAGAAAACAAATTAAATTAAACAGTGTTGGCATACCCCAGCTACAGTTCTAGAAATCTTGGCCTGGTTTTTGGTGTTAACTGTTTGGTTCCAGAAACAAATGCAGTGCCCACTTCTGACAATCATCTGGTTATCTTAGCTTTCTGGACTCAGCCAGCCAACCCCTACCCACACGCCCTGCACACCTTGTCTTTACAGAACTTCCCCAAATACATACTACTGCCAGCAAATTATTGTTTTTTCAATTGTACCAGCCGACACACATAAAGACTGGCTTTTCATGAAGCAAAGGGCAAGCTCTGAGCATTATGTCAAACCACAGTAACAGCAACTTCTTCACCCTAGCTAGCTAGAGTCGACTGATGAGTGTCTTTTCAATAGCTTGGAGATGGGCGCCGTTTTGTTTAAATTGGTGATAACAGACTCCAGCTATCAGTTTAGGATTGAAAAACTACTCTTATTTTCTTCATCTTAAAGACTGTTCAAAGAACTCATTTACCCTCAAAAGTCTTTTCCTGTGGGTAATATTTTTCCACCCAAAACAGTTCATGGTGTTTTAAACATTGGGAGTCTCAGCCTTCCTCTTTTTCTCTTCCTCTCTCTACAGTACTCAAATGTTTATTAAGATATAATTACCTTATGCATTAATCTGCATACTATATAATTAAATTGTTCCAATTTACAAAAAATAGCTCTGGATAGCTTTTGAAAAAGTGTGGGGGAAAGGAAGACAGTAAGATATAATAACTGCCCTCAAAGATCTTTACAATCTGCCAGACCAAGTTGTGGGGCAGTGGATAGAGTGGCAGCTGGGATGCTGAGGACCTAGGTTCAAAACCCCAAGGTTGCTGGCTTGAATGTGGGCTCATCCAGCTTGAGCGTGGGCTCACCAGCTTGAGTGTGGGATTATAGACATGACCCCATGGTCCCTGGCTTAAAACCAAAGATTGCTGGCTTGAGCAAGGAGTCATTTTCTCTGTTTCAGTCCCCCCCCCCCACTGCCCACTGTCAAGGCACATATGAGAAAGCAATCAATGAACAACTAAGATGCCGCAACAAAGAATTGATGTTTCTCATCTCTCTTCCTTCCAGCCTGTCTGTCCCTGTCTGTCCGTCTCTCTCTCTCTTGTTTTTTTTTTAAAAATAGATCTTTACAATCTATTTGATATAGCCAAGAAAGAAGTAATGAATGACCATAATAATAGGACTTAATAAACACAACTTAAGTGACATAAAATAGTAAAGGCAATAAAAATTCAGAGATAAGAATATTTGGGAAAAGAGAAGGCATTCTAGCATGTAAGCATCCCATCTCTCATGCCTCCTGCACTCCTACTTTTCCCCTCTCTCAGTAGCCAGCTCATACCCTCAGGGGTACTGTTTCTAGACTTCTCAAGAAGCATTGGAAAAATTGTTTTATTTAGATACTATCCCATGTTACTATTGTCAGTTCCTCTAACCATTATCAACTTCTGAATGAAATTACTAAGACCACTGAATCAAATCTATTCCTTGTTGCTTCCTACAATCACACTCTTTATCTCATAAAATAACCACTTATTAGAGTTTATATACAGCTGTAAAAATGTCAAAATATAACAACATAAGAAATTACAAACTTAGTCAGACTTAGCACCAATCTCCGACTTATCATTTGGGAAGTGAGCAGTTCTCAATTTCTTTTTCCGTACCCATACCCCTGAAGCCTATGACTTACTCTGCCCACTAACAATTCTCCTTCAGGCAGTGCTTCTAACGGGGTGTGGGGGGATGGGCTCTCTTTTTTAGAGTAATATAGCAGATGCTGCCATGGGAAGAGCAATATGTAATTTAATAGAGGCCCTCAGGTGATCTTGATATTCTTATTCTCCCCATTCTTAGATACATATTATTGAAAAACAAGCTCCATGAGTACCATTCTAACTTCCCCTAATAACCTATAATCAAGCTGTCATCTGAGAATGTATCTAAATAATTTAAAACATCTACACTTCACAATACCAGTGTTCAAATGTCCTTTAAACTTCCAAACTCTTAGGTAGTACAGTTATGACCACACATAACCACACAGCACTCTCTATAGCTCCTTATCTGAGTGTCTCTCCACTCACAATCCAAACGTGTTGAAGTCAAGGTTAAGGGCTGTTGGTTTGTGCTTGTGATTTTGTTTTTGTCTTTGCATTTCCAGCACCTGGGACAGAGCCTGGAATCTGGCATTCTTTTGGACCACATTAAATTATCATTTTTGCCACTTAAACATGGCCAAATCTTGGCAATTCATAAGACTCAACCTAATTATTGTAAACAATGACAGATGAATAAAAAAATAAAAGATGAGACTAAACATCATTTAAGATGTCAAATAAAGAGAATGGAGAAGGAAAAAACATTCATATTTACTGAGACTTTGGTGTAGTAAGTCTGGGTTGGGACCCAGGCACCTACATTATACCTAGTATCACAGATGATCTGAGGCAGATGACACATGAACCACACTGTGACAAATGTTTGCTCTCTGGGGCACCAACGCAGTAGAATGTGCTTCTGGTCCATCAGGAGGAGACCAGAGACAAACCTGCCTCCCATCTCTTCTTCTCCACATGGATTATCCTCGTCCCATCAGAATCAGCTGTGTGAATAAGACTCAGAGAGTCCTAGACAGTGTGTGTGGTTGTCCTCATCTGGCCTTATGCTATTATGCTGTTTTCAAAGGTATTTTGCCCTTTGGAAAGTCCCTGGAAGCTTTGTGACTGTCGCTCAGAGGTGCCTGCCCACTCCCATCATCCTAGTCTGCACCGAGCACGCACGGGGTGGAATCATTTCGCTCCTGCATCTCTGAGTGAGCTCTTTTAGGAAAGCATTCTGTAATGTGCTCAGAGACCAAAGCACTCAGAGGTCATTGTGTTTTTTGTTCAGGTGGTCTCAAAGTCTGAAAACCCAGGGGACTTTAGGAAAGCTTTCTTCATATTGTGATTAATTAGGGCCCACACTTGACAGGACAGGTCATCAGAGTGGTCCCCACTGGAGGGCACACCATCTCATGTCAGACAGTGAGACAGGTGACAGGGGAGAAGACAGGCTCTACAATGAGACGGGAAGAGGTAACCCTGCAGGCTCCTGGTTCACCAGATTTAAACTGTCCTGTTCTCATCTTTCAAGGTATAAGAAAGGTGAAAGTTTATTCAGTGACAACCAGGGACTCAAATCCTCCAAGGCCATGTTATAGACACAGGTGTGGAGTTGCTGGACATGCTGTGTTAATGACTGCACTTGTTACTTTGAATTAGGCACTACTCACAAGGGACAAAGCATTGAACTTACCATGTTATGTCATCAAACATATCACACAGCTGATAGATATATGAATTTCCAACTGCCCTTTTGCTGTTCTGCTTGGCTGCCTGACCCCACCCTTAATTACCGAACAATCACCTCTAGGACAGAGGGGTTCCAGGAAGCTGATCAATCGCCCCAAGGAGGAGTATTCAGAAAGCTGAACATATCAGCACACCCTTGCTCGAGGCTATCCCCAACCCTATAAAGTTTTACCTCAGTCTGTTTTGGAGGCCCTTCTTTCGGAGAAGTGCCCCAGCAGGTCTTTCTCCTCTAATAAAGCCTGCACACCTGGAGTTTGAGTGCCGTCTCATTCTTACAACAGTCAGATGTAGTATCAATATACCATTCATTATGCATATTTGCCTGGATTTCTAGACTTTATGACAACTCTGTAGAATACTAAAAATATTACCATGTTAAATTTAAATAGATACATGAAAGGAAGAAGGATTTTATTAGCAAAAAATATCAAAAATGATAAAACCTGCAAAAGAAAATCAAGAGATTAGAATAAAAAAAAAGAATAAAGAGAAAAGAAAGAGAGAAAATAGAAGAAGAAAAAACCCCTATGTTACCTGTGCTCAGAACAGAGAAATACTGAAGAGACCAATAGTGTAAGAAAAATATAAGGGAGAAAAGAATAAAAAATTCCATCCTTTGAAAAAATTTATTTCTAAAAATTAGAATGAGATCACCAAAATCTGCATTCCATCCACCCATCCATGCATCCAAGCATCCATCCATGCATCCATCCATTCATTCATCCCTTCATCCAGGAGACACTCCCTGAATGACAACTATATCCAGGGGCTATCACAGATAAGATAGGCTCATATGCAAAAGTCACACAAAGTTCCTGCACTCATGGACCTTTAATTTTAGTGAGGGAGTCAGACCAAAATACATGAGTGTATAATCTGAATTTGTGTAGCCAGGAGCAGTGGTGTAATGTTTAACCAGGCTGGGGGAAAGATGCATGATTTGTGGCTTCTGCTGAAAGTGTAAATACTCACACCCTGGACAATTCAAACTACCAATGTGAAGTCACACTCTATGTAACAATGTGATGTGTATAGTTGGCTCTGTAGAGCAGGACAAGCCAGATCCAACTCGTAGCTGCCTGTGAGATGAAGCAGCAGAGTGTGTTAAGGGGTATTTACTGCAGGGAATGGTGGATCTTTGAGGCCAGTGGTTCTCAAACTTTTGGAAGTTGGGGCACATTTAAAATCCTACAAATAGGCCTGACCTGTGGTGGCACAGTGGATAAAGCGTCAACCTGGAACGCTGAGGTCACTGGTTCAAAACCCTAGGCTGCCTGGTCAAGGCACATATGGGAGCTGATGCTTCCTGCTCCTCCCCCCTTTCTCTCTCTCTCTCTCTCTCACCCTCTCTCTGTCCTTTCTCTCTAAAGATAAATAAATAAAATCTAAAATACAATAAAATAAAAAAAGAGTAGCCCTGGCCGGTTGGCTCAGCGGTAGAGCGTCGGCCTGGCATGCGGGGGACCCGGGTTCAATTCCCGGCCAGGGCACATAGGAGAAGCGCCCATTTGCTTCTCCACCCCCCACCCCCTCCATCCTCTCTGTCTCTCTCTTCCCCTCCCGCAGCCGAGGCTCCATTGGAGCAAAGATGGCCCGGGCGCTGGGGATGGCTCCTTGGCCTCTGCCCCAGGCGCTAGAGTGGCTCTGGTCTTGGCGGAGCAACGCCCCGGAGGGGCAGAGCATCGCCCCCTGGTGGGCAGAGTGTCGCCCCTGGTGGGCGTGCCGGGTGGATCCCGTTCGGCGCATGCGGGAGTCTGTCTGACTGTCTCTCCCGTTTCCAGCTGAAGAAAAAAAAAAAAAAAACCTTTAAAAAATAAAAGAGTAAAAAGTAAATAAATAAAAAATAAAATCCTACAAATAATTGTAGGCACCTTATATACAAATTTATGAGAAATATGTTATAATAATTAAGTCAAATATTAAAGAAATAAAATATAAAGTCCAACTGTGCTTTTATGGTAATTAAACAAAATAAATACAACAAAATTAAATTTATTCTGACATTAAAAACCATTTTTATGTTACATTTTTTGAGTTATACTTTTAAGAATTCGTAAAAAGGTGGGGTGATGTCAGAGAAATGGCACCGTGAGGAGCAATACTGAGAAATCTCACCAAAATTTCAACAGGTTCTTCAATCAGAGACAGAAAAATCTATCCTTGGAGCATCTAGAAGTCCCACACTGAACACGAAGGTATGATCAAGCAAAAAATTGACTAAATATATAATCAACCCCGAGGGAAATAAGGCAGAGAAAGGAACACTCCACCTTCTTCACTAACCTAAGCGAGGGCTGCTTTCACTTGGGTCTGAGAGAATAGGAGCTAAGGCAGGCAAAGAGGGTGAATAGAGCCAGGCTGTGGCACAGACGTATGAGCCAGGCTGCAGCACAGACGTCCAAGCCGAGGAAAGACTGAGCCTGTGGTGACCCAGCCAATGCAGGCTATTGCCCTCACCAAACCCAGACAAAGACGGGCGAGAGGCGGCAGCCATTAGCCCTAATAACCTGGTCGGTGAGCGCAGATAGTGTGCGAGAGGTTCCTCCTAGTGCCCTGGGAGGGGCGCCCGTGTTCCTGGACAGAGGGGCAGAGTCAGAGGCCTTAGCGTGGGCTGTGACTAGAGTCTTGGTGTGGTTCCTGCACAATGAACAGTGGAACGTGGGGAGTGCGTGAAAGCGAACTTCCCTATGCCCGAACTTCTCCGAGTGGGCGGGGCGTGTCACCCAGCCATAAAAGCTAACAGACCCGGGAAGGATTAGCTTAACCCACAGTCTGCTCATCTCCCAACTGACCTATGTGACTCTAACTAACAAGATCTCTCTCAGTTCAGCGATCTAAGAAAAGAGGCATGATATTTTTTGGTGTCTTTTGCTATGCACATAGGGGTGGGGGCAACTTCTGATTGGCAGAGCTTTCATACTCAGGGCTATACGTTAAATAGAGGGATTTGGCAGCTTGTAAGAACTCCTATTTTGCAAACAGTGACTAGGGCATCTTCTACCCAGCCAAAATAGGTTACAAAGTGCAAAAAGCCTGGGGAAAGTGGTCCCACAGAGTGCTGAGGCATACGGGACATGCCTCAAGGCGCATAGAAAGGCACCTTGAAAGGAACTGGCTCCCAGCCCCGCCTGATTATGCTAGGGGCTCTGACTGACAGAGCCTTACCCAGAACCCTGCACTGAGTGGGGATAGAGTGGGGATTTTCTAGCTCTTTGAGCCTCTTTCTCTCTAGGCAGAGGCAGCAGCAACTCCATAACTGGATCATCAGGCTGCTAACTCAGGAAGAAAAGACTAGGAGAGAGGCTCTGGGAAAAGGAACTCACTCATTGTTGGAGCCTGCAAATGCTAACGAGCCTCGACTGCCAATGAGACTGAAGCCTAATATATGACATCACTATAGAGACTTATCAACTGCAAATCTCTACCTAAGCGTGCCACAAGGGCAGAGCCTGGGGTACAGAGTCACCGACCAGGAAGAGGGAGAGAAAAGAAAAAGCAAGAAGATAACTTCTCAAAATCAAGAAAAATCCACAGACTTTATAACCTTTTCTATTTTATTTTCTTTCTTTCTTTCTTTCTTTCTTTCTTTCTTTCTTTCTTTCATCTTCTTGTCTTATTTTCTTCATCTTCCACTTTGGTTGTTTTATCTCTGCCCATCTTATTCTTTCCTCTTTTTGAAATACACTACCCATAAGTGTTACATTTCCCATCTTCTTTCCTTTCTTCTTCATTTCTCTCTATGAGGGTTGTACTCCAAAACCCATAACTCTCTCTCTCTCTCTCTCTCTCTCTCTTTGTTCTTTTTTCTTTTTTGTTCTTTTCATTCTTTCCTCTTTCTTTCTCCCTATATATTAGTTTCTTCTTTGCTCCTTTACCTTTCCTCTCATTCAATCCTAAATCACAAACAAATTATTTTATTTGGGACTCAAATTTTTCTTTGTGGCACTTTGGGTGCTTTTTACTTTGCTTTTTAACTCATTAGCAGTGCTCCCACCCTGGCTCTCCATTTTATCTAGTTTTTCCTCCACTTAATACAATACTAATATTTTGATTGTTTTCCCTTTTTCCTGTTTCCCTCTTATCCCTCTCATTATATCTCTTAGTTGACCATCACTTACAAGCAAATCATTTTATTCTTGACCAAAGTTTTTTCCTTTTTTTCCCCTTTACACTTCTCCCCAACTCAGGCCCTCCATTATAGGTAGTTTTTGTTCTATTTAGCACAATATAATTCACAGTTCATCACAATTTTTTCTCAAGAAGGAGGGGAGAGGAAGGAGAAAAAAAAAGGGGGAAATAATAAATTTTCTTTTTTCTTTTTTTTTACTTTTTATTCTTTATTAATTCTCATTAGTACTATTAACAAAACCACCCTCAGATGCCATTAAAGAAAAGAAAACAGAATATTATGGATACAAAAGGCAGAGATGTAGCATAGATAGATGAGAAAAAATCTATGGAGAAAAAAAATTTAATATATTGGAAACCTTGGAGCTAAATGACAGAGAATTTAAAACAGAAATCCTAAAAATATTCAGAGATATACAAGAAAACACAGAAAGGCAATTTAGGGAGCTCAGAAAACAACTCAATGAACACAAAGAATATATTACCAAGGAAATTGAAATTATAAAAACAAATAAAACAGAAATGAAAAACTCAATTCACGTACTGAAAAACGAGGTAACAAGCTTAGCTAATAGAACAGGCCAGATAGAAGGTGGGATTAGTGAAATAGAAGACAAGCAACTTGAGGCAAAACAGAGAGAAGAAGAAAGAGACTCAAAAATTAAAAAAAATGAGAAAGCCCTACAGGAATTGTCCGACTCCATCAAAAAGAATAACATAAGAGTAATAGGTATATCAGAAGGAGAAGAGAGAAAATGGAATGGAGAACATATTCAAACAAATAATAGATAAGAACTTCCCAAGCCTGTGGAAAGAACTAAAGCCTCAAATTCAAGAAGCAAACAGAACACCAAGATTTCTTAACCCCAACAAACCTACTCTAAGGCACATCATAATGAAATTGGAACAAACCAACGACAAAGAAAAATTTCTCAAGGCAGCCAGGGAAAAGAAGAATACAATATATAAAGGAAGGCCTATTATATTATCATTGGATTTCTCAGCAGAAACTCTATAAGCTAGAAGAGAGTGGACCCCAATATTTAAAGTCCTAGAAGAGAGGAACTTTCAGCCAACAATACTATAACCATCAAAGCTATCCTTCAAATATGAAGGAGAAATAAAAACATTCACAGATACAGAAAAGATGAGAGAATTTATCATCAGAAAACCCCCACTCCAGGAATTACTAAAGGGGATTTTCCAACCAGACACAAAGAACAAAACAAAACAAAACCACAAGTAAAAGCTCCACTAAGAACACAATAAAACCAAATTTAAACTGTAACAACAAAAACAAAAATAATAAAAGGGGAGAGGACGGAGATTAACAGTAGCAAAGGACGATGGAATGCAGAAGTACTCATATGATAGTTGTACTATAATGAACATGGTAGAAACCCTTTTCATTACTTAATGGTAACCACCCTTGAAAAAACCAACACAGAAACACATGACTTAAAAAAGATAGCAACAGAGGAAAGAAGTATGGAATACAACCAAACAAAAACAAAGGATAGAAAAACAAAAGAAAGTATCAAACAAGACAAAAAACTAACAGAAAGCAATTTATAAAATGGCAATAGAGAACCCGCAAGAGTCAATAATTACACTAAATTTAAATGGATTAAACTCACCAATAAAAAAACACAGAGTAGCAGAATAGATTAAAAAAGAAAATCCTACTGTATGCTGCCTACAAGAAACACATCTAAGCAACAAAGATAAAAACAAATTCAAAGTGAAAGGCTGAAAAACAATACTCCAAGCAAAAAACATCCAAAAAAAAGCAGGCGTAGCAATACTCATATTTAATAATGCTGACTAAAAGACAGCAAAAGTACTCAGAAACAAAAATAGTCATTTCATAATGATTAAGGGGACACTGAATCAAGAAGACATAACAATTCTTAATATATATGCACCAAACCAAGGAGCACCAAAATATATAAGACAGCTACTTATTGACCTTAAAACAAAAACTGACAAAAATACAATCATACTTGGAGACCTCAATACACCACAGACGGCTCTAGATTGTTCATCCAAATAGAAAATCAATAAAGATATATTGGCCTTAAACAAAACACTGGAGCACCTGGATATGATAGACATCTACCGGACATTTCATCCCAAAGTGACAGAGTATACATTTTTCTCTAGTGTACATAAAACCTTCTCAAGAATTGACCATATGTTGGGTCACAAATATAACATCAGCAAATTCAGAAAAATCGGAATTGTACCAAGCATATTTTCTGATCATAAAGCCTTGAAACTAGAATTCAACTGCAAAAAAGAGGAAAAAAAACCCCCAAAAATGTGAAAACTAAACAACATACTTTTAAAAAATGAATGGGTCAAAGAAGAAATAAGCACAGATATCAAGAGATATATACAGACAAATGAAAATGACAATATGACATATCAGAATCTATGGGATGCAGCAAAAGCAGTGATAAGAGGGAAGTTCATATCACTTCAGACCTATATGAACAAACAAGAGAGAGCCCAAGTGAACCACTTAACTTCACACCTTAAGGAACCAGAAAAAGAAGAACAAAGACAACCCAAAACCAGCCGAAGAAAGGAGATAATAAAAATCAGAGCAGAAATAAATGAAATAGAGAACAGAAAAACTATAGAAAAAATTAATAAAACAAGGAGCTGGTTCTTCGAAAAGATCAACAAAATTGATAAACCCTTGGCAAGACTCATCAGGGAAAAAAGAGAAAGGACTCATATAAACAAAATCCAAAATGAAAGAGAAATCACCACAGATATCATAAATACACAAAGAATTATTGTAGAATACTACAAAAAACTATATGCCACTAAATTCAACAAGCTAGAAGAAATGGATAAATTCCTAGAACAATACAACCTTCTTAGACACAGTCATGAGGAAGCAGAAAGCCTAAACAGACCAATTAGCAGGGAAGAAATAGAAAAAACTATTAAAAACCTCTCCAAAAATAAAAGTCCAGGCCCAGACGGTTATACTAGTGAATTCTATCAAACATTCAATGAAGACTTGGTTCCTATTCTACTGAAAGTCTTCCAAAAAATTGAAGAAGCTGCAATACTTCCAAATACATTTTATGAAGCCAACATAACCCTCATACCGAAACCTGGCAAGGACGGCACAAGAAAAGAAAACTACAGACCAATATCTCTAATGAATACAGATGCTAAAATACTAGCAAATCGAATACAACACCATATTAAAAAAAATAATACATGATGATCCAGTGGTATTCATCCCAGAATCTCAAGGATGGTTCAACATACGTAAAACGGTTAATGTAATACATATACCATATCAACAAAACAAAGAACAAAAACCACATGATCTTATCAATAGATGAAGAAAAGGCATTAGATAAAATACAACACAATTTTATGTTTAAGACACTCAACAAAATGGGTATAGAAGGAAAATATCTCAACATGATAAAGGCCATATATGATAAACCATCAGCTAACTTCATATTAAGTGGCATAAAACTGAAAACTTTCCCCCTTAAATCAGGAACAAGACAGGGTTGTCCACTCTCTCTACTCTTATTTAACATGGTGCTAGAGGTTCTAGCAAGAACAATCAGACATATCGGAAAAGAAGAAGTAAAGGTATCACTTTTTGCAGATGATATGATCCTATACATCAAAAACCCCAAAGACTCTACAAAAAGATTACTAGAAGCAATAAGCCAATACAGTAAGGTCGCAGGATACACAATTAATATACAAAAGTCCATAGCCTTTCTATATGTCAACAATGAAACATTAGAGAATGAACTCAAAAAAATAATCCCCTTCATGATTACAACAACAAAAAATACCTAGGAATAAACATAACAAAGAATGTAAAAGACCTATATAATGAAAACTACATAGCATTGTTAAGGAAAATCAAAAAAGATACAATGAGATGAAAAAATATTCCTTGTTCTTGGATAGGAAGAATAAATATAATCAAAATGGCCATATTACCCAAAGCAATATACAAATTTAATGCAATCCCCATCAAAATTCCAATGACATTTTTTAAAGAAATGGAACAAAAAATCATCAGATTTATATGGAACTATAAAAAACCCCAAATAGCCAAAGCAATCCTAAAGAAAAAGAATGAAGCAGGGGGCATTTTAATACCTGATTTTAAACTATATTATATAGCCACGACAATCAAAACAGCATGGTATTGGCAGAAAAATAGACACTCAGACCAATGGAACAGAATAGAAAGTCCAGAACTAAAACCACATATATATGGTCAAATAATTTTTGATAAAGGGGCCAACAACACACAATGGAGAAAAGAAAGCTTCTTCAACAAATGGTGCTGGGAAAACTGGAAAGCTACATGCAAAAGAATGAAACTCGACTACAGTTTGTCACCTTGTACTAAAATTAATTCAAAATGGATCAAAGACTTAAATATAAGACCTGAAACAATAAAGTACATAGAAGAAGACATAGGTTCTAAACTCATGGACCTTGGTTTTAAAGAGCATTTTATGAATTTGACTCCAAAGGCAAGGGAAGTGAAGAAAAAAATAAATGAATGGGACTACATCAGACTAAGAAGGTTTTGCTCAGCAAGAGAAACTGACAACAAAATAAATAGTCAACTAAATAGGAAATGATATTTTCAAACAACAGCTCAGATAAGGGCCTAATATCCAAAATATACAAAGAACTCATAAAACTCAACAACAAACAAACAAACAATCCAATTAAAAAAATGGGAAGAGTACATGAACAGACACTTCTCTCAGGAAGAAATACAAATGGCCAACAGATATATGAAAAGATGCTCATCTTCATTAGTTATTAGAGAAATGCAAATCAAAACTGCAATGAGATACCACCTCACACCTGTTAGATTAGCTATTATTAACAAGACAGGTAATAGCAAATGCTGGAGAGGCTGTGGAGAAAAAGGAACCCTCATTCATTGTTGCTAGTACAACCATTAAGGAAGAAAGTGTGATGATTCCTCAAAAAACTGAAAATAGAACTATCTTATGACCCAGCAATCCTTCTACTGGGTATATACCCCCAAAACTCAGAAACATTGATAGTAAAGACACATGCAGCCCCATGTTGATTGCAGCATTGTTCACAGTGGCCAAGACATGGAAACAACCAAAAAGCCCTTCAATAGATGACTGGATAAAGAAGATGTGGCACATATACACTATGGAATACTACTCAGCCATAAGAAATGATGACATCGGATCATTTACAACAAAATGGTGGGATCTTGATAACATTATACAGAGTGAAATAAGTAAATCAGAAAAAAACAAGAACTGCATTATTCCATATGTAGGTGGGACATAAAAACGAGACTAAGAGACATGGACAAGAGTGTGGTGGGTATGGGGGGGGAGAGGGAAGGAGAGGAGAAGGGGGAGGGGGGGCACAAAGAAAACTAGATAGAAGGTGACAGAGGACAATCTGACTTTGGGTGATGGGTATGCAACATATTTAAATGACAAGATAATCTGGACATGTTTTCTTTGAACATATGTAACCTGATTTATTGATGTCACCCTATTAAAATTAATAAAAAAAGAATTCATAGAAAAGAGGCGTTAAAAATAAAAGAATGACAAAAAAATTATATTTTTATATAATAGATACATTTTTAATAAGATTTAGTAAATTCAGCAGGTCCCGGAGCGAATGTGTTTTTTCATTCTTGTGTTTATGAGAAACATAAGCCTGATGTGTCCTAGCAATTTCTTCAATGTTTGGGGATATATTTGAAAGGCAAACTCTCATTTCCTCATCAATACATTGAAGAATTCCTCTCTATTTACTCTTAATTGTGTTGAGGGTAGTAAATCCTAATTCACATAAACAGGATGTTGAAAATTGTAGTAAAATGTTCAAAGCTTTTTTAGATATTGCCACATATTCTTCTTTTATAGAAATCCAAAAGGCTTCAAGATTAAACATTGATGATGTTTAATCATCAATCCAAAACCCCCACCATACATATCATCTTAACTTTACACCAAACAAAAGATAGAAGAAACTTGCCTCCAGTCTTTCTGGGGAACATGGGGGGTAGTGTAAACAATCCAGCACCACAGCTTAACAGCCTTTTGCAACCTAATCAAGCAAGTGAGGTGGGGGATTGGGCAGACTGTCAGCTTACAGTCAATTCCCCACACCTCTGTCCCCCAAAAATGTAAACTCCAAAAATCCTGTTGGTTTTTTGGTCCCCAACAGGCACATACAGTGTGTCCGTAAAGTCATGGTGCACTTTTGACCGGTCACAGGAAAGCAACAAAAGACAATAGAAATGTGAAATCTGCACCAAATAAAAGGAAAACCCTCCCAGTTTCTGTAGGATGATGTGACAGCATGTGCGCATTAGCAGATGAAGACGTAATACTGTGTATAGAGCAGAGCAGCCCACGGCCATGCCAGTCAAGGTGTGGACGGTACAGAGGAAAGTTCAGTGTGTTTTGTGGCTCACTAAATTCGAATCCATGACCAAAGTGCAATGTGAATATCGGCGTGTTTATAATGAAGTGCCACCACATAGGAATAACATTACTCAGTGGATAAGCAGTTGAAGGAAACCGGTAGTTTGGTGGAGAAACCCTGTTCTGGTAGGCCATCAGTCAGTGACGAGTCTGTAGAAGCAATACGGGATAGCTACCTAAGGAGCCCTAAAAAATCTGTGCATGAGCCCACATTGAACTGCCCTGAATAGGTATGAAACTGGGAGAGTTTTCCTTTTATTTGGTGCAGATTTCACATTTCCATAGTCTTTTGTTGCTTTCCTGTGACTGGTCAAAAGTACACCATGACTTTATGGAGACACCTTATTTCTCTGGAATACCACAGAGAACACCTGGAAATCTTCTAGGGTGCATCAGTGCACACTGGAGCACACTTTGAGAACCACTGTTTTAGGCAGATGGTCAGAGTAAATCTTTGGTTAATGACATTAGAGCAGAGACTCGCATGAAGAGAAAAGAAGCCATAAAATCATAAAGTAAAAGTTGGGGATAGTGGGGAAGAATCAGTGAGCACAAAGGTCCTGACACTAGAAATGTCTCTAAGGAACAGAAAGGCCATGGTGGGGGGAGAGGTAGGCAAGGGCTATGTCACACACAGATTTCTTTTTAAATTCCTGGGAGGAATTTAAATTGCTTATGCCTGAGACGGGGGCATTAATGAAGAGTTTTGAACTGGGCAGTGACGTGGCCTGGCTGGTAATTTTAAAGACTCAGCCTGGGGGCCAAGCAGAGGAGACACGAGTCTGCCCTGGAATGTTCCGCAAAGGTGAAAACAGGACGACCAATTAGGAGAGTGGCGCAGCCATCCGGGTGAGCGGTGAGAGCTGTCCGAGTGCCTGGTCAGGGTGGAGGGGATGAGAAATGCTCAGTTTGCGATATACTGGACAGGTAGACCTACCAGAAGTCAATATGAATTGGAGGAGAGGGGGCAAGTGAGGAGGCAAAGAATCTCAAGAGCTTCTCTTCGTAGGTGTGGCTGCTATGTCAATAGCAGGCTGAACTACCACGGGGCACGGTTAGCTGCGACGGAGAACGCTGAGGGAAGAGCAGGTAAAGAGGGCAAACCAGGACTTCAGCTCTGGTCACTTTAGGTGACAGTTATTGACATCCAAGTGGAGAAGTCAAGAAGGCAGCAGAATACAAAAGCTGTAGGTCAGGAGAGGGGTCAAGAATGGAGGTACAAATGGATGATTTAGTGATTATGCCATCGAAGCATCATTTAAGAACCAATGTCTCAGAGAGTAATAACCAACAATTAGCTTTTAAGAAACCCCTGGGGCCTGATAAGGTGGTGGCGCAGGGGATAGAGCATCGACCTGGGACCTGGGTCCTAGGTTCAAAACCCTAAGGTTGCCAGCTTGAGCACAAGCTCACTAGCTTGAGTGTGGGGTCACTGGCTTGAGTGTGGGATCATAGACATGACCCCATGGTCACTGGTTTGAGCAAGGGGTCACTGGCTTAGCTGAAGGCTCCCAGTCAAGGCACATATGAGAAAGCAATCAATGAACAACTAAGATAATGAAACAAAGAATTGATGCCTCTCGGCTCCCTCTCTTCCTGTCTGTCCTTCTCTCCCTTTAAAAAAAAAAAGAAGCCCCTGGGAAGGAAGCAACCTTTCCCAGGAAGACGTGTCTTCTGTTAAGCTCTCCATGTCTTGAAGCTATAGCTTTAAGGAAAGGATACTCCATTTCCAGAAAGATCCTGTTCAAATTTGTACTCATCACAATTGAAAAAAAGATTTCTTGCCTGATCTGTGATGGCACAGTGGATAAAGCATCAACCTGCAACGCTGAGGTTGCTGATTCGAGGCCCTGGGCTTGCCTGGTTACGGTACATATGGGAGTTAATGCTTCCTGCTCCTCCCCCCTTCATTCTCTCTCTCTCCTCCATCTCTCTTCTCTCTAAAATGAATAAAGTCTTAAAAAATTAAAAAAAGAAAAATGATTTCTTCCCTATAAACTTAACTAGAGAACTGGGTGTTCTGATGTTCAGAAGATAGACCAATGGTTCCCAACCCAGGTTACACATCACAATCACCAAGGAGCTCTGAAAATCACTAATCACTCCAAGAAATTCTATTGTAGTTGTTGTGCAGTGGTAGGTGGTATGGATTTAGTTCTGAAGGAGTTAAATTGGACAAGGGGCAGGAAAGGCAATGACAGAACCAAAGAACTGAAGGCCTTGACACAATCACAGGTGCTGCAGAGTCACCAGGGCAGAGAGCAGGTGTGGCCTGGAGTGGGAGGATCAGTGTGATACTGCAGGTGGCTCAGGATGTGACATGGGGGTTAAGATGGGGTAGAGCAAAAGATCACCACTGGTGATAAAGGAAGTATGTAATCGAAGCGCCGGGGTCCTGGGAAGTTGGGGAAGTTTGTTCCAGGTGAGAGATTTGACTGTTTTACATTCTACATGTAAATGAAACCATGCAGTATTTGCCCTTCTCTGTCTAGCTTATTCTACTTGGTGCAATGCTGTTGCAAATCACAGAATTTCCTTCAAACTTGCTAAGAGGGTGGGTCTTAAGTGTTCTCATACACACACCAATAAATATATACAATTGTTATTTGCCAATTACTCCTCAATAAATCTGAGAAAAAAACCATCCCGAGTTTCAACTAAGTGACTTTTGGAATACTATATTTCCCTATGTATAAGATGCACCTTAAGTTTGGGACCTGAAATTTGAAAAAAAAAATGTATTGCATAGTTATTGAACTCAAGTTTTATTCATCATGAAATTCATACAACTCCTCATCATTGTCAAAACTCCCAACCATTAACTTGTAAACTCATCAGTGTCTGATGACGAACCACTGTCTTCAACAATGAGTGCAAAACAAGCACAAGGTGCAAGTAAAAAATCTACAACTACTGTATAAGACGCACCCAGTTTTTAGACCCCCAAGTTTCTGAATAAGAGTGCATCTTATACATCGGGAAATATGGTACTTACCATTTAGTAGGCAGGGGGCTATTCTTATACAAACTTTTATTTGAAGAATAATTCTTTAGAAATCATTCCAACATTATAAATTTCTATGCATTTATTTTATCCAGCCATCTAGTGTGACAAAACAACTCTGCACTTCATTTTTTGGATGGGAGCAGTTCTTGGAAACCATGAACAGGAAGGACAGTGTTCCACCAATCCTGTGCCACATCCTACTTCCCAGAGCCCACACACCCACCACTGCCCGAGACCACCACGGACTTTCACTTAGTCCTGCAACTTGTATGCTCTCAACGGTGCGAGACACAGGCCCGAGCACTGCTCAGAGCAAGGGAGCCTTTCTTCCTCCTGCCTCTGCCCCCACGCTGCAAACAACCCAGAGAGCCATTCCCTGCTGATGGCTGATGGCTGAAATTCAATATCCAGTGAAAGCGATTTATCTTATCAGGACTGTACTCTTCTACTCAACTGGGAAAGACTTACATAAGCAAACATGTCGCAAAGAAGAGCCAGAGTTTAGAAAGTCTCCAAAGACATGTAAGCAAATGAAAAATAAGTAAATACCGACACATTTCTTGTGAGGAGTCTTCTAGTACCAGAGCCTTCTTTCTTGTGATGAGCAACAGGAAAGAGACTCTCCCAAAATAACTCTCAGACACAGATCCTTCTCTATCCTTGGTCTAAAAACGTCCTGTCACTCTTTCCTTCTCCATGCCTTCTTTCTGTCCACAAAAAGGGGGAAGGTTACATTTTAATTATTTGCATGTGCTAAATTCTAACCTTATAATCCCCATCCTGAGGCCTTTGCTGTGGGAAAACGCCATGTTTCCCTAAAAAGAAGTAGAGATAATAACCTGATGAATGAATTTGCTTTTCCCGGGCACTGCTCTGAGCACCCAATGGAGAAGAGAGCTTGCTGCTAAGGAGGAAACTGTGTTAGAAGGGTGGCTCCTTCTCTTCCTCTTCTAGGATCCTCTTGGGAAGACACCTCAGCAAGGAAAAAATCAGATGTTCTGAGTAGCATTTATGTCTTGAATCAGTTCACTTCTTTCTGACTCCTCCATACTCTCCTGCCCTCAATTCTTTTTTTTTTTTTTTAAGCAAGAGACAGGGTCAGAGAGAGAGAGACAGAGGAACAGATAGAGATAGGCAGGCAGGAAGGGAGAGAGATGAGAAGCATCAATTCTTTTTTTTTTTTTTTAAAGAAATAGCTTTTCCTTTTTTTTTATAAGTTTTTTTTCCATTTTTTTTTTATTTATTCATTTTTAGAGAGGAGAGAGAGAGGGAGAGAGAGAGAGAGAGAGAGAGGAGAGACAGAGAGAGAGAAGGGGGGAGGAGCTGGAAGCATCAACTCCCATATGTGCCTTGACCAGGCAAGCCCAGGGTTTCAAACTGGCGACCTCAGCATTTCCAGGTCAATGCTTTATCCACTGCGCCACCACAGGTCAGGCGCATCAATTCTTTGTAGCAGCACCTTAGTTGTTCACTGATTGCTTTCTCATAAGGGCCTTGACCCGGGATCTCCAGCAGAGCGAGTAACCTCTTTTTCAAGCTGTGACCTTCAGGGCAAGCCAGTGACCTTTGGACTCAAGCCAGAGACCATGAGGTCATGTCTATGATCCCATGCTCAAGCCAGCGACCCTGTGCTCAAGCTGGTGAGCCTGCACTCAAGCCAATGACCTTGGGGATTTAAACCTGGGTCTTCTGTGTCCCAGTCCGAAGCTCTATCCACTGCGCCACTGCCTGGTCAGGCTCCTTCCCTCAATTCTTGCATAGTGTATCGAACTAGCTTCCTCACTGAATTCTCTTTCCAGTTGGCCCATCTCCTGCAGGATACTTGGTCCTGTCCAAAATGTTCACAGGGAAATTTGGTTTACATAGTTAATATAAATCCTGCTCATCTGCAATATTCGAACCCTGACCTACCTACCTTACCCCATATGCCAGCTAGGCTACTAAGGCAAGAAGGGTTATTATTGGCAATGCAGCCAAAACACAATTATGGGATTAATAAAATGTGATAGTGTTTTTTTTAATGTATTAGTCCTGTAAACCAAAAGTAGAAATAAACATTAGAGACATTTTCTAAGCTTGGACATTTTGGACAAAACCAAACCATAAAGGACCATTTGGTGTGAACCAAATGTCTCCATAGACATTTTGGGGAGGACCAAATGTCCAGTAATAGACTCATTTCTTGTCTGTTCTCAGCAACCAGAGTAAACTTAATCTTTTTTTTTCAGTTTGAAATAACTTTTAACTCATAAGTTGCAAAATTAGAAAGAGAGGTCCCTGTAACTTTCATCTAGCTTTCCCAGTGATAACATTTTACAAAACCACAGACATAGCATTGTAGGAGATGGAGGTTGATGCAATACTGTGAACTCAGGGGGATCCTTTAAAAATGCAAACCCGATCATGTCAACTCTCCCTCCTTTGCAAAACCTACTAATGGCTTCCCATCAACTCTTACAGAAAAACCTAAATCCCTCAGCTGCCCAGTTATTAGTAGGAACATCATTCTGTTTAGCCAAGACAGACCTGATTCTCATACATAGTGTCAACAAACTATCTTGTTTAGCATTTTAGCACATTAGAAACTGTGGTGGTTTGTATGATAAAACTGTTGTTGCCTGACCAGGCAGTGTCACAGTGGATAGAGTGTTGGCCTGGGATGTGGAGGACTCAGGTTTGAAACCCTGAAGTCACCAGTTTCAGCGCAGGCTCATCTGGTTTGAGCACAGGCTCATCAGCTTGAGCCCAAGGTCACTGGCTTGTGCAAGGGGTTACTAGCTCTGCTGTAGCCGCCCCCTCTCCCCCATCAAGGTATATATGAGAAATCAATCAATGAACAACTAAGGAGCCATAATGAAGAACGGATGCTTCTCATCTCTCTCCCTTCCTGTCTATCTGTCCCTATCTGTCCCGCTCTCTGTCTCTCTCTGTCTCTGTCACACACATACACACACAAAATTTATGTTATTCCACCACTCTGAGCTGTATATGTCTGGTCCTGCCCATGGAGACCTCTAGCTTTTGTTCTGCACTGCTCCAAGTCTTACCTCTGAGCCCCTGTGACACATACTATCTTTAACTTCCTGGGATGGGATGCAGAATACACAATGTTTCTTCTTGTCACAGGCCCCTGCATATATTCTTACTGCCTGGAATGCCCTCCTCTTCATCCCCTTTGCCTAGTTAGCTCCTACCTGTCTTAGATCAGTTAAATCATCACTTTCTTTCCAGACTAGGCCACATTCCTGCATCAAATGGCTTCACCACACCCTGGACCTCTCTGAGTTGCTTATCACAGCTACCATTCTATATTTGTTTCTATAAATAAAGAATGAGCTGCAAGAAGGTTGGGGCATAGTTCTGTTTATACAGCATCATATCACCAGAGCCAGTATGGAACTTGCTACCCAGGAGACAATGACTTCAGAGCTGTGGACTGAATGGATAACAGCTCAGCTGACAGGTTCATGAGCAACAAAAGCAAAGTGGTTAATGGCTTTAGGAAAAAGCAAAAGCAAAAATCACTGCATAAGCTTTGTAGGTTGCTGCCTGTGTGGCTCAATTTGTCACTTAAAAACCCAACTTTGGAGTGAGAGAGACTCGAATTGAAAACCGGGCACCCATAAACTGAGAAACTTGATACCGCTAATTTAACTTCTTTGACCCTTAATTTCTTTTCATCCCTAAATAGTAGTAGTAACACACAATTAATATACATTACAGTAAAAATAATGATAAAGTGATCTACTCTATAATAATTACAATAAAATTATAGAGTATAATTCTTGTGAGGGTTGAATGAGAAACAGATAGCACTTAACATTCAGGCATCTTAGGTGGCTGGCATCTTTTAGTATGTGGCTAGAGTTACTTCAAAGGTATCATTTCCCCTGGATCTAAGAAGATTTCCTTGTTTCATAAAAGCTATGCAGTGAAGATGTAATGCTCTTCACCCAGCCTGGCCTCCTTATGTCCTGCTCTGCCTCCGTCACCCATCATCTCAAACATGCAGTGTGGCCCTTGCCACGACCCAGACCATATCTGGGTGACTTCTTCAACTCTTTCCTTTCTCTCTACCACACATGACACCCATTGGGAAAGCTTGTCTGCTTTCTCTTCAAAATATGTATATTCAAGATCTTACGCCCCCACCACGTCCACTTCCACCACACCGATCTTCCTGGACTCGTCAGCCCCACACGGGTCTCCCTGTCTCTGCCCTTGTGTTAGGACGATGCTGGTAAGAGGCAAGTTGCATCGGGCCACTCTCCTGCTGGCATTGCTCTAAGGCTCCCACATTTCATGGAAGAGAGCACAACGTGCTGCTGCCATGTGGACAGCTCCCAGCAACCTACCTCTTGTCTTAAGCTTGCTTCTACTCACCTCCCTCTTCCTTCATAGCTTCCCTCAGAGGAGGCTCTCCCGCCAACTCACTTAAAACCACAACTTCAACAATCTGTGTTCCTCTCCATTTCTGCATCCCCTCTCCACTTCCGTTTACTGATGGCACTCATCACCTTCTGTATGTTTTGCTAATTTTCTTTATAATCTGTCTCCTTCCCCTTGAAAATTAAAGCTCCATAAGGGTAGGAATTATTTTGTTTGTCTGTCCCCATAGCATCTAAAACTGTGCCTGAAAAGTATTGGATGCTTAATAAGCCTACCTTGAAATAATACATGGACGGATGGAGCCTCACTGCTCCTTAGGCAAGGGCTGTCCAGACACAGTTTCACACAGGTTATGAGGCACAGACTATATATGAAACCAATGTCAAGAATGAGTTGAGCTCTGGCTGGTAGCTCAGTTGGTTAGAGCATCACCCGGATACACTAATTTTGCAGGTTCGATCTCTAGTCGGGGCATATAAACAATCAATCAATGAATGTATAAATAAGTGGAACAACAAATCAATGTTTCTCTCTCTCTCAAATCAATCAATCAATTAAAAAAAAAAAAAAAGGTGTTGAGCAGAGGCCCAGGAAAAGGAATGGGTTAGCTGGGCATACCTAAGCATGTGCTGAAGGTCATAGGTTGGTGGAGGCAAAGCAATTGTTACCACTTTAGGGGAGAAGGATGAGGGTGGGTGCTCTCTGCGCATAAAACAAGAGCTTGCGTTCCGCTCAGAGAGCGAGCTGGTCGGTGAGCCCACTAGTGATTTGTGTGGACACTGGCTCTCCAGGGGATCGATGTTGGCTGCAGGAAACTCTGGCCAGACATCTCACTGGGTTGGGGTCAAAATGAGGCAAGATTTGTGCTAGCTAAATTAATTTCCACTGTTAATTTGAATGAAATTTCCAGAAAAACGTATTCTGAGAAACTGGCTCAGGATCCATTGTCCAGATATTGGCAAAATAAAAGCCAACAAAGAAATATTTAGAGTTGGCTGCCTGTCTTGTGACACCACAGCTTTCTGCAAACAAGCGAGCTTGTCTCGTTAGAAGCTGGAGACTGGGCCAAGGGTCTGGGTGGGGAGGCCTTGCAAGAAACTCTGGGTTGCATTTAAACAAACTTAAGACTCAACAGAGGACACTGAATTCTCAACTAGAATGAAGTTACTCATAAACTGAACAGAAGAGAACTTCATAAAAAAAAAAGAGCTTTAGTATTGAGGCCTTCTAAAATCGGCTTGCAAATCTAAAGCCTGAATTAATTAAGCATCACTGTCACCTAAAGGCATGTGGAAGGAAAGAATGGGACTGTCACCTAACATCCTAAGAGAGAAGGTGTTTACACAGTTTTTAATGGTAAAAAGCACTTGACAGACCCTCTGGTGTAGGTTTCCCACGTCAGTCCCTTCTACAGACTTCACGCGCGCACGCATGCACACACACACACACACACACACACACTCCTCAGAGTGGGCCAGACAGGGAAAATTGGGGCATCTGCTATACTGTCCTCACACTGCTCTGACTGGCAGTCCTTCCCTGTGCTCAGTATGAACACTCACTTCAGGCTCCTCCCTTACTTGTTCAGCCACCTTCTCCACCGCAGTTCTCTTTTTGATTGTGGCCTATACACTCTCACTTGATCATATTCTTCTACACCGGGTGGGACGAAGGCACACAGTCTCCAGCAGTGTTGGCCTAATCCATTCTTAGAAGCTGGCCTGATCCACCAACTAATAGATAGAAAGTTCAACAGAAGATAAATGAATTGTTAATGATAGAAGCTATTTGGCAAATTTTTAACAGAACACCTATTCCAAAATCAGGATAGATAAAATAAATTAACTTCTCTATTTTTTTCTAGTTTGTGTGCAAGACCATATATAACTTCTAAAATACTGAGACATAACAGAATGGGGCAAAAGTATGTTTATAGTTGTTTTGTGGAAGATAATTCAATAATAAATAATAATACAAGAATAAATTCTGTGTTTTGTGTACTCAAAACTGTAAACATACTTTTGCCCCACCTTGTATAACTCTTCAGCAAACGTGTCCCCAAAGCTTAGGAGAAAATGCTTGGTCAGAACATGTAAGGCACACAAAATACATCCTGAGAAGGTTCCTTTAAATGCCCGAAATCAGTAACTAGAGATATGCTGTTTCCATATGGTGCCATCATCTTAGCGAAAAAATAAAATAATTCTGAGTGGTTAACATGGTGTGGGATGAAATATTTACAGTTCTTAGTATTTGTACTTAAAATAATTGTTTAGAGCCTGACCAGGCAGTGGCGCAGTGGATAGAACGTCAGACTGGGATGCAGAGGACCCAGGTTCGAGACCCCGAGGTCGCCAGCTTGAGCGCAGGATCATCTGGTTTGAGCAGAGCTCATCAGCTTGGACCCAAGGTCCTTGGCTTGAGCAAGGGGTTACTCGGTCTGCTGAAGGCCCATGGTCAAGGCACATATGAGAAAGCAATTAACGAACAACTAAAGTGCTACAAAGAAAAATTGATGCTTCTCATTTCTCTCTGTTCCTGTCTGTCTGTCCCTATCTATCCCTCTCTATGACTCTGTCTCTGTCAAAAATAAAAATTGTTTACAACCTTCATATGGAATCAAGAATAATAATTTAATAGCTCATTGACATTTATGTTTCTAACTCCTAAAATGGTGAGTAAGTGAAAACAGATATTTTATTCACATGAAATCAATTATTTTTTGTAGTTTAAATTCTTTTCTAGCTCAGTTTGGTAATAGCTTGGTACTTTACATAAGTGATTATGAGGCTATCTTAAACTATAACCATTGCCCTAAAGAAAATGTTTATGGCCTGGCTGGGAAAATTGCATTCTCCTATTAAATATCACTCCTTCAGTGCTAGTATTGTTGAGCAGAAATGTACCATTTTATATGCAAATAAAATGCACTGAGATTTGAAAAATAATTCTGCATATACCTACTGATAAATAATCTTATTATGATTCATATTAACAGACAGAACTTCTCTAAAGTTGAGATGCTAATATCACACACAAGAGGTAATTCTTTCCTTGAATTTTGCCTTCAAATTGTTCACGTACAACTGCCAATATTTTCTTTCCTTGTAACCACACAGATGGGAATGCACAGATTAGGGATGTGCATTCTTGAGTTTTAGTTCAAGTCAAAAGATTTTATAGTATTGTGATTACGTATCTAATCTTTTCCTTTTTCTGCTGACCTTGACTTGTCTGCAATCCTTTTACTATAAACCCACACACCTGGAAAAACTAACTTTACCCCAGACACTGTGCTGCAAGTCACTGTCGAGTCCAGCTTTCCTGAGAAGAATCATTTTTATCCACCACCTCTCGTGGTGCTGTGGAACAGCTATTAAAGTATATATCATGCATATTTTGTCCCTATCAGAACAGAATTAACAATACAAGATAAACAGACTATTTAAGGGGAGAACAAAGTAAAGCATTTAATCATCATTTTCACCATTTACCTGACAGCTTAGCTGTCCATGCCTGGAGCCATCAGAGGCACATGGGAGAGCTCAAGGGCATGTATGTTGGAGACTGAACTCTGATTTTCTGGCCAATGCATGTCATTTCCTAAAGTTAAAAGATCACAAATTTGAACAAGTACTAAAGGACAGAATATAAGTGAGGCCATCTTAGGGCTATATCACCTAATCATAACATTACTGGACATTTGAAAATTTAATTACATATGCTGAAATTTGGAGGAAGCTCTATACCCCGCAAACTAGAAAGTTATTCATCAAGAAGTCAAAAATATACCGTATTTCCCCATGTATAAGACACACCCTTTTTCGAAATATTTGGGGTCTAAAAACTGGGTGTGTCTTATATAGTGGTTGTAGACTTTTTAAATTTGCATTTCCACCTTTTTGCACTTGATTTGCACTCATTGTAGATGTTTTTTGTTTGCATTTCCCGCTTTCTCGCACTTGGCTTTTTTTTTTTCAAATTTCAGGCCCCAAAATTAAGGTGCATATTATGCATGGGGAAATACGATACATTTGTGCTTATTGAGAAATACCTACATTATTATGGTTGACATTAGTAGAGTCCATTATACTTTTTAAATTAGAATTCAGCCATAACAGGAGATGTAATAAAGCTGGTATTTGCATTATAATAACAAGGTGGGATGCCTTGAAGATATTTTCCAAGAAACTCAGGAAGCCATGTTCTTTCTCATACAACTTAAAGGCAACTGGTGGGCAGCTGAAAAATGCCAAGAGACAGATGAAAAGCAAGACTTGGATACATGGCATTATGATATATACTTGCATTAAGTGTTTTAAAACAAATACATGTATTTGTTTACATTGGTAATCCATCTAGACTGTTAACTTCCATAATGTCAAGTCCCATCTCTGTTTTGCACATCATTGCTTCATTTTTGCTCAGAATAGTTCCCATCACCTAGTAAACCTTCAAAACTGTTGGTAGGATGGATGAATAAAATTTAATGAATGCATACTTTTCCAGATCTAGGTATTGTCCTATTTCTTGTCTATTCTTCCAAAACTATAGTCACCCAACATTTATTCTTAGTAGTTGGGTGATACAGATATACATGCATACACACAGATTAGTGTGAAAATATTTTTTTCTCATAGCCTTTAAAAGAGAATAAAGTTTTATATGTTCACAATCACTTAGCTGTTCTGCTTGAAAGCAAAGAAATGAACTAAATCTGTGCTTAAAATGAGACTAGTTTCCATAATACAAAATTAAACTAACTTAATTAACATCTTAATGTTAAGAAGACCTGGCTAAATCACCCTCAAAATAATGAAGTTACATGAATATCCTCATGGTTAGAGATGGCTCAAATGGGCTTGCATGGAGCATATACTTGGCATCTGTGACAAAGGGATGGGTCACTGGAAAGGTTTGTGCTTTACAAATGACCTCTTCAACAATCTCCTTAATTTTAATCTTTCCCTGCCTATTCCACTCTAAAAGGAATGTGGGTATCTGTCTAAAATGCAAATCCGGTCACATGGCTAGTGTGCTTTAAACACTTCAGTACTTCCATAGTTGCCATTGCTCTAAGAGCAACTTATTTTGGTGGCTGGCTTGGCAATAATGGCCTGACCTGAACTGTGTCCCTCCCAGAGATTCAACCTCATTTCCCTCCACTCTGCCTTAGGCTGTAGTAATACTAAAGAGAGAATCATTATCTCCCTGAACATTCAAAGGACATTCCCTTTGTCTAGAATGCTGTCCTCAGCTTTCTGCACCTTGTTGACACTTTCTCCCTTTAGTACTTATCAAATCTCCTCTAGGAGATGTTTGGTTACTGTTCAATATAAGACCGAGCTAAAGTTCAATATAAGACCGAGCATGTCTCAGTATTTACTACTTTACATTGAAATTGACCAGTTCCATGTCTGCGTCCTACTCTGGATTCCAGATGTTCCCATAGCACAAACTATGTCAAAGTCATATTCATGCTTTCAGCACTCATTTTGAAATCAGTCACAGCAACAACAGAGTTAACATGTATTGAACCAAATTAAGTATGTAACATTGTCTTGTTCTTTTACCCATCAACACCACCTAATTTTTCAGTGTTTTTTGTGACCTAGGAGTTTCCAGAAATTATCTTCTTTTCTTACATAAATTTTTGAATTAAGTTGTTAATATCCTCCATAATTATCGGGCAGCAACACTCTTTACAAATGATTGTTCACAAAAGCCATATACTGATACTGTTCTATAAGTAAATAATTTTATATTGGCAACTCAGGTGGGAAAAAATATCCATTCATGAGTTAGCTTTATGCACTAACATTTGCAAAAAAATAATCCTTTAAACTGTAAGGAATGTTTGTGTTAGAACATCTCAGTTATGTTTCATGGTAACTAAACTTGATGTTATTTTCATATTTGGAGTGTTTCTACAGTTTTTTTCTTTCTAAATTTAAGGGCTCAAGCAAGTTTCAGTAATTCAAAAATAATTATAAAATAATTTCTTGCCCTGGCCAGTTGGTTTAGTGGTAGAACGTTGGCCCAGTATGTGGATGTCCTGGGTTTGATTCCTAGTCAGAGGACACAGGAGAAGCCAACATCTGCTTCTACACTCCTCCCTCACCTCTTCTCTTTCTCTCTTCTCCTCCCATAGCCATGGCTCCATCAGTTTGGGTGAGTTGACCCCAGGCCAGAGGATGGCTCCCTTCCTGGAGCCTCTGCCTCAGGTGCTAAAAATAGCTCAGTTGCAAGCATGGTCCCAGATGGGCAGAGCATCAGCCTCAGATGGGGGTGCCAGGTGGATCCCAGTTAGGGTGCATGTGGGATTCTGTCCTTCTACCTCCCCTCCTCTCACTTGGAAACAGATGAAAAAATAATAATAATTTCTCTATTTCAAGCTAGTATGCCAACATGTTAGCTAGAGAAACTTTCTTATAATTGTTATAAACTCAGGAGAAAATATAATAGTAATGCTGACATTCTTTTAACAAGGGTGGTTCTGGCAGACACCTCAGTATTATCAGTAGATACTGAGCCCCCCCCCCAACTCTGATTTCCAGACAATTCAGAGACTTAAACGGTACTTTGCAAAGCACAAAGCAGGCAATCCTTTTTTGTCGTTTGTGAATTTTCCACATCTTAGACCTGTCCCCTTCAATTTTCCTGTGTGCACCTATCCACATATCTGTCTCACCCTATCCCACTATCCTTTACAATTTCTTCTGGGCTTCACTTTGTTACTACACTGAAATCTTATGCATAATTATATGCAGTTGCTATGGAGATTTTTGTGTGATTTGCCATGAGGAAAATCTATTGTGTTTGAGATCATTCTCTATCATATTAATGACTCAGGTATCTATTCCCCACCCCCTTATTTTCTCTGGGATTATAACCAACTGATATATTTGAATATCTACAAGCAAAAGTCATTTTATAAGTAACACAAACCCAAAAGTTAATGAATTCACCAAGAAGATGAAGGCTTACAGTGCAGCCCGGTGCTTTAAAAAGAACTTCTGATATTGTACTTTTTGGAATACCAGCTGAACTCCTTGCCTGCATTCTTAGAAAGTGACCCCAAAGAATTTCTATATATATTATGGCTATATCATAACTTAAAAAATAGAATTTGAGAGAATTTGTTAAACTACTGTGCAGATTTAAGGATAGATATAGCAACCTAATTTAAAAATCATTCATTTGTCCTTCTACTGGGGCACAAACTAATTGGAAGTGGGACCTATGGGTGAAATTGATTATTTGACATTAGTCAAAGACAATTCAGACTACTGACTATGAGCTGAACAATAGAAGGCAAACTTCACACCACACAACAAGGTTGTAATTTTATATCTTTCTCCCCTGACATCTCCACTGTCAGCTTAGGATGGGAAAGTCCTGATATATAACATTGATTGTCATTAGACAACGCATATGGATCTCCCTTTTGGTCCCCTGGTTGGCAAAGCTGACTTTAGGATCATGATTGATTTTGGGAGAGAAACATTCCCAAGTGGAAGGGAATGGTGATGAGTCTAGCTCTCGGCCCTCAGAGGAGTGACATCCAGTGGATAAACACAAAAATCAGAGGAGTCAAACTTCCAATTAAAGGCAGACCAAGTATGGAAACAATTCCTAAGGAACACTTTGCCCCAAAACAACCAAGTTACCAGTTTTCTAAACAACTAATTCTGGAAAGCCAGTATGGTTTTATCCTAGGATGATTTGACACATGGGTACCCAGACAGAATCCCATCGGAACAGACATACACGGAAGGAGAAGAGGGAAGGTGACCGAGTGAGGTGCTCTGGGTCAGGGAGAGCATAGCCCATTTGTGCGTTTCTTCAAAAGGTAGAGTTAGTATTTTGGTATAAATCAGGGTGATGAGTAACCCATACAAGACTGAGGGAAAGAGGAGAAAGAACAGAAAATAGTGAGAGGAAAAAGAGGATAGACATAATGAATATGCCTACTCCCAGGCTGGATAAAAGAATTATAAAAAGGAAGCTTTAATAAGCAGGCTTAGCAAAAAGGAAGTCTGCCTGTCAGGGATGCCATAGGAATTTCAGGTAGACTGACAAAGGACTCAAATTTAGTCGAGTATCAGGTAAATCTGAACAACAAGGAATTCCTTTCATTGCCCTAATGGTAATGCTCATCTACTCCAGACCGCCAGTTAGTGTCTGACAAGGAGCAGAAATAAAATATTTTTCATGGATGTAAAAAGGAAATGATTTATATAAGGATGTGAATGAAAAATAAAACAAGTTTTGCCTAACCAAGTGGTGGCATAGTGGAGAGAGTACTGGCCAGGGACGCTGAGGACCCAGGTCCTACTGTAAATCCCAATGTCACTGACTTGCGCGCAAGCTCACCAGCTTGAGTGTGGTATCATAAATATGACCCCATGGTTGCTGGCTTGAGCCCAAAGGTCATTGGCTTGTTGCCCAAGGTCACTGGCTTGAGCAAGGGGTCACTAGCTCAGCTAGAACCCCCTCCCCAACAAGGTGCATATGAGAAAGCAATCAATGAACAACTAAGGAACCACAACAAAGAATTGATGCTTCTCATCTCTCTCCAGTTCTGTCTGTCACTGTCTGTTCTCTCTCTCTCTTTTTCTCACTAAAAATAAAATAAAATAAAATAAAATAAAATAAAATAACAAGTTTCTAAAGGCTGGTGCGAGAAAATCATGGCAAATAGAAATAGAGCTGGAAGGAACTGGAATCAATAAATGTTTTGAGGGTCTTCTAATGGAAAGAAAAACACAAGTTCTGAGCGAGGACCCATACCCATCTCACACCTCGTAGGGGCGAGACAGTAACGGTCAATCTCAAGCAAGAGGCAAGGACCAGCTCTGGTGACTGGACACTTCCTGCTGAAATCTTCTCAGGCATCCATGGAGCCCTGTCATTTGGCTAACCAGAGTTTGGGGTCTTTTCTTGGAGCAGGTGTCTAAGATGAGAGGAAGAGCCTCACCCACCACATGACCAACACATATAACCTGCTTTTAAAGCCAGGAGAGAAATGTTAAAAGCAGAGAAACCTGCAGTGAGATCTCTCGTGGCTTTGAGACTGCGTTGAAAACAAGCATTTGAGAGCCTATCAGACATGACTCGTTCAAGGCTCAAAGAGTAAGGGTGATAATTTGGGGAGTAAACAACTAAATGTTTAGAAAATGTTGAAGGTTTTCATTGTCATAGTCAATATTCTTTAAGTAGAGCTGCAAATCTAGTTTCAGGGGTTTCCTCAGGATACAAAGTCATGTTTTTATGAATCCACAAAACCTCAATAAATACCTTCAAACTCTTTATTTCATTTCACTGGTATGAAAATGAATATGAAGTAGATCCTGAATGTATTAACACACTATTTCTGAATGAACACTGTCATGTGTCCCAGTGTTTTCTTTGTACTTTTAATCATACTGTTCTTGTTAAGAACTATGAAAACAGAACATTCTGAGGTAGACTAATGAATAAGTGGCACGTCCTGAAGCAAGTGAAAGCAAAGTGGATACACTCACACACAAAGTAACAAGCACTGGGAAGCTCAAAGGGTAAAACTAAAGAGACAATGGAGTCATCACCCATTACAAGACTACAGGGCAACCAAGCTCAAAAGAACCTGCTACTACTAGAAAGATCACAGAAGACCACACTGAAGTTGCAAATGCTTCAGCAAAACAGCACCATCTATCATATTAAAACCATGTTATATATTTGAATATAAATTTTGACTACAGCTTTTATAGTTTTGTTTGTAAACTTATTTTGGCTCTGTAATTAAAAGATGGTAATAAGCATTGAGATTTGTGGAAGGAAGGATAAAAAAGCAAAGAATAAAGATAAAAATTTGTAAAAACAGCCTCTGAAAGTCTAGGGTCAGTCATGGCTTAAAAAACCCGATGAGATACCTTTGCCACCCAGCTTAGTGTATCCCAAGGTTCTCTTTACCAAGCCACAGTCGCAGAGCTCCAGGGAAAAGCAACCTGGTCTCATCTCTCCAGGCAGAGGAGAACAGAGGCTCCATCTCCACACTTGCTGCAGATGGCTTTTCCAGTCTACCTGAATCAGTACCAGCTAGAAGCAGCGGTCACTGGGACTTGGATGTGAGCTGGAAAGTATAGAATTGTGACAATTCCAGTGCCATGCGAACTTTTCCTGGATGTGGACTTTTCCTGGACTTCTGCTCCTTGTAACAGCTCCTAACAGACTGAACTGGGGTTGGACTGCATTTTTCAGGGATTTGGCACGGTGTTGGGGCCAACTTAGACATGGTGAACATGTTAAGGACACTACTCTTTTATGGATTCTTGCTGTATTGGCCAAGAGTTTGCTTAAAGGCTTTAATCACTGTAAAAAAAAAATAGAAGACTGGATAAAGAAGATGTGGCACATATACACCATGGTATACTACTCAGCCATAAGAAATGATGACATCGGATCACTTACAACAAAATGGTGGGTTCTTGATAACATTATACGGAGTGAAATAAGTAAATCAGAAAAAAACAAGAAATGCAGGATTCCATACATTGGTGGGACATAAAAACGAGACTAAGAGACATGGACAAGAGTGTGGTGGTTATGGGGGGCAGGGGGATGGAAGGAGGGAGAAGGGGGAGGGGGAGAGGCACAAAGAAAACTAGATAGAAGGTGACGGAGGACAATCTGACTTTGGGTGATGGGTATGCAAACAGAATTGTATGACAAGATAACCTGGACATGTTTTCTTTGAATATATGTACCCTGATTTATTGATGTCACCCCATTAAAATAAAAATTTATTTATAAAAATAAAGAAATAAAAAAAGTCCGATGAGATGTACGGAGAGTGTTCGGTGCAGACTGGCCGAGTGTGCTGAGGACAGGGCGGACTGCCCTATCACCTGTTGCAGGTACTGTAATGCTCACAGAAGCAGAATCAAGTCCTGTGTTGCTCCCGCCTTTGCTATCAAGGAATATGACCTCCATGTTGAAAAAAGGAGGAAAAGATTAAGTCCAGGGTTAGTGAGGAGATCCAAGGAATATGAGCCAGCTACTTTGCATAAATCCAAGTCTCAGCAAAAAACTACTCTCGGTAATAATAGAAGAACTCAAGAAGGGACTGTGGAAGTATTGCTGACAATCTTTGGGACTGTCATGATAAGTCAGAGAGGGACCCATATTAGAATCAGTATGGTGTATTTCTTTTTTTAAGAACATTTTAGAATGTCTTTTATTTTAACTTTTCAAAATTGAAGAATAAAGCTGCATTTAGAAGCTATAGGTCAATTTTTAGGCTGATTATCACACATACACACACACAAAATGCCACATTTCTAGAATGCAGTATTTTATAAGACTATGTGGCAATTAGAAAAGAAATCACTGGTCACTAGGAGTTACAGGGGCTCCATAAAACAAACAAACAAACCAAACCTCCCATACATATCTTTTTGGAGAAAGGTAACAAGACTGAGAGGCAAGGTTAATCTAGATTTGTGCAGAGTATTTAAAATATTTCCAGATGATCAGGAAGCAGGATCTAAAATAGAGATTAGATAAGCATGTTTGTTAAGTGAGATTGCGGGGCATACTGCCATGTCCTCTGCCCACAGCTGTACTGCAACGATGCAGCGAGAACCAGATGTGCCGGACTTGGAGTCCCAGCCTGAAGTGGCGAACTGCTCCACACAGACTAGTCCGGGGCCCTCGCACTCGGGCCACGCCTGGCTTTGCAAACCAAGGTTTATTAGAACATGGCCACACCACCTGCTTGTCGACTGTCCAGGGCCGCCTTCACACTTCAGTGGCCTCACTAAATAGCTGCAACAAAGAACGCATGGCCCACAAAGCCAAAATATTTAATATTGAGCCCTAAACAGAAAACATCTGTGAACCCCTCATCAGTCACACAAGCTAGGATGCATCATAACCTCTCTGACACTCGGTTTCATCATCCTCATGAACAGAAATTGATAACTATAACAAATGCTTCAGAAGGTAACTAATGAAATGATGTTCAGGAGAGCTCTAAGGATTGCAATGTGCTACCCACACAGAAGGTATATCTTACTATGATTGCTCTGCCTGTTCAAAGATTAATAATAGTGTTTTTCACAATAAAGACATGCCGACCTCTGGTACATAGGAGACCCTAAAAAATAGTGGGTGGACTTCCAGATGGATGGGTGGATAGATGTACGAGTAGATAGATGAGACTAGAACTACACCTTATTCAGCAGTGACTGCCGGGGACACATAGTATTTTAGATACAATAGCTTATTTTATCCTTGTAACTTCCCTGGACATCATTTACATTTTACTGTTGAGTAAAGGAAAAGAAATTTAAATAATAATATCATGAGCAACGACTGATAATTATAAAACACTTACTCTGTCCCAGCCACTGTGCTAAGTGCTTATAAATGCTATTTCATTTCATTCTTTCATCTATTTCATGAAATGCTAGCATCATTATCATCACCATCACCATCACCATCACCATCATCATCATCATCCCGCACTTATAGATGAGAAACATAGGTCCAGAGAAGCTAAGTAACATCCCAAGGTCACACACATGACAACTGGTAGATCTGGGATCAAAACCCTGTCTTCCTGACTAATCTTCTACCTAGCATATGCTGGGGCAAATGGTTTACAACAGCATGCCCACATTTATTAAAGATAAATGCAAACTCTTATAAGAATGATTAAAAATTAACTGAAGTATCTGAAGGAAGCTAACAGCAGTCCCTACGAAAACATTTTAAACTTAACAATAGCAAAATACTACAGAGCACCATTATATTCTTCATCCTGCTTCCCCTAATGTTAACATCCAAAAGCACAGCACCAGGGTGCTAATGAGGAAATCCACATTGGTATGACACTAAACTACAGAGCCTACTCAAAGTCTGCCAGTTTTCCACTAATGTGGACTGTGCCAGGATCATATCTAGGACCCCACTTTGCATTTAGCTGTTATTTCTCCTTTGTCTCTAACCAGTAACAGTTTCTCAGTCTTTCCCTGTCTTTTATGTTCTTGACACTTTAGAAAAATATTGATTATTTCATCAAACGTCTCCTCAGTTTGAGTTTGCCTGATTTTTTTTTTCTCACAATGGGATTAGTTTATGTGTTTTGTCAAGAACAACATAGAAATAATGTTGAGTCCTTCATGCATCACACCAGGGTTCACAATGTCAGCGTGTCTTATTTGTTTTAACAGACTACATTCTCAACAAGCCGACACGGAGCTTACCCATTTACACACACAAAACTTCATCATAGTCCCAATTAAGAAACTGTTGAGAACCACAAGCAAAAGAAGTATTGATTCTACCTTTCTCAACAATAGCTAGCCCCTGATGGCCTGTCCTACCCATGAACCAGGCTCATTAGATGATGGGCACTACAAAGATGATTTCCCCACAACCCACAACATAGAAAGAAAAAAATATGCCTTGATTCATATACCTATATCATAGAACAGAGAATAGCTATATCCATATGTACATCTACATCTATAAACTGTATATCTAGATTGAAAGACAGAAGTCTCACAAGGGCAACAGGAGTTTGTTTTCTAATGTCTTGTTTAGCATGTACTTCAAAATTGCAACTGAAGATGAGAAGAGCTTGCTGTCAATACTTTGAAGACCCACCACTCTGCACACACAGGTAAACTTATGCAGGCCATAAAGAGACTCCCTTTTTACTTATTGATCTGATTTCTGTAAGTTTTCTGTATTTCAATATTTTTTCTCTCATTTTTCTTATTAGATTTGTACTGTCTGAAATCTATAGCTTCATTCAATTTGAAATGTGTTCACTATACAATTCAGTTACTGTGAGGGAGAGAAAGCCTTTAATAATTAAAATAGCGGCAGTATATCCTGTTGGCACTAAAATGCTCTTGTAAGATGTTAGTCATTAATATTTCTACAGAAAACGCCTTCTTCAACAATATGCTCTTATTATTTCAGTTATAGACACTTTCCTGATAGCATAACTTTAAAATAATAAATCAAGAGAGAGAAAGACATTGGTTCATCTTAAAAACAAACCCTGGGCCCTGGCAGGTTGGCTCAGTGGTAGAGCATCGGCCTGGCGTGTAGAAGTCCCGGGTTCGATTCCCGGCCAGGGCACACAGGAGAAGCGCCCATTTGCTTCTCCACCCCTCCCCCTCTCCTTCATTTCTGTCTCTCTCTTCCCCTCCCGCAGCCAAGGCTCCATTGGAGCAAAGATGGCCTGGGTGCTGGGGATGGCTCCTTGGCCTCTGCCCCAGGCGCTAGAGTGGCTCTGGTCGCAACACCCCAGAGGGGCAGAGCATCGCCCCCTGGTGGGCGTGCCGGGTGGATCCCGGTCGGGCGCATGCGGGAGTCTGTCTGTCTCTCCAGGTTTCTAGCTTCAGAAAAATACAAAACAAAAACAAACAAACAAAAAAAACAACCCTGTAGAAGTGAGGAAAGTAGTGTATGTGCAAATTTTTTTGAGTTTAGCTTTGTAATTTTTAGTAAGCATTCTAAGTAACAATTTCCTAACTGAGTAAGGCTGTCTTTGTCATATAAAATGATATCAATGGCTCAAATAGGAATTGGTTAATAAATTTTAATTCAAGTGGTCCTCAATTTTCTTATGGTCAATTTTGAAATAATCTAGCTTCTATGGAACTTACTTACAATTCTTCATACATGCTCAATGTGAGCTCCTGTTTTCTGACCAGTGAAGAAAACCCTTCCCACCGCTCCCAGCACGGCCAGCGTGCCGGGTCACTGTGGCCATGGCGGCAACCCTGACCTCCGTGGTACCTCCAGCCTGAGAAACTGTTCCCTTTGCCGCAGCTCCCTTTCCCAGACCGAGCCGGGACCTCCGGTGGGTGGAGGGGGACCCAGCAGGCCACTGTGCTGCGTTTCCCCACCTGGGAGAGGCTCTTGACCTTTCTCTCCATCTTGGTGAAATTTTGTTGGAAGATATTTTTGAAGCCCAAAAAGAAAATACAAGTTTGAAAACTACTGTGGTAATGCTTGATATACTTTACTTTTAATGAGTGCAAACCAGAAAAATGAAGTGTTAATGTAAATTACAGGGATTATAAATCCTAAATTTAAGACAGGGCTGCAGTCTCCTACTCAAAACTCTTTGTACCACATGCATTTTGAAATTGAGAATAGTGGCATTTATTAGTTAATTAATAGGGAACATATATTTTATACTATGTATCACTCCCAGGAGCACTTGGGGCAGCAACTCAATGTCAAATGCATTAATATTTGTGATGTGAAACACATATATATTTACATCAAATGAACTCAATATGACCTAAAGTTGCCTCCCACCAAATTATATTAGAGTTTTCTGTCAACTGAGTTGAGTCGAGCTTTTACGACACAAACAAAAGATCACATCTGACTTTTAGAGCCGTGTGGAGGCTGGGATTGTGTCTAAGGGACTGGGTACCTGTGCACTGGAGACAAGGCTGAGGGGGAGACCTCAGCCCAGACACCCACTGAGCTGAACCAGCAAGCAAATGTTCAGTTAGGAAGACAAAGAGTAAAAGAACAGGTTCTGTACAAGCTATCTCATCAAAGATGACAAACTGGAGATTGTAAACCACTTCTAGAAGTAAGTATGGATGTCTACTCCTACATCATTGTCTAAACCATGTTTTCATGGAGGTACTATATATTCTTTAATATCCATATAATACCATAATAATTTGGTGAAGTGAAAATGTGTCTACGTTGTATTGCTAAGAGGGAAAAGCTGCCAAGAAATCAGTATTTTTCCATCATTAACTAGATAGAGGGATATATACATAAATAGATAGAGAGTGCTAGCTATTTATGTGTGCACATGGATAAAAAAGTCCATGTGAAGTGATAAATACCAAAATGTCAACAGTGTTTATCTCAGGGTAGTACAAATTCAGCTAATTTTTTATTTCTACTTTAAGTATGTATCTGTTATTTGAGTTAACTTTAGCGGTAAGAAAGTATTATTTTTATGAACAGGGGATAAGCTCTTTTCCTTTGGTGAAAAATTCAATTATTAACCATTTTTATATAATTTAGTCCCTCAGGGTTCACCTTACATCAAGCTGTTCATTTGTAGCAAAATTATATTTAGACTCAAGTCCTTTGGCTCCCTGGCCCGTGTCCTCTCCATTTATCCAAGCTGCATTTCAAAATGAAGCATGAAGTATGGTCCTTGTCTTGAAAGAGCTAATGACTAAGTAGAAGAGATAAGAAATACAGGTCGGAAGCCATGATAAAGCATTAGGAGAGGCTATCTACTTAAGTAATGCTGCAAATCCTTCCGGAAGTGGGAAGGGTCACATATAAATCTCAAATAAAAGAGAATGTATACAACATGGCACCACACATATCACAAATCCCTGTGAATTCAGAGCTAAAATTTAGAAGTACCAGGAAAGGCTGCATGGGTAAAAGATAAATATGCTTTGAAAAGGCCGAGGTCAGGGAGAACATTTCCACAAGGTCATATCCAGACAGCAGGACCAAAGACTGACAGCAGAGATAAACGATTATACACGCTGGGAAGTGGAGGGATGAGACTGGTGGAGTGGGGCCAAATCATGAAGGAAAACCAAGAGAAGAGTGGGTTAGAGTGGATGGGGAAAAGATGGAAGCCACGGACCACTTTCACCATGCTGCCAGGGGACAGAAGACACTTGGCTGGTGTGTGTCCTCTAGCAGTGTAGAGGGTGGATCAATGGTGGGGACTGGAGTCCAAGAGGTCAGGTACGAGCTATGGAAGTGATGGCAGGCCACAGAAGTTGACCAAAGAGCAGAATTATGGGTGGAAGCAAAGTCTGAGTCACAAAACCCCAAGGTTTGAATGAATGTCTCTGACAATAACCATCTCTTCACAGAAGCAGATGGTCTGACATTCACTATCTCAGAAAGAACAGCAAAGAACAAGGAAAACATTAAGTGCTCATGTTCACCAAAAATTATACTATAATGAGCTTTGAAATACTATACTTTGAGATACTTTGAATATTATAACTATTTTGTTTTTATTTTAAAATATATTATTTAATCACTTTAATCACTCCTGAATATTTCATGCATTCACACACCTACACATATATACAGAAAATGTATATAAATTGAGTAGGGCATTTCAAAACCTTCTTTCCAGTCTGTTATCTGCCTCTTCGAAATTAGTTTTAACTATTTTGTAGTTGAGCACTGAGGTCACGGGGCCAGGTTTACATTTTCAACTTGCAATAATACAGTTTGATTCTGTTCTGAAGCTGAAACCCTGTTCCTCTCATTTCATGCAGTAACACACAGGGCTAGGCTCAAAATATGGAAGACAGACATGTAAATATCAATTAAAGGGGAATGACAATTAAAAAAAGGACAAGTAAAAATTCTCAAAATATGAACACTAGATCAATAGCACTGTTTTGCATGTTGGAATAGTATCTATGTGGCTTATTTAGCTTTTAAATGTTTTCTTTTGATTTATTTATAAAAGAACAAGGAGAGACTATAAAGGTAGAAGATAGACAAAAATTCAAGTTGTTGTATCTTCCCTGTATTTACTTAGGTATACTATATTTTGTTTGAAGTGTTTTTTAAGAAATGATTTATTATCTTCATCTAGTCTGTGCTGTCAGGGATATCTTGACTGGGTCACAGTGGCCATTTTAGCTGGGACCCCACTGACTCTGAACCTTTAAATAGACAGTGCTTTGAATTTCATCTTGGAGATCAGGTGACATCCAAATCCACTTAGTGTTTCACTGGTATGGTTTTTGATGTCATCAGAGACCTTGATGAAATTACAATCCTATTAGTCACGATGGAGGAAGACAGAGACCTTAGGTGGCTAATGTTCCATTCATAACAAGCAAGAGACGTTCAGCATTTGTAAAGGGCATTGAGTTCTGATAGCTCCCTAAAGAACAAGGCTCAAGTGAAGAAATATGACCAGAAAAGGTTTGGGAAAGAAATGATAGAAAAGGCAAGATTATATTTGTCTAAACAGCTTAACTCTGTATACTTTTTCCAACTTTGTTTGAATAAAAAAAATTCCGTATTCATGTCAATGTGGGTAGAAAGAAGGGCAGTGCAGGGAAGGAAGGACATGTCTAACAAGGTAGAGATCCTGTTACTGAGAAAACTGGGAAATTACACCAAGCCCTTGATTGATGCCAAGGAGGTGCCTCTAAATATAAAGGGTAAATGGAGGTTACATGGAAAGGGCTTTTAATCTGGGTGATAAATTGCCAGATTCCATTATGCTTAATGAATCTCATCAATGCATTGCTAGACTCAAGAAAATAATAGATCCTTTTCAGAGCCTAGTATAAACAAATGGAAGAATTAATAATAAAAATCCTATTAATGTGCGTGCAATTTCAATAAGTTAATGAAGTCAATGTAAAAAGTTTAGCCAATGTATGTTTAGCATTTAAAAAAAATGCCTTTAGCATTTAAAAAAATATGCCCTATCGTCAAAATGAATTCATTCTTTAGTTTTGTTCTTTTTTTTTTTTTTTAAATCAAGTATGTCCTATGTAAGACTTAAAGGATTATATTTACTTTGGTTAGCTCTTCTCCAGGGAGCGCCCTGCTTAGAAGTTATGGGATATGACACAGAGAGTGTTGCAGGCATTAGAATGTTTAAGATGCTTATTGACCTGAAAGTAACAAGTGAGATTCATTCAAGTGGATTTACTAAGTCTCATAATATGCCTACCAACCCAATGGGGACTACAGACAGACAAGGATTCTCAGTCGCCAGACTCATAAAGCATCGATCTTTTTCTTGTCAATATAGTCTCAAGTAGAAAGAAAACAAGAAGCAGGATCTAAAAACATCTAAGAGTTGTTCAAAATAGAAGGGTTGTCCCTGATCATCCAAAACTCCTGGGCCTGCACAAGGGACAATCTGCTGGGGTTGCGTCAACAAATATGTGTGCAATATACCATCAGTCATAGATTAGAATTCAGACTCTCCCTTCTTGCCACTACAATTCTTTTAAACCATCATTTAAAAAAACCCAAAAACTTCAGTACTCAAGTGTATAATGAAAGCATGTGGGAGATGAAAAAAAATTGCCCGTGTTGTATAGTTAAATCCCTAGGCGAGAAGGCACAATCAGACATCTGTGCTTAGTTAGAGTTCCATGAAAACAAATGCCATGTGCTCTTTAATGTGACATGAAATAACATAACTCATGGTTTTCAAATGGCACCAAGGGGCATGGAGATTGCCTGCAATGATGTCTGCTTTAGAAGTCAGGACAAGCCTGTGTATGATATCTGCAGATAATACACAGAATGTCTGGCACACAGTAAGCACTCAATAAATATTTCTTCAAATCTGAATGGAAAAGTGAGTTCTTTTATATACAATCTGATAAAGTTTGTACACCCTCTCTGTTACTATAAAAATAATATATGTTCTCACAAACATCTGTTTCAACCTCTGAATCAATAAAAATTGAGCACCAACCTTTCCTTAAACACCCCCCCCCCCCCCGGCTGCTAATGTGCTGCCCTCTTCTGGTGCTGCCTCCATATGGAAGTATTTTTTTATTGGGCTATCTCTTCCTGTCACTTGTTGCTGTCCCGATCTTTTGCATTTTCTTTTACATTTTCTCACAAGTTAATTGAGATTCTAGGCTTCAACAAATGCTTCTATTCAACCCAGATGTTGTAAAGGATGAACAGTGGAACTGATTTAAGGCCTCTCTCCTCGGTGTTTACAATATAGCTCAGTAAGACACGAATGCCCGGATTCGAGGTTAAATAATGGTTTTAAGGTCAAATGAGTGAGAAGACCCAGAAGAACCCCACTCTGAGAGGACACAGTGCTTGACATGTGAGCTGCCCTTGAAGGGTGAGCAGGATTCTATATATGTACAACGCACCGGGAAGGTCAAGTATTAGGGGCGAGGACGGTGGGAAAAGGTAAGTACATGGTTGGTTGGAGGCAGGGGGGTGATTACTGAGTCTGCCATGAGGGTTTCATTGTAGGAATAATGGGCAATACATTGAGCAGGCAGGTGAACCCACTTTGGAGACCTTCAAATGTCAGATGCTATTCCTTAGGGAGAAAGAAAGAGTGTGGGATTTTAAGTATGGAAGAGACAATAAAATGGTTTATTCCCTATTTCCTTCTGACTTATAGGCTACTTTCTCATTATGTCATCACTGCATACTTGTTCTAAAACCCATGTTTTTTTCACCATGTTCAGTAGCTCAGCCATTTCTATTAGTGGCAACAAAATTCTCCTTGGAGTCATAGATTGGAAGTATTTTGATGTTTGCCTCCAACATTACCACCAGTTGAAGATTTGCTGACCCAATTCATCTTGGAGATGCTTTAGATATAGACCTATTCTAGATCAACTGAATCACAACAGATTTGGGGACTTGTATTACTGCCTTTTTATATGAAAAACACAATGTTTGAGCTTGCTACTCCTCTTCCTTCCAAACCTCCTTCAACATCCTTATTTCCTTGTAAGCCCACAACAGTCACTGTAACTCAGCACTTCCTCATCCTTGAGTAGTTATTCCACAGGCAACTTCTGGGTTGCATCTTTCCCTCCAATACCCATATCTTCTTTATAGAACTCACCAGGGCTCTGGGAAACCAACATAACTGTAGTTTGGATCACTGGTACCTAGATGTTTTGGTGGTGGAGACTCTGATGATGCACCATTCTCCATGGTGAAGAAACCTTTTGGGGAGCTCAAATCAGGATCCAGTGACTTAGCCACTCTACATAGATCCAGGACAGTCTACAAGTCCTTGGAAGCAATCCTTGGCCCCTTAGATAAGCCACTGTCTAAGCAACCTCGCAATGAAGATACCTCCTGAGATAATCCTCTCTGTAGTCACTTTCAGAGCCAAGTTTCCAGGATGATACAAGTTCACAAGTGAGTAGCAGCCATATTATGACTTCAAAAGTATCCCTCTCACCCACTCCAATGCACTATACCCCATGGGCATCAGAAATGTCTTTACTATGACTGGTTTCAGCTTGAAATTCCAAAATTAAATATTCATTCAATTGACTTTAAAATTTTCTGCCTTAAAACTGTTACATTTCCCAGAAATCTTTTAAAGCATCCATTATTTATAATACAGTGCAGCTCAGAAAGGAAAAGTTATAGAATCAGATTTTCTTGGCTTCCAGTCCTAATTCTTCTTGGTTCATGTGATTTGGGATAGGTTATATAACTTTTCCAAGTCTTGATTTTCTTGTCTATAAAATGGGAATGATAAAATATTACCTAGAATATAGAATTGTTGAGATATTTAACATACCTATTTGTCAAAAGGCCTGACGCATAATACTCACTGATGTTAGATATTATTAGTATTCCATTGTGTTTTGATGCTTATATATTAGTGTAAGGGCATGTATCTAGTCCTCATATTATTGAAAAAACAAATGGCAGAAAGGAACTACAAATGCAGGACACCAGAGGTAGAATAAAGGGATACAGTCACGGATCAAACAATGTACAAAAAAGACAGAGGAGGGTGAATGAGCCCCAGATATGGCCTGTGTCACCATTCAGGGCAGGACTGGCCCTACCTTGGGCAGAGATTTGGGTGAGCCCAATTAGCTTTCTAACCAAAACAAGATATTATCTAATAAAAATGAGTGTAGATGGGCTGAGAGGACACAGCTGACAAAGTAAGAATCCCTTTAGACTCAATCTGGAGTTCATAGAAAACTTCTTCATTTCCTTGGAAGAAATATGTTTTTAATTTTCAAAAAAAAATTTTAATTTCCAAAAAATATTATTTTACAAGTCCCAGAATACAGTTGAATATTTAGCAATACCACCAACACACTCTTATCGTCAGGATGAAATCATATGAAGAACTAAAGATAGAGATTGTGCACGTGCACATATATACAAATACCTTGAAAGCACCTTAATGGGGGGAGAGGCGCATAATACTTAGGTTCAAAGCTATATAGAAATTATTATATTTACTTTGTAGAAAAATAAACCACTAAAAAATGCACATTAATTATTAAATAGCTTCCTACTTTCCAAACATAATAATTAGCATCTAGCAAATAAAAGAGGTAAACAGTGAAATGTAATAGTTAAAGGTAATTAAGCCAACTTTGTTTCTAGACAACAAAATTCAAATTTACTAACAGAAATTTTCCTGTATTTCCACTCTATTGTCTCTCTACTTCCTCCTCAAATACCACCAATGCACACACAGTTTATTCCTCCACACATTTCATTAAAAGCAAAATGAAAGAGATTTATTTGTTTGGAGAGAAAAGTGCTAGACATGACACATTCATTTAAAGAAATTACTATAACTCGTTTCCTTTATGAAAGTGAAAATTCCCTTCCTCCTGTAAGCAGCCTGAGGTGACCTATGAAATGGTTTGATATTCCATTGACCCAGAAATCCACAACAAATCATGCAAATCAAGAGGTTCAAATCTTCATGTTCTCTTTAAGAATGCTCATGAAACTGCCTGGTCATCAAGGTCATGCATAACTGAAAAGCCACAGAGTACCTGGAGTATCTCACTTTACAGAAGCAATGTGTGCCATTCTGTCATTACAACTGAGTTGGTAGGTGTGTCCAAGCCGAGCAGTGGCTGGTGGCCCAAAGCGAATGCCGAAGTTTTGCTGTGCATTCTTAAGAACGCAGAGTCATGCTGAGCTTAGGGGTTGAGATGTAGATTCTCTGGTCACTGAGCACATCCAGGTGCACAAAGCTCTAAGGGCAAAGTAACCCATAGGTGAGCTCTCCCTGTCATGTGGAGATGATTCTTACTGAAAGAGAGCAGACTATTCCTGAACCAAAACAGTGGGTTGCACAGAAGAAAAAACGATACCCCAGATGAAACTGAAGAAACAAAACTGTATGGCCTGGAAGTAAATTCAGCATAACATAAATGCTAATAAAAATAAAAGCAGATTATCAACAAGACGGGTAATAGCAAATGTTGGAGAGGCTGTGGAGAAAAAGGAACCCTCATTCACTGTTGGTGGGACTGTAAAGTAGTACAACCATTATGGAGGAAAGTATGGTGGTTCCTCAAAAAACTGCAAATAGAACTACCTTATGACCCAGCAATCCCTCTACTGGGTATATACCCCAAAACCTCAGAAACATTGATACGTGAAGACACATGTAGCCCCATGTTCATTGCAGCACTGTTCACAGTGGCCAAGACATGGAAACAACCAAAAAGCCCTTCAATAGAAGACTGGATAAAGAAGATGTGGCACATATACACTATGGAATACTACTCAGCCATAAGAAATGATGACATCAGATCATTTACAGCAAAATCGTGGGATCTTGATAACATTATAAGGAGTGAAATAAGCAAATCAGAAAAAAACAAGAACTACATGATTCCATACATTGGTGGAACATAAAAATGAGACTAAGAGACATGGACAAGACATGTGGTGGTTACCAAGGGTGGGGGGGGGGAGGGAGGACATGGGAGGGAGGGAGGGAGAGAGTTAGGGGGAGGGGGAGGGGCACAGAGAACTAGATAGAGGGTGACGGAGGACAATCTGACTTTGGGCGAGGGGTTTGCAACATAATTTGATGACAAAATAACCTAGACATGTTTTCTTTGAATATATGTACCCTGATTTATTAATGTCATCCCATTACCATTAATAAAAATTTATTAAAAAAAATAAATAAATAAAATAAAAGCAGAATGTTGGTTGTCTTTATTAGTAAAAATATTCTGGATCTGGCCGGTTGGCTTGGGGATAGAGCATCGGACTGGCAGGTGGATATCCCAGGTTCGATTCCTGGTCAGGGCACACAGGAGAAGCAATCATCTGCTTCTCTACCCCTCATCCCTCCCCCTTCTCTCTCTCTATCTCTCACTCTATCCCCTTCCCACAGACATGGTTTGATTGATTTGAGCGAGCTGGTCCCAGGCGCTGAGGATGGCTCTATGGAGCCTCCACCTCAGGAACTAAAAATGGCTCAGTTGCTGAACAACATCCCTAGATGGGCAGAGAACTGCCAGTAGGAGGCTTGCCAGGTGAATCCTAGTCAGGCCATATACAGGACTCTGTCTCTCTGTCTCCCTTCTTCTCACTTGAAAAAAAGAAAAAGAAAGAAAATATCTATTTCAAGTATTCTTACAAGATGAATAAAATTAGTTTTCGTCTGATTAGAATTAAAAACATAAAGTATTCTGCTTAAATAGAAAAAAGAAAATCAAAGTTCAGGGATGCCTGAGGGCAAAGCCAATGGCCAATATTTCTTCAAATTTATCATCCCTGAAAAGAATTCTGGCTGTCACTCAGGGTGAAAAATACACATGGACCCAAATGGCTGGTCTCTCTAATCTCACAAGGTCTGGCTTATGCAAAAAGGCTTACAGAGATCTCTGACAACCATTCCCCTACCCATCTCACTAGTCACCAACCCCAGGGGAGGTGACTGAGAGCCTCTGCTAGCAACAAGTGCAGTACCAACTTCTCAGCAGCGTGAACCAAAATTTCTCCTTCTTTCTTCCAGTAACCTCAGTCTTCCCATCCCCATACAGTCAGTCCTTTAAAAAATTTCACTGAGCAGCATACATGAGATTCTAACCATGGACCGGGAATGAAGACAATTGGTCTCTGGGGCAGGTTTAATGCTTCTCTGTCTGCATCTTATGAGAGGCTAGGGAGAAGATTCCCTGCGTCCATTACCATTCACTTCCTTTCTCAAGTAAAGGGAATATTTCTCTTAGACTTTCACCTTAATATCTATTCTTCCCTTCTGTAATCCTTGTCCTTTAGCAAGTACTCCCCTCAGACAGTACTGAGGGCTGCCTTAGGGCATAGCCTAATCCAGGCTGATGGATTGCCTCAGATATTCTATCCAGTTGGGCACACTATTGGCAGGAAAGACCAAAAAGGTTTTGCCTTTGGTTCTCTGAGACCCTCCGGGATGGCGGCTCATTGTTCTCCTAAGATCTAGGGAGGACAAGTCATTTTTACTTAGATCCAGCTATGTTGCCACATCTATTTCAGGAAGGAATCTCCTTAATGATACACTTTTCTTCTAGGGTTGTGCATTTATCAAAAGTCAATCCTACAATTCTGTACCAACCTATCTTTCTTAGGTCCCTTCTACCTGAATGGATTTTCCTCATTAGCTTTCCATCCTTCCAAACCTTTAACTGAACATAGTCTTGTTGCCTTCCAGTGGTTGAGAACTTCTTTCTTCCCGTCTTCTTTTATATCCCTTTTCCTTCCACCACTACCATCTCCAATAATCCACAGTTCACATCAGGTAGCACATAAATCACAAAATCAGCATGGGAACCAATTTTCTCTGTGCTGTGGGTCTTGAGGAAAGGAGCATGTCCAAAGTATGTTAGAATAAGAGCTACAGGACTGGAGAAGGACTCAGCCTCAGGGAAGCACTCAGAGTCTTTCTGCCTCAGCCAGATCAACTCCATTTTCCCTGCTCGGAAGTGTTCAAAGGGCTCTTTTGTATCAGGGATAGACACCAAAGACAATGGACACTCCCACAACCAGAGTCCAAACCCTCCCAGCCACAAATTCACAAATTCAGCCACTCTCCAGCCCTTTGCCATTTTTAAAATAAAAATTTAAAGAATAAATTTATTATTTTTATTTTTCAATTACAATTTATATTCAATATTATTCTGTATCAGTTTCAGATGTACAGCAAAGTGGGTAGAGAATAACATATTTTACAGAGGGGTCCCCTGCTGCTTCAAGTACCCACCTCACCCCATGCCTATTTTGATATTACTAGGTTCTCTGTTATTCGGCAAGTACCAATTTGAACACCTTAATACCTCTACTATGTTCACTCAGTCCCCCAAACCCCCTTCCCTTCTCACATCAGTCAGTCTGTTCTATATCTATGAGTCTGTTTGTATTTTGTTTGATAGTTTTGTTCATTAGATTGCACAGATAAAAGAAATCACATGGTATCTTTCTTTCTCTGACTGGCTTATTTCACTTATTTATGCCCTTCTTAAAATTAGGGGAAGGGTAGCTGTACTGCCACAGTTCTACAGGACGTGGAGAAAAGTAGTGTTTATCTGTCAATGGGACAAACCCTGTTTCAATTTCCACTATCATTTGAAGTGGTGGACACTTACTCAAAATCATACTGCTCCCATAATTTTATGCTTTCTTTGGCATTTTAGCTCTTACCCACCAAAACTGCTTATATTCTAATATGATATCATATTGGTATTTTGGTATTAGTAACATTGTAGGAAGACAAAAGTAGGCCAAGGGTGGCCAGAACTGTGAAATGAACCAAATGAAATTCATCTAGCATATATTTAAATATCTGAAAAATAAATGGTTAATAACTTGGAAGCCAGTACAGTGGTACCTTGATATAAGAACGAACGAACATACAATTTTTTTTTTTAAGATATGAGCTGTGACTCGGTTTGTATTTTTTTTCGAGATCTTAGCGAAATTCCGAGATACGAGTTGTGATTGGAGAAGCTGCCGCTAGTTGGCACGCTGGTGCACGGGTCCAGTATCGGAAGTTTGATATACGAGTTGACTGACTTACGAGCTTGGTTACAGAATGAATTAAATTCGTATCTCAAGGTACCACTGTATTTTAAAGAGTGGGCACGTAAACAAACACAGGAAGTTTAAAAAGGTAAATGAGTCTAATGTCTAAAAGACTAACACAAACTGGGAAAACAGTGCTTCAGATCGTGGCCCATTAAGACCAGGGCAGGGCCTTGGCTCCCCAGGACCAAAGGCCTGTCTAGGCATCCAGGCAAGTGTGGGATCCCGGCAAGAGGGCTGGGCTGTTATCAGGTCCAGGTCTAACAGGGAGGGGTAGACGGCTCAGAGCTCTGCTCTTGGTACAAGTCTGGCACATACTATCAATAAATAAGTACATGTGCTTAAACCTAGCAAAAATAATTATTTATAAAGGCAAATGTACTGGAAATTGGGAGCAAATTCCAATAAATGGTAGCTGAGATCTGAAACTCAGTGTGTTCACACCTGACTAAAACTCTGTGAGATGTGGCATCACTATTCACCCATTCACACAAATCAGGAATTGAGGCATCATCCTTAACATCTCTTCTCCCCCATTTGCCAGAGTACTAAGCCACCAAGTCCTCTTGCACCTACATTCTAAAAACACTTGAAATACACCCCCCTTTTTCCAACCTCATGGCCGGTGTCATTAAACTTCTCTCTTAATCAAGCCTCACTGAGACCCTTGCAAAAACTTCATAACCAGTTTGCCTGTCTCATTCCTTCATTCACCCACCCTCCAAAATACAGCTGAAGTGATCCTTCTAAAACACAGATTTGATCACTGTGCTCTCCTGCTTAAAACCTTTCAATAGCTCCTCACTGTCTATAGAATCAAGACCAGAGCATTTAGGCCTCACACATCCTTTCAATCTTATCTCTTGTCATTCCCCATCTTGATTACATTGAGGCTACAAATATGAAAGGCACAATTGCTAAGTGCTGGCCTGCAGCAGCATAAGACCTGTGTGGTACAAAGGCAAATTGCCACTGAGATGCCCACCTTTGGAAAAATCTTTGGACAAGCACACACACTCTTCTACAGAAAGACCTTAAATCATTTCTGGGGACTGTTTTCATCTCACAGCATGGGTATAAATGCCTAAGATTTCAGACAAAATGTTTAGGAGTTCCCTGAATAGAAGTTATCAAAGAAATCTAACAAACTTAAAAAAAATCCTATAGGTGAGTGCCTTGTCTTGCTTTCCCAAGCCTTCAATATATATTCCTACACACTGGGATCTCTCGTTTAAACTACAGCCATCTACTAGAAACCCATATCTCTCTATTAGCCCTTATTTTAGCTTAGCACTGCCAAAATAGTATATAATATATAATCAAAATAGAAAATCTGCCACAAAACTCAACATTACTATTAATTCCAAAGCCACATATAAATTATGCGGATTAGCCAAGTTTCAAATTATTAAATGAGTCAATGGATTCTGAAAAGCATACAAGCTGAAATGCGTACAGTAAAAATGCTGCAACGACCTTATTAAATTCTTGGTAAATGCTGCTGCCAAGGATTTTGCCATCAACCACACTATTGAAATTTCACTAAGCAAGTAAAAAGGAACAGGTTATTCCCGTTACTAACCCTCACCTGAACAAAATGGTAGAAGAGTGAGGAGAAAATACTCAACAAAAAAGCATTTCACACAAAAAGCTTCAAGGTAGACCGAAGAGAAGTTAGGAAATGGGCAGCAGCTTTAATTACTGCCTGGCGAGGCATCCAGGAACCCCTTGTTTTCCTGGGAATAACTCACAGACCACCTACCATGTGCAAAGCAGTGTGAGCGGCAGGGGCAAGGAGCACGTGACATGTGGAAGACAGAGGTAGGGCGCCGAGCACGTGCGTGATGTGTGGAAGACAGAGGTAGGGCGCTGAGCACGTGACATGTGGAAGACAGAGGTAGGGCGCTGAGCACGTGACATGTGGAAGACAGAGGTAGGGCGCCGAGCACGTGCGTGATGTGTGGAAGACAGATGTAGGGCGCTGAGCACGTGACGTGCGGAAGACAGAGGTAGGGTACTGAGAAGAGGGAGGGGGAGCTGGGCCAGGTTCAGGGCGGAGCCAGTCAAGGTGTGTGCCTCAAGCTGACCTTGGTGTCATGAACAAGTGGACGCTCCAACCTAAGCAGAGAGCAGGATAATCAGCCAGTGCCAGCGAAGGCTTCACAACCCACAGTCACAGTCACGAGAGCCTGAGCAGGGACAAAAGCAGGGTTTCCCAAGGAGTGTTATATGCAGCACTGGGACTGTATAGAATGACTGCTGGTAGTTCCCAGAAAAATATACTTTGACCTTCGTAACTATGTAGTTATTTTGGTATATATTAAAAGAAAATAATACTAACCTATTACAATTGTTTTATAATAAACTAACCCCATGATTTTATTAATATTATTGCATATGGTTATGCTAACTTACAATATTGATACAAATATATATAAAGTATAGCACAGATCTTACTAGGATATGAAAAATCATGAAGGTTATTCCCAAATGGCTAAAGTTTGGAAAAATCTGAACATAACCAAAGAGATAAAAGAAGGCATGCCAGTGGATTGAAAAAAATCTAGTGCTAATATTGAAATGATATTCTAAGACTTTTTCCCCTGCTGTTTAGATAAATTATAAATGCAAAACAATCTGAATTCTTATGTACACTCACAAATTTTCACAGAATAAACTATTTGAAGAAGTTGAATCCAACTTCTCAGCTACCTTCTGCCAACTCTTGCATCCAATTGCCTAAAGTCAGGTTGGAAGGGATGACTTCCTTCCAAAGCATGCAAATCACAGGCACTGGGTATGGGACTGCAAAGTGGCAGGTAGCAGTAACCTGTCTGACCCTCCTCCCCAGGCCCCCGTGTTCCCAGCACAGGCGCAGCCCATGGGCAGGAGAGGTTATCAGAGGAACACCAGCATGTGCCACCTAGGAAATTAATTAAAAAGGCTAAACCTCCCTCTCTGCCTTCTCACCCCGTTTCAGAACATTCTAATTGCAGAGAGGCTAAGCTCATTAAGTGCTCTTCAACTGTTGTCAGAAGATTATCAAGTATTAAATTTAAAACCTATATAGCCTTCACGCTTCCTGATAAAGTCTGTAGGGGTATATTTCCAGAAGCCCAGTCTGGAATGATTGCGGAGTGGTGATTTTTTAAGGAGCTTATCCTACCAATGCAGACGGGAGCAATTGGTTTCTAATTATTTCAGTAAACGAGCTCTATAAGAAATCCTGATAATAGTAACTTATGCCACAGAAGAATAAATCCTGGTACTCTCAATATCCAGATAATATAACTATGCTATTAAGATCAGCTTTGTTAATAATGGTAGTCTTTGTAGAATGATAAAACTCTATTTACATAATACATCAATGGTGCCTAATGCAAAATAGGTTTATACATATATAACATATGAATTTGTAGTGTGAAACTTATTCCACTTTTGCATAGGTCAAAGAAAAGAAAGAAAGAAAAACATTATTTCACACTCCATTGCCTTAACAAATAAGTTAGTAAAAGCTCACCATTCCTGTAAATCCCAGGTTGCATATGTATCCCTCTCAGTTCGAAATAGTAGCAGCTTCTCAATCTTGCCGTTGCATGTTTTTTTGCAGCATTCACACAGACAATTATTTTCTGAACCGCCTCACCCTGCATCTGACCTCCGGATATATTGTACCAAACTGGATTCTGGCCAAAGCTGGGGAAGTAATCTCAGTGCAAGTGACAGTCTCATTCTTTTGTGTCAAACGAAGAGGAACAAGTTTCTAGGAGTTTCTTGTTCTTTTTTTTAAAACCTACAAAATACCAGGCCTTGTCTTTTCTAGAGTAAAATTGCAGTAAAACACTGGGTTCCTCATCATTACCTGGACTGTCAGGCAGATGTGGGCAGCAACCGAGGCCTCATTCAGTCACTGTTGTGTTCCTGGTATCTGGCACAGGCAGATACTCACTGCCTGGCACGCAGCAGTCTACCTGATTAACTAGATGAGACAACATTATTAATATTACAGCCAAGCTCTGAGAATGTCACCCCTGTGATGGCAGGATCCTTCCAAGTAGAGTGAGAAGTATTTATTTACCACAGATTGTATACCCATCCCTATATAAGATACTTTGTGAGACATACAAGAATAAAAATTGGGATTTATAGGCAGATGAAGAGAACCAGCCCAGCACAATTAAAACACTGGCAAGCAAGAAAATGTATATATTTATTTGGATGATGTTTACAATATTACATTTTCATTATCAGAAAGCAATGGTGGAAACATGAGAGAAAAGCAGAGGCTCTTTGCCTCTCAGCCTGTGGGACCTAAAATCTACTTCCCCCTTTTAGGCAAGAAAAAAGACATTTATTTGTTTTTTCCCCTCTAAATTACTTATTTGCTTATGTATGTTAACACAGAGACAGACAAGATTAACGCAAGCACAGGAAAAAATCTAAATGGTCACACCAAACTGCTCAAACTGTTCAATGACATTATTAAATCTGTGGGTAGGTTTGGGAGAGAATGTGCATTTCTGTATTGTCTGAGTTTCTAACAGTGAGCAAGGATTGTCTGTATAGTTCAACAAACAATTAAATTTTAAAAAATAAAGTTATACTTAAGTAACTGCATTGCGTGCTATGTATTGAATGTTCCAGACGCTCAGTAAAATATTAATAGCCTGGAATGCAGTTAACGGAAGGCCTCAGTCAATTCACTTGTGTTCTACTCTTAGAAAAAAAAACAAGAAAATCCTATAAAATAAATTTATACACAGAATTTAGGAAGCAGTGTTTTGTTTTGTTTTTGTCAAAAAGTAAGTAGGTTTAGGGATGGCTAACTATCCAACATTCTGTTCTTCTCATTTATCCACCCCATCTTTGTGTGCAATTTTTAGCACTGTTGAGATGTTTGCTAGTCTGTGTGTGGAGTCAGACATGCAGCTTGTCAGAACTCAGGACCCACCTGGACACACTGAATCACAGTGTCTGGAACTAGACTCTCAGACTCTGGATTCTAACAAGATCCCCAGCTGATATGATTGCACAGTGAATCTGAGAACCACTAGTGTAAATTACTAATCATGAGTCCCTGCATGATTCTCAGCCTATACAGATAGGTCGATTTATTCCAATAAGACTATCCTTTTAAAAACAGAAAAGTAGACATTTTACATTTTTTTAGGAAGTACTAAACAGTGTTAACCAATAATCAAAATGAACTAGACATATAATCATCTGTGTCGTATTATCCTCCCAAATTGTTAGAAATGACATTAGAACTCAACACAATAGAAGACAGTGGAACATTTTAGCTCCAGAACAAGGGTCGGAAGGTGTGACCCTGAAGTTACCTGCTTTAACCATCAGATAGTGCTCACACATCAGCGGGGCAGTATGGCCACCAGGCCTCAGAACTGGCATGCAAGGCGTGCACTTCCGGTGCTCCCACTCCCTGCCCTGTACCAGTGGCGAACATCACCGATGAATTATAGTCTTTTCTCCTCCAAGATCCAGAATCCATCTCAATAGAGTTCCACGGGTACCCATGGCCCATGGATCAAAGTCAGCCTTTAAATAGAAATGTTTCTGCATTTCTACCTAAAAACTACTAAAAATGATAAATAACCTCATTTATAAGTGATCAATAAAAAATGAGTGGTTTAAGGCCCTGTTGGGTGAGCAAACCAAATGTGAACAATTCCGAAATGGTCAAAGGTCATTCCCTCTAGAAACACATTTGCCTCTTTCCCCAAACTACCTGATTGGCAGAAATTAAGGTTAGAAATCAGAATCCCTGAACATTAGAGACAGAAAAACTTTTACAGACTAGTTCAATTGCTTCTCTCACACAGGAGGAAATACTGATCTAGAGACATCACAATGGCCAAAGCATATAGCTAGTTATTATAGAGCCCAACTGAAAATCACTCTCACCAGGATTTCTCCCACTGTACGAAATGGCTCCTAAAGCCATAACAGCCATTGGTAGGATAAACTAAAAATATATGCATATAGTCCTAGGGAAAAAAAAAACCAAATAACTTTGCTTCTTAAATTCTGTAATGGTAGACCATGTTCCTTAGTACAAGGTTATAGCCAGCCATCAGGCAGAGAGAAAAGCTACGAAATGAAAAGGTCCTCCAGGGGGCGTTGCACAGCTACTTCTAGAAGCCCTGTGTGTGAGGGTATCAGGAAGGAGTTTCACAGGTTAGCCTTGAGGGTATACTTGCAGAACATCTATTCTTGGGTATCCCAAAGATATTCAAACTTAACTCATTAAAAACTAAACTCATGATTTTCATTGCACACCAATTTTAAAGCAAGACCACCATTCAACATACCCACACTTTTCTAGAGGTTCTCTATCAATAAAACTGTTATTCAGAGAGTTATGCAGGACCCTGGCTGGTTTGCTCAGTGGTAGAGCATCGGCCCAGTGTGTAGATGTCCCGGGTTTGATTCCTGGCAGGGCACACAGGGGAAGCGACCATCTCCTTCTCCATCCCTCTTGCTCTCCCTTTCTCTCTCTATCTCTCTTTTCCCTTCTTGCAGCCATGACTCAGTTGGAGCAAGCTGACCCTGGGCACTGAGGATGGCTCCATGGCCTCACCTCAGGCGCTGGAATAGCTCGGTTGATGAGAAATGGAGCAACGGCCCCAGAGGGGCACAGCATTGCCCAGTATGGGGCCTGCTGTGTGGATCCTGGTCAGGGTACATGTGGGAGTCTGTCTCTCTGCCTCCTGCCTCTCACTTAAGGGGAAAACAACAACAACAACAACAACAACAACAAAACCAGAGAAAGACAGAGAGAGAGTTATGCAGTACTCAGGCTAGAGAGTGATCCCTGATTCCTCCCTCTCCTTCGATCTCAAATACAATCAACATCACTATCAATTTTATCCCTAAATATCAGGGAATTATCCACTTCTATATATCTTCTCATTGCTGTGCTCACCTTAAATACTGCCATCTCACACCTTGGTTCCTGCAGTAACATTAACTGAGTTCTCTTATTCATTTCTCCCCTTCCCCAATCTGTTCACTATACAGTAACCAGAGTGATTCTTTCCAAATCAGAATTCTGACAATGTCACTGGCCTCCACCTAAAACCATTCAACACCTACTCATAGGTTTAATATGACCTATGAGTCCCTACTCAATCTGACTGTGTCCATCCCTCCTGCCTCACCTCTTCTCTCTCCCGAGTCTCTCCACTCCTGTGTGCTGTTCCTCTTGCAGTTCCCCGCCTTCCCAGGTTCCCCAGTGTAGGACACTATTCTGCAATATAACTGTTAGGCCTAGGCTAAAAGTTGCTCCCTGCAGCTGCCAGCTTCAGTTAAGATTACGAAAATAACTGACCCTAACAAAATCACAATAGTCTAGCCCAAGCCAGTTTCAGTGAGGTTGTGAAAATAACTAACTAGACATGAAACATGATAGTTTCTATAAATTCTAACCAGAGGTGGGAAGAAATCTCGCATCCTCGAGGGCACAAAGGAACCACCATCAAAATGTTTTCCAGACCAATGGACAAGCCTAACTGATGCCAGTAGCCTGTGCCAACCATTCCCCTATACAATCTCTTCCCTATCTTTGCTGAAGGAGGTTGTTGTCTGAAAGACATAACCGCTCTATCCACTGCGCCACCGCCTGGTCAGGCGAAGCCTAGGATTTTTGAGGGAAAGAAGTTCCTTAGATATAACAGTCATTCCTAAAGGTCACCAGTATATCTCTGCAAAATGGCCTATACTTGGGAGCTATGTAGATCCTAAAATATAAGCCAAGCCATTCCTCTGGTTCAGACGTGACTACAATGGTTGGTGTCTTATGTCTTGTCATCTCAGACTATACTCTCATCCAGGTGTCAGCCTTGTAATTGAGGCCAAGTTCACAGTCACCCAAGTTGGTCCCAGGAATGAGGCAATGATTAACTGGAGGACCAACAACAACACAACACCCCAGAGGGCAGTTCCTAATGCTCTGATACTTATTAGAGACTCAGCATGAAGAACAAGAGAACACAAGGTTCTCCAGCTCTGTATCACAGTCTTGAAGCAGTTTCAAACACCCAAAGCTGATAATTAACTATCCTAAATGACCCACACATTGCTGGTAGGCCCCAGCCAAATGGATCCAAGTGTTAGCGAGGCAGTGAAAGCAGTCCGATTGCATGGTCCACTGCTTGCTCATGTCGTCCTGTGGGTGCAGGCTCTCCCTCCTCCCCCCCATGTGCACATTCTCGTTCCCACTCTTTCCCTTTATCTCTCTCTTTTGGTCATTTGCCAGATAATTCCAATGTTGAGTAATTAAATTCTTTTCACACAAAATTAACCTGCTTTTTTTCCCAAAGTGAACACCTAATGGCTCATTTCTTCAACAACTGAATCCTGAAACTGAAATCAGCCTTGGAATCCAACAGTATGGCTTCCAGGTCATGAAGGAATATCTTGATTTTAATATTTCCTGTTTGGAAATATCTGAAGTATCTCCATCAAATTCTTAGCACCAAATTAGCCTTCAACCTTACCCCCAACATATACCCACAATTAGAATGGGAAGTAACATACATAGGGTGACACATGCCTCTCAGGAAAAATTAGCAAAGAAATTAGCTATATCCTGTGGGCAATTCCTGGAAACCAGAGTCACTATGGTCAATACCTTTGTACACATACCTCTGTCTCAGGACAAGTCCATCCTTGGTATCATTCAAGCCCAAGAGGGGAAAACTGCTTCCAGTAAATTCTATTTTACAATGGGAGACTATTTTAGCCCCTGGGAAGGTTCTGAGCCCCAATCAGTAATGACTAGTTCCTTGACTTTTTAGTTTAATGTACCCATTATGTGCATACTAGAGAAGACATAAAGCTACACACATATGGCCTGATGCCTGGAGGATCATGGGCCCATTTCCATGATAGTGCTTCCTTTCTTTTTTTCTTTTTATTGATTTTTTAGAGAGAGAGGAGTGAGAGAGACAGAGAGAGAGAGAGAAGGGGGAGGAGCAGGAAGCATCAACTCCCATATGTGCCTTGACCAGGCAAGCCCAAGGTTTTGAACTGGCGACCTCAGTGTTCTAGGTCAATGCTTTATCCTACCGCGCTACCACAGGTCAGGCCATGCTTCCTTTTAATCTAGCTCCCACCATCTATTTCTTTCTTAGGCCAAGATCTTTGTCCAGTTTCTTACACAATGTGTCCTCTCTAATTTCCCCTTCCTCCTGAAACCATATTTCTTGGTTGTCTCTTGGCTTCTTTCCCATTTCCCCAGCCTGTACTTCCACCTCCTAATTACCCTTCCCAGCTGACTCTCATTTCCTGCAGAACAGTTCTGAACCTTGGCTGCACGTTGGAATCACTGTTAGACTTAAAATCATATACATACATGTGTGTGCCTCTGTCTAAGCTGCATCCCAGAACAATGAAGTCAGATCTCTGGAGGGTAGGGCTTGTTCTCTGATAATTTTGTAAATGCTATTCAGTGACTCCATTGTACACTCAAATGAGTACTACCTTCAAACTTGTTTACCTAATTGTGCCTGCCTTTTAGTCACATACTCAAAATTTATTTATGAATAATTTATGAAATTTTATTTATTGAAAATTTCACATACACCAAGAATAATGTTGGTCTCAAAGAGTGTCTGGATATATAGATACATATTTCCATGTTGATGCTTTGAATACTTCTATCCTCAGCCTCTGTTCTTCTCCCCTGTAGTCCCTCCCACCATCCCTAAGAGCTCTCTCTCTGCCTCTACCATAGTGCCAACTACCATCTACTGTATAAGAGCTCCCAAGTCTAAGTATTTAGACCAGACATCTCCCTGTTTTTCATATTAGCCTATCTAACTACATATTGGAAATGTTGATTTGACTGACCCATGGGCAAGGCAAATTTGACATAACAAAAAATGTTCTGACTTCCCACTGAACCTATTCTTCCTTCTGCATCCTCTTGGCCCCATCATTATCTTGTCATTCAAGTTTCAAGCCTGGGAACCTTGTTTCCCATCCCACTCCCCTGGACTCCCACCCTCCTAATCAAATTTCTTGCTGCTGTCTGTAAAGCATTGTGTCCATCCACCTAGCCAGCACCCAGTGCCTTAATTCAGCCCTCATCATTCTGACAACGAGGCTGATAGGCCTCCCTCCATTTTGCCAATTACAGTCTCATCTTCAGCGGAATCACTGGAATAAATTGTCTAAATGGAAAATGAACTCACTGGTTTTCCCATGCTCACAAGTAAAGTTTGCAGTCCTTAACCTAACACACCATGCTCTCCAAGATCTAACCCTATGCTGCTCTCCAGCTTCAGCCAGGACGAACCACTAACCCAGGATTAAGGCTATGGCAACTGAAACTGTCTTACAACTTTCATTTGTCCTTCAGGATCTTTCTTCCTCCCACCATCATGACTTTGCTCAGTCATCTCTGTCTGCAAAACTCACCCTCACACACACTCTAATTAATTGTATCGCCATTATACTAAGTGCACATCTCAAGTATTATATCACTGAAAACAAGTTTAATTACCTGTTTCTGTTTTCTGCATTAGATGGAGAACTCTGCTTAAAGATAGTGGCTATGACTGTTATTTCTTTTTTCTCTATATTTTCAAAATGTAGCACAGTTAGTGGTATATCTCAAGTACTCAATAGCTACATATAGAATGAATAAAGTGCTCCCTTCTCTTAAGAAGTTACAATAATAAATTTATTTTAGCACTTTCGTTCACTTATTAAAGTCCAGAAATAGTTTTTCTTCCAAACTCTTAACATGTACACTCAAATACAAACAAGACAATTTAATTCATCATCAGGAGAATCTAGCTCACTATGACTTCCAAGAATATAGAGGAATTACAGATATTGTTAAATTATAAGATGGATGTAAAATAACACCCTTATAAGCAAAAGAACCTAAAACTGACCTTGTAGCCTTCCATAATTTGTTTCTCAGAAAAGTTCTCAGCAGAAAACTGAGTCTACTGTCATCTCAGTACAAAGAGCAAGTTACACAATCAGATAAATAACAGGGCTGGTATGTTGACTCAATAGCTATTGACTGACTGATGGTTCCACATTCAAATCAACCAGCTCTTTTTGGAAACTAGACATTTGGATGGTATACCAACAATGTGAATGAGTGAACAGAGCTGTCTAAGGGAGGAATTATACAGTATGCTTATTTTATTAGAGAAACCACCAAGCCATTGAGAAAGAAACTCAGTTTGACCTCATCAAAATCCTATACCCAGTAGTATTTTGAGAACTTGTTGGTTCTGTCTCCTCGATCAAAGTTGTTTGAAATTTAGTGGAGCTCACAAAAGCTTTCAGTTATCAAAAATGTGCTTATATATGCACATTATTTCATGTTTGTCAGCATGTGCCTTCTAGTCATCACCAGAGGCCCTAGATATATTCAGAGACCACTGAAGTGTGAGCAGTAGTTAATAAGAAATTCTTGCAGTTTTAATTACAAATAAAAAACAAGGATGTTTAAATTCTATAAAATGAATCTGGAATATCCAGGGAACTGTTGCTGTTTATAGCCACACATCAATTATATTCATCTTTCACATTGAGTTAGTGCAGCATCAGAGACTGATATGTAAAGCCAGCAGTTTTCAATGTTTATTAAAATATATATATATTAGTTCTAACACCTGTTTCAGGAATCCTGTGTATCCCAGCCTCTATAACAAATAGAAATTGATAAACAGCAACTTTATTCACCCTTCCCACCATGGGGCCTTTTTCTTCTCTAAGACATCTTCCTGTCTATGAAGCAAAACAAGAGACTAAGAACCTTTGTGCTATAAATATTGGGAAGGAAAATTGCTATGTTTTGTCCAAAGGTCATTGGTGGTAAGAAGGATTCAAGGAGCAAACTGAGCACCTGAGCTTCTCCTTCCTTTGAGCATTGGCTTCCAAGAAATATGATGGAAGATGACATAAGAGAGTTTTATTGGGGATGAAGGTCCCCGTTTGCTCATTCCTTCATTCTCCTCCTATTTGTGAACAGGTCATGTACTAGGCACTCAAAACACAAGACAAGTTCGAAAGGGCCCTGCCTTCTTTTCAGAAATGCTCTCTGTATAATGGAGGATTCTCATAAGCTCTCACACAATTTGGTAAATGGGAAGGTAAAGACATTCATTCTGCATTCGCTCTTTCAACAAATATTCTGGATTGACTTTTAGAAGTCAGGCGCTATATTAGGCACCGTAAATTAATCCAGTCCTTGCCTTTGAATTGTTTGTGGGATGTGTTCAGCCAGTAAATACACAATTACAAAATAGTGATATTGAACTATGACAGACCAAGCACATGGAAACATCCAGCAAGGTCCTCCAACTCAAATGTGGGGGTCAGCTCTGAGGAGATGCAGTACATAAGACGAAAGCTAAAAATGGATATGCATGAGCCAGATGAAGGAAGTGGATGTGAAGGTGGAGACTGAAGGTCGAGGCTGAAGGCACAGGGAATTGCAGGCTAAGGGACCTGGAAACCAACTATATGATTTAAAGACTAAAGTTGGGATTATAGTGCTGACCTCAAAAAGGTTTTGGTGGCTCAAGGAACAAGCGATATTAGAACCTTCAGTATAATGAAATGATTAACATTATTCAAATGACTTCAATAAATAAGTAGTAATGACTCTTCACAGAGACCCTAGATAGCTTTTTGGAGGATGAACCTCAAAAACATGTAACAGAATTAGGTCATATAAGGGAAAAGGCAACTCAGTTCATCAAAGAAGTCACCAGAAAGGCAGGAGGAGAAAGCAGACCACAGAAATTACAATCCTTGGCCTCAAGGCAGACCCAGGGAGACAAGATCAAAGTTTATTAAATCATATGTGAAAATGCCTAAACCAGGTCTGGCTAACCTCAGTGAACAGAAATAATTAAAAGACAGATTCATTTACTTGGTCTTGAAATAATACAAGAGATCATTTCCACTATTCTCTTTGGAATATTAAATGCTATAAATAAAATACTAAGTAGTGCTCCTACCAATAGTAAATATTCACTATGTTAGCTGCTCTTATTACTGTTATTGTTATCATTATTATTGACTATGAGGAACCAGTACTTATGTAATACATCAGTCTAGATAGGAAAAGCATTTCTTACTTAAGAAATACACAGTTCAGACTAGCACATGAAAAGGTTAATTTGACAACATAGGCTGGGGTGTATGAGGAGCACACCTACCAGAGTCTGCCTACATCTACCCTCATGACACTGTCCATCTGAGAAAGACAGGTGAGCTAGAAGGATTTTGTGAAATACTCAAGGTCCCCCATAAGCTCTCGTTCATGGGAACACTCTTCAACACTATGTGGAAGACTCCTCTCATATGTAATGGCTAAGGCTCAACGTTTGCCTGACAATTAAATGTTTGAGGCTTATTTGGGTCAGAACAGATAAGACCAAGTAAGTCTTTCACACTGAGAACAATGGGTTACCACTGGGCCTTGGGTTAACATGCAGGAGACAAACTGCCCTTCTAGTAGTCAGGGCAGCTGTGTGCATAAACAGCTTGAGGGGATTCTTAGAATTATCAGATCATTGTGTAGTGGTTTCTGTGAGTTTCCTGGAAAATTATCCTATTTTCATCCACAAACCTATTATCCTCAAGACCCAAACTGTAGGGTAGCTAACGAAGGTAAGTTATCCCACTACCTAATACACCATTGCCATAAGTCCCTCTGTTCACCCTCCTTCACATGTTCTTTCTCTGTCAACTTCCCTACCTGTTGCCTGTAAGAATATCAAGGAGGAATGACTGAATCACCAAGGCCTGTAAAATACAACAGATAATGAACAGCAGAAGTGGCAAGCTAATACAAGTCATAAAATTCTGCTTGGAGTTTAATCAAGGTCCATAAAGTTCAATGAACTTTGTCCATTCCAACAAAAGGTAAGAACAATTAGTAAGCACAAAGCAAAACTCCAGCTAAATGAACAATGTGGTTCAGGGCTTTTTAAAATTTCAGGGGCTCCCATTCATCCCAGCTCAGCTCTCGCAACTTTGCTGACCCCAACAATTTTTACCAAGTAAGAGTTGCTTACCCCATGCTGATTCTTCCCTTTTCAAAGCCCCTAGTGTTCCCCATATGCTTCTCACAGATTAAGACGTCCAATTTAATAATAAAAACTTAAAAATTATTTTAAATATTATGAATTTTTAGAGCATATACATCAATCCATACACACAGTAATAACTTTCCCATTATTAGTGTTCAACTGAGTCTGCAGAGCAGCAATTATAAAAGGAAAGAGACAAACTCCGAAATTCATCTCTGCTGTATATGCTCTGAGCTTCCCTTCTCTGTGAGCCAGAGGGAAGGGCCCTGCCACATGAGCATGGGACAAAGGCTAAACGGGGAAGCAACTTCCATAAAGAAGTAATGACAGGGCCCTGGCCGGTTGGCTCAGCGGTAGAGCGTCGGCCTAGCGTGCGGAGGACCTGGGTTCGATTCCCGGCCAGGGCACACAGGAGAAGCGCCCATTTGCTTCTCCACCCCTCCGCTGCGCTTTCCTCTCTGTCTCTCTCTTCCCCTCCCGCAGCCAAGGCTCCATTGGAGCAAAGATGGCCCGGGCGCTGGGGATGGCTCTGTGGCCTCTGCCTCAGGCGCTAGAGTGGCTCTGGTCGCAACATGGCGACGCCCCAGAGGGGCAGAACATCGCCCCCTGGTGGGCAGAGCGTCGCCCCTGGTGGGCATGCCGGGTGGATCCTGGTCGGGCGCATGCGGGAGTCTGTCTGACTGTCTCTCCCTGTTTCCAGCTTCAGAAAAATGAAAAAAATGAAAAAAAAAAAAAGAAGTAATGACAGAACTTTGCACATTACAGATCACCACTAACTATTTACACCCAACTAGAATAAGCCGGGGCAGGTCAGACCACTCTTCTAATAAAACAGATATAACACAACAACAAAAAAACTTGTTTCTTTATTTCTCTGTTCCAAAAAAGGGAAATCTCCGAAAAATTATTCAAGAAAATCTCTCAAATATCTTTACCTCAAAGACTCTAAACACCCTTTCTTCCCATAATTTTTAAAGAAGATTACTTGATTATAACTGTTACCCAACTGTATAGTGAGCAATCAAAAATAATTCTTGTATTTTCTTTTCCTGTGTAGGCTCATATAATCATTTGATTGCAAGCTCTTGGAATGAAGAACAATATATTCAATGCTATCCGAAAATGTTTTCCAAAGATATACATTTTGTTTACTGCCGTCTTTATGTAATTCAAATGGAATTTAGTGCAACTGTGAAGGGTACCTTTGTTTCCAGTCTATTCTTTCTCTTTAACTTTGATGTCCTCTGTCTGTCTACACCAGGGGTAGTCAACCTTTTTATACCTACCGCCCACTTTTGTATCTGTTAGTAGTAAAATTTTCTAACCGCCCACCAATTCCACAGTAATGGTGATTTATAAAGTAGGGAAGTAACTTTACTTCATCAAATTTATAAAGCAGAGTTACAGCAAGTTAAAGCATGTAATAATAATTACTTACCAAGTACTTTATGTCAGATTTTTGCTAAGTTTGGCAGAATACATTTTTATAAAACAACTTACTGTGACGTCACGGAAATGGCGCCGTGAGCAGCGCGTCCGACAGCTCTTCCCTAAATCACAACAAATTTATCAACTAGAAACAGAAAAATTTATCCTCGGAGCATTCCGGAGTTCCACACAAACTGAAAGCAAAAGGACTGTTATCACTTGAATCTGAGAGACGAGGGTGTGGAGGAAGCTACCGCAGCGACGCTCATTCAAGCCGCGAGGGAGTGCGCCTGTGGTGAGTCAGCCCATATACTTGGGAACCGCGAGCCGCCGTGAGCGGCCTACGCGAGCCCCCACGAGCCGCCGCCACGAACCGCCACCGCGAACGGCCGCCACGAGCCGCCGCCGTGAGCCGCCACCAGCAGCCGCGTGCGCGCCCGGTCCGGTTGAGCACCGCTGAAGTTCCCAGCGGCCCGCACACTGCGAGTGGGGGTCGCCGGCCACCGGTGCCCGGAGCGCCCCATTCGCGCGCGTGCCTTGGGCATTCCACGCGCCCAGGCGCCCTGCTGGCCCGCACACCCAGGGGGCTCCATTATCCTGCGCCTGGTGCGGTCCAGCCGCCAGCGGCGGGGCGAGCGGGAGAGGCTTGGGAGATTCTCTCCGTGGGCAGGGCACCTCACCCAGCCATTCAAGCTAACAATCAAGCGTTGGGGGAGGGGCGCGCGCAGGCAGCCTAAAATACCTTCGGAAGCACAGCTGCGACCCAATCACTGAAATTAGCTTAACCCATAAAATCTGCGCACCCTCGGTTCTAATTGATAAGATCTCTCTCAGTTCAGCGATCCAAGACAAGAGGCGTGATATTTTTTAGTGCCTCTCGCTAAAGGGGCGGGGGCAACTTCTGATTGATAGAGCCTCCATATTCAGGGATAAACGCTAACAAGAAGGACTTGGCAGATAATAAGGTCTATACTACACTAGTCGTAAGCAGAGACTAGTGCCTCTTCTTCCCTGCAAAAACAGGCTACAAAGTGTGGAAAGCCTGGGTTGAGAGGTCCAACTAAATGATAGGCGCTGAACAGCCACCTTGACAACAATTGACTCCCACCCCCGCCTGATTACACTGGAGGCCCTGACTGTCAGAGCCTTTCCCAAAGCCTTGCACTGAGTGGGGATAGAGTGGGGATTTCCCAGCTCTTTGAGCCTCTTACTCCCCAGGCAGAAGCAGTTGCAGCCTTATAGCTGGATCACCAGGCTGCTAATTCAGAAAGGGGGGACTAGGAGAGAGAATCCAGGAAAGCAAACTCTCTCATCGTTGGACCCTGCAAACGCCAACAAGCCTTTACTTCCAGCAAGACTAAAGCCAATTATATGACATTGCCATAGAATCCCATCAACTGCAAATCCCTACCTAAGAGTGACACAGGGGCAGAGCCTGGGGTACAGAGTCACCGACTAGGAAGAGGGAGAGAAAAGAAAAAGGAAGAAATTAACCTCTCAAAATCAAGAAAAACCCACAGACTTTACAACTTGATCCACTAATTTTTTTTTGTTGTTGTTGTTTGTTTCTTCTATCTTTTTGCCTTTATTTCCTCCACCTCGGTCCTTCTATTCTCTGCCCATCTTATGCTTCCCCTTTCTTGAACTACACTACCCATGAGTGTTGCATTTTATTTTTCTTCTTCATCCTCACCCTCCTTTAAGGTTATACTCCAAAACACTTAACTCTCACTCTCTCCTCTTTTGTTTTTTTTTTTTTGTCTTGCTTTATTTTGTTTTTTTCTCCTCCTATTTTATTTCTTCCTTCGTTTTTCTCTTTTTCTTATTTTTTCCTTTCTATTCGTTTTTTCTTTTCTCATTTTACTTTCCTCCCATATAATCCTCAATCACGAACAAATTAGTTAATTTGGGACTCAAGGCTTTTTTTTTTGGCTTTATTTCTCTTTTTTGCTTTTGTTTTTTTTTTTTTTTTTCTCTTGTTTGTTTATTTTTGTGGCATTTTGGGTCCTCCCAACCCAAGGTCTCCATTGTATTTAGTCTTCGCTCCACTTAATACAACAGATTTTTACTTATTATTTTTATTTTTTCTTCTTTATTATTCTTTTTTGGTCCTTTTTTCTGGTTCCCTCTTATCCCTCTCATTATATCTCTTAGTTGACCATCACTTACAAGCAAATCATCTTACGCTTGTCTAAGATTTTCTTCCTTTTTTTTTTTTTTTTTTTGCATTTAGTAGGTCCCTACTCCCTTTTTTTTTGCCCCTTGAACTCTTCACCCCAAATCAGGCCCTCCATTATAGGCACGATATTTCCCTGAGGAGGGGAGAGGAGGGAAAGAGAAGAGAGAAAAAAAGGGGGAAATAATAAATTATTACTGTTTTTTTTTTCTGGGGTGTTTTACCCTTTTTTTTTTTTTTTACTTTTTACTCTTTATTAATTCTAATTAGTGCTATCAATAAGACCACCCTCAGATGCCGATAAGAAAGAGGAAATCGAATATTATGGATACAAAAGAAAGAGAGGTAACACAAATAGAGGTGGAAAAATCTATGGAGAAAAGACTTAACATATTGGAAGCCTTGGAGCTAAATGACAGAGAATTTAAAATAGAAATCTTAAAAATACTCAGAGATATACAAGAAAACACAGAAAGGCAATATAGGGAGATCAGAAAACAACTCAATGAACACAAAGAATATATTACCAAGGAAATTGAAACTATAAAAACAAACAGAAATGAAAAACTCAATTCACAAGCTGAAAAACGAGGTAACAAGCTTAGCTAACAGAACAACCCAGATTGAAGATAGGATTAGTGAAATAGAAGACAAACAACTTGAGGCACAACAGAGAGAAGAAAGAGACTCAAAAATAATAAAAAACGAGAAAGCCCTACAGGAATTGTCTGACTCCATCAGAAAGAATAACATAAGAATAATAGGTATATCAGAGGGAGAAGAGAAAGAAAATGGAATGGAGAATATACTCAAACAAATAATAGATGAGAACTTCCCAAGCCTGTGGAAGGAACTAAAGCCTCAAATTCAAGAAGCAAACAGAACACCAAGTTTTCTTAACCCCAACAAACCCACTCCAAGGCACATCATAATAAAGATGACACAAACCAATGACAAAGAAAAAATTCTCAAGGCAGCCAGGGAAAAGAAGAGTACAACATATAAAGGAAGGCCTATTAGATTATCATCAGATTTCTCAGCAGAAACTCTACAAGCTAGAAGAGAGTGGACCCCAATATTTAAAGCCCTGAAAGAGAGGAACTTCCAGCCAAGAATACTATACCCATCAAAGCTATCCTTCAAGTATGAAGGAGATATAAAAACATTCACAAATACAGAAAAGATGAGAGAATTTATCAACAGAAAGCCTCCACTCCAGGAATTACTAAAGGGGGTTTTCCAACCAGATTCAAAGAACAAAAGAAAACAACACCACAAGTAACAGCTCCACCAAGAACACAATAAAACCAAACTTAAATTGTGACAACAAAGGAAAAAAAGGGGGGAGAGGATGGAGATTAACAGTAGCAAAGGATGATGAAGTGCAGAAATACTTATAAGATAGGGTACTACAATGAATATGGTAGGTACCCTTTTCATTACTTAATGGTAACCACCCTTAAAAAAACCACCACAAAAACACTTGACTTAAAAAAGGTAGCAACAGAGGAAAGAAGTATGGAACACAAACAAACAAAAACAAATGATAGAAAAACAAAAGAGAAGAATCAAACTAGATACAAAACTAACAGAAAGCAATTTATAAAATGGCAGTAGGGAACCCACAAGTGTCAATGATTACACTAAATGTAAATGGATTAAACTTACCAATAAAAAGACACAGAGTAGCAGAATGGATTAAAAAAGAAAATCCAACTATATGCTGCCTACAAGAAACACATCTAAGCAACAAGGATAAAAACAAATTCAAAGTGAAAGGCTGGAAAACAATACTCCAAGCAAACAACACCCAAAAAAAAGCAGGTGTAGCAATACTCATATCTAATAATGCTGACTACAAGACAGAAAAAGTACTCAGAGACAAAAATGGTCATTTCATAATGATTAAGGGGAAGTTGAATCAAGAAGACATAACAATCCTTAATATATATGCACCAAACCAAGGAGCACCAAAATATATAAGACAGCTACTTATTGACCTTAAAACAAAAACTAACAAAAATACAATCATACTTGGAGACCTCAATACACCGCTGACGGCTATAGATCGGTCATCCAAACAGAGAATCAACAAAGACATAGTGGCCTTAAACAAAATACTAGAACACCTGGATATGATAGACATCTACAGGACACTTCATCCCAAAGCAACAGAGTATACATTTTTCTCTAGTGTACATGGAACATTCTCAAGAATTGACCATATGTTGGGCCACAAAGACAATATCAGCAAATTTAGAAAAATTGAAATTGTACCAAGCATATTTTCTGATCATAAAGCCTTGAAACTAGAATTCAACTGCAAAAAAGAGGGGGAAAAACCCACAAAAATGTGGAAACTAAACAACATACTTCTAAAAAATGAATGGGTCAAAGAAGAAATAAGCGCAGAAATCAAAAGATATATACAGACAAATGAAAATGAAAATACGACATATCAGAATCTCTGGGATGCAGCAAAAGCAGTAATAAGAGGAAAGTTCATATCACTTCAGGCCTATATGAACAAACAAGAGAGAGCCGAAGTAAACCACTTAACTTCACACCTTAAGGAACTAGAAAAAGAAGAACAAAGATAACCCAAAACCAGCCGAAGAAAGGAGATAATAAAAATCAGAGCAGAAATAAATGAAATAGAGAACAGAAAAACTATAGAAAAAATCAATAAAACAAGGAGCTGGTTCTTTGAAAAGATCAACAAAATTGACAAACCCTTGGCAAGACTCACCAAGGAAAAAAGGCACAGGACTCAAATAAATAAAATCCAAAATGAAAGAGGAGAGATCACCACAGACATCATAGAAATACAAAGAATTATTGTAGAATACTATGAAAAATTATATGCCACCAAATACAACAATCTAGAAGAAATGGATAAATTCCTAGAACAATACAACCTTCCTAGACTGAGTCATGAAGAAGCAGAAAGCCTAAACAGACAAATCAGCAGGGAGGAAATAGAAAAAACTATTAAAAATCTCCCCAAAAATAAAAGTCCAGGCCCAGACGGTTATACTAGTGAATTCTATCAAACATTCAAAGAAGACTTGGTTCCTATTCTACTCAGTCTTCCAAAAAATTGAAGAAGAAGCAATACTTCCAAACACATTTTATGAGGCCAACATAACCCTCATACCAAAACCTGGCAAGGATGGCACAAAGAAAGAAAACTACAGACCAATATCTCTAATGAATACATATGCTAAAATACTAAACAAAATACTGGCAAACCGAATACAACAACATATTAAAAAAATAATACATCATGATCAAGTGGGATTCATCCCAGAATCTCAAGGATGGTTCAACATACGTAAAACGGTTAACGTAATACACCATATCAACAAAACAAAGAACAAAAACCACATGATCTTATCAATAGATGCAGAAAAGGCTTTTGATAAAATACAACACAATTTTATGTTTAAGACTCTCAACAAAATGGGTATAGAAGGAAAATATCACAACATGATAAAGGCCATATATGATAAACCATCAGCCAACATCCTATTAAACGGCATAAAACTGAGGACTTTCTACCTTAAATCAGGAACAAGACAGGGTTGTCCACTCTCTCCACTCTTATTCAACGTGGTGCTAGAAGTTCTGGCCAGAGCAATCAGACAAGACAAAGAAATAAAAGGCATCCATATCGGAAAAGAAGAAGTAAAGCTATCACTTTTTGCTGATGATATGATCCTATACATCGAAAACCTGAAGGACTCCACAAAAAGATTATTAGAAACAATAAACCAATACAGTAAGGTCGCAGGATACAAAATTAACATACAAAAGTCCATAGCCTTTCTATATGCCAACAATGAAATATTAGAAAACGAACTCAAAAAAATAATCCCCTTCACGATTGCAACAAAAAAAATAAAATACCTAGGAATAAACATAACAAAGAACGTAAAGGACCTATATAATGAAAATTACAAAGCATTGTTAAGGGAAATCGAAAAAGATACAATGAGATGGAAAAATATTCCTTGTTCTTGGATAGGAAGAATAAATATAATCAAAATGGCCATATTACCCAAAGCAATATAAATTTAATGCAATTCCCATCAAAATCCCTATGAGATTTTTTAAAGAAATGGAACAAAAAATCATCAGATTTATATGGAACTATAAAAAACCCCGAATAGCCAAAACAATCCTAAGGAAAAAGAATGAAGCTGGGGGCATTACAATACCTGACTTTAAACTATATTATAGGGCCACGATAATCAAAACAGCATGGTATTGGCAAAAAAATAGACACTCAGACCAATGGAACAGAATAGAAAGCCCAGAAATAAAACCACATATATATGGTCAAATAATCTTTGATAAAGGGGCCAACAACACACAATGGAGAAAAGAAAGCCTCTTCAACAAATGGTGTTGGGAAAACTGGAAAGCCACATGCAAAAGAATGAAACTCGACTACAGCCTGTCCCCGTGTACTAAAATTAATTCAAAATGGATCAAAGACCTAAATATAAGACCTGAAACAATAAAGTACATAGAAGAAGACATAGGTACTAAAATCATGGACCTGGGTTTTAAAGAACATTTTATGAACTTGACTCCAATGGCAAGAGAAGTGAAGGCAAAGATAAATGAATGGGACTACATCAGAATTAAAAGTTTTTTCTCAGCAAGAGAAACTGATATCAAAATAAACAGACAGCCAACTATATGGGAACTGATACTTTCAAACGACAGCTCAGATAAGGGCCTAATATCCAAAATTTACAAAGAACTCATAAAACTCAACAACAAACAAACAAACAATCCAATAAAAAAATGGGAAGAGGACATGAACAGACACTTCTCCCAGGAAGAGATACAAATGGCCAACAGATATATGAAAAGATGTTCAGCTTCATTAGTTATTAGAGAAATGCAAATCAAAACTACAATGAGAGGCCCTGGCCGGTTGGCTCAGCGGTAGAGCATCGGCCTAGTGTGCGGAGGACCCGGGTTCGATTCCCGGCCAGGGCACACAGGAGAAGCGCCCATTTGCTTCTCCACCCCTCCGCCGCACTTTCCTCTCTGTCTCTCTCTTCCCCTCCCGCAGCCGAGGCTCCATTGGAGCAAGGATGGCCCGGGCGCTGGGGATGGCTCTGTGGCCTCTGCCCCAGGCGCTAGAGTGGCTCTGGTCGCAACATGGCGACACCCAGGATGGGCAGAGCATCGCCCCCTGGTGGGCAGAGCGTCGCCCCTGGTGGGCGTGCCGGGTGGATCCCGGTCGGGCGCATGCGGGAGTCTGTCTGACTGTCTCTCCCTGTTTCCAGTTTCAGAAAAATGAAAAAAAAAAAAAAAAAAAACTACAATGAGATACCACCTCACTCCTGTTAGATTAGCTATTATCAACAAGACGGGTAATAGCAAATGTTGGAGAGGCTGTGGAGAAAAAGGAACCCTCATTCACTGTTGGTGGGACTGTAAAGTAGTACAACCATTATGGAGGAAAGTATGGTGGTTCCTCAAAAAACTGCAAATAGAACTACCTTATGACCCAGCAATCCCTCTACTGGGTATATACCCCAAAACCTCAGAAACATTGATACGTGAAGACACATGTAGCCCCATGTTCATTGCAGCACTGTTCACAGTGGCCAAGACATGGAAACAACCAAAAAGCCCTTCAATAGAAGACTGGATAAAGAAGATGTGGCACATATACACTATGGAATACTACTCAGCCATAAGAAATGATGACATCAGATCATTTACAGCAAAATCGTGGGATCTTGATAACATTATAAGGAGTGAAATAAGTAAATCAGAAAAAAACAAGAACTACATGATTCCATACATTGGTGGAACATAAAAATGAGACTAAGAGACATGGACAAGAGTGTGGTGGTTACCAAGGGTGGGGGGGGAGGGAGGACATGGGAGGGAGGGAGGGAGAGAGTTAGGGGGAGGGGGAGGGGCACAGAGAACTAGATAGAGGGTGACGGAGGACAATCTGACTTTGGGCGAGGGGTTTGCAACATAATTTGATGACAAAATAACCTAGACATGTTTTCTTTGAATATATGTACCCTGATTTATTAATGTCATACCATTACCATTAATAAAAATTTATTAAAAAAAAAACACACACACAAAAAAACAACTTACTATAGTTAAATCTATCTTTTATTTATACTTTGGTTGCTCCACTACCGCCCACCATGAAAGCTGGAACAGCCACTAGTGGGTGGTAGGGACCAGGTTGACTACCACTGGTCTACACACAGGGCTACTTTGTTGCCTTTTCTATCCTGATTCTTAAAATCTGCTTGCTGAAAAAATAATGCTGCTTATTGGGGGATTAAGTTATAAAGTGCTCTGGGGTGGCTAAGTAATATTAGGCACATTATACCTGCATGAGAGTGCCCAGTATAATGTAGTAGGTTTTTATATTTATTACAATTCTCTCACAGATGATTGTGTCATTCACTGATAAATCTGTACCCTGTAAAATTTTCTAATCTGTACAAGAAAGGATGCTTTTCCTAATTTACATGAAGGCAATGCATGGGCTAACACTGTCCTTGCTGTGGTGATTCTTATATGAGATGTGCTCTGGAGAGTCTAAGTTAAGGAGATCTAAGCCAAAAGATGGCCTCCGTGCAATTACTAACATCAGTTATCTGAGGGGTTGATTTGGAGAGAATTTTCTGAAATGTCTTCAATCAGGGGACAGCCTCCCTCAGTGTCAGCTCACAGAGAACTGTCTGAGCTATCCTGAGGGCTCCTGGGTTGGTGGATATCTGCCCGCACTCGGTGCTACTCACCAGAGAGATGGTGGAGCAGAAATACAAATGCCTTTTAGCAAATGTTTAACCCTCTGTCTCCTACATAGGAACAGAGACCTGGTTCCCAGGGAAAGGCCAACTGTGTCTTCCTTACTCGCATCACAGTGGACTCACCTGGAAGAGAAAGTCAAACTCATCAAGAAGAAACTCTCAAGATGTAAAACCCTAATATAAGGTAATCTTTGGTAGAAATCTGGCATACTGATATATGATAAAGATCTTGAGTTGATGTATTTTAATACACAGAAGGATAGTATTTTATTGAATTATCCAAATTGTCTCAATACCAAATAGCAACAGAACCAATGAAGCAGTCAGTGGAATCACTCTGAACCATACTTTGAAAAATATAATAAGTACAGGAAGTAGAAACCGTGTCCATTTTAAATGCATACATATTCTACCTAGAGCAAGAATAAATTTTCAGGCGTGGTCAAACTGTCTAATACATCACCACTGATGTCCTTGGAGAGAAATGTATGGGATGAGTGGGACAAAGCTCGGCGGGTGCGGGTGTGTGGGAGCAGAATGGAGAGACGGAGGCAATCCAGATGTCAGTTGGGAGCAGTAGAGGGCAGGCACCATTTGATGGATGTTATTAAACCAGTTTTGAAAATCTGACTCAAAGTCAGCTAATCAAAAGCACCAGGAAGCAGAGGGTGTGAAAATGTGGGTGGAAGTTTATAACAAGCAGGCAGACTGTGAATTGGCATCACAGATCATGAATGGTTTTGTAAGTTGCATGAACTAGGTTTCAGCTGGAGAGGCTAATTTTCAGAGTATTGGAAAAGAAAAAGATAATTTGAGAAAGGAGCAGACACGAAGTCAGAGACCTATCAACAGAGACTGCCTCCCAGCTTACTAAAGGCTCTGTGGTTCCCAGGGTCAAGGCCTGCCAGGCGAGCTTCCTTTGAGATGGTGCCTTGCAACAGAACATCTCTACTCAATCTGAACTAGCTTCAGAGAGGTTCTGCTTCTTACAATCCTGGTAACAAAAGGGACAGGAACACCAAGCAGAGAAGAGCTAAGGGCACAGCTTGGGCAGAGCAAGGAGAGGCATCTGCAGGGAGGAGAAACTCAGGTTACAGAGGGCTGTGTCACCTGGTAAGTCCCAAGGCACTGACTGCACAGATAAAGTAGGAGTCACTGACCTTAGCATTAAAAGGCCAGCTCTTGTCACAGAAGTGAGGTGAAGGGCAGTTGTGGCAGAAAGAGAAGAGCTTCCTACAGCTTGGTACATATTGAGAGGAAAAAGTTCAAATTGGGAAAGCCTACTTCAGAATTTCTTTTTTCAGTATTTTATATGAGATTTTTAATCCCCACCCCACCCCACCCTCATCATGCTTCTACTGAAGAGAAATTCCTTTCAATAAAAACTCCTTTTGCAGATTATTAAAAGGAATAGTGTGAAACCTTCAATAATATTTAGAAATGCATGTACGAGAACTAACTTGATTCATTCATCACATTTTCAAGTAATGGTACGGGCCCGTTTCTGCCCACATAGCACAGTACAGATAGACTTTTGTGTATCAAAATTAATTTAAAAAGGGGGGATTTAGGAGGTCTCAGCAGTTCTCCCAATTTAAATACACTTAAGTAACTGTGAAAGCTGGTCAGTTTACACATAAAGTCATGCCAATTTACAACAGAAAAGTTCCATTGATATTGACCACATTTTTGGCTCCTATTAAATTGCTACATAAATATATAAAGCAGGTCTGTAATACTATATGTCTGCAAAAACATATTTTTTGGCAAACAAAAGTCTTTCCATTTTTAATCCCAATCTTCCTTACCCAGTATTCTTAAATATTTTTAAATTACTTTGGGTCCTACGAATCTATCTCATCCACCCTTCACCTTTCACCCTACCGCCTTTTCCATCTTGCACTCACCATCCTTTCCTTTGCAGAGTCACACATTAAATTGTTTGACATCAATAAAGATTGCAAATTTCAACCACTCAAACCTCAGTTTTCAGTTGTCAGTGGAGCAACACCTGGAGTTCAATGTCACCAGTCAGTGATTACTGTGGGTTGAATTGTGGTCCCCCCAAAATATGCCCATCTCTGAAACCCTGGAACCTGTGACTGTGATCTTAATTTGGAAAATGGGTCTCTGTAAATTGAATTAAGTTAAGGATCTCCAGAGGGGATAATCCTGTATTATCTGGTGGGCCCTAAATCCGATGGCTAGTGTCTTTTTAAGGGACACTTACAAAGGGACAGATAGAGAAGGGGAGAGTTAAAGAGACCACATGAAAATGGATGCAGAGATTGGAGTGATGCAGCCACAAGCCAAGGAATGCCTGAAAGGCAACAGAAGCTGGAAGATGCAAAAGGAAGGATCCTCCCCTGGAGCCTTCTCAGGGAGAACAGCCCTGCCTGATTTCACATGTCTAGCCTCCAGAATTGGGAGAGAAAAGTTTCTGCTGTTTTAAGCCATCAAGTTTATAGTAATTTGTTACAGCAGTTCTAGGAAATGAATACAATGATTAAATGGTGTCCATTTATTTTATATTATTTTCATTAAAGTTGTGACTTATAAGAAATGCTGATAGTTTACCAATATAATTTCTACTATGATTAAAAACGAGTATATTATAGTAAAGCATTATTAATAAAATCAAAAGCCAAGGTACAGCTAAAAGCTAAATGAAAAAAAGTCATAAAACAGTTTCAAAAGGCAGTGGTGTTTAAACAGTTTTCTGCTTTGTGGTTTAATGCTGCTAGATACTACAATTGAATGAAATCTATCAACCATAAAAGATCACAACTCTAGTTTAATATACCACAAGATATATTCAGTAGGTTAAGAGCTGAATGAAGCCAGTGAAAGTCATTAGAAATAATAATGTCCATGCTTTTGGTAACATAGTTTAATCCCAAAATATCTACTAAATTCCTAGTATGTGTTAGTCATTGTGATAGGTAGAGAAAGATCACACCCTCTATCAAGGTGCATTTACTTTACTATGGGGATAGGTATTTAACTAAATTATCTAATTTCTTTTTTTGTTTGTTTGTTTGTTTTTTATTTTTTTTATTATAATCTTATTTTTTTAATGGGGCGACATCAATAAATCAGGTTACATATATTCAAAGATCAACAAGTCCAGGTTATCTTGTCTTTCAATTATGTTGCATACCCATCACCCAAAGTCAGATTGTCCTCTGTCACCTTCTATCTAGTTTTCTTTGTGCCCCTCCCCCTCCCCCTTTCCCTCTCCCTTTCCCCCCTCCCCTCGTAACCACCACACTCTTATCATGTCTCTTAGTTTCACTTTTATGTCCCACCTATGTATGGAATAATGCAGTTCCTGTTTTTTTCTGATTTACTTATTTCACTTTGTATCATGTTATCAAGATCCCACCATTTTGCTGTAAATGATCCGATGTCATCATTTCTTATGGCTGAGTAGTATTCCATAGTGTATATGTGCCACATCTTCTTTATCCAGTCGTCTATTGACGGGATTTTTGGTTGTTTCCATGTCCTGGCCACTGTGAACAATGCTGCAATGAACATGGGGCTGCATGTGTCTTTACGTATCAATGTTTCTGAGTTTTGGGGGTATATACCCAGTAGAGGGATTGCTGGGTCATAAGGTAGTTCTATTTTCAGTTTTTTGAGGAACCACCATACTTTCTTCCATAATGGTTGTACTACTTTACATTCCCACCAACAGTGTATGAGGGTTCCTTTTTCTCCACAGCCTCTCCAACATTTGCTATTACCTGTCTTGTTAATAATAGCTAATCTAACAGGTGTGAGGTGGTATCTCATTGCAGTTTTGATTTGCATTTCTCTAATAACTAAAGAAGATGAGCATCTTTTCATATATCTGTTGGCCATTTGTACTTCCTCCTGGGAGAAGTGTCTGTTCATGTCCTCTTCCCATTTTTTTATTGGATTGTTTGTTTGTTTGTTGTTGAGTTTTATGAGTTCTTTGTATATTTTGGATATTAGGCCCTTATCTGAGCTGTTGTTTGAAAATATCATTTCCCATTTAGTTGGCTTTCTGTTTATTTTGTTATCAGTTTCTCTTGCTGAGCAAAAACTTCTTAGTCTGATGTAGTCCCATTCATTAATTTTTGCCTTCACTTCTCTTGCCTGTGGAGTCAAATTCATAAAATGCTCTTTAAAACCCAGGTCCATGAGTTGAGTACCTATGTCTTCTTCTATGTACTTTATTGTTTCAGGTCTTATGTTTAGATCTTTGATCCATTTTGAGTTAATTTTAGTACAGGGGGACAAACTGTAGTCGAGTTTCATTCTTTTGCATGTGGCTTTCCAGTTTTCCCAGCACCATTTATTGAAGAGGCTTTCTTTTCTCCATTGTATGTTCTTGGCCCCTTTATCAACAATTATTTGACTATATATATGTGGTTTTATTTCTGGACTTTCTATTCTGTTCCCTTGGTCTGAGTGTCTATTTTTCTGCCAATACCATGCTGTTTTGATTGTCGTGGCCCTATAATAGAGTTTGAAGTCAGGTATTGTAATGTCCCCAGCTTCATTCTTTTTCTTTAGGATTGCTTTGGCTATTCGGGTTTTTTTATAGTTCCATATAAATCTGATGATTTTTTGCTCTATTTCTTTAAAAAATGTCATTGGAATTTTGATGGGAATTGCATTAAATTTGTATATTGCTTTGGGTAATATAGCCATCTTGATTATATTTATTCTTCCTAACCAAGAACAAGGAATATTCTTCCATCTCATTATATCTTTCTCAATTTCTCTTAACAATGGTTTATAGTTTTCATTATATAAGTCCTTTACATTCTTTGTTATGTTTATTCCTAAGTATTTTATTTTTTTGGTTGCAATTGTGAAGGGGATTATTCTTTTGAGTTCATTCTCAATTGTTTCATTGTTGGCGTATAGAAACGCTATTGACTTCTGTATGTTAATTTTGTATCCTGCGACCTTACTGTATTGGCTTATTGTTTCTAGTAGTCTTTTTGTGGATTCTTTGGGGTTTTCGATGTATAGGATCATATCATCTGCAAAAAGTGATACCTTTACTTCTTCTTTTCCGATATGGATGCCTTTTATTTCTTTGTCTTGTCTGATTGCTGTGGCGAGAACCTCTAGTACCACATTAAATAAGAGTGGAGAGAGTGGACAACCCTGTCTTGTTCCTGATTTAAGGGGGAAAGCCTTCAGTTTAGTGCCATTTAATATGATGTTAGCTGATGGTTTATCATATATGGCCTTTATCATGTTGAGATATTTTCCTTCTATACCAATTTTGTTGAGAGTCTTAAACATAAAATTGTGTTGTATTTTATCGAAAGCCTTTTCTGCGTCTATTGATAAGATCATGTGGTTTTTGTTCTCTGTTTTGTTGATATGGTGTATTATGTTAACCGTTTTACGTATGTTGAACCATCCTTGAGATTCTGGGATGAATCCCACTTGATCGTGATGTATTATTTTTTTAATATGTTGTTGTATTCGATTTGCTAGTATTTTGTTTAGTATTTTAGCATCTGTATTCATTAGAGATATTGGTCCGTAGTTTTCTTTTTTTGTGCCATCCTTGCCTGGTTTTGGTATGAGGGTTATGTTGGCCTCATAAAATGTGTTTGGAAGTATTGCTTCTTCTTCAATTTTTTGGAAGACTTTGAGTAGAATAGGAACCAAGTCTTCTTTGAATGTTTGATAAAATTCGCTGGTATAGCCGTCAGGTCCTGGACTTTTATTTTTGGGGAGGTTTTTAATGGTTTTTTCTATTTCTTCTCTACTAATAGGTCTGTTTAGGCTTTCTGCTTCTTCTTGACTCAGTCTAGGAAGGTTGTATTGTTCTAGGAATTTATCCATTTCTTCTAGATTGTTGAATTTAGTGGCATAAAGTTTTTCATAGTATTCTACAATAATTCTTTGTATATCTACGGTGTCCGTGGTGATTTCTCCTCTTTCATTTTGGATTTTGTTTATATGAATTCTTTCTCTTTTTTCCTTGGTAAGTCTTGCCAAGGGTTTGTCAATTTTATTGATCTTTTCAAAGAACCAGCTCTTTGTTCTATTAATTTTTTCTATAGTTTTACTGTTCTCTATTTCATTTATTTCTGCCTAATTTCTAAATTAACTATAAATTCAGAATAAAATTTTTGAGGGTTTTAGGAGATATCTTAATTTCAGTGCATTTCCTGGTGATTCTGTCATAAAATATTTTGTAACTAAAAAATTAAACTCAAAATAACTGATATAAACTTAATATGTATTAATAAAAGCTATAAAACATGTTTACAGATTAAAAATCTGACTAATAAAGTTTGAGAAACCTCAAACTGCATATATATTTAAAATATATATTTGAAATTAGTTTTGGGTTGCTGGACCAATAACAATCCTATGGCTTATTTTAGGGTTATAAACGCATCCTTTGGCACTACAATTAGCAGCTGTAAATAAAAAGTAGCTCTGTTCAAATTTAGAAGAGAATTAAATGTCCATGGAGAACAACTGGCTAGAGATATTACATTATATTCTGCAGTTGTGAAATTAATGTCTACGAATACAGTGGTGGGCAAAAGTAGGCATAGAATTGTGCCTACTTTTATATAAACGGAAAACACAGTTTATTCTTGTATTATTATTTACTCTCTCTCCTATTATATGTTTTTTTGTTTTTGTGACAGAGACAGAGAGAGGGACAGATAGGGACAGATAGACAGGAAGGGAGAGAAATGAGAAGCATCAATTTTTCATTGCAGCTCCTTAGTTGTTCATTGATTGATTTCTCATATGTGCCTTGACAGGGGGGCTACAGCAGTCCGAGAAACCCCTTGCTCAAGCCAGCGACCTTGGGCTCAAGCTGGTGAGCCTTACTCAAACCAGATGAGCCTGTGCTCAAGCTGGCGACCTTGGGGTTTCAAACCTGGGTCCTCTATGTCCCAGTCCGACGCCCTATCCACTGTGCCACTGCCTGGTCAGGCTATATGTTTTTCCATATGAATAATTATAAACCTACTTTTGCCCACCCCTGCATATTTTATCACATGAAATAATTATGAATTAAGGTGAAGTGATAGAATCGGGATACATAGCCAGTATAATCTCAACTATGTAAAAATATGCATAAGGATTCTCTCTGGGAATTTACATCATGTGCAATCCTGTTAATATCTAAAGCAATGCTGCATAGGTTCTTAAATAACATTAATCAATTGTTGTTGAATATCTACTCATCCTTTCCACAATAAGATTTTATCATTCTTATTTTAAATAAGGAAAATGATAGTTCTAATTTTAACTTATAGGGCCATGTTCTCAAGGAACCTAAAAAACAAAACAAAACAGAATTTACAGGTTTATTCCCCAAATAATCTATACCACAAACGGTAGGGGAAACAGACCATCCTATCATGGTCACAAATTCACAATCTGTCACTAGTAAAGTTGAATTCCTTTGTCTCCAAGTAAAATGCAACTGCCACCAGAAAGAGCTCTGATCTGGAAGATCCGGTGACAGGCTTGGCAGACCACGGCTCACAGGGAAGGCTTGCTATCTGATAGGTCCAGGCAGCTCTGAGCTTCGGGCATATTGTGAATTAACACTGAAGTCGAGTGACGTGGCTTCCTGATGGGAGGTGGGCGTTCAGTGTGGGTTTGTAAATGGGGCACTGGTAAGATAAACTTATGGTAAATCAAAGGAATTTGGGTTTTGAGCTGAGGGCAGGTTTAGGTCAGAAATAAATTCCCAACTTTCAGCTGGAGGACATAGGCCAGGAGGAGGAGAATTTAGAAGTGGAGATGAAGACAGGTAGATAGGAGAAAAGGCAAAGTGGTATTGAGAAGTCACAACTGAAGTTGGGGAGGGTTACTGAGTGGTGAGCCAGCCCAAGATGTCAGGTAAGAGTGGGCACTGCTCTCAACGAGGGGACAGGGCGGCTCTGAGGGTGTGGGTAGTGTTGCTTTGGGAGTACAGAGCTATGGTAAGTGGGGGTTTTCTAAGTTCCACATAAGAACCCTTATGAGAACCTCCTCCTCTTTCACTGCCATTAGCTTGCTGCACCCCAGAGTAAAGGGCAGTGAGCTCCTAGCTCCTCAGCCCGGCAAGGAGGGCCTCACCCTCAACTCCCTCGCCTAGCTCCTCTCTTCCCACAGCCTTTGCTCGAACCCCCTGCACTCGTCTGATCTCTGTGTGCTTTTCCAGCATGCCCCTCCTGATCTCTCGGAGTCAGTGCAGGGAGTGAGACTGACTCCTTCGTGCCCTTCTGGGGGTGCCATCTCGCCAGCCTCCACTGTAGTCCCCACGGCTGCACCGGGGGTGCTTTAAGGTTTGGTCTTCCAAATTCGTAACCTGTGAGCCTTTGAGTTAGGATTCAATCCAGAAGTTTACTCTTAACGGATAGAGAGTGAAAAAGCCAGAAACCCAGGGCATGCAGGAGGCCCGAGTGCTAAGGAAGGATGACTGCATTGCTGTCTTGTCAAAGACTGGCGCTGGGTGCCCTCAGCCTGTGAGACTGATGAGACGGCCTCGGGAGAACAGGGCTCTCCGTGCCTGGCCTTCGGAGTGGGAAGAGATGACAAAGGAGCTTTAGATGGAAGCAGGGACTTGGCTTGGTACGCTGTGCTTGGTAACTGACGGAGAAAACTGACTTCCGTCTCGGCTGTGGAGGGCAACATGAGAGAACTGGACGGAGCAAACTAAAATCTAAGACAAAGCTCTTGGGTGGCACTATGTCCTTATTTACTCACCTGGTCACATTTCTCTAAGAATTTCCAGTGAATGTTAAGGAACAGAAAAATTATTTTAGTTATAGTAACTGACCAAAGTTTCATGCCCCCATGGAGAAAGATTTCCAAGCCCAATGTGACACACCACTATCTATGAATTGCTTTGAGAAAAAGTAAATCTACCACAAAAATCAGGTAGTAAGATGATTTTTTGATTCCGCTTCAGACAGTAAAGAAAGTCCTAGGTTGTTATTAATAAAGTGGGTCTGTAAAAATTCATTTCTAAAACAAATAATGTAAAACTAAATTCATTAGGATTAAGGCATTTGTTTTATGAAGGAAATGATTAATGGATAATTAAAAACACCATGCATCACTGATTATTAGTGACAATTGGCATATCCATATTATTAAAAAATACAGAAATTAATTTAATTAAATTTACTTTAGTGGCACCTCATAAGAGTCAAGTAAATGGCCTGTTGCGGATATGTATGACCACATGGTGCTGTAAGTTATTTCTTGTATGTGTTACTGAAAGTATTTAGTCTAGCCACCAAGATTTTATAGAGTTTTGAAAAACTTGAATGTCTAGCATTTAACATAAGACTCTTGGTTCAGAAATGACTGCATTCCACCTCCAGGTGAAATGTATTGGACATTCAGGAAAGTCCATGTATTGATGTCATTGTAAGAACTCTAGGCTGACATTAGTTAACAGTAGATGATGCAGACTGCTTTTGTCATTGGGGCCCCTTCCACTTCCCACTTTGCAAAATGCTGCCGTGTAGAAGGGCCCCAGCTCCAGGCACGGTCCCTGGAGTGCTTGAAGCACTCGACCACCTTACCGCCACGAGCCCTTAATTCCCTTTTGAGTAAAAGAGAACAAAGAGGACCTACATCATCTAAGTTCATCATATGTTACCTTTCACAGGGTACAAAAAATGAGAATGTTTCACAGATGTGTTCCCAGGGCTGCGGCAGCTGACCTGCACCAGGCCAGACGGTGTGTGTGAGTGAGTTTCCCCCAGACCTGAGCCTGCTGCCTGGCCTGGAATGGGCACCCTGGGGTGAGCACCCCCGGACACGCCTGACCCCCATGGCCTCTGGGGCTTGCTCTGCACCCAGGCCACCTGCAGCCTGCTTTCTCCAGGGTCAGACACCACCACTGTTATGCCTCTGACTCCCTTATCTTCCCCCAAATACTCAGAATTGAATGAATTGAGAGTTTGGTTTTTAGTTGTCAATATACTTCACTGAAACTACTTTTTGACCATGACTGGGAAGAAAAGGAACATCCAAGCTCCCTGTCCTATAGAACAATTGAAATAGAACCCCAAATTGAACCAAAAGCACGATTACCTGAAAAGCAATATTATGAAATTAAACTTTGTTATATTTTTCATTTTACAAGCATAAAATCTATACCCCTATATAACTGCATTACGTCAGAGGAAGTTTGTCAATTTTTCTTTTTTTGAAAATGATGTTTTCCTTTGATTTTTGGGATCTTAGTAGATCCTTTCTTTTATTAAGTGGTATTAATGGCAGATGAGCCTGTGCCTTCCTCTCTTTAGCTATCCTTTCTACTCATAGATTACAGACCTGCCTTTGAACTTGTCCCTCTTCTGTCAATTCTGCACCAGCATTTAATTAATCATATTATATAAATGAGACTATTTGGGGGTTTACACCCAATTCTCGGGCTTCCTACTTCAGCTAGAACTAGATTTAAATTCTCTGGCATGACCTACAAGACCGAATGGACCCTGCCTACATTTCTTACTTCATCTTCTACAAATGCTGACCTCTATGTTTCTCAGCCATTGCCACACTCATTCCTACCACAGGCTCTCATGGTTCCCTCTGCCTGGATTGTATTCCCCCAGATATTTGAAGGCCTAGCTCCTTATTACAGTAGCATATTTATTGTCCTTATTATCCTACTGGTCTTCATTGGACTTTCCATACAAAGCATCAATATTCTCTTAGTTAAGCTTCATCTCATCCCTTTGCTTAATTTCCCTCCTAGCATCAACCTCTCTCAGGTGTCCCTATGTTGCTGTGCTCCTGTTGGAGCAGAGGCTTGTCTCTCTCCTTTAAAACTGTATCCCCAGTGTCTACAACAGAAACCAACATAGTAGGTGCTCATTCATATTTGTTGCATTAATAAAGTAATTTATGGTGATTATTTTCATAAGATGTCCTTTGTTGTCAAAATAGATAACATAGGCCATGCTTTGATGGTATCCAATCATAAGAAGAATAATTTACAGGTTGATAAAATCCCTAATTTGAAGATTCACTCCTTTTGAAAAGCACTCTTCACGAAGCTCCAGCCCATCATCTTTTCCCATCATACTGGGATTTTATTTAATCACACAGATCATCAATACAGCAGCATCACGAAAGAGAAGCAGTACTGAGCAGTCAAGGAGAAAGGGGATTTAGGCAGTTTTCCCTTAGAACAGATATGGACTGTTACTGTCTTATCTCCCAAGTGAATGAAGACAACTTCCTTCATTTTAACTAAAGTTGATTTGCACTAAAGAAAGAACAAAGGGATCTTTTCAATGAGTCTTGGTGGGTGCTTGTGGAGAAAAGACGGGCAGAAGTGGGTTAGCGGAGGAAGGGCCACTCTGGAAAAGGAGAAGGCATCGTGAAGGGATTGGACCCCTGTGGAAGAGAAGGGACAAAACAGATAACACAGGAGGGAAGGAGGGGCAGTGGGAGGGCTTTTAAACCACTTCCACATGTCACCGTTCTGCTCGGGGTTGGGCTGGCCTCATGCCCTCTTGGTGTCTTGCCAATTTTTTTTTTTAAATAAAACTCTAACAATAGAAGAAAGGTGGGGAGGAAGGAAAAACAGACAGACAGAAACTGAAAAACTGTCAGGAAAAAGTTTAACGATTAATCAAAGATGAGAGTTAGGAACCCATTTGTGGTAGGAATGCAGGGCTTTCTGCTGAGAAAACTCAGTTCACTCACAGACCTGGCCAGACACTGACTGCACTGCCTCCTTCCCCGAGACACTGACACCAGGCCGCAGTGAGCTCCTTAGCCTCAAAGAAGAGAAGCCAAGTCCACATCCAGCTGCACCTGGCCCTGCCTTCCAGGGCATTTGCCTTGCTATCAAACCCAAACTCCTCTCTCCTGTGGCGGTGGAGGGTGGAGAAGCTTCTGGCCTTAGCACTGTTTGCAGTATGAATCCAGCCTTTCTCACAATCTTTTGAGCTCCTGTATTCTCAGACCCGATGAAGATGACTGAGAAAACACTCCCTCCAATGGAAACAGGGTGTTTCCCTGCCACAGGTTCATTGTCCACTGTTTGCCAAAGAAGTGAATTTATACAGAAGCATCAGGAAAGCACAGGAGGCTGAACCCTGTGATAAGGAATGCTTATCTGCCAGGTATGAAATAAGGGTTCCAGGAATTTCACCTTAACATGCAGGGAAGGAGATTCTACTGTTCAGGTGTTGATCAGTGTGGATTTTCAGGTTTTCTCAGAAACACAAGTGCTTGCTCTCAAGATAGCTGTGTTGTTTTTCATTCAGGCTTGTCTGTGCACTGTGAAAACAGAGAAAACAAACTAATCCTAGTTCCTCCCTCTTGGCTTCTTTTAAATCCTTGAGTGGTTTCCAGTCCAAACCAGATTTGTCCAGGCTTCTACTGAAGAAAATCCATCTACCACAGCATTCAGAACAGCTGAGCAAGTCTGGGAAGAAAGCTGACATGGAGCAGGGCTGAGGGCTAGGAGGCTGGGGCTGGGAGGGGAACAGGGAGGGGGGAGGCAACAAATCACATCCCCGCCCCCTCACAGGGGGAGGTGACCAGGCCGCTTCACAAGCTGAGCCTAGGGCATATTGGAAGGGTCCAACACCTTGAAAGAGCATCCCTCAGACTCCCAAGCCAAGCGGGCTGTTTTGAAACCTGAGCTGCATTGTGACTATCCCAAGCAAAGACAGAGATAAGTGCCCTCTGATGGTGCAGAACACAGAAAGCATTACAACTAAAATTTCTTAAACTCCAATTCATATAGCAGAGAAGAAGACGTCTTCACTGTTTGGAGTACAGAGAAAAACAGATACACTGTACACATGTACAAGTGAGACTTATTTTATTAAGCATTACGTATTAAGAGAGTCAAGATTAGCAGGCATTAAGGATAGTGGGAATGGTTTCACCATCCTTAGATGCCCTGTGGGGAGAAACCTAGGCCACAGGGAATCCGAAGACACATCATACCTATGTTTTTGGGGTCACAGACTTCATGAGCTAGTGTACAGGTCTCATTTGAAAAGCAAAAAATCTGAGGGCCCTGAAGCTTCAAGGGCTTGCCTAGACTTGCACAGCCCACCGAAGAGCCTGGGTTCGGCCTTCTGGGTATTTTTCTGTTTCTTCTCACTGCTGAGGGGGGGCAAAGGGTTTAATTGGAGGTGTGACCACAAAGAGGGGAGGCACAGAACCCTTGGTTCCCCCACCCCCGCCATCCTGAAAGTGTAGAGCCCAGCAGGTGCTAAAGTGGAACAATGGGCCTGCCATGACTACTCTTACCATAGATTTGGGGTGGCAGAAATTGTGTGTTCTCTTTGTGTGTAGCGTGTGTATTTTTTTCAACCCTGTCTGAATGTGGTCCCAAGGTAAACCTACATGCTCTTAGGAGCAGAAATAATTTCTCCTCTCCAAGACTTAAAGCCCCTGAAGGTCAAAGTCCATACCTTCCATGTTCCTGCAAATGTATGGCAATTAACGCATACTTGAGGATGAGAGATTTTATTATCTGTTCATAATTCCCATTTTCTTCCCCTTTCCCCTTCCTGCTAGTAGCAGAAGTATACAGCACCTCCCACCTCCCCTGACTTCGGGGTTTGCCCTGGAACTAACTGGCTGTAGCCACTGGACCACGGGGAGAAGCCACAGGCTGACAGTTCCAACCAGAGCCTTTCTGCCTGCCCCCTGTGCTCTGCCTCCACGGTGAGACACACTCCTGAATAGCAGGTACAGCTGCTACCCGAGTCTGCACTCTGGAATAAGCTGGGAGAGCTGACCCAACCCCATCCCGCCATCAGACTCAAGCCTAGCCAAGCCTGGAGGGGACCTAGTCAGCCACAGCTGAGCCTCCGAGCAGTGACTGAGAGATAAATGCTGATGATTGCAGCCCCTGCATATTTTTTGAGTTGCTACCACAGTAGAAGCTAATTCTCCATAGTACTGTGAACTGTCCTCAGCCAATTTGGTCACACAAAACTCTGAGGTTTCTTTTGGTAGATAATGACATATACCAAAGAAGTTTGACCTTGCTACTGAGTTACAATAAAAGCAAAACCTCAGCCTGACCGGGCGTTGGCGCAGTGGGTAGAGCGTCGGACTGGGATGCGGAGGACCCAGGTTCAAGACCCCGAGCTCACCAGCTTGAGCGCGGGCTCATCTGGCTTGAGCAAAAAGTTCACCAGCTTGGATCCAAGGTCGCTGGCTTGAGCAAGGGGTTACTCAGTCTGCTGAAGGCCTGTGGTCAAGGCACATATGAGAAAGCAATCAATGAACAACTAAGGTGTCGCAATGAAAAAACTAATGATTGATGCTTCTCATCTCTCTCCATTCCTGTCTGTCTGTCCCTGTCTATCCCTCTCTCTGACTCTCTCCCTGTCCATGTAAAAAAAAAAAAGCAGCAAAACCTCAGATCAGATGATTCTAGAAATATGGACCCTTCCAAATTTAATAAATGTAAACATTTATTAAACACCTATTAGCAAGTAGGAACAAAAATGGTCCTTAGAACCTGGTGTGCAAACTCAAGAAGTCCCACATCTCTGTCCTTTTCGTCTGTGCTTTTCGTGCTCCCCTCACCGCCTTTCATGAAAGGTTTTCTAGAGGCAGATGCCAAAGATCCCAGAGGGAGAATGCTGTTGTCCTTTTCACAGGCACCTGGCAACCGAAACCCTTCCTGACAAGGCCTTCGGAGCCGTCCCTGAGGCAGCAGCTAGAGGACTTGCTGCTCTGTTCATGCCTCTGTGGCGAATGTCTCTACATCTATATGGAACCAATCCACATATATCAAATGCCTAATTCCTTGAACTTCACCGATGAGATCACTTTTAACACTCATTATGCTAATTAGCAATTCACTAATTTCACAAATAAAAAACATTCGGTGTTTCTAAAACCTCCAGTATTAACAGGTACATAGCTGGCTGAACTCCTGCAGCAGCTGCCCCTGGAGGGTGACTGACCACTATTGGAATGGGGGTTCTCAATTAGGGAATCATATAATCCCCAAAGGGGAAACTTAAGCCAGCTATCACATACTTAAAATCACACTGGTCTAAAGTATTTTGAAGTAAATTACAGATATGATAACATGGAGATTACTCTCCTTTGCTTCACCCTCCCCAAATATCCAGCCTTCCATACCCAGGGCTAGAGCCTCCCCTGCCTACAACTCTTTCACTATGGAAACCGGCTTAGGAAGTCACACCTTAAAAGCCATAAATATAGCAAAAGTCATGAAAAAAAAAAAGATATATAGAAGACAGCTTTGATGGCCCAAGCCAGAATAACAAGGGTTCATGGCCCCAAGTCAAGCACAGGAAATACCAAGCAGGAAGTCAGAATAGACTTGGTGTCAGAGACCAGAGGACGCTGACATTGTGCTAAAGTCAAACTCAGACTCAACCACAATGTTTCCCGTATTCCTTCTTCTGCACAGCCCACAGAGGCCCTGGGTATTTTGTCACACCTGTGATGTCCTAACATGCTGTCACAAACACAACATCTATGTGACAAAAACTTCAAATGTTCAAATACATTTTCTACTTCATCACTCTTGTAGAAATCATTCATTCCCTGACATTACCATTCTAGCCAGCCCAGTCAGTGAACTAAGCACCAGAGATGCAAGTTTAGGCAAGTCATGGACCCTATCATAGAGAAACTTAAAGCTGGGTGGGGGTTCTCAAGCTGGGGCCCATGGCTAGAATTTATGAATGCAGTGGTTTGTGAAAGCTCTGAAAAGCAAGGCCGTGTGTGTGTGTGTGTGTGTGTGTGTGTGTGTGTACTGTCTAGAAAAGTCTATATTTTTCATCAGATTAGTAAAAGAGCCCATGACTCCAAAAGGGTGAAAAAAGTGTCTATGAGAAAACTTGTAAGAGATGATAATAAATGCCTTTACTCAGACTTTGCCATGTAAGACCAAACTGTAGAATATATAAAAATAGGCCTTTTATCAAAATGATCAAAACCCTTTACAGGTAATAACTAGAATAAGGTAAGAGCTTATTTAAGAGATGTCCTCATACCAGAACTAATGACAAATAAAAATGGTACTAGAGATGTTATAATGAAGGAAACTCCATTTTTTTTCATTATAAAAATCAATTACAGACCCAGGAAAGCAAGGACTCAAGGCTGACATGTGACAGTGTCCACAGAGTAATAGCAACAACTCCCATGCCTCATTTTCATCTTCATTTGCCTCTTCATGTCAACTATAAAGTAGAATAGCCAGACTATATAGCCATAATTTAACATCAACTGCTGCTTGTTGGCTCCATTGGACTAGATATGCATCAAAGTTAGGATAGTCAATGCACAGCCTGACCAGGTGGTGGTGCAGTGGATAGAGTGTCAGACTGGGACGTGGAGGATCCAGGTTCAAAACTCTAAGGTCAATGGCTTGAGTGTGGGCCCACCAGCTTGAGTGCTGGGTCACTGGCTTGAGTGTGAGATTACAGACATGACCTCATGGTCACTGGCTTGAGCCCAAAAGTCGCTGGCTTGAAGCCCAAGGTCGCTGGCTTGAGCAAGGGGTCACTCCCTCTGCTGTAGCCCATGGTCAAAGCACATATGAGAAAGCAATCAATGAACAACTAAGGTGCTGCAATGACGAACTGATGCTTCTCATCTCTCTCCCTTCCTGTCTGTCTGTCCCTATCTGTCCTTCTCTCTGACTCTCTGTCAAAAAAAGATAATCAATGCACAGGTAATGGGGAAATTTCCACCTCGAACTGTTTAAGCCTGTTCAGCAAAGAATACAGCTGATATCAATGAAATTCATGGCCCAAGAAGTTACAGGCTATTCGTTGTGTGGTCTGTATAATCCCTGTTACCTCCCCATATATAACAGCTTGAAAAGCAGATTTAACCTCTCTAAGGTTCTGTTTCCTCCGTATAGTAAAAAGTAATTGGTCATCATGGCCGCCATATACTAGTGTGGGCACTAAGCCCTGCCCCGCTTTTCTTCCCTGACATGCTCCCTGATTCTACACCCTTGATTCTGACCTTGGCCTTGGTACTCATAAAGTACCAGTTTCCAGTCAGTGTGCTTTCCTCTCCAGCAACGCCATTTCCTCCTTCTATCATGATGACCAGGAATGACTACACTGTGTCATGGGAATTATTTCTACACTCAGGTTAGAAAAGGTGCCTAGGTCACTGAGAACAATCAAGAAACAATTAGAGAAAAGTGGAGGTTATTTTTCCTTCGCTTATTACACAGTAGAAGGAAATTTAGAAGCATATTTCTACCCCTAAGACTTTAAGACGTATTGACATATTTTTACTATAATAAAAAACTTAAGGCTATTTACAGAAGAAAACTGGCTTTTATAATAGATGTTATAGAAACAAAATAACCCCATAACTGTAATCCCCAAATTATGACTCACTTTACTTAAATAAATATTTGAAACTTCAAAATTCCAGCACAAACAAATAAATGCTTTGGGTATCCACCACCTTGAAGTGTTTGCCTTCAGTGGGGAGAGAGAGGAGGAGGAAGTGGAAAGGAATTTGAAGAAAACAAACATGAGAACCCTGTGAGCCCAGAAGACATGTCCAAGGCCGGAGCCTGCAGGGACAGGCCTGCCTGAAGGACACATGCAGAGCTGACCAAGTTCAAGGGCAAGCTGAGGCCAGCTTGTGGAGCTGCACAGTGGGGACAGTGTCCGAGCACAGTCCAGGCGGGGCACACACTCATAGGCAGGGAGGGCATGGGATTCACACTGGAAGACAAGAAAAGCATTTAGGAAGAAAGAGCTGGGCGAGGTCCATCTTCCAACAAGGTCTAGAAGCTTTTGTAGCTTCAGTGATGGGGACCCAGACGCATGGGCTGGTTCCCTGAATACAGCAAGATTGGAATACACAGAGGCTGCAAACAGGAGTAAGACAGGTTAACTCTGTCCTCAATGTCCCTCAAAGGTATTTTGATCACTATGTGCAAACTAAAATGAATGAGCCAATAGGTTAGTGAATTGCCAATTTCCCGATTGTGTTACACTACAGCAATATAAAAGCTGTTGCCATTTGAGGGGACAGGAAGAAGGGTGTGTGGGATCATTCTCTCTGTATCTCTCACAACTGCATGTGTATAAAACAAAAACTTTTAGAAAATGAGCTCATCTTTATAAATCATAAGATGTCATATAAAATCTTATTTCTTAAGTTGTTCTGAAAAAGTTAGAACATCTGGCAACACCTGCCCTTACCATGTTCCCACAATACTGTGCAACCCCATCATATCCATCAGAGGACTGAGAATGCATTCGATTTCTCAAAACACGTAGCAAAATCTTCATTTTGCCCCATTCTCCCCCAAGCCTGCTTTGTTTTTTTATGTTACTTGTCTGGCCCCAAGGACACTAGATTTTCCTCCTTTCCCATAAAGAGTGATGGAGTGGAAGGCTGGGTTGTTCAGGAGGTCCTCCGAGTGCACACAGTCTATCTGGGGTTTAACACTGCATCATGAAAGGGAGCACAAGGACTCATCACTGCCCTGGTCCCCTCCGGGCTGTGCACATAATAGGTATCATTACAGTATCCTTCCACAGTCACAGAACCACTTAGGATGGGTTCCAAGAAAAATCAATGACATCCTAAATGTCATGCTATAGCAATTTCTGTCATAACTCAGGAGCCATATAAAATATACAGAGTTCTTAAAGTCACAAATGCTTTGAAATTATTTATGAAATAGGAATTAGGTAAAGACTAAGTTACCAAAAGAGAAAATACCTAGACACATGGTTTAATTGCAACTCTCCATGTATGTACACTATGCATCACAGAAAAGGGGTTATTCCAAACTGAGTCTCTTCTTGGTTTTCTGAGGTTAAAACATGTTCCACATTAAAAAGATGTCCCCTTTGGTTTCCACATAGTAAATTGCTCAAGTGGAATCATTTACCCCAAAGGCAACGCAATGTCCCTATTATCACTAAGCAGCAAAGGGCAAGAAAGCCAATGGGGTAAAGAGAGGGAGGACGAATTGAGGTCATTACTTGCTATGCACGCAAGCACGCGCGCGCACGCGCACGCGCGCACACACACACACACACACACACCATGAAACTGACTTACAAACTTAGGTCTATCTTTGTATTTATTAAAAGATACTTTATACAATACTTAGCCTGCTCAACATATGGTCCATCCCAGCCAGCACCATATCCTCACAGTGCAATCAGACTCAGAAGTTGTAGTTTTTCCTGGTTAGAACACTCAAATAACCATGTGCTCTCACAGTTTTCACTATGAAAATCAGATTTTCCCCATAAGGAGCCGCTTAGGGATGGAATATTACAGCACACAAACTAACAACGGGCAGAAAGTATGGCATTTTTACACTTTCTTTAACATATGAGTTAACTTATTAAGAGTGTTAAATTGCATTTAAAATTCAGAGGCAGATGTAGGTCCTGGCTAATGGTCCTTCAAGTGGCCTGCTGTGTTCAGGATTCGTTGACAGGATTCTCTCATTCCTCCCTGGTGTTGAACTCTGACCCCCAATATGCTCCCTTTATGCTCAGCCATTTTCCAAAGTGGTAAATGCACAGACCAAGCTGCTTCAGTCCTTATGTCCCCAGATGAATTCAGTTTGGTTAGAGAGGTTAATTCTGTCCTATAGTCCCCACTGATGCTGCCTCAGTTCCTGCTGCAGAAGTGGATTGGTAATGTTGCCATTTGCCCCATGTCACACACACCCAAAGAGATGGCATACCAGCAATTCCTTGAAATAGATGAGCAGTCTGCATCTGGCTTTACAGTGGCAGCCAATCTGACCAAAGCTCGTGCACGTGGGACACAGAATTACAGGTGTGAGACACCCACCGGGCAGGAGTGAAAGTGTCAGTCACTGCACTCAGGCGAGGACATTTTACATGAAATATGGAATTGCTGTGCACAGTGTGGGGGCATCAGCTGGAGGCTGCTATATGACATCTGGTGAGGCCATGAGTCCCTCTGAATTTTCTTTTGCATATGTGTGACAGCCAGCTGGCAGGGCAGCTGCGGGCCCGTACACTTTGGGAGCCAGCTGACCATCACTCCCTCAGACAATACACTGAAAGGTCAAAGAGCCTTTGGTTCTTGCTTTAAACAAGTGTGTTTGGTCACCAGGGTTCCATTGACCACTGGGCCAAAGAACACACACATAATTTGCAGCTTCCTTAATGAAGACAAATTCTAATTCCAAAAACAGAGCTCCACATCCAAATCATGTTTTTATTTCTTATTCAAATATTTTTTGAAACCATGCATGCTCTTTCTGTATACAAAAAATATTTTCTCTTTTCAATTTTGAAATTAGGCATTTATTTTAATGGATATAGTGCTATAGCAATATATTGATCAAATGGGTCTAGAGATTAATCAGATATGGTTTTGATTCCCCAAGATGAGTTTATAGGAGCAAAAATAAACATCGTGAGTTTGAAACTGTGAGCAACTTGGTTTGATTTTGAGAACAAGTGAGTTACCAGTGGTCGGCAAACTCATTAGTCAACAGAGCCAAATATCAACAGTACAACGATTGAAACTTTTTTTGAGAGCCAAATTTTTTAAACTTAAATTATATAGGTAGGTACATTGTTATTAACTTAATTAGGGTACTCCTAAGCTGGCCTTTGCTAAACACTCAAGGGGCCAAAGAGCCACATGTGGCTCGCAAGCCGCGGTTTGCCAACCAAGGAGACCAATAGTTATCTTGAATACAATATTTCTATTTGTCATTTAGTGCCAGTTCTCTCTGCTGCTAAGAGATTTCAGGTTTCTGTTTAGCCCTGGTAAACCTCAGCTCTCCCCTACCTCTTCGTCATGAGGCAGGTTATTAGGAGCTAAACAGACACCTACAGACTACCCTCCCCTGTGCCAGTGTCTGCTGGAGGCCCTCAGTCCAGTGCGGACCAAGACCATGAAGTCCGTTGTTTCATTAAATAAAACCAGTAGAAATACCATTCTAATAACCCTTTCCTCCCAAGCATATATGTTCTGTTCTCTAAATTCCAAACCATGGGAAATTTTCTACACAGATTCAATCGAGATGACCTTTGGATTCATTCATCAGAAATCACCGATCAGACTATAGAGAAAAAACATTCTCTGCAACGTTTTCACATGTGCAAAAAGCCTCAGATTTCTGAGATATTAGGCATCTTTAGAAGAGAGGATAAGGAGCCATGGCAGAGTCAGTAAATAAAGCTCTGACCCAGTGTGTCAGAGGTTCTGGGTTCAATTCCGGTCAGGAAACTTACAAGAAACAATCAATGAGTACGGAACAACTAAGTGAAACAAACAACTAAGTGAAACAACTTGATGCTTCTTTGTGTGTGTGTGTCTCTTGTCCTCTCTTTCTCTCAAAGCAATGTAAACATTTTTTTTAAAAAAAGAAGAGAATAGATGCCATCCTCTGTGCCATCTTGATGAGAAGTTTCCTCGCCCACAGGCTCCTTGAGAATACCCTGCCTCTCTGAAAGATGCGGGCCCTCTCCTGCTTCACTGGAGTTACAGGAAAAGGGGCTCGTGTCCAACTTGTTATCGAAAGTAATCTGCTTTGGCATTCTACAAAAGTTAGTTTGCTATCAGATTGAAATAGCCACATTCTACGGACTGTCTAGTTTTGATCACTCGATGGAATTTTGAGTCAACCCAGACTCACCATACTAAACTTGGGGTGAGAAATCTGCCCTGGGTCGAATGAGTTTATCCTGGAGAAAACAACATGCAACTTCTCAAGTTGAAAAAGAGGAATCCAAGGGCAGCATCTTTTTATTTTACAGAACTCCTTTCCCTGCCAAACATTTGGTTTTACAGGCATCTACAGGGTGGGGCAATGCTGAGGATTAGAGTAAGAAATGCAAGTTTCAGTAAAAGGGTTGCCAGATACCCTGCTTTAAAAAGTGCTGCTTAAAACAAAACACTGCTTATTCAAATGCTATAAGAAAAGTATCTTTTTTTTTGCCCCAGAGAGCATATTTTAAAGTAAAAAGAATGTATTGTTTTGTTTTGGATTTTGTTTCTTTTGAGGACCACATTCTCTGCCATTTGGCTCATCTGGTTTTTCCAATTATAGGCCCCGACAGTTGGCACTGTGCAGATCAGCCCCAGAGGATCCAGAAGAGTCAGCTCGCCCAGCATCTCATGATTTGCGACAACCCCAAACAGCAATTGCCCATTAACCCCTGACTGCCCTTCCCCCAAAGGCATGCACTTCCCTCTCACAAGGTGAGCCTGCTGCACTCCCAAAGATGTCACAGCATGGAACCACACTCTAACTCACTTCCCCGGTTCATTCTGTGAGCTTAGGTCAGTATGCCACCCAGCAGGCACAGGGCCTGACCGGTAGCCGGTGTCCCTTCCAGCAGAGACTCGATGCCCCAGCATACAATATGGAAATATGCTAATCCAAGGCATTGGGCTGGGAGCCCTGGGCGTTGTGACCTCTCATTTGAGAGGCCTTAGTGCACTTTTTACAAGATGGAGCTATTGTCTTCCTGGGCCTCTGAGGTGCATTTGAGGATTTGGAGGAGAACCGCAAGGTAAATCAAAGATGGTAAAATAGGACCTGGGAGCAAAGCCTCAAAGGGCGGGTATTGTTTTGCCTGGAGAAGGGAAGGTTGGAGGTGGAATGGATAGAATGGGCCTTAATGGTCAGAGAGCTATTATGTCATCAGTGTGGCCAGCAGTTCAACATTTTGAGTGAGAATAAGAGGAGTAGGAGAAAATGAATATAAACTACAATGTGATAATTTTTTTTTAATTTGTAAAAAAACACATATATCAACAATGTGGGCTGTTAAACACTAAAATTGGTGATGGGGGAATACATTTCTTTCTGTAGAAAGAATTTTTTTAAGTGAGCAAAAGAGAGAGAGACAGGAAGGGAGAGAGATGAGAAGCATCAACTTCTAGTTGTGGCACTTTAGTTGCTTTGAGCTGGGGACTCCAGCCAAGCCAGTGACCCCTTGCTCAAGCCAGTGACCTTGGGCTCAAGCCAGCAACCTGCTCAAGCGGACGACCTTGGGGTTTAGAACCTGGGTCCTTAGCATCCCAGGTTGATGCTCTATCCACTGTACCACTGCCTGGTCAGCTTAAAAATAATATATTTTTAAACTAAGATTTTTTTAGTCAAGAGTTTTAAAGACACTTTTGCCTGAATGCAGGGGATAGATAGGAAGAAACTTTAAGGTCAACTTCAAATGCAGTAAATATGTACAACATATAATCTTGGCCTTCACCAATGGCTCTTACAACCAGCATTTTCTCAGAGGACAGTACTAGAAACCACTATGCAAGATTTCTTAGAACTTGCTCTGGAGATTTCGTTAGCTGAGACAGGAACTGTCTTTGGAGCCAGGCGATGACAAGTGTCCCCGGTGATGGGCATCCTATCTTCAGTTCTGCTGCTAATCGACTCTGACACTTCCAACAAGTGCCGACTCTCAACTTCCTTAGCTGTCAAAGGGGTCAGCAGCTCTGACAGCAGCTCTGCTTTCCCTCACAGGACTGCTTGGAGGGACACGTTACAGAAGGAATGAAAAAGCACATTGAACTCAGATGTACAGTAATTAGACTGTTCTGGCCTTAGAGCTACTCTCAGGTAGAAACATGTGGCTCTCTCAGTATTGTTCTAATGAGTTACTCCCTTCCCAGCCTCTGTGAGAAGAAGGAGAATCAGAAGGACAAACGGAGAACTCAAGAGTGCAGCTGAAGCTGGTATCCGGGCTCTAGTTCATTCCTGTCTTCCCCAGGCCCACAGCCACCTTCAGGCACGGCTGGGTGGCTCAGAGCAGCTCAAGGCAAACGCAGTGCTTCCATTACCCGGCGGCGGTCTCTGCAGTGTCTGGACATTTCTACTGGAAATATTTCTCCACAAAATCCTCAAATATCAGAACTAGAGAACTTAACTGCCCTTGACACTTGTCATAGGTAGGTTTTAAATAATTAAACAATAAACAAACACATAAATTATATTTATGTTTTATCATAGTAATAAAGTGATAGAATTCTTTACGCCTATGGTTCAGGCTGAGGACATATTCAGTCTCAATGAAATAAAGAAAATACAAAAAACCTGTCCACCTTGAATTCTATCCACAGAGAAAATATCCTTCAAATTGAAGGTAAAATAAAAGACCTTTTCAGCCAAAGGCAGAGAGATCTTGTCACAAGCTGATCCGCATTACAAGTGACGGGGAGGGTCATTCAGAGCACCCCTCGCCTTTCCAGGCTGTCATCAGTTGGAACTCAGTGCTTCCGTCCACAACACATCCCATTCCACAGCTCTCAGATGCAGAGCTCTGAACAAGGGCAGTCCTTATGCAACTCTAGAACATTGAAGGCAAAAGGGCCAACTGAGCACATTTCTCCATCCTCCTTATTTTCCAAATAGAAAAAAGAGGTCCAAGAAACAGGAACGAATGAATGATAAAGCAGTTAGTATAGGGCTTTATCATTCATAAATGATATGAATCATTTCAGGGGTCCCCAAACTTTTTACACAGGGGGCCAGTTCACTGTCCCTCAGACCGTTGGAGGGCCGGACTATAAAAAAAAACTATGAACAAATCCCTATGCACACTGCACATATCTTATTTTAAAGTAAAAAAACAAAACGGGAATACAATATTTAAAATAAAGAACAAGTAAATTTAAATTAACAAACTGACCAATATTTCAATGGGAACTATGCTCCTCTCACTGACCACCAATGAAAGAGGTGCCCCTTCCAGAAGTGCGGCAGGGGCCGGATAAATGGCCTCAGGGGGCCACATGTGGCCCGCAGGCCGTAGTTTGGGGACCCCTAGTATAAGGACAACCCTGGAACTGGCCCCAAAATGTGTGGTCACCAAGTAACACGATTTACTCCACCTGAAAGGTTACAGACTGATCTCCAGCAGGATAAATGTGCTTCCTAAGCATAGTGTATTTGGCCCACGAAGTGGATTAAAAGAAATTAAAATTAATCACCTTGGAAAATTAGAAGATGTTGTATGAGCTCATATAACCTACATGGCCACACTCAGCTAGAATTCCAACATTTTCAGCCCCTTCTAGACGGGCCATGTATTGTCATATACCACATAAGGACATTTTGGTTAATGATGGACTGCATATACCATGGTGGTACACCATATAGCCTCGTGAGTAGTAGGCTGTACCATCGAAGTTTGTGTAAATGTACTCTATGGTGTGTGCACAATGGCAAAACTGCTTAACAATGCATTTCTCAGAACTCATCCCTGTCATTAAGTGGCGATGACTGTACTCTCTAGTTTGCCATAGCCATCATCATTCCCTAATGTCTCGGTGACCCAGGCTACTGGTGCTTCAGGTAGCCACCCATTTCATGCAGTTATCTCATTTTCCTGGACCATTCAAATGTTTGACTTAGCATCTCCTTCTCTTCCATATGCTGGTTCTATTTTCCTAATCCGTAAAACCACTCATGTTTATTTCTGCAAAGAACAAATAAAAAAACATAGTATTTACATGCATGCAAGACACATGCTTGATCCTACAGTGATTATGGAAGTAAAGACATACATAAGTTCACAAAAGCTAGTACAGGAGGCGGCTGCTGTTATCTACACTTGCACAAGACTTTACACATTGCCAAAGACCACTTGTTCCACCGCAATATTCTGAAGAAGAGTGCTGGCCAGTTTGTTATTTTCTTCAGTTTCACGAGGTAAAATGTGGACTCTCCCATTTTCTAATATGATGTCTTATAACTTCTCAGAAAGATGGAGTAGGAGAATCTAGTTTCATAATTATATTAAAAAGATAAGATAGACATATTTGTCCACATAAAAACTTGTATGTGAATTTTATAGTATTATTATTCATAGTAGTTCAAAAGTATCAACAACCTAAATTTCCATCAACTAATAAAGGGATAAATAAAAATTTTATATTGATATAGTAGAATATTATTTGATAATTTTAAAATATAAAGTATTGAGGCCCTGGCCTGTTGGCTCAGCGGTAGAGCGTCAGCCTGGCGTGCGGGGGACCCGGGTTCGATTCCCGGCCAGGGCACATAGGAGAAGCGCCCATTTGCTTCTCCACCCCGCCCCCCTTCCTTCCTCTCTGTCTCTCTCTTCCCCTCCCGTAGCCAAGGCTCCATTGGAGCAAGGATGGCCCGGGCGCTGGGGATGGCTCCTTGGCCTCTGCCCCAGGTGCTAGAGTGGCTCTGGTCGCGGCAGAGCGACGCCCCGGAGGGGCAGAGCATCACCCCCTGGTGGGCAGAGCGCTGCCCCTGGTGGGCGTGCCAGGTGGATCCCGGTCGGGCACATGCGGGAGTCTGTCTGACTGTCTCTCCCCGTTTCCAGCTTCAGAAAAAGTACAAAATAATAATAATAATAATAATAATAATAAAGTATTGATATATATATATACTATAGCATGCATAAACCTTGAAAATATCATGGTGAGATGCCAGTGACAAATGATCACATATTGTATAATTTCCACTTATATAAAGTACTCAGAATAGGCAAAATCTATGGAGACAGAAAGCAGATTGATGTTGTGAAGACTGGTGACATTGGGAGGAAATAGGGAATGGCCACTATGGGTCTGAAGTTTCTTTTTGTGATGGTGAAAATGTTCCAAAATTGTGCTGATGGTTGTGCAACTACACAAATATCCTAAAAACCATTGAATAGTACACTTTAAATAAGTGGGTATTACATTTGTGAACTGTATCTCAATAAATATTTTATTTAAAGAAATAAAAAACTAAGTAACTTTTTAAAATTGGGGACAACAAGGAACAATTAGTGGGAGGGATCTGCTCTAGCCAGGCAAATTCCAGTGTGCTTTGTATCTCTATTATCCTATTCAAGCCTCACAGCAACCTGCCAGCAGGTTTCATTCTGCTCATTTCACAGGTGAAGAAATACAGGCTCATAGGCTGTCTTAACTAACTACTTGCTAAGCTGAGATGGGAACCCGTGTCAATCACCCACCATTTTCTCCTTCTCTAAAATCCAAGTAAAGGAACTTGAGACTACTTGCCTTGTCCATTTCTTATTGCTGCATGTGACTATGTAATTTAACCAAGACACTAGCTTGCTTGCTTTTCTTAAAAGCTAATTTGACACATGCCAGATGATTAAACTGTCTTTCTAAAGTCAAATGGGGCCTTTTTTCCTCAAGGTGACATGTGTTCTTTTGTAAATGCAAAGCTGGACCTGCCTAAATCATTTCTCAGTCTGCTGTCTGTTGGCATTTTCTCACTTACCCAATATTCTCCTTGAACTCACCTCAGCTTGCTCCCTCATTCAATATTAGAGCTATAAACATTGCCTAATGTACCTCTCCCTCCTCATTCCACCCATGCATAAAGCAGCAGCCAGGTAGCACTGAACATGTTTATGACATCCTAATTCTATTGCTATGCATGTCTCTAATCGTTAGCATCAAAGATTACTTACAAATGAATCGTATGAACAAATACCTCAAGTAAGCATTCAAAATGCATGCACCAGAATCCAACCCCAATCACTTTAAACAGTTATATTAAAGCAGAAATCACTTGGGAGAGTGGTAAGGTGGGGAGAGAGGATACAGATTCAAATAGAACTCATGCTTCTTGCCCTAAAGGAGGAGCAGCCTGACCTGTACATGAATGGGCAGCCAGCAGAGAGCGTCCGGAATGCCAGCCATCTCCAGGCCACAGGCTTGGAGTCTGCATTTACTCACATCACAATCCATCAGCTCCCCAGCCAGGCTCCAATCCTTACCTCCACTGCAGCAGCAGCTAAGTGGACCAGCGAATAACCTTCGTGGGTCCTCAGGACCACTTCAGCCTCCCAATTTGGCCCCTTAACGCTTCAGCCCTCTGATCTGACAGCCACAATCAGACCTCCCTTTTCTCTTTCTGAACAGTGCAGTATGCTTCCCTCCTGTCTGTCAATATTTAACTACCTTGTCAAGTTACATTACATCACCTGTACTAAATCCCACCCCACTGATAGCTAGAGGGTGTGCCTGCTCTATTCAATTCAACTCAACTAACCTTTATTGAGTGCCTTCCATTCACTCATTTCTTCCAACCTGTGTTGAGTGCCTACTGCATTTGGCACTAGGAATACAGAAATAAAAAAATCTGATCCCCTAAATCTAGCTGGACAGACAGACATGGTATGTGCTATGTTGCTGGAGCACAGCATACAGGGGGGTCTTCCATACAAGATGAGCGGCTGAGAGATGGAGTGAATTGAACCAAGAATTTCCAAAGATGACGGCAGTCACACCGAATGAGCCAAGCTAGATCTGGAAAGACACAGAAGAACAAATACATAGACTCTGTCTTCAACAAACTTAGACTCAACATAGGGAGCTTTATATTTCTACAGACTAACAAGATTATTTACACACGCATCACAGGCAAACTGCAAAATATTAAACCAAAGAGGGCAGGTATTTATTTTTTTCCCTTAATGATGTACCAATAGCATTTTCTAAGACCAAATATTTGAACAAAGATGTCTCAAAAGGGAAAGCTAGTCCCTGGCTGGTTTGCTCAGTGCATAAAGAGTCAGCCCAGTGTGCAGAAGTCCCAGGTTCAATCCCCACTCAGGGCACACATGAGAAGCAACCACCTGCTTCTATTTCCTTCCCCCTCCCCCTTCTCTCTCTCTCCTCCTCCCGCAGCTAGTGGCTCAATTGGTTCGAGTGAGCATCAGCCTCGGGCACTGAGGATAGCTCAGTTGATTCAAGCATTGGCCCCAGACAGGGGTGGCTAGGTGGATCCCAGTTGGGACACATGTAGAAGTCTGTCTCTCTCTAGTTCCCCTCCTCTCACTTTAAGGAAAAAAAAAAAAAAAGAAAGTTAAAAAAGAGAGAGAGAGAAAGCTAACTGTAGCCTTTAGATCTCTGGTGTTACAAACATGGCTGATACCACAGATCTTTGAAATAGCAGATAAACCTAGTGAGTAAAGACAGTTACCTGAAACTCATTTTCAAGACCAGGGAAAGAAGAATTCAGGTAACAGAGTAATAGTCCTCCCTGACAAAAAGAATTAATGGGGGGCGGCAAAGTGACTTGGGCACAGGTAATCAGGGGTCTGCCATATACCCTTCTAATCTTTCTGTGACTTTCCAACACAAAGTCTCCTGACACTTAATGAACAGCTGATGGCTCTTTTAAATAATATAAACAGACTGGCAGAGCCCCTGAGCAATTGCAAACCATAGTCTTCAACTCCATCTGTGATCAGAAGCCTCAAAAGCTACTCACCTTGGGTTTTTTTTCAAAGTCTAAGTTTACCACCAAAGTGCAGCCCATGCAATCCCTTTCCTACCAAAACTGACTTCAGCTTCAAGCTCCAGAGAACAAAGCCCCCCACCCTATTTACGTGTGAACATTCAAAGAACCCCACCATAGGGGAGCCTAAGAGGCAGCCTTGGAGGAGAAGCACCAGGCTATTTGAATTGCAAAACACAGCCTGGGGGTCTCAGTACATCTAATTTCGGATGCCTTCCAAGCTCCAGAGCATCCCTGCATGGAAGCAGCTCTATTAGCTTCTCAGGCAGTCTTCCAGTTCCACTTGGACACTTCCCTAGTGTTTCCAAGGTGGGCACTTACAGTCTGCTGCAATATTTTACTGCAAGGTATTTAGAGTTTTGACAAATACTAACTGACATTACCACCATTCCAATTGAATCTGATGACCCATATCTAATACCTACTACTTGGTTTGTGGCTGAAGATATTTTTTTAGTCAGTCAGTGATTATAATGAGCAGAGCACAGCTCCAGACCCCTCTCGCACATCCTGGAAACCTGGTCTGATTTCAGCCTTTATAAATCTGCATTTGCATTGCATATTGAGTCATCAAAAATGAAAAAGAAGTCTTACCACACTCAATCTTGTTCTTTTTTTCAAGTCCTGGTTTTTTCAGAACCTTTGCTTAATAACACATAACACATTATGCACATTATGCATTAGGAATATTATCCATTATTAATGGAATGGTTGTTACTACTAATTGCTAAATGCCCAGGAACTTCTAGATTCAATTAGAATAGATTGTGTTGATTATCTTGTAATCCCTCTAGAAGGAAGAGGTGCTGCATGACCTTCATTTGTTTTTAAAAGCAATTTTAGTAAATTTTAGCACATGTAAGGTAATTTTTTTCAAACACTATAATTACTATTATGAGTGGTAAGATAACAAACTAATATTCTAAGGAAAATAATGAGCAAATATGACTAATATTTTCAGATGTAAATCATAAAGAACTTCAGTTTTCAAAAGACATAATATTTAAAACATATACAGGTATCAGTTTTGTACCCAGCTTTTCAAAATATAAGAAACGTTCTGTCTTTTTTATTTTTAACAAGTCCTCCTAAAGAGAAGTTCCAAATTGCCCATAAGCCAGTTGAATACTCTTCTATTTTATTTATTTTATTTATTTATTTTTTTCACTTTTCTGAAGCTGGAAACAGGGAGAGACAGTCAGACAGACTCCCGCATGTACCCGACCAGGATCCACCCGGCACGCCCACCAGGGGCAATGCTCTGCCCACCAGGGGGCGATGCTCTGCCCATCCTGGGAGTCGCCATGTTGCGACCAGAGCCACTCTAGCGCCTGAAGCAGAGGCCACAGAACCATCCCCAGCACCCGGGCCATCTTTGCTCCAATGGAGTCTTGGCTGCGGGAGGGGAAGAGAGAGACAGAGAGGAAAGCACGGCGGAGGGGTGGAGAAGCAAATGGGCGCTTCTCCTATGTGCCCTGGCCGGAAATCGAACCCAGGTCCTCCGCACGCTAGGCCAATGCTCTACCACTGAGCCAACCGGCCAGGGCAAATACTCTTCTATTTTAGAAAGCAAGTGTCACTATGTACCCATCACAAAGGCAGAGTATAGGTAAGGAAACGGAAGCCTCACTCCGTTGTGTGTGACCCTGGATAGGCACTCACCCCACCATCAGGATTAAAGCCTGCCCTACCTAAAAGTGATCAGTTGTTCAAGGTACAGTCTGAAACTCATGTGTATCAAGGAGTACTGTACCTCTTAAAAGTCACTTTGAGGACAAAGACTGTGTCCAAGGTCACAGAAGGGTACCGAATATTTTGTCCCATAAGACACACCTGACCATAAGACACACCTAGGGTTTTAAGGAGGAAAATAAGAAAAAAAATATTCTGAACCAAATGGTGTGTTAAAATATTTAATAAAATACTGTATTTTTCTCTCCATAAGATGCATGGGCATTTCTCCCTCCACTTTTGGGAGGAAGAAAGTGTGTCTTATGGAGCGAAAAATACGGTAATTTTAATATTGTTCACAGAACCAGTCTGCCCAGGACTGAGGGTGTCCTGAGAACAATGACTTTCCATGCTAAACCCAGGATCATCATGACAGACCATGGGTTGCTCAGGCGACTTGTTATTACTCAGATCACGTTGCAACATCTTTGGAAATGACTTCATATTACATGATAAATGTTTCTGCATCATAGCAAGGCCAACAAATTCCAATTCTTAGGAATTCAGTTGAATTTTTAAAAACAAATATCATTTTGTAGCCAGTTTTATTAAGTAATTTGGGTTTCAAGGTGGGTGAAAATTTTGTAAAAAAATTGAAATGTATCCATCATATAGAGATTGTTTTTCTGAGGGGCTCAACAACTATATCCAAAAACAAATTTTTTAAAAATCTAGGACTTTATAGCCTTGCCACTCAAAGTGTGGTGCACAGGAGCAGCCATATGGCAGCACTGGAACGTGTTAGAAATGTTCAAACCTGACCCACCACAGACCTCCGGAATCAGAATCTGCACTTGCATAAAATCTCTGTTGGTTCTGATCACGTGACAGTTTGAAAGTGACTGTTTTAGAATTTGTTTAAGCCTGGGATGAGAGGGAACAGACCTTCATAGAAACATTTGATACAAGAATCATACAAATAAAAACATCCCTACAATGCAAAGCATTTAGACCAGGAAAAATGAAAGGCATTATTGTAATTTATGTTTTCAAAGCCTTGTGAAGTTTTACTTCATAGTCGAGGAAGCCATAAAATGTTTTAAAACTTCAAATGAGTTCAATGATTCAATGGTTTTCCTACAAGGAAGCTTTATAAAATGCCAAGATCCACTTCAAAGGGCACAGTCAGAGGGCATGGGGATCCCTCTGTGCACATGGTTAGTTACCAGCCTCTGTTCCTAGCACATCCTTGAGTAGGGCACTGAACCTGGGATGGCACCTCAGTTTTAGGTGTACAACTGAAACATCAGTTGGCAGAAGAGCAAGTATCTTTGGAATGAGGGGTTTGAGAGGTCTAATAAAATACCTATGTAGAAATGAAGTTGGTATTTGGTCATACTTGTCTGGGGTGAAACAAGTTACGAATCAGTATGTATTCATTCCTCTTCGTAAAATAATTAGGAAAGCTGTCAGCATAGAGACTGTATCAGATAATAAGAGAATAAGAGATTTTATAGAAGAGAGCATTTCAGGACTAGAGGGTAGTGGAAACTAATGCCCTGTGGCAAAAAGGAGAAAGGGTAAACCAATAAAAAAAAAAAGCAAAGAATAACTAAAAGTTAAAGTGAAACCTAAATGGCTGACAACAATATACAGTGAATTCCAATAATATAAAGGTTAAAGAGCTTTCTTTTCTGAAACAGAAGGGGTATAATGTAATGGCAAATATGTGTTTGCAAACAATATTCTAAATATTTTCAGTGGTGAGTCAGAGGAGACTGAAAACAATTTTCATTTGTATGTATAAAAGTAGATAAATTGTATGCTATGAATAGAAAATACATTAGGTTTTTTCTAATGACCATGGAATATACATTTACAGAAAATGATTATGTATGTGACCACACAAAAAACACAAAAAATCCTTGAAGTGAATGAAGAAAAAACAAAATAAAAAAAATATTTTAACTGAATCAAGGATCAGAAATGTAATAAAATTACAAAGTACCAGTTATCTAGAATAAGTACAATTGAGAATACTTCATATCAAGACTCAGATGCAGCTTAACTCAGAAGAAAATAAACAGAACTGTATGATTGCACTGGCTGCCTGCCCATGGATCTGGTCCTGATCACAAGGAGAGTGGAGAAAAAGAGGAATAAAAGATATTTAAAAAATAATCACCAAAACCTGCTAAAATTAGATGAAACCCAGTAATCTCTCCACCCAAGAAGGTGAATGAACTCCAAGTAGGAGAAACTCAGAGATGCACACCCACCCAACAGTGCAACTGTGCAAAGACAAAGACAGAGAAATAATTTTGAAAGCTGCAAGAGAAAAAGGGATGGAACACAAAGACATGGGATCATTGTGAGTAATTAAGACAAATTAAATCCAAATCTTCCCAGAGAAAACAAAGACAGATTTTGAGAGTGAAAATACAGTGTGTCCGTAAAGTCATGGTGCACTTTTGACCGGTCACAGGAAAGCAACAAAAGATGATAGAAATGTGAAATCTGCACCAAATAGAAGGAAAACTCTCCCAGTTTCATATCTATTCAGTGCAGTTCGACGTGGGCTCATGCACAGATTTTTTAGGGCTCCTTAGGTAGCTATCCCGTATAGCCTCTACAGACTCATCACTGACTGATGGCCTACCAGAACCAGTACAGGGTTTCTCCACCAAACTGCCGGTTTCCTTCAACTGCTTATCCCACCGAGTAATGTTATTCCTATGTGGTGGCGCTTCATTATAAATGCGCCGATATTGAGGTTGCACTTTGTTCATGGATTCGAATTTAGTGAGCCACAGAACACACTGAACTTTCCTCTGTACCATCCACATCTTGACTGGCATGGCTGTGGGCTGCTCCGCTGTATACACAGTGTTACATCATCATCTGCACATGTGCAGATGCTGCCACATCATCCTACAGAAACTTGGAGGGTTTTTCTTTTATTTGGTGCAGATTTCACACTTTTGTCATCTTTTGTTGCTTTCCTGTGACCGGTCAAAAGTGCTCCATGACTTTACTGTAGTGGATGTCAATAGGTTAAGAGAGAAGAACATAATAGGACTCAAAGATCCAAGGTTTTTGGAAAAGGGTAGGGAGGTTAATTTTACACTTTGCTAAGTCAAGTATGCAGTTAGAGGTTGAATAGCAATTACCAAAAGATAAGAAACAGTGTATAACAAAAATTATGGGAGTAAGCAATTATTTAAAAAGCAGGGTTGGTGAAAAAGAAAAGAAACAACAGAGAAAATAGAAAGCCCAGACAGGTCTGTATAAGTAAACACAAATATGAGTAATTACAAACAATGTAAATGGCCTAATTCATCAAGCAGAAGGCCGAGATTGTCAAGTTCTATAGTTAGGAAAAATAATAAAAAGAAAACTAAAAAGAAATATTAAAATAAATTAAATATTCAACCTAAAAATTAAATAACTTAAAAAAAGTAACAAAAAGAAAACATTAAAAACCAAAAATATATTGGATAGTAATTAATTTGTACATTAATTGATTCAATGAACAGTTATTGAATAGTAAGCAGTTGTTTTTTGTTGTTGTTTATATTTTGCTACTCTTCAATGATAACCAATAATAGATGGACAAAAATGGATAATTCATATAGGTATTCCACCCTTAAGAAAGAGGAGGAGCACAACTCCTTACTCTTTAAAAACATTATGGAAAGAGAGGGGGAAATAGCAACTTTTTTTTACTGTGGAGAAACCTAACACACAGGTGATCAAGATCAACATCAACAGTGATATGTCCTGTTGATAGTATTTACCCTTGATACAATGTGATGAAAATGCTACTTTTACCTTGTGGTCTTCCTCCCAAACACCCTTAACCCCAGTGTAATTATGAGAAAAAAATCAGACAAGCGTCCATACAGGGGCATCTTACAAATTACCTGCCCCATAATTTTCGAAACTGTCAAGGCCATCAAAAATAAGGAAAGATTGAGAAACTATTGTTGCCATGAGGGCCGAAAGAGACATAAAAACTAAATGTAAATGTGGCATTTTGGATGCAATCCTGGAACAGAAAGAAACTTTAAACAAAGTTTGATCTTTAATGAATACTAATGTATCATTAGTTATGAACCATGTATCACATTAATGATAGATGTTAATCCTAGAGGAAATCAGGTGTGTAGTATATGAGAACTCTGTAAAATCTCATTTCTCCTGTGTCCTAAATGGTTCTAGCAAATTAAGGTTATTTGAAATTTAAAAAGGAAGTAGATGATTTCAGATAGTGACACAAGTTATAAAGAACATAAAATCGAACAATGCAATAGGTGTCCTGGGATGGAGGTGGTCAGGAAAGGTGATCAGAAAAGCTCTCCCAGAAGCATTTGAGAACTGAGCCTTTTATAATGAGGAAGGGAGAGCCATTTGAAAATCTCAGGGAAGATGTTCCAGATGCAGGGAAAATAGCAGAACAAGAAGGTAAGCATGCAAACAAACAAAGGATTAATTAAATGAAAAGTTGGTCATTTAAGAAGACAAATAAAATAAGCAACCTCTAGCATCCTGATTAGGGAAAAAAAAGTACACAACAGAAAAATAAGAAATAAAACATTGGGTGAGTAGAAAAATAGTTTAAAAAATGAAAAAATTATAAGCAACTCACTGACATTGCTTTAGGAACAGGATACTTTTCAAGCAAAATATAAATGACTAAAAGTAATATAAGAAGTATAAGAATGGGGAGAGAATTGTGTGGCAAGAAGTGAGTTTAGCAGAGAGGGGAGGGTCCAGAATCCCAGGAACAAAGCCCCAGCCTGCAGCCCCAGAGCCTAGAAGAGGCATATGGACAGTATTTAGCTGGAAACAAGTCAGGATACTGTTTGTGAGAAAGAGACTGATTTCTCAGACCCAGGATTCTTCTTAAAGGGACCACGCAGAAAACCTCTCTCACAACCACTCACCCGGAGTTCCAGAGGACAGAAAGAGAGGAGAGGACTGGAGCAGCGGGAAGAGAGTGTGATCTAGGAGACACAGGGAGAAACACTTTAAAAGACAGCCACTCTAACCCCTGGGCTGAGTCACTCCCCAAATCTGAAGTGAATATTTCCCCTGGAAACAGCAATTACAGCAAAGCGAAGCAGGACACCAGCCAAACAAGTTCCCCACAGTACTTAGAGCAGAGTTGCTTAGAAGGAGAGAACTTTCGGGACTACATTAGTGAGTCTTAGGGTCTGAGCTGCAGCGCCCCCACCCACAGGGCTGAGGGCTCGTTCCAGGGTGGGCAGCAGCAGGACACGGAAGCGCAGTACCGTCAGCATGGACGGAAGCCGGCTGGCCACCACTGAGGCCCAGGTGTGAGCTCAGTCTTGCTGGGCTGGGGCGGAGGGCACCCATGAAAGTGGTCAAGCCCAGCTGGGGGCCGCCTGCAATCCAGCCTGTGGGGGAAGGGCAGGAGCCCTGGAAGGGGCGGAGACCTGCCCTTGAGCAAGGGTGCAGGAGCACAGCCTCAGCCAGCCTGCAGAATAGAGGCTTGCAGCCTGATGCGGGAGCTGGCTCCTCCCACAGGGGTGGAGCGAAAGCCCAGAACAGGCAGAGTCCTGAAGTCCCGTGACTGAGCGTGGGCACGCAACCCCGCCAGGACTGTGGAGCCAAGGCTTGCAGCCATTCTGCGAGTGGGCTCCTGCAGGGGCAAGGTGAAAGCCCAGAATTAGGTGGAGATCCAAAGCTGAGCAAAGGTGCTCACTTCTACCCTCAGGGCCAAGGCTTGTGGCCCAGGCGCAGCGCAAAACCCCATCCACAGGGGAGGGGCGAAGGCCAAGGCCACCAAGGCTTGTACACCTGAGCACGTGATCACAGCCCCTCCCATGAAGGACAGGCAGAATCCCCAGCAATGCCCATACCCGAATGCCCTAGGCAGAAGCAGCAGAGGGGGTGGTGGGCCTGCAGACAGACCACACCTAGGGAACACTGAGGCCACACCCAATGGACCCCAGTGGCCAAAGCCTTCTAATAAAAAGACTAAATGAGAAGGCAGAGAAAAGCAACACAAATGAATCAAGAGAAATCACCAGAAAAGGACCTGAATAAGTCACATATAAACAAATTACCAGATGCAGAGTTTCAAATAACGATGGTTAGGATGCTCAAAGATCTTACAAAAACAACAGGTGGTCATTACAAACACCTAAGTAAAGAGATAGAAAATATAAAAAAGAACATTAAAATAATAAAAAAATCAGTCAGAAATGACAAATACAATATCAGAAATGAAGAACACAATGGAAGAAATTAAAAGCAGGATGGATGAAGCTGAAAATTGAATTAGCGAGTTAGAGGACAAGATAAATGAAGGTGACAGAAGCAAAGCAGAAAAAAGAAAAGAGACTCAAAAAGTCTGAGGAAACTCTAAGAGAGCTCTGTGACAACATGAAGAGAAATAACATCTGCATCATAGGGCTTTCTGAAGAAGAAGAAAAAGAACAAGGGGTAGAGGCTTTGTTCAAACATATCATAGCTGAACAATTCCCTAAATTAAGGCAGGAAAACATCTCACAAGTTCAAGGAGCACAGAGAACTCCATTAAAGAAAAACCCAAAGAAATTTACACCAAGACACATCATAGTTAAAATAACAAAGCTAAGTGATAAGAGAAAATATTAAAAGATGCTAGAGAATAAAAGGCCATCACCTACAAAGAAGCCTTCAAAAAAATGACTTCTGACTTCTCAACAGATACACTTGAGGCCAGAAGGGAATGGCAAGAAATATTCAAAGTAATGCAGAACAAGAGCCTACAACCATAACTACATTATCCAGCAAGGCTATCATTTAAAATTGAAGTAGAAATAAAAAGCTTTGAAGACAAAAAAAAACCCACTCAAAGAATTAACTATAACCAAACCAGTGCTAAAAGAAATACTAAGGGGCTTGTTGTAAACAGATCAAAGGGGAAAAAGAATATAGCAAAAGAGAAATACAGCTTTAAAGAATAAAATGGCAATAAACAACTACATATCAATAATAACCTTAAATGTAAATGTATTAAATGATCCGATCAAAAGACATAGGGTAGCTAACAGACTGAACTGTGGTTGGGTTGCATTTTTCAGGGATTTGGCATGGTGATGGGGCCAATTTGGACTTGGTGAACATGTTAAGGACACTACTCTTTTATGGATTCTTGCTGTATTGGCCAAGAGTTTGCTTAAAGGCTTTGAATCACTGTAAAAAAAAATAAAAGACTGGATAAAGAAGATGGGGCACGTATACACTATGGTATACTATTCAGCTAGAAAAATGATGACATCAGATCACTTACAGCAGAATGGTGGAACCTTGATAACATTATGCGGAGTGAAATAGGCGAATCAGAAAAAAACAAGAACTGCAAAAGTCCATAAATTGGTGGGACATAAAAGCGAGACTAAGAGACATGGACAGGAGTGTGGTGGTTATGGGGGGTGGGGGGAGGGAAGGGGGAAGAGGAGGAAGGGGAGGGGGAGGGGTACAAAGAAAACTGGATAGAGGGTGACGGAGGACGATCTCTCTTTGGGTGATGGGTATGCAACAGAACTAAATGACAAGATAACCTGGAAATGTTTTCTCTGAATATATGTACCCTGATTTATTGATGTCACCCCCAGTAAAATAAAAATTTATTTATTAAAAAAAAAAGCTTTGGTACATATATAGTATGAAATACTACTCAGCCATAGGAAATGATGACATCGATCATTTACAACAACATGGATGGACCTTGATAACATTATACTGAGCAAAATAAGTAAATCAGAAAAAACTAAGAACTATATGATCCCATACATAGGTGAAACATAAAGATGAGACTCAGAGACATGGACAAGAGTGTGGTGGTAATGGGAGGGGTAAGAGAAGGAGGGGTTTGGGGGAGGGGAGGGGCACAAAGAAAACCAGCTAGAAGGCGATGGAAGATAATTGGCCTTTGGGTGATGGGAATGCAGCATAATCAAATGTCAAAATAACCTGGATATGTTTTCTCTGAACATATATACCCTGACTTATCAATGTCATCCCATTAAAATTTTTAAAAAAAGAAGTGTAAGACTGAAGAAAACCAAAGAAAATAAATCTCACTGCTATTATAAATATTGTATTACAATCAATTTTTCTAAATTTTAAGAAATAGATAATTCTTATATAATTTATATAACTTAAAATAACCTAGAGAAGAGAAGAAAATAAAAAGTTTTACAATTAGCTTCATTAGCCAGTATATCCTAATACTAATGTCTGATAAAGCATAAAAAAAGGTACTCTAACTCACTTATAAAATTAAATGCATTTTAAATAGAATGTTACCAAATTTTACTCAGTCTTATTATAAAATTAACTATAACCAAGTATATTTATTTTAGCTATATAAGGAGGAATCAACATTACAGTTGAATTTATATCACCAAAATAAAGAAATATATCAGGTGCTAAGAATCTTTTACTATAATTTTTTAGGAAGTCTTGACCTTATGTAAAATAAACATCAAAAGCAGCTTCCTAAGCATGAAAAGTATTTACCAGAAATCTAAACAGAACATGTTCACATTAAAGTTATAAATAAGATAAGGATATCCTCTATCATTGCTATACATTTCAACATTGTTTTAGAGCAATTAACAGATGTAATAAGATGTGAAAATAAAAGACATGATACAAAATTTTAGAAAATAATATTTAAAAATAATAATCTCACATGGAATAGTGTATATTTGGAACATTAAAAAAGTATAACAAAATCTTTAAAGACAATCAGAAAGTACAGTAAGGAAACTGAAAATAAACATAAAAAACAATAGTGCTTACTTATACCATACAGTAACAGGGAGAAAATCATGATAAAAATCTCAAAACCTTTTTTTCTTTTTGGAAGAGAATTGTTCTGCTTTGGTGCCCAAGTGCTCCCAACCAGACACAAGAAACTAGCACTGCATTTGAAAAAACCTTAGAACACTAAAATAATTCTCCAGAAGGTCAAGATCAACCGAGGCCGGCTTTTCGCCAAGCTAGCCAGTCCCGCTCTCCACGTTTCCTGTGTGCGAGTGGTGGTTTCCAGTTGTCCTCGCATGTGCCATCTGATTCCAGCACAAAATGACTTAGTGTGTGTCAATGTGACATTTCCACCACTGCCCACTCCAACCCCCGTCCTCTTGGAGCCGGAAGAGGAAACAAAGGTCTATTTCCAAGGTACACAGCCTGGAGGCCCTAAAGGCTGTTTCTTGACAAGGCCTTTCTGTCTCGCTGACTCATTCTGGGAGAAAACACTCTGAACTTGTTGCAAAGATAGCTGAGGTCTCTGCACTGGTGCACACTAACATGTTGCTCTACTGTGCCTGTGGAATCACAGAGGCATGGAGTCCAGGTGACCTGGTTACTGAGCGTCCCTTCTGATAGCAGAGCAAGGCTTGTACCTTGTGTACACAGGAGAGGATTCTTTTATTTTATATACATAGCAATGATACCTGACCTAAGAAGCAAATGTTCCCTGATGACAGCGACATCAAACAGGGAGTAGAGGGGAGAAATGATGCTAATAAAAAAGGAAGTGAGGGGAGAATACCAATTTGCTTTATCACTAGAACAAGAAATAAGCAATGTGAAAGTGAAGAGTCAAGTCCATTTATGTGAAAATAGAGATTAAGAAGACACAACCCAAGAACTCAAGGATTGTCAGTGATTTATAACTTGTAAAACCATCTCCACATGAGAGAGGCTCCTGTTTAAAGGAAATGAAAATATGTTTCCTTCTGAAACAGACATTTGCCAAACAAATCCCCAAATCATGAAATCTATCATTATATCATTTCTTAACCTTTGCTGCAATATCTGAAAATTAGGTTGAAAAGAGAATATTCTTTAAGTGCCTAAATGTTGCCCTTTGTCACGGCAAGAGCTCATTAAATTTTGAAGAGGGAACATCACAGTTCACAGTCAAGCGGCAGGATGAACACTGCCTCATTATCTGTAACACAGAACTAACAGCATCATTATAGTTTCATGAGATACAATAAAAATTATTCATTCACTATTCTAGTAATGATTAAAAAATACACATGAAAAACAGAATGCTGTTACCCTAAACATTTAGATAGGTCAACAGAAGACTCGGCTCAGTTGAAAAACACAGGATTTCAGATCTCCCAATAGCAGAGAATGCTTGGGTGCTTTGAGAGCCACGCTTCCCTTCCTACACGCTGCTCAAGTGTTCCCATCACCTACTGTTGCTACTAAGCCACAGCTAGATACCACATCAAGGTTATCTATCCCGCACACTGACTCAGCTCCATACAAGTCTGTCAACTACCATGTTTAAGGCAAATCTTTAACCAATCAAACTGGCCCCCTAAGTACCTGGCCAGGAAAGTGGAATGTTAATTTCACCAACATTTATCTAATCTCCTGCCAGACTGTAAGCTTCATGACCTGAGTAGCAAATGGTAATTATTTTGCTCATCAGTGTAGTCCCAGAACCTGAACAGTGCCTGGCACATAGGAGACAATAAACATTTATGTTGAATAGATCATATGATAAAAGTCTATCCACTTTATGCATCTGTTAGACGAGCTATTTTATTTTCTGTAATCATTTCTACATAGCTGGGCATTCAAATTTCTTCTTATAGTATAGAATTTTAAACACTGTTGTGATGAATACCTTTATTCACATGATTTCTCCATATTTTGCATTCCCAAAAGGAGAATTAATGGGTTAAAGAATCAGAACATTAAAATGTAGTGGCAAATATCCTATGGATGGATAATATAACAAATAGTATATATAAAAATGTGTTTTACAACTTGCCCATGCAGATCAGCTATTAAAATTTTTTAAAGAGATCACCTAAGAAAAAACAAAAATGCTATCTAAAATTTTGTTGAAATTTAAATGTTATTAATTTGGCAAATTGAAATATTTGTTTATTTGACTAGTTGTATTTTCTCTTTTGTGTATCTCCCAAGGAAGAAGCAGCCCTGACCACCATTCTGAGTATGGGAGCCTTTCTCAGATACTCAAACTTTAGCAACCGAGCTTTTCTGCCAGTGTGATTCCTTTACTTAGGACACACATTCTCAATAGTGTAACAAAAACTGAGAACACTGAGTTTAGGTGATGCAGGTATCCCCTGCTTTTCTAAAGTTTGCATTATGCTACTCTGCTTTTATGAAAGACCTACATTAGTTACTGTTTCTGTTAACCGAAAGAAATCCAAAGAGAACTTCTGCTTTAATGAAAAAAGGCAAATAAAATAGCATTCAGTGGGTCCTGGACAGCTGGCTCATTGAAAGAATGTCAACCTGAAGTGTGGAAATCCTGGTTTTGATTCTGGTCAGGGCACACAGCAGAAGCAACCATTTGCTTCTCCTTCCCTCCTCCTCCCTCTACCCTCTCTCTCTCTTTCTTTTCTCCTCCTGTAGCCATGGCTCAATGGGTTCAAGCAAGTTGGCCCATGGCTCTGAGAAAGGCTCCATGGAGCCTCCACCTCAGGTGCAAAAAATAGCTCAGTTGCCAAGCAATGGTTATAGATAGGCAGAGCATCTCCAACAGCGGGTTTGCTGGGGGGATCCCAATTGGGGCGCATGTGAGAGTCTGTCTTTCTGTATTCCCCCTCTCACTTAAAAAATATAAGTAAAATAAAATGAATAAAAATATACATAGCATTCAGCATTTGTTTGTTTCACAAGACCTGTTATACTGGCAGCATGCACCCCAGCAGCGAGAGTGACCCCACCAAGCTCCTTCCCTGGGAATCACACTCAACATCTCAGCATCACGCACCAGAGCTTTGAATTGTGTCTGTGAGCATCTGGGTTTTATCTCGATTTATTTTGCGCTTCCATTAGCAAGGTGTGTCCTAAAGTCTCAGATAAGCCTGTGAGCTCATAAGAGTGTTATACTAAGTGCAAAACTGGATGTAATTAAGTATTTCATTAGTAGAGAACAAAATAGAGACATAATGGCCACTGCTTCTTTGCTTTATGCCCTTTTGACTTAGAAAAGTTTTCACAGAAATTCTCTACTTTCAAATAGTGAGGCATACCTGTACTTCTATGGGCCAAGGATCTTTTTACTAAATGGTTTTATATGATAGACCAGGAGCTCTCAGATTACTTACATGTGTGTTGATGAACACGAGAGGTTTTCACTCTAGAAGAATTAGTGAGTTATTTTGCAGAGTCAGGCTAGTTTTAGGGGCAGTGAGTAATAACCTAAATAACTCACAGTCAGATCCCAGCCTCCACAAAGAAATCCTATACCCACAAAGGTTTCAGTGGTGATACAATTGAGAGCTGTTACCAAATCCTGTTATCTGCCTGGGTAGAAAGGTGCTCAACAGAAGAATGATAGCCCAGAAGGGAGAGATTGAACTAAGGCGAACAAAGACCTTTGAGTGAGTGGCAGATTAAAGATAATAGCTGAATGATAAAATAAAAACTATCCCAGAAACCCAAGTCTTAATAAAATTGTTCTATAAGTGCTTTGGAGCTACTAGTGCATCTAACATCTTTAAGTCTCTAAGGCTCAAGGATGTCTGGTTTGAGTGGTAGGGACATTTATGGATGTGCAACTCCTAATAGAGCCCAAGGTGGAATACAGTTTGTGTAGCCAAAAAAAGGTTAGTATCAGTGTATAAATATTTATATATGGCTTCTATAACAAAGTATTCTCTCATTGTTCTAGATACTTTAAATACATTGTTCTAGATACTTTAACACTTGGAATGAAAGAAAGATTCCAAAAATACCTACTAAAAATTTGTTAGACTTAAGAGGTCAAAAATTCTCAAAGATAAACCCAAGGTATGCATGGGGAACTCAATGTTTACCTCTTCCTCCATTTCACTGGATGGGCTCTGCTTGATAGAGAGAGAAAGCAAATTTATCTGGAAATGCTCCTTTTCAGGAATCATTAACATAGAGAGAGTTAAATGTCAACCATAGATCAATCAATACATCATATTCTATAGGTAAATTGATTTTAAGGGGAGTTTCTTTTGGTTTCCCACTGAAGACCACAGTTGAGTGGGAGACAGGAACTAAAATACAGTGGTTAAAAACACAGACTGGAGGAGTGGCAAGATGGCGATGGAGTAGGTGGTCGTACCATCTTCCACCTCCCAGAACCAAAGTGGATACAACTTAATTTTAAGAACCATCATCTGGAAAAACCAACTTTAGACTAAACTAAAAGGACTCTTCAACCAAGGAGCACTGAAGAAGCCACATTGAGACTGGTAGGAAAAGCGGAAACGCGGAGAGTGCCCAGCTCACCGGAGCGAATGGCAGCCGGAAGAGACTCACGTGGCAAAAAGTGAGTTTAGCAGAGAGGGGAGGGTCCTGAGTCCCAGGAACAAAGCCCCAGCCTGCAGCCCCAGAGCCTAGAAGAGGCGTACGGACAGTTTTTAGCTGCGAAACAAGACAGAATACTGTTTGTGAGAAAGAGACTCATTTTGCAGACCCAGGATTCTTCTTAAAGGGACCGCGCAGAAAACCTCTCTAGCAACCACTCACCTGGGGTTCCAGGGGTCAGGGAGAGAGGAGAGGACCGGAATAGCAGGAAGAGAGTGTAATCTAGGCGGCACAGGGAGAAACACTTTGAAGGACAGCCACCCTAACCTCTGGGACGAGACACTCCCCAAATCTGAAGTGAATATTTCCCCTGGAAACAGCAAATACCAGCAAAGGGAAGCAGGACACCAGCCAAACAAGCTCTCCTGTGGCACTCAGAGCAGAGTCGCTTAGAAGGAGGGAGCTTTCAGGACTACAAGTGAGTGTTAGGGTCTGAGCTGCAGTGCCACCATCCACACGGCTGACGGCTCACCCAAGGGCAGAAGTGTGGTTCTGTCGGCAAGGGTGGAAGCCAGCTGGCCAAGATTGAAGCCCAGTTGTGAGCTCAGTCTTGCCCAGTGGGGGCGGAGGAGATGTGCGAAAGTGGTCAGGCCCAGCTGCAGCCAGCCTGCAATCTAGCCTGTGGGAGAAGGGCAGGAACACTGGAAAAGGTGGAGACCTGCCAGGGTGCAGAAGTGCAGCCTCTCCCGGCCAGAGAAACAGAGGATTATGGCACAATGCGCGAGCAGGCTCCTCCCATGGTGGCGGGGCAAAAGCCCAGAACAGGCTGAGACCCACAGCTGAGCAAAGCTGCTCACCCCTGCCTACGGTGCAGAGGCTTGAGGCCTCGGCGCAACACATAACCCCACCTGTGGGGGGGAGGCGAAGGCTGAGGCTGCTGAGGCCTATAGACCAAGGCACGTGAACACAGCCCCTCCCGTGGAGAGGCGGAAACCACAGCAAGAGCCGACAGCCACACTGGGGCTGGCACTGAAACGCCCATACCCAAACGCCCTAGGCATCAGCGGCAGACAGGGTGGCAGGCTTGCAGACAGACCACGCCTGAAAACACAGAGGCCATACCAATTGGACTACAGTGGCAAAAACCTTCTTATACACAGACAAAATGAAAAGGCAGAGAAATGCAACCCAAATGAATCAAGAGAAATCCCCAGAAAAGGACCAGAATGAGTCACATATAACCAAATTACTGGATGCAGAGTTTAAAATAATGATTTTTAGGATGCTCAAAGATCTTAGAACAACAATAGATGGTCATTACGAACACCTAAATAAGAAGATAGCACATATAAATAAGGACATTGAAATAATAAAAAAGAACCAGTCAGAAATGACAAATACAATATCAGAAATGAAGACCATAATGGAAGGAATTAAAGGCAGGATGGATGAAGCTGAGAATCAAATCAGCGAGTTAGAGGAAAGATAAATGAAGGCACGAAAGCAGAGCAGAAAAAAAAAAGAGACTCAAAAAGTCTGAGAAAACTCTAAGAGAGCTCTGTGACAACACGAAGAGAGATAACATCCACATCATAGGGGTTCCTGAAGAAGAAGAGAAAGAACAAGGAATAGAGACTTTGTTCAAACATATCATAGCTGAACAATTCCCTAAATTAAGGCAGGAAAACATCTCACAAGTACATGAAGCACAGAGAACTCCATTAAAGAGAAATCTAAAGAAATCTACACCAACACACATCATAATTAAAATACCAGAGCTAAGTGATAAAGAGAAAATATTAAAAGCTACTAAAGAAAAAAAGGCTATCACCTACAAAGGAGCCCCCATAAGGATGACATCTGATTTCTCAATAGAAACACTTGAGGCCAGAAGGAAATGGCAAGAAATATTCAAAGTAATGCAGAACAAGAGCCTACAACCAAGACTACTTTATCCAGCAAGGATATCATTTAAAATTGAAGGAAAAATAAAAAGCTTCCCAGACAAAAAATAAACTCAACAAATTCACTAAAACCAAACCAATGCTGCAAAAAAATGTTAAGGGGCCTGATGTAAACAGATCAACAGTGGGAAAGTATATAGCAAAAGAGGAATACAGCTTTAAAGAGTAAAATGGCAATAAACAACTACATATAAATAATAACCTTAAATGTAAATGTATTAAATGATCCGATCAAAAGACATAGGGTAGCTCCGTGGATAAGAAAACAGGACCCATACATATGCTGTCTACAAGAGACATACCTTAAAACAAAAGAAGCACATAGACTGAAGATAAAATGATAGGAAAAAATATTTCATGCAAATGGAAATGAAAAAAGCTGTAGTAGCAATACTTATATCAGACAAAATGGACTTTAAAACAAAGGCTACAGTAAGAGATAAAGAAAGCCACTACATAATAATAAAGGGAGCAAAGCAACAGGAAGATATAACCATTATAAATATCTACGCAGGTTATATAGGAGCACCTAAATATATAAAGCAGACTTTGATGGATTTAAAGGATGAGATCAACAACAGTACCATAATAGTAGAGATTTCAATACTCACTAACATCGCTAGATTGATCCTAAAGAAAGAAAATTAACAAAGAAACAACAGACTTAAAGGACACACTAGATCAACTCAATTTAATAGATATCTTCAGAACCTTTCACCCTAAAGCAGCAGAATATACATTCTTTTCAAATGCTCATGGTACATTCTCTAGGATAGACCACATGTTAGGACACAAAAGCGGTCTCAACAAATTTCAGAAGATTGAAATCATATCAAGCATTTTCTCTAATCACAATGGCTTGAAACTAGAAATAAACCACAATAGAAAAACTGAAAAATACTCAAACACTTGGAAACTAAATAGCATGTTATTAAATAAAAAATGGGTTAACAATGAGATCAAAGAACAAATTTTTTAAAAGCTAGAAATGAATGATAATGAGTATATAACAACTCAAAATTTATTAGACACAGCAAAAGCAGTCCTGAGAGGAAAGTTCACAGTAATACAGGCATATCTTAAGAAGATAGAAAAAGCTCAAATAAACAACTTAACTCTGCATCTAAAAGAACTGGAAAAAGAACAACAAGTAAAGCCCAGAGGTAGTAGAAGGAAAAAAATAATAAAGATCAGAGCAGAAATAAATGACATAGAGGCTAAAGAAACAATACAGAGGGATCAATGGAACCAGAAGCTGGCTCTCTGAAATGGTAAATAAGATTGATGAACCTTTAGACAGGCTCACCAAGAAAAAAAGAGAGAGGACTCAAATAAATAAAATTAGAAATGAGAGTGGAGAAATAACAACTGACACAACAGAAATACAAAGGATTATAATAAAATACTATAAAGAACTGTATGTCAAAAAATTAGATAACCTAGATGAAATGGACAAATTCCTTGAAACATATAATATTTTCAAAATCAATCTGGAAGAATCAGAAAACTTAAACAGACCGATTATAACAAATGAGATCAAAACAGTTATCAAACAACTACCAACAAAAAAAAGCCCAGGGCCCAATGGCTTCACAAGTGAATTCTACCAAATATTCAAAGAACTAACTCCTATCCTTCTAAAGCTATTTCAAAAAATTCAAGAGGAAGGAAGACTTCCAAGTTCCTTTTATGTGGCAAGCATAACTCTGATTCCAAAACTAGGTAAAGGCAACACAAAAAAAGAAAATTATAGACCAATATTCCTGATGAATCTAGATGCTAAAATCCTCAACAAAATATTAGCAAACTGGAACCAGCAACACATAAAAAAAATCATAATCATGATCAAGTGGGATTTATTCTGGGGAGGCAAGGCTGGTACAATGTTCACAAATTAAACAAAAATAAAAGGAAGGAGAAAAACCACATAATAATTTCAGTAGATGTAGAAAAAGTATTTGAGAAAATCCAGCACCCATTCATGATCAAAACTCTCAGCAAAATGAAAATACAGGGAACATACTTCAACATGATAAAGGCCATCTATGACAAACCCACAGCCAACATCATACTCAATGGACAAAAATGAAAAGTAATCCCCTTAAGGGGTGCCCCCTTTCACCCCTCTTATTCAACATAGTTCTAGAAGTCCTAGCAACAGCAATCAGACAAGAAAAAGAAATAAAAGGCATCCAAATTGGAAAATATGAAGTAAAACTATCATTAATTTGCAGATGATATGATATTGTATATAGAAAACCCTAAAGTCTCAGTCAAAAAACTACTGGACCTGATAAATGAAATCAGCATGGTGGCAGGATATAAAATTAATAATCAGAAATCAAAGGCATTTTTATATACCAACAATGAAATGTCAGAAAGAGAAATTAAGGAAACAATCCCCTTCACTATTGTAATCAAAAAGATAAAGTACCTAGGAGTAAATTAAACAAAGGATATTAAAGACTTGAACTCAAAAAATTATAAAACACTGATAAGCCCTGGCCGGTTGGCTCAGTGGTAGAGCGTCGGCCTGGCATGCAGGAGTCCTGGGTTCGATTCCCGGCCAGGGCACACAGGAGAAGCGCCCATCTGCTTCTCCACCCCTCCCCCTCTCCTTCCTCTCTGTCTCTCTCTTTCCCTTCTGCAGCCAAGGCTCCATTGGAGTAAAGTTGGCCCAGGTGCTGAGGATGGCTCTATGGCCTCTGCCTCAGGTGCTAGAATGGCTCTGGTTGCAACAGAGCAACACCCCAGATGGGCAGAGCATCGCCCCCTGGTGGGCATACCGGGTGAATCCCGGTCAGGTGCATGCGGGAGTCTATCTGACTGCCTCCCCGTTTCCAACTTCAGAAAAATACAAAAAAAAAACTTATAAAAGAAATCAAGGAAGATACAAATAAGTGGAAACATATACCAGTCTCATGGTTAGGAAGAATAAACATCATTAAAATGTCTATATTACCCAAAGCAATTTATAAATTCAATGCAATATCAATTAAAATACCAATGACTTACTTCAAAGATATAGAAGACGTATTCCAAATATTTATATGAAACCAAAAAAGAACACGAATAGCCTCAGCAATCTTGAAAGGGAAGAATAAAGTGGGAGGCATCACACTTCCTGATATCAAGTTATACTACAAGACCATTGTATTCAAAACAGCTTGGTACTGGCATAAGAACAGGCATATAGATCAATGGAACAGAACAGAGAACCCAGAAATAAACCCACACCTTTATGAACAACTGATATTTGACAAAGGAGGTTAAGAGCATACAATGGAGTAAAGACAGCCTCTTCAACAAATGGTGTTGGGAAAATTGGACAGCTACCTGCAAAATTAAATGAAACTAGACCAACTTACACTATTCACAAAAATAACTCAAAATGGATAAAAGACTTAAATGTAAGCTGTGAAACCATAAGCATCTTTGAAGAAAACATAGGCAGTAAGCTCTCCAACATTACATGCAGCAATATTTTTGCTGACCTATCTCCACGGGCAAGGGAAATAAAAGACAAGATAAACAAATGGGACTATATCAAACTAAAAAGCTTTTGCACAGCTAAAGACAATAAGAACAGAATAAAAAGAGAAACTATTCAATGGGAGAACATATTCAACAATATGTTGGATAAGGGTTTAATAACCAAAATTTATAAAGAACTTGTAAAACTCAACACCAGGAAGACAAACAATCCAATCAAAAAATGGGCAAAAGAAATGAATAGACACTTCTCCAAAGAGGACATACAGATGGCCAATAGGCATATGAAAAAATGCTCAACATCACTAATCATTAGAGAAATGCAAATTAAAACCACAATGAGATATCACCTCACACCAGTCAGAATGGTGCTCATCAACAAAACAACACAGAATAAGTGCTGGCGAGGATGTGGAGAAAAGGGAACCCCCTCCTGCACTGCTGGTGGGCATGCAGACTGGTGCAGCCACTGTGGAAAACAGTATGGAGATTCCTCAAAAAATTAAAAATCAAACTGCCTTTTGACTCAGCTATCGCACTGTTAGGAATATACCCTAAGAACACCATAGCACTGATTCAAAAGGAGAAATGCACCCCCATGCTTATGGCAGCATTGTTCACAATAGCAAAGATCTGGAAACAGCCCAAGTGTCCATCAGTGGACAAGTGGATTAAAAAGCAGTGGTACATATACACAATGGAATACTATGGGGCCATGAAAAAGAAAGAAATTTTACCTTTTGCGACAACATGGATGGACCTGGAAACTATTATGTTACGTGAAATAAGCTAGGCAGAGAAAGAAAAATATATGACCTCACTCATTTGAGGAATCCAATGAACAATGTGAACTGAGGAATGGAATTGAGACAGAGGAGAGATCAAAGGGACCAGAGGAAAAGAGGACAGAGGGAAAGGGGATGATAGGATGGGATAAACCTGAAGGGAAGGGGGGAGGCGCTAGGGGGAGTGGGGCAAGGGAGATGTTGAGGGGAATACTGGGGAGGGGAATGCGTTTCAGGCAACACTAGAATCTATGTAAACAGAATAAATTAAAAAAAAAACTCTCCAAAAAAACCCAAAACAACAACAACAAAAAACACAGACTGGAGTTAGATTAAGCCTCAGCTGAATCCCAAGTCTGTCTTTAGTGTATAATTTGGGATGTGCCCTTAAATTCCCTATTCCTCAGTTTCCTCATCAACAAAATGGGATTGATAATGACAACATCTACCTTTTAGTGTTGATATGAAGGTGAACTGACATAAACATATAAAAACATTCTAGAATAGTGCCCAGCATATATAGCATCATTTATTTTCTAATGTGAGATTATAAACATCCCAAAAGTATAATTCATATAACTGTATATTATCCAGCACCCAACATCAGTCTAGCACATAGTAGGTAATCAGTAAATGATTGTTGAATGAATGGTTGATTCTAAAGGATTTTCTACCAGGACTTCTTTAAAGGGCATTTTCTTGTATCTTCAAAGCATGATAATGTAATTAACACAGAAACGAGAGGAACTATCAGGAACAATTCCAGGGTGCAGTGTACGTGCACCTGCATGCATCATATTGTATAAACAATATTAGATAAAAGACAAGTAAGAGTCTTAATGCAAATCCATATGACTCTGAAGTGATGCAAGTGCTATCTCCCTGGCACAGCCCCAGCCTGCCCTTGCACGCGTTGCTGACAGAGCCATAATGATGACAACATCTAGGAAGGGTCAAGGGGAAGTGGAGCCGCTGAGCTCACCCCTTATTACTCCTTTATTCAAGCAGGGGTTGGAGAGTGGGTGGGAAAGTTGCAAAGACAGATTCTCAAATGACACATATTTACTAATAAAAATGCTCAAGAGTTCGTTAGGCCTATTTCATCTCTAGGACATCTGAAACAACACAGTATCTGTAACCACTTCTTATCCTGGAAAATCCCAGAGTCGTTAAAAAAACCTTTTTCCCCCCATGTATTTAGTAGCTACATTACTCACCACTGAAGTACAGTTCTTATTTTGGAGTAAAAGAGAGCAATGTGGGGTGTGTGTGTGTGTGTGTGTGTGTTTCCCCCTAGATAATACAAGATAAAGGATGACCAGACACACAGCTCACTCACATCATTGAAAATGGAGACTGTTTGGCCAAGTTGGAACACAGCCATCCTCTACGGTACACCATTTTCTGGTGGGACATCATCAGTTTCCTCCTTGGGCAGAAATGAGTGAGATAATGAGTGAATGAGTAAATGAACAAATACAATGATGTTAGAGAAGGTACCGGCCTGCACAGATTTTAGCTGAAATACACAGTGCTTTCCCCCTTTAATCAAATCTGCCAAAGAATAAATTTTATTTTAATTATCAACATATAGCTGGTGGCCACTATATTGAACAGAGAAGGCTGAAGAATCCGTTTGTCATCTCTATTCTTTGTCCTCTTCCCTGTGTTCTCTTCTCTCACCTGCTACTTAACTATGGGAGTTCTGTACTGGGCCCCTGCTTCTGTGACTCGGCATGCCTTCCTTCGCTATCCTCGGGACACCTCACAGTCTATATTCCCCAAATCTAACTGTCTTCCTGTGTGAAACAGCTGGTTTATTCAGGAGCAGGCAGGCACTACCATCCACACAGACCTCCAGCCGGGAAGCACCCTCAACAGCTCGCCTCTGTCCTCCTCCTCATCCAAGTGATGATCAGTTCTTGCTACAGTTATATTTACCTTCCAGTTGTTTTCAAATCCATGCTCTGCACCCTAACTACCACTGTATACTCCACAATCATCCTCTTTTCTGTGTTCAACCAACACTCTTCCAGTGCAGGGATTCTCAGCTCTGGCTGCACATTCAAGTCACACGGAGAAGTGAAAAGACGACCTGTGCCTGGACCCACCCCCAGAAATGTGGTTTCACTCAGCATGGGGTGGGGCCTAAGCATTGGTATTTTAAAGTTCCCAAGTTTCTTTGTGCAGCCAGAGGTGGGAATCACTCTTCTTGCTTACACCTCTCTGGCTCTAGTTCTGTCCCCCTGGGGCCACACCCTGAAGAAACACCAGGCTGCTCTTTCTAAAATGCTCATATGTCCACTCTGCTTAAGCTCCTTCAGGGACTGCCCATCACCTAGAAGATGAAACCCAGTTCCTTAACTTTTCCTAGCCTTCCTAATCATGTCTGGACATTCCCTGTCTCTGTCTTTTGCTCTAGCCCCTGCTGACTCCCCACCTACAACCCACCGCCTCACACCTGCACTCACGCCCTCTGCTTTGCTCAGCACCACCATCTGCTCTCTTCACCTGGCGAGTGCCTTCTCATCCTTAAAGATGCAGCTTCAGCACCACCTTTCTAAGAAATCTCTTCTAGCCTACATTGCTTGGGCGCCACTCCTCTGTGCATGCACACCCTGTGCCCACCTTTATAGTATATTTATAAGACATCGTAAGTATATGGGTCCCCTCTTCCCAACGAGCCGATTTTCTCATGACATTCATGGTTTAGGCTGAGGTCCACTTTTAATTATTAATTTTGCCCCTTTTATTTCTAGGGCTGTCCTAACATGGATGATAAATTGCTAGTCACCCTATCTGTGAAGTCATTGGTCCAAAAACAATGTCATGTTCTTCACTGCAATCTCAAAGATTATGACAGTTCTTAAAACTTGGTGTGTATTTAGATGTTCAAAAATGAAGGAAGGGCCTTGGCCTGTTGGCTCTGTGGCAGAGAGTCAGCCCGGCGTCTGGAGGTCCCGGGATCGATTCCCAGTCAGGGCACACAGGAGAAGCACCCATCTGCTTCTCCACCCTTTCCCCTCTTGCTTCTCTCTCTCTCTCTTCTCTTCTCTTCCCCTCCTGCAGCCAAGGCTCAATTAGAGCAGTTGGCCATGGACACTGAGGATGGCTCCATGGCCTCTGCCTCAGGTGCTAAAAAATAGAAAAAAAAAAAAAAACCCGGCTCCGGCTGCAACAGAGCAAGGGCCCCAGATGGGCAGGGCATCGCCCTCTAGTGGTCTTGCCAGGTGGATCCTGGTCAGGGCTAGTGCGGGAGTCTGTCCTTGCCTCCCCTCCTCTCACTAAAAAAATAATTTTAAAAAATAAATAAATAAAGGAAGGAATGAAATGTGCAACTGGCAAACTATCTTATCTTCAGAAGCAACCTTTAAGAACTTTTATTTAAAAATTAAACAAAATTGTACCTCAAAGAGATTATCAACACTTCCATGCTTATTGAAGCATTTATTCACAATAGCCAAAATATGTTATTGACCTAAGTGTCTCTAGATGAATGAATAAAGAAAATGTGCTATATACACAAACAATAGAATGTCATTCAGCCATAAAAAAGAAAAAATCCTGTCATTTGTGACAACATGAGTGACACTGGAGTACATTACGCTCAGAGAAATAAGCCAGACACAGACAGACAAATACTGTATGATCTCACTCATATGTGGAATCTAAAAAAACCAAACTTGCAAGAATAGAAAGCAGAACAGTGGCTGCTGCGGACTGAAGGGAGGAGGAAATGGGGAGAGGCTGGTCAAAGAGTGAACGGTTTCAGTTATGCGTTATGAATGTACAGCATGATAACTACAGATAATACATTTGTTTATTTGAAAGTTGCCAAGAGAGTGGATCTTACATGTCCTCATCACATACATAAAAATGATAGCATTGTGAGGAGATAGATAAGTTTATTAGTTTGATTGTGATAATCTTTTACAATGTATACATATATCAAACCACTGCACCTCATACCATAAATTATATAAATTTTATTTGTCAATGACATCTCAATAAAGCTGGTAAAAAAAAATCTGATTACATTTAAAAAAACTAAACCAACAGGCACCTGTTTACTCCTTTAAAATATGATTTTAGAATGTAAACATAAGTCTTCTCTCTCAGCTTTTTAAAACCTTTTGTACTTCTATGTGTCTTCTGGGGCCCTAGGGATGTTGGAGAAGTTCTACATGGTTATCAGGTGGGTGAGGACCAAAGTACACATGATTTATGGGACAATTTCAGTACATGTCTGCTCTTACAAGGGCAGTTCTGAATTTCATGGCCAAGAATTCAGGCTCTGGTATGAGACTGCCTGCCTGCATTTGAACCGTGTTCCTTCACCAGGACGACACGATTTTGGGGAGTTATTTGAACTCTCCCAGCTTTACAATGGAGAATGTTAATCTGCCTACCTCACATAGTCTTATTAAGAATTAAATGGAAGCTTGAACAGGTGGTGGTGCAGTGGATAGAGCTTCGGACTGGGATGCAGAGGACCCAGGTTTGAGACCCTGAGGTCGCAGGTTTGAGCGTAGGCTCATCCAGTTTGAGCACAGGGTTTGTGGCTTGAGTCCAAGGTCACCGGCTTGAACAAGGAGTCACTCACTCTGCTGCAGCCCCCCAGTCAAGGCACATATCAGAAGCAATCAATGAACAACTAAAGTGCTAAAACAAAGAATTGATGCTTCTCATCTCTCTTCCTTCCTGTCTGTCCCTATCTGTCCCTCTCTCTGACTCTCTCTCTCTGTCACAAAAAAAAGAAAGAATTAAATGGGGAAAATTACACAGAGAGCTTAGCACAGTGCCTATTACAGAGAAAGCCCTGAATAAACAGTAGTCCTCCTTATTTTATCTATTTCACTTGCTGGACTTCCAAATAATATTTTACGAGAAGAAGGGATTTCCTGCATTTAAAAGTACTTTGTGAATGTTCTATTCTAGAATGCTGTGACTGCAGAGATTCCAGGCCACTTCTCCCCTGGGACCTCTGTAACTTGAGTTGCTAATGGAGCCACTGTTATTTCTTTATTCTGCAATGCAGAGACTGAAGTCCACACCTTGCTTATTCACTATAACCCATTGGTGGAAAAGAAAACACCAACTCAAGACTCAAATTTCGGTGTGAGCCACAGGTGTTGGTGGGTGCCAGCTTGTGGTAGCATGGCACAAAAAGAAATGAAAGCTCTTGCCAATGTTGGGAAATATGACTGCAGTATGCCCATTACAAATATTTACCTTTTCAGCTGGAATACCAGGGGACACTAGAGTTTCTGTTTGAACAGTGCTTTGAGTCAGAACTCATTGAAACAACATGGAATGCTTTGCATAAATACACTCTTTTATGATTTATACTTGTAATACATCATACCATCAAACTACAAAATAAAGCTTGAGAAGACAAAATAATCCCAGTTATTTACACCTAACTCTAATCCCCGATACAGATTTGTAGATAACTTTACATACAGTATAATAGGAGAGATTTCATTCTTGGCAAAACGAATCTATCAACAAGGGTCAAACAAGCTGTACAATGCAGGAATTACAGTCCAGGGGTTACAGCCAATGCTTTTGGAGTCAAACAGATATAGTTTGAGAAAATAAAGCCCTTGGAGTGTCTGACACTCAAAATAAACACCATAACTCTTAATTCTTATGGTAATAATAATAGTAATTAGTAATAATATTATTCTTTAGGGCAGGGGTCCCCAAACTACAGCCCGCGGGCCGCATGCGGCCCCCTGAGGCCATTTATCTGGCCCCCGCCGCACTTCCGGAAGGGGCACCTCTTTCATTGGTGGTCAGTGAGAGGAGCATAGTTCTCATTGAAATACTGGCCAGTTTGTTGATTTAAATTTACTTGTTCTTTATTTTAAATATTGGATTTGTGCCTGTTTTGTTTTTTTACTTTAAAATAAGATATGTGCAGTGTGCATAGGGATTTGTTCATAGTTTTTTTTTATAGTCCGGCCCTCCAACGGTCTGAGGGACAGTGAACTGGCCCCCTGTGTAAAAAGTTTGGGGACTTCTGCTCTAGGGGTATTTGAAAAAATTTTCACCAAATACAATTAGTTTATCTTGTATTCTATTCTATTTTGTTTCTTACTTCTGCCACTGTTTGTAATTTTGGATCAACCTTGAAATATCCACATAGATTTAAAACCTGGTTTTAATCATTTCAATGATCTCTAAGGAATTAGAGGACCAACATGGAGCTATGAAAATGGGATTGAGGTGTCTGCCTTTTCATGACCACCAGGCATGATAACTTGTCCTAAAACTGCTGCATCTTGTTACCATTTCTGCTAAGTACCTAGAGTCATGAAGGGTATAGAATGCCTTTTATTCAAAAGCTTCCAAAAGAGAGATTGCATCGACAGACATTTGGAGCAAGCTGCTAAAAGACTGTATTAATCCTGATCTGGGATATTACACTAAATATTTGACAGGAATCCAAATTTTCCTGTAACCTTCTACTAGGAAGATAATCTTTCATATTTTTAACTGTGAAAGGGGAAGACTTGATCTTTGAAATGGAAAGGTTGGGCCTAATTGAATTTCCTTCTTCAATTTCTTATTAAAGATGGGACCTGATTGAATCATATTCAATTAATGATTGTACTTGGATCTATTGCTCTTTTGCAGAAGCTGCAAATAAGATTAACAAAACTAGAAAAAGATGTAGGGGGCAATGGTGTGAAGTCAACACTTAAAGGGCTAGGCATCAGGAAAAAAGAGCTATTTCAATGTCCTTTATTTATATAATCTCAGAGCAGGCTTGGCCATTGTTTTTGACCAATTCAAGCACTAAGTAAAAAGTTGTCTGATACTAAATATCACCTATGGAGAAAAAATAAACTTACAAACACTGCAAATAACAGCCAAAGGGGCTGTGCCAATCTGCCCCCTCTCCTGACTGCCCACCAAACACACCACAATCCTTGCCATGGCTGATGTCATAGACGGATGTCATGCGCCACCTCCCAGCACCACAGCTCGGGTTCAGAGCCATCTGCCTCCGTCAGTCTTTATGCAGCACTAGTCACCATAGAAGCGTGTTTTATGGGCTAATAATTGTGATATGAGATCTGACAAGTAAATTAGCACAATTCATCCAGATGTCTTAAAATTGGGACTGTCCAGGAGTGCATGCCTATCATTATCTCCATCACACTCTTTCTTCTGAAAGCTTTTCTGGCGGTATTTTTTTCCCAATATTCTGGAGACTGGCATTTTACCACAATAGAACTTTACGTGTTTTGCTAATCATCTCATACCTCTATTTGTATAATACCTGCATAGTGATGATTTAAGTTCAAGGGCAAACTGACCAGCCCTTTTATTCTCCAGTGTTCACACAATACAAAACACATAGCAGGAGCATGATTAGTACTTCTGTAAATGCACAGCTGGTGTGTGTGCACACACACGTGCACACATGCTTATACGTAGGAGGTGGTCCAAGTTTGGGAGAGAGGATCTGGAATTTTCACTCTTGTTTTGACTCTTGACATCTGTGTGAGCCAAAGTTTCCACATTTGTGAAATGGGCATCATACATAATAATATGCACATTGTGATGATATTATATGCCATGTGTGCAGTGCATGCAGTAGAAACTCAATCCATACTCACTCCCTAGTTGAACAGAAATACTGGCATAAGCAAGGGACATGAGAGGGAATGGAGTGCAGTGCTCATGCGTACTGACTCCAGACCCAGACTACCTAAGATCTACACATTCTGGCTGTGCGACCTGGGCAAACAGCTCAGCGTGTCTGTGCTTCAGCTTCCTCCCCTGGGAACTATGGCACTGATGCTATTTACCTCCCAAAAGTGCAAGGGACAAATAAGATCATACATATGCATCTCCATGACTGCCTCACACAGACAGGTGTTTGGCTTTAGTTTCATTAGGAATGAACCTACCTAAGACACACACATGAACCTGGTTAACTTAGAGATCTTTTAAAGCTCTGAATCTATATTTCTGTGATGAAAACATTTACACTCTTGCCTTTTAAGTCCCACATAAAAGAGCATAAAACTCATACTCAGAGGACCTGCACACACACGCACACCCATCTCAGAGTTGCCTCAAGTTAAACGTTTTCCCTCCTCTGTTACCACCTGTATACCTGCTGCCTGTAGGCTGGAACCCAACCAGTTTATGATCTGCCATAACCTGCTATGAGGCTGGACCTGGAAGGAAGAGCTGAAGGATCGTTTATTAGAATATCAGCCTTCTCTAGAGATGGTCTGGATGAAGAGCCGTCAGTGACTTGTCTAAAGCAGATGCCAGAGGAGGAGAGCTCTGGACTCAGGAGCTGGCACTGAATCCTCAAGGAGTTTCCCGAGGACGTTCATCAATGTTTAAAATGAAGCCCCCCCTCCCAGCATCAGGGCCAGGTCAGCACAAGGTGCACTGCGCAACCAGCTGGAAGTTCTCACAGGACTGCTGAGTAAGACTAGGCATGAATCACCCATTTGGTTGGCTAACCGTGAATTTACAATTTGCAGAATAATTGGGGGATTCAAAGGAACAGTATAGAGCAAGCTCAGCATCCAAATGACCAATGAACTAAGATAATAAACTGGCTGTGTGACCTATCCAGTATTTAAACTCTCTGAAACAGGCCGTCTACCAAGGACCCTCCCATAGTTTCCACAGCACAGCCGCCACGCCTCCCTTCTCCTGCCGCCGTTCAGTCAGAGGACAGCCTGGCTGCTTCAGCTGTTTCCCAAACAAACTCAGGAGAAATTAATACCATGTCTAAGATTTTTATTTATATGTTTATAGAATCTTCTCTGTATCAATCTTGTTCTTTCAGTTTAGCGTGAAAAACTCTGCCAAGCACCATTCTTTTTCTTACTCCCAAATACGATTCAAACACATTTCAAACTTAGGGGGAAAATGAGAGCTGTGCCCTCCCTGCCTTCAGAATGAAACAAAATGTAACAACAAAAAGGAGTGCCTGAAGAACAGACAGAATGCAATTTCATAGGAAAACTTAAGCCCGGTGTGGAGCTCAGTGCAGGAGCATCAGGGAGATGTCAGGTGACACCAGTGCAGCTGGGAGGGGACCCGGCAGGCTGTCCCAGAGGGCTGGTAGGGCAGGCATTGCCTCACGCCTCTGCTCAGTGAGATAAAAGCAGTCTCGTAAACAGTCAAGGCAGGCAGGAAGGCAAGAAGGCAGAGGGGCAGTAAAAAGAATTACAGTAATTGGGCTGACCAAATGACTCTAGCCAGAGTTCTACAAATGGAGAAGGTGGTTGGGTTACAACAGAGAGAATTTTCCTCTGGACAGATTCACCTTATTTCTTCATACCTATCAAAACCTTCCCCATCTCTGAGTGTGACAAGGTACCAAGAAACCGTAAGACCATTAGCATAAGCAGCACCATTTTGTATGCCTTCTGTAATCACCATTTTGAAATTTTTGTATTTTTTCAGTGCAAAGTTGCAAACTGAGCTAGACCACAAGACAAACTGTCAGCAAGAGTCAGGAAACTCTGCAAAAGAGACTAACCGTAATTTCTGCTTCTGTAAACCAGCTAATTGTACCTGCTAAACTTCCCTACCTGAATCCCGTGATTTCTGCCTTTATAAAGTCTGGACGCAGACCCCTCAGGGTGGTATGATTTGGGGTGCTAAGCCCCATACTGTTGCCAGCTTTTAATAATAAACCTCCTCTTGAAATTTTCCTGTAACTCTGGTGTCTCTTTAGAACTCACTGGTCACGTTACAACATGAGTTGTCACTGAGATCCAGCACCTCTGTTAACTGTTGCAAGCCACCTGGCAGCCCCCACCCCCACCCCTGATGTACTTATTGTCTGCACTGGCGCTTCCCATCTGGGAGTGATTGTGCCCCCCAGGTAACACTTGGCACTGTCTAAAAGCAGTTTTGGTTGTTAAAACTAGGAGAATGCTCCTGGCATGTAATGAATGCATATAGAACAGTGTGTCCCTAAACATTCTACAATGCACAGGGCAGATCCACAGCACAAGCTGTCCATAGTGCTATGGCTGAAAAAATCTTACTTGTACCCCAAATCCTATGGCTTTGAATGTAAGTACTATTTCCTGGTGTATGCCTGTGTCTCTGTTCAGCTTATAAGTATCTTCAGGGCATAGACCACACTTGCTACCTCATGCCACCCCTAGCATTCTGGGCACAGTGTCTTCTTGCACACGGTAGGTTGAGTGTGTTCAGAAGTGCATGGGAGAAGAGAACAGACATGATGTGCTAGTTTTAAATATAACTTAGAGAAAAGTGCAGATTCTATACAAATCAGGTAGAAACTGATCTTCCTGCCTCACGGTGCTGCTGAGCCTCTGCTAGCTCTTCCCATGGAAGTTACTGCAGATGCACTTGGGCTTTCTACTGGGCAGAAACAGCGTGTCTGGCCTCTCTCGCTGTCTCCCTTTCCCAGCCCATCTTCCCAGCCCAGCACAAACCACTTTCCCTGGTCATGTTGCAGGCATCGGCTGGACCATAAAGCTTTCCAAAGGCTCATCCCACTGCTTTTCCCCTGGAGTGTGGGTCTCCCATTGTACGGCTTCATAACTGATGGTTCCGAAGTAACTGCCCACTGGGCTGTGGGCCAGCTGCTCCCTGGTGCTGTGACCAGACATTACCTGCCTTTGTCCACCAGCATACCCTACATGCTTGCCAAGTGTTTCTGACCTGCTGAAAGACTTGTGCTTCTCTGAGACTAGCCAAAGCATGGTGAAAGGGCCAGTTTCCAGCCAGGGAAGCCCAGAAGCTGGGCATTGACTCAGATTTCAGCTCAGAAGGCAACGTTTTAAGGTTTGAAGGCATTTCCACTTGACAAAAAGAGGCAGTCACGAAGTTCCCATCCATGAACATCCCTACCATCATCTGCATGTCAATTTCTGAGTATTCATTTCTAATAAAGATAAAAGACATCTGAGACTGCTTCTAGATGCTAGCTTTTTAAGTGATATGGATTGCACAGTTCCAAATACACATTTGCCTAGAGGCAACTTTTCTTTCTCTATCTCTCTGGTCTGATGACACAAAACAAAATCTTACACTATGTACTCTAGCACTTTCTTAAGCCAATTTCCTCAGGGATTCAGTTTTAGAGAACTGTCACATTCAGCATTAAGATGTTCTCTTGTCTCTCTTTGCCCTGCCTGGCTGGGGTCAGCATGTGATTCACAAACTCTTATGGGGGGCGGAGGGCGTGAGTCCACTGCCTGGTCCTGCTCTCTCTCAAATTCAGTGCTGACCTTTGCTTTAGATGTCTCTCTTTATCCAGACCTTAGTAAACAGCTGTGCTCCTCCAGTGGTGGTGCGTGGCTGCCTGCAGGATCCCCGACTCCCGCTCAGATAATCTGGCATGGCCAAGCACTAAGGTTCAGATCATCCCTGGTGGAACCCTCGGCTTCATGTTGCTGCTCTTCTGTGGGACTGGTACCTCTTCCCTGGGCCTGCTGTCGCCTGCAGCTCGCTCCTGGACTCTGCCTGCAGGAACCCGCTTCCTGAGACCTTAGAGCCGACTGCAGCCGCTCTGGCATGAACCGCCTGCTGCCGTTCCCAGTGTGCAGCCCAGCCCAGAGCACATTGCCTGAGGCTGCGCCCCCACCAGGCTACCACCTCTGGACGCTCACACTTCCCGCTGACCCCCAAGCTTTAAGCTGCTTCCATCAGTCTCCTGCTTCCCCTTCCAACCTGTCCTTTCTTCTTCAGACCTCAAAGCTGTTTTCTCTGCTGGAAGAGGAGAGGGGAGGAAAAGATGAGGAAAGGGACTTGTTGAGTCCACGAGCATTCTCCTGGTGATCTTTTCTGTCTTTTACCTTGACAGCTCACTTCTGAACCTGGAAGTCAAGATCTGGCAAGCTAATTCATTGGTATGTTTTGGATAATTTTCAAACCTCTGCCCAGAGCAACCGGCTGCTTCTAATGTGATGTAAGATTATTAATCAATGAAGAAAAAAACTTATCAAGTATACAATTTTGTGGCATTCCAATTTATGTTAAGTTGTTTTGTAAGTGTTTAAGATTGTTTTTGAAAATGTTTAATGTTTTTAAACAGCCTGCCTTTTTAAAATCTACTTTGTTCTAAAAAATGTTCCCATTTTTATCCACCCCTGTGTACACTGAAGCATTATACCAAATAACCAAGCCATGGAAAGCACCTAAATGTCCATTGATGGATGAATGAATGAAGATGGGTAATAAAAGAAAATCTTGACATTTGTGATGTGGATGAATTTTGAGGACATTTCACTAAGTGAAATAAGTCAGACAGAGAAAGGCAAATACTATATGATCTCAGTAATACGTGGAATCCAAAAAACAAAAGCCAAGCCTATAGCTACAGAGAACAGATTGGAGGTTGCCAGAGGCAGCGGGGAGAGGGCGGCCAAAATGGGTGAAGGGAGTCAAAAGTTACAAACTTCCTGTTATAAAACAACTAAGTCCTGGGGATGTAATGTACAGCCTGGTGTCCACAGTTAACACTGTATTGCATATTTGAAAGTTACTAAGAGAATAGACCTTAAAAGTTCTCATCACAAGAAAAAACTCTAACTCTGTATGGTGACAAATGTTAGACCTATTGTGGTGATTATTTTACAATATGTACAAATACGGAATCCTGTTGAATATCTGAAACTAATATAATATATGTGAATTATTTCTCAATTTAAAAACAAACAAACAAACAAACAAACAATAAAATCCACAAATGTTCCCATTTTTGTGATTGACTTACTGGGGCCTTTAAATAAAGCTGGTTTGTTCCATTCTTGAGAAGAGGAAAGAGGGGACCAGAAAGAATGAAGGGCTGGTGTTCTCAAGTTTTGGTACTATGATGTAGAGAGGTAGTTATAGCATTTTAGGGCTGTTTAAACACAATAAATTGCTAAGTAAAGGCATGAGAACCCCATAAACTTTGCCAAGTTGTAAATAGCTATTTAAGACAAAAAACAGAGGGATTTTTTTTATGGGGAGGGGGAATTATCCATCTCCTGGTCTTGTTTGAAAATACCTTCGCAATGTAGAAGAAAGGTGAAAGCCACTGTCTATTCCTCCTTCCTGTCAAACAAGAGGGCAGTGACCCCTGCCCTCCCCATCCCCGCAGGGTGCTAAAAGGATAGAGTGAGATAACAGATGTGAGACACTAATCTAAAACCAGGAGATTATTAGAAGCCTCTCTGTAACCCTGGGTGTTATCTGTGGGGATTTGCCAGGGTTCTGAGCTTGCCTACCTCACACTCTGATCTTTGCTTTTCTACTCTACTGACTCAAGCAGAATGAGAGTCAGAGTTCTCCCCTCACTGGCTGCCACTGCCTCTGAACCCAGGCCTGACACATGAGCCAGGTGGCGGCCTCCTTGCCCCTCTGAATCCATCTGTTCTCTATAAACGGTCCCTCTTTAGTGACATCTTGGCCCTTCACTCATTCTGATTTCCTGTAGACGGCACACTCCATGTTGAAAGGTTTTTTTTTCTTTAAAGTTTATTGATTTTATTGAGAGAGGAAGAGAGAGAACGAGACAGAGAGAGAGACAGAAACATCGATCAGTTCCTAATATGTGCCCTGACCGGGGATCAAACCGGCAACCTCTGCACTTTGGAACAATGCTCTAACCAACTGAGCTGTCCAGCCAGAGCCAGTGGTGGGATTCAGCCAGTTTGCACCTGTTCAGCAGAACCAATACCTAGTTTTTTTGGCAAACCGGTTGTTAAAATGGCACTTGTAATCAGGGTTCTCTCTAAAGTAGGTGCCTGGGCAGCTGCCCAATGTGGAAATCACAAATTTACATTCCTTACTCTTTTCTAATGTTCATCTACACAAACAAGGTATTCTAAGTGCCCATAGTAATGTTCATTCCGTCCATAGGTGAAAAAAATTGCAAGTGAGGATGCCAATAAAGAAGCAATATGGAAATATCTTAAATAACAGTTTTATTGGTTTTTGTCAGGTATATTTAATATTTTTTCATTAATATTTTAAAACTTATAATCTTGTTTTGTGTACCCTGTTTATTGTTCTTATTTAAGTATTAACTGCATTAAATATAAACTACCTTTCAGTATATCATTTTTTAATACTTAAAATGGTCATTAGGGCAGAGAACTGGTTGGTTAAATTATTTGAATCCCACAACTGGCCAGAGCAAATAATTGTTGACCTTTTAGGATATCAAGAGGCCAGAATAGATGCTATATGACAATAAAAAGTGATTTCTTAGCCTATTTGGTTCATTTCACAAGAGGCCACTAAGCATTTTCTTGTGACCGAGTGATTAATTCAGGAAAAAAATAATAATTTATTAAATGGCCATTCTCTTTACACAAGAAGGCAAAGTTGTAAAAGTGTTAGATAATTTACCTTTATCTCTCATGTTTCACTGCCTTGAAACAGTTCCCAAATCTTGGTAGGTCTCAATTTATAAAAAACGGGTTTTTGAAAAGAATGGACTCATGGTAAGAATGTTTTGCAAGCTGAATTTATGGATTTATTCACAAGTAATTATTCTACACTAAATCTGAAAAGCTAGCATTATATACAATGTTGTGGAAGATATATAAAGATGTTTTAAAAATCCAAAGCAACTAGGTTTTTTAAAAATAAAAGTAGTTTTTAAAGAAACACTAGTTTAAATATATATATATCTGACTTAATTCTCATAAAAATATGTGATATATTTATTACTATTATCACCATTTTATAAATGAGAAAATGGAGGCTCACTTTGACAGACCATGGCTACAAATCCCAGCTCTTCTAATTTCAAATTCCAAATCCTTCTCACTACACGATACGCAGCTCTTGGTTTGTCAGAAGTTTAAGTGCCCCCAGAGGAGTAAACACAGGTGCTCTTTGGTTCTTCCAGGGAGCAATCACTTCTTACCGCAATGCTCTGAGAAGGTGTAATAGGGTCGGTTGTCATCCCAGTTGGCCCCAGAGGACAGATAGGATCTGAGAGCCCTGGGAGAGAGTAGTTCAGGGAGAGGACAGAGAAGTAAGTGAACAGAAGCACAGAGCTGCAAGGATGTTAAACAATTTTAGGGAATAGCAATTGAGCAGCTTGCTACAGAATGGAGCCCCTAGAGGAAACAACACAGGAGCAGCAAGCCAAAAAGACAGCTTGCCCAGGACTTTTTACTAGGCTAAGGGACTTTGCCATCATTTAGTGTTCAGCATGTGAGTATCTGTGGCAAAGTGGTGGTGGTGGTTCCAGATGAAGATGGCACAAGGAGACTTGTGTTTCAGGGAAACCAGTCTTGTCTTAATGCCAGACAGACCTGCAGAGAGAAGAGGGGAGGAACAAACAGTTGCAGAACACAGAGCAGAAAGCTCTCCCAAGGGTCCAGGAAAAGTTAATGTAGTGATTGTAAAATAAAGGGAAAAATGAAGGCAGAGATAAAAAGCATAATAATTAGAAAATCTAAAATGCTTAATTTATAGATGGTCGAAGGAGAGAAAAGAATGCAAATCCTATTGTTCAAGTTGGGCAACTGAAAGATAGATTGGTATCACAAATATGTATGATCTTAAGGGAGGGAAGCTTTCAGGAGCTTGGAGATTTTGAAGGATAAAGGAAAATAAAAACAACTAACATGGGCCCTACCGGTTGGCTCAGTGGTAGAGCGTCAACCTGGCGTATGGATGTCAGGTTTGATTCCTGGTCAGGGCACACAGGAGAAGCCCCCATCAGCTTCTCCACCCTTCCCCCTCTCCTTTCTCTCTATCTCTCTTTTCCCCTCCTGCAGCCAAGGCTCTATTGGAGCAAAGTTGGCCTAGGCACTGAGGATGGCTCCATGGCCTCCGCCTCAGGCGCTAGAATGGCTCTGGTTGAAACAGAGCAATGCCCTAGATGGGCAGAGCATTGCCCTCTGGTGGGCATGCCGGGTGGATCCCAGTCAGGCACATGCAGGATTCTGTCTCTCTGCCTCCCCACTTCTCAATTCAGAAAAATACAAAAAAACCCCAAAACAAAACAAAACAAAAAAAACCCAACTAACATGTACTGAACACACCATGTACCAGGCATCCCTAAGCCCTTTGTGTGTAATGACTCACTTCATTCTCACCAAAACAATTTGAGCGAGGTAGTATTATTACACTTATGTTAATGGTGAAGATGCTGAGGCAGAAAGAGTTCAAACAACTTGCACCAAGATCACCCAGCTAGTATGTGAGGAAAGCAAGAAGGAGACGGACTCAGGCAGCCTGGCTCCAGAGTTTTTGCCCTTGACCACCATGAGGTATCTGCCTAGAGGTGACAGCTGGACTTGTGGAGAGGATACAATGACCAAGGGAGGCAGGCAAGGGACCGATGAGGCAGTGAAAAGTGAAGGGGAGGAGGAGACAATTGCAGATTGAGGGGGGAGGAAGAGCAGAGACTAGAGAGAAGACAGAGAACACATCTTGGAACTGTAGAGACTTAAATGGGTGAGAAAGAAGAGGAAAGAGAGAGAGAGGGAGAGAGAGAGAGAGAGGTACTAAAAAGAGGGCAGTCAATGAAGGAAGACCTCTGGGTGAGTTTCAAGCATAATCCTAATAGCATAAAATGTGGAAGATAATTTAGGCAGCGAGGCAAGGGCTGAGCTGGTGGTTCTACATGGTGTATGGGTCAAGTTCATGGTTTCATGGTCAGAAGCAGCAACAGAGACACTCTCACAGTGTAACTTCAAACTCCTTCTCCATCTGCCATCAACTCACTGCCTCTCACTAATGATGCGTAAACATAGACCCAAGAAAAGCTCAATATTTAAGAGAAAACTCCATTATTATTTTTGCTGAGATAGATGTAGAATTGAGAGATAAATGACAAGGTCACTAAACTCATTTTTTCATAGAATAGTCTTCTTACGTAAATAGTAAACCCCAAGTTAATCCGTTTGATAACTTATGTTCAAAGTCTGCTTCTGTACTTTAAATGGAGGAAAACTCACCATCTAAAGGCAGGGTCATCTTATACCTCAGAGACCCTCATCTTGGTGCCCTAAAGAATACCTATTGAACATACATATCACAAATATGTTAAAGCAACAGGCACAGCAACAGAAGAATGCAGAGGTGGGTTGTCAGACCAATGTTTTTAAGTCCGTAAACTTCTAATTTATTCTACCCTAGAATTTCATTATGTTACCTTCTGAAATGAAAGCAAGTATCATGCTCCTGTTTAATTTATTCTTCCCCCTGTCAGCATTCTTACCCATAAGAGGTCTGATATTTATTCTGGAAAAGAGAGGGGTGCACAATTTGCAAGCTCCTGGAACATTTGCCACACATCAAACCCCTGAACCATTCTGTCAAGGGAAGCTCATGCATTTCATCGACTGGAGAGAAGAACGAACTCAAACTTAACTAATCCATTTGGTATAGAGTCATGTCAAGTAATCCAATGTTTATCCTGCGCAGTCAAGAGGAAAGGCTTGTTAAATCTAAAGCAGAAGTAGCACATGTAAGTGCTTGATTTGGTTTTCTCCACGATATCTCCAAAGGCTGCAAATTGAACTCTGCCTAGAAGTGCATGTTTGGGCAGCGTCTTCTCAAAGAATTTTTCCCCTTTAAAAAAGCCTGTGGGTAAGGCAGAAACCCAAATGTCTGTAGCTATTTTAGCCTTTTAGTGTATATGCTTCTTAATCTCTCTCCAGCTATCTTCCTCCTTTCTGTACAATAACATGGGTAGACAAGATGCTATGTTTACACAGACATGTACACATGGACAAAGATGTAATCTGTTCTCAGTGGCCCTTTTCCCCCTACTGTGGATTGGACGTTCTTTGACACTGCCACACACTTTGCATATTTCTACAAAAAGCACCGATTATATTATAGTAAACAATCGCTCACTGCCTACCACAATGAGAGTGAGATCCAGTAGGGTGTCAGGTACATTTTACACTCCTGTAGTCTAGCACAGAGCAGCTGCTCTATAAGTCTTCAGCTCAATGAATGAATGAGTGAATGTCCCTTAAACTGCTGTTAACTCTCAAATGTATCAGAAACTGAATTTCTGCTCCTGGCTTTTGTTCCTTTTTTTCTTCCATGTTAGCCTGAAGATGCAAAGCTCTTGTGCCTTAGGCAAAAGTGGTTGTGAGTAATCTATTTTATATTAAGAATAAAGAAATGTTATGTTAGAAAAACGGGAAATTATCAAAATATGAAAATGGCATTTTATAGATGAGGAAGCATGTTATCCTGAATACATAAACACTAAACCTGAACACCAACAAAATTTGAAAGAAGTGAACTTTTAGGTGCCCTCCAACCTTGAGAGTTCTCTATGAACAAGGAAATACAGTGTCTTCCCTAGGGCATGGCATTTTTTTTATAATACGACTCTTCAACTTCCCAAACTCTCCCTCTGTAAGCTCTATAGGCCAATCTGAAGCGTTCATGTCAAAGTTGAGGTCACAAACTGCATCATCTTGACTTTATCATTTTTTCTCTTTCACATGCTATATCAATTTAAACTATGAGGTTAAAATATATAATTAATAATATTATGCCTCATCCAAATTTTGCAGAGTTTTATTGCATTTTCTTTCAAAAGAAGTTATAAAGTTAATAGATATAAGGACTCTTAGAGGCTACTGACCATTTGAATTGCCATGATAACTCCAGCAGATGGCTATGCACCTATGCCTGAGCTCCTACCAGGGATTCTCAGCCATCACCATCCCTCAGGCATTCCAGGAATCTCTGCAGAGAAGTCTTGTTACAACGTATTAAAGATATACCTCCCAGAAATACCCACTGATTTGTCCAAATTTGGACACATTTGGACAAATTTGAATCTTCCTTCCAAACACACACAAACCAAATGTAAGGATTGAAAAGAAAGCGTATTTGTGCAGTCTGCTTCTTCCCATCCGCTCTTCAGGCTAACATCCCAAGTTCCATCGTCCCTCACGCAACGTCGTCGTCAGTCATTCACTCTCCTGGTCATTCTTCCCTGAATACATTTCAATATGTCTATTGAGTATCTTATAATATTTGGTAACCTCCACTGAACACAATTATTTTCATTATAACTCGACCAGCCCAAAGTGGAGGAAGATGATGACCTCACTCATTCTATTAATGCAGCCTCTGGTTTACACATGAACTTTCTGGGAGCCATTCGTACTGAGATTCCTGTTGGCTATTTTAAATACATATTGGTATTGAGACAATAGTACTCTGATGCTCTAACTGTACAGTGGTCCCTTGTCTGTCGCAGGGGTTAGGTTCTAGAACCCCCCATGATAGGCGAAAATCTGTGAAGTAGCAACCTCATATTTATTTTATTATTTATATAATATATATATATATATAGGGCTTTATAAACCCTCCCCACACTCTTATAAACCTTTCCCATACTGTTATTAACCTTTCCCACACTTATTTTACCACAAAAATAATTAAAATAATAAATATTATATATAAAAATACCTATATACCGCAGAATCCTGTGATATAGCAAAAAATCTGCGGTACAAAATTAGATTTATACAGTTTAAAAATCCGCGATATAGTGAGATGGTGAAAAGTGAACCGTGATATGGCGAGGGACCACTGTATACTTGGTTTTAGAACCACATTGAACTTTACATTTATTTTTTATTTTATTTTATTTTACTTTTTATTATTTTAGTGAGTGGAGGGGAGGCAGAGACAGACTGCTGTATGCACCCTGACCCAGGATCCACCCAGCAAGCCCACAAGGGGGTAATGCTCTGCCCATCTGGGGCCATTACTCCATTGCTCAGCAATGGAGCCACTTTTTTTTTAGCGCCTGAGGCAGAGGCCACAGAGCCATCTTCAATGCCCAAGGCCACCAACTCTCTGGAACAAATTGAGCCATGGCTGCAGGGGGCAGGGGTTGGGTGAATAGGGGAGAGAGTGAAAGAGAGAGAGAAGGAGGAGGGGCAGTGGTGGAGAAATAGATGGTCGCTTCTCCTGTGTGCCCTGACCGAGAATCAAACCCGGAACATCCACACACCGGGCTGACCCTCTAGCACTGAGCCAACCAGCCAGGGCCTACATTATTTTTATTAAATATCCTTTTTCATCTTTATTCTTAACATCCTTCTTTGGCTAAAACTTTAAAAAGTTCAACCAGGTGCTATCCTCAAATAGGATATACATAGTTTCTATTATCTTCAGTCACACCCTTCACCAAAAACTTGAAGAGCCCCAGGGCATAAAAAGAAGTGTGTAGCATGCCACAGAAACCTTATTTGGCATCATTCTCCCTTTAGGGACAATAATTCAGCCAAGATCTAATTCACTTCATAGTACATATTAACATCCAGACCACATTTCTCTACCTTTTCCACAAGGAAAAAAATAAGAAAGCTTGAAAAAGGTTTCCAAGTGCTCACACCAAAAGAATGGTTTGCCAAAAAATAAGATAGAGAAAAACTTATTACATTACTTAACCTGTGTTTACTACTGGGTTCAATAGTGTCCCCGAAAAGTCATGTGCAACTGGAACCTGGAATGGATAAATAGTGTATTTCTTCTTTTTTCCTCTTCCTTGGTCTTTTGTGTTGTCCTGGTCTTAACTATGACATATGAATGCTTTAGCACAGAATATTTCTGTGGTATGAATATGCTCCATGTTCCAGGGGTACTCCCTCAGCAAGAGAAAATCGCACGACCTGTAGAGCACAGTCAGGGATTCTGAATGGAGACCCAGCAGCCATCCTTTAAACTGACCTGATGGCCATGGAGCTCACAACGTCCTTCTCATCAGCAACATTCATTAAATGCAAAGCATGTTCACCAGTTCTTTCCTCACCCTCTCCACATCTCACATTACAAAATGTGACAGCCAAAATGTCAGTAAATGGGGCCAGGGCCCGTTCATGTGCAGCTATCAGAAAGCTTATCCCCTAGTCACATATGAATATTCTTTCCAGTAATCAGCGTCGTCAGGGGAAGCCAAATCTTTCTGCTGAAAAGTGAGTTGTGATATCTTGTCTGTCTCTGAATGGATCTTTTTTCCTGGAATGCCACACACAGCCATGTAACCATCACTCAATGGCACAGCACTTTTCCCCACTCAAGTAACATGTCCACCTCAGTAAGAACACACTGAGCTTTGAGCAGAGCCTTCCCTTTCCATCAGGGCAGAGAGAGTGACCACAGCAGTATCGATCGACCAGATGACATGCATCACTGGTGATGACTGTGCCTTGTAAACTCACAAGCTCAGAGACCTGGGCCTGAAAATGAATGATGACTTTGACTCTTTCTGTGCTAATGCATCTATATGACTTTGCCAACTGGTACTCGAGTAATGGGTACCACTAAGGGCAAGTTTCTTCAACCCAAATGAGTGCTGGGAACTTCAAACATTTCCCTTCTAAAACAGAACTGTGAGCAGTCTCCCCTCACACACTCCAATGACGCACACTGGACAATGAGGCTACATGCGCACTGCCCAAGCACACACTCCAATGACACACACTGGACAATGAGGCTACATGCACACTGCCCAAGCACACACTCCAATGACGCACACTGGACAATGAGGCTACATGCACACTGCCCAAGCATACACTCCAATGACGCACACTGGACAATGAGGCTACATGAGCACTGCCCAAGCACACACTCCAATGACGCACACTGGACAATGAGGCTACATGAGCACTGCCCAAGCACACACTCCAATGACGCACACTGGACAATGAGGCTACATGCACACTGCCCAAGCACACACTCCAATGACGCACACTGGACAATGAGGCTACATGCGCACTGCCCAAGCACACACTCCAATGACGCACACTGGACAATGAGGCTACATGCGCACTGCCCAAGCACACACTCCAATGACACACACTGGACAATGAGGCTACATGTGCACTGCCCAAGCACACACTCCAATGACACACACTGGACAATGAGGCTACATGCGCACTGCCCAAGCACACACTCCAATGACGCACACTGGACAATGAGGTACATGCACACTGCCCAAGCACACACAGAGGAGAAACTTCATGGAAAAGAAAGGCTTCTATTTAGCATTCTTTAGGACAGATGATCTAGCACAGTGGTCTCCAACCTTTTTTGGGCCACGGACCGGTTTAATGTCAGAAAATATTTTCACGGACCGGCCTTTAGGGTGGGACGGATAAATGCACAAAATAAAATTATGTGACTGGCATTAAAAACTGTGGTATTTTTAAATATAATTGTCGAGCTTACGAGACAAGCATCAAGAGTGAGTCTTAGACGGATGTAACAGAGGGAATCTGGTCATTTTTTAAAAATAAAACATTGTTCACACTTAAATATAAATAAAACAGAAATAATGTAAGTTATTTGTTCTTTCTCTGCAGCCCGGGGGTTGGGGACCACTGATCTAGTATACAGGTTCCCTAAAACAGCTACCCAGCTCACTCTACATTAGTATTTCAATTCTCTGAGACAGAAGAAAATGAGAAATGGCCAAAAATAACAATGCTCTGTGCAAAAAACACCACCATGTCGAGTGCAACCTCCCCTCCTTGAGAAAACTGCTTTTCATTATGCAAGCTCAGGACACATGAAGGGAATCTCTGTTCCCAAGACAAGGGGCCATTTAAAGAACCAAAGCATAAAATGCAGCCAACTAGGAGAGGCTGGGTGTCTGGGGAAACAACCAGGAGTGCTGAGGGCAGTCCATGTGAAAGGACTGTGGAATTTGGGGGAGTCCTGTGCCCACAGGAAGGAAATCCACTGATGACACATAATACACACGCTACAAATTTAGACCTATGGCTGATAATATGGAATGAGAAAGTTGTCATCAAACCTTACTAGGAAATATCACTCACAATCATACATCTAAGTGGCACAGATGAGGGGAGAAGGCGGTGGGGACCAGCTGATGCATTTCCTGACTGGATACAATCCCTCCACAAACAGCCCACTTAACAAATTCTGCAAAGTGTAGGATGTTGACTTGACAGAAGGGCTATCAGAAGAAGCAGTGAGAAGTCAATCTGTCAATCCATACAAAACAAGACTGAAGCCTTGGGAGTTAGACTATGAAACTTGCAGGAAAAGTCAGCAAAGTGAGGAAAGTCTCACAGGATCTGATTGTAAAATCCCCGCCCATTCCTGCGTTAGCAGCCAGAGGTGGCCCCTCCCTCTGGGCTGCCACTCCCTCTAATTAGAAGGTGCTCCCTTTCAACTTACCACAATTCAGTGGACCATATTTCTTTTTTATAATTAATTTTTTTAAAGATTTTATTTATTGATTTTTTTTTTTTTTTAAGAACGAAAGGCAGAGGAAAAGATTGGGAAGCATCAACTCATAGTAGTTGCTTTTTGTATGTGCACTGACTGGGCGAGCCCAGGATTTTGAACTGGCAACCTCAGCATTCCAGGACAACACTCTATTGACTAAGCCAGCACAGGTCAGGCTCGAGCATGTATCTTTATGTCAGTAGATACTGACCTTCTTGAGGAATCTGCTCTCTTCTCCATGTTTCTCCTCGTTTCTAGCATAGCTACATAAATAAATTCATTCTTGCATATGTTAATTTATATACAAAACAGGAAGAATATTAAGTCTCCTAATAAGTCATCCAGTAATAAATAAAAAAGTTTCCATTTTGTAGAATAGAACTTGAAGTGTTTTATTATCTTCATCATCTAATGCTAAAGATAGTAGAGTAGTCTGTTAAACAATTATGATGATTTTTCAGTCATCAGTTCACCCCAGTCATGAAATTTGATAAATAGATAAATCCTAAAAGCAGAGATTATCCTAATAAATGTATCATCCATTTCAAGGAATTTACAGAGCCAGAAGATGAAGAACACTGGAATCCTCTATTTCCTTAAACTAACCAGTAGTTTTAAACTGAATAGCAATAATCTCACCAGTGGAAAAAAAATTAATCTACAGCAGTGATCAAATAACTACAATTCTAATACCAAAGACATTAGTAGTAGATATGAGCAAACCCTTGTAAATAAGATGTTCACTGCTTTTTATAATAAAAAGAAGAAAGGAGACTATTCTGTTAGAAATTGACTAAATAGGATCTCGTCATTCAATGGAATACAATGGAGCCAGTAAAATAATAGTTATTCAAATTTTATAGTTCAATTGGAAAGCATGAATAAGACAGTGTTCACGAAAACAGGAAAATGAAAGACTGTATGATTGGCGTGATCTCTAACGAATGAGTGATTGGACAGACTGACAGACAGCTGGTCAGAAGGAGGGAGAGCAGGCAGAGCAGCTAGGACAGTGGGTGCGTTTTCTTTCTCTGAACTTTTATGGATCTATTTATAATGAGCAAATATAATTTCCATAATCAGAAATATATTTATAATAAATTGCAAAATATAAAGTAGAAAATAAGGAAGTGACATGGGAGAAAGGGCCAGGATTTGAGAATTACCTCTCATCGTTTTCAAACTAATCACTTACATGTTGGAATTCATAATATATTTTCAATTTACTTTAATAATTACTTAAAAACCAGCATAGTTTCTGTTAATTAAATTTCTTTTATGTCAGTCTGTAGTTGCAAATCAGTAATAGGGACAGTACATGTTCATTTTTAATAATATGACTAGAAATTAAGAAACTAGACACCTATGGCTAGAAACTAAGATATTAAGCAAATAATCTTCACATTTCTCTTATAAAACTGAATTTTAAAAAATGAAAAATTTGGCTTTTGGGGGCAGGATATGTTTACGGGATAATATAATTCAAATAGCATTAGCCACTCTGTATGTGATTAACATATATAAAACAGAGCTGACTTTGAAATCAGACTTTGGTAAAGAATTATACCTCAACACTCGAAAGATACTGAAACTGTGTTGATGATCTGAATTAGGTCACCAGAAAAAGGACTTCAGAAAATATAGGAACACTTTGGAGACCTGTAATAGTGCTCTAATTTCCATTGAGATGGATGTATTATTGATACTCATATCTAACCATGCAATATTTATTAAACATTCATTTGTGCAGCACTATCAACACTATAGATCAAACAACATACTTGCCAACTCCAGCCCTTCTCTGCCCAAGAAAAGAGTCTGCTCAGCATTTCATATCTCAGCTTCTCAAGAAACTGCAGTGCTTCTGACAGGGCTGTGAGATTCTCAAAATAACCACATCTGTCATACCAATGACGCCAGTTAAGTATCAACATTTCTACATTCTAAGGAAGGTTCAAAATCTCAGGGCTGTCTAGATAAACAGGTTGTGCAGGCCTATATGCTTTCTGGGATTTTGTTCTTTTCTCTAACTTTTAAAAAATAGGTTGAAACATTTTACCTAGAAATATAAAGACTATTTGCACAACCCAAAGTAGTCTTTCCCTTCTGGGAATCAATCAAAAATGGAAACAACTGAAATGTTACTGAAATGTTACTTATCACACAGACAAAACACCTGGACTGATGGCCATATATTGTTACTCAAAAGGTCTGACTTAAGCAAAAATGTAACATGATGAGTGAGCTTTGATGGAAACTTTTTAAAATTTTTCTAAACTGTATTTGGAACTGACAAACATTTCCAAGCGACAAAAAAATTTTTTAGAAACAAGACCCTGAGTCAGAGTCTATCTCTAACCATAAAGTTTTATATCAACCGTGTGAAACAAAATTTTTGGCACTAGAGTGGGTAATTCTTGGCTGTTCATTCAATATTCAACTACATATCACATGACATTACATTGCTGGTTAACAGCTGATTTCTACATTTAAAGAATTGGGAATACTGGTTATGTTTTCCAGTATCAAATGCTTACCAATCTAATACTTAGTGCCTGAGATAGAGACTTCTGTGAGATTTATTAGAGAAAACACAATTGAGAGTGTAAGGAAGAAAAAGCTTTTCAATCTTGGAAGCATATAGCCACGTATCTTTGCTGGTTCAACAAGCCAGCCCTGAAATGCATGAATAGAGCAAATTCCTTCAGACAGTAAATGCAATAACATTTCTACTTGGAACTGATAGAAAGACCAAATAGTAATTTTCAAAAGGGCCTTTCTTAGGGAGTTCAAAGAGAAAGGAGCAAACATATTTTCTTTGAGAAATATGACTAACAAAATATTTGCATCCATTGAACTTCACTAGGTCAGAAGACTGACTGCACTCAAAGCAACTGAAGAAGGCACTAATGCCATAGAACAACCCCAGATCTGGAGACCAGAAGCACTCTCAAAAGTTTAACAGTAGTTTTTTGACAATCAAGACATTTTGCAGATCAAATTAACCCAACTCTATATGTCAATTTACAAAAAATATCTCAAGATGATTTGTGTCAGAATCTTTGTGAAAATACTGGATGAAACAAAGTTTTCTACTAACCACAAAATTTTAATCAAGCCTGGATTTGTCTGGAGCAATACCAAAAAGAACAGGATGTTCTTTATTGAGATAGTCCAAAGGGAAAGGCTTCACAGTTTTTCCTGGAATAATTATAGTATCTTAAAGTCTTGATAATTCAGATTTTTCTGTAAAGTCTAAAATGACACATGTCAATACAGTTCATGTCCATTGCATCCCTCTTTAAATTCAAGGTCAACTGTTTGATATGCCTTTATAAATATTAAAAGTGTGGCTTTCCTCTTTCTATGCTTTATCATGTATAAATGGCTTTAGTCATTTTCATGGGACAAATATTCCAATGTCTTCATTATTATTCCAAATTCACCATCCCACACCTTCACCAGAGGGCCCTACATGGCAATCCATTGCTCAGGAAATTCTACCTAATAGAGTCATTATATTTAGAATGTTCTATATGATAATGACTCTCCTTTGGTCCGATGTACAATCCGCTTCTTCTTTTTTCTTTCATGGAGATGACTGCTTGCTCAGATTATGATCAGAAGACGCCTTCCTATAAAAATGCCTTTTTGTTCCCCTCTACCACCTCAGCACTCTGGGGAATAAAAAGGCTCAATAAGAAATAAATAAAAGGCTCAATAATAATAATTAAAATAAAAAGTCCTTGCACTTTGTGAAAGCAAGTTAATTTTTTCCTTAAAAAAAAACAGAACATAAACCTCTTTTGAATGTTTTATTCTTCACTAACAGAACCCCAATATTGCAAGGCTAGCAATGGACTCAACTGAAAGAGAACATTTCCGAGGCTCACTGGGGACAAAAGGGTACCGACTGAGAAACAAGCTGAAGGCACTGCCACTGTGCAAGGGCTTCCAGGAACTCTCAGGTGTCTGAGTTGGCAGGGGCCCTTGTTCTCCCTTCGCCCTCCTCTTCTCCCCCAGCCTTCCTGTCCGCCACACCGTGACCCAAGCTGCCTTGAAGGACCTTGAAAATAGAAGCAATGTGTTAAGAACATGGGTCAGGTCTCTGATTCAACCCAGGAGTCACCACCATCAAACCTGCATTTCCTTTTCTAGAACTCAGGTCACATACAAGAAGAATAAATCCTTTCTTAAGTCATGATATTTAAGGACTTTTACTTGCAGATGTACATAATTCCTAATTAATGTAACAGTAAATTAGAGTAAGACCACTGACACAAAATCAGTAATACACTAGTGTTAGTGTTAAGTTGTTTTTCTATTAGCGAGGACACGTAGAAGAAAGCAAACACTTTTTTTTTTTTTACAGAGACAGAAAGAGGGTCAGAGAGAGGGATAGACAGGGACAGACAGACAGGAACAGAGAGATGAGAAGCATCAATCATTAGTTCTTTGTTGCGACACCTTAGTTGTTCACTGATTGCTTTCTCATATGTGCGTGACTACAGGCCTTCAGCAGACCGAGTAACCCCTTACTTGAGCCAGTGACATTGGGTCCAAGCTGGTGAGCTTTGCTCAAACCAAATGAGCCCACGCTCAAGCTGGCGACCTCGGGGTATCGAACCTGGGTCCTCCACATCCCAGCCCAATGCTCTATTTACTGCACCACCACCTGGTCAGGTGCAAACACTTTTTTTTCAATCAGCACTTTTTGTTGTTTTTTTTTTTAAACAGAAGTACATATTTCTTTGATATTTTGAATTAAAGGAGAGGAAAATGTATCAGCCCATGTAGGTGTCAACCTCACACACTTAACCATGCTTCTCTCAGCTGCCACATAAAAGCTCACTAAAGTAACTGGAACAGTTGGATATGTCATTAGTGTAATTAGATCCTGTATTTTAATTCCTGCACTATCCACCCAGGTCCTTTCGTAACTGTTCCACCGCCAGGAGCTTAATCTCTGATGAGCGACACCGGTCGCAAAGAAGCCCCAGGTAAGAGCACGTGCTTAGTCAGAACAAAGACGCGTCATATTTCATACAGAAAGGGGACCTCGCTTCCTCTGAGAGTTATGAGAGGGAGAGAGATTCCATCTGACAAAGTGGTTCCGATGTGGCCCGCCTGGAGCCAGGGGAAATTGGATTAAATAGTTTCTGATGGCCTCATCCAGGCTAAGATTTCAATGGTATTTATTAACCTCCATTAATCATGTAATCATCTTTCCATTCTGTAACTGAATTTATATCATTTTAAGATAATGGCTTCTAGAGTCTTTAGAGCCAAAGCTTAAAATATGACCTTACAGAGTCACTCCTTCCCTTGGTCTGATATCAGATGCTGCCTCTGAGGATTCTCCTCCGTTTTCTGTGAAGGGAAGCATGTCCACAGAAACACTACGACACAGCCGAGGCAGAAAGCCGACGCTGCCCTAAGCTTCTCATTTCAAAACAGAGCTCTGCAAGGATCCCGTAGCTGGTTCAGGGACAGCTGTGAAATATTTAAGAAGGGACAATAAATTTTAAAATAATTATTTTTAGATATCCTGGAGGAACAAAATGTTATGGAAACTATTTCATTCAGAACAATCGATAATACACATCAAATACAACATTTATGAGTCGCCGAGTGGAAAGAAGTGTAAGGCAACTCAATAAGTCCGCTTAATAGCATCCATTTGTATAATTTGAAAAGGGAAATGCAAGAGCCCAATATTAAAGGACAGTTTCTGCCCCCCACTGCCATTTTCATTTTTACTGTGTGTGAGTAAATCCAAACTCCTTTCTCCTATTTTTTCATGCTCTGCAAAATAATTGGTTACAGAAAGAAAATAATATTCCTTGAATTTCTTGCTAGGACAAAAATTAAACAGGATTTTTCTTCTTTTTCTTTTGTTTAAATTAGTGTATTAGCATGCATACCCTTTTTTACTACTGCCTGGGTTCTGTATTGATGTCAGGCCTCTGTGCTCCCACACTGTGGCCAATAAATCTGTTATGAGCTTGATTGTCATGTGCAGCCCTGCTTGGTGGCTACTTTAAAATTTCCGAGTCCATGAGCATCAACGAAGATTTGTTCAATTTAAGCTAAATAAATACAGAGTTAGAATGGAACTCTATTGAATTTGGAATGGGCCCATCTATTGCCACTGGACTAGGTACTGACATGTACTAGCTCGAGCCGCATTTATTGGGTTAGCAACACTCTACTAGTTGCCAGGGCAGAGGAGTTGAAGAGCTACTGCAACATCCAGGCTGCCAGCTGAACTAAAACAAATGAAGCGTGGAACAGGAGGTGGCTCGTTCTCTATCCACACACCACGCACATCTGCTAAACCCACAGTGGGACACCAAGTCCTTCAGCTTCTGAGTGCCGCCTCCGATCAACCCGCCACAGGAGAAAATAAGCCCACAACAAGGGAAATACGATTTTTTTGTTATTGTTTTGCTGTTGTTGTGTATTCTCCTTCAGAAAATTTATGAAGAAATCACTTCTGGGTCCAACGGAGACAGCAAGGGGAGGGACTAAGGGGCTGAAGAGGAGGGTGATTAAAAAAATATTCTCAGCATTTGAGAAAATAGGTGCAATAGATTTAAGCAATCAACTCATCGGTGTTGTTAAGTTGAAATGGGAGGATCATTGGCTGGCCTATCAGAATTTCATCTGCAACAGAGATGTCAAACTAGAAAACCCTTAAAAAGGCTTCTGCCAACTATGGCACACTTTCCCTAAGGAAGACTTATATCACTTCTGCCTGGTGAAATCTAAATGCACATGTATTCCATCTTTGGTTTGTTACGGATGGTCCCTTCTGTGCTGGGACCTTCTGAACCTGTGTTCTCACTTCTCTAGTGCTAAGCACATGAGAAGAACTACCGCCAAGACCTGCTCAACGGCAGCTGCAGCACTTGCTAGTCTGAGTTAGGGTTCTCTCAGAATCCTTCCTCACGAGGCCGAACTCCAAGTACATGCACGTTTCTCCCATATTGAGATGTGAGCCTAAGCAAACCCAAGGCTTCACGGACTAACAATTTTGTCTCTGGCTTGTGCCACATTGGGTACACCATTTCCATAGGGCTCCCCTGGGACCCATCACAGGAGGAGCTAGGGGCCATTTAGTCCAGGCCTCCTCTTCACCAGGTTTCACCTGTAGACTTCTCGTGTCATCTCTAAATCAAATTAGACTGTTAGATGGCAAGATACACTGTAAGGGTCGAAAAACTACCACATAAATGATTGAACTGCAGTAGTTCAATGGAAAAATTTTAAATGCATCACAGTTTCCCTGTTTGGCATTTCTCCATTCTTTAATATACTGGCATCCTCAAAAACTAGAATGGCCTAGTTAACCTCTGTTGTTGACCTCACAAAGGTTTATATAGAGAAGTATACAACTATATAATAATAAGTATCTCATATATATTGCCAGGTATGTGAAGCCATTAAGAAGCACTTTTACATGAAATATTACTCAACTGTGCAAACAATGAATGTTTTTTTTCTTGGCTTCAAATATCAAGTTCAGAATTATATGTTTGATCATTTAAAACATAGTACATGAAAAAAAGATACATAGAAATGGAGAAAAGACAAAACTCAAAATAAGATCAGTTTATTTTTCCTTTACTAGTCAACTAGCAGATAGAAAAAGGTGCTATTTTTGGCTAATGCTGAGCTTTATGATTTTAGTTTGTAGTCTGTCCTCACTGGATGGGTAAGTAAGAGACCACTAACTACATTCTCCTGCTTTTGCCTTTCTAAAACTAACAGGAAAATTAGCTCAGCCAATATGGTTCCCTTCCTAGTTATCTGCTTTGGTATTTAGCAGAAGTTCTAAATTGCTGACTTACTGAGCAGAATCACAGGTAGGGCTGAAATAGATCCATGAATGAATTATTGTACTGCCAGAGGTCTACTGAGAGCTACCTGATTTGAGGATTAATGGCCAAATAAATCTTAGGGGAAAATCCAATACATTTTAATTTTATGCATATTACCTATTTTAGAAACATATTTTAACACTGGTTTTGTTGTAAATATCTTATTACTACTAAGTATCAAAGGGAGTTCAGAAATATCCAATATACTTCATATTACAACTTAACACAAAATTAAAATTTAATTTATACTTTTTAGAATAGAAAAATTATAGTTCATTTAACAGAATAACACTTAACATGAGCAGATGGATCTAATGATTATAAAAGCAGGAAATAAGTCATTTAACTAATATTGTCACAAAAACCCATAAATTATAACAACATAATTTTATTTTTTATTTTAACTAACAGAAATAACACCCAAATAAATGGATGCTAGCTAAAAAATTAATCTTGAAAAAACAATATTTTCATTAAGGAAAAACATCCATTTTTATAGATATATATCTACTTAAAATATCTCCTTTACAAAGTAGCTAATACTTAGTCTGAATAAAATTTAAAAATTAAGTCAAAATATAGATTTTACAATATTTAAGCTGAATCAGTACATTATTTGTAGTTTGTTTGTTTTTTTTTTTGCATTTTTCAGAAGCTGGAAACAGGGAGAGACAGTCAGACAGACTCCCGCATGCGCCCGACAGGGATCCACCCCGCACACCCACCAGGGGCGACGCTCTGCCCATCCTGGGCGTCGCCATGTTGCAACCAGAGCCACTCCAGCGCCTGAGGCAGAGGCCACAGAGCCATCCCCAGCGCCCGGGCCATTTTTGCTCCAATGGAGCCTTGGCTGCGGGAGGGGAAGAGAGAGACAGAGAAGAAGGTGCGGTGGAGGGGTGGAGAAGCAGATGGGCGCTTCTCCTGTGTGCCCTGGCCGGGAATGGAACCCGGGTCCTCCGCACGCTAGGCCGATGCTCTACCACTGAGCCAACCGGCCAGGGCTTGTAGTTCTTAGAGAAAAACAAAGCTACCTCTTTTCATATGGTAAAAAAATTTCTATGACCTGTTTTTCCAAATTGAGTTTTAAAAAGAAGAGGTGAGATTCTTCTGATGGTCCATAGAAAGTCTAAATGATGTTCTTTCTGCCCAGGCAACACAAAGCACTACACTGCAGCTAAATGGATAGGGGAGATGGGACAGGAACCAGTGAGTGGAGAATGGCGAGACTCTGAGTCCTGGTCATCATACTGTGCACATTTAAAGAAATGTAAACCTCCCAATGTAAACATCAGTTATTTTTGGAAGATGGAAGTATGGGTAACTTGTTCCATTTATCTATATTTCCTTGTATTTTATGAGTTGTCTAAGTTGAAATTGTTTTTTTCCTAGAAGTTCTATTTCATTCTTTTTCAAATCTTAGTGTTTTTTTTCAATAGTGTTTTTGAGATCCAAACTTCTCTATTATTTTTTTTTAACAGAAAAGTATTAAGAAGAGTAAAGCTAGAGCTCCAATGATACACAAGACTTGGAGAACCAGGGGGTTTATACCTTTCACCTGACCTCAGTGTGAATGGTCCAGGCTTCATGTGCCCATCTGGTTACCCACGTCTCAGGCAAGCCGTGGCTCCTCCATTCCCTAAGACACTGACAACATGTACATAGTTAAAGCTGTGTTGTCAGCCATATGGGCTCCCACCAAGTGTGAAGGGGCCAGAGGGGGCAGTGATACATATCACTTCTACTCATATTCTATTCATGGATACTTAATGGTATGGCCAGATCTGATTGCAAAAGGAACTGGAAACACCACCAAGCTAAGCAGTCAAGTACCTTATACTCCTGTTACTGTGGGACAGGTGAAAATCAATTTTATGGCTAACCAGCCATCTCAACCACAACTGGAAACAACGATTTTATATAATATGCCCAATATAGTCAATATAAAAGTCTCTACAGGTCTGATTCTGCTGTCTACTATTTCTTCTGTTTTTCACTCAGACTACATTTCCTTCTGTGTTTTGTAATTGTGACTATCAGTTTATTTTCTGTGGGAAATTGCTGGTGGGAAGGCTTTGAAGCCCAGGTTGAAACTGCTTTCTTCCAGGAAAGGAATGTATATATTTCCTTTGCCTATCAATCCTAAACCACTTTGAACTGAATTATAATACTTATTTAAGTTCTAGGTAGCCCGCACTGGTAAGTCTCCTCGTTGGTCTCTCCCAGGCAGGGCAGTTGTCTTCAGCTCCCACGGCTTTGAGACTGCAGCCCTTTTCCGTTTCATCCAGCTGGTCCTCGGGCTTCTTTGTAGGTCACACCACACCCTGAAGCCAGCAGAGTGTAAACTAATGGGTCAGTAAACACCCTGTGTGTCTTCGTGCCCACTTTCCTCCTTAATTCTTATTGTTCCTTTCATTTTGACCTCTGTAGTTTCCCTGATTTGTGGCAGCTTCACAAATTATTTAAAATTATAGATTTTTTTTGTTTTTGTATGTTTGTTTATTTTACATTTTAATCAGCATTTTAATTTTGTTATTGGGAAGATTGTTTGTCGCTTCTGGTTTAAGATAGCATCATGAATGAAAGTCCCAAATATCATTTTACATCTCACACACACACACACACACACACACACACATTTACAGAGGATCATCAAAAGATCATGAAAGCTGGAGTCACAGCCTCAAGTTTCGCTCTGAGTCTTAAGTGTTATGTGACTATTCTCAGAACTCTGATTTCATCTGTAAAATAAAAAGAACTATAGCCATCTTACCCATCTGAGTGAATTATGATGCTCAAACGATAAGGAGCTTTGCAAATTCTCAAACAATACTGCCCATTGGAATTAAGACTAAGAACCTCACAAGCTTAAAAACACCCATATGCCGGTATGAAAAAACTGGCTAAAAAGCAATGATTTACAAAGCCTGTTCTTGGTATCCTCCCCAGGCCCTACCCCTGCTGTGCTGGCCCTCAAGTTATTGGTTTCACCTGTGAGCAGTTCGATGCCACTGCTGACTTCATCGAATATCTTCTTTGTACTTCCATCTGCATTTTATGTGAACTCTGGAGCGATTAGTTGCTAATATCAACAGTGGTGCATGGTCTAGGAACATTTATTGCTCCCCTGCTTGGCTTAATGTTTCTGACCTAGTACCATAATATTATTAATAGTCACAAGGTACAATAAAAGAAAATGAAGTGTTTATTTGGTTTAGGCTATAGTCACTTTACCTACAGCCATTTTCCATTACATTTGCACATAAACGAGCACACACAACATTTTTTAGATGCAAATCAGGTTTTTGCTTTGCTAATCACAGTTTCCTTTCTGGTAGTCTTCCAGGCTAGCTTTAGTGCTACTCCTGATGCATCTATATGGTAGCAAATGAAGAAATGCCATGCGGTAGATGTTTGCCCTTCTGTGATTCATTAATGGCTGTTCTTGTAGAACAACTGTATTTTAAAATCCAATGTTACTCCAAACATTCCTTAGCAATTCCAAAAGCGTATCTATTAAATTCCAGGCTAAAGTCAACTATTCAACTGTAGATCATTTTCTAATATAGAGTTGAAACAGTTGTCATGGATGTGAAGCAAAGACATGAGAACAACTTCAAGTAAAATATACTGGAGCCAAGTGTCAGCATGGGAGGGCCCTCACTTTTCAGCATAAGAAAATGCCCAAAGACCTGAGGCATTGAAGAAGGCACTGAAAATAACACTAAGTTTATTCCCTATTTTCTGCTCTCTGTGGCACCTCCTACCCATGCCCTTTCGAGTGAAGTGTTTGCTCTGCCTTGGAAAGATAAATTAATATTTTACATGGCAAGAACCCTTGTACTCCTTGGTGAGATATTTCTAACTTGATTTATATGATAGTGTTTAAATGTTTAAAAGCTTTTGTGAGGCAGGTTTTCAATCGATTAAAGAATTTAGTTTCCCTTGAGGTTCCTGCACCAGACATTATCTCTGAAGGCTTACTTCCAAAGATTTATAATCCAATCTCATCTTCCTGTTAACCGTATATTTCAGCAAGCATCCCACTGGACCAAAAGTGGGGATTTCAGCCCAGCATTATCATGTGGAGGGACTGCAAACACATCATTGAGTCTACCTGTCTCAACACCCCATCAACGGGCTTTGGGTCACACCAGGCTTTGGACTGCTCACCTGGCAATTTCTGTGAGATCTCTGGGCCTTCTGGGAATATCTCACAGGCTCAACAGACAGGTTATTCTGAGAAAAAATACAGAAACACAATATTCCAAGAGAATCTGTGTAAAACGTACCAATGTTAAATCCAAGGTAGATAGCTGGAAAACGTGAAAACATCTTGTATATACTTTGTAGTTTGTTTTGTTATTACTATTATTTTTTTTCTTCTTTTCTAAGTGAAAGGAGGGGAGATAAAGAAACAGACTCCTGCATGCATCCAGACTGGGATCCACCAACCACCCTGTCTGGGGCCGACACTCGGCCCATCTGGGGCCAACACTCTGTAGTTTGAAAGGCTTTTTTCATCAACGTTCCATTCTGTCTTTACTCCACAGGCAGGAATTATAATGATGAAGAGTTTCTTGGTGAAGAAACAGAATCACAGAGACGTGGGGACCAGACCGAGAATGCAGACTCAGGTCCGCTGGCTTCAGGCCCCGCTCTTCCTCACCACGTGGCTGGGACAGCCAGCAAGACCTAGCAAAGCTTGGCCCCTAACTGGCCCTGCAGACTTCAACACACCTTCAATAACTGCTTCCGTGCCATCTTCCAGTCACAATTCAGTGCATCGAGACTGGCTCTTGTGTCATCACCTTGGTTTTGAACTGCCATCAATAACAGCCTTATACACCACTACCTGCACCTTCCCCTCCTCCTAAGTCATCAAGATCAATGTAACACACAGTGTTTTTGAGGAATCTCCCTTTTAGGATATTTGATTTTACCACAGTTTTACCGAAGAATCCAGTTATACAATCACATAATTCCCTCTAGGCGTTTCTGATTCTACACCTTGTTTCGATAGAAAGGTATTTTCATTGCAGTGATGTTCTCAGACTTTTCTGTGTGTCTTTTCCCCTTTTGTCAAAGGACTCTGAGTATAATTAAGGCAGTCATAATCACTGAAGTTCCTCAAGGCTTTGCATTCTCCCTAGCAAGGAGTATCGTCCTGAAAAGGATGCGACAGCAAAAGCCTTTTGTAAAACAGCCCTGTTACTTAACCAGCCTTACACTTGCCAATCATCAGTCCTAGAAAGAAGAAATGGCATTTCTCTCTAGTCATACAGTTATTTCAAATTTGGTCTGCTATTGCAAAGAACCTATTGCTAGAGCCATTATCAGATTCTAAAGTCGGGGGGAGTAACAACCTGGGTGGAGGGGAAGCAGCTTGGAAGGGGAAGACAAGCTATGGTTGTTAGGGAGGGCTAGGCATTCAGAAAGATGCCCCCTTTGATGACATTCTGACAGTGTTTTATCTGGATCACTGGCATTGCAGTTATACAGATAATGTGGCTTTCTCTCATGGTTTTATTTTAACATTAGGTTAACTCCTCGTATGTCAATTTTTTACTTAATGTATTATTGATTAGATACTACTTCTCTTACCTTTCCCCCAGCCACCTGCCCTCCTGTTATCCCTTACCGAACCAGGGATCCCACTACAACACCCAGGAGATGATGCCAGCCTTGCCTACGTCCTCTTCAGTTACCTCTCTTGAGTCTCAAACTTTCAAGACCAACCATAAGTTATGCTTTAGTGTGAAATGTAGTTCATTATAAAATTTTATTGTTTCCTACTTTACTTCAACTTACTGTTCATGACACAGAAATTTAAGTGAGTAACTTCTAGAAGGAACTGTAATAGAACAACTTAAAAAATCTGTGAGCGCCTGACCTGTGGTGGCGCAGTGTATAAAGCGTCGACCTGGAAATGCTGAGGTCGCCGGTTCAAAACCCTGGGCTTGCCTGGTCAAGGCACATATGGGAGTTGATGCTTCCAGCTCCTCCCCCCTTCTCTCTCTCCTCTCTCTGTCTCTCTCTCTCTCTCCCTCTCTCCTCTCTAAAATGAATAAATAAAAAAAAAAAAAGAGAAAAAAAAAATCTGTGAGCAAAGATAAAGTTGCCCAAAATTTCCCATCTTAACTCTTACTTCCACCATTTTAACACACCAACCTAATCTTTTATATGTCATTTTATATACCTACAATCATATTCCATATGAAATAATGCATACTTTTAAATTTTGCTTTTGTTTATGCTATCATGAGTATTATCCATGTTGTATTATGGGATTTATAACTACCATTTCTAATGTCTATATAATTTTCCTTTAGATGTCTTATAACATCCTGCTTTCAAACATTACTGTGGCTTTTTATTTTTCTCATTAAAAGAAATTCCACAAGGAACATCTCTGTGGACATGGATTTTTAGTACTCTGGTTATTTTGTAAGGATTATTGTTCATGCTCTATCCCTTTTATAAATTCCTCCTCCACCATGTATCCTTTAATTGCTGGGGTTCTCTTGCATTTCATGAATAATCATTCCTCTTTCCACATCTCTCTTCTCCCCTGGGTGAGTGCATCTAAAATCAAGGCCCCACTTCCCAAATATCCTCCAGGACCACTGACTCGTATCTATCAACCCAGCAAAAATATACCATGCATCCCAGATACCAAAATGCCACTGCATCTTCCAAATATCTTCCCCTGTCCTAAACACTAACTTTTCCTAACAGCAGTCAGCCTTTCAGGTGGACATTCTCAGGTAATGATACCCTGATTCATTCAACCTGCTAGGTTAGCAACTGGACTACAAATCTCTTTCTTTGCTCCATATCCCATAGGTCTCAAGTCCTCCTCAGTGCTGCCTTGGAAGCCTCGCACCTCCAGGTGCTTTCTCACTGGCTCCCACGTGGCCCTGCCTTGATCCGGGAGTTTATCACCTTTTCCTTAGATGGTAATTGTCTGCTAACTGGTTTTGATGTTAACAGTTTCCCACAGCAACAGTCTGACCTTAAACTAGTCTCCCCCAATGAAACAGTTTACTAGGTTCTTAAAATTCTTATACCATTGTCAAATTTTAGCACATATCAGAATCGCCAGGAGGGCCAGTTAAAGCAGAGATTTGTGGGTTTCCCTTTCCAGAGACTGACTCAGTGGGTCTGGGGTAGGGCATTTCTAACAAGTTCCTAGGTGACACTACACTGGGGACCACACTGAAACCACCAGTCTATAAGAAAATAGTTAAGGTCTAACTGTGCTCATGTTAAAACCTGGACCCGGTTTCTCCTCCAGGTTGACGCTGTAGAGCCTGTCCAGTGAACACGACTGTCCTGCCCTGTGAAGCCCAGCTCTGCTCCACTCCTGTCTGCTTTCGGAACCGCCCCTCATTCTGTGCGTTGCCTGAACAGCCCTCGCCTCCAGGTTTGTTTTTTTTTCTATTGGCGAGCAGCTACTGCAAAAACCATAAGCTCAAATATGTATTAGACCAAGGAGGTGGGAAAAATGCACAAACCAAGAATAGGACAACACAGAGCTCTGTTTAAAGAAGCAGCCTCTATCAAACTCCTACCTATTACCCTCTTGAGGCACTTGTGAACTGCTAGATAAAAATCTTTTTCCAGAAGAAGCCAGAATTCCAGATTTCTAAGCAAAATCTCCAGATTCCTAGATATGGGTAAGAGAGTCAAAAAATGTAAAACCATGAGACCATTTCTTATGCTGGCTAAATGTAGCCCAAGGCCTGTTAACTTTCAGCTTGGTCTTCTCAGAGCTAAGTCCGATATTAGTTCCTCAGGGAAGCTTTCCGGCTGTGCTGTCCCCAACCGTTCACACACGCACACTACACACACGTGAGGGCTGAGTGCTACTGCTCTGTTCCTATGACACTTTGTTAAAATTTATATCAAAGTGTTTATTTCAATTACATAAGGGTTACTCTCATCACCAAGTAAGATGCTCAAGGGCAAAAGCTAGGTCTTCTGCTTCTTATGTTCTTATTTCCAAATGCAGTGTGCCCAACGAACATTCGCTGGAGAAGAGAAGGAAGGAGAAGTGACTGCATGGACAACTGAGGGGAAGCTCTCCACTTATGACCCGGCATACGGTGTCCTGTCCCCACAGCCTAGCTGCCCTTTGTGTGGACTGCCTCAGTGACAGGGAAGATTTCCCACATGAAACGCCCAGATTTCAGCCCTGCTTCCAACAGATGTACAGAAAAACGTTGATGCAAGTTATCTAATATAAACACTGGAAGCATTTGGATCAAGCAGCATTATCTTGGCCTGTCTTTCAAGAGGGAAAAGATGGGTATGATTGATGACAATGACTAAAGGCATCAATATTTCCTTATCATAACTCCAGGTAATCTTTCACAGGCGTGCAATTAATCACATATTTAGAAACAGGAAGATTTATGCATCAACCCAAGAGCCAGCTGTTTCCCACCTATTTAATCCAAAAAAATAAAATAAAATAAAAAATAAATCAGTAGTGTGCCTAACAAAGTCAAACCAGGAAAGACTTCTTTATCTTCTATCCATTTATTTTACCCCTGGAGTTGTCCAGCCTCCTGCCTATTTGATTTGAAAGCTGTCAAATATAAAGCTAAAATTGAACTTAACCAGAGGGTTTCTTAAGCCCTGAAGGCCTTCCCTAAGAAGAAAAAGGTGCTGCCAATGGAGCCCTTCAATTCATTTTTTCAGTATAAATGAAATTCTTGCAGGTTTCCCTTTCATCTTTTACTAACCATTAAAGCAGGGGGGTGTGGGTAGAATACTTTAAGTTAATGGCGATTTTCTTCACTTATAAAATATAACTTCATTACATGTAACACTTTTTTATTAACCAAGGTTCTTCAATTCTAATTGGGGCGACCTTGCATTGAAGAGGCTCATGCAGGTGAATAAAGTTGCCAGTTTGATTCTGCTGACGACACCCTTTAGTTTCCAGAGCCCTAATCGAGGGCGGACAAGCGTCTGGCAGCATGGGGCAGCCCTGTGTACCGCCCTCCGTGCCTTCACATTTCAGCGGAGGAGCAAGTCCCCACACGCTTAGTCACTCTTCATACATTCTTCCCCAAGATCTGATGATCCTAATCAGTATTAAAAAATTAACAGGTAAAATGATATTTTAAAATGTTCAAATAAGCCATCCATCTTTCGTTTGCCTCTCCCATTCACACTGAACATCCTTCATGCTCTTATACATAGCACATTGATTGTTATATTATGAGTTAACATTTTCTTTTTGAAAATTCATCTGATTTCCCGGATCTTCCTAAATATAGTGCCTAAATCGATAAGGCAGTTGCTGATGATGGTGTTATAATTACCCTTTTTTTCTGACCACTTTTGCATCCTGAGCTAGATGTCAGATGGGAATCCAGGCCCCAGGCCCCACCTGAAATCTCCAGGCTGCCACCACAGAATGTGCCCGGCGGGCGGGCGCGGCGCAAGCTCTTCTTCCTTCGCCTCCGTTTTTGTAGGAAAGCTCCACGTCTCTTCCCAAAGCGCATTTCCAATCATGGTTTCTCCCTTATGGACAAAACTTAAGGTTGGTCTGAGCTATCCTGGACAGCAATGAAGCACTTTCTCTAAAGGGATTGAGCCTTATGACCTTAATTTTACTTTCTTAGACAAGAAAGAGTAGTGGGAAGCATTGACTTGAGTGCTGGTGTCCTAGCCCAGGGGCCTGACTAAACGAGTGACTCCAGCTATTGGTTCAAGGGCAGTGGACTACGACCATTGCCCTTAGCACGCAATTGGAGAACTAACTGTACCTTCTCCCTTTGATAAAATCTTGCCTGATTTATTTCAGCCTGGACATTCTGGTCTACCTGCTCCAGGGAGACTAAGCTGCCTCTGTTGCCCTGCCCACGACTTTTACATGTTTTCCACTTAATTACTGAGTTTTACAGGACTTTCACACGGCAGTGTTTTCCATAAACACTTCCCTGTTTTCAGTTTTACACTATATCTTTAAAAAAATAGAAAAATATGAACCCTTGCAGAAAATGAAAACAAACAAACAAAAACAATTCAGAATCTGGCTTCAAATTCACTTTCTTTTTCAATTGTATTGCCACAAATTTCACCTGGCTTCGCTCATGCCAGCAAGCCCCCTGCGCTTTGTTAATACCAGTAGCTACTTTTGTACTATTACATATAGGTCCAATACGTATTCCTGACAGGCTTGCTTGCATTTTTCTAAAAAACCTTTTTGAATAATGAGCTCCTTAAGGGTGATGACCTTTGCTTTCTTTAAAATTTTATTCAAAAGACATAGCACCAGCCTAGATTTGGAGTTAATAACTACCATTTACTAGCACTGGGACCTTGAGTCTTTCTATTAATCTCTCAGCAGCTTGGTTTCTTATCATTAAATGAGGATAATCACACCACCTGCTTTCAGAACTGTGGGTGAAGATCATAAAAATCATGGTCTGCTAGAGCACTCTGGAAACTGCCAAGACTCATGCAGATGCTTATAATTATACCCAGCAAATACTGCTGACACATACACTAGCAAATATTTAAGATAAGACGGGCAGAGGAGTGGTTTCACCGCTCTCACAATAGTCAGCTAAGCTGCATTTTAAGTTCTTTTCTATTTCTTATCCTCATGAAAAAGCTCGAGTCTTAAACACAAATGCATGAGGTTCAGGAAGATACTAAAACGCAGAAAGACCTGACATAGGGCTGTGTTAGGCATGCTGTGGACAGTGGCAAACGGGAAGCCCGTGTCTTACCCACAGCAGGGAGTTGGCCGCAGATCCAGTGAACTGGACTATGCAGAGCCAGATATTTCAAGAGAAGCAGCACTTTACATTTTCAAGTGAAATATCTAGATTAACTTGTGGGCCTTTAATTCAGTTCTTAAAATAAATGTGAACTGGTCAAATCCATCATGACTACATATGCTCCATGGACTGCAAGAGTACAATCTCCGGCTCCAAGTTTTCAACCGTTGAGTTTGTATGAATAATCAACAAGTTGTTGTTGTGTTCCTGAGCCCTAGTGAGAACTAATTCTGAACAAGGTCTTAGGGGAATATTCAAAGTAGTATAAGGTCTGGTAATTGTTATCAAAGCAGAGGAACTAATAATTATTAAGTGCCTAATATTGATTCAGTTAGTTTGCAGTTCACTTTAATGTAATTAAATAAGTAATGTAATTAAATAATGTAATTAAATAAGTGATTACTATTTTACCCATTTTACTGACAAAGTAATCGAAGTATCATATAAAGAGTAGTTTTCCAAAGGAACATGGCAGAACCAGTAAATGGTGGAATAATAATTTTAACTCAGTTCTGGCTATTGTTAAAACTCATGTTTCTCTGCCATGGAAAGGAAGTGAATCATACATTAAAGACCTAGAGAATAATTCTGTTTAGCTGGGTGGTAGTGACCCTGAGAAAGGAACATAGTGACAGAGAGAAATTCCTGGTGAGGAATACATTACCCTGAAAGGCTGAGCAGAGCATGTGGCCCTTGCATTCACTATGGTCTGGACAAATGGAGAAGTAGAAAGAAGAGCAGGAATGAAAGCCAGGTCCTAATAAAGTCTCTTTTTCTCTCTCTTTCTAACAAACACTCCCCAACTTTACCTAAGAAATATCTATTGGCTTTGCTTGACTCAGTGTTCCTCCATCTTTTGGTAACCATTTCCTCTTGCCATCTTTCCTTGGATAACAGTCTTGCCATCATTCTGTCCTGGTGCCTTAAATGCTGTAGCTAGAGCACCCACACAAGGGCACACTCAGACATGTTGGACCTGGAAGTGAAAGGGAGTGAACCCCACACAGGCAACAAGGCCACTGGTGTCCCTTCAATCCCTTGAGTAGACAATTCTGCTCTTTAGAAGGTACCAAATTGGCCCCGATTGTTTGGCTTAGCGGTAGAACATTGGCCAGGGCGTGTGGAAGTCCTGGGTTGGATTCGTGGTCAGGGCACACAGGAGAAGTGACCATCTGCTTCTCTACCCATCACCCTTTTCTCTCTCCCTCTTCCCTTCCTGCAGCCATGGCTCAAATGGTTCAAGTAAGTTGGTTGACCCCACGTGCTGAGGATGGCTCCATGGCCTCACTTCAGGCACTAAAATAGCTCAGTCGCTGAGCAATGGAGCAGCAACCCCAGATGAACAGGGCATTGCCCGGTAGGGGGCTTGCTGGGTGGAGTCCAGTCAGTGCGCATGCAGGAGTCTGTCTCTCTGCCTCCCTGCCTCCCCACCTCTCAGTTAATAATAATAATAATAATAAAAAGAAGGTACCAGATTGAAGACCACCAGTTGCCCCAGTGGTACCCATTTAAATAAAGCACCTTTAGTTGGTCTTCTCCATCTTCTCTGATCTATTCTTGCTTTCCCCTTACTCTTATTCCTTGGAATTACTTCCTAAATAAACTGTTCAAGCTCTTGACCTATCTGTCTTGGGGAAAACCCAAGTTAAGACAGTTTCCATGCTGAGATTTCCACACTGCCCTGCCCATCCTCCCCAAGGTAAGATTATTCAGCTTTTATTCTGACATTGATCTCTCCTCTCCTGTTCTAAAAACTTCCTTGATTCACTTAAATTAACTGGACCCAAATCCATTTCTGTTCCTTACCACCCTAATGATGTCTAGTTTTATTTCAAGTAGACCCATATTAAACCATTGGATAATAGAAGAAAACATTTGCACATATGGAAATATAAATATCTTACAGGTAATCAGTGTGGTATTGCTCTGGATGGCAAGAGATTCTGAAACATCGACAATGTTAAATAGCTCTGAGAAAACCAGTATTGTGGTTGTGCTGTGCGACAGTCTGGCAGTGATTCACAGTGTTCCTGCCAATGCCCACACCTGGCATGATGAAGTGCCAAAACCTCACATTTCTTTGACAACTGCATGTACATCTAAGATAAAGACTCCCTATGATTTTATACTTTCTCGATTAGCTCACCTACCAGCTCTCTGAAAGCATTACCTTTTTCTGTTTCTTACATAAGGATCCTTCCTGTGATTGAGTAATCCTTGGAGGAAAATACAAATTGTTTTCTCTTTCTCCAGGTGAAAAATTGAAAAACAGATGCAAATATCAAACTCACTTGTCTTGGTTTCCCAAGACTCTTTTTATTCACTAAATTATACAGCTTTCCATTGTCACTTCAAATGAATGGGTTAGAAGCATATCTAGACCAGGTATATCTATCATTCTTTCATCTATCTATCTATCTATCTATCATCTATCATCTTTCTTTCTCCCTATCATCTATCATTATAATTGCCAAATGGCTCCAAATATATAAGTATAGTCCTAAAAAGTGGCCATTTTTCTAAAATCTGCATCTAACATTCCAAATTTAAAAATCTACATTATTATAATACATCTGGTGCTTGTTAATTCTTAATCTATTGTATCTTTTACCGGCATGATTTCTCCACATGTGTGAGTCTATCTCATAAGTTAATATTTTACACAAACTACACTGAAGAATTGTTGAGACACAGTTGAAACTCGTTGGCTCTTAGCATTCTCTCCACACAGGAGCAGTCTAAGTCCAGCTGACCAAATGCGAAGACCATAAAATCCACTCAATGAGAAACTGCAAATAAGACCAAGATTCCCCCAACCCCAGTAGGTATATGCGTTTTATGCTCTGTTGCATTTATATAAGAAATTTTTTTGAAGATTTTTTTATTTATTCATTTTAGAGAGAGTAGAGAGAGAAAGAAGGGGGGAGGAACAGGAAGCATCAACTCCCATATGTGCCTTGACCAAGCAAGCCCAGTGTTTCGAACCGGTGACCTCAGCATTCCAGGTTGACACTTTATCCAGTGTGCCACCACAGGTCAGGTATATAAGAAATTATGCTAAGAAAAATCCAGAATTTTACTAGAGATTAATAAATTTTTAAAACTTTGCTAATACTTTACAAAGAAATGGGCTTTTTATTTCCTAAAATAGAATCCACAACAAGGCATTTGGTTTTGAACAATGAGCTTACTTTTGAACAATGAGTTCAAAAACAGAACTTGCCATTTGGAAGGTGTCTTGAGATTTTTCTAGAATGGTAGTTTCCAAATGTAGTCCATCACTAGAGTCACCCAGGGAACATTAACAACAAAGAAGATCCCGAGTCCCATCCTCCAACCGCTGATGCAGAATCTCTGGCAGGCAGGACCATGTTTCTCTGGTGCTTCTGATACACAGCCAAGTTTGAAAACCATGGCTAGAGTCTAGAGTCTGAACATTAAATGTTGCTTTAGCACTTAAAATTTTAGGGCCTACGATTAGAACTTTATTATAGCAATTTCCTCTGGATTTTTATTTTGGAATAAAAGCCTGCATAGAGAATCATTTGGTCATTATTTTCTTCAAATCCTCCATTTTGGAAGAGGTCTTCAAAAAGTTTCAGGAGACCTTCAAATGATAGATTTGCCCTCCAGTCCCCGCCCCTTTATTGCTGTAGTTTTGATTGCCTGCTGTCAGAACTGCATCTCTGAAAGGACAGCCAGGGGAAGATGGGAAGTGACCCCTATCCTGGCTGAATCATCAAGGTTGAGACAGAAAGCTGGAGAGGATCAAGGGACCACTGGGCTCAGCCCCTGTCTGCACATGTTTGTGCTTTGCTTCTAGGAAATTTGAGGCAGAGAGCGCTCACTTCTGATCTTTCAATACCCTGATGGTGAATAAATTCTTCCTTAGGACCACTTGGTACTGTACCAAGTTGACATGTGCTGATCCCCAGTGCAGAGAATGCCTTTTTCCATGCCTCCCTAATTTATTTCCTAGAACAAAGAAACTGCACTTAAAATAATATAAAAGGATATAATATAATCCTAAAAAGCACATGATACTATGAAAAGAACTGTAGAGTGAGTCAAGAAATTTAGATAGCAGACCAAACACTGCCACTAACAGGATGTACAAAATCAATACTATTCTATGTTTTAGTTTATCTGAAAACTGAAGACAACAAAGCCTTCTGGCTTGATGTTGTAGATATCTGTTGTTTCATCATTCCTTACTCACTCAAGGAGCCTTTAACGTGCCACCTAGTGAGCTGCCTGCGGGTGAAGTAGGGGACAGGACAAACATGCCCCCAGTCACAAATATGTACACTCATAAGGGAAAGAGACTAATAATAAATATGTAATCACATTAATATTACTTTTGTGGAGGTAAAAAGGGCCATTTGTGTTTCCTGTGATCTCCGTAATCTGAAGGAAGCATTTAGGCAGGAATCTCTCCTCCCCTGGACAGGACACCTGGCCCTCTAACTCACTAAGGTGTAGAAAGGCAGATGGCAGTGTGTTCCCAGAACTTTCCAAAGGAACTGATTTACCTATTAGCATGAAACTCATCAATCTGCTTAGAGTCTGGCAGCTCACAGGTGACCATATTTGTGAGGAAGTACCCATGTTTGCTTGCAGAACTACATAAGCATCTCCCAAGAAAACCAGTAGGGTCTCCAAACTTCACAGACTAAGAAGATATGGCCCCAATATCAGTGTTATCACTTGGCTAGGAGCTAGTCAAAAGGTCCAAGTCATAAATTTAGTTCCATTAGCTTCACTCAGATTAGAAAAAGTGTGTCGTGGCCATAAAATAAACCTTAGAATTGGCTTATCTCTCAAGCATCAATAGAGTGTAAAAGAACCCAAACCTAACAGTACATGAAGAGCTTTCAAATTTATCACCAGTAATGAAAAGTATCTTCTGTGGTACCCTATTTGCTGAATATTAGGGGTTAATTAACTCTATTAACAAACTATGACTTTATATTAGAGTACCACTTGTAAATTTCCAGGATGTCTTCAGGTCAATTGCTACATATGATATACCAACAGCTCTATAAATCAGATGGGATGATGTATGATATCACCTAGCCACCTGAAAAACAAAAAATTTCCAAATCATGTTGCTAACCAGCAAAGGTGATGTATTTGTGTGCATATGTATGCATGTACATGTGTACTCACACAGACCACAAGTGTTTATACCAAAGGGCTGCTATATAGACACTGGTAGTGACATAGTCCAAAAAAGAATAGATTGCATGGAAGAGAAAGCATAGAAAAAACTTACTAAGCTAGTCTAAATCATCTTATAAAAGCCCATCACATTCTCTCTCAGAAAACTAGGTTGTCAGTGACTATACTAAATGCCAAAGTAGATTGTTGCCACATCATGTTTACTTGTTTGCTCTTAAAGAAAAAAGATCTAGGACAAGCCCTCAGTTCTTGGTTTAATTTCATTTGAAATCTCTCATTATTGTGACTGTTAGCAGCAGTAGCATCACTATCATTTTTATTATTTTGGGGGGATGGAAACTCAAACTCTATCAATATGAGGATGGCCACATGGCAAAGACAACTACTTATTCAATCATTTGAGGTACATTATTGTCAATCCCTCATATGTTTACCTGAAGTTTCAAATATGAGAGTTCCTGAACATGCAGTCTGAAACTCAGTTGGAGACTATAGATAGGTTAGCATCCAACACACGTGAATAGCAGAACTCAGGTTCAGGCAGCAGAATTGACTTCATTAGGTTATCAAAAATTTAGATTCCTTAACTGTTTGAATAATGAAAGTTTAAAAATATCTCTTCCTCTTAGAAAATATGCAGAGAGCCAAGATTTTGATCTTGCTAAGCAGAATCAGACATGATGAAGAGCTCCTTATTGTTTTTCTTCTGATAAAACAATTAGCAACCTATTCACTAGAATCACTGATGGACACCAGTTCATTCAATAAGTCATTGTGTTTCCTGCAATTCAGTCTTCCCACACTTTTTCTCAAGCGCAGTCATTGGCTGGTTACCCTCTTTGGGGGAAGACAAGCCCTTGAAGAAACAATAGCTACAGCGTTTCTGAACTGCACCCTGGAAATCACAGCCCAACACGCTGCAGGGGTGAAAGGCAGTGCCCAGTCCTACATCTTTGAAAGGATGGCTTATAAATAGCCCAGGGTACTTTCCTGTTTGGAGAACTCAGTAACAGCTGTTCATTGCCCACATTTCTTTCATACTTCCCTCTCCACCACAAAACCCCCCACAAACTAGCACTGGCTATAGGAATGGGCATTATTCAACATCAATGTGCCGTCAAAAATAGCACAGGAAGAGTTATAGACACAATGAAGGGAAAAACAAGGAAAACTTAGGAGGAGTAGAGAGAGTAGGGAGGAGATACTTTTAAACAATGTAAAATTTAAAATAAGCAGGAAGGCAAGAAAGAAAGACCAGGATTTGAAAAGCTTGCTTCTAAGAAGTGATAGGGTGGTGAGAGCAGGGTGCACCAAGGTTTTTATGAACTCTGACACTAATTAGCCATGCGGTCTTGGGAATACCCCCGAACCTCTCCAGGCTTCTTCCGTAAAATGGGAAGAGGTGGAGAAAACACAGCTAGACTGTCTCTGAAAATCAAATCCCCTCTAATTTTGACAGTGTCACATTGTATGAAAGGATACAGAATGTGAACTACTGGACAGTACGTGAGATGGGAGGAACACTGGATTTACCCTCCAAATATTAAAGTTCCAGTTCCCCATCGGAGGTCACTGAGGGGTTTCCAGGTGAGGGAAACTGAAGCACACTCAGCTGCCTGGCTGCCGCTGGCCCCAGCTGAGGAGGACCGCTCAGGGGTGCTGAGCACGCCGTTCACACCCCCCAGCGACTGCAGCTGAGGAGGACCGCTCAGGGGTGCTGAGCACGCCGTTCCCACCCCCCGGCGACTGCAGCTGAGGAGGACCGCTCAGGGGTGCTGAGCACGCCGTTCCCACCCCCCGGCGACTGCAGCTGAGGAGGACCGCTCAGGGGTGCTGAGCACGCCGTTCCCACCCCCCGGCGACTGCAGCTGAGGAGGACCGCTCAGGGGTGCTGAGCACGCCGTTCCCACCCCCCAGAGACTGCAGCTGAGGAGGACCGCTCAGGGGTGCTGAGCACGCTGTTCCCACCCCCTCAGCGACTGCAGCTGAGGAGGACCGCTCAGGGGTGCTGAGCATGCCGTTCCCACCCCCCGGCGACTGCAGCTGAGGAGGACCGCTCAGGGGTGCTGAGCACGCCGTTCCCACCCCCCGGCGACTGCAGCTGAGGAGGACCGCTCAGGGGTGCTGAGCACGCCGTTCCCACCCCCCAGAGACTGCAGCTGAGGAGGACCGCTCAGGGGTGCTGAGCATGCCGTTCACACCCCCCAGCGACTGCAGCTGAGGAGGACCGCTCAGGGGTGCTGAGCATGCCGTTCACACCCCCCAGCGACTGCAGCTGAGGAGGACCGCTCAGGGGTGCTGAGCATGCCGTTCACACCCCCCAGAGACTGCAGCTGAGGAGGACCGCTCAGGGGTGCTGAGCACGCCGTTCCCACCCCCCAGAGACTGCAGCTGAGGAGGACCGCTCAGGGGTGCTGAGCACGCTGTTCCCACCCCCTCAGCGACTGCAGCTGAGGAGGACCGCTCAGGGGTGCTGAGCACGCCGTTCCCACCCCCCAGAGACTGCAGCTGAGGAGGACCGCTCAGGGGTGCTGAGCACGCCGTTCCCACCCCCTCAGCGACTGCAGCTGAGGAGGACCGCTCAGGGGTGCTGAGCATGCCGTTCACACCCCCCAGAGACTGCAGCTGAGGAGGACCGCTCAGGGGTGCTGAGCACGCTGTTCCCACCCCCTCAGCTACTGCAGCTGAGGAGGACCGCTCAGGGGTGCTGAGCATGCCGTTCCCACCCCCCAGCGACTGCAGCTGAGGAGGACCGCTCAGGGGTGCTGAGCACGCTGTTCCCACCCCCTCAGCGACTGCAGCTGAGGAGGACCGCTCAGGGGTGCTGAGCACGCTGTTCCCACCCCTCAGAGACTGCAGCAGCTCCCGACAGCCACATGGTCCAATTCTCAGAGACTCACAAACACAGAATTCCCTCCTGACTTCGATGGCGCCCACAGGAAGGTCCCTTCCCAAGACTCACAAAGTCAGGATGGCAGATGGCACGGCCCCGACGGAAGGCTGTGTAGTGTTCGGGTAAAGAGCACACGCACTAGAGTCAGACAAACCTTCAACTGTGACTTGGCTGAGTACCAGATTTGTTACCTTCGGAAATTTCTTAATATTTCTCTGATCTTCAATTGTTGTGCTTTTTCCTTTACTTTCTTTTTTTAATTTTATTTTATTGGGGTGACACTGGTTAACATAAATATTCAGGTTTCAGGTGCCCAATTCTGTGCCACATCTCTGTACACTGCACTGTGTGTTCACCTCCCCAAGGCAAGCCTTCACCCACCATTTATCCCCTCACACCCTCCTCCGCCGCCCCCCAATCTCTACACTGTTGTCCATGTCCATGTAGATTTTTTGCTTTTTTTAAAATTTCCAAAATGTAAATAGAAATGCAGTTCTGAGTATTAAATTAGTGATCAAAGTGCATACGACAGAATAAGCATGCAATATACATTATCTACTATTATTTGTTAACGTTATTTTCATGGAGTGTTTTACTTGCTTACATGGAGAAATGTTTTTTGTTTGTTTGTCCTCCAGGACTTTCAACCTCCTAAATCACCTTATCTTTGATTTAACAACAACAAAAACACCAACCCTTCTAGCATGGGATGGCCAGGTAGCAGCTGATGACACTGATTAAAGCTCTAGCAGGCAGGCAAAGAGCAGTCTGTACGCCCCTAATGCTCACCATTTAGTGAGCCAACCTGAACATTTAAAAACCAGACACCAGTTTGATAGTTTCCTAGAGTAATAAATGCAAAATTTTACACCTACCCTAGACATGCCAAGTGTTTCCCTTACACCTCACCCCCATCAAAAAAAGATTACACAGCACATCTTCATGTTGGCAATCTCACAAGATAGGACATTTCCTCTGCTTCTGCTACGGTTGAACTGTGCTGAGAAATCAGTCAACACTAAATGGAAATGACAGGCATATGTGCTTGTCTGAAGTGAGGATCCTAGCTTCTGTTAGGCTTTCCTGTAGACCGAGGGTTAGCCCCTCTACAAAGGCCCCCAACGAACAAGTCACCTTCAGTGAGAGAAGAACACTCTTAGAAACTAGTTAATGCTCAGGGAGCTGGAACCTATAAGTGTGTTACAAAGGGAACCTTTCCTGGCAAAGCCAGGAGAGCCGACAGTCTTCCAGCCAGACGGATTTGTGTGTATTCTGTTTGAAAGCAAGCACTTTGACAGAACTACCTTTTCTAGTGAATTTTACTTCTAAATCTCGTCGACATGTTTTCTTCCAGCAAAATAGAGTCATAGAATTTTAAAGCAGCCAGAGATCTCACACAGCCTTTAGTTGAAATACTTGATTTTATTCACCCAATTAATTACTTGTCTGTATTTTAAAGTAGATCCCAAATGAAATAAATCTCAGCCCTAAGAAATCACACACAACATATGGCTTTGGGTTTTGTTTGTTTGTTTGCTGGACACTGCATAAATCTGCCCAAATGTCCAAGGCCCTGGATGCAGGAGCCATTGATTTGAAATGGACATGGCAACAAAGATATGTGTAAGGACCTACCAGGAAAAACATAACACCCAGAGTCCAGAAATTCAATCTAAGTGGTGAAAATTGCAATGATCAACTATTAAAACCTTTGGGTTTGCTTTCACACTGAAAAATAGCCAGGCTCCCAAGGGGAGACTTCCAGGGCACTAGGTAAAGGTGATTGCCGAGGAGGATGGGAGAAATAGGCTCAGGGGTCTGGAGGAATAGGAGCCAGGGATTCTCAGAGATAGGGACTTGGTCCTTGTAGTCAAGACCCCCGCCCCCTTGGCCATCTCGTCCTTTTTGACATAACAATTTCCCCAATATCCAGGTTACAAGCACTCATGACAAAACTCTCTCTGCCCGGCATCCATGACTACACCTGGAGCTGGGCACAGCTCAGATATTGTGGCAGCCCTAACTCCCACATCCCAGGTGGAGTCTGTCTGCCAGGCTAAGAATGCACCATAGAGAGTAGATATGGTGATGCTAGTTTCACTAGAGCCCTCAGGGTGATTCCAAAACTGGTCCAGAAAGCAACACAAGTGAATCCTTATCAACAATGTCTTTAGACTTCTCAGGCCTACTGAGTGAGCAACTAAGACCCATCCTATAGCAGCAACGTGTGTGCAGAGAAGTCTAAGAGACTCAACAAGGTGATGACTGAATCTAAGAGCATCTCTGAGCAAATGAAGCTAGGCAGGAAAGAGGAAGAACAAATGAAAAGGGTCCCATCAAAAATTCAAACCACTGTCCCTGTGGCACACAGGATATTCTGCACTATCAACATAATGAAGACTCTGACCAGGAAGTGGCACAGTGGCTAGAGGGTCAGCCTAGGATGCTGAGGACCCAGGCTTGAAATCCCAAGGTCACCAGCTTGAGCATGGGGTCACAGACATGTCCCCATGGTTGCTGGCTTGAAGCCCAAGGTCGCTGGCTTGAGCAAGGGGTCACTGGCTTGGCTGGAACCCCCTGTTAAGGAACATATGAGAAAGCCATCAATAAATAACTAAGGTGCCTCTTCTCAGCTTCTCATCTCTCTCCCTTTCTGTCTGTCTGTTTCTCTCTCTCAAAAAAAAAATCATAATAAAAACAAGGTCTGGATCCCATCGACTAGGGTTTTCTCAGAAGGAAAGTCAAGTGAGGACACTGGGAGCAGACACCTTATGTATCACCACCCAGCATTAGGACAACAGTTTTAACCACTGGCCATAACCAGGCTGCTAGCCCCAAGAAAACAGAACTGACACAGTTGACTACAAACTTTCTGGTGCTGGAGTCCAAGGAAATGTTCCTTTTTGCCAAGCCATCTTGGTGGACTCAAGTTCTGGCTGTTTGTTTTATATTTGCTGAGTTCACGATTTGTTCTATGATTTCTGTGAGTGCTCCCAAAAGAGAGTTCTAAAGTAGGCCTGCTTGCTTTCTTGGGGGGAAAAACCCCAGAAAACAGAAGAAACCAGGGAAGCATTAAACTGGGAATATGAGAAATGAATAGAATTTGATGTTAGGCGACAGAGAACATACAAAGTTCTCAAACTCAGCTCACATTCACCTAAGACAGCAGTTCTCAACCTGTAGGTCGCGACCCCGGCAGGGGAAGGACCAAAACACAGAGGTCACCTAAAGCCGTCGGAAATACATGTGAGAGGTAACCAGAGAGTGTACAACTAAGTGGAACAACAAGTTGATGCTTCTCTCTCTCTCTCTTTTCTCCCTTCTTCCCCTTCCCCATCCAAAATCAATGGAAGAACTTTGAAAAAATTCTGACTCTGTGGTATTAAAAAATGTTTTTTTCCATTTATTTGAGAGAGGGAGGGGGGGAAGGGCATAAGAAGCATCAATTCATTGTTCCACCTAGTTGTTCTATTTTGTTAAGTACTCACTGATTGCTTCTTGTATGTGCCCTGACAGGGCAGGGAGTGGGAGGGTCTATCCCATGCCCTCTGGCATGCTGGATCAATGCTTTACCCACTGAGCCACCCAGCCAAGGCTACTCTGTGACTCTTAACTCTTGCTGATTTAATATCAAATCCAGTTACATTAATCCACAATTCCTTTAAAAAAGAATTCATAGCCTAAGGACCTCTTTCTGACAACTCTTTCCTGGACTGAAAGAGCAGGGAGTGATCAGGAGCCATCTTGCTATTGCTCAGAACAGAAGTCACAAGGAGAGGAACAAGGTGTGAAATCCATGGGACTGCGCTCATGGCTATCAAAATCCCGCATGTTCTCTTCCCAAGGCCAAGGTTATGAATGGTCTCTGCACTAGTCAGTCTGACACACTGCTCTGAATTTACTTCAGCATAAGCTCTACCTGAAGCTGTCATGTGATGTTACAATAAGCATCTCACCAAGTGCCAGTGCATAGTCAGATGTAGCTAGGGAAGGTCACTGTGCCCTAATAAACAGGTCTAGAAACTTTTTGCAATTCTAAAAGATACTCTAATCTTGATGAAATTTACATTTTGCTGCTATAACTCAATGTGCTGTGGGCAGGCCCAGGTGTACAGCAGTCGAAAAGTGGGGTAGCATGAGTACCAATACAGGTCCATAGGGCAGCAAGAAACTGGACTGGGCATAGGAAAAAGAAAAAATAGCTAAAAGTAAAAATTACCATTTGCTACTGCCCAAACATCTCTATTCTATTCTTGTCCAATCGTATCACATGGTTTTGGCAAGCTTACAAATCCTGGCGATGGTCTGGTGGACACTACAGAAGTGTCCTGTGAACCTAACCTGCGGTGCCACGAGAGCAAGGTGTTTATCTGCTTTTGCGTAAAGATGGGTCTCCAACACTGAAAATGGGACCTGGCACATGCAGGTGCTCATGAACTATTGAACCAATTGAAAAAAAAAGAAATGAATTAATAAGAATCTTGGTTTTGGGTTTCCTGATGGATTCTTAGGGCATTATATATTGTAGTTACAAAGACCTTTGTGTTTAATTGACCTCTTGTACAGTTAAAAACTTTCCACTCGTTATTTTACATAGCTAACTTTTCCATGTGCTTACAATATGAAAATGACCAATAATTAGAATGTGCCATGCCACTGAAATAAAGAAGTGAGTGGACTGAATAGATGATGTGACCAAGTCCAGGTGAAAGACAGTGTTGTGAAAGAAAGGACCTGGAAGGTCTCGGCTCAGCCAGCTGCCCTGTGTGCCACCACTTGAAGACTGCTCACTACCTGGGAAGCAATATGGCAAAAAAATAGAGGTCAAGTTTTTCTCACTTACCCAAGAATTCATTCTGACATCAGAGGATAGGTTTATGGGAATATGTTGGTAGCCCTTTAACTTATTCTACATGCATTCTTTGGCTGGAATTCCTGTTCAGAGACAATGCTATATAGACCATAATAGAATAGGGATTAAGAGGCCTGTATAGGACCCTTTTCTATTCTTTTATCATTATAAAGACGAACATTTGCCTCTGCAACTTGAGACCGACTCTTTATTGCACATTAACTGTCCATCTTTACCAGCCCAGAAGCTAGACAGGATTGCCAAGAAATTTGTTAATAGAACCTACTTTCCACCTTGCTCAAAATCTGGAGCCTAGAACTTTTCCCATATTCTTACTTCTTGCAAACTAAATGTCTCCATTCTTTCAGAATAGCCTTCTTTTCATGGCCTTAGCTCAACTTTTTCTTGGGTTTTCCCAAAACCAGTCTCTGTGCCTCGAATCATACATCCCTTCAATCCACTTCCCATGCTTCCATCTCAGATGGGATTCTGAAAGGCAGGCCTGCTTGTATTCCGATGTATCAGAAAACCAATTCCTTAACACGGCATAGAAAACCCTTTATGGTCTGGCTCCTGTCATCCTCTTCAGCCTCATATCCAACTTCTCTTCTGGTGACAATCTACCTCCCAACTCTACCCACCCCCTTGCCATTCCTGAAACACTCTTATTCTCTCAGACTACTGTGCCTTTTCCTATACAGTTCTCCATCCAAAACGTCCCTCCCTCTGTCATCTGCCTCCCAATCTCCTCTAATCCAGACTAAACTTCCAGTAGCTTTCCCTAAATCCCTTAAAAAGCAGACATCCAGCCCAATCCCCCTCTGTGTTTCCCCACTGCCTTCTCCTTCTATCATAGAAACTGTAACACTTAATTGACAATTTTTTGTTTGCTTACCTCTCCCTGAAGTTAAAAACTGTGTTTCATTTATGTGAACACACAGAGACATACAGCACAGTTCTCAACATACAGTTAATGCTCACTCTGGCTGCTGACCAGATGAATAAATTCATCACTGTCTCCCAGATCTGTCTTTCCATCCTTCCTACTAAGAATTTAGTTGCTGATTTCCCAGATACCAGAAAGCAGTCACTTAAGTACTTAAAAATAAATCAACTGAACTGATAATGCCACTTGGGAGACTGAGGGGATAGAAAACATGTCCTACTATTTCCCAGACAAGGATATTGGTCTGTGGGAAATAAAGAACAAAAATTACTATATTTGAAAGGGGAAACTGAAAATAAAATATTTGGCAGAGGTTCTGCAATAGGATGCCTTGTCTTCAAGGGCCACAAACACACCAATCCTTAGTGCAGTCGACATGGGGACTTGACCAAGCAAGACATGCAGAGTTGTACACATTGAGAATGAGCTGATAAACAGCTGTTACCTGCCAAGAACAATTATGACTTATACTCATCCAAGATTTGTAAAACCCAACTACAGAACAGCTTGTGTAGTTATAGCACCTGCTGTTTCTTGACAGCTTGCTTCTGAAGGGCTGTAGTTACTCGTGCAGAGAAAGACCTCCCAATGACCAGATAATAGGATTCAGTCCAGAGGCACAGGCATGGATGAAGTGGGAAGGCGGGGGCTTAATCATTCCTACCTAGAAATAAACCCACTAACTTTTCTGGGTATTATACATAGTAAACCAGAGTAGGATTATCAGCTAAAATTACATTTAAAATAAACAAATAGTAAAACATTTCCTTGCTGGTTACTCTCAGGCAAATTTAATGCCTCATATAATGTAAAGATATCTCAAGATCCAAATTGAATTAAATTACACACTTGCTTTGACAGAGCATATGCTTATTCAGAAGTTCATTTAAACCAGGAACATGCACAAAATCAAACAAAATACAAAGCTACAAAAAAATTTTTTAACCAGTGTCTCAAGTCAAACATAATCTAACTAAATGTGTTTGGAGATGATATTAGCAAACAAAATCAACATTTTGACATTTTGTATAGAAAACCCACCAATAGCCCTGGCCGGTTGGCTCAGCGGTAGAGCGTCGGCCTAGCGTGCGGAGGACCCGGGTTCGATTCCCGGCCAGGGCACACAGGAGAAGCGCCCATTTGCTTCTCCACCCCTCCGCCGCGCTTTCCTCTCTGTCTCTCTCTTCCCCTCCCGCAGCCAAGGCTCCATTGGAGCAAAGATGGCCCGGGCGCTGGGGATGGCTCTGTGGCCTCTGCCCCAGGTGCTAGAGTGGCTCTGGTCGCAACATGGCGACGCCCAGGATGGGCAGAGCATCGCCCCCTGGTGGGCAGAGCGTCGCCCCTGGTGGGCGTGCCGGGTGGATCCCGGTCGGGCGCATGCGAGAGTCTGTCTGACTGTCTCTCCCTGTTTCCAGCTTCAGAAAAATGGAAAAAAAAAAAAAAAGAAAACCCACCAATACTGGCTTAACAAGTAGTCCTTGTTAAATCTTAGTTGAATCCCTGATTGCGTACAGCAGAAGAAAGCCATATAGAAGCAGAAAACCTGCTCACCTAGGAAAGAATCAACCTTGTAGTTGACACAGAGTACATCTCTTGAGCCCAAGACTGGGTTACTTGTTAATTTCTGTCTGAAATAACCTGCTTTACAAACATCACAGTCTTTGCATGTTTCATGGTCAGCTCCAGTCCAATGTCTTCTGCAAGGTTCACTCTGAGTCCTCTAGCTCACGTTCATCGCTCTTTCCTTGATGATTTATAGGACTCACTGTCTATTTCTCTTGATTTTGCATGTAATTTACATGTGATCACAACAGTACTTGACAAAATTTAGGGATAGTGCTAAGCACATAGCATCTACTTTGTGACCCTTTGGTGGCAACTTAACATTGGCAAGGCTTGTGTTTCTAAGGTATAGGGCCCAGTCAGCCATCAGTGTCAGCATCACCTGGGATTGTTAAATATGCAAATCATGGCCCTGGCCAGTTGGTTCAGTGGTAGAGCATTGGCCTGATGTGTGGATGTCCTGTGTTCAATTCCCAGTCAGAACACACAGGAGAAGTGACCATCTGCTTTTCCACTCCTTCCCCTCTCTCTCCTCCTCCCACAGCCAGGGTTTGATGGATTCAAGCAAGGTGGCCCCAAGTGCTGAGGATGGCTCCATGGCCTCTGCCTCAGGTACTAAAAATAGTTTGGTTGCCAAGTAACAGAGCAATACCCCAGATGGGCAGAGCATTGGGTGGATCCCAGTTGGGACACATGTGGGAGTCTATCTCTCTGCCTCCCCTGTTCTCACTTAATTAAAAAAATGCAACCAGCCCTGGCCAGTTGGCTCAATGATAGAGCATTTGCCTGGTGTGTGAAAGTCCCAGGTTGGATTTCCGACCATGGCACACAGGAGAAGCGCCCATCTGCTTCTCCACTCTTCCCCCTCTCCTTTCTCTCTGTCTCTCTTTTCCTTTCCCACAACCAAGGCTTCACTGGAGCAAAGTTGACCTGGGCGCTGAGGATGGCTCCATGGCCTCCACTTCAGGTGCTAGAATGGCTCCGATTGCTGTGGATCAATGGCTCAAATGGGCCATGCATCACCCCCTGGTGGGCATACCGGGTGGATCCCAGTCAGGTGCATGCAGGAGTCTGTCTGCCTCCTGTCACTTCTCACTCCAAAAAAATATCCAAAAAAAAAAAAAAAAATGCAAATTATGTCCCCTCCCAAACCTGCAAAATCAGAAACTCTGGGGTGAGACCAGGAAATTGACATGTTAATGAGCATTCCTTGTGATGTAGTATCAAGTAGGAGAATGATTGTATTAGGATTACAAATTCTTATCTATTTGGAAAAATTTAACCAGTTTATAAGAAGAGGGAAAGATCAAGATTCTTGTAATGGATTCAAAGAAGTTAAATAAATGCAATTTTCTTTGTAAAGAAATACTTCTTACAAAAATTAGGCATAGTAACATTAGACATCCAAAACAAACAAACAAACAAAAACAGGAAAACATTTGTCTGTCAGAGCAACACAGGTGATATTTCTAATTATTAGAATTGCTTAGTACTGAGTGTCAGGACAGCCACAGCCTCCTGAATGAATTGAGATTCTGTGCTGAATGAATGTGCAAAGCTTATTCCCATGGAAACTGAGCACTATACAGATTGATAGGGTTATAGAACATATAACTGAGGTAAGGCAATTGCCAATTTTAAAAGATTAGCATTGAAAATTTGACACAACACATTTATTTTCCAAATATCAGATGTGCCTCATCTATATTCAAGGATAAAGCACTGTCAAAATTTGATTTAAGAGAAAGAAAAAGCTCTACTACAACACAGCCTATTGTCTTTGAGCCCAGGCCAAAATGAGGCAGAGCTCTGTTTCCTTAATACTGCTTTAATGACAAGGAGGCTGTATGAACATTGGAATTACACGGGTTACTATGGCTTCCTGCCTGAGAATTCAGGATGCCAAGTTTCAGGCACTAGCAAAGCTATGAATGGGAAGATCAGGGGCTCACAAATAGTTTCCCACCCCAAGCCCAGCCACAGAGCATCAGCAGGAGCACTGCCAGGAGGTATCGGAGCGTTAACAGTGGTCACTTTTCTAGACACCCCTTCTGTGGTTTTTATTAATCACCTTGTCACATAGGACACTTTTCCTGGGTAAAAAAAGGTTGTGCCATTTTCCAAGGATGAGCATGAGGAACTATGGGTAAGTTTTTAGAAATTAAATTTAATGGGGTGGCATTGATCAACAAGAATACGTAGGTTTCAGGTGAACATCTCAATAGCATTTGAACTGTTGGTTGAGTTATGTGCCCATCACCCAAAGTTAAATCATTTTCCATCACCATATATTTGTCTCCCCCTTACTCCCTTCTCCCTAACCCCTCCCTCTGGGGACCACTTCAGTTTTATCTCTATGAGTTTTATCCATGACTGTTTGTAGATGGACCCCCACTAAATCCCCCACCCAGAGCCCTGTTTAGCAATTTACTTACCAAAACCCTGTCACTCTTGCCTTACCTTCCAAACTATAAAACTGAAAACTACCATTTCACAATGTAAAGCATAGCTCTCAAAAGTAAGTGTTTACAAAAACAACCTAAAATGTGTGTGTGGCATAGGTTGCTTATTGACTTTTTTTTTTCCTTCACAAAAACCTAAGTTGCTAAAACCTGAAATGAGATTTCAAAGACTTCATCCCTGTAAGAAGCTCCACGATTAGAGAAGTGGAGGATGTTAGAGCTAGAAGGGGTCTCGGTTGTCTGAGTAGATACTATGCATAAGCACGGCTCTGCGGGCTGCATTTACTCATTTTGAACATTTTGGTTTGTGTCACCCGAGATTCTCTGTATCTCTCTGAGCACTTAGAGATAAGATCCCCTCTGGTTACTGCTGTTATTCACTGGACAGAAGCCTGCATCTGAGTGTAGCTAGCTCTGCTTTGAACTTGTTTGCTTTCCTACCTGTTGGTCACAGTCATATATAAAATTTGGAAAAACCCACATGACCCAAGGAACAAACAAACACATCATTTGCAGGTCTAAGCAAACTTCTTTTATTCACTGTAATTCAACTATAATGTAAATCTAAGAAAATTTAAGCTTCAATTCTTTAAAAAATATTCAGTCATGTAGACAATCTATTCCAAATCTTTCAAAGCAGTATGGTCTTACAATTTATTCAACCCCTGTGAAGTTTACAAAAGTGTGACTTTTGACAAGACTTTTCCTTATCTACAGCTCAAGCTTGCCTACCAGATTGGAGACACTGCTCCTTTGACACGTGTCTTTCTGCAGTCGAGTTTGGAAAGCTGAAGAGCCTTGAGACACACCTTGAGTGTGAGGTCTGCTAACTAGACATAGCAATAATTGACCTCAAATATCAAAATGTCAACTGGAATAGTTGCTCTGAAGGAGGCAACAGTACCCTTGGCAAAACAGAATCCTTAAACTCATTGTAAAGCTTACACGGTGGCTTTACGCAAAGAGGTAAGTCCGAACATTTAACTGGGATTATAGACTGACTTTTAAAATGTCTATCTTGAGAGATTTGAAAGAAATCTAAGCAAATAACTCATTGTCAGATAATATAAATTACCTAACATTAAATTTTCCTCAGAATTGAATCTTTGTAAGAGGCTTCTTTTGAGAATGATACAGCTGTAACATTAATTTCTTTCCCACACATCTCTCCTTTCCCTCCTCACCAATGTCTGCAATTCAATCATTAGACATGTCCAACTTCATCCCTTCCTAAAACGCAGCACAGAAGAGAGCTCTGCTAGCCTTTCTCTCATTGAAACTCCATTTCTTTTGCTGGGAGCACGTTGATATCTGGAATATTATTTTTTCCTTCTTTGGTATTCTTTACCCTCTGCTAGGCCCTTGACTTTACAGAAGCACTGAGCTCCAAGAAACATGGCAGATGATCGGCTCTGTCCTCTGATCACAAAGACAAAAGGGTGAATGAAGAAGCTCAAGCTCAGAAGAGAAAGGAGAATTTGTTCCAAGTGACTCAGTCAGTTAATGACAAAGCTGGGACCAGAACTGTGGAGCCCACAGCCACTCAGAAATTCACTCCCCAGCATTGACTGAGTCCTGCTGTGTGCTGGGGACTATGATATATTCGGGGGACATGGCAATGAAGACTACAAAAATTTTTTTCCTATGGAAGCTTGAGATCAAAGTGAGTTAGCCAGACTCAAAAACCAGTAGTTAAAATGACTCTACCTACGTGAGTGTAATTATAGCAGTTGATCCTTAATTAACCTTTGTTGATTTGATCTAAGGAATTTATTTATTGAGATATAAAAATTATTGACATAGAATATTTCATCTAAAAACAAGTAACAGAACTTAGATTCCAGACAGGTTTTTAACTAAGATAAAAGCAAACTGAATTTTAACTTTAATAATGCAATTTTTTTCATTTACAGAATATGAATAGAGAACCAAGCATTTTAATTATATAGTAAGGATTAAAGTTGTGTTTATTTATTTAGTCAATTTATTAGGTGTGTATACAAAGAATATTGACACAGAAATCTTGATTAGTTTTGATGTTCAGTCTAACTGGTTACTTTTAACAATAGCTAAGTTATTAACTTTTCTAATAGATCAATTTGTCCATTGTCATGGATGATGGTGAATCTTATTCAAGTGTGAACCTTAGTCCATCCGATTTTCCATGAATTCTCTCAGATAATTAGTTTCAAGAAATACCACTGTGTGGCACCTTATCATTTCCAGTCCTCTTGGGAACACCTAAAAAATGTGACAAGAACACTAACTACAAAATTCAATAGGGAAGTGTTATTAACAGTCAATCCTGAGCATGCAGTTTTTGCCTCATGGAAGCATCAACCCCTCCCTAGATTTCTGAGTGCCCACTGAATTCATATGCTTGGTTTCCCCAGTATCTCAGAACTCCATGATGGCTCTGTCTGGCTTACTTGTACATATCTTCAGCTGATTCATATGTGCCTTTTCCCAAATGTATTGGCTTTATCCAGTTTGGGAAAAGGGCAGAAAATAGAATGCTTAGATTGTAATCTGCCATTTCAGTGGCCCTTTGCTAATGCTCATACACACACATGTGGACCATTGTCCCTCTGGGACATCGCATAAATGCTGGCTGATTTCCAAGGGCTGAGAGAGCAGAGAAGAAACTGGATTCATTTATTAAAATACAGTTGTGTGTGAGTGTTGTTGTTGTTTGTTTGGTTTGTGTGGTCATTATTTTCTAGTCTTTTTCCTTTGACCAAAGAGTCACTGCCTGTCCCTGGAGAATTATTCCAGTCTCAAGAGTGACTTAGTCCTCGCTTGACCAGGCGGTGACATAGTGGATAGAGTGTTGGAATGGGATGCAGAGGACCCAGGTCCGAAATCCCAATGTCGCCAGCTTGAGCGCGGGCTCATCTGGTTTGAGCAAGGCTCACCAGCTTGAGCCCAAGGTTGCTAGCTTGAGCAAGAAATCACTTGGTCTGCTGTAGCCCCCTGGTCAAGGCACATATGAGAAAGCAATCAATAAACAACTAAGGTGCCACAACGAAGAATTGATGCTTCTTATCTCTCTCCCTTCCTGTCTGTCCTTATTTGTCCCTCTCTCTGTCTCTCTGTCACAAAAAAAAAAAGAAAAAAAAAAAAGAGTGACTCAGTCCTCTACCCTCTTCCCTCGGAATGTTATATATCCAGATTATACTCTTGACATTCATAAGGGCCAAAACACAAAAGGACTCCTGCGCACAGGTGTCCAGGCACATGCTTTGAGCCTCTCTGACTTCCATCCATGTGGCTTCACACAGGAGCTGTAACCAGAGCTCTGAAGGAAGTATCACAAAAATTTGAAAAAAAAAAAACAAAACTGAGTTTTAAAAATAGCTATAATTTTAAAGACTATAATAGGAGCACAGTGCCTTGAACATAAGGTGCTCAGTGAGATTTGATTAACCAATGAATAAATACTAAGCTTTCAATTGCATCTAAAAAATATGAAGCTTCCCTCCCTGTGGAGGTGGCACCTTAAAAAAAGGCGACACTTCTCCTTGCTTGTGGAACAGCGGGCATCGGCAATGATCTTAGGTCCTGTCCAGGTAAGTAAGCCTGCTTCCCAGGCAACTAAGAGTTGCCCAGCTCTCAGGCAAGGGCAAACTACCTCTGGTGATTTAATTAAGAATATGTGTGCTTCACTCAAAATACTCACTAGATGAAATTTCACTTAGTGGAAGAGAGATGCATAAAAGGAACAAAGCTGCCTGACCTGTGGTGGCACAGTGGATAAAGCGTCGACCTAGAATGCTGAGGTCACCGGTTCAAAACCCTGGGCTTGCTTGGTCAAGGGATATATGGGAGTTGATGCTTCCTGCTCCTCCCTCCCCATTCTCTCTCTCCCTCTCTCTCTCTCCTCTCTATAAATTAATTAAAAAAATAAAAAGATAAACTATTCTTTAAAAAAAAAAAAAAAAGGAACAAAGCCAGTACCACCAGCTACAACTGTTTTCACTTCAATAGAGAGATTGTTATCATTCAGTTTTTTCTTTCAGCCAGACATTCATGGAACATGGTTGAATGCTCTCCTCTACCAGGCACTGGGGTGTGACCGTGAAGAAGTGAAAGCTGCTATTCCTAACCTTAGTTTTCTCTTTATCACAGTTCTAATTGTTACTGGGTTATAATTTTTAACTTTCTCAAACAATGTTTTTTACACTTGTGTCACATGATCCCTATATAAGTCCAGAAGAAAATGGAGGCTCAGACAAGGTTCAAGGATTTGAAGAGGGCACCCAGCTAGTGAGCAGCAGAGCAGGATCTTGTGTGTTTGACATCATTAAGAAGTGGACCTCATTTCCACTAGCCAGGTTCCTTTACCACTCTGAGGAGCCCTGCAGCAACATGCCTATCCACAGGGGCAGCGGTCTGCAGCTGGACCTCTCAAGACACAGGACCCTGAACATCAAAAATGTGACTTGCATGGCTACTTTTACTAATTACCACTGTTTTTGGTTTTCTAATTTTCTGTCGGGATCTGGCAATCATATTGTTAAAAGCGTGAACTAGAATGGCGGGGTAGGAAGCGATACTGATAAATCTCCCCCAAAACTCAACAAGATCTTCAACCAGAAACAGAAAAACCTGTACTTGGAGCCTCCAGATGCTTCGCAATACACCTGAACGTATGGTCGAGTGAAAAATTGGCTAAATATATAACCAAACCCCGAAGGAAATTGGGAGTAAGAAATGCTCCACCTTCCTCAATAACCTAAACAGGGCGGCTTTCTCTGGTAACTGTGAATATAGAAACTGAGGCGGGCAAAGGGGGTGAATAGATCCAGGCCGCGGCACAAACGGCCGAACCAGGCTGTGGCACAGAGATCCAAGCCGAGGAAAAACTGATCCTGTGGCAATCCGGGCAATACAAGCTAACACTCGCGCCAAACCCAAACAAAGAAAGACAAGTGGGGCAGCCATTTTACCCGATCTCCTGGTTGGTGCGCAGTTAGTGGGCGAGAGATTTCTTCCTGGGCCCCGGGAGTGGGTGCCCGTGTTGCCCCACGGAGAGGCAGAGTCGGAGGCCTTTCTGTGAGCCGAGGGCGGAGTCTCTGGGCAGCCCCAGTGCCCTGGGAAAGCCGAGCACGGGAGGGGGCGAGAACTAATTCCAACGGTGAAAATTTTCCGTGCTGGTGGGGGTTTCACTCAGAGGGAAACGCAGCCGGCCTCATATCCTGGTCTGCGCGCGCATATAGCGAGAGATTCCTCCGAGTGCCTTGGCAGTGCGCGCCCATGTTGTCGCACAGAGGGGCAGAGTCAGGGGCCTTTGTGTGGGCCAAAAAGGAATCTCGGGCCGCCCCAGCGCCTTGCAAAAGCCACGCATGGGGACGGAGCGGGAGCCAATTCCAACACTGCAACTTTTCCATGCAGTTGGGGGTTTCACTCAGAGCGTGAGACTGCTGGCCGGATATCCTGGTCTGCGTGCGCACATAGTGAGCAGAGTTTCCTCCAAGCGCCCGGGAAGTGGGCGCCCGCCTGTGTTACCGGACAGAGTGGCAGAGCCAGAGGTCTTTGAGTGGGTGGAAAGCCCGCCTGATTATGTTAGCAGCTCTGACTGACTGAGCCTTACTCAGAGCCCTGTGCTGAGTGGAAATAGAGTGGGGAGTTGCCAGCTCTTTGAGCCTCTTACTATCCAGGCAGAGGCAGCAGCAACCCCATAGCTGGATTATCAGGCTACTAATTGAGGAAGGAAAGACTAGGAGAAAGGCTCCAGGAACACAGACTCTCTTACTGTCGGAGCCTATAAATGCTAATGAGCCTCGACCGCCAACGAGACTAAAGCACAATACATGACATTGCCATAGAGACTTATCAACTGCAATCCTCTACCTGAGCATGCCAAAGGGGCAGAACCCAGGGTACAGAGTCACCGACCAGGAAGAGGGAGAGAAAAGAAAAAGCAAGAAGATAACCTCTCGAAATCAAGAATAATCTGCAGACTTTATAACCTATCCCATTTTATTATATTTGTTCGTTTGTTTCTCTTCATTCTTGATACTTTTTTTCCTCCTCCAATTTGGCTGATTAACTCTCTGTCGGTCTTAATCTCTCCTCTCCTTGAACTACACTACCCATAAGTTATCATCTCCCATTATCTTTTCTCTCCTCTTCCTTTCTCTCTATGAGGGTTGCACTCCAAAACCCTTATCTATCTCTCTCTCTCTCTCCTTTCTTTTTTCTTCTTTTAGTGGTTCCCTCTTTTTTTTTCTCTCTCTCTCTTTCTTTTCTTCCTCTATATTAGTTTCGTCCTTTCTCCTTTATATCTCCTCTCATTCAAACCTCAATAACAAACAAATTATCTTATCTGGGACTCAAACTTATGTTTGTGGCATTTTGGGGGGTTTTTATTTCACCTTTTTAACTCACTAGCAGTGCTCCCATCCCTGGCTCTCCATTTTATCTAGTTCTTGTTCCACTAAATACAATAGTATTTTTTTAATTTGTCCCCCCATTTTTGTGTTTTCCTCTTATTCCTCTCATCATAACTCTTAGACAACCAACACCTAAAAGCAAATCATTTTATTCTTGACCCAAATTTTTTCCTTATTTGCTTTTTGTGGGTCCATACCCCCCTTTTTTTTCTTTTTTTCTTTTTTTTTCTTTTTTTTTCCCCCTTTATTACTTTTCCCCAATTCAGGCCCTCCATCACAGGCATTGTTTGTTATAATTCACAGTTCACCACAAGATTTTCTCAAGAAAGAGGGGAGAGGAGAGGAGAGGAAAAAAGGAGGGGGGGAATAATTTCCTTTTTAAAAAAATTTTTATTTTATTTTATTTTTCTTTATTTCATTATTAATTTTTTTTTAAAAAAACAACCCTTTTCGATTTTTTATTTTTTAACTTTTTATTCTTTATTAAATCTCATTAATACTATCAACAAAACCACCCTCAGATGCCATTAAGGAAGAGAAAATCGAATATCATGGATACAAAAGAAAGAGAGGTAACACAGCTAGATGAGGAAAAATATATGGAGAAAAAATTTAATATATTGGAAACCTTGGAGCTAAATGACAGAGAATTCAAGATAGAAATCCTAAAAATCCTCCGAAATATACAAGAAAACATAGAAAGGCAATTTAGGGAGCTCAGAAAACAACTCAATGAACACAAAGAATATATGTCCAAGGAAACGGAAACTATAAAAACTAATCAAAAAGAGATGAAAAACTCAATTCACGAGCTGAAAAATGAAGTAACAAGCTTAGCTAATAGAACAGGTCAGATAGAAGAGAGGATTAGTGAAATAGAAGACAAGCAACTTGAGGCACAACAGAGAAAAGAAGAAAGAGACTCAAAAATTTAAAAAAATGAGATAGCCCTACAAGAATTATCTGACTCCATCAAAAAGAATAACATAAGAATAATAGGTATATCAGAGGGAGAAGAGAGAGAAAATGGAATGGAGAACATACTCAAACAAATAATAGATGAGAACTTCCCAAGCCTGTGGAAAGAACTAAAGCCTCAAGTTCAAGAAGCAAACAGAACTCCGAGTTTTCTTAACCCCAACAAACCTACTCCAAGGCATATCATAATGAAATTGACACAAACCAACAGCAAAGAAAAAATTCTCAAGGCAGCCAGGGAAAAGAAGAATAAAACATATAAAGGAAGGCCCATTAGATTATCATCAGATTTCTCAGCAGAAACTCTACAAGCTAGAAGAGAGTGGACCCCAATATTTAAAGTCCTGAAAGAGAGGAACTTTCAGCCACGAATACTATACCCATCAAAGCTATCCTTCAAATATGAAGGAGAAATAAAAACATTCAGAGATACAGAAAAGATGAGAAAACTTATCATCAGAAAACCACCACTCCAGGAATTACTAAAGGGGGTTCTCCAATCAGATACAAAGAAAAAAAAAAACAGAGCCACAAGTAAAAGCTCCAAGAAGAACACAATAAAACCAAATTTAAACTGTGACAACAAAAAGAAAGAGGGGGAGAAGATGGAGATTAACAGTAGCAAAGGACGAAGAAGTGCAAAAGTACTCACAAAATAGTTCGCTACAATGAACAGGGTAGGGATCCTTTTCATTACTCAAAGGTAACCACCACTGAAAAAACCACCACAGAAGAACATGAAATAAAAAAGATAGTAACAGAGGAAAGATGTATGGAATACAACCAAATAAAAACAAAAGATAGAAAAACGAAAGAGAAGGATCAAACAAGACACAAAACTAACAGAAAGCAAGATATAAAATGGCAATAGGGAACTCACAAGTATCAATAATTACACTAAATGTAAACGGATTAAACTCACCAATAAAAAGGCACAGAGTAGCAGAATGGATTAAAAAAGAAAATCCAACTGTATGCTGCCTACAGGAAACTCATCTAAGTAACAAGGATAAAAACAAATTCAAAGTGAAAGGCTGGAAAACAATACTCCAAGCAAATAACATCCAAAAAAAAGCAGGTGTAGCAATACTCATATCGGATAATGCTGACTACAAGACAGGAAAAGTACTCAGAGACAAAAATGGCCATTTCATAATGGCTAAGGGGACACTGAATCAAGAAGACATAACAATTCTTAATATATATGCACCAAACCAAGGAGCACCAAAATATATAAGACAGCTACTTATTGATCTTAAAACAAAAACTGACAAAAATACAATCATACTTGGAGACCTCAATACACCGCTGATGGCTCTAGATCAGTCATCCAAACAGAGAATCAACAAAGATATAGTGGGCTTAAACAAAACACTAGAGCACCTGGATATAATAGACATCTACAGGACATTTCATCCCAAAGTGACTGAGTATACATTTTTCTCCAGTGTACATGGATCATTCTCAAGAATTGACCATATGTTGGGCCACAAAAACAACATCAGCAAATTCAGAAAAACTGAAGTTGTACCAAGCATATTTTCTGATCATAAAGCTTTGAAACTAAACTTCAACTGCAAAAAAGAGGAAAAAAATCCCACAAAAATGTGGAAACTAAACAACATACTTTTAAAAAATGAATGGGTCAAAGAAGAAATAAGTGCAGAGATCAAAAGATATATACAGACTAATGAAAATGACAATACGACATATCAGAATCTATGGGATGCAGCAAAAGCAGTGATAAGAGGGAAGTTCATATCACTTCAGACATATATGAACAAACAAGAGAGAGCCCAAGTGAACCACTTAACTTCACACCTTAAAGAACTAGAAAAAGAAGAACAAAGACAACCCAAAACCAGCCGAAGAAAGGAGATAATAAAAATCAGAGCAGAAATAAATGAATTAGAGAACAGAAAAACTATAGAAAAAATTAATAGAACAAGGAGCTGGTTCTTTGAAAAGATCAACAAAATTGACAAACCCTTGGCAAGACTTACCAAGGAAAAAAGAGAAAGAACTCATATAAACAAAATCCAAAACGAAAGAAAAGAAATCACCACGGACACCGTAGATATACAAAGAATTATTGTAGAATACTATGAAAAACTTTATGCCACTAAATTCAACAACCTAGAAGAAATGGATAAATTCCTAGAACAATAAAACCTTCCTAGACTGAGTCAAGAAGAAGCAGAAAGCCTTAACAGACCTATCAGTAGAGAAGAAATAGAAAAAACCATCAAAAACCTCCCCAAAAATAAAAGTCCAAGCCCTGACGGCTATACCAGCGAATTTTATCAAACATTCAAAGAAGACTTGATTCCTATTCTACTCAAAGTCTTCCAAAAAATTGAAGAAGAAGCAATACTTCCAAACACATTTTATGAGGCCAACATAACCCTCATACCAAAACCAGGCAAGGATGGCATAAAAAAAGAAAACTACAGACCAATTTCTCTAATGAATACAGATGCTAAAATACTAAACAAAATACTAGCAAATCGAATACAACAACATATTAAAAAAATAATACATCACGATCAAGTGGGATTCATCCCAGAATCTCAAGGATGGTTCAACATACGTAAAACGGTTAACGTAATACACCATATCAACACAACAAAGAACAAAAACCACATGATATTATCAATAGACGCAGAAAAGGCATTCGATAAAATACAACACAATTTTATGTTTAAGACTCTCAACAAAATGGGTATAGAAGGAAAATATATCAACATGATAAAGGCCATATATGATAAACCATCAGCTAACATCATATTAAATGGCACTAAACTGAAGGCTTTCCCCCTTAAATCAGGAACAAGACAGGGTTGTCCACTCTCTCCACTCTTATTTAATGTGGTACTAGAGGTTCTAGCCAGAGCAATCAGACAAGACAAAGAAATAAAAGGCATCCATATCGGAAAAGAAGAAGTAAAGCTATCACTTTTTGCAGATGATATGATCCTATACATCGAAAACCCCAAAGAATCCACAAAAAGACTACTAGAAACAATAAGCCAATACAGTAAGGTCACAGGATACAAAATTAACATACAGAAGTCAATAGCCTTTCTATATGCCAACAATGAAACAATTCAGAACGAACTCAAAAGAATAATCCCCTTCATGATTGCAACAAAAAAAATAAAATACTTAGGAATAAACATAACAAAGAATGTAAAGGACTTATATAATGAAAACTATAAACCATTGTTAAGAGAAATCGAAAAAGATATAATGAGATGGAAGAATATACCTTGTTCTTGGCTAGGAAGAATAAATATAATCAACATGGCCATATTACCCAAAGCAATATACAAATTTAATGCAATTCCCATCAAAATTCCAATGACGTTTTTTAAAGAAATAGAGCAAAAAATCATCAGATTTATATGGAACTATAAAAAACCCCGAATAGCCAAAGCAATCCTAAAGAAAAAGAATGAAGCTGGGGGCATTACAATACCTGACTTCAAACTATATTATAGGGCCACGACAATCAAAACAGCATGGTATTGGCAGAAAAATAGATACTCAGACCAAGGGAACAGAATAGAAAGTCCAGAAATAAACCCACATATATATAGTCAAATAATTTTTGATAAAGGGGCCAACAACACACAATGGAGAAAAGAAAGCCTCTTCAATAAATGGTGCTGGGAAAACTGGAAAGCGCAAAAGAATGAAACTGGACTACAGTCTCTCCCCCTGTACAAAAATTAACTCAAAATGGATCAAAGATCTAAACATAAGACCTGAAACAATTAAGTACATAGAAGAAGACATAGGTACTCAACTCATGGACCTGGGTTTTAAAGAGCATTTTATGAATTTGACTCCACAGGCAAGGGAAGTGAAGGCAAAAATTAATGAATGGGAATACATCAGACTAAGAAGTTTTTGCTCAGCAAGAGAAACTAATAACAAAATAAACAGAAAGCCAACTAAATGGGAAATGATATTTTCAAACAACAGCTAAGGGCCTAATATCCAAAATATACAAAGAACTCATAAAACTCAAAAACAAACAAACAAACCAATCCAATAAAAAAATGAGAAGAGGATATGAACAGACACTTCTCCCAGGAAGAAATACAAATGGCCAACAGATATATGAAAAGATGCTCATCTTCTTTAGCTATTAGAGAAATGCAAATCAAAACGGCAATGAGATACCACCTCACACCTGTTAGATTAGCTATTATTAGCAGGACAGGTAATAGCAAATGTTGGAGAGGCTGTGGAGAAAAAGGAACCCTCATCCACTGTTGGGAATGTCAAGTAGAACAACCATTATGGAAGAAAGTATGGTGGTTCCTCAGAAAACTGAAAATAGAACTACCTTATGACCCAGCAATCCCTCTACTGGGTATATACCCCAAAAACTCAGAAACACTGATAAGTAAAGACACATGCAGCTCCATGTTTATTGCAGCATTGTTCACAGTGGCCAGGACATGGAACCAACCAAAAAGCCCGTCAATAGATGACTGGATAAAGAAGATGTGGCACATATACACTATGGAATACTACTCAGCCATAAGAAATGATGACATCGGAACATTTACAGCAAAATGGTGGGATCTTGATAACATGATAGGAAGCGAAATAAGTAAATCAGAAAAAACCAGGAACTGCATTATTCCATACGTAGGTGGGACATAAAAGTGAAACTAAGAGACATTGATAAGAGTGTGCTGGTTACGGGGGGAAGGGGGGAATGGGAGAGGGAAAGGGGGAGGGGGAGGGGCACAAAGAAAACAAGATAGAAGGTGACAGAGGACAATCTGACTTTGGGTGATGGGTATGCAACATAATTGAACGACAAGATAACCTGGACTTGTTATCTTTGAATATATGTATCCTGATTTATTGATGTCACCCTATTAAAAAAAATAAAATTATTATAAAAAAAAAAGGGTGAACTATCTTCCTCTTCCTAGGATACAAACACTCATTCTAGTTAATTACATATTTAAGACAAGTTTTTTTTCTTATTTACATAAAATGATCAATTATCAAAGAAATATAAATTTGATCCTTAATTCAGTGCTACAAATAATAGGGGTATAGAAAAACCAAGAAACTGGCTTTTGGTCAAATATAGTTCTGATTCAGAAACTTGGTACCAACTCTTACCAACTTTTGTGACCTGGAGGAAGTTCTTGAACCCTTCTGAGCCTCAGTTTCCACATTTCTAAAATGGGAATCATGACACAGGCACAACAGGTTGTTGGGAGGATTATTTGAATGTGAGCATCACGAGAAAAGGACATCAGCTGTCTTGGTCACCACAGAATTCTGTGAAGAACCAAGCACAATAAATATTTGTTGAATAAAGGGTAATTCAAAACATGTATAATGAATCTGTATAGCGCCTAGCATAGCACCAATGACTGATAATCTAAGTTAATTTTCCCCCTTTCTGCTTTCTCTTTCATCCAGCCAGAGGATTGGAAACCATAGTACATGTGCAAATAAATGCTTAATGGATATAATTTGCAATGAGGAAATCTTTGTAGACTCACATGCCAGTAAAGACCTTCAGAGTTGTGTGGAGGGTTATATGTGTGGATTACCTGTAGGAAACACCTCTATTATAGAGCACACTGTTGATCACCCCCACTAGAGCTGTATCCATGAAGAAAGAATAACCACGCATGGTGCCAGGTGGGCACCAGAATTACTGGGGGATCACTTCATAAATTATATAATTGTCTAACCACTATGCTGTACACCTGAAACTATTACAAAATGATTTTGAATGTCAGTGGTAATTGAAGAAATAGCAAAGAAAGAAAGACAGACACGTCCCAGGAGGAGTGAGGGCTGGCCATCCTGGTCAGGACTCTCATCTTTGTCCCCTGAGTGAAAACTCCCTCCACACCCCATGACAGGCTCCCCAGGCACTTCAGTGCTCCTGGGGAAGTGCTTCAACCCAAAATATCACCTCTGATCTGTTTTCCATCACAGGAAAAAAAATAGTCTGATGTTAGATGTTTAGCTTCATGGGAAACTATTACTGCAAATTGAATTCTGAAAATTAAATTCAATTTAAAATTCATTAAAGTCTATTTAAAGAAATCTTCTAGTAAATCCTTTGTTATGTGAGGAATCTCTCTAGACAGAGGGAAAGCAACCCTTGATCCATCTTTTGTATAAATCTAGATTCTTAAATAGAACTGTTGAAAAATGAAGCCTGGGGTGTCAACTGCAGGAGGTGCCAGCCTGCACTGTGTCCTGGGCTTCTGCAGAGATGCTGCCCCCGTTCTCCTGCTGCTCAGAGCCTTCAGGACCTGTCCGCACAGGGCAGAGGGCTCCGCACCATGGAGGCCAAACTGGTATCTGGATAAAGGGCTCCAGGCTGAAGGGGAACTGTTGTGAGAAGAGCCACTGTCCAATGGCCACTGAGACAGTGGCTCAGAACTCTACGTAGCCAACCCCATCGCCCTGGGGAAGGGAAACCAGAAACCTGGCTGACTAAAGCACAGAGAGGCACATTCCTCTCAACTTTGAAATGAGCTGAAGATGCATGGGCATGATGCAGATATGAACAACCTGAGCTTTGTGGTAAGACAGATCTCAGTGTTTACTAGTCATGTGATTTTGGACAAATTCTCTAATTTCTGTGCCTCAGTGTCTTCATCTATATAGTAGAAATATGATAGTACCTCCCTATAAAGTTGTTGTGAAAATTAATGAGCTAATGTAAAGAAAATATTTAAGTCCAGCACCGAGGATATAGTAAATATAATGTTAGTTGCTATTATTATTCTCATCAACAGCACTTACCAAATGGGAACAAAAAAACATGTAGAATGTTTTAAAGTCATCTGATTATACAGCAACACTGCTGTCATCCTTTCATACACAATGATGGCACAGTGAGCGGGGTGTGTCATTGGCCCCCCTGCCCTGTCCCAGAATTCAGTGTTTATACACGTTAGGGCTACTCTAATCTGAACCCACGGCTGGATCTGGGTCTCGTCCCTTCCTCAGAATGTACCAGTCTGTACTTCATTCCCTCAAACTGCTTCCTCACCCGAGTGACAGTGGATAAGCAGGCTCCATTTATGCCAGCCTTTCAAGTGACATACTACAGGTCACTTAAGCACTTAAAGGCTCAGCACCACTTGTACTCGCATCTGAGGTGGCAGTTTACTCAACAAGGGATTCGGCCCTAATTAGAAGCAGGCTGTAAATACTATATAACCCTGGGGTTTCTGCTCAGTTTCAGTTACAGGGACTTCCAATCATGCATTTTATCTTTTGGCATGCCCACACAGGTGCCCCATAAATGTTACCTTCGGTGATAATAAAACAAAAGCCAAACTTTCAAAAGTGAAATATGCAAACGGCCATTGTCTATGTTCTTGGCAGCAGCCAGGGAGCCAGTTTCCCCAAGTCAGCAGCCTCTGAGGAGTCTGGCCAGGGGCCAGTTCCCAGGGTTGGCGCATTCCTGGGGCCTGGCAAGAGGCCACTGGGACCCTGTTTCCTCTTTCGTTCTCTTTATGCCGTGGAAAAGCTTTCCCACTTCGACCCCTTTGCATCTGCTTTCCCGCATCGAAGAAAAGAGAGGGAGCCACATGGGAAGTGACTCTCAGCCCCTTCCCCAGGTCTCATCTCCCGCTGCTCTGCGCTGGCACAGCTCAAAGCAATAGAAGGCCTAAGACACACAAAGACGGGCTCTGCGGCCCGGTCTCCAGCCTGATTCTATCAGGCCATGGGGCCGGGACAGACACCCAGCAAGCCCTGTGCACAGGGAGTCATTGTGCACTTGCTTGGAAGGCTCTGGGCACTTCTGGAAGCTTTTGGAATAAAATTGCCTGTTATAAATAGACTCTGGCTGGGCTTCAGGGGTGAGAAGAGCCGGCCAAAAGTTCCAGAAAAATAGAACGCACCACATAAGAAGGTCTGGAATGCAGCTCATTAATGGGCAATGACCGAGCAACTGGCCCAAGGAGAAAGGCAACCAAAGGTTTGGTTCGAGACAACCTGTAGTTAACACCTGGAGGACGTTTCTGGCTGATAACATCATGATATGCCGTTCAGTTTTTAAGCATCATCTATGAATATATGCAAACCAAACGTTAAAAAAATATTTTTCTCGCCAAGTCTCTTCCCATCACAGACATAGAAAAGTGTAATCGGGAGCAGCCATGTCAGCCGGCACCCGGTCTCTCAGTGCGGGAGACTGCACGCCAGGCACGGTGCTGTGCTCTGATGGAGTCCTCTCCCGACTGTCCTCACAGCTCTTGCAGTGAGACATCACCCCTTCTCCGTGGGGATGAGAACAGAGACGCTCAGAGAAGGTAGTCACCTGGCCGAGCTCACGCAGGCAGGCAGCTCTGCAAGCCGAGACTCACACCTGGGTCAGGCGGGCTCTCCAGCTAGCCATGTCCTGCTCAGTACGCTCCATGCCTTCCATCCCCGCTGAAGCCTTTCAAGTAAGTCTGCCGCTCGGGCTCTCGGTGAATGTTCTCGGTGACCATGTCACTGGTCACACAGAACTTGTGTTGTGAAGGTGTTATAGCATATTATTCTGGTCACCACAGCAAGACAGAGAGAGATCCATTCCTAATAATACGTAAAAAAATAAACCAGTCTGACTTAGGATCATGTTTTCTTCTCATTCTAGAAATGTGAGAAGGGCAAGGTGGGATGTATATTATATAGAATCTGTGGCCTGGGTACAGTCTGTTGGCCCCGACTCATCCACTCTTTACCCTCTTCTGCCCTACTTTGGGCCGGGGTGCTATGTGGGCACCTTTCCCTCTGGCTTCCAAGTGGGTTCAGAAAATGAGGCGTGCCCCGGAGCCCAGAGAGTAGAAGGGGAGCTCTGTGGGAGCTCCTGTGTCCTTGCTCCCTCCCGCGCTGGCCAGCACTGGCTGACTGCATCCCTCCACCCAAGGACGCTTCCCGCCAACGGCTCTCTCCTTCCACACATGGTCGGTGCCACTGTATTCGCACCCTTCCAGGCACCCAGTGGCAATGGCATCACAGTCTACGGCCTCGGGGTGGTACATGATCACCATGCTCGGGTGTGCTGTTTCCTGCTGGGACCTCAGCTGACGTAATAAATAAGAAAACAATATTATTGATATAGTCTTTGTAGGCAAAACTCCAGAAAGTAGTTCAGGTCCTCCTCAAAGGGAAAAACATGCTGACTACAATAGATCTGGCTCCCTCCTACCTTCACTTCCTCCTTGCCACACCTCACCAAGCAGGAATCAGGTCAGTCTGCCTCAGGGACACCCCAGCAGAGTTCCAAAGCTGGCCCAGGAGGTCTCCAGATAGCTCCCTGCCCCTGCCATCTAGCTGGAACTGCACTTAGCGAGAAGAGAAGGGTAGCACCAGCCAGACCCCGGCAGACACAGCTGACGCCTGCGAGGACACCCTGCTCAGCCCGTGTCCACCATGCTGGACGAGGCCGGCCTTCACAGCTCTCCGGTCTTGAGAGATGGCAGGCCTCTGAAAACAGTACCTCCCCACAAAAAGGGCAGCAGTCCTGAAGCCTACTTATCTGCTAGCTCTGACAGATGGATCCCAGAATTTACCAGACCAAATGATTTCATTTCCTCAACATATCCATGTGCATACGAGCAGTAAATTAATTAATTGTATTAGGAAACCTACCAAGCTGAAGACAATTGCTTATAACTAAGAACCACAAAGGTGCAGAAAGACAGAAGGCAGGCAAACCTCAGAGGCATCTTCGAAAATGGACAATTATGATCAATTAAGCCTAGTTAGGGAACTGAAAATTTATGAGGACACATCTGGAACTGGCTGGAATGTAAAGGAACCAGAAGGAGCCACTGTTTAGTCTTGTACTGAGCAGGCCAGACAAATGGGATTTCATGTTCAGAGAGAGCTGAGAATTAGGACATGAAAGGGACAGAAGGGAGGCAGGGCATCTGGTGTTAAGTGAAGCGTTTTAATACAATGGCCCCTGGATTTGCTCGTGAAATATTAATTAAAGTTAGGATGAATATTAGGGCTGTCACATGAATAGAAAACTGGCAGAAAGAGCCTAAGAAGTGGCTAAGCTGAGTCCAGGCAATGGAACCTGGCAATTCAACAGAAAGTCATGAAAATACTGCCTAATTCACAGTCATGAAGCCCGTGGATGCTTAATAAATTGTAATTGATAATGATGAACTATAGTATGGGCTGGTAAATTAGTGTCAGACAGTTGGCTGAAATATGGCTAATATATATATACAGTTGATATAACATACACTGATAGATTAATGAGAAGAAAGGAAATCAAAACGCTGTAAGTGTGCGATAAATTCTGCCATGCATCCGCAAGTGAGGGTAAGAGAACATTAATAGAAGAGTAGGGAAGGATGGCTACAGGGGGCCAGAGGATAGTTAAGATGATGACTGGGATTGCACTGGAGCTTTCTTAGCAATTCCTCAAGTAAAAGCCAGGCACCTTGGAGTCAGACACTGTTCTGTTAAGACACCCTGGTCTTCTTAATAAATGTCTGCCTCAGGGAACACAGGGACACCATAGATTAAACCTGGATGAATTTCCTAGAGGGTGATAGGAAAGCTCTCCTCCTTGAGGAAGCCCTCCCTGATCAATACAGCCAGAAAAGCAAACCCCTGTTTATTAACCCCATCATTCTCATTCACACCACTGGGTACCACCTGGTACAGTAGAACTGTGATTTGTGTATATGGACCCACATTTTTTTAAACGCTTTGTAAAGCAGAAATCATGCTTTGCATTTCTTAGCACTTACTTCAGTTTTCCTTCTTAGCACTTCATGGGACTTTAAACCTAATAAGTACTCACTTCCTGTCCTCATCCATTAAGAATTTTCTAGAAAGAAAAGCAGGCACCTATCTGTGAGAACACCCAGGTGCCTATGGGTTTGTGGAGCAGCACCTAAGTAATCAATGAAAGCTCTACCTCCAGTGGCAGATAAAGCACTAGAGTCGATCTCAGACTGCCAGAGGATGATGCAAGAAACTCAGTTGCCATGGAAACATGGATGATCTGATGAGTCCCGTTGTCGAAAGATGGTGAGACTCCAGGAGAATGACAAGCAGATCTCTGAGCCCTGGGAAAACACAGAACATGCCAAGCACATCTCTGCTCATCTGTTCTTATTTCTGCTATAGAAGCAGCAGCATCTCATCATCTATTAATAACAGCAGTTACAAAGGGCTTTCCAAATGTTTCCAGTTCCTATTTGGATTCAGTGAAGTCTGAGACCCCAAGTGTGCACAGGGCTATACCTGCAGCAGGATGACAGCAGTCACGACAGCGGCTGAGTACAGATGACAGAGTCTATGCTGCTGACATCCTGGTCCGTGACATAGGCAAGGGAAACCATCTGTGTGAAGGCGCTGTGGGCTAGGCCTGCTTGACTAGTGGCAGGTGAAGCTACCTTTCCATTCTTGGCTCATAGATACCTTTGAAACTCTGATTATATCTATGGACTCGCTTCCTAGAAAAATGCATATATATACATAAAATCTAATACAATATATTTTGGAGAAACCAAATCCCTAGAATCTTTTCATAAATCTGTCCTAACAAGCACCTTGGGGCTCCAGAGGGTTGAGATATCATGTTAACAATCCTTGGTGTAAAACACATATCTTTACACACACTCTCTAGAATAATCCTTGAACAAAAAAAGGAAAAGCAGGGTGACATCTAGTCTCTCCAAGCTTCCCACTGAGCCCTCAGTGCCTTCTCCAGGCAGCTCCCCCTTACCTCATATCCACTGTTGCCTGCTAGTACATACGTGGCTCATGAACTCACTGGTAAGTTCATTCCCTGCTCTTCATTTCACTGAGTATTCTCTATGTGTCAGACTTTAGGGACACAAATGTGAGGATGACATGGCTCATGTTCTCTAGGACCTTGCAGTTCAGTTGGGGCTGACAGTGCTTCCCAGGGGACATGTGGCAATGTCTGGAGACAGGTTTGGTTGTCACAGCTAGGGGAGGGTACTACTATCAGCAGCTAGTAGGCAGAGGCCAGGTATGCTGCTAAATATCCTACAATGCACAGGACAGCCCCTACAAAAAGAAATAAATAAAAAACAAAGAAAAGAAATAGAGGGTCCAAAATGTCAATAGTGCCTTGACTGGGAAACTCTGCTCTAGAGTGGACAGGTATGTGACAAAGTGGTAAATGCAGTGGTTAAAATCAGGAGGGAGACAGCTCAGGAAAGGGCATTTTAACAGGAACTCTGGGAGATTGGTGATGATGGCAGTCTGCCTTATTTTCAGAGATGAGAGGAAGGAAATAAGGGAAGAGAAGAGTCATTCAGGGTAAGGCATCACCATAACAAAGGCAAACATTCCTTCCGGCTGCATCAGAGGAAGGAGTACCTATTGCAGGTGGTGAGCAAACCAACAGCAATTTGGAGAGACTCTCCTTCCTCATGGGAAAGGATGGCGCTTCTGACCCGCCCCCATCAGTCAGTGGCCTGGCCAGAAGAATGCACCACCATCTAGAGGACCATCACTCAACTTATGAGCCACAGTGCATGCTGGGGACATCTAGCTATACTTTGGATGTGCCCCGTCATTCATCGGTTCCTGCCTACTCTAATCCCATTCCAGTCAATAATCCTACCTTGTACACATACACACCACAGTCAGTCTTCGCTGGGTAAAAGTGTAATCCCAAACACACGATACTGTATACATTATATGTGATATATGTGTGTGCATATATATACAAATAGATACACACACACACTACTATTATAAACTTTAATCGTCACAGAAGTTGATTTCACAACCTGATTAATCAGAAAAAGCACAGGAACAGAAATCAGACCTAGACCAAGTTCTAACATGTACAGTCTTTCTTCTTTGTGGAAACCCCCCCTCCCCACATCCTCTTTGAAATTATTTTGGGAAATCAGGCCTGGCCTTGTCCTCAATAGGCAGAAACAGGGCCGTGTGCTGAGACATGTACACCACTAGCCCTGCTGAGGCCGGAGCTCTCCGAGGCTGGGGCTCTCTGAGGCTGTGAAGCACCATGCCAGGAGCCCCTATCACTGGGAGAGAAATGCTCCCTGCCTCTGAGCCCCTGGCCATGCATTGGCAGTGAAGTCTGAAGCCAGACCTGAGCTGAAATCCCGACTCTATCATTCACCAGTTCTATGGCCTTGAGGAAGTTAATTAACTTGTTAAGCATCAGATTTCTTATTTATAAAATAGAAATAGATTTCCTACCTTAAAGGGCTGTCATGGGTATTAAATGACAGTTTCTATCTAAAGCACTGAGCAGAGTGCCTGGTACAGTGAACCTCACTACATTTCAGCTGTTGCTACTAAGGGAACAAGACCAGCCCGGTCTAATCTCAGCACCTGATTCTCTGTCTGAACATGCTGAGCTATCTGCTAAACTGGCTTCCGTGTTAGACTCTGTCACCCTACTGCCGACATACTCCGTGCTCACAGCTTGGACACACGGTCCTTCTGCTCCTCCGTCCTGCCCTGTTTTTAGACTGTCCTCAGTAGCAGTGTTTCTCCATCTCCAAGCTCCCTCCCAGCACCATTATGGTTGGGTTCTGATCGCTTCCTATTTGTCTGGAGCCCCATTACAACCCTTAGCAACCAGGTATTGTGAGCTGTGCCCACCTAGCCAAGCCTCCCCTGCCTTCCCCCAGCCCGTCTGCCCTAAATCTACCCACAGTCCCCAGGGTTCTGCAATGCTGGAGGGAAGCTGGACAGGACATTTCTCAGCATTTTCTCGATCTGCCATGATGGACTCAGCTAGGCTGGTGGGCAGATTCGCTGGGTAGCTGGTCACTTATGAATCTGATTTTTCTAACTCTACCACTTCCCACCTTTAAAGGAAAACCGTCAAAGATTCAGCATACCACTTTGGAAGAGCTGCTAACCTAGACTAAAGCTGGTCTGTCCTCCACTTGTTGCCTTTCTCCAAAGGGGCCTGGGCTGGACCCTCATGCAACACCACACTTCCCAATGCCTGGCTCCTGTACATGGCCTCTGGTCCTTGCAGGACATCTAGGAAATGGCTGGGGCAACGGCCCTGCTCGGGGCAATAAAGCAGTTGCGAAGAACAGCTCCCTCTTGTTCCTTGACCCTCCTCCCCTTGATGATCACTTGGGAAATCTTAAACAACCCTGATACCAGAGAGCAAAGGTCAGGCTTTCCATTGGGCACTTGGCCTTTGCCCAGTGGTCAGGGGCGCCGAATAAACCAGACTTTAGGTAGTAGAAAGGGTCCAGGGCAGCCGGGATTTGATAGCTAGAGCCTTCTCTAGCAAGCTGGTAGCTTGTGCTCTGTGGAGCATCCTTATGGTGAGAGTGGTCCCAGTGCAACACCGAGAAAGTAAAGAAGGTTCCAGCGTGCCTGACCCTACAAAATTCAGATATCTTCTTAGTTTTCACAATCCACTGGCTGCACGGAGCAACATTCACAAGGCCCCTATTTTGTGTTTAGAAAATATCTCAGCAATGTTTGAGCTTTCTAAAGTATTTCCCTTTGCTCACCCTCTTGGTCCTTGGGTTCATACATTTTCACTTAACAGTGTAAACCTGGTCCTTTGCCTGCTGGGCATATTGCATATCCTGAGGGTAGACACAGGTCACTACTCAGAAAGTTAGCACTCAGGATAAGTGACCCTGGACTTTCAGATTTCCTTCTTCTCTTGTGTGGGCAGATATCTTTTAGAATCCAGCATGCTGCCTGTCTTTGTAAATTAAGTTTTTTGTAATGTAAGTCATACCCCTTTATTCATGTATTGTCTGTGGCTGCTTTCCTACTATAACAACAGAGTTGAGTAATTGTGTCTGCTCATTTGACCTGCAAATGAGCCTAAAATTATTTAGTCTCTGGCTTTTACAGACATTGCTGACACCTGCTTTGAGGCTGGCTCATGGGATTAGAGAACCCGAGAAGTCCCGTAATCTCTCCGTGAGCTCAAGGCCCAGGAAAACTGGTCCAAACACCAAGGCCTGAGAACCAGGTGTAAGTCCAAGTCCAAAGGCCCAGGAATCAGCAGAAACAATGTCCAAGGGCAAGGAGAAACGGATGTGCCTGCTCATGTAGAGAGCAGGCTTGCACATCCTCTGCCCTTGGCAGACGAGGTGATGCCCACCACACGGGTGACGGCCGTCTTCTTTACTCAGCCCAGCAATGCAAAGACCACTCTCTTCTGGGACCACCCTCACAGACACACCCAGACTGGGACCACCCTCACAGACACACCCAGATATACCATTCTGCCACCTATCTGGGCATCCCTTAGCCCAGTCAAGTTAACCTATACAACTAACCACCACAATCTGATATAAGGAAGAAGTTTCCCCGGGAAAAAATAATTCAGCAAAGGAATGAGTTGTCACCAGGGTATAGGACAGTATCCTTGGGTTGCATCTCTCTACTCTTCCATCCTGATGCTCACCTACCAAATATCCTCCCCGCTGCTTCAAAGCACAGCTCCAACGGCAGCTCCATGGGCCTCCTGACCATGCCCCACAATGACCCCGCTCCAGCCCGTCTCTGTCACACTGTTTACCTCCTTCAGGTTATATCACTTCTCCTGCTTATTAGGTCAGCTTCCACAAGTAAACTATAAACACTTTGAGAAGAAGTATTTCCTTGCATGAGACCGGGGTGCCCTGCAGGAAAGAGATGATCCACTCAAAACATCTAACTGAGAGTTTGGTAAAGAAATTATTCAATAAAGTGTGGACAGACCTAAAACAAACCAACGTGAGACGGGCTGGCAACACCCAGGAGCCGGTACTAAGGAGAAGCTTGAAGGGACATGGGGAGACAGAAGTGCCAGGACCCGGGGCAGCTGGGGTTTAGACCGCAGCGAGCACCTGCAGAGTGCTGTGCAACAGAAGCTGCAGCCAAAGGCAGAGGAGTCCAGCCCTGAGCTCCACGCCCAGGCAGGAAGAGAGCAGGAAACAACGACCAGAGGAGTCCAATCCTGCGCTCCACGCCCAGGCAGGAAGAGAGCGGGAAAACAACAACCAGAGGAGTCCAATCCTGCGCTTCACGCCCGGGCAGGAAGAGAGCGGGAAACAACCACCAGAGGAGCCCAGCCCTGCGCTCCACGCCTGGGCAGGAAGAGAGCGGGAAAACAACAACCAGAGGAGTCCAACCCTGCGCTCCACGCCCGGGCAGGAAGAGAGCGGGAAAACAACGACCAGAGGAGTCCAACCCTGCGCTCCACGCCCGGGCAGGAAGAGAGCGGGAAACAACGACCAGAGGAGTCCAACCCTGCGCTCCATGCCCAGACAGGAAGAGAGCGGGAAAACAACGACCAGATTAATCCAATCCTGCGCTCCACGCCCGGGCAGGAAGAGAGCGGGAAACAACGACCAGAGGAGCCCAATCCTGCGCTCCACGCCCGGGCAGGAAGAGAGCGGGAAACAATGACCAGAGGAGCCCAGCCCTGCGCTCCACGCCCGGGCAGGAAGAGAGCGGGAAACAATACCAGAGGAGTCCAACCCTGCGCTCTACGCCCAGGCAGGAAGAGAGCGGGAAACAACGACCAGAGGAGTCCAACCCTGCGCTCTACGCCCAGGCAGGAAGAGAGCAGGAAAACAACGGCCAGAGGAGTCCAATCCTGCGCTCCACGCCCGGGCAGGAAGAGAGCAGGAAAACAACGGCCAGAGGAGTCCAATCCTGCGCTCTACGCCCAGGCAGGAAGAGAGCAGGAAAACAACGGCCAGAGGAGTCCAACCCTGCGCTCTACACCCAGGCAGGAAGAGAGCAGGAAAACAACGGCCAGAGGAGTCCAATCCTGCGCTCCACGCCCGGGCAGGAAGAGAGCAGGAAAACAACGGCCAGAGGAGTCCAATCCTGCGCTCTACGCCCAGGCAGGAAGAGAGCAGGAAAACAACGGCCAGAGGAGTCCAACCCTGCGCTCTACGCCCAGGCAGGAAGAGAGCAGGAAAACAACGGCCAGAGGAGTCCAATCCTGCGCTCCACGCCCGGGCAGGAAGAGAGCGGGAAACAACGACCAGAGGAGTCCAACCCTGCGCTCCACGCCCGGGCAGGAAGAGAGCGGGAAACAACGACCAGAGGAGCCCAGCCCTGCGCTCCACGCCCGGGCAGGAAGAGAGCGGGAAAACAACGGCCAGAGGAGTCCAACCCTGCGCTCCACGCCCGGGCAGGAAGAGAGCGGGAAAACAACAACCAGAGGAATCCAACCCTGCGCTCCAGGCCCGGGCAGGAAGAGAGCGGGGAAACAACGACCAGAGGAGTCCAACCCTGCGCTCCACGCCCGGGCAGGAAGAGAGCGGGAAACAACGACCAGAGGAGTCCAATCCTGCGCTCCACGCCCGGGCAGGAAGAGAGCGGGAAACAACGACCAGAGGAGCCCAGCCCTGCGCTCCACGCCCGGGCAGGAAGAGAGCGGGAAACAACGACCAGAGGAGTCCAATCCTGCGCTCCACGCCCGGGCAGGAAGAGAGCGGGAAACAACGACCAGAGGAGCCCAGCCCTGCGCTCCACGCCCGGGCAGGAAGAGAGCGGGAAAACAACGACCAGAGGAGTCCAACCCTGCGCTCCACGCCCGGGCAGGAAGAGAGCGGGAAACAATGACCAGAGGAGTCCAATCCTGCGCTCCATGCCCAGACAGGAAGAGAGCGGGAAAACAACAACCAGAGGAGTCCAACCCTGCGCTCCATGCCCAGGCAGGAAGAGAGCGGGAAACAACGACCAGAGGAGTCCAATCCTGCGCTCCATGCCCAGACAGGAAGAGAGCGGGAAAACAACAACCAGAGGAGTCCAACCCTGCGCTCCATGCCCGGGCAGGAAGAGAGCGGGAAAACAACGACCAGAGGAGTCCAACCCTGCGCTCCACGCCCGGGCAGGAAGAGAGCGGGAAAACAACGACCAGAGGAGTCCAACCCTGCGCTCCACGCCCGGGCAGGAAGAGAGCGGGAAACAACGACCAGAGGAGTCCAATCCTGCGCTCCACGCCCGGGCAGGAAGAGAGCGGGAAACAACGACCAGAGGAGCCCAGCCCTGCGCTCCACGCCCGGGCAGGAAGAGAGCGGGAAAACAACGACCAGAGGAGTCCAACCCTGCGCTCCACGCCCGGGCAGGAAGAGAGCGGGAAAACAACGACCAGAGGAGTCCAACCCTGCGCTCCACGCCCGGGCAGGAAGAGAGCGGGAAAACAACGACCAGAGGAGTCCAACCCTGCGCTCCACGCCCGGGCAGGAAGAGAGCGGGAAAACAACGACCAGAGGAGTCCAATCCTGCGCTCCACGCCCGGGCAGGAAGAGAGCGGGAAACAACGACCAGAGGAGTCCAATCCTGCGCTCCACGCCCGGGCAGGAAGAGAGCGGGAAACAACGACCAGAGGAGCCCAGCCCTGCGCTCCACGCCTGGGCAGGAAGAGAGCGGGAAAACAACAACCAGAGGAGTCCAACCCTGCGCTCCACGCCCGGGCAGGAAGAGAGCGGGAAAACAACGACCAGAGGAGTCCAACCCTGCGCTCCACGCCCGGGCAGGAAGAGAGTGGGAAACAACGACCAGAGGAGTCCAACCCTGCGCTCCACGCCCAGGCAGGAAGAGAGCAGGAAAACAACGGCCAGAGGAGTCCAACCCTGCGCTCTACGCCCAGGCAGGAAGAGAGCAGGAAAACAACGGCCAGAGGAGTCCAATCCTGCGCTCCACGCCCGGGCAGGAAGAGAGCGGGAAAACAACGACCAGAGGAGTCCAATCCTGCGCTCCACGCCCGGGCAGGAAGAGAGCGGGAAACAACGACCAGAGGAGCCCAGCCCTGCGCTCCACGCCTGGGCAGGAAGAGAGCGGGAAAACAACGGCCAGAGGAGTCCAACCCTGCGCTCCACGCCCGGGCAGGAAGAGAGCGGGAAAACAACGACCAGAGGAGTCCAACCCTGCGCTCCACGCCCGGGCAGGAAGAGAGCGGGAAAACAACGACCAGAGGAGTCCAACCCTGCGCTCCACGCCCGGGCAGGAAGAGAGCGGGAAAACAACGGCCAGAGGAGTCCAATCCTGCGCTCCACGCCCGGGCAGGAAGAGAGCGGGAAACAACGACCAGAGGAGTCCAATCCTGCGCTCCACGCCCGGGCAGGAAGAGAGCGGGAAACAACGACCAGAGGAGCCCAGCCCTGCGCTCCAGGCCCGGGCAGGAAGAGAGCGGGAAAACAACGACCAGAGGAGTCCAACCCTGCGCTCCACGCCCGGGCAGGAAGAGAGCGGGAAAACAACGACCAGAGGAGTCCAACCCTGCGCTCCACGCCCGGGCAGGAAGAGAGTGGGAAACAACGACCAGAGGAGTCCAACCCTGCGCTCCACGCCCAGGCAGGAAGAGAGCAGGAAAACAACGGCCAGAGGAGTCCAACCCTGCGCTCTACGCCCAGGCAGGAAGAGAGCAGGAAAACAACGGCCAGAGGAGTCCAATCCTGCGCTCCACGCCCGGGCAGGAAGAGAGCGGGAAAACAACGACCAGAGGAGTCCAACCCTGCGCTCTACGCCCGGGCAGGAAGAGAGCGGGAAAACAACGACCAGAGGAGTCCAACCCTGTGCTCTACGCCCGGGCAGGAAGAGAGCAGGAAAACAACGGCCAGAGGAGTCCAACCCTGCGCTCCATGCCCAGGCAGGAAGAGAGCGGGAAACAACGACCAGAGGAGTCCAATCCTGCGCTCCACGCCCAGGCAGGAAGAGAGCAGGAAAACAACGACCAGAGGAGTCCAACCCTGTGCTCCATGCCCGGGCAGGAAGAGAGCGGGAAACAACGACCAGAGGAGTCCAACCCTGCGCTCCACGCCCGGGCAGGAAGAGAGCGGGAAACAACGACCAGAGGAGTCCAATCCTGCGCTCTACGCCCAGGCAGGAAGAGAGCAGGAAAACAACGGCCAGAGGAGTCCAATCCTGCGCTCTACGCCCAGGCAGGAAGAGAGCAGGGAAACAGTGACCTTTCACCTCTCAACTTCTGATGTCTTGCTAGATCTTCCCTTTGGCCAAACCCAACCAGATGCCAGAAAACCAGAGACTGTCTGACAAGATGCCTGTGGTACGTCCTCCAGGGTTGCACAGCCAGATACAGAAGGACTGAGGGGACCGGGAGGGGACCTAGCCACGATCCCGTGCCTCCCACAGGTACTAAAGCACCTTCAGTATAAAGCAGATTTTCAGAGATGCTTGTTGATTGGCTTAATTAATGCGTGCCTGTGGAAGGCCTAATTACCCTAATGATATGGATGTAAACCATCAAGGGAATGAAGGGTGAACTGAAGTACCTATGTGGGGCCTTTCCTTTTCCTACAAACCCACCCAAACCATCCTGCTGTCAAAGCTGAGGCTCTAGGATGGCCAGTGTCTACCTTTCCACGGGGGAGAAAGGAGTGGGACACCACAAAGGAATTCATCGTTTGGAGGAGAAACTCACCACTCCCATGTGCAGTTAAATGTAAAAAGTCATTTTCCCCCAAATTAAAAGAGACTGTTTGTACCTGAAATGTGTGCTGGTAAAAAGATAACTCACTGCTCAGCCTTCTCCTCAGTGAAATGCTGTCATCACCCCAGGTTTCAAATGGCTGTATGCGAAGCCTGGGAATGATTCTTGTAAATCGAAAAGCACAGTGTGAAAGGTTGACTTTTTCTGATCAAACAGCGTCCTGGGGTGAGCTGAACAGCGTTGAGTCAAGAAGAGTCTCAGTTTCAGGGAGACTGTTGTTGTTATCAGAGAGAAGACTGTACCTGTCATGAATATGCAGTCACTTGGCGTGCTCTGCCTGCGGAGCATACTTGTAGTCACTTGTCTTTCTCTCGGGGTCTTTACCTCCCACATTGAAACATATTTTTCATTTCAGTTCCACTTACCTGTTACTTTCTTCTTAAAAAGGGTGATTTATCAAGAGAAAGAAATCATTGACATCAAAGAATATGTTAGCATTACCAGAGCACACGCATGTGCACACACACGGACACATGCGCACACTGTCTCTCTCTCTCAAAGCCTCCCCTGTGTCATGTCCTGACAGCAAAATTGTAACCAGGAACCACAAATTCACATCCCCAATGGGAGGCTTTTTCAGTATCTATACGTGAGTTTCTTTATGCTGCGGTTCCTCCAGCCTAAAAATTTTAAAGCTGTTGCAAGGGAGCTATAATTTTTACTTGACACTTCATGATTTGCTTATGTAAAATAAAGAGAGTAATGAAGTTAACAGTACCTGAGTCTCAAAGTCCATTATGAAGAGTTATTTCTGGCAAAATCTGAACATGGAAATTACCTCTGGGTCTTCTCACTCTCAAAAATATGGGTTATAATGATTACGGCAGTAGAGTTGAAGACTTGAGCATTTACCATTTCTCTTTGCTCTAGTCAGTGTTCTGAAATCATGTCTTCCCTTGCTGGGATGTTGCACGTAGAGTGAGAGACAGGAACCGAAATGAGGGGCAGGAAGCCTCAGTGCCACTCCGTTTGTATCCTAGTGCACAACCTCAGGAAACGCATTAACCTCACTGAGTATTAACGACTCCTTCTGCAGTGAGGAAACTGGATAAACCATTCCCGATTTAGTATGCTCTGATTAAAAATAAATAACAGGCCCTGGCCAGTTGGCTCAGCGGTAGAGCGTCGGCCTGGCATGCGGGGACCCGGGTTCGATTCCCGGCCAGGGCACATAGGGGAAGCACCCATTTGCTTCTCCACCCCCACCCCCTCCTTCCTCTCTGTCTCTCTCTTCCCCTCCCGCAGCCAAGGCTCCATTGGAGCAAGGATGGCCCGGGCGCTGGGGATGGCTCCTTGGCCTCTGCCCCAGGCGCTAGAGTGGCTCTGGTCGCGGCAGAGCAATGCCCCGGAGGGGCACAGCATCGCCCCCTGGTGGGCAGACTGTCGCCCCTGGTGGGCGTGCCAGGTAGATCCCGGTCGGGCGCATGTGGGAGTCTGTCTGACTGTCTCTCCCCGTTTCCAGCTTCAGAAAAATACAAAAAATAAAAAAAATTAAAAAAAAAAAAATAAATAACGTAAAATAAAACAGACATACCTTGGGAATGAACAGTGCCTTACAGAATGCCAGGTGTGCCTTTTTTTCTCTTGTATTTCACAGCAACCCTTCTCTAGAATCAACCCTGTGTGCTCCCTGCCTAGTTATTTGTATGATTTCAACACGGAGCCAAGAGGAGGGCCAAGTCATAGGTTTAAGTTCTTTATAGACCAGTCAGCTTTGATGTCATCCCCCTCCTACCTTTCTTCTTGACAGTCACAATGAACTTCATTCAAGGGACTTTCAATGGGTCTCATGCTCAAAGAGCCAACTCGAAAAGAGCACTTTTGCTGTCCCTGTCCCAGCAGCAGTATCTTATATGAGGAAAGAACAAAGTGCTCAAATAGAGGGGAAACCTACAATCTGCCAGCCTAATAGGGTCATGTGGAATAGCATGTAAGCACCCCACACACTGGACCATGTGCTCAAAGATTTCTCCTCGGGGTTTTCCCAATGTGCACATGCAGATGTACCACAATCTGCCTCCAGGGAACAAGAAGGATATTTCACTAGTATAAAAACTCTCCTAAGCATCATTTAGGGAGATTTAACAGGATTAAGTTTCTTCAGTGGTGCCAAGCATTAAATTCTCATTTTCACAGTGTGCTTTTATGCTGTAAGTCCAGACAAGATTTACAGCCATCACCACACTCAGGGTGGCTCCATGTGCCAATGGGAAGGCAAGCTTGGTCTGCAGCTCCCAGAGAGCACTGGTAATATGACAGGCTTTGATTTATGCTCACAAATTCATCAATATGCAAAATATAGATGCAGGCAAAGGTTCCATTTAGACCATTTCCTGTTTCTCTGATTTCCAGGTACCCAATGCCTTCACGCTAACTCATTTCTCCTTTCCGTACTTGTTCCAACCCAGCCCTGCATTCAATCACTCTGTATCCCATATTCTTTTGTTTACCAATTCCCTCAGCAAAACTCTGCTCATCTGGATGACATTTGGGAATGATCCAAGGTCTTTTATTAATGAGTGCTACTGTCAGCTATGCTTGCTTTGTTAGAGTCTCTGCATATTCTCTGGGACCTACTGCAGACTTTGGTCATTAGGGATTAATCAACAAGGATGATATTTGGGGGTTAAGAGAACCTTTCCTGTGCTGCTCCTATCATGCTATATGGGCACCTGTCCCCTGCCTGAGCATAAGACAGACACCAATGGCAGGTTGACATGTAGGAAGTATTTACTTTGTCAAAGAAGAGGGTGAGAAAGTATCTTTTTATCCTAATTTGCCAAATGTTGCAGAAGAAATAGATATAAACATAAACACACACATACAATTTTTACCACATTCTACCTGGAGACTGAAAGACATAAGAGAAGAGGACATGACCACTTAGAAGAGAACTTAAAATACTATTAAAGGCCCTGGCTGGTTGGCTCAGTAGTAAAGCATCGGCCCAGTGTGTGGATGTCCCAGGTTTGATTCCCAGTTAAGGCACACAGGAGAGGCACCCATCTGCTTCTCCACACCTCCCCCTTTAACTTCTTTCTCTCTCTTTTCCTCCCCTCCTACAGCCATGGCACGATTGGAGCAAGTTGGCCCTGGATACTGAGGATGGCTCCATGGCCTCTACATCAGGTGTTAAAAAGTGGCTCTATTTGCAACAAAGTTAAGGACCCCAGATGGGCAGAGCATCGCCCCCTAGTGGTCTTGCCAGATGGATCCCTGTCAGGGTGCAGGCAGGAGTCTGTCTCTCTGCCTCCCCCTCCTCTCACTAAATATTTTTTTAAAATACTATTAAAGTTCTTAACTTCTGAAGGTGTGCTGCTCAGTACACAGCCCACAGAGACACAGAAGCTGCCTCTAATAATAAGAGAAGAACTAGACCCAAAAGTTTAATGCAGTCATTTTCACTATCCCCAGAAACACATCTGTGAACAGTCTGTGACAGGAAACCTCAGCCCTCATAGGGTAAATATCCAATCTGTACATTGACAGAGGACGATCTACAGCAGCAGAGTTGGAAAAGTGAAACTGATAAAACAATTCAACAAATATTTTATTGGCTACCTATTCCGATCCATGCTATAGGCCAGGTACTGGGAGAACACAAATGAATAAAGCACATCCCTATACAACTTGCAAATAAGGGACAGAACTAATTTCTATTTCAGTACATGAGCAAAGGGCAAAGGAGTGACTTGTCTGATTTCTTGCTCTGTTCATATGGTTTATAGAATAGAAGAGATAACCCACACATCCTTAGCCCAGAGAGTATAAAGGAGTGACCAGGCTTCAGAAATCAGTGACTTAGTCTATTTCCCTGGACTAACCAGATTCTCATATATGAAAGCAAACCCAACCAGGTGGTTAGGAATGATGCTCATCAGCATTAAAATGTTTCGAAGAAAGTTTATGGACAATTAAACTAATTTACATACCTAAAAAGACCTCAGAGTTTCTTTGCTCTTCAATATTTGAAGCTCTATCGAATTCTTGTTTGACTTATCCCCAAAGTTAAGATAAATGGGTGACAGAACAACTATATATAGGGTTGGCATTAGGCATAAGTGGTACAGTAGTGTTTTTGTATAGGTTAAAGTCTACTTTGGCAGGAATTAATGTAATTATGTATAATGTTGAAAGATTATGACATTTGCCTATTAAGACACTACACAAACATTTCAATAATTTACTGGCTTTTGACTCTGTAAAAAAAATAAATGAAACAAAATCCCAGGAGATATTGCTAATGGGGTAACTGGAATAGAGGTTTCAAAAGCGCAGGGTTCAGGAAATAACAGTCAAAGAATAATGCATTTTAAGCCAAAACATATAGAGTGGTAAATGAATATTTAGTACTTACCACAAGACTGCTGTCTAGAGACAGCCTTTTTCCAAAGTCCCTTTTCTCAAGCTGTCTCTTTCCCTCCATGGGTGAAGTTATTTATTTTCCTTTGTAATTTGTAAGACTTCCCCTTCTGGTTCCAGGATCACTGCAAAGAGTGAACATGTTTTTTACTATCCAAGTGAATAGTATTTAGACCCTTGTTTTTAACTTTCTAACCAGGAACAAGTGTTGAAGTCAATAATACCCAGACCCAAAGAATTAAGTACAGAACTGGGCTCTCTGGACTCCAAAGATCTCTCTGGTTCCAAATGTCAGAGTCATCTTTACAGAGGCCCCTGTGTTTTTATAGGTTTTGCTTATGGTATTGGGGAATGGGTTTGCAGGTCAAATCAGCAGACTGTGGATAAAAGCAAACAGTCCATTTCATGCCACACTTGTTCCACACCCATTCTCTATCAGCCAGAGAATCACTGTTACTGTGCATAGATGCTGTCTGCAAATTCTGTGAGAACACACTGGCAACACCACACTCCCTATCAAAAGTTGTTGAGCCCAAAACCCAATGAGGAAAAACTGAAACACAAACATTACTGTCAATATTTAATTTTAAAATATTTAATATAAACATATTTGAGGAACATTATAAAACACATTTCCTTTGGGACAGGTTGATTCAGAAAGAATGGATGATGACATCGTAATTGTCAATGAGTATGTGAACACCCACTGCATTCTACCTATACTCCACTGAAATTGCTTGTTCTAGAATGATTATGTGTCTTGGTCAGTAAGGATATATCATATGTATTAAGAACTAGCTCCTAGTTTTCACCAAGATGTAACAGGCTTGAAATAAAAAAAAATATATATATATATATTTATATGAGGAAAGCCCAGGCTTTCCTACCCTTTAGCCAAGTGACCTTGAACAAGTCATTGAGCCTCCCTAAAATTCACATCTCAATTGCAATCAACAGCAATCAAATAATGTATGTAAAAATGGTTCAAAAGCAATATATGCACAGATTACAATATACACAGGTTACGTTACCCTTCAATAGTAGTTGGCATAATTTCATGGCTTTGATGATTCAGAAGTCATTTGAGCAACAGAACTGCTCATAATTGACACAAAACACATAGCCATTGTACTGCTGATACACAAGTGCTGAACTTAAAGAGCTATACCAATAAGCTTTTTTTAAAAATAATTTTATTATTTTAATGGAGCGACATCAATAAATCAGGATACATATATTGAAAGATAGTAAGTCCAGGTTATCTTGTCCTTCACTTATGTTGCATACCCATCATCCAAAGTCAGATTGTCCTCTGTCACCTTCTATCTAGTTTTCTTTGTGCCCCTCCCCCTCCCCCTCTCCCTCTCCCTCTCCCCCCTCCCCCCATAACCACCACACTCTTATCAATGTCTCTTAGTTTCACTTTTATGTCCCACCTACGTATGGAATAATGCAGTTCCTGGTTTTTTCTGATTTACTTATTTCACTTCATATAATGTTATCAAGATCCCACCATTTTGCTGTAAATGATCTGATGTCATCATTTCTTATGGCTGAGTATATTCCATAGTGTATATGTGCCACATCTTCTTTATCCAGTCATCTATTGATGGGCTTTTTGGTTGTTTCCATGTCCTGGCCACTGTGAACAATGCTGCAATGAACGTGGGGCTGTATGTGTCTTTACGTATCAATGTTTCTGAGTTTTGGGGATATATACCCAGTAGAGGGATTGCTGGGTCATAAGGTAGTTAGATCTATTTTCAGTTTTTTGAGGGACCACCATACTTTCTTCCATAATGGTTGTACTACTTTACATTCCCACCAACAGTGTATGAGGGTTCCTTTTTCTCCACAGCCTCTCCAACATTTGCTATTACCTGTCTTGTTAATAATAGCTAATCTAACAGGTGTGAGGTGGTATCTCATTGCAGTTTTGATTTGCATTTCTCTAATAACTAAAGAAGATGAGCATCTTTTCATATATCTGTTGGCCATTTGTATTTCTTCCTGGGAGAAGTGTCTGTTCATGTCCTCTTCCCATTTTTTTATTGGATTGTTTGTTTGTTTGTTGTTGAGTTTTATGAGTTCTTTGTATATTTTGGATATTAGGCCCTTATCTGAGCTGTTGTTTGAAAATATCAAATCCCATTTAGTTGCCTGTTTGTTATCAGTTTCTCTTGCTGAGCAAAAACTTCTTTGTCTGATGTAGTCCCATTCATTAATTTTTGCCTTCACTTCTCTTGCCTTTGGAGTCAAATTCATAAAATGCTCTTTAAAACCCAGGTCCATGAGTTTAGTACCTATGTCTTCTTCTATATACTTGTAGGGTTATCTCATTTTTTTTAATTTTTGAGTCTCTTTCTTCTTCTCTCTGTTGTGCCTCAAGTTGCCTGTCTTCTATTTCACTAATCCTCTCTTCTATCTGGCCAGTTCTATTAGCTAAGCTTGTTACCTCGTTTTTCAGCTCGTGAATTGAGTGTTTCATCTCTGTTTGATTTGTTTTTATAGTTTCAATTTCCTTGGAAATATATTCTTTGTGTTCATTGAGTTGTTTTCTGAGCTCCCTAAATTGCCTTTCTGTGTTTTCTTGTATATTTCAGAGGATTTTTAGGATTTCTATCTTAAATTCCCTGTCATTTAGCTACAAGGTTTTCAATATATTAAATTTTTTCTCCATAGATTTTTCCTCATCTAGTTGTGTTACCTCTCTTTCTTTTATATCCATGATATTTGATTTTCTCTTCCTTAATGGCATCTGAGGGTGGTTTTATTGATAGCATTAATGAGATTTAATAAAGAATAAAAAGTTAAAAAAAATGGAAGAGTTTTTTTTTAAAAAAAATTAATAATGAAATAAAGAAAAATAAAATAAAATAAAAATTTTTTAAAAAGGAAATTATTTCCCCCCCTCCTTTTTTTCCTCTCGTCTCCTCTCCCCTCTTTCTTGAGAAAATCTTGTGGTGGACTGTGAATTATATTGTACTAAATAGAACAAACAATGCCTGTAATGGAGGGCCTGAATTGGGGAGAAGTAATAAAGGGGCAAAAAAAAGCGGGGGGTATGGACCCACAAAAAGCAAATAAGAAAAAAAATTGGGTCAAGAAAAAAATGATTTGCTTTTAGGTGTTGGTTGATTAAGAGTTATGATGAGAGGAATAAGAGGGAAATAGGAAAATGGGGGGACAAATTAAAAAATTACTATTGTATTTAGTGGAACAAGAACTAGATAAAATGGAGAGCCAGGGACGGGAGCACTGCTAGTGTGTTAAAAAGGTGAAGTAAAAACCCCCCAAAATGCCACAAACATAAGTTTGAGACCCAGATAAGATATTGTTTGTTATTGAGGTTTGAATAAGAGGAGACGTAAAGGAGAAAGGAAGAAACTAATATAGAGGGAGAAAAGAAAGAGAGAGAGAAAAAAAAGAGGGAACTAAAAGAAGAAAAAAGAAAAAAAGAGGAGAGAAAGAGAGAGAGATAGAGAGAGAGTTAAGGTTTTGGAGTGCAACCCTCATAGAGAGAAAGGAAGAGGAAAGAAAAAATAATGGTAGATGTAACAATTATGGGTAGTGTAGTTCAAGGAGAGGAGAGAGTAAGACTGACAGAGAGTTAAATGATCGAATTAGAGGAGGAAAACAAAATATCAAGAATGAAGATAAGAGAAACAAACAAACAAATATAATAAAATGGGATAGGTTATAAAGTCTGTGGATTATTCTTGATTTTGAGAGGCTATCTTCTTGCTTTTTCTTTTCTCTCCCTCTTCCTGGTCAGTGACTCTGTACCCCAGGTTCTGCCCCTTTGGCACGCTCAGGTAGAGGTTTGCAGGTGATAAGTCTCTATGGCGATGTCATGTATTGTGCTTTAGTCTCGTTGGCAGTCGAGGCTCATTAGCATTTATAGGCTCCGCCAGTGAGAGAGTCTGTGTTCCTGGACCCTTTCTCCTAGTCTTTCCTTTCTCAATTAGTAGCTTGATAATCCAGCTATGGGGTTGCTGCTGCCTCTGCCTGGATAGTAAGAGGCTCAAAGAGCTGGCAACTCCCCACTCTATTGCCACTCAGCACAGGGCTCTGGGTAAGGCTCAGTCAGTCAGAGCTGCTAGCATAATCAGGCAGGGCTTCTGCCCACTCAAAGACCTCTGGCTCTGCCACTCTGTCCGGCAACACGGGCGGGCGCCCACTCCTGGGGCACTTGGAGGAAACTCTCACTCACTATCTGTGCGCGCAGACCAGGATATCAGGCCGGAAGTCTCACCCTCTGAGTGAAACCCCCGCCCGCACGGAAAAGTTCCAACGTTGGAATTGTCTCTCCCTACGTCCCTGTGCATGACTTTTTCAAGGCGCTGGGGCGGCCTGAGATTCCGCTTTTGGCCCACACAAAGGCCCCTGACTCTGCCCCTCTGAGGGATAACATGGGCGCGCACTGCCGAGGCACTCAGAGGAATCTCTTGCTCACTATCTGTGTGCAGACCAGGATATCAGGCCGGCAGTCTCACCCTCTGAGTGAAACCCCCACCGGCACGGAAAAGTTCCAGCGTTGGAATTAGTTCTCGCTCCCTCCCTGTGCGCGGCTTTCCCAGGGCGCTGGGGCAGCCCGGAGATTCTTCCTTCAGCCCACACAAAGGCCTCTGACTCTGCCTCTCTGTGGGACAACACGGGCGCCCACTCCCAGGGCTTTGGAAGGAATTGCTTGCCCACTATCTGCACGCGCCGACCAGGGGATTGGGGAAAATGGCTGCCCCACTTGTCTTTCTTTGTCTGGGTTTGGTGCAAGTGTTAGCTTGTATTGCCCGGGTTGCCACAGGAACAGTTTTTCCTCGGCTTGGATCTCTATGCCACAGCCTGGTTCGGCCGTTTGTGCCGCGGCCTGGATCTATTCACCCCCTTTACCCGCCTTAGTTTCTATATTCACAGTTCCCAGTGAAAGCCGCCCTGTTTAGGTTAGTGAGAAAGGCAGAGCATTTCTTACTCTCTATTTTCTTCAGGGTTTGATTATATATTTAGCCAATTTTTCGCTCGACCATACCTTCGGGTGTATTGCAAAACATCTGGAGGCTCCAAGGTTAGGTTTTTCTGTTTCTGGTTGAAGATCTTGTTGAGTTTTGGGGGAGATTTATCGGTATCGCTTCCTACCATGCCATTACTCTGACATCATCTCCCCAATAAGCTTTTTAATAACATTGAAATGAAATATTTTTCACAACTCTCTCAACTGTTCCAACTCTGAAGAGGATGCAAGAGACTGTACTTCACAGCCCACACACAGCATGTGGCCTCTGTCTCTTATCTCCTTGGCCAGGAGTTGAGACAGCTGTGCCCCAGACAGTCCATCCAAATTATAGTCAACAGTAGGAAACGGATGGACCCCTTTTCCAGCCATAGGCTCCCTCCTCCATCAGAAGCATCCCATCTCTCATTTTTCAGAAACACTAATTTTTTATTCTGTATTTTACTTGTACACTCAGAAACTCCTAGGAGTCCATTCTGAATTCAGGATAAAATCCAAATTTGTCAACATCATGTTCAAGGTCTACTTCCTGCCAATGAGTCTTTTACAATCGCAAACACACTAGGCACATTCCTGAGACCAGACTTTTGATCATACCTCTCGCCTCCATCTGGTCTGTTCCTCCCCTTGCTCCAGCGCCTGGCTCAGGTCCCAACTCCTTCACAATTTCTTCCTAGTTACTCCATTTGGCAATGATTTCTTTCTCTCCCAACTTTCATACAGGTCCTTAGGGATCTACCTTATTAATCACCATCATCACCTAGGATAGGTATTTAAATATACTAAGTTCTTAATATTTGTTTTTTAGTAGAGCCTAGTAGTTAAAAACAAACACTCAGAAGCATTTTCAGAACTAAGTTAGTTCTATACTATTACTATTGGCAAGACTACTAGTCAACAGACATCTGTTTGGGGGTTTTATTTTTCTCACTTTCAGCTGTCCCCGCCCATTTTGCAGCTCCCTCCCTTCCTCAGTGACTGGATGTACTGATAGCTTGGAGTACAATACTTTCTGTAATAATGAATCCAATCAGAGACTTTTCAGGCAATAAAATTTCCCCTCCATCAAAAACATGTCCCCTAAGTCTTATTCTAAAGAGCCTTGGAATTTGATGAGTCACACTAGATAACCTTATGATAGTCTGCACGTATTAATTAAATGACTACTATGAAGGATTCAATACTTCAGTGTTGATGACACAGGCATGTTTAAGAGAGACTTGGTTCCTGCCATCATCAAGCTGACATTCTAATGGGAGGACATAGAAAATAAATAAGCAAATAAATAACTCCAAATGGTGAACGATGTCTGCTCTGAAGGAAATAATTCCCAGGAGGTGGTGTAACAGTGTCAAGTACGGGGAAAAGGAGAGTATTTTGTAGAGAATGGTAAAGGTGAGAGCCAGCCATGTAAAAATACAGGTAAAGAGCATATCAGTTAGAAAGACCAGTTTTTCTGCTGGGAAGAAGCTGGGAAAGTTTTGTAGGTCCCAGCATAGGGAACCAGTTCCTCAGGAACAAAGCAAGAGGAATGTGTGAGAAAAGTTCTGAGATGTAAGCAACATCTGTATCATACAGGGTCTCCTAAACCAAGGGAACGTGTTTGTTCTAAACACAATATTTAATCTTAGAGTTTCATTCTCTACTTTGCTCCTAACTAGCTGATAGCATTAAACACATTATTTGACCAACTTAAGCTTCAGCTGATTCAGCTATAAAATTCATTAATAGTAGGACCTTTCTATAGAAAGGTTGGTATGATGATTAATGAGATGGCCCATTTAAGGAGCAGTGCCTGACACATAGTAGGTAAGCTTTAAATATTAGATATGTGGGGTACCCTTCCTGGTAAATATGATGAAACTCATTAAGAAGCAACTCTGGTGACCAGGTTTTATGCTCTATCATAGGCTAGTGAGGCTGACATTTTGGGAAACGGGGATCCTTTGGACAATTCTCAGATAGCCTAGTCTGCTGTGTGGAAGGCTGCTTGAACAGCTTATCATGACCAATTTCTTTGCATACTTTACAGCGTGAGTTATAGAGGCAGAGACTGACATTCAAAACATTTAGCAACTGATACAGCACAGGTATCAACTATCAGAAGGACAGTCCATGGCAACAGGCAGTATAACTGTAACATATGTCCTGGCCAAACTTCAGCCTAAGTGTACGCACTACTCTCCATCCCAAGGACTTGAAAATTTGTGTATTAAACTATAAAGTAATCGTAAAAAGGATCAAAGTAAAGTTATACAAAATGATCAAAGCAACATCCCCCCCTAAAAAAAGTGGCAACCAGAAAATGTCACTATGAAAATGGGAGGGATCAACAAGGAAAAGTCAGGAAGGCTGACACACTCCACCTCAGTGCTGTCGGGAGAGAGGGCCCTCATCTCCGTGACCAGCAAGCACTGCAGGTCGAGAGGGGATGAGTACGTCACAGCACAGTGACTCTGCGGTGTCCCACTGACCACTTTATCACCCAGCAAACTCTCTCGCTTAGAGACCACTGTCATGAAGTGAACTTCTAATTTTACTTGATTCCTGTGTAGGTTTACATAGAGAAGAACGTGCTGATCAGCAAATATAAGCAGGCAATCTTTTGGAAAGTTACATATTTAGTACAAATTTGCAATTTGGTGTTGGAGAGGCTGTGGAGAAAAAGGAACCCTCATACACTGTTGGTGGGAATGTAAAGTAGTACAATCATTATGGAAGAAAGTATGGTGGTTCCTCAAAAAACTGAAAATAGAACTACCTTATGACCCAGCAATCCCTCTACTGGGTATATACCCCCAAACTCAGAAACATTGGTACGTAAAGACACATACAGCCCCACGTTCATTGCAGCATTGTTCACAGTGACCAGAACATGGAAACAACCAAAAAGCCCGTCAATACATGACTGGATAAAGAAGATGTGGCACATATACACTATGGAATACTACTCAGCCATAAGAAATGATGACATCGGATCATTTACAGCAAAATGGTGGGATCTTGATAACATTATACGAAGTGAAATAAGTAAATCAGAAAAAACCAGGAACTGCATTATTCCATACATAGGTGGGACATAAAAGTGAGACTAAGAGACATTGATAAGAGTGTGGTGGCTATGGGGGGGAGGAGGGAGAGGGAGAGGGAGAGGGGGAGGGGGAGGGGCACAAAGAAAACTAGATAGAAGGTGACAGAGGACAATCTGACTTTGGGTGATGGGTATGCAACATAAGTGAACGACAAGATAACCTGGACTTGTTATCTTTGAATATATGTATCCTGATTTATTGATGTCGCCCCATTAAAAATAAAATTATTAAAAAAAATTTGCAATTTGGCATCCAATTCTTAATATGCATTAGCTAGGTATTTGCTTAGCATATTAGTCAGCTTGTACTGCCATAACAGAATGTCACTGACTAGGTAGGTGGCTTAACAATAGAAATTTATTTTCTTATAGCTCCAGAGGCCAGATGTTCAAGACAAGGTGCCTGCAGCATTGGTTTCTGATGAGGTATCTCTCCTAAACTTGCATTTGGCTGCCTCCTCTCTGTGTCCCATATGGCCTTTTCCCTGCACACATGCTTCTGGTGTATCTTCCTTTTCTTTTCTTTTCTTTTTTTTTTCTTTTTGTATTTTTCTGAAGCTAGAAACGGGGAGAGACAGTCAGACAGACTCCCGCATGCGCCCGACCGGGATCCACCCGGCACGCCCACCAGGGGCTACGCTCTGCCCACCAGGGGGCGATGCTCTGCCACAACGAGAGCCACTCTAGCGCCTGGGGCAGAGGCCAAGGAGCCATCCCCAGCGCCCGGATCATCTTGGCTCCAATGGAGCCTTGGCTGCGAGAGGAGAAGAGAGAGACAGAGAGGAAGGAGGGGGGGTGGAGAAGCAAATGGGCGCCTCTCCTATGTGCCCTGGCCGGGAATCGAACCCGGGTCCCCCGCACGCCAGGCTGATGCTCTACCGCTGAGCCAACCGGCCAGGGCCTATCTTCCTTTTCTTATAAGGTCACCAGTCCTATTTAATGAAGCCCCACTCTTAAGACTTTATTTAACCTTAATTGCCTCCTAAAAGGCCCTTTCACCAAATGTATTCACATTGGGGGTTAGCGCTTCAAGTGTGAATTTTCAGGGATTAATTTTAGTCCCTAAGAGCTCTGGTCAGATTTCAAAGCTTAATCCTATTTCATGTATTAATAATCAAATTTCTGAGTCTAAACTGCTAAGAGAAAATGCTAGGTGTCACTGGCTATTCCAAGATCCTACCTCTCTCTGATCATTTCACTGTTAGGTTTTACCACCACCGCTACTCACCCCACCTTGCTGTGCATATTCTCTTCTGTATTGTAGGTCAAGAGGTGCAAACCACATTATCAAGATTTCTTAGCTGACCACGTTGGATTCTGCTGCTAGAAGGCAGTGAGAGATCAGAAGGCAACAGAAAGGCAGAAGCCACTGTGCTTCCAGCTCCAGATTACCAGCATCAACAGTTGACTATAGGCTCCCGTGACTTCCCTGATTCCCCCAAAAGCTCAGCGTAAGAAAAGGCAGCTGCAGCTTCTGGGTCTCTGGGTACCAGCACCTTAGGCCTTTTCTCCCCCAGCCCTTCCAGCATTTTCACAACAAATTTCATGCATTATTTCCCTTTCTGCTTGAAATACCTAGAGTAGCTTCTCGTTTCCAGACCTGGCAGTGATGGACGCACACCCCACACAGGTGCCTTTGGACATGCCGCCAGCCTCTCTGGCACAACTCCTGGCTCCTTCTTGAGTGCCTTCTGAAATAACAGCAAGAACGTAAAAGTTCTCCAAGACTAGGTCCCTGGATTGCAGGGACAGTATTTTATGTTCCATGTTCTCCTAGATAGTATAATGCCTTATGCTACCAACAGGGCAGACACTGAACGAGCATTTGTTGTTTGTATGAATAAATAAATGAGTGAACGCTAACGACTGTCTTTGTGAACACATAAAAAAGGCAGCGTAGCAATGTATCATTCCTAAAGCAAAGAAATGCTACACACATTTATAACACTGAAATTACATACTTTTTTAGCCAAACATACAGACACACCCAAGCCTTAAACATTTTATGATGATTTTAAAACAATTATCTACCTAAAATGACTGATAGGCCCTATCTGCACTTACAAAGTGCCATAAACCATTGTTTGTGTCTTTTCTGTAGCTGCTCACAGTTCTGTTACAAAGAACACACGTCTGCCCTGAGTGCTGGGCTGAAAGCTTCTCCTTCCCTCCACGGGAGGGGATGGTCAGAGTTGAAGGCAGGCAGGCTATAAATCATCGATTTTTGACTGACAGTCATTGATACTGATCTTCCCCCGCCTCCTCACATACATTTCTCTCTGGCTGTTGAAAATTCTATTTCTTGGTAACTGAAGAAATCTGGGTTGGCCTTAATAAATACTCTTCAATTTTCCTCCATAGTAACAGCATTTCAGAGGTAGACAGACCCTTTAATACTCCTAGAGATGTCAGTAATTTTTTATTTGCTAAACTTTGTTAATATGTCCTTTATGTAGGCCTCATAGATGGGGATAAAAAGATCCCCATCTTTTTATCTGTATAATAAACTGTATAATTTTCAATAACCTAATAACACCTTTCAAAAAAATCCCAAAGGCACATTTCATCACGTGCACATAGTTGAACACACGCAGATTCACTCTCACACAATCACACATGCACACTTAAACACACGAGGTCATACATTCATACACATTCTGAGAATAGTTTTCTCCATCTCAATTTCTGTTTCTCGCTTCCTTCACTCCCCAACCCTGCTTTGAAATTTTAATGGTAGCACCTGACCACTGATGGGTACATCGAATAGAGCATTGATCTCGGACGTTGAGGATCCAGGTTTGAAACTCCAAGGTCATTAGCTTGAGTGCAGGCTCCCCAACTTGAGAGTGGGGTCACTAGGTTGAGCATGGGATAACAGATATGATCCCATAGTCACTGACTCAGCTGGAGCCCCCAATCAAGGCACATATGAGAAACAGTGAACAAATAAAGTGACAAAACTTCAAGTTGATGTTTTTCATCTCTCTTCCTTCTACTCTCACGTTCTCTCTCTCTCCTTTCACACACTCTCTCTCTCTCTCTCTCTCTCTCACACACACACACACACAAATTTAATAGTAGCACCAGAAGAAATGGAGAAACATGGTAGAGCCAAAAGACATTGGATGATTTGCTTCCCAGCCCTCTTTACCATGTAACTTTAAATTTGAACATGTTCCATAACTTCAAGGAGTCAACATTTCCTAATCTGTTTTCATCAGGTTATTGTGAGGTTCCTATGAGATCATGTATGAAAAATCCCTTCCATATCTAGATTCAAGATATTTATCAGTCAGCTTCATTAAGGAATAGACCATGTAAAATATGATTGTTTACAGCCCAATTAATGTCCAGAGAACAGAGACTGTGTCGATCTACTGGCATATGCCCTGCAGCACCCACCACACCGGCTCCTATAGATCCTATAAAGAATTGCATCCTTGGATGGTTGGCTCAGTGGTAGAGCATCAGCCAAGAGTGTGGAAGTCCCAGGTTAGTTTTTTTTTGTTTTTTTGTATTTTTCCAAAGCTGGAAACGGGGAGGCAGTCAGACAGACTCCCACATGCGCCCAACTGGGATACACCCAGCATGCCCACCAGGGGGCGATGCTCTGCCCATCTGGGGCATTGCTCTGCTGCAACCAGAGCCATTCTAGCGCCTGAGGCAGAGGCCACAGGGCCACCCTCAGTACCCGGGTAAACTTTGCTCCAATGGAGCCCTGGCTGTGGGAGGGGAAGAGAGAGAGAGGGAGGAAGGAGAGGAGGAGGGGTGGAGAAGCAGATGGGCGCTTCTCCTGTGTGCCCTGGCTGGGAATCGAACCTGGGACTCCTGCACGCCAGGCTGACGCTCTACCACTGAGCTAACCAGTCAGGGCCTGGAAGTCCCAGGTTTAATTCCCAGTCTGGGCACACAGAAGTGACCATGTGCTTCTCCTCCCTCCCTCTCCCCTTTTTTTCTTTCCTCTCTCTCTCTCTTCTCCTCCCATAGCCATGGCTCCATTGATTGGAGCACATTGACCCCTGGTGCTGAGCTTTGTGGAGCCTCTACCTCAGGTGATAAAAATAGCTTGGTTGCAAGCATGGCCCCAGATGGGCAAAGCATCAGACCCAGATGGGGGTTTCCAGGTGGATCCTGTTCCAGTGCATGCAGGGAGGGGGGGTGTCTGTCTTTCTATCTTCCCTCCTCTCACTTAAAGAAATAATAATAATTTCAGACCTGAACATACCAAAGACAAGTCAAAAGGGCATCAAGTTTCCTGTTCCTGACAAGATAGCTCAGCAAATCTCCATACTGGCTGCTCCTGGAAGACTGTATAATATACCAATGAGCAGGTCCCACTGTGAACCAGGAGAATCTCTATGGACACAGGCCCCAGGCACCAGAGGACAGTGAGAGCAGCCATGGTCTTAGAGACAAAAATGCTTCTCAAACTTGGCTGCATAGTAGAGCCACCTGAAGAGTCAGTGAGGTCTATCCCCAGGCCAAGTAAAGCAGGGTCTCTGGAAGTGGGACCCAGTCATTACTTTATGATCCCAGAATGAGTCCAGCACACAGCCAACTCAGCACTGTTCTGACGGGAAAGCCCACCCCCTTTCTTGGTCTCCTCCCTTTCTCAAGTGCTGAGGGACATGCAGCTGCCAGCAGCAACTGCTTTCCTTTAGCCACTGTTAACAGCAGTTCTTAATCTGCACACTCTGAGCCCCCAAACTATAAACGCTGGCAACAGACCACCTGGGTCAGCACCTCTGCCCGACCCCACTCGCTCGGGCGCTCACCATCCCGCTGGTCTCCCGCCTTGTGCAGAAACTAATGCTGAATACAGATAGAACTATCACATCCAGATTCCAGATCAATGTGCAGATATCTTGGAGACTTGGAGTGGAGCTATAACGTGGAGGAGGAGGGCAAGAATGTCCAATACCAAGGACAAGACGGGCAGAAAACTGTGGCTCAGATGCTCCCAGACCCTGCTCCCTTTCTCCCCACTGTTGTCCCTGGGAGCAGGCCGCTCTTACTCCAAAGTGTCTCTAGCAGGAGGGGGGGACAGAAATTATGAATTTTTAAGATTTTCTTATGGCTACAAAACCAGAACGTTTGAAACTCCTTCAGCTTTGTATTAAAATCTTTTTATCCCCCTCTATGAGGTCTACATAAAGGATAGCAGAGGGCTTGCCCTATACTTTAAACATATACACACAACATTTCATTTTGGAAGATACATTGGCTCAATACACTGCATTGATACATCCATTCATGATGTATACAGGTAAAGGAGTGTGTGGATGCATGCATGGGTATGTGTATATGTGTATGAGTGAGTATGTGTGCACATATGCATGTATGCACATAGCTCTCAGTAAACGGAAAACTGCTATCTCCATTCTGGACACAAGTATAAAAGCGCCAAATGGTGTGACTTTCCGCCATAGGTGTCTAAATCCTAACAGCACCCTGAGGCTGACTGAGAAGACTGACCACTAACATACTCCGTAAGTGTGATGTCCACCCTGTCAGACAAACTCATGGCAGGAAACACTGTCTGAGGGACATGGCAACAGCTCTTTTCTTTGAAGTGGAGAACATTTTTGCATGATGATGAAAACTAGTTTTAAGAATTGGTTTCCTGAGCTCATGTTTATTAAACTTTCCCCCCCCAGATGCTGTTCAGTAGCTCAGAGCTGATGATTTACAAGCTGGACAGATGCCCTAGCATCACTTCCCCCTTGCCCCTTCCAGATAATGGCACCTCCAACCCAGAGAAGTAGGGGTACAGCAAAGGCTGGTCTGGAAACCTTGGTGGTTGTTGAACACACAGCTTTGGTAAACTGAAAGTTAAAAAATTGGTATTCAGGCCCTGGCCGGTTGGCTCAGCAGTAGAGCGTCGGCCTGGCGTGCGGGGGACCTGGGTTCAATTCCTGGCCAGGGCACATAGGAGGGCGCCCATTTGCTTCTCCACCCCCCCCTTCCTCTCTGTCTCTCTCTTCCCCTCCTGCAGCCGAGGCTCCATTGGAGCAGGGATGGCCCAGGCGCTGGGGATGGCTCCTTGGCCTCTGCCCCAGGCGCTGGAGTGGCTCTGGTCACGGCAGAGCGACGCCCCGGATGGGCAGAGCATCGCCCCCTGGTGGGCAGAGCATCGCCCCTGGTGGGCGTGCCGGGTGGATCCCGGTCGGGCGCATGCGGGAGTCTGTCTGACTGTCTCTCCCAGTTTCCAGCTTCAGAGGAATGAAAAAAAAAATTGGTATACATTTGAACTAAGTTTCTCAGGAATAGAGGACAGGGAAAATGCCTTGAACCTCTAAAATGTCCCAAATTCAATAATTTCCAACGCTTATCTTTGAAATCTTTTTAAAGCTTAAATATAATTCATATGTCATAAAATCCACCCTCTTAAATTGCACAATTCAGTGTCAGCCTTTTCTGTTACTCAATACTTAACTCACTTGCTACAGACACTGGGGTTGTGTTCTTCTCTTAGCACGGACACAGAGGAGTGATCTCATCACTGCTTGAGCTCCAGCAAGCCCAGCTACCCCACATCACTGCCATTTTGGGTAGTAGCATCCTGGATATCTTAAGTTAAATTCTTCAACTTTATGTTATGTGACCCTCAGCAATTTTCATGACTTTGAGCTATTTAACATCTTGACCTCAGATTTCCCATAGATAAAATTAGGAAAATAATAACAGCAGTCACCTTAACAAAATTGCTCTAAGGATTAAAATGATGCCCATTTTAAAATACTGAAGTAGATGCTCAATGGCAGTTAGATAGAATTCAACAGAATTCTGTTCATTCAGGTGCCAGTAATAGTTATTCAATATCCATTTTGTCCAAGTCCTGTGTTAAGCCCTACAAAGGAGAGAGTGGAGGAGAAGAGGACAGGAAGAGAAGAGGAGAGGAGGAGAGGAGGAGAGAGGAGGAGAGGAGGAGAGGAGAGGAGAGAAGAGAGAGGAGAGAGGAGAGAGGAGGAGAGGAGGAGAGGAGAGGAGGAGAGAAGGAGAGGAGGAGAGGAGAGAGGAGAGAAGGAGAGGAGAGAGGAGGAGAGGAGAGTGGAGGAGAGGAGAGAGGAGGAGAGGAGAGAGGAGGAGAGGAGAGAGGAGGAGAGGAGAGAGGAGGAAGGAGAGGAGGAGAGGAGAGGAGAGGAGGAGAGAAGAAGAGAGAGGAGGAGAGGAGAGAGGAGGAGAGGAGAGAGGAGGAGAGGAGAGAGGAGGAGAGGAGAGAGGAGGAGAGGAGAGAGGAGGAGAGGAGAGAGGAGGAGAGGAGAAGAGAGAGGAGAGGAGGAGAGAAAAGGAGAGGAGGAGAGGAGGAGAGGAGAGGAGGAGAGGAGAGAGGAGGAGAGGAGGAGAGGAGGAGAGGAGGAGAGGAGGAGAGGAGAGGAGAGGAGGAGAGAAGAAGAGAGAGGAGGAGAGGAGAGAGGAGGAGAGGAGAGAGGAGGAGAGGAGAGAGGAGGAGAGGAGAGAGGAGGAGAGGAGAGAGGAGGAGAGGAGAAGAGAGAGGAGAGGAGGAGAGAAAAGGAGAGGAGGAGAGGAGGAGAGGAGAGGAGGAGAGGAGAGAGGAGGAGAGGAGGAGAGGAGAGAGGAGGAGAGAAGAGAGAAGGAGAGGAGAGAGGAGGAGAGGAGAGGAGGAGAGGAGAGAGAAGGAGAGGAGGAGAGGAGGAGAGGAGAGAGGAGGAGAGGAGGAGAGAAGAGAGGAGAGGAGAGAGGAGGAGAGGAGGAGAGGAGAGAGGAGGAGAGAAGAGAGAAGGAGAGGAGAGAGGAGGAGAGGAGAGGAGGAGAGGAGAGAGAAGGAGAGGAGGAGAGGAGGAGAGGAGAGAGGAGGAGAGGAGGAGAGAAGAGAGAAGGAGAGGAGAGAGGAGGAGAGGAGGAGAGGAGAGGAGGAGAGGAGGAGAGGAGAGAAGAGGAGAAGAGGAGAGGAGGAGAGGAGGAGAGGAGAGAAGAGGAGAGGAGGAGGGGAGAAGATAGAGAGGGTAAATGAGAAAGAGGAAAGAAGAGGAAGGAGAAGGATGAGAAAAAAGAGAAGAAAAGGGAGAAAAAGAAAGAATAAAAAAGAAGATGAAAAGTACATATCTTCAAATTCCAAGCAATTTAAAATCTAAGAGGGAGTAATGATTTATATGTTCATTTGGATAATCCTAGAAAACATGCCTTTATTGTCATTCAAAGTACTTCCAGCTGATTTCCAGACACAAACTGTTGCTACATTTTTACAGTGTATGAACTGAAATCTAAGAGACATAATGACGGGCGTTCTGAGAAGGATAAGCATTTCAGCTCCAGCTGCCCTTCTCCAGCCATCTGTTCTCTCTCTCCCAGTCTTTCTTTGTAAAGATTTTCCCTGCTGTTTAGTTCCCTCCTCTGCCACTTCTCCATTTATCACTTTAGAAAAGTTTCTAGTTCATTATATGAAAAGTCTACATGTTGCCCATAAACTCTTAAAAGGAAGTCAATGTAGAAATAAACAGATAAATAAGTTTTAAAAATAAATAAATTGTGCACATAATCCCAGTGGATTGGAAGAACATTTAGATAAGGGACTAGGGAAAAGAATTTTCAAACTGTGTCATCTGCTTACGCTAATGAGTTAATTAAATTAGAAAATTCCATTGCCAAAAGCAAAAACATCTAAATACATGGGATGCTGGGGGAATTATACACCCATAATACTAAACAAATTCTGTTCAAGCTTTCTTTTTCTCTTTGAGAATGCTGTGGAGAGCTACACTTAAAAAACCATTCAATTTCAAGAGTATATTTTCCATCTGGGGCCAGTTGGGCAGAGTATGCTCTAAACTCTGCAAATCCCACTGAGAGGCAACATGACTTGTTAAGAAAACAGTTTATGAAAAGTAATGTGTTGTGAAGATTCGAAAAAAGGTTTAGCTATGATTTCCCCATATATTGCTGAATTCATTATTTTCCATTAAATGCCTTTACACACAAGTGAAAAGTCAAAACGATTCAGGAAATAGATATAATAAAATAAGTTGAAAACCGATGCATTTCTGCTAAGCCTTTAGCTGATAATTACAATATTTTCAACTATCTGAAAGCTCTTTTCACTTTAAGAGGTTATTCACTTTTCTTTTGTAGTCTCATCCTTCCATAACCCTCCTGATCCAAATAAATCTGCTTTGAAAAAAAAAGGTAAAAAACTTAGTATATAAAAATTAAGGGATTAATTCTTAAAAGCCCATTAAGATACAAAACCAAAAAAACAATAAAAATAACCCTTAATAAACCATAAGATGTAGACTATGACATTAAAGATATCCTATGTAAAAGCATCTTTCAAAATAAAATGCACAAGAGAAGTCTCAAAAATGTTTATCTTCTTCTATTCAGTGTTTAATTAAATTCCCAGTGCCATTCGCTTGCAGGGAGAGAGTTGAGCTTAAATCTCTTTAAAAGGTAAAATAGGAGTTCTGATCAAGATGGCAGCATAGGTAAACAAAGTACTTGAAACCTCCCGTGACCACATCAACATTATGGCTAAACTACAGAACATCCATCATTCAGAACCACCTGAAATCTAGCTGAACGGAAGTCCTATAAATAAGGATATAAAAAGCCACATCAAGACTGGTAGGAAGAGATGGTCCCATATCCTGTGTGGTGGTTTAAAATTGGAAGGAATATCTCAGCTGTGGAGGTCTTCCCTTAGGAACCACAGGACCCAGCCCCATATTAGAACCCACAGCCCAGGGTTCCAGGGCCAGGAACAGAGGTCCCTATACCTTCTGGCTGTAAAAACGAGAGAGAATCTGAGGGAAATGCAGGGTTGCTTGGGTCCTAGGCAGTTCCTCTTAAAGGGCCCACACACGGACTTACTTGGACTCACTTGCTGAGCTCCAACACTGGGGCAGTAGCTCTAAAGGTGCCATACAGAGATATACAGGGTGAAACTGGCTTGTCTGGCTTCAGAACTGCTAGCAGAGGTCGTTGTTCCTTTGCTGAGCCCTCTCCCACAGAGCTGGCAGTTGGGCCCCATAGCTGAGTCTCCATCTACTTGGCTCACACCTATCCTAGTGATTTCCTGAGACTCTGCCCCACCCAGCTTGTGAGTCCACCCAAGCTGTTTCCAGTGGCTTTTCCACAAAATGGCCTTTCTTGGCTTATGTTTCAGATTTTTCTAAAATCTCTCAAACAAATAGCATCTGGTCTCACCAGCATACCTTTCTCTAAGTGGCCCCAGGCCTGGCACTAGTGGCAACCAACTTGGTTCACAAGATGGCCTTTCCTGTCCACCTCAAATACCAGCACAAGTAGCAGCCATCTGTAGATCACTCTGTAGCTCATGCCAGGTGGTTTCAGGCAGGACACAGGCAGTGGCTGACCTCACAAATCCCAGAGGCACCAGAGCTAGTGCACCTGTGGACAGCTTCAGAACACACCAGATTACAACTAAACCACCTCCATGGAGTGACACAGTAAAGGCAAACTTGACTGACACCAAAGCCCCAATGAAGTGAATCCTGCCCTATAAGGTTAGGCCTGCACAGCAACTCCTCCACTGTAGTTGCAGCCAGTCTTCACAAGTCAGCAGCATAGGGGTCAGTCCCTTCCAGTGATGTGACAACAGCAATCAAGACTCAACTACAACCCACATCCACACTGCCCACAGGGGGTATGCACCCAGAGTGTCCTGCTTGGGTCCCCGGGAAGGCTATATGACTGAAACCTAGATAATATCTACTACACAAGATCACTCTGCCAAGTCTGAGACATGTATAAGCTCAGCCTAATACATAGAGTAAAACAGGAAAGCAGCTAAACTGAGAAGACAAAGAAACATGTTCCAAATAAAAGGAGAAATCTCCAGAAAAAGAACTAAACAAAATAAAGACAAGCAAACTACAAATAGAGAGTTTAAAACAATGGTTATAAGGATGCTCAAGTTAGTTAGTGGGAACTTCAACAGCATTAAAAAAGGATATGGAGGGGCAGGATGGCGATGGAGTAGGCGGACATACCAACATCCACCTCCCAGAACCAAAGTGGATTCCAACTTAATTTTTAAGAACCATCATCTGGAAAAACCAACTTTGGACTAAACTAAGAGGACTCTTCAACCAAGGAACACTGAAGAAGCCACACTGAGACTAGTAGGAAAAGCAGAAATGAGGAGAGAGCTGTCCAGCTCCTCAGAGTGAACAGCAGCCAGGAGAGACTCGTATGGCGGGAAGTGAGTTTAGCGGAGAGGGGAGGGTCCTGGGCTACAGGAACAAAGCCCCAGCCTGCAGCCCCAGAGCCTAGAAGAGGCATACAGACAGTATTTAGCTGGAAACAAGTCAGACTACTATATGTGAGAAAGAGACAGACTTCTGAGACCCAGGAGTCTTCTTAAAGGGACTGCGCAGAAAACCTCTTTCACAACCACTTACCCGGGGTTCCGGGGGATGGGGAGAGAGGAGAGGACCAAAATAGCAGGAAGAGAGTGTAATCTAGAAGGCACTGGGAGAAACACTTTGAGGGACAGTCACCCTAACCCCTGAACTGAGTCACTCCCCAAATCTGAAGTGAATATTTCCCCTGGAAAGAGCAATACCAGCAAAGGGAGGCAGGACACCAGCCAAACATGCTCTCCCACGGCACTCAGAGCAGAGTCGCTTAGAAGGAGGGAGTTTTCAGGATGACAGTAGTGAGTCTTAGGGTCTGAGCTTCAGCACCCGCCCCCACACAGCTGAGGGCTCGCCAGAGGGCAGGAGGCGGCCAGACATGGAAGCACGGTTCCGTTGGCAAGGGCGGAACCCAAACAGCCACAACTGAGGCCCAGGTGTGAGCTCAGTCTTGCCTGGTGGGGGGGTAGAAGGAATGCGTGAAAGTGGTTAGGCCCAGCTGCAGGCCACCTGCAATCCCGCCTGCGAGGGGGAAGGGCAGGAACCGGAAGGGGCGGAGACCCGCTGCTGAGCAAGAGTGCATGGGTGCACAGCCTCGCCCAGGCCGCGGAACCAAGGCTTGCAGCCAATGCAGGGCAGGCTCCTCCTGCGGGGGTGGGCGAAAGCCCAGAACAGGTGGAGACCTGCTTCAGAGCACGGGTACTGCAGCCCCACCTGGCCCATGGAGCTGAGGTTTGCAGCCAACCCGCAAGTGGGCTCCTCCAGCAGGGGCGGGGCAAAAGCCTGGAATAAGGCGAAGACCTGAAGCTGAGCAAAGGTGCTCAACACTGCCTACAGCACATAATGTGACCCACAGGGGCAGGTTGAAGGCTGAGGCCACTGAGGCTTATACACCTGGGCACATAATAGCCCCTCCTGTGGAGGAGAGGTAGAAACTACAATGACAGACCCAGCAGCCTGGCACTGGCAACACCCATACCCAAGTGCCCTAGGCAGCAGCGGCAGAGGGGTTGGCAGGCTTGCAGACAGAACACACCTAGGTAACACAGAGGCCACACCCATTGGACCAGAGTGGCAAAAACCTTTTAATACACAGACAAAATGGGAAGGCGGAGAAATGCAACCCAAATAAATCAAGAAAAATCCCCAGTAAAGGACCTGAATGAGTCAGATATAATCAAATTACTGGATGCAGAGTTTAAAATGATTGTTAGGAGGCTCAGAGATCTTAGAACAACAATAGATGGTCATTACAAACATTTAAATAAAGAAATAGCAAATATAAAAAAGGACATTAAAATAATAAAAAACAATCAGTCAGAAATGACAAATATAATATCAGAAATGAAGACCACAATGAAAGAAATTAAAAGCAAGATGGATGAAACTGAGGATTGAATCAGCGAGCTAGAGGACAAGATAGATGAAGTCACGGAAGCAGAGCAGAAAAAAAAAAGAGACTCAAAAAGTCTGAGGAAACTCTAAGAGAGCTCTATGACAACATGAAGAGAAATAACATCTGCATCATAGGGCTTCCTGAAGAAGAGAAAAAACAAGAAATAGAGACTTTGTTCAATCATATCATAGCTGAAAACTTCCCTAAAATAATGCAGGAAAAAGTCTCAAAAGATTAAGAAGCACAGAGAACTCCACTAAAGAGAAACCCAAAGAAATCTATACCAAGACACATCATAATTAAAATACCAAAGCAATGTGATAAAGAGTAAATATTAAAAGCTGCTAGAGAAAAAAAGACTATCACCTACAAAGGAGCCCCCCAAAGGATGACATCAGACTTCTCAACAGAAATGCTTGAGGCCTGAAGGGAATGGCAAGAAATATTCAAAGTAATGCAGAACAAGAGCCTACAACCAAGACTACTTTATCCAACAAGGCTATCATTTAAAATTGAAGGAGAAATTAAAAGCTTCCCAGATAAAAAAAAAACAACTCAAAAATTCCCTACTAACAAATCAATGCTGCAAGAAATGTTAAAGGGCCTGTTGTAAACAGATCAACTGGGGAAAAGAATATAGGAAAAGAGGAATACAGCTATAAAGAATAAAATGTCAATGAACAACTACATATCAACATAACCTTAAATGTACATGGGTTAAATAATCTGATCTAAAGACATAGGGTAGCTGCATGGATAAGAAAACAGGACCCATACATATGCTGCCTACAAGAGACACATCTTAAAACAAAAGATGCACATAGACTGAAGGTAAAAGGATGGAAAAAAATATTTCACGCAAATGAAAATGAAAAAAAAAGCTGGGGTAGCAAAACTTTTATCAGACAAAATGGACTTTAAAACAAAGGCTATATATAGTAAGAGATAAAGAAGGTCACTACATAATGATAAAGGGAGCAATCCAACAGGAAGATATAATCATTTTAAATATCTACACACACCTAATATAGGAGCACTTAAATATATAAAGCAGACTTTGATGGATATAAAGGGTGAGATCAACAGCAACACTATAATAGTAGGGAATTTCAATACTTCACTAACATCACTAGATAGATCTTCAAAAAAGAAAATTAACAAAGAAACAGCAGACTTAAAGGACACACTAGATCAACTCGATTTAATAAATATCTTCAGAACCTTTCACAAATTCTTTGAAACATATAATCTTCCAAAAATTAATCTGGAAGAACCAGAAAACCAAAACAGATGAATTACAAGAAATGAGATCAAAACAGCTATCAAAAAACTCCCAAGAAAGAAAAGTCCTGGGCCTGATGGCTTCACAAGTGAATTCTACCAAATATTCAAAGAAGAACTAACTCCTATCCTTCTCAAGCTATTTCAAAAAATTCAAGAGGAAGAAAGACTTCCAAGCTCCTTTTATGAGGCAAGCATAATTCTGATTCCAAAACCAGGCAAAGACAACACAAAGAAAGAATTATAGGCCAATTCCCTGATGATTTTAGATGCTGAAATCTCAAGAAAATATTAGCAAACTGGATCCAGCAATATATAAAAAAAATCATACATCATGAACAAGTGAGATTTATTCTTGGGAGGCAAGGCTGATACAATCTTCTCAAATCAATCAATGTGATTCATCACATAAACAAAAGGAAGGAGAAAAACCACATGATAATTTCAATAGATGCAGAAAAAGCATTTGATAAAATCCAGCACCCATTCATGATCAAAACTCTCAGTAAAGTGGGAATACAGGGAACATACCTCAATATAATAAAGGCCATCTATGACAAACCCACAGCCAACATCATACTCAATGGGCAAAACTTAAAAGCAATCCCCTTAAAATTAGGAACAAGGCAGGGTTGCCCCTTTTCACCACTCTTATTCAACATAGTTCTTAAAGTCCTAGCCACAGAAATTAAACAAGAAGAAGAAATAAAAGGTATCCAAATTGGAAAAGAAGAAGTAAAACTATCATTATTTGCAGCTAATATGATATTGTATATAGAAAACCCTAAGGTCTCAGTCAAAAAACTACTGGACCTGATAAATGAATTCAGCATGGCAGGATATAAAATTAATACTCAGAAATCAGAGGCATTTTTATATACTAACAATGAACTGTCAGAAAGAGAAATTAAGGAAACAATCCCCTTTACTATTGCAACCAAAAAAATAAAGTACCTAGGAGTAAATTTAACCAAGGAGATTAGAGACTTGACTTGGAAAATTATAAAACATTGATAAAAGAAATCAAGGAAGATACAAACAAGTGGAAGCACACAAACAAGTGTGCTCATGGTTAGGAAGAATAAACATCATTAAAATGTCTATTTTACCCAAAGCAATTTATAAATTCAATGCAATTCCTATTATAATACCAATGACATACTTCAAAGATATATAACACATATTCCAAAATTTATATGGAACCAAAAAAGAACACGAATAGCCTCAGCAATCTTGAAAATAAAGAATAAAGTTGGAGGTATCACACTTCCTGATATCAAGTTATACTACAAGGCTATTGTACTCAAAACAGCTTGGTACTGGCATAAGAACAGGCATACAGATCAATGGAACAGAACAGAGAACCCAGAAATAAACCCACACCTTTATGGACAACTGATATTTGACAAAGGAGGTAAGAGCATACAATGGAGTAAAGACAGTCTCTTCAACAAATGGTGTTGGGAAACTTGGACAGCTACCTGCAAAAAAATGAAACTAGACCAACAACTTACACCATTCACAAAAATAAACTCAAAATGGATAAAAAAAAAAACAACAAAACTTAAATGTAAGCCATGAAACCATAAGCATCTTAGAAGAAAACATAGACAGTAAGCTCTCTGACATCTCTCGCAGCAACATATTTGCCCATTTATCTCCACAGGCAAGTGAAATAAAAGAAAGAATAAACAAATGGGACTATATCAAACTAAAAGGCCTCTGGTAATCACCATCCTCTGTCCAAGTCTCTGAGTCTCATTTTTATGTCCCACCTATGTATGGAATCATATGGTTCTTAGTTTTTTCTGATTTACTTATTTCACTCAGTATAATGTTATCAAGGTCCATCCATGTTGTTGTAAATGATCCAATGTCATTATTTCTTATGGCTGAGAAGTGTTAAAATGAGACCAACAGAAGAAATGTTCAAATCCCTACACACAGACTCATGAGAAAAAAATAAATCATTGTTGTTTTAAGTAACAAAATATTGGAGTGGTTTACTATGCAACAATAAATAATTCAAATAGAATGTCTCTCCATTGATTTGGGTCACTGTTCATGTCCCTCCCTGCTCCCTCCCTCCCTTCCCTTCCCTTCTCTTTCTTTTCCTTTCCTTCCTCCCTCCCTTCCTCCCTCCCTAGCAATAAAGCATTATAAATACAGTTATGACCCTATTATTAAGTATTTGTGTTGTGCATGAATTATACTTTTACTGTATATGTATGTACCAAGATTAATAAACCACACTGATTAATGGGCATTTGTGAAAACTCAAATATAGTATCATGTTTTCAGTATTCAGTTTGCTATTTTTTCTACTTACTGGTATTGCCTTTTTTTCCCACTTAACATTAGGCATCAAGATTTATCCATGTTGATAAAAGTTCTCATTCATTTAAATATCTTTTTTTTAATTTTATTTTTTTAATGGGGCGACATCAATAAATCAGGATACATATATTCAAAGGTAACAAGTCCAGGTTATCTTGTCTTTCAATTATGTTGCATACCCATCACCCAAAGTCAGATTGTCCTCTGTCATCTTCTATCTAGTTTTCTTTGTGCCCCTCCCCCTCCCCCTTTCCCCCATCCCCCCGTAACCACCACACTCTTATCAATGTCTCTTAGTTTAACTTTTATGTCCCACCTACATATGGAATAATGTAGTTCCTGTTTTTTTCTGATTTACTTATTTCACTTTGTATAATGTTATCAAGATCCCACCATTTTGCTGTAAATGATCCGATGTCATCATTTTTCTTATGGCTGAGTAGTATTCCATAGTGTATATGTGCCACATCTTCTTTATCCAGTCATCTATTGACGGGCTTTTTGGTTGTCTCCATGTCCTGGCCACTGTGAACAATGCTGCAATGAACATGGGGCTGCATGTGTCTTTACGTATCAATGTTTCTGAGTTTTGGGGGTATATACCCAGTAGAGGGATTGCTGGGTCATAAGGTAGTTCTATTTTCAGTTTTCTGAGGAACCATCATACTTTCTTCCATAATGGTTGTACTACTTTACATTCCCACCAACAGTGTATGAGGGTTCCTTTTTCTCCACAGCCTCTCCAACATTTGCTATTACCTGTCTTGTTAATAATAGTTAATCTAACAGGTGCGAGGTGGTATCTCATTGCAGTTTTGATTTGCATTTCTTTAATAACTAAAGAAGATAACCATCTTTTCATATATCTGTTGGCCATTTATACTTCCTCCTGGGAGAAGTGTCTGTTCATGACCTCTTCCCATTTTTTTATTGGATTGTTTGTTTGTTTGTTGTTGAGTTTTATGAGTTCTTTGTATATTTTGGATATTAGGCCCTTATCTGAGCTGTTGTGTGGAAATATCATTTCCCATTTAGTTGGCTTTCTGTTTATTTTGTTATTAGTTTCTCTTGCTGAGCAAAAACTTCTTAGTCTGATGTAGTCCCATTCATTAATTTTTGCCTTCACTTCTCTTGCCTGTGGAGTCAAATTCATAAAATGCTCTTTAAAACCCAGGTCCATGAGTTGAGTACCTATGTCTTCTTCTATGTACTTTATTGTTTCAGGTCTTATGTTTAGATCTTTGATCCATTTTGAGTTAATTTTAGTACAGGGGGACAAACTGTAGTCCAGTTTCATTCTTTTGCATGTGGCTTTCCAGTTTTCCCAGCAACATTTATTGAAGAGGCTTTCTTTTCTCCATTGTATGTTCTTGGCCCCTTTATCAAAAATTATTTGACTATATATATGTGGGTTTATTTCTGGACTTTCTATTCTGTTCCATTGGTCTGAGTGTCTACTTTTCTGCCAATACCATGCTGTTTTGATTGTCGTGGCCCTATAATAGAGTTTGAAGTCAGGTATTGTAATGCCCCCAGCTTCATTCTTTTTCTTTAGGATTGCTTTGGCTATTCGGGGTTTTTTATAGTTCCATATAAATCTGATGATTTTTTGCTCTATTTCTTTAAAAAATATCATTGGAATTTTGATGGGAATTGCATTAAATTTGTATATTGCTTTGGGTAATATGGCCATCTTGATTATATTTATTCTTCCTAACCAAGAACAAGGAATATTCTTCCATCTCATTATATCTTTTTTGATTTCTCTTAACAATGGTTTATAGTTTTCATTATATAAGCCCTTTCATTCTTTGTTATGTTTATTCCTAAGTTGTTTTTTGTTTTTTTTTGCAATTGTGAAGGGGATTATTCTTTTGAGTTTGTTCTCAGTTGTTTCATTGTTGGCATATAGAAAGGCTATTGACTTCTGTATGTTAATTTTGTATCCTGTGACCTTACTGTATTGGCTTATTGTTTCTAGTAGTCTTTTTGTGGATTCTTTGGGGTTTTCGATGTATAGGATCATATCATCTGCAAAAAGTGATACCTTTACTTCTTCTTTTCCGATATGGATGCCTTTTATTTCTTTGTCTTGTCTGATTGCTCTGGCTAGAACCTCTAGTACCACATTAAATAAGAGTGGAGAGAGTGGACAACCCTGTCTTGTTCCTGATTTAAGGGGGAAAGCCTTCATTTAGTGCCATTTAATATGATGTTAGCTGATGGTTTATCATATATGGCCTTTATCATGTTGAGATATTTTCCTTCTATACCCATTTTGTTGAGAGTCTTAAACATAAAATTGTGTTGTATTTTATCGAAAGCCTTTTCTGCGTCTATTGATAAGATCATGTGGTTTTTGTTCTTTGTTGTGTTGATATGGTGTATTATGTTAACCGTTTTACGTATGTTGAACCATCCTTGAGATTCTGGGATGAATCCCACTTCATCATGATGTATTATTTTTTTAATATGTTGTTGTATTCGATTTGCTAGTATTTTGTTTAGTATTTTAGCATCTGTATTCATTAGAGATATTTGTCTGTAGTTGTTGTTGTTTTTTTTGTGCCATCCTTGCCTGGTTTTGGTATGAGGGTTATGTTGGTCTCATAAAATGTGTTTGGAAGTATTGCTTCTTCTTCAATTTTTTTGGAAGACTTTCAGTAGAATAGGAACCAAGTCTTCTTTGAATGTTTGATAAAATTCGCTGGTATAGCCGTCAGGGCCTGGACTTTTATTTTTGGGGAGGTTTTTAATAGTTTTTTCTATTTCTTCTCTACTAATAAGTCTGTTTAGGCTTTCTGCTTCTTCTTGACTCAGTCTAGGAAGGTTGTATTGTTCTAGGAATTTATCCATTTCTTCTAGATTGTTGAATTTAGTAGCATAAAGTTTTTCATAGTATTCTACAATAATTCTTTGTATATCTACAGTGTCCGTGGTGATTTCTCCTCTTTCATTTTGGATTTTGTTTATATGAGTTCTTTCTCTTTTTTCCTTGGTAAGTCTTGCCAAGGGTTTGTCAATTTTGTTGATCTTTTCAAAGAACCAGCTCTTTGTTCTATTAATTTTTTCTATAGTTTTTCTGTTCTCTATTTCATTTATTTCTGCTCTGATTTTTATTATCTCCTTTCTTCGGCTGGTTTTGGGTTGTCTTTGTTCTTCTTTTTCTAGTTCCTTAAGGTGTGAAGTTAAGTGATTCACTTGGGCTCTCTCTTGTTTGTTCATATATGTCTGAAGTGATATGAACTTCCCTCTTATCACTGCTTTTGCTGCATCCCATAGACTCTGATATGTCGTATTGTCATTTTCATTAGTCTGTATATATCTTTTGATCTCTGCACTTATTTCTTCTTTGACCCATTCATTTTTTTAAAGTATGTTGTTTAGTTTCCACATTTTTGTGGGATTTTTTTCCTCTTTTTTGCAGTTGAATTCTAGTTTCAAGGCTTTATGATCAGAAAATATGCTTGGTACAACTTCGATTTTTCTGAATTTGCTGATGTTGTTTTTGTGGCCCAACATATGGTCAATTCTTGAGAATGATCCATGTACACTGGAGAAAAATGTATACTCAGTCACTTTGGGATGAAATGTCCTGTAGATGTCTATCATATCCAGGTGCTCTAGTGTTTTGTTTAAGGCCACTATATCTTTGTTGATTCTCTGTTTGGATGACCGATCTAGAGCCATCAGCGGTGTATTGAGGTCTCCAAGTATGATTGTGTTTTTGTCAGTTTTTGTTTTAAGATCAATAAGTAGCTGTCTTATATATTTTGGTGCTCCTTGGTTTGGTGCATATATATTAAGAATTGTTATGTCTTCTTGATTCAGTGTCCCCTTAGCCATTATGAAATGGCCATTTTTATCTCTGAGTACTTTTGTTTTCTTGTAGTCAGCATTATCAGATATGAGTATTGCTACGCCTGCTTTTTTTTGGATGTTATTTGCTTGGAGTATTGTTTTCCAGCCTTTCACTTTAAATTTATTTTTATTCTTGTTACTTAGATGAGTTTCCTGTAGGCAGCATACAGTTGAATTTTCTTTTTTAATCCATTCTGCTACTCTGTGTCTTTTTATTGGTGAGTTTAATCTGTTTACATTTAGTGTAATTATTGACACTTGTGAGTTCCCTATTGCCATTTTATAGATTGCTTTCTGTTAGTTTTGTGTCTTGTTTGATCCTTCTCTTTCGTTTTGCTATCTTTTGTTTTTATTTGGTTGTATTCCATACATCTTTCCTCTGTTGCTATCTTTTTTATCTCATGTGCTTCTGTGGTGGTTTTTTCAATGGTGGTTACTTTAAGTAATGAAAAGGGTTCCTACCCTGTTCATTGTAGCGCACTATTTTGTGAGTACTTTTGCACTCCATTGTCCTTTGCTACTGTTAATCTCCATCCTCTCTCCCCTTTCTTTTTGTTGTTGTTACAGTTTAAATTTGGTTTTATTGTGTTCTTCTTGGAGCTTTTACTTGTGGCTTTATTTTTTTTTTGTTCTTTGTATCTGATTGGAGAACCACCTTTAGTAATTCCTGGAGTGGGGGTTTTCTGATGATAAATTCCCTCATCTTTTCTGTAAAAAAATAAATATGTTTTTATTTCTCCTTCATATTTGAAGGATAGCTTTGATGGGTATAGTATTCGTGGCTGAAAGTTCCTCTCTTTCAGGACTTTAAATATTGGGGTCCACTCTCTTCTAGCTTGTAGAGTTTCTGCTGAGAAATCTGATGATAATCTAATGGGCCTTCCTTTATATGTTGTAATCTTCTTTTCCCTGGCTGCCTTGAGAATTTTTTCTTTGCCATTGGTTTGTGCCAATTTCATTATGATGTGCCTTGGAGTAGGTTTGTTGGGGTTAAGAAAACTCGGAGTTCTGTTTGCTTCATGAATTTGAGGCTTTAGTTCTTTCCACAGGCTTGGGAAGTTCTCATCTATTTTTGTTTGAGTATGTTCTCCATTCCATTTTCTCTCTCTTCTCCCTCTGATATACCTATTATTCTTATGTTATTCTTTCTGATGGAGTCAGATAATTCTTGTAGGGCTATCTCATTTTTTTTTTAATTTTTGAATCTCTTTCTTCTTCTCTCTGTTGTGCCTCAAGTTGCTTGTCTTCTATTTCACTAATCCTCTCTTCTATCTGGCCTGTTCTATTAGCTAAGCTTGTTACCTTGTTTTTCAGCTCGTGAATTGAGTGTTTCATCTCTGTTTGATTTGTTTTTATAGTTTCTATTTCCTTGGACATATATTCTTTGTGTTCATTGAGTTGTTTTCTGAGCTCCCTAAATTGCCTTTCTGTGTTTTCTTGTATATCTCTGAGTATTTTTAGGATTTCTATCTTGAATTCTCTGTCATTTAGCTCCAAGGTTTCCAATATATTAAATTTTTTCTCCATAGATTTTTCCTCATTTATCTGTGTTACCTCTCTTTCTTTTGTAGCCATGATATTCGATTTTCTCTTCCTTAATGGCATCTTTGGGTGTATTGCGAAACATCTGGACGCTCCAAGGATAGGTTTTCTGTTTCTGGTTGAAGATCTTGTTGAGGTTTGGGGGAGATTAATTGGTATCGCTTCCTACCCTGCCATTACTCTGACGTCATCTCCCCATTTAAGTATCTTAAGACTCCTATTCAATACATTTATGATAGTTTATGTGGGGCAGCTGTGTTAGGCTTGCTCGCTGGTTTACTGGCTACAAGCCCTTTGCCTGATTGGTACATGAGCATGCAGCAGCGCCACATGAGTGGCCTAGATAAGGTTATGGATACTTTTGCTCAGGGGGACTGTGGATGCGCAGATTTCCTGCCACTACTGTGAGGGGTCATTTTGCTGTGTGTGCCTGAGAGGCTGTTTTCCCCTGCCTGTGTGCTTATTTGCAGTTGTGAGACTTTGTTTATTAAATGAATGGTCCAACCCTTTCCGGCTCTACAGTTTCTCAACTGTCTTCCCAAATCAAATAATGGACCTGCCTGACCTTGACCATCGGCATTACAGTTTATCTCTCCGAAAACCCCCAAAATAGATCTTTAGATTATTTCTGATTGTTTTGCCACTCATATTACAAACAATGCTGCTATTAACATTCTTGCTCATGCATCTTTCTGAACAAAGGTAGAAAAGTTTCTCTCATGCAGGGAAGTCACTGGGCCATAGGTTTTGCACATGTTCAATTTATCAGGCAATATTAAATTGTTCTCCAAAAATGGTTATACTGTAGCAATTTATACCTATGTCAGATATGTTAAAATCCCCTTTACACCCTGGCTTTTCTACCATTGTGATCTAGCAATCCCAATTCTGGGTACGTACCCAAATAAAATGAAATCAGCATCTCAAAGAGATATCGGCACTCCCACATTTACCACAACATGATTTAAAATAGCCAAGACATGGAAACAACTGTCTATTGTCTACTGAGTAAAGAAAATATGGTGTGTATATATGTATGTGTGTGTGTATATATATATATACATACATACATATATATATATATATATATATAATGGAATATTACTCAGTCATATAAAAGAAGAAAATCTTGCCATTTGAAACAGCATGGATGGACCTTCAGGGAATGATGCTAAATGAAATAAGTCAAATAGAGAAAGGCAAATACTCTATGAGCCCACTAATACGTAAAGTCTTAAAAAGCTAAACCCATAGGAACACAGAATACAATGGTGGTTGTCAAGGACTCAGGACTGGGAGAAAGGGGGACTATGGAGCAACTGTGTTATGTTTGCTCACAGGTTTACTGCCTGCAAGCACTTTGCTTGATTAGCGTGTGAGTACATGGCAGAGGCACGTGTGCACAGTCTATACAAGGTTATGGGTGCTTCCCTGGGTGGTGATTCTCCCAGATCGCTCTCCCACCACCGTGAGGTGTAGTTTTCCTTGCTCCCTTGCCCTATTGCAAAAAGCAGATTTTCCTTTGTTTATCAGCTCTTTCTCTTTTGTTTATTTGCTCACCTGTCCTTGCGAGCCTTGAATAAACAGGTACAGCCCAATGCTTTCCAGCTCTGCAGTTTCTCTACCGTCTGCCCGAATCCTATGTGAACTTACCTGGCCTTGGCAACCAGCATTACAGGTACAGACTGATCAAAAGGTACAAACTTCCAGTTATAAGATGAATAAGTTCTGGGGAGCTAATGTACAATATGATGACTATAATTAATAACATATTATATACTTAAAAGTTGCTAGAAAGTAGATTTTAATGTCTCAGCACACAAACCCAGAATGGTAATTATATAAGGTGATAGGTGTTAACTAACCATATTGAGGTAATAATTGCATAACGTATATGAATATCTAATTATCACATTGTCTACCTTAAACTTACACAATGCTATATGTCAATTATATTTCAATAAATCTGGGGAAGACAAGAAAAATGCTTCGTTACACTGGCAGTTGGGTTAGGTAGCGTTCTGTCAGTTGGATTAAAGCAGTGTTTCTATTTTGACCTGATTAGTATTCATATTTTATTCAGGGTTCTGTCCATCAGAAGGAGAGACATGTGACAGGAAAATACTGAGCCAGGCACTAGTCTTTCTGAGTCCTTAGTTCTCTTCCAATTTCAGTGTTTTCAACTTTTTAAATTTTGTATTACCCCCTCAGGATTTGTTCCTAAATCCTTTCTTTACCCCGTGAAATTTTAACTAGTTTTAGCCAGATACTATACGTTTATTTATGTACTGCAGTCTTTTTATAGTGACAAAACATTATGATTTCTAAGTTTTTTGTCCAAAAATCAGTTTTCATCACCATTAAAAATATTTCTTTTTTTTTTTTTTTTCTAAATGTTTATAGTTAAAGATTTAAAATACTTTCAACTTTCTCAATTTTCTCTTTTGGGAAATTCAATTTGATTATCTCACATAATCAGTAAGGTTTATGATGCTTTTAACCAATAGAAGAGGCCACAGTAATAATGAGCTCTGAATTCTCTCACTAGGTGCACACTCATTGATGAAGTGCCTTATGGGGAAAACAGCGAGAAAAAGAGATGATTGAGCAAAGTCAACAGCTGTAAACCCAAAGGGCTAAGAAATCAGGAAAATAATGTAAATGTGAGAAGCTGGTTGTGAACAAAATGTGTCTACCTGGGAGCACACAGCCTACCCAAAAAGGGCAGCTGGCACCCATCTGGAGTCAACACCACCACACAGGAACGGAGACCCATCTTACCAAATCCTTCAATTTTTCAAGAGAACACAGAAATTCAGATGTTTAGGTAAAATCTTTTCCATCTTTAAAGTTTCATAAATTTTAAAAATACAATTCAAAGGCCAAATAAAATTCATCGCTAAGAAGGATGCAGCTTGTTAGCTACAAATTTGCAAATTTTAGCTACATGAGTTCTTACAAATCCCCCTTCACCTCTAAAATTTGATAATTATTTTTAAATTTTTGAATTAATGTGTAAAACTCCAAGAAGACTGAAGTCTTAAATATTAACACACACAAAAAAAACTAAGAACAGCAATGGCAGGGCATGATTTAATATCATATCATTTGCCTAGGCAAATAAAAAAAATCCAAATCTAGACTTCCTTTTTCTTTTTTCTTTTTTTTGGTATTTTTCTGAAGTGAGAAGCAGAGAAGCAGACGGACTCCCACATGTGCCCAACTAGGATCCACCCAGCATTCCCACCAGGGGTGATGCTCTGCCCATCTGGGGTGTTGTTCCGCTGCAACCAGAGCCATTCTAGTGCCTGAGGGGGAGACCGTGAAGCCATCCTCAGTGCAGGCCAACTTTGCTCCAACTTTGGAGCCTTAGCTGCGGGAGATGAAGAGAGAGATAGAGAGAAAGGAGAGGGGGATGGGTGGAGAAGCAGGTGGGTGCTTCTCCTATGTGCCCTAACTGGGATAGAATCCCGGACTTCCACATGTTGGGCTGACACTCAACCACAGAGCCAACTTGCCAGGGCCTAGACTTTGTATTTAAAGATAATTTGTTCTTTTTTTACATGGAGCCAAAATCTAGAAGCAATTATTGTAAGTTATAAAAGAAATTCTGAAAGCATAAAGATGTTTTTCTCCTGAGTTAAAATTAAAATATTATTGGAGTTACTAAATAATTTTGAAATATTCACGAATGTCATGACAGCATGGAGGTTAAAAAAAAAGGTCTCCCCTGACCGGGCGGTGGCGCAGTGAATAGAGCGTTGAACTGGGATGCCGAGGACCCAAGTTCAAGACCTCAAGGTCACCAGCTTGAGCATGGGCTCATCTGGTTTGAGCAAAAAAGCTCACCAGCTTGGACCCAAGGTCACTGGCTTGAGCAAGGGGTTACTCGGTCTGCTGAAGGCCCACAGTCAAGGCACATATGAGAAAGCAATCAATGAACAACTAAGGTGTCACAACGAAAATTAATGATTGATGCTTCTCATCTATCTCCGTTCCTGTCTGTCCATATCTATCCCTCTCTCTGTCACTGTAAAATAAAAAAAAAAAAAAAGTCTCTCCTTCAAGGACAGTCTCATGTATTTAATTTAAAAGCATCTCTGAAAACTATGAATATATACTTCTGACATCTTTTGGTTGTCTTTGTTTTTACTTTCTTGTTAGTTTTGGTATTTCTGTCTCATCCACACAAAAACTAATTAAGGGCACATGTGGATATTTTGATACATCACACACATAAATTACCTGAATTATCACTACCTCTACACTCACATTTAGGTGTGTAGATGGTTTCTTTGGGGGTTAGCAAATCTCAATGCATTTTAAAAATTCAAATAAAGGTTTGTATATCTGGTTCTATTATTATGTCTTCAGACAAATTATTTAATTTTTCTAGTCTTCAGTTGTCTTGTATCACATATAAAAAAGAATAAACTAAGTGACCCTAAGGGTCCCTTTAGGCTCTAAAATATTGTGATCTCCAAAACAAGTTAAAAGAATTAAAATCTTTGGTTTTAAATTCATTGAATCTTTTTACTTACAGTTTTATTGAAATATAATTCCATATCATAATACTGACCCTTTTAAAGTTCAGTGGTTTTTAGTGAATTCACAGGATTGTGCAACCATCACCAAAATCTACAGTAATTTAAAAAATTTTTTTTCTATTGATTTGAGAGAGAGACAGAGAGGAACAAAGAGAGGGCTGAGAAGGAGAGAAAGAGAAAGAAGCATCAATTTGTTGTTTCACTTAGTTGTTCCATTTAATTCTGAACTCATTGGTTGCTTCTCATATATACTCGGACCATAAATCAAACTGAAACCTCTACCCACTGAGCTACCTGGCCTACAGTAATTTTAAAACACTTTCTTTTTTTTTTATAATATTTTTTTAATTTATTTTATTTTATTTATTCATTTATAGAAAGGAGAGAGAGGGAGAGGAGAGAGAAAGAGAGAGAGAGAGAAGGGGGGAGGAGCTGGAAGCATCAACTCCCATATGTGCCTTGACCAGGCAAGCCCAGGGTTTCGAACCGGCGACCTCAGCATTTCCAGGTCGACGCTTTATCCACTGCGCCACCACAGGTCAGGCTTAAAACACTTTCAACACTCCCAAAAGAAAGCCCATTCACATTAGCAAGTCCTTCCCCAAACTCTACTCCCTACCCAGTTGCAGGCAACTACTTATCTACATTCTGTCTTAGATTTGTTTATTCTGGATATCTTCCATAAATGGTACTATGAAGAGTAGTCTTTGTGATGGACATTCCTTACTTTGCAAATGTTTTCAGAATCATCCATGTTGTCATCAGTCTTATGGTTGAATAATATTCCATTGTAAGAAATACCATAGTTTATCTTATGTGTCATATATCAGTTATTAGACATTTGGGTTGTTTCCACATTTTTTCTATGAATACCACATACAATTTTTCATATGGACATTTTTTTTTTCATTTCTCTTGTGTATATACTTAGGAGGGGAATTGCTCAGTCAAATGGAAACTCTTAGTTTAGCATCTTGAGATACTGCCAAAGAGGTTTTACATTCTCACTAGTGATGTATCAAAATTCCAATTTTTCCACACCCCTACAACATTTATTATTGTCCATATATTTTATTGTAGCCACTCTAGTGGATGTGAAGTGATCTCTCACTGTAGTTTTGAGTTCCATCTCCCTAATGGAAATGAACTTCTTTTCACATGCATATTGGATACTCCAATATCTCTGAAGAAACACCTACTCAGACTTTTGCCTTTTTTTTTTTTTTCATTGTCTAGTCGTGAAAGTTCTTGATATATTCTGGACACAAGTCCCTTGCCAAATTTACTGTTTGCAAATATTTTCTCCCATTCTGTGGGATACCTTTTCATTTTCATTCTGGTGTCCTTTCATGTGAAAACATATTTTCTTTACTAAAGTTTACATTATTAATTTTTGTTGTTTATGTAGAGCATGCTTTTTGTGTTATATCTATGAAATAATTGCCTATTCCAAAGTTGGTTTATTCCTATTATAGGAGTATTATAATTTTAGTTCTTACACTCAAGTCAATGGTTTATTTGAATTAATTCTGTGTATCATGTAAGGTGTGGGTCCATATCCATCCTTTCACACATAGATATCCAGTTGTCCTAGTACTATTGACCCAACACTGTTTCTTCTCCTACAAAATTGTCTTGGTGCCCTTGTCAAAATCAGTTAATCATAGTGTGAGGGTTTATTTCCTCAATCACAATTTTATTAATTTGATGTTTATCTAAAGCCTTATGTCAGTACAACTATTTTTATTACAATAGCTTTGTAGTAGGTTTTTAAATTAGGAGTTTGAAACTTCCTTCCTTCTTTATTTTCAAAATGTTTTTGACTATTTTCCTTATAAAAATGCCTTTTATTCCCATGTGAATTTTTTTTTTGTATTTTTCCAAAGTTAGAAGCCGGGAGGCAGGCAGACAGACTCCCGCATTCTCCCGACCAGGATCCACCTGGCATGCCCACCAGGGGGCAATCTCTGCCTATCTGGGGCATTGCTCCATTGTGATGGAAGCCATTCTAGCACCTGAGGCGGAGACCACAGAGCTGTCCTCAGTGCCCGGGCCAACTTTACTCCAGTGGAGCCTTGGCTGTGGGAGAGGAAGAGAGAGATAAAGAGGAAGGAGAGGGGGAAGGGTGGAGAAAAAGATGGGCACTTCTCCTATGTGCCCTGACCGGAAATCAAACCCAAGACTTCCACCCGCCAGGCCAACGCTCTACCGCCGATCCAAAAGGCCGGGTGCTCCATGTGAATTTTATAATCAGCTTATGATTTCTACAAAAAGCCAACTAGGATTTTGACAGGGATTGTGGTGAGTCTATAGATTGATTTGGGGAGTACTGCTCCTTTTACAATGCTAAGTCTTCGATTCAGAAAAATGGGGTGTCTTTCCATTTATTTAAATATTCTTTAATATATTTCAACAATGACCCTGATTTATTGATGTCACCCCATTAAAATAAAAATTTATTTATAAAATATATATATATATATATTTCAACAATGTTTTTAGTTTTCAGTGTCCAATCTTTTACTTTACTTGATAAATTTATTCCCAGATGTTATTCTTTGGGTTGCTATTATAATAAGTAAGATTGTTTTCTTAATTACAGTTTTCAGTGGTTCATTGCATTATATATCTTTTGAGCTTCAAGATGAAAAACTAAGTGACACTTCTTTCTAACATTTTGTGACTTGCTTTAAAGGATGCTCCTATGTTTATTTGTTATTTTATTCATTTAAATTTTTATTGAATTTATTGGGGCAACATTGGTTAATAAAATTATATAGGTTTCAAATGTAAAATTTTATATTATATCATCTGTATATTGTATTGTATTTTTTAGTTCTAAATAATACTGTATTTCCCCATGTAAAAAATGCACCCATTTTCAAAAAATTTGGGGTCTAAAACTGGGTACGTCTTATATGGTGGTTGTAGATCTTTTTTACTTGCATTTCCCACTTTGTCACACTTGTTTTTGAGCTCATTGTTGTAGATTTTTTTTACTTGCATTTCCCCTTTTTTTCACACTTGTCTTTGCACTCATTTTTTTGCACTTCTTATTGGTATATTATAGTAGGTTACATTCTGCCACGTTCTATCCAGAAATGGCTCAGAAAAGATTTTGTACAGTGCTGAATTCAAGTTAAAAGTGATCCAGTTTGCAAAAGTGAATGGAAATCATGCTACTGAATGTAAGTTTAGTCCTTCCCTGACTGAGAAATCAATCCAAGACTGGCTATGGGAAGAAGAAAACCTACTGAGAACACAGACAAAGGCCATGAGAGGCAAGTCAGCACAGTGGCCTGATTTAGAGAGGGAATTGAAGATGTGGATAGAAGAGCAGAGGACAATTGGAATTCCTGTGTCCACAAAAATGGTTCAGCATGAGGCAAGAATAATTTCTGATGAAAAAGAAGTTACTGATTTCAAAGGAGGACACAACTGGTGCTCCAGGTTCATTAAACAAAATGGACTAAGCATGTGCACATGCACCAGACTTGCCCAAAAGATGCCTGAAAGCTATGAACAGAAGGTCCTTGAATTTCATCATTTTGTCACTCAATGTCAGAAGACACATCAGTTTGAGTTGAGACAGACTACAAACATGTATGAAGTCTCCCTTCAATTTAATGTATCAAGTAACAGAACTGTTGATAAGAAAGGGATGAAAATATAACTGTGAAGACAAGTGGACATGAAAAGAGCCATTATACAGTTGTTCTAGCTTGTTGTGCCGATGGAACCAACCTGCCTCCTATGCTGACTTTCAAACACAAAACAATGCCAAAAGAAGACATTTCTTGAGGAGTGATTGTCCACATTCATGACAAGGGTTGGATGGATCAAGATGGGATGAAGATCTGGTTTGAGAAAGTTTGGAGAAGGAGACCAGGTGGGCTCTTATGCAAACCTGCCTTGATCAGCTCAGGGCACACATAAAAACCACAAAGAAGATTGCTACAGAGCTAAAAACAAAACTTGCTGTCATACCTGGAGGCTTGACATCCCAGCTCCAACCACTTGATGTCAGCATTAACAAACCCTTCAAAGCTGCCATGAGAGATGAATGGAACCAATGGATGAAATCTTCTGGGGACAAATTGACACCAGCAGAAAGAGTGAAGAAACCAACTATAGAAGTTTGTAACTGGGTGAAAAGATCCTGGGATAATATCAAGATTAAGATTGTCGTCAAGTCATTTAAGAAGTATGGCATTTCAAATGCCATAGATGGAACTGAGGACAGGGCAATATATGAAGACAGTGATTCGTCATCAGACACAGATGAGGACAAGCTAATGGATGGGAGTTTTGACAGTGATGAGTTGAATGAATTTTACGATGAATAAAACTTGAGTTCAATAACTTTATGAAATACCTTTTTATTCAAATTTCAGGCCCCCAAATTAAGGAGTGTTTTATACATGGGGAAATACAGTATATTTCTGTTCTATTTTAATATTTTACTTATTATTAAGTTATGAATAGACACTTAAGAGTTGTATACAGTGGCCCTGGCCGGTTGGCTCAGTGGTAGAGCGTCGGCCTGGCGTGCAGAAGTCCCGGGTTCGATTCCCAGCCAGGGCACATAGGAGAAGCGCCCATCTGCTTCTCCACCCCTCCCCCTCTCCTTCCTCTCTGTCTCTCTCTTCCCCTCCCGCAGCCGAGGCTCCATTGGAGCAAAGATGGCCCGGGCGCTGGGGATGGCTCCTTGGCCTCTGCCCCAGGCACTAGAGTGGCTCTGGTCGCAACAGAGCGACGCCCCGGAGGGGCAGAGCGTCGCCCTCTGGTGGGCGTGCTGGGTGGATCCTGGTCGGGCGCATGCGGGAGTCTGTCTGACTGTCTCTCCCCGTTTCTAGCTTCAGAAAAATACAAAAAAAAAAAAAAGAGTTGTATACAGTATATTTCAACTTGAAGTTAAGCTGGATTCCTAACTTAGTCAATTAAATCACTTAGAAAAAGTTGCAATAGACTAGCACCATCCTTTACTAGCACTCACTGAATATTTATTGAATGCACAATGCTAACATTGTCTAAGTAGCTCACAATTGTTGAAAATGCATTCATCCCTATCTAACAAACAAACTGCATTTAACTCCAATGGCCTCATAAAAACAGTTAAAAATCTAAATCATAAATATCCTCACCATTACGATTAAATAGTTGCATTGTTTCCATTAAAGGAAGCATTTCCTTTAACTGCCAAAATAAAAAATAATTGTACTAGGAACATGAATTTCAACTTTACTTTAGGGGGACTCCATTCAAACCATTCCAGAACTATCACTGTACCATTGCCTCTTTTAATTATGCTAATGTTGTTGATGGCATAAAATGTAATTATATACATGTCTTGGGAGAGAAATAAAACAAACTCTCACTACTATGTTTTTTCCTGGCATATATAACATGTATTAAAATGGAAAGAGTTACATTAGTTCAATGGCTCTTGGAAACTTTAAAGATTAGAAGAAGTTAAATACCCACCACCCTGGAAAAATACAAATATTTGATATACCTACACTTTTCTCACAATTTTAAAGATCCATGATTAATCTGTCCATTCATGGATAAATGGTCATCAAAATAAGAATTTCCCCTTAAATTATAGTTGAGAGTAATATATAACTGTCACAGGTAGATTTCCTGGTTTTTGTAAATAAGATAAACATCTCTATGAACCAGAAACTGAGCTCAGAGAAGAAAGAGGGTACTAAGGTTCCTCAGCCTACTCAGTCTGGTTTCAGAATCACACAAAATTAGGAAAAAGTTTGAGACCTAGTATGCATTAGGTATTAAAAACTTTCCATGAGTGTCTGGAGATAAAAGACAGCAGGCTCTCTTTGTGAAAACATAGTGAGTAAAAAGGGTCTCTTCATCTTGAAAAATGGTTAGTAAAAGCTAATGGCTGCCTGAGGCTACAGCTTATATAGGCTGCTGATTTGCGCGCGCGCGCATGCGCGCGCGCACGCGCACACACACACACACACAGTCTCTTTTTTTTCTTATTAAATGTGAGAGGCAGGGAAGCAGAGACAGACTTCCGCATGCACCCCGACTAGGATCCACTTGGCAAGCCTGCTATGAGGCAATGCTCTGCCCATCTGGGGCTGCTGCTCTGTTGTTCAGCAACCGAGCTATTTTAGCACCTGAGGTGAGGCCATGATGCCGACGGAACTTGCTCAAATAAGCCATTGCTGTGGGAGAGGGGGACAGAGAAGGGGGAAGGGTGGAGAAGCAGGTGGGTGCTTCTGTGTGCTTTGACCAGGAATCAGACCTGGGACTTCCACATGCTAGGCTGACACTCTACAGCTGAGCCAACTGGCCAGGACCATAAAACAAGTCTCAAAGACAAAATTTGAACCAAGTCACTGGCTAGTCAGCTTCACCTGACATGTGCCCAATCTTACACTACAGGATAGATGCATCAAGTCACTGCACTGGGTGTCTGCTAGGCTTACTGGGGGCATCCACAAATCCTCTACATGGCAGGGGTTGTGCAAAGACAAAGGGAAAAAATCCTCATGCACAACAAAACAAAAAAATTTAAAAATAATACTAAGAAGAGCACCAAAATAAAAAATAAAGAGAATTCACTGTCAAACTATAAATAAAAACAATGAAACAAACAAAAATTGACATTATAAGAAGACATACAACTAGCCAACAGGTATGTGAAAAAGTGCTCAACATCACTGATCATCAGGGAAATGCAAAACATATTCCCAATGAGATATCACCTTACACCTGTTACAATAGCTATTACCAAAACAACAAAAGGCAAACAGCGTGGTACTGGCATAAAAACAGAAGTATAGATTAATGGGAAAAAATAGCCCAGATATAAACCCTTTATAGTCAATTAATATTTAAAAAAAAAAAGGCAAGAACATATGAAGGAGTAAAGATAGTCTATTCAGTAAATGGTGCTGGGAAAATTGGACAGGTGCATGCAAAAAAATAAAATTGGACCACGCTCTTAAATCATATACAAAAATAAACTCAAAATGTATCAAAGACTTAAATGTTAGACACAACTATAAAAATCCTAGAAGAAAACATAGGCATTTCTAGTACTAGTAGCAATATTTTTTCTGATATATCATCTCAAGGAAGGTACAAAGGAAATAAACAGGACTACATCAAACTAAAAAGGTTTTGCACAACAAAGAAAGCAATAAAAAAATAAAAGGTCAACCAACTGAATGAAAGAACATATTCACCAATGCATCTTATAAGGGCTTAATATCCGAAATTTCCAAGGAACTTATAAAACTCAAATCAAGAAATAATCCAATTAAGAAATAGGCCAAGAACCTAATTAGACACTTTTAAAGAGGACATGCAGATGGCCAGGAGACATGAAAAGATGCTCAGTGTCACGAATCATCAGAGAAATGCAAATTAACACCACAATGAGATATCACCTCACCTGTCAGAATGGCGCTCATCAACAAATCAACAAACAAATATGTTGGCAAGGATGTGGAGAAGAGGGAACCCTCATGCACAGTTGGTGGGAATGCAGATTAGGGCAGCCACTGAGGAAAGTACTAAAAATGGAACTGTCTTATGACCCAGTAATTCTATTTCTGGGAATTTATCCAAAGAAACCTGAAACACTAATTTGAAAGAACACATGCACCCCTATGTTCACTGTGGCATTATTTACAATAGCCAAGATTTGGAAACAGCCCAAGTGCCCATCAATAGATGAGTGGGTAAAAAAGCTGTGGTGCATTTATACAGGCAATACTACTCACTTGTAAAAAAAGAAGAAAATCTTACCTTTTGTGACAGCATGGATGAACCTTGAGATTTTAGTGCTGAATGAAATAAGCCAATCTGAGAACAACAAATACCATTATAATTTCACTTACATATGAAATCTAATTAACAAAATAAACTAACAAACAAAATAGAAACAGACTCATGGATACAGAATATAGACGGACAGCTGTCAGAGAGGAAGGGTGTTGAGGGCTGGATGAAAAAGGTAAAGGGATTAAGCAAAGGAAATAAAACTTAGATACAGACAACAGTATGAGGATTACCAGACAGAAAGGGGGTGGGGGAAGGCAGAAGAGGATAAAGGTAAAGATAAATGGTGATAGAAGAAGACTTGACCTGGGGTGGTGAACACACAATGCGATATACAGGTGATGTGTTATAGAATTGTACATCTGAAACCTATATAGTTTTATTAACCAATGTTACCCTAATAAAGTTAATAAAAGTTATATTTGAAGAAATGGTTAAGTGTTGCCAAAGATATGGAGCAAAGGGGACCTTTGTGCCATGTTGGTGGGAATATAAATTGGAACAGCCATTATGGAAACAGCCTGGAGGTTGCTCAAAGAATTAAATAGAACTATATGTAAAGAAAATAAAATCAGTATCTCAAAGAAATATCTGTAGTTTTACGTTCATTGCAGCATTATTCACAATGGGCAAGATATGAAAACAACCTAAGGATATGGTGATGAATAAACTGATAGCAAAAATATTGTGTGTGTGTGTGTGTGTGTGTGTGTAGAGAGAGAGAGAGAAAGGAATATTATTCAGCCTTTAACAAATAAGGAAATTCCACCAGTTGCAACAAGAGGCATAAACCTGGAGGAAAGTTTATGCTAAGTGAAATAAGCTAGACACAGATGTAGAATCTAAAAATGTCAAACTCACAGAAGCAGATCAGAATGGTGGTATCCAGGGACTACGAGATAAGGGAAATAGGAACATGTTGATCAAACGGTATAAAATAAAGGTTTAGTTAGAAGATGAATACATTTTGGAGATCTAATATACAGCATGGTGACTATAGTTAATACTGAATTGTGTACTTGAAATTTGTTCAAAGAGTTTACTTAAGTGTTCTTACCATACAAACACACACACACACACAAACACAAACATATATTTATGAAGTGATGTATTTGTTAATTAGTTTGATTGTGGTACTCATTTCATGGTGTATACCTTCAAGATATACCATTTTTTATTTGTCAAGTATACCTCAGTAAAACGGGGGGGGGGAGAATGAGTAAAAATTAAATAGCATTGATAAAAAGAATAAGAAATTGTGATACAAGAACAGGAAATAAACACAAAAAAATGAATGTAGAAAGGACCTATTATAAATCTAGGAGAAAATCATGGTCTGAAATAAAATACCATAACCAAGATAAAGTCTAGACAAAACAATCAAAAATAATTAATGGATTAAAAACTGTACTATTGAATTCAACCAGAATTATGCACAGAAACAAATTGGAGATAAGAAATATCAGCTAAAAAACTCTAACATGCATCTAAGAAATTCAAAAAAGAAAAAGAGAGAATAACAGAAGAAATATTTTAAGAGATAATGGCTCAAACAGAACATGTACAGATTGAAAGTACTGTAATGAATAAAAAATATAAATCCATATCAACATGTATAATGTTAAAACTATAGAAACATCAAGCTAAGAGAAAAATCATAAAACTTACTAGAGATGTCTTCCAAGTGACATTCAAGTGAAAGCCTATTAGACAACTAGAATAGAGCATCAAAATAAATGCCAGAGCATTAGAGACTAAAGTGTTCAAAGTGTTGAGGGCAAGTAACTATGAACCTAGAATTCTAAACTGAGCAAAGAATGAGATTAAAAAAAAAATCTTTTGACTTACTACCAAATATTTACCTTCCCCAGACCCTCACTAAGAAATTATTGAAGGATGTATTAAAAGCAAAGTTCATAATTTTTATAGTTTTTTTTTACTATAAATTACTTGAAAGATGTAAAAATATAGTAAATTAAAAAGAAAAGAAAAAGAGAATTTAACTGAAACATGGAATTATATAAACAAGAATATGAGAGCAACAGAGCGAAAATAGGTAACTTAAATAGATATTAATTCAAAGATACTCATAATAAAAAGTGTTAAACTTTATGCAATATGTTAATTACATCATGGTCCTTCAAACTCTTAATATCCTCATGCATCCTTGAGAAAAAGCCTTGCTGAAATTATTTAAGGAAACATTCCTGTCTATATACTATGTGGACTAGAGATCAGGAAAGCATCCTAAGTATCTACCTTAGTACCTGACTTAGTACTCAACAAACAGTAGATAGCTGATCATTTTCTGTGGAATGAATCCTTGTGTAAACAACAGCAAAAGATACTGTGTTGTAACAGATGCTGACTGATTCAAAAGTAAAGGACATTATTTTTAGAAAGTGTTGGGTGACTCAAACACTGATTGGGAGGACTGGAAACTAGACTCAAGGCTAAGCTGCCAGAAACAGCCCTCCAAATCACACTGCAGAGCTGGGCTGACGAGGAAACTGCTGTTTCCCTGCTGCACCTAATGAAAGCTCAGTGCCCCGCCACCATTCACGCCCTAAAATGCTTCGCACAGTAATTGCACACTTTACTCACTTCAGGACTTAACTCATACAGTATGTCTGGTGGTGGAGCCCAGTCATCTGCCTGTATCCTAGTTGCAAGGGGGGCTGGAAATTCGAGTTCTGGCTTCAATGTAGGGGAGGAGGTGGTCATAATGTAGGAATGTCCCCAAATATAGACATAAGACGACAAGCGGCCACAGACAATGCAAATGCCTACAACATGCTTACAAAAATAGGAATACATGAGACATCATTCTCCACCTACAGTTATATAGTTAAGTATAATTTGATGCCCTTAAGTGTCTTCCGCAGCATCAGTTTTGAGGACTGCACAACTCATTGACTGGATGTACCGCTGGCTGCTTCAGCCACCCTTTATTAACAGCCGTGTAGGTAGCTTCCAAATTTTCATTTTGGTTGCTTAACTTTGTGAACACCCATGATCATTTGCTTCAGGTCAAGTTATGACTTTAAGAGATATTGTTTAGGCCCTGGTTCGGTAGTCAGTGGATAGAGCATTGTCACAGCATGCCGAGGCCACAGGTTCAATCCCCAGTCAGGGTACATATGAGAAGCAACCAATGAGTACACAACTAGATGGAATAATTAAGTGAAACAATGATTTTATGCTTCTCTCTCTCTCTACCTTCCTCTCTCTCAAATCAATGAAAAAAAATGTTTTAAGATATTATTAAATGTCCTCCACCACTTCCCTTTCATCCCATACAAGCAAGGAACAAGCTTTAGGACAGGCCACTGTGTTCCCGGGTCACTGTTCTCCTTTCCCTCTGCTCACTGCCATGACTAGGGGTGAAGCCAACTTCACAAGCATTTCCTGGACATCTTTTTACTGTGACTTTCATCGCAGCACTATTTTTATAGTTTATCTGTTATGTTCTTGTTATCTCCTGAAAGGGCTTAACTCCCAGATACAGCTTTCAAAGCTAACCCTCAAGGTCATCTATTGATGGGTGCATTATTGGAATAATGGTGTAAGTCAGGGGTTTTGGAGCTCTTCGGGTCTAAAATGATAACACCGCATAAGTAAATTAGCCTCTTTGAGTACAACTTTTCTTACTTATAAAATGTAAATCACAACACTACCATACCAAGGAATGCAATATTATTTGCATTATAGGATTGCTATACAGATTACATAACTCACACGAACTACTGAGCAGAGTGCCAACCACATAGAAAGTGTTCAAGAGAATGTTAGCTATAAAAATTAGCCATATACAATTGCCTTTTCTGTAGGTCCCTGTAGTTTCACATCTAATATTATTTCAATCCAGTATTATCACTGCGAACTTCTGGAAATGAACTTCCCATGGACAACAAAAGCACTAGTCTTTTGAAGGTCATTATGCTCTCAGCCATTATTCCTTTCCCACCTCAATTCCCCGTATCCATTCCTAGGTCTCAGATAGTCCTTCATGAAAACATATTTCTTATATCCTGAAAAATAACCAATATTTGCCTTTTTTTCCTCTGCCTGCCCACCATTTGTCTCCTCCCAAGTACTTCTAATGTAGTGAGAACTGCTGACTGACAAGTGTTTACGTCTGTCCTTCCCACCAGATCGTTTACCCTCAAGTGGAGAAGCCACAGTTCACGCATCTAGTTATTTCTAATTCCTGGGCTGAGTATTTGGGACAAGCTATGCTTATTTGAAATGAAATTAAACTCCTGAGCAATGGCTTTGATTGCAAATTATTTATGTTGCTTCACACCTACTTAGAAACTACTGGTGATTTGTATTTCAATAGCTTTGATTTGTATCTTAAATTAAACATTACCATGACTAGAACTGGAACTCACGTAGAGAAAAGCTAGGACCCTGGTCCTCTGTAATATCACCCTTGGTACCTCAGATTACTTATTCGGAAAAAAATAAATCCCTTTCTCATAATCGCAGGAAATATTCCTTCAGAATATCTTTCTTATTAAAATATACATAAATAACTATACACACATATGTGTGTGTGTGTATATATATATATATATACACACACACATAGACACATGAAGGTCTTTTTCAAAAGTAACACATGAATATATTCTCAAAGTAAAATGTTAAAATTATATAGAACCTCTATGGAAAACAGCAAAAGAGTTCTCTTTACACAATTCCAATTATATCCTCCTAACTAGGAAAAAAAACTATTAGTAATTTATTATATGTCTAGAGCTTTTCCTGGCCATTTACATACATATATACATATTTAACTACATAAAATTTTTGAAACACAAATGATACCCTGTTTATATACTTTCTGACTACTTAATTTTTTTTCACTTACTAATATATCAAAGAGATTTTTCCAGGTGTGGACAGAAAGCTCTTTGTTCTTTTGATGACTACATGGGCACCATAGTGTGAACAAAGCATTATTTGTCTGAGTTTTCCTCTCTTGATGGCATTTAGATGCAAGTACTTATCACTATTACAAATGGTGCCAAAATGTCCATTTTGGTGCACACATAGACAAACTGTTTTTAAGGACAAATAGTTAAAGTCCCCTCTACTTTGGAATACATCCACTTTTCTATTAATCTAGATCACCAACTCCTTCCTGTCATGTCCCAAAGATTGCTTACATTTTCAGTTCAGAAAGGCAGAAAATGATTACCCTATATTCCAAAAATATATTGATCAGCCTTTATAATCAAACTCAGATGTCACTTAAAGTATCCCCTGCCTATACAACTCACTTTCAAGTCATTCTATGTCATTAACCCTGAACTTTGTGCCTTCATTGTTTCTGCTAATCACAACCTCACCTTTAGGGTAATTCTCAATAGTCTGGAAAGTTTGGTGAAGAATACACAAGGAAGGGAGAACTTTCATAGTCTCTAGCAACAAGGGCTCATGAAAAGTCCTGACCAGGTCTTAGGAAAGAGCCCACTCAACAGGAAATAGAAGCTTGGAACAAAATATCAAAGGCAGCTGGTGGGGAGAATTTGAGGCCACCACCAACTCTTTCTTCATTCAATATTTCCTTCATTATCTGTTACAGAATATTAAACACTTTCTTCAACTATTCTTGGAAAAACCTCCTAAAGTCAATGTGGCAGGAGATGTAGAAATAGCTGCACTGGGTTGCCAAATTTGCAAAGTGGTTCCCCAAGCATGGTTCTGCATCCAAGGCTGCTTTATCACGGAAGCCGAGTTCCCTACTCCACTCCGCCCGTGGTTGGCACAGACTTGATAAGCTGGAGGCCAAAGGAAAAAGGGAAGGCAGTGATGGGAATTATGAGATATGTATGAACTCCAAAACTATACATTCTTGTTTCAACTGATAGCTGCCTGTGGGCTCCCTGGTACCACAAGGGCAGCCTCCACATCTAACGGCTTCACTGGCTACACACTGTCACCTGTGACTGCTAGATGCCAGCTCTCAGAACCTGCACTGTGAAATGCTTCCATTAACACTCACTGAGTACACATTTCCCACACATAGGGTACAAAACTGAGACATGCTGAAGTCATACGTAAGAGTTCATGGCCTTATAAAAACTCAGGATTGGGTCATGGAAAGGCAAGAGGCAGATTTTAATCATTCAAACACTTACTTTTGAAAAGATTTATAAAAGCTTCAACATAACCCCAGCGATATTGGAGAAAACGGCACAAAAATCTCTCAATCATACAGAAAATAGTTTTAACTTCATTTACAAAGATTAATACCACTAGTTGAAATTCCCTAGAATTATTTTGGCTTGATACAGTGCTAAGTTTGAACAGTTGATTTATAAATCAGAGAGTGGAGTGTATAAAATAAAAATCTGTTTTTGTCTGAAGTGGTAGAAACAGAAACCCTGAAACTCAAATGCATGTACTCATGTGAATATGTACACACCCCTGAATAAGTGTGTACACACCCCTACATACATGTGCGCACACAGCACATCTTACCATGCCCACCTGGGTCTTTAGATAGAGCCAAATACATTCAAAACAAAGCCCACGGGCAAAAACCAGTACCTCCCCTAAAAAGAATCTAAGTAAAATGTAATTTGCAGAAAAGACAAGTAGAGTTGAGTCAGGAGACTCATCATTGCCCAAGAGATTATATATTTTCAAAACAGTAAAATGGGCTTCAAAGGAGTATTTAGAGAAATACAACTTCTCAGGTTTTCCAGCACGAATGCATCTGTGGCACTTCCCGAGAGCGTCCTCAGCTCTGTACGGTAACCTGCGCCCCACTCGGCCAGCGCCTGTGTGTCAAGTCCAGCTTGCACTGTAACACGTCGAGTGATATCACTGATGCATGTGTTGGTATAAGGGCAGGGCTGCTGTCCTGAATATGGCACATTCGGTAGGGCTTTGGAAGGAGAAAGGGCAGCGGCAGTGCCCGATGATTGAGGAGTCCCCTCCAGCCCTACATCTAGAAATGTGTCTGTTCACCGAACGGGGAGGCTAAAAAAATACACCTCAGCCAAAAACCATTTCAGGCAGATGAAATAGTCTGAAAGACACAAAGGCTCCTCTTATTAATTCCAAAACCTTATCTGTGCAGTGTGCTAGCCTCTATTACTTGAGTCTAGGAGAAAAAAAGAGCAATTCTTTGTTCAATGCTTCAAAAGATACAGAACGGGGTACAGGAAGGAGATAAGGAGGACAAAAAAGGAGAGGAAGGAACACAGTACAAAGCCAGAACCTGTTCTTATCCGTCTAACCATCATTCCTTAGTTTCTGAACACTGTTCCTATATGCTCAAATTGTATAAGCTATGATGAGGACATGAAAAAAAGTATAAGGGAGAGTCATGGTTCAGAAAGTTTTACTGTTGCCAGGGAAACAAGATCTATGTCCATTGAAGTATTAGGAAAGAATATGTTGGTTTTCTGTTTATTTCCAACTTCATTCCTCTCCTCCCAAGGATTTGTGATTACTTACAAAAACATACACAAAAACAAACTTATAAAAGAACTGAGGAAGTAAAGCCAAAGGGAATATACAAGTAGGAAAACAATAAAACCAGGTTGAAAATTAAATAAAGAAATGTACAATATGTTGTCCCGGCAAGAGGTGATCTACAAATTTGGCTTCAAGTTTTGAAAGCCTTAAGCACAGGCAGTAAATTACACAGGACACTATAAACAGAGCTGAATTATGTAAGAACAAGATGGTAACTATTGCTGAACCTAGCTGCTGAGTGATGTCGCCTGAAAAGGTTTTCAATCATTCAGTAATGAACCAGAATTCCTGGGGCAGGCAGAGGGGAATCTGCATTTTTAGAAACTTCCCTGAAGGGACTGGGATAATGTCAGCCCTCATCCTGGGAAACATAGCTGTAGGGAGTTAGAAATGGGGTGGGGGATTCCCAAACTCAGACTGCAAGGATTATGGAGAATGTGAAACTAAATCTGGGACTCTATGTTTAGATGAGTATTGATAGATGGAGATGAGGACAGAGGACACTCCAAATAGAGGCGAGGGCATAAGCCAAAACACAGATGCCGCATTGAAGAATTGATGCTTCTCATCTCTCGCCTTTCCTGTCTGTCTGTCTCTATCTGTCCCTCTCTTTGATTCTCTCTGTTTATAAAAAAGAAGGAAAAGGAAAAAGAGAAAGAGAAGGAGGAGAAAGAGAAGGAGGAGAAAGAAGGAAGAAAGAAGAAGGAAGGAAGAAGAGGAAGGAAGGAAGGAAGGAAGGAAGGAAGGAAGGAAGGAAGGAAGGAAGGAAGGAAGGAAGGAAGGAAGGAAAAGGAAGAAAGAAGAGGAAGAAGAAGAAGAGAAGAAGAAGAAGAAGAAGAAGAAGAAGAAGAAGAAGAAGAAGAAGAAGAAGAAGAAGAAGGAGGAGGAGGAGGAAGAGGAGGGAGGGAGAGGAGGAGGAGGAGGGAAGAGGAGGAGGAGGAGGAGGAGGAGGAGAAGGAGAAGGAGAAGAGGAAGAAGAAGAAGAAGAAGAAGAAGGTGAGGAGGAGGGGGGGGAGGAAGGGACAAAGTCAAGACTGGCAGGAGAGGTAGATGTTTGAAACAGGCTGGTCCAACACCCTACATGTGGCAGTAGAGAATCAGGAGGAATATCCCAGCTGCTGAGATCCCATGCTAGGAAGAGGAGCCCAACAACATCTGGTTGTGAAATCAGCAAAGATTCTGTTTGTCCAGCTGCTGGAAACTCAGGCATTCTCTAAAGGACCCATGTACCAACACACTTGCTCAAGGACATTCACCTTCTCGGAGTTGGGGGGAGGAAAGGTGGCTTGGGAAGCTACAGAGACATACAGGGGGAAACTGAGTTGTATGGTTATAAGACAAGGGCTGTAAGGACAGCTACCACTGTCCCTGACTTGAGCCCTTCTCCTTCACAGTCAAATCTGAACCTGCATTAGGCTGGCTTCCTGTCTCCAAAATTGTCTCTTGTGGTATGAGTTGGGTGGGGCAGGGTTTCAAGGAGTCATCAGGGTGGAGTGAATGGAGTTCACCAAGCTAATGCGTGAAAATATTTTTTCTCCATTTTTTTTTGTATTTTTCTGAAGCTGGAAACAGGGAGGCAGTCAGACAGACTCCTGCATTCACCCGACCAGGATCCACCTGGCATGCCCACCAGGGGGCGATGCTCTGCCCATCTTGGGGCATCGCTCTGCCACAATCAGAGCCATTCTAGCACCTGAGGCAGAGGCCACAGAGCCATCCTCAGCGCCTAGGCAAACTTTGCTTCAGTGGAGCCTTGGCTGCGGGAGGGGAAGAGAGAGACAGAGAGGAAGGAGAGGGGCGCTTCTCCTGTGTGCCCTGGCCGGGAATCGAACCTAGGACTTCTGCACGCCAGGCCGACACTCTACCACTGAGCCAACTGGCCAGGGCCTTTTCTCCATTTTTTAATGTTCAGTTTGTATGTGTCTTTTGATCTGAAGTTCTCTTGTAGACAGCATATGTATACATCTTTTTAAAATTGAGTTTTTTAAGCGTCTACGGCCATACCACCCTGAACGCGCCCGATCTCGTCTAAAATTGAGTTTTTTGGGGTGATATTGGATAATAAAATTACCATATTTTTTGCTCCATAAGACACACCTGACCATAATAACACCTAGGGTTTTTTTGCACCTGACCATAAGACACACATAGGGTTTTAAGGAGTAAAATAAGAAAAAAAATATTCTGAACCAAATGGTATGTTAAAATATTTAATATAATAACATATTTATTGCTCCATAATACACATGGGCATTTTCCTCTCCCCTTTTTTTTGGGGGGGGGGAAGTGCGTCTTATGGAGCGAAAAATACGGTATATAAGTTTCAGATATACAAGTCTGTAATGTCATCTGTACATTGTACTGTGTATTCACCACCCCAACTCAAGTAAGTCTTCTATCACCATATTATCTTTTCTATACCCTCTTCTACCTCCCTCACCCCCTTTTTCTCTTGTAAACACCATACTGCTGTCTGTGAGTTATTTTTTTTCGCTTAATCTCTTCACTTTCTTTCTTTTTTATTCAGCTACTTTATGTCTTTTGGTTAAAACTTTTAATCTATTTACATTTAGTTTTTGTTACATTTACAGTTAAAGTAATTATTTATAAGTACAATATTATTGCCATTTTATTATTCATATTTATGTTCTTTCCCCTCTTCCTCTGCTATTAACTCTTTCTAATGTATTCTTCATTTGAATTGTTTTATTCATTTTTGTGGGGTTTTTTTATGGTTTCTGTGTTCCATTTTGTGCTTACTATCACTTTATTGGAATGCTTATTAAGTTCCTTGAACATCCACAACCAGTAGTTTGAACTCTATATCTGGTAGATTGCTTTCCTCCATTTTGTTTAGTTCTTTTCCTAGAGTTTTCTCCTGTTATTTTATTTGGGATATATTTCTTTATCTCCTAATTTTTGTGTTTGTTTCCATGTATTAGATAAAGCTACTTTGTCTCCTAGTCTTTGCAGGATGGACTTATATAGTATTTTATATAGTGTTTTGTGTTACCCAATGGCACAATCTCCCTGATCACTTGAACCAGGTGCTGCAGGAACATCTGTTGTGTGGGTTGGTTTGCCCTCCTATTGTAATTAAGTCTTGATTGCTGTTGGTAGCAATAGTTATATTAGATGAAATATATAAAACAAATACTGAAAGACAGAAAGGAAGAGACTGACAGTAATACAGTAACAGTAGGGGATTTTAACACCCCATTGACATTAATTAACAGAATTTCCAGACAAAAAAATCAATGAGAATCAACAATGAAATCATATTAAGTATCTTCTTTGATCACAATAATATGAAACTAGAAATCAATTATAAGAAAAAAACCCTGAAAAACATATGGAGTCTAAATAACATGCTACTAAGCAATGAATGAGTTAACAATAAAGTCAAGGAAGAAACAAAAATCTACCTTGAGATAAAGTGAAATTGAAAACACAACCCAGAATGTATGAAAAATAGAGAAAGCAATCCTAAGACAGAAATGTATAGCATTACTGGCCTACCTCAAGAACCAAGAAATATCTCAAGTAAACAATCTAACTTGACACATAAAGAAACTAGAAAAAAAAGAACAATAAACAAAGTCCATAGTGAGTAGAAGAAAGGAAGTAATAAAAATCAGAATGGAAATAAACAAAAGAGTCTAAAAAATACAAAAATATCAGTGAAACGAAGCATTGGTTCTTTGAAAAGATTAAAAAATTAATAAACCTATAACCAGACTCATCAATAAAAAAACAAAAGTCTTAAATAAATAAAATCAGAAATGAAAGAGAAATGACAACTAACATGACAGAAATACAAAGAATTGTAAGAAAATACTATAAATATATGCCAACAAATGGGTAAATTCCTAGAAATATATAATCTTCCAAGACCAAATCAAGAAGAAAGAGAAAATGTGAACAGATTACCACTAAAAAAATTTGATTCTGTAATCAAATAACTTCCAACAAACAATAGTCCTGGACCAGAGGGATTCACCAGTGAATTTTACCAAAGATTCAAAGAAGAATTAACAACTTTCCTTCTCAAACTATTCTAAAAACTAAAGAGGAGATGAGGTTCCTAAGCTCATTTTACAAGGCCAGCATTACCCTGATTCCTTAACCAGACAAAGACATTACAAAAAAAAAAAAATCAGAGGCCAATATCCCTGATGAACATTAATGCAAAAATTATCTACAAAATATCAGCAAGCCAAATTCAGCAATACATTAAAAAGATCATATACCAGCCCTGGCTGGTGGTTCAGTGGATAGAGTGCCGGCCAGGTATATTGACGTCCCAAGTTCGATTTCTGTCAGAGCACACATAAGAAGCGACTATTTGCTTCTCCCTACTTCACTCTCCCCCTTCTCTCCCTCTTCTCCTCCCATGGCTAGTAGTTCACTCGGTTCAAGCATCAGCCCTGAGCACTGAGGATAGCTCAGTTGGTATGCGCTTTGGCCCCAGGTACTAAAAACAGCTTGGTTGATTTGAGAATTGGCCCCAGATGGGGGTTTCCAGGTGGATGCCAGTTGGGTGAAGTGCAGGAGTCTCTCTATCTCCCCTCCTCTCACTTAAAATAATAATAATAATAATAATAATAATATCATATATCATGATCAAGTGGGTCTATTCCTGGGATGCAAGGTTGATACAATATGTGCTGCAAATCAACTAATCTGATATACTACATAAACAAATTAAGGATAGAAATCATATAATCATATCAACAGATGCAGGAAAAAAGCATTTGACAAAATCCAGCATCCATGTATTATAAAAACTCTCAGCAATGTAGAAATAGAGGGAACATACCTCAACACTATAAAGGCCATATATGACAAACCCACAGCTAACATCATAGTCAACAGGGAAGAGATAAAAGCATTTTCTTGAAGATTAGGAATAAGACAAGGATGTTCACTTTCATCACTTTTATTTAACATAGTATTGGAGTCCTAGCCATAGTAATCAGAAAAGAAAAGCCATCCAAATTGGAAAGAAGTAAAACTGTTCATTATTTCCAGATGACATGATGCTATATAGAGAATCCTAAAGATTTCAGAAGCAAAAAATAAATAAATAAATAAATAAATAAAGCTAATGCATAAATTAAGCAAAGTAGCAAAATAGAAAATAAAATTTCAAAAATCAGTTGTATTTTTATGTACCAATACAGAACTATCAGAAACAAATTAAGAAAACAATTCTATTTACAACTACAGCAAATAAAATACTTTAGAATAAATTTAACCAGGGTGGTAAAATAATCTGTACTCATAAAATTATAAGACATTGAAAAAAGAAACCAAATAAATGAAAGCATACAGTATACTCATAGACAGGAATAATTAACATCATTAAAATGTCCATAATCCCCAAAGCAATCTATATATAAAATGCAATACCTGTGAAAATACAATGGTATCTTCCCCAGGACAAAAAAATATAAAATAAAAAAAAACCTCTAAAATTTATATAGAACCACAAAAGACCCCAATAACCAAAGCAATCTCGAGAAAGAACAAAGTTGGAGGTATCATGCTACTTGACATCAAACAAATCTATGGTAATCAAAACAGCATAATAGTAGCACAAAAACAGACACATATATCAAGAGAAGAATAAAAATCCCAGAAATAAACCAATGCCTATATGGTCAATTAGTCTATAACATAGGAAGCAAGAATATACAATGGGGTAAAGACAGTCTATTCAATAAGTGGTGGTAAGAAAACTGAACAGAGACATGCAAACAAATTAAATTTGACCACCTTATTACACCATATACAAGAATAAATTCAAAAAAAGAAATCGAATATCATGGATACAAAAGACAGTGATGTAGCTCAGAAAGATGAGGAGAAATCTACAGAAAAAAATTTCAATAGCTTGGAAACCTTAAAGTTAAATGACAGAGAATTTTAAATTGAAATCCTAAAAATACTCAGGGATATACAAGAAAGCACAGAAAGGCAATTTAGGGAACTCAAAAAACAATTCAACAAACAGAAAAAATACTTCACCAAGGAAATTGAAACTATGAAAATGAATCAAACAGAGATGAAAAACTCAATTTATGAACTGAAAAATGAGGTAACAACCTTAGGCAATAGAACAGGCCAGATAGAGGAGAGACTTAGTGACATAGAAGACAGGCAACTAGAGGCACAACAGAGAGAAGAGGAGAGAGACTCGCGAATTAAAAAAAAAAATGAGAAAGCCCTACAGGAATTCTCTGACTCCATCAAAAAGAGCAACATAAGAATAATGGGTATAACAGAAGGAGAAGAGAGAGAAAATGGAATGGAGAACATATTCAAACAAATAATAGACGAGAATTTCCCAAGCCTGTGGAAAGAACTAAAGCCTCGAATTTAAGAAGCAAACAGAACACCAAGTTATCTTAACCCTAACAAACCTACTCCAAGGCACATCATAATGAAATTGGCACAAACCAATGAACAAAAAAAAAATTCTTAAGGCAGCCAGGGAAAAGAAGAATACAACATATAAAGGAAGGCCAATTAGATTATCATCAGATTTCTCAATTAGAAACTCTACAAGTTAGAAGAGAGAGGACTCCAATATTTAAAGTCCTGAAAGAGAGGAACTTTCAGCCAAGAATACTGTACCCATCAAAGCTATCCTTCAAATATAGAAAAAGAAATAAAAACATTCACAGATACAGAAAAGATGAAGGAATTTATCAACAGAAAACTCCCACTTCAGGAAATACTAAAGGGGTTTTCCAACCAGATAAAAGGACAAAACAAAACAAAACCACAAGTACAAGCTCCAACAAGAACACAATAAAATAAAATTTAATCTGTGACAACAAAAACAAAAAAGGGGAGAGGACAAAGATTAACAGTAGCAAAGGAGGATGGAGTGCAGAAGCACTCATGAGATAAGGTACTACAAAGAATAAATTCAAAATGTATTAAAGACTTAAATGTAAGACTCAAAACCATATAACTCCTAAAAGAAAACATAGGCCATAAAATCTATGCAATATTTTTTCTGCTCCATCTCCTCAGGGAAAGGAAACAAAAGACAAAATAAACAAATGGGACTACTCAAACAAAAAAAATTTTCACAGCAAAGAAAACCACCAAGACAACCTATTGAACAGAAGAAGAGATTTGCCAATGATACATCTGATTAGGACTTAACATCCAAAATTTATAAAGAACTCATATATCTTAACACCAAACAAAATCAAATAATCCAATTAAAAATGGGCAGAGAACCTGAATAAACATTTCTCAAAAGAGGACATACAAATGACCAATAGACACATGAAAAGATGCTCAATGTTACTAATCATCAGAGACATGCTAATTAAAACCATTAGTGAGCTACCACCTCAACCTAGCAAAAGAAAAATATCAATAAATCAACAAACAACAAGTATGGGCAAGGATGTAGAAAAAGGGGACCTCGTGCGCCATTTGTGAGAATACAAATTGGTGCAGCCACTGTGGAAAACAGTATGGAGGTTCCTCAAATAATTAAAAATAGAACTGCCTTATAACTCAGAAATTCCATTCTGTATACATATACAAAAAAATCCAAAACATTAACCCAGAAAGATATATGCAGACCTATGTTCATTACAGCATTATTTACAATAGTCAAGATACTGAAGCAACCTAAGTACCGATCAGTAGACAACTGGATAAAGATGAGGCGGTACAGCCTCACCAAGTAGTGGCACAGTGAATAGAATGTCCGACTGGGACATGGAAGACCCAGGTTCAAAACCCCAAGGTTGTCAGCTTGAGTGCAGGTTCATCCAGCTTGAACACAGGGTCGCTGGCTTGAGTGTGAAATCATAGACATGATCCCATGATCACTGGCTTGAGCCCAGGGTTGCTGGCTTGAGCAAGGAGTCATTCGCTTTGCTGTAAACCCCCAATCAAGGCACATATAAGAATGTAATCAATGAACAACTAAGGAGCTGCAATGAAAAACTGATGCTACTCATCTCTCTCCCTTCCTGTCTGTCTGTCCCTATCTTTGACTCTGTATCTGTTAAAAAAAAAAGAGGTAGTACATATATAAAATGAAACATAAAAAGAAAAAAATGAAATTTTACTATTTGCAACTTTATGGATGGAGCTAGTGGGTGTTATGTGCTATGTGAAAATAAGTCAGACAGAGAAAGACAAATATCATAGAATTTCACTCATATGGAATTTAAAGAATAAAATAAACAGACTCATAGATACAGAGAAGAAACTGATGGTTGCCAAATGGAAGTGGGGTTGGGGGCTGAGTGAAAAAGGTGAAGGGATTAAGAAGTACAAATTGGTATATAGCCACAAAACTGTCATGGGCATGTAAAGTACAGCATAGGAAATATAGCCAATAATATCATAATAACTATGTACAATGCCAGGTGGGTACTAGATGTATAAGGGGAAACATTTTGCAAATTATATAAATGTCTAACCAGTATGCTGTATACCTGAAACTAATATAAAATAATATTGAGACTTTGAAATCTTCCAGCTTACCTGCTTTCTCAATAAAGGCCATCCCATCACTGTCTGACCACTTCCAAGGACAAGGAACTACTTCATAGGGCCCCAGACTCTCTCTGTGAATTTACAAATGATCAAAGTTCTGCCTAATATTAGGCCACACTGCTTCTCTTTAACCTTCATCCTTAAGCAGTAGTGAAAGTTAAGTAGTGTTCTCTCCAGTAAATTAAAACACCAAGTTGTGGGGAAAAAGGTTGTGTTAGGTCTTGCTCACAGGTTTACTGGCTGCAGGCTCTTGGTACAAATAGTGCAGGAGCACATGAGCACTATAGTAAGGCTGTAAATGCTTCCCCTCAGGGGGGTGAGGAAGGAGACCTCACCCTGCCACTGAGAGGTGTAATTGGGTTTCCTGATCCCTTACCCTCCACTGCGAAAAGCATGGTTTTCCTTTCCCCTTTGTATATTTTTTCCTTTTTCTCTCGTCTTCTGGCTTGCCTGTCTTGGTGAGCCTTCAATAAATTGGAATGCCCCACCATCCTTTGGCTCCACTGTTCCTTTACCATCTACCTGAATTCATGTCAATCGGCATGGTCATGGCTACTGGCTTTACACAGTCTTATATTGTTAAATGGGATATAAATTGATACAACCATTTTGGAAAACTGTTTAGCAGTATCTCCTAAATACCATGTGATGCAGCAATCACATATACAAACACATTCACTCTCAATAACTGTGTGTTTGTTCACCAAGGGACATGCAGTAGAATATTTGTAGCAGCACTATTTGTAATGGTCCCAAACTGGAAATATCCAAATGCCTATCAACCATAGAAAGAATATATTACGATACAGTCATATGATGGAATACTACTATACAATGATCATGAAAACTCTACAGTTAAATACGGTAATATAGATCAACCACACAAATACAATTTGAACAACAGAAACATACATATTGTGTGATTCCATTTATATAAAGTACAAAACCAGGCAAAATTAATCCGTGCTACTGGAAGTCAGTGGGGTTATGATTGAAGGGGATTTGAGGAGGACTTCTGAGATGCTGGTGATATTTCTTGGTCTGCAAGCTGGTAATACGAGCATAATCACTTGGTTTAAATTTATCAAGCTGTATACTTACGTGGTGCTTACTGTATGTATATTATACTTCAAAAAAGTTTTAAATCCTCTTCCTCCTCCAAATAACCTGAATAAGTAAAATTTCTTTAGCCTTTTCTCATGGACATGGGTTCTAGAATATTCAAGATTTACCTATAAACCTTTTAATTTGGCAAAGCTCTGGTTGTTCATTTGGAAATTAATCATACTGATTAGTTCATAGTATTTTTAAATGTCCATGTGGGTCCTTTCCTCCAATATGTTGTGAAGCCCGTGAAGACAGGTATTTTTTTCTTTTGATTCTCTGGAAGCACATATATTCAGTTTCCACTGTACACTCAGAAATACTCTTCCCCTCCTCTTCCTTAGCAAGTACAGATAAAGATTGATTAACTGAGACCCTCTTGATAAATCAACCTAAGTATTTTCTTCCTTTTAAAATTTTTAATTGTTTAATGCTGCCTAACCAGGAGGTGGCACAGTAGACAGAGCGTTGACCTGGGATGCTGAGGAACCAGTTTCCAAACCCCAAGGTCACCTGCTTAAGAGTGGGATCATCCAGCTTGAGCACAGGCTCACCAGCTTGAGCACGCGATCACTGGCTTGAGCATGCGATCATAGACATGAGCCCATGGTCACTGACTTGAGCCCAAGGTCGCTGGCTTGAAGCCAAGGTCACTGGCTTGAGCAAGGGGTCATTCACTCTGCTGTAGCCCCCCAGTCAAGGCACATATGAGAAGCAATCAGTAAACAACTAAGATGATGTAACTACAAGTTGATGCTTCTCAACTCTATCCCTTCCTGTCTCTCTCTCTCTAAAAAAAAATATAAGTAATAATGTTTAATGATAATTTATCTGGTGAAGTCAAATTTTATTTTCTTCTTATAACCTCTAATTGATCTAAAGACTGACCTTCATCCTCACTTATGAGCCCTTCTCAGGAGCTCCCATATGGGGTGGTGGAGACTGTGGTTAAGCAGCCCCTGTAAGAGATCTGATTCAGTGTTTCTTACTTCTATTTCTCTTGTCTTCATCATGTATAAATTTACCAAATGTCTGACCTCCTTTCTTAAAATTTTCTCAAGGAAGAAACATACTAATGTGGACAGTGAAACAATGAGAAAGAAGCAGTCTTAGTCATGTGGACTGAGTGGCCGCACCCTTACTGATGGGCTAAACAGAAGGTGAGATGCAGGAGGAATAGAACACAAACCACATCTCTTACAAAAAGAATTCTGCATTTTTAAATAACGAAATAAAAGCAATGCTTTTGACTTGATAAGGCTTCTGGCTAATAATTTATCTTTCTAGAGAAAATATTGCTAGAGATATCTGCAGACAATCACATTGTGAATATTATTTTTCTCTCTGCTTGTACATTCATTTGCAAACTTGGTATCTGACATTCTTAGTTGCTCCACAACGTCTGCTAAATTTTCTTTCCCACTTTGCACAGTTTTTTCCCCTCAGAAAATATTCATGTACATCAATCACTTCAATGAACAGATAGTAAAGACAGAGGCCAGGTTCTTGGCTACATTAATATTCCTGTCACTCAGTCACCCTTATAACCAACGGTTCAGTCTATTAAAGCGCAGCCTCCCCACATACATATTTACATATATACACACATACACATACCTGTAGAGATGTTTCTATAGAGGTAGAGATAGAGATACAAAGAAAAGAGCGAGAATGAAATAATAAATCTGTGAAGATTCTTACCAATTCCATTGAGGCTCTATCTCTAGAAAATTGAAGATGCATGTCAGTTCTGTATAAAGACCATACAAAACAGAAGAAAAATCTAAGAAAGCTACTCATGCAGAAAGTATTAAATCAAAGAGTAAAGACAATTGTAACATCTGTTAATATTCTGTGGAGGTTATAATGAAATGCTTTGGAGAAATACCCTTTCAAGGGTGATTCTTTTTTTTTCTTTTATTTTATTTTTTTAATTCAGAATGATTTATTTTGAAGCATTATAGGTACACATGACATATCTTACGTACATGGATTAGGTAGTTTTTTTGTTGTTTTTTAAATTTATTTGTTTACATAGATTCTAGTATCCTCCCAAATACATCCTCCCCTTTCCCATGTTCCCCACCACATCGCCCTTGTCCCCCTCCCTGTATTGCTCTCCCCTCTTCCCTCAAGAATTTGCTTTTCTGCTCTCATCCCATCCTATCATCCCTATTTCCTTTATCTGCTTTCCCTCTGGATCCTTTAATCCGCCTCTGATCTATTCTGTTCCTCAGTTCATATTGTTTGTTTGATTCCGCAAATGAGTGAGGTCATATGATAGTTTTATTTCTCTGCCTGGCTTATTTCACTTAACATAATAGTTTCCAAGTCCATCCATGTTGTCACAAAAAGTAATATTTCATTCTTTTTCATGGGCCTATAGTATTCCATTGTGTATATGTACCATGACTTTTTAATCCACTCATCCACTGGCGGACATTTGAGCTCTTTCCAGATTTTGGGTACCATAACAATGCTGCAATAAACATGGGGGTGCATTTCTTCTTTTGAATCATTGATGTGGTATTACTGGGATACATTTCTTTTTTTCTTTTTTTTTTTCTTTTTTGTATTTTTCTGAAGCTGGAAACAGGGAGAGACAGTCAGACAGACTCCTGCATGCGCCCAACCGGGATCCACCCGGCATGCCCACCAGGGGCGACGCTCTGTTGCGACCAGAGCCACTCTAGCGCCTGGGGTAGAGGCCAAGGAGCCATCCCCAGTGCCCAGGCCATCTTTGCTCCAATGGAGCCTCGGCTGCGGGAGGGAAAGAGAGAGACAGAGAGGAAGGAGAGGGGGAGGGGTGGAGAAGCAGATGGGCACTTCTCCTGTGTGCCCTGGCCAGGAATCAAACCCGGGACTTCTGCACGCCAGGTCGACGCTCTACCACTGAGCCAACCGGCCAGGGCACCTGGGATACATTTCTAAAAGTTAGATGGCTGGGTCAAAAGGCAGTTCCATTTCTAATTTTTTGAGGAATGTCCATACTATTTTCCACAGTGACTGTACCAGTCTGCATTCCCACCAGCAATACAGTGGGTTCCCTTTTCTCCACATCCTCGCCAGCACTTATTATGTGTTGTTTTCTTAATGAGCGCCATTCTGACTGGTGTGAGGTGATATCTCGTTGTGGTTTTAATTTGCATTTCTCTTATGATTAGTTGATGTTGACCACTTTTTCATCTGCCTATTGGCCATCTGTATGTCCTCTTTGGAGAAGTGTTTATTCATTTCTTTTGCCCATTTTTAGATTGGATTCCTGGTGTTGAGTTTTACACGTTCTTTTATAAATTTTGCTTCTTAACCCACCCCTTATCAGATATATTGTCGAATATGTTCTCCCATTGTGTGGTTTGCCTTTTTATTTTCTTTATATTGTCTTTAGCTGTGCAAAAGCTTTTTAGTTTGATATAGTACCATTTGTTTATCCTGCCCTTTATTTCCCTGGCCCGTGGGGATAAATCAGCAAATATATTGCTGCAAGTGATGTCGGAGAGCTAACTGCCTATGTTTTTCTCTTGGATGCTTATGGTTTCACAACTTACATTTAAGTCTTTTCTCCATTGTGAGTTTATTTTTGTGAATGGTGTAAGTTGGTGGTCTAGTTTTATTTTTTGGCAGGTAGCTGTCCAATTTTCCCAACACCATTTGTTAAAGAAACTGTCTTTACTTCACTGTATACTATTACCACCCTTGTCAAATATCAATTGTCCATAAAAGTGTGGGTTTATTTCTGGGTTCCCTGTTCTGCTCCATTGATCTATATGCCTCTTCTTATGCCAGCACCAAGCTGTTTTGAGTACAATGGCCTTGTAGTATAACTTGATAACAGGAAGTGTAGTATAACTTGATACCCACTTTATTCTTTTTCTTCAAGATTGCTGAGGCTATTCATGTTCTTTTTTTGTTCCATATGAATATTTGAAATATTTGTTCTATATCTTTGAAGTATGTCATTGGTATTTTAATAGGAATTGCATTAAATTTATAAATTGCTTTGTGTAATATGGACATTTTAATAATGTTTATTCTTCCTAACCATGAACACGATATATGCTTCCACTTGTTTGTATCTTCCTTGATTTCTTTTATCAAATTTTATAATTTTCCAAGTACAACTCTTTAACCTCCTTGGTTAAATTTACTCGTAGATACTTTATTTCATGTTGCAATAGTGAAGGGGATTGTTTTCTAATTTCTCTTTCAGACAGTTCATTGTTGGTGTATAAAAATGCCACTAATTTCTGAGTATTAATTTTATATCCTGCAACCTTACTGAATTTATTTATCAGGTCCAGTAGTTTTTTGACAGACTTTAGGGTTTCCTATGTACAGCATCATGTCATCAGCAAATAATGATAGTTTCACATCTTCTTTTCCAATCTGAATGCCTTTTATCCCTTCTTCTTTTCTGATTGCTGTGGCTAGGACTTCCAGGACTATGTTGAATAAGAGTGGTAAAAGGGGGCAACCCTGCCTTGTTCCTGATCCTAAGAGGATTGCTTTTAATTTCTGCCCATTGTGTATGATGTTGGCTGTGGGTCTGTCATAGATGGCCTTTATCATGTTGAGCTATGCTCCCTGTATTCCCACTTTGCTAAGAATTTTGATCATAAATGGGTGCTGGATTTTATCGATTGCTTTTTCTGCATCTGTTGAAATTATCATGTGGTTTTTCTCCTTCCTTTTGTTTGTGTGATGAATCACATTGATTGATTTGCGAATATTATACCAGCCTTGCCTCCCAGAATAAATCCCATTTGATTATGATGTATGATTTTTTTCATGTATTGCTGGATCCGGTTTGCTAATATTTTGTTGAGTATTTTAGCATCTAAATTCATCAGGGATATTGGCCTATAGTTTTCTTTCTTTGTGTTGTCTTTGCCTGGTTTTGGAATCAGAATTATGCTCGCTTCATAAAAGGAGTTTCGAAGTTTTCCCTCCTCTTAAATTTTTGAAATACTTTAAGGATAAGAGTTAGTTCTTCTTTAAATATTTGGTAGAATTTGCCTGTGAAGTCGTCTGGCCCAGGGCTTTTGTTTGTTGGGAGTTTTTGATAACTGTTTCGAGCTCATTTGTTGTAATCAGTCTGTTTAGGTTTTGTGATTCTTCTAGATTGATTTTTGAAAGATTATATTCTTCAAAGAATTTGTCCATTTTACCTAGGTTGTCTAGGTTTTTGGCAGACAGTTCTTCATAGTATTTTCTTACAATCCTTTGTATTTCTGTTGTGTCCATTGTTACTTCTCCACTCTCATTTCTAATTATATTTATTTGAGCCCTCTCTCTTTTTTTCTTGGTGAGTCTGGCTAAGGGTTCATCGATCTTGTTTACCTTTTCAAAGAACTAGCTCTTGGCTTCATTGATCCTCTGTATTGTTTTTTTAGTCTCTATTTCATTTATTTCCACTCTAATCTTTATTATTTCCTTCCTTCTACTTCCTTTGGGCTTTACTTGCTGTTCTTTTTCTAGTTCTTTCAGTTGCAGGATTAAAGCTTTTCTAGCTTTTAAGGTATGCCTGTAGTGCTATGAACTTCCCTCTCAGGACTGCTTTTGCTGTGTCCCACAGATTTTGAGTTGTTGTATGCTCATTTTTATTTGTTTCAAGAAAATTTTTGATTTCTTCCTTGATCTCATTGTTGACACATTTGTTATTTAATAACATGCTATTTAGTTTCCAAGTGTTTGAGTGTTTTTTAGTTTTCCTATTGTAGTTGATTTCTAGTTTCATGCCATTGTGGTCAGAGAAGATGCTTGATATGATTTCAGTCTTCTGAAATTTGTTGAGACTCATCTTATGCCCTAATATGTGGTCTATCCTAGAGAATATACCATGAGCACTTGAAAAGAATGTATATTCTGCTGCTTTAGGGTGAAAGGTTCTGAAGATATCTATTAAATCCAGCTGATCTAGTGTGTCCCTTAATTCTGCTGTTTCTTTGTTAATTTTCTTTCTTGAGGATTGATCCAGTAATGTTAGTGAGGTATTGAAATCCCCTACTATTATAGTATTGCTGTTGATCTCGCCCTTTATGTCCATCAACGTTTGCTTTATAAATTTAGGTGCTCCTATATTAGGTGCATAGATGTTTATAATGGTCATCTCTTCCTGTTGGATTGCTCCCTTTATCATTATGTAGTGACCTTCTTTATTCCTTACTATAGCCTTTGTTTTAAAGTCCATTTTGTCAGATATAAGTATTGCTACCCCAGCTTTTTTTTATTTCTATTTGAATAAAATATTTTTTTCATCCGTTTTCTTTCAGTCTATGTGTATCTTTTGTTTTGAGGTGGGTCTCTTATAGACAGCATATATACCGGTCCTATTTTCTTATCCATTCAGCTACCCTATGTCTTTTAATTGGATCATTTAATCCCTTTACATTTAAGGTTATTATTGATATGTAGCTGTTTATTGCCAATTTTTTTCTTTAAATCTACATTCCTCTTTTACTAGATCCCCCCCCCCACTTTGTTCTGTCTACAGCAGGCCCCTTAACATTTCTTACAGTATTGGGTTCGTTGTGATGAATTCCTTGAAGTTTTTGTTTGTTTGTTTTTTTGCCTGGGAAACTTTTTATTTCTCCTTCGATTTTAAATGATAGCCTTGCTGGATAAAGAAGTCTTGGTTGTAGGTTCTTGGTCTGCATTACTTTGAATATTTCTTAGCATTCCCTTCTAGCCTCAAGTGTTTCTGTTGAAAAGTTGGATGTGATCCTTATGGGGGTTCCTTTGTAGGTGATACACTGTTTTTCTCTTACAGCTTTTAGTATTCTTTCTTTATCTCTTAGCTTTGGTATTTTGGTTATGATGTATCTTGGTGTTGGTGTCTTTGGGTTCTTTTTTTTTTTTTTTTTTTTATAATTTTATTTTTTTAATGGGGTGACATCAATAAATCAGGATACATATATTCAAAGATAACAAGTCCAGGTTATCTTGTCGTTCAATTATGTTGCATACCCACCACCCAAAGTCAGATTGTCCTCTGTCACCTTCTATCTTGTTTTCTTTGTGCCCCTCCCACCCCCTATCCCTCTCCCATTCCCCCCTCCCCCCCGTAACCACCACACTCTTATCAATGTCTCTTAGTTTCACTATTATGTCCCACCTACGTATGGAATAATACAGTTCCTGTTTTTTTCTGATTTACTTATTTCGCTTCTTATCATGTTATCAAGATCCCACCATTTTGCTGTAAATGTTCCGATGTCATCATTTCTTATGGCTGAGTAGTATTCCATAGTGTATATGTGCCACATCTTCTTTATCCAGTCATCTATTGATGGGCTTTTTGGTTGTTTCCATGTCCTGGCCACTGTGAACAATGCTGCAATAAACATGGGGCTGCATGTGTCTTTACGTATCAATGTTTCTGAGTTTTGGGGATATATACCCAGTAGAGGGATTGCTGGGTCATAAGGTAGTTCTATTTTCAGTTTTTTGAGGAACCACCATACTTTCTTCCATAATGGTTGTACTACTTTACATTCCCACCAATAGTGTATGAGGGTTCCTTTTTCTCCACAGCCTCTCCAACATTTGCTATTACCTGACTTGCTAATAACAGCTAATCGAACAGGTGTGAGGTGGTATCTCATTGCCGTTTTAATTTGCATTTCTCTAATAGCTAAAGAAGATGAGCATCTTTTCATATATCTGTTGGCCATTTGTATTTCTTCCTGGGAGAAGTGTCTATTCATATCCTCTTCCCATTTTTTTATTGGATTGTTTGTTTGTTTGTTGTTGAGTTTTATGAGTTCTTTGTATATTTTGGATATTAGGCCCTTATCTGAGCTGTTGTTTGAAAATATCATTTCCCATTTAGTTGGCTTTCTGTTTATTTTGTTATCAGTTTCCCTTGCTGAGCAAAAACTTCTTAGTCTGATGTAGTCCCATTCATTAATTTTTGCCTTCACTTCTCTTGCCATTGGAGTCAAATTCATAAAATGCTCTTTAAAACCCAGGTCCATGAGTTGAGTACCTATGTCTTCTTCTATGTACTTAATTGTTTCAGGTCTTATGTTTAGATCTTTGATCCATTTTGAGTTAATTTTTGTACAGGGGGAGAGACTGTAGTCCAGTTTCATTCTTTTGCATGTGGCTTTTTGGGTTCTTTTTTAATGGGGTTCTCTCTGCTTCTTGAACTTGTGTGACTCTTTCCTGCATCAATTTAGGGATTTTTCAGCTATAATTTCTTCAATCATGTTCTCTATTCCTTGTTCTTTCTCTTCTCCTTCAGGAATCCCTATTATATGGATTTTTTTTTCATGTTGTCACAGAGCTCTCTTAGAGTTCCTCAGATGTTCTGATCCTTGTTTCTTTTTGCTTTTCTGCTTCCATGCTTTCGTTTATCTTGTCCTCTAAGTCACTGAATCCATCCTCTGCTTCATGCAGCCTACTTTTAATTCCTTCTAGTGTAGTCTTCATTTCTGATATTGTGTTTGTCATTTCTGTCTGGTTCTTCTTTATGATTTCCATGTCCTTTTTGGTGCTTACAGTTTATTTAGGTGTTCATTAAGTCAATCCATTGTAGCTTGGAGATCCTTAAGCATCCTAACAATCATTATTTTATACTCTGCATCTGGTAATTTGATTACTTCCATTTCATCCAGATCTTTGTCTGGGGATTTGTCTTGTTGATTCATATGACTTAAGTTTCTCTGTCTTCTCATAGCTTCTGTGTTGGATTGCAGGCTTGTTCCAGTTGTGGTCTTCTTATCTAGTAGAGCCACCCTGAAGTCTTGATTTGTTTGTTTTCATTTTACTTAACTCAGTGGTGGACTTGTTTACTGATCTCAGCAGGGGCCTTATTTGAAACTCTATCCAGGAATGCGGTGGGTGTGACCTCTGAGAATCTAAAGGCATGTTCTGCCAGCTGCTCTCTGGAGGCAGAGCACGTTCTCGGCTTCAGTAGGGACAGGTGTATCTCAGATCTTTCTGGAGACCTGAGTTACTGCCCCTCCACCCTACTTCCTGCTTTTGGCTGTGTCTTTCATGCTGATTGGAGCCTGAGAGCTTTCTGGAGGTGGGTCACCCGAAACCACTTTAGGCTTGTGCTATGTGGAGGGATCAACCCCTCTTCCAGCTGTGGCCACCTCCACACTTAATAAGTCAGCTTCTCAGGACATCCCAGTTATTCCTCTACCTGTCACCATCTGTCTCACTCTCCCCACTCTCCTTGTGGAAGACAAACCAGTCCTCTCAGCCCTCCTCTCCCCTGGGGCCCCAGGCAAGTGGCTGTGAGCAATATTTTCTGCTCTGTCCCTTTAAAGCACCCCCACCACTTCCCTTACACAGAACTTTGCTCTTCTCCCCTCTCAATGCTTTCTGTCTGTCTACTCCAGTCTCTGGATTTCTAGGCTGGGTCTCTGGTTCTGAGACTGAGGGCCCCCATCCCTCAGGGTTTCTCTCCTTGTAATGAGAGCTCTTCTAGACTCTCAGCCTCAGCTTACCATCACTCCTGGAAGCAGAGGAGCCCCTACCATACCCCCACACTCTCTACCACACCCCCACACTCTCTACCGGGATTGGCGTGGATTATTCTTTGTTCCTTGGTTTTTGAGACCTGTTCTTTTAGTCCAAAGTTGGTTTTTCACAATGATTGTTCCTAAATTAACTTGTAGTCCAGTTTTGTGCTGTGAGCTGGGAGTCTGTGTGTCTGCCTACTCCACTGCCATCTTGGATTCCAGATCTCAAGCGTGATTCTTTAACATCTGTTGTGAGGACACACAGTATTGTGTAATGATGAATCACTTCAGCACTTTTGAAAAAATGGGACTTCTGGGTTTAATGACATGGCAGAGTCCCCACACATGCAGCCTGTACTTGTAACCATTTTCCTTGTGGAATTGTTTTGCTCCAAAGTTCCTCAGTGCTCTTGTTGTGAGTCAGACTGCAAGCACTCAGTGTTAAGAAATAACAGGATCACAGGGCCAGAAATGGCCTGGGTCTCTCTATTTTCTCCTTCACTTTGCAGATGGAGCCACTTGATCCCATGTCCTGCAGCTGGCTTGTGACAGAATTTTACAAACAGGGTCTTTTCATTCTCTGTCCAGATTACACTCCATGGTACCATGCTGCTTGTGCCTTTGGTTTCTCTCTTACTTTGTCTTGTAATTTGGATGTGTTTTGCTTAACAGGAGCAGCATTCTACATATATGGACTGGTGGGAAAACTGAAATAATTCCTTTCTTCTTTCTCCCTCTGCCCCATCAGAAACACTAGCCATCAGCACATTCCCCTGCTCTCCTTTCTGGGGAGCAAGAGGAGGAAAAGAGCTTAAGGGATGAGAAATAGGAGAGGTGGAGAGAGAAGATTGAAAAATAAAAATAAAGAGAAATATAAAGAAAGGTGGGATAAGAGAGAAGGGAGCAGGAAGAGCTAGGGAAGGTGGGCCAAGGGTACAGAAAAAAGTGACTCAAGACCCCACCGAAAGGGTCTGGACAGTCCTTATACCCATCTTATTCATAACTTAGTTCCACTGTAGTTCAAATAAGCAATTCTATACATTTAGAAGACCACAGGATTTGGCAGTTTTGCCAAACAAAATGCAGAGATGATAAAGCCGGGGCATCACATAAACAGATGCAGTGTGTTGAGCAATGAAAAATATACACGTATGGCCAAAACATAATAAATGCACTCACAGTCCAAAAGGAGGTTGGTGATGGGCTGCAAATACTCGTATGTGTAAATGGGACTCTTGACATGTGGCATGGGGATTAAACGAATCCCTCTGACCAGCACACATAGTGCTGTAATCAGCCCTCTCATTTCCCTTCAGCAATCACTTACTTACAAGGGCCCATTAGGCCTCCAAGAATAAGGAGCCAATAATGATTGTAATGGTCAACATGCAATGGGAGTCTATCATTGTACTGGCATGCTAGGTTCTCGTTCTCATTTAATCCTCACGAAGATCCTATAAGGAGGTAATATGCCTAAACATCTGGTTTAAAGTCTTGCTGTTCAATCTGGAACAAATTAACCTCTTGATACCTTGATTTCCTCATCTATAAAATGGGATTAATAGTAATGTCCATCTCAGAGAGCTATGTGGAGGATTAAATAAAAACAATATATACAGAAAGCACAATGGAGCTAGGTACATTGTAAGCACTTCATAAATAGCAAGTGAAACTGTTATTTATTATTACTTTTTATATAGAAAGAACCAAGTTCAGTAAAGTTAAATAACCCACCCCAAATCAAAGATCAGAACAGAGATCAAAACCCAGGTATACCCAAGGGTAAATGCCATATGGGCATGAGCTATGGCTATTTGTTTTCTGTTACTCTATCAGAATTAACTGACTCTAAAGATTCTGGTCTTTCCAGCATATGATGCAGCCTTTCAGGAAAGGGGTATACAGAAAATCTCTAGCCCAACCAGGAAAACATTACACAGCTCAAACATTACTCAGCTCAGAACATTACTCAGCTCAGAATATTTTCTGCTCCCCATGCCCTTGTCTTAATCCACAAGGAAAAAAATATCTTTCTCCATTCTTTTCATCATATATTCTCATGCCTACAGAGCCTTCATTTGACAAACACCATGAATAATGATGCATTCATGACCAGAAATGAACAGGCACTCACTCAGTCCTTGGAAGTTAGGTAAAAATCGATACCATGCCTTTATGCCCTGAGTCCACAGGCATTTTGAAGCCCATAAGGTTTAAATGTTATCAGTTGAGTTATAAAAAGGAATGTTTTCATAAATATAAAAATTAGAAAAGATAAAGTACAAAATTAAAGTCAGAAAACTTGCTTATAGCCATACATTTACCAAATATTTGTAGGGTGCCTACCATTTGCCGGCCATTGTTCTTTGTGCTAAGGCTTCAATGTTAAGCAGGATAGACACAGGCTCTGCCTTCATAGAACTTACAACCTAGATGGGGAGATGTTCTTGACCAAATGGGTGACCATTCATTTAATTACACTAATAATAAGTGCTACAACACAAGCACCTGTAACTGCCATAGCATACAGCAAGTAGGGAAAGCTTTCTGAGGAAGGGTCATTTGGGCTGGCAGGAGTTGTCCTAAAGAGGATGGAGGGACTGGAAAGTGATCCTTTCTGAGAAGAAGAGATTTTGGTCAGTAAGAGGAGCTGAAAACAGGCCAGTGTGTAGTAGTAAAATAGCTCTGCACTCAGCCACTAAAGTGAATTCAGAAAAGTCATCTCAAATCCCGACTGTTTCCTTCATTAGACAATGAGCACAATGGGCCTGTATAGACAGCACAGAGTGAGAAGATTCTGGTTCAGATGCAGGGAACAGAATACCCATTTCTGTAAGAGGGGGACTCACTTTAAATTAGGAAGCAAGTATAAACTGTTCCTAGGATAGGAAAAGCATCATTTCTTTCCTCCATGTATTCAACAGCCAGTACTAGTTTCTCAAAAGGCTGAGACACTGTTCCGACTCCAAAGGACATGTCATCTATAGATTTTATGCCTAGGTATTCAAAGTCTTGGTTTGGTTGATGGGCATTTAATGATCTATCTGAATTCTCCAATTCCCCACTAAGAACACAATGAAAATGAAAAGCTAAAATGTCTAATTTCTCCAAGTAGAAAGAAATACAGTGCACTTTAAAAAATTACTTTAGTATTTTTAGTGCTATTACTCAGGTATCTTACGAACAATGGGCTCTTAATTGGGCAATGGATCTGTTTGTGAGTTTCTTCAGTTTAATAAGGCCCTCTACTGGCAAACTCTAAGAATACAGTCTCTTTCAAATTAAATTATTTTAACTACTCCTGGTAATAAAGTATCTCACATTCCTGATTAAAGAAATCTGGGCTGAAAGAATGATTGAGAAGAAAATTAGAAAGAAAAGAAATAGATGTAATCTTGAGTGGTATATTCATTTACCTATTCATAAAACAACATTTCATGAAGTGTCATTTGCTTTCCTCTGGTTAAATAATTCTAGATGGCAAAGGTACTCAGAAACAAAGGACATTTCTTACATTAAAATAGATCGAGTATTCATGGACCCATAAAAGAAAATTATGAATGTTATTTACAAACTACAATAAAGCATATCATTTGTCTCTTTATCCACATATAAATAATTGACTATAGTTAAAATAAAAGAAATATTGAAGGCCTTTTAAACTGCTTCTCATATGACACAACTAATAATTAAGTTCTCTCACTGACAACTGACAAAATAACAGTGTCTGGTGACTTGAGAATTTAATTACTAGCATAAGAAGAATGTTTTAAAAATAAGTGATCATTGACACATTAGTCGAGGGCTGTTGAAAGAACTGGGAAAATTTAACTACTGTTTACTAGAAAACTAAGTGAATATTTTAAGTGAGGCAATTAATAACTTTAGGAAAGAAATATTTTTAACAGGAGAAAAATACAATCAACAATAGCTGGTTTGACTCAACAGTAAACATTTGCAATCATGATAAAAATAAACATTAAATATATATTTAACCACAATAGTGACATAATTCATTGGAGAACAGGGAAGGTATGGGTGGTTTAAGAAATATATAAGTATATTAGGCCCTGGACGGTTGGTTCAGCAGTAGAGCATTGGCCTGGTGTGTAGATATCCTGGGATCGATTCCCAGCCAGGGCATACTGGAGAAGCGCCCGACTGCTTCTCCATCCCTCCCCCTCTCGCTTCGCTCTCTCTCTCTCTCTCTATATATATATATATATATATCTCTTCTCCTCCCTTCCTGCAGCCATGGCTCAACTGGAGCGAGTTAGCCCAGGGCACTGAGGACAGCTCCAAGGCCTGCACCTCAGGTGCTTAAAAAAAAAAAAAAAAAAAGAAATGGCTCCCACTGCAACAGAGCAAAGGTCCCAGATGGGCAGAGCATCACTCCCTAGTGGGCTTGCCAGGTGAATCCTGGTCAGAGCACATGTGGGAGTCTGTCTCTGCCTCCCCTCTTCTCACTAAAATAAAAATAAATAAATAATAAAATAAATATATATATTGTGATCTAGCAAAATAGGAAATAAATAAACTGACATTATAAACAGATATAAAAATGTTATTTAGAAAAAGCAGCTGAAAAGAGTAAAAAGCTATTGAGGAGCAGGACTAGAACCGGGAAGGGAGGTGTGGCTCAGGGGCTTCAAGAAAGCCATGCATTGTTTATACTTGCGTGTATATAAAAATTCAGTACGGTCATTCAGTATATATACTAAATAACACAGACACGTTTATATAAGCATTTTAGTACTATTTGATTTTCTAAATTATGAGCATGTATTATTTGATTTTTTAAGTTTCCAAAAACAGGTCAGCACTGACAATGGAAACCACTTGGAATGTATTTCTTGGGCTGACCCACACAGAGCAGACTTCATGCCATTTCCAGATCCAATTTGCCAAAGGAAGCAAGCACCCTTACAGCAGCAGCTTGTCAGACAGGCATCCTGACAGAAACACTTGTTTCCACATTTCAGAACTAACAGTTCTTTTTCAACACCATAATACTTATCTGCCATATTATTTGAGCTTGTATTCCAAAATGGGTTTGGGTTTGGGACTTCCCTCTTGAATTCAGTCCACTGGGTTTTCACAGTGCATCCAAATTCTACTCAAAGACATCTCTAATCCAGAAAGTGTATTTCTAAGAAAATACCAAGATTAATTTATGTAACTGCTGGGAAGTACCTTGTGTAATCGAGACTTCCAAACCGACATGCATTAGACAAGTCTGTATTAGAGCATAATAAATGTTGTGGGTAACATTCTATGTATCCAAGAGATTTATTATTTCATCTATAGAAAAAGCACTACTGGAAATCCCAATTCCAAAGGTGTTACACTTTGTAGAATTCAAGTAGAGAAAATAAGGTTGGTAGCATACCTTGTGTTTTAACTGGTTCTAGAACTTGCCAGTGTTCAGCCTCAACCAGTCTGGATATTTAAATCCACTATCACAAAATACTAGTACTTTTCTTGATAAGCTTTCTTAGGGACCAATCAAATAGCCAAAGATTATTTTTGTTTTATCTGAATCCTCTGGGTTACACTCCTGACTAACCTGAATTCAGTCTACCAACACCCATACAAGTAATCTTGATGTTCAGACATAAACTTGGGCTAGCCTTCAAGGGGATTCAAATCTGAGATTAAAAGAAAAACAAAATACCAAAGGACTGAAATGACTTTAGAACTAGTCCTGAAAGACTAGAAAATGTGAATCACCAGTTCTACTGGTTAGCACCCAGAAGTGTTCATTGAGTTTGCTGCTCTGACAGTACAATCCATTCAGGGGAAGACAAGAAAAATCAAAGTCACATTATGGGCAAAGTTCATGAGAAAAATTGCCTTCTCTATCCAGAGAGCAGTACAATAAAAGGTCAAGAGTATGAGTTCAAATCCTGCCTCTCCCTCTTATCACCTATGTGACTTTTGTACATGACTTCACCTTTTGAACTTCAGTATCTGGAAAATAAATATAATGAGACAGAACATCAAAGGACCTAGAAATATGCCTGATATACAATAATTATTCAATAGTGAGCATGAGGAAGAACACAGTTTAAATGTTCTCTTACAGTGCCTACCAAGCATGCATTCATCCATTTTTTTCATCAATTACTGGGAACTCTGCACAAGGTGTTGAGCTGTGCCCAAGAATCAAATTTGGCAAGGGCCTGGAGGATAAATCGGGTGGACAGAAAGGGGCTGCCAGCAGGAATATAAAGGTATTGATGAACTAAAGAACATATAAGCCCACCATGTTCAGCTTACAAAAAGCACCTCTGCTACCTAAGCCAGCAATTCCCTTCCAAATCATCTGAGGAAGTTTCAAACTATTCCTGGGTCTGAATCTCACCTTGTAAATACTGACTCATTAAGTCTGGGTGGGAACATGGGCATCTGCAAGATAAAAAGTAGTAACAATAGCTAATATCCATTTGTACTAATACATAACCAGTATTGTGCTAAATGTTTTAGCTATAATAATTCACTTAATCCTCCCCAGTTCCCCAAAATATGGGCACTCTTATTATCTACATTTTAAAAATAAAAATTTGAAACAGGTAAGTTAAGTGATCAACCAAGGCCAAAAAGCCAGCAAGTGGTGGAGGCAGGGCTTGAGCCGATGCAGTCTGATTCCGGCCTATAATACTAGCAGCCAAGGCCAGGCAGGTTCACATTGGATTCAGGCAGACGGTAGAGACACTGCAGAGGCAGAAAGCATTGGGCCATTCCATTTCATAAAGTCTCACAACGGTGGACGGACGAGCACACAGGGTGAAACCACTTCTCACAGTAGCAAGGGAACGAACAGCAAAACGGCCCTCACAGTGACGGGCAGGCCATCCGCCCTGAGGGCAAGCACCCATAACCTTACATAGACTATACACACATGGCGCTGCCACGTCCTCACACACTAATCATGCAAAGAGCAAGTGAGAAAGCCTCACACAGCTGTTTTCCCAACACAGCTCAAGTCCTCAATCACTATGCCATGCTGCCCCTCAACACCCCCCTTCCGCCCCCCCGCCATGGAAGACTCAGTTGAGCTCTCAGTTCAGGAACGTCCAGAACAGATGTCTAAGAACATTCAGGGAAGTGGACAGAGCTGGGCCAGGTCAGGTAGGTGGTCATCACCTCTGGCAAAGCCCTGTTTTCCTGCTGAGGACTCTGGCTTTGAGGGCCTTCAGCCACAGTGAAGAAGAATTTAATGCCACTCAGCACGCTTACATGATATTTTTGTCAACCAAGTGCAACACCCAGGCAGGGGCCTGGGTGTTTGATGAAAGCAAAGGGATACTTAACATTAACACTTGACTCATTCATTTATTTAGCAGTAGAGGTTGAACAGCTTCTCAGTATCGAGTGCCACGTATATAGGAAGGTTTTAAAACACAACCTTTGTTTTCAGTGGAAAGAGATATTTAACTACATGGCAAAGAGCTCCAGAACAAAACTCAGCAGAAAATGCCATAAGGGTCCAAGGAGAGAAGTCATCACTTCAATCTGGAGAATCCACAGAGGCATCCCACATGCAGGGGTGCCCAGGGCACGCAGGCTCTGGAGGGAAAGAGGTGTCGGGTGTGAGTGGAGTCTAGCTGAATGCCAGGGTCTGTGGTCTGGGCTGCAGGGAGAGAATGAGGGGAAGGAGGAATCAATGAGAAAGTGAAAAGAAGGCTCTACCTACAAGAGGGGCCCCAAAGAGCAGTCAGAAAAAAACAAGGTGAGGTCCATAAAAAGAAGTTTGAGGCATGCAAGTAAAAAAGAAGCACAACAATGTCAGAGCTGGGCACCACCTTGGGTCTCTGAACCTGTACCCGAGGCAACATGTCTCCTGTACTTTCCAACTGCTAGGGTCTCCATCTTGCCTTTCAACCATCCGCTGAAAAAAAATCAGAGTTCTCTTTGGTTTTCTAGTAAAAATAATGAGGAACAGGGACATTAAAAAGCACACTCAGAGCCAAAGACAGAGCAGGAATGTTCTCTCGTTGCCAGACCACCTCCATCTCCACACCTTCACAAGCCCTGCTCCTACAAGAGGTCCCATTAACCACGCGTGGCTCCTATTTCTTTTTAATCCGTAAGAACTGAAATATGGAATGCATGCCCGGCATGAGTTTAGGGATTTAGTTTCTAGTTGATGCTCTGCCACCGTCTTGCCCGGTGATTTTGTACAAATTATTTTCCCTCTTTGTGCCTGAGGTTTTCTTCTGTAAAAGGATAAGCTTTGAGTAATATTTTGAAAACTACTCTAGCAGCAAATCCCTTATTCTAAATGAAAATTCACAAAAAGCACTGAGCTTTAATCCATAAAACATATCCAAGCAGAGTGAGCTCTGATGGAAACATCTGGAGCAGGAAGTGGTACAACTTGGTACCTCATGAAAAACAGGCGACTATGTTTTGGACCTTTCTGATGCTGGGTTCATACAACTTTCTGACACCAGAAAAAGATAGAGGCAGAGAGGGCTGTCACTGCTGTCCCGGGCTGGTGACAGAGCAGCTGGTTGAAGGGCAGGCCAAATCTCCCCGCGTGAGTCATGGGGTTCATGTGCAGGAGGTAACAGGCTAACAGCCACTCCTTGCCATTCTGAGCAGCACTGCTGTCAGTTCTAGGAGGCAGCCATCAGCCCCAATTGGCTACAGGCTGCAAGGGGCTGACCTGCAGGCACTGAGGAGCAGACCCTGCGTCTGGAAGCACACATGAGAAAGACAAACTCAACAGGCTCACAGACAGAACTTCCAAGTGGCCTGGCGGCCCAGCGTAGCCATGGCAAGAACCCGCGTCCGGGCTGGAGCACAGAGAGCACACTCTTCCTGTCCCACCAAGAATATCTAAAGTGCTTTAGAGTCAGAAGGAAAGTGAAAGAGAGGATGTGGACATCGAATCCCGACCTCACTGCGTGTCCACGTTTGACTCTTTGAGTAGTATGTTACTTCAAGTCCCTGAATCAGTAGACAAGTCAGAATAGTGAACATTTCTCCAGATACTCAAAGAAAAAAAATCATATAGAAATGGTTCCAATTTCAAAACATTTTTCTGTCCTTTAAATTCCCCGAGAATGAATGAGTCTACGTGTGCCTGTGTGTTTGGGGAGAGGCTGGAGGCAGGAGGAAACAAGACACTGTAAACAACAATCACATATTAGAACTCCATAAACCACAGAAAGGATCAGAGACAAAAAGTGGGTTTCCCCTCCAGCACACCAGTTAACTAAAAATTAGTCTTTATAGTTTTCTATTAAAATTATTAGGTCAACCTTGTATGGTTGGTTGCTTTCTATTAAAAAAAAAAAATCCAGCCTGCTCACCGAAGCCAATCATTAGGAACTCAGTACTATCTTGTTATCATCTCTGCCCCGTCCCTGTTCCCAGAGACAAGGAGTCTTCCACACTAACAGGCAACTCCAGCGCACTGTAATTACTCGGAACAAATGCATACTCGTGGTGGCAGACCAGAGAGCCTGGAGAAATACACAAACATTACCATCTCACTTTAAAAGGAAAGCAAGCTGTATAAATAAGGAAAACTGTTACAAGAGTTAAAAAAAAAATCCCAACAGTCTTACTTGCAGTTCAGCGCTTCAGTCAACACTATCACAGTCCTGGAGACAGACACAGGAACTGCAACAACTCTCTCCAGCTAAAACCTTCCTGCCGAGTTTATCCTCTGTTTATTTTTTGAAGCATTAAAAGGCTGCACTAAGAGGGCATGCTCAGTTTTCCTGAACATCCGAAAGCAGCAGCAAAGTCCTGCAGAGAATTCAGAGCAAGTTTGCGAGACTTGCTCCCTCCGCTTGCGGCTCCGCGGTTGCTCCGAGCTTGTAAATACAAGCTCTGTGGACAAAGTCCCAAATGACATCACTGGCAGCTGCTTATTGTTGAGTCTTTATTAACTGACTGTCAAAAAAAAAAAAAAAAGGAGGGGGTGGGGAGTAAGAGTATCTTTTCTGCAGCAAAAATCTGCATCATGGAGTGTAATCCAGTTACACATGCATTAGTAATCTCATTGATTTCAAATTTTCAAGAGCTGAGTTTCTCTCAGGTCAGACCCTTTCTCCTGAAAAAACACAGAGAATCTCCTGCAATTTACACGGAATAAACTGATGACACTGAGGAAAAGACTGAAATACCAGCAGAGCCCTAGATCAAGTTGTTTAACCATCTGTTGCCAGTCGGTTTCAGAGTTTGATGATTCATTAATACAGGGATATGAATTATGTCTTATGTTGCCAAACACCTTTTCCTGAAATATGTATCCCTGGCTAACATTTCTTCTAGAAGGGTTGCCCTGGGTTGCCACTCATTTTAGATATACTCTCAAGATTTCCTTGGGGTAGAAGGAAGGGCTCCTTGAAATCATGGACAAAATTGTATATGTTCAAGTAGGCATCATTTCCTGAGAAAAGTGCTGAAAGCTTTCTTTAGAGTCTCAAGATTCTAATGATCTACCTGTACCAGCCCCATGATGCCCCCCCAAAAACCAAAACAGAATAAAAAACACCACCTCTGCCAAGTATCTCTCATCATCTCAAAGTACTGTGAACCCCAACCACTTTCAATGAGCAAGTTAAAAGTGGGCACATTTGCCCCTTTTCTCCACTCTCTCACCATCCTCTCTTCCTCTGTCAGCTGATTCTGACCCGTGTTTTATATGTAGTCAGTCACCTGTGCACACAGCCCCAGCTCCCACCTAGAGAAGCCCACAAATCCTATACTGTCTCTGCCTCAAGCTCTGACCACTGTTTCCCTTCCTTCCTCTGAACTTCTACAATGATGCTATTTATATTTGCTGCTTTTTATATACTGGCTTGTATTTTTAGCTTGTTTTTTAGCCATCTGTGTCTGTCACCCCAACTCAATTTGAAAGGTCTTTGAGGGCAAACATTGTGCTGTAAGTGTTGTTTACACCTAAATCACCTGGCATCATGAATTTTAAACAGCCATGGGGGGGGGCAAGGGGGCAGGAACAAGGTTAGCTGATTCCATGGAATGAGGTGTATGTTTAGATTAAGCACTCTCTCTGCCCTTGGAAAACAATGACCTCATATCTCACTGCAGTACATGCTCACTGCTTATCCCAAAATTATTTTCTTAAAGTCAGGCATTGATTGATTGGGAAGAGTATGAAGACCTGCAAATCAGCTACTTTCATGGAGGAATCAGTTTAAGACAGTGCTTATCTGGGTCACTAATGGATCTTAAATCAACATAATATTTATGAAAAGCAAATTAGAAGTACCTAAATATTTTAGAAGTACAAACCCTTAGACCCAGCAATTCCACTTTCCCAGAGTGATTCCCTCAAATATATTCACAAAAGAGCCCAAAGATATAAGCTCAAGAATATTTTAGCAGTATTTGTAAACTAATAGAACAGAGACAACTTAAATATTCATCAGTATGAGAAAAGATACATTATACAAATTGTGGTACATGTATAGTTAGGAGTCAAAAAAGTTGAGGTTAACTATGCATTACTGCCACAGAAGTAGGTAATTGTTAGGTAATAAAGCAAATTGCAGTAGAGGATGTTGCATATGGTGGGAGGAATTACACAAATTGTTAATAGTGATTATCCTTGGGGAGTGAGGTAAGAAAACTTGCAGTTTTGTATGCTTCTGGGTAGTCTGACTTCTTTTACCCAATAAGCATGTTCCACTTTTGCTATTAAAAATAACAATAAAAGTACATAATTGTACAACTTTCGTAATAATCCACAAGGCGAATCCTAGCTATTCCTTCAACAAATGTCTGACAAATATTAGGTACTCATTAAAAACCTATTAACTGAATAAATATTAGTGGAGCTTCTACTAGGATACAGCAGTTCATGGGAATGGAATGGGATAAATAAAGAATAGGGAGAAGCAGGTTCTGGGTTTTCATTTCTTACTGAATGACCAACCGACCCCCTTTCTATTACATCTGAGGACTGATTAGAAAACCTCTTAGACTCAGTCCACCTTAAGAAATGATTCAAGTCAAATACTAAGAACATAAAGCGCTGACTTTTCCCTAGTGCAATTGCTGTTTGACAAGTGTAGTTTTAAGGTAAGACAAGTATGAACCGCTTTGGTTTAGTTCTCTGGTTGCTAGCAGGCACTGTACTGGAAGTCAGAAAACTTTTAAGGGCACAGGTTGGCCAAGCTCCTTGTCGTGGCTGGTCTAACATTAAGGAACTCTGCGGGGGGGAGGGAGGTTAGGGAACTCTAATCCACAAAGAGTCTCCAGAGGTTTATTAAGGAGGGACTGAGGCTTCGAAAGTATTATAAGGAGTGAAATAAGTAAATCAGAAAAAAACAAGAACTACATGATTCCATACATTGGTGGAACATAAAAATGAGACTAAGAGACATGGACAAGAGTGTGGTGGTTACCAGGGGTGGGGGGAGGGAGGACATGGGAGGGAGGGAGGGAGAGAGTTAGGGGGAGGGGGAGGGGCACAGAGAACTAGATAGAGGGTGGCGGAGGACAATCTGACTTTGGGTGAGGGGTATGCAACATAATTTAATGACAAAATAACCTAGACATGTTTCTTTGAATATATGTACCCTGATTTATTAATGTCATCCCATTACCATTAATAAAAATTTATTAAAAAAAAAAAAAAAAGAAAGTCAGTGGCCTGGAATGATTGCACAAAACAATGGTCAGTCTACCCTACATACAATATACATGGTGGAAACTCGCAAGTAACTAGATTTTTCTTTAGGGGAAAAAAATGTCCAAAAGAAAGAACAAAAATTTCCACCAAGGTAAAATAGATTTCTCAAAGCATTATTTTCAACCCTCTAGAAAAAAACATACTGAAGTCTCATCTTACTTCCTAGTGAGAAGATGTCTTATGCCTGTAAGTTTCAAGAAAAGGAAAGCACAGCCCATAATTCCTGCATGTTTTTATACTGCTATGATCCACATATTATAGGAGCTTGAGGCTAGATTCTGTTTAAATGCACATTTGAGGCCCCTTGGGTGTCATAAAGTCACACCTTCCCAAGTGAGAGATAAATATAAATATTTAACTTGACTTGCAACTTCATATAAAAACAAATGAGGGTAAGGTGAGGTGGGGATGGGGGAGAGGTGTCTTCCCCACCTCTACCAAGTGATCGTTAATGCTGCAGCCAAAATGACCTTCACCTGTGCGACGCCTGCCCACCTTCTCCTTCAGTGCCTCTACCCCTCCATTTAGGCAATGTCCAGTGGCGGGACCCAAATAATTTAACAGCCATTTTAAGTATAAAAAAATACCAAAAGGTAGTTTATTATTTTGTGCATTTAATACTTAAATAAGAACAATAAAAGAGGTACAGAAATCTAGATTATAAGAGTTTTAAAATATGAATGAAAAAATATTAAATAATACCTGACAAAAACAATAAAACTGTTGTTTAAGATATTTCCATATTGCTTCTTGATTGGCATCCTCACTTGCAATTTTTCACCTATGGACAGAATGAACATTACTATGGGTGCTTAGAATACACTGTTGCACAGATCAACGTTAAAAAAGAGTAAGAAATGTAAATTTGTGATTTCTACATTGGGTGGCTGCCCAGGCCCCACCTTAAAGAAAACTTTGATTACAAGTGCCATTTTAACTACCCGTTTGCTGAACTCAGCAAAAAATTAGGTATCGGTTCTGCTGCACCAGTGCAAACCAGCTGACAATGTCTCTTCTCCCCATGCGGCCGGCCCCCACCAACGCAGGACTGCCAGGCAGCGTTACCATACGCATAGCTATACGTCCACCTGCCTGTTCATTTTCTTAAATGTCTTGTGCTGTATTCTTCATGTTGAAGTATCTTTCAGTTTTAAACTGGAAAAATGTCTAAAGTCTGAGACCAGATCTGTGAGGTGTGAACCACAGTCAAAAGGTCCTGTTCCTTACAGGTGCTTCCTGAATGATTATCTAACTAGGAACCTGTCAAGACTATCATCCCAAGGACAGTTTCTACCTCCAGTGTCTGATTTCTTCTCTACTTCTCCCTCTTATCCTGATAAACAACTATTGCCATTTATTAAGCATTTATGTGTCCTTTACTTTAAATGTGTCATGTAATTTACATTTAAAATGACCCAGTGAGTCAGATACTATTATCACTCCCCCTTTACTACTCAGGAAATTGAGGCCCAGAGAGCTATGTTTCTTATTAATTTGACTATGATTACACAAGTGGTAACAGGCAGACCTACCATTTCAATTCTGCCTGACCAGAAAGTGTCCTGGGAACTAGATCCCTCTGAGGTTATAAATATGAATAATGCCAAGTTGGAATTAGAAGCATAGAACTACAAATCAGCAGATGTCTTGAACCATCTTTTAGACGGCATATAGAGTGGTGATGAATTAAAAACAAAATTTTTAAAAAATAAAAAAAGCGTATAGCCATCATTAAAGTATTCAGTTCTGATTCCCATATGATACAAGGCATTGGACATTCAACAGACCTTTGGACCTCAATCTCAAACTAGTGTGATTTCTGTTTCTTTCTGTAATGTAGCCCCTCTGCTTAGCTCTTAGGGAAAATATACTGCAGGACTCAAAGAAAGGTGCAAACACCATGAGAATCAGCTTCTCAGGGCCTAGCCTCAGAGCATCAGCAGGGCAAATTCTCCATGCCCATAGAGATGGGTGAGATTCACTTGTGGGAAGGAGAAAATGCTGGAGAGCAGACATTTAAAACTGTTCCTGCAGCTTCCCTATGTACCAAGAGCCTTCAGTGACTTGTATTTCTTTGCTCCAATATCTATTTATTCTTGTGGAGCTAATGGTTCTATTGGGACTTAAGAGGCAGTCTGTTGCCAACCAGTCTGTGCTGTAAGAGTTAATACTGATCAGAAATAGGAAGCAGAAGAGATTTTAGAGAAGTAACATAGGGACACCTCAGCATCCCTCAAACCAATTAGCATGGCTTTTAGAGCAGGGTTTCTTAACTCAGTAATCCCTCCACTGGGTACCTACCCCTAAAACTTAAAAACATTGGTACACAAAGACTCATGCACCCCCATGTTCATCACAGCATTATTCATAGTGGCTAAGACATGGAAACAACCAAAGTGTCCCTTGATAGAGGATTAGATAAAGATGTGGTACATATATACTATGGAATACTACTCAGCCATAAGAAATGGTGACAGTGACATTTATGACAACATGGATGGACCCTGAGAACATTATACTGAGTGAAATAAGTAAATCAGAAAAAGCTAGGAACTGTATGATTTCACACATAGGTGGGATATAAAACTGGGACTCATGGACAGAGATAAAAGTAAAGTGATTAGCAGGGGGAGGGGTCTTGAGGAAGGAGGGTGGGGCAAGGGAGTATAGAAGGACAAATATACAGTGACGGGAAAGGATTTGACTTTGGGAGATGGGCTCAAAGCATAATCAACAGTTCAAATGCTATAGAAATGTTTACCTGAAACCTATGTACTCTTATTGATCAATGTCACCCTAATAAATTTAATTTTCTAAATAAAATTTTTAAAAAAAGAGTGGGGTCTCTAGGGCCCAGAGACTCTGCACTTTTAGAAAATGGTCGACATCATTCGCCTGCAGATGGTCCACACCGCGAGCATATCTGAAGAAGCTCGGGTTATAACAAGAGAAGTAAATATATGACCCTCTTGTCTAAAATCAGACATTAATAAAGATCATATAGCTTTGTCCAGGTTCCTAAGGAAAGTACACTGTGATCAATTAATTAGAAAATCCCTGGTAACCATTACCTATAATAGATCACATGACACAAAGTTGGTGCAAAGTGCAACTTGGAAAAGACAAAACAGGTGCCACATAGTTGGATAAAGACATTCAGAGGAATTCATTGCTGCAGATGTTACAGTAGTCTCCAAGCATAAATCAACAAAAAACAAGAGTAAACCATAAAGTGTGAAGTCCAAGAAAGTTCCGATTACTCCCGTAATGACTGCTGTGATGCATGTCAGAATGTATCACATTTCAGGTTCACACATGCTTTTTTCCTCAGTTGGGGAGGGAGGACTGCTTACTGGTCTCTGAATACACATGCAGTCTATCTACTTAATTGTTGACACCTTTGGGACATGAGGAACTTTAGGAGAGGGGGCTGCTATGGCAGATGTCTATTGAAAGAGGAGGTGAAAGAAGAGATGTAAATTCGACTGATTATGAAAATCTGCCTGGGACCAGTCCCAGAATGGGGTACTATGCCCCCAAACATTTGCTTTCTCAACCAGCTCAGGCTCCAGGCCCAGCCCAGGAGGCACAGTGAGGGTTAATGTCGCTAAGGCCGTGGAAGGCTTCGGATGAAAGGCCCTATGTAAGTATAAAGTGTCACCATGAAGCTGGAGGGTTTGATTTCAGCTCCTCATTGTGTTGTTGACAGTGCATACTGTGCGTTTGACATTTTTAACTACTTTGCTTGCCCCAAATAAAAAGAGCTGGGTGAGAGGAGGGGGAGCGTGGGCGGGTGGGAGAGCTACATTCTCCCCCTAACTTTGATTTTACACAACTCAGATGCAGAGCACCGAAGTCAAATTTGCAAGCTGGGTCCAACAATGCCACTTCAGAGATTTATGTAAATTCATTAAAGGAGATGCAAGCTGTGCGCCTTTTAACCTGAGAACAGAGTCCTCCTGAAACTGGAGCCTGGGAGAGGTCTCCAGGGACACTGCCGTCTGTAAACTGAGAAAGCAACCCGTTCTGTGGCCCGTAATGATTGTCTAAATAAAAAGACCCTGAGTTCGATTTCCACCAGATACTGAGAGGCCATTAAAATCAGTGATAACGCCAAGGGGAGGAAGGAGATGGGGACAGCCGCCGACTTTCCCAGCATGTGAGACCCAGATTGTTCAGTGATTAGCGCCCTCAATAAAGCCTGCCCCAAATGGCAAGGCAGTCAGCTCCCAGGGCTCCTGAACCACACCGGGCTCAGCACTTAATAGTGCCTGCCCCACTGCCTCGGGCGAGCCCAGACAACGTTTCTGGGATGCAGAGAAAAGGCCTGTGACACATTGTTAGGGTGCCCCCGGGGGCAGCCGGCCCAGTCCCCAGGCACAGGCTCCCAGCTCTGGCCTGCCTGCGTTTGCCCACTGGCCAGCAGAACTCTGGGCTCACTGGGGAGTACCAGGCAGCCCAGAAACCCCGCTTTCATGCTGACAAAGATTCTTAAGTTAAAAAAGACAAAAATGGAGAGGTTAGGAAAGGCAGGTCAGAGGCCTGTTGAAACTGTTTCTATTTTCCCTCTTTGTCAATGCAAGCGTGTAACACACACACACACACACACACTCATTGAGATTCTTTTTCCTCTGATTTCCTGACAGTTAAAGCCCCAGAAACACCTTATTTATGTTTGTGGCAAATGGTCCTCAAGGGCCCTATAGAAAAGGCTTCCTTACAGATTACAGAGAGAGAGAGGGACAGGCAGTCTGTCCCCAACCAAACAGCCCTGGGATGTCAACAGCAGGGGCAGAATTGGGGACCGGGACAGAATGAGAGCAGCAGCTTGGGCACAAAGAGCACCTGTGGAAACAGCTTGAGCTTTGCCCCTAGGGGCTTCTCTTGCCCACTGGCCTGGCAGAGGGGGAGAGGATCACTGAGCCAACATGGACAATGCACCGTGAGCCTTTCTCCCAGGAGAGGAGGTGCCCATGGCAAAGCTCACGATGGTGTGGAGGAGTGGTCCTTTGTCCACAAGGAACCCGGTATTAGACTCCTCTGTAATTCCTCCGAGGAGCAGAAAACCCCAGGACCCCACCCTGGGCTACTAGATCTTTGGAGATAACAGAGCCTCTCAGTTCTATTGTCACTGCTGTTTTAAACTTTATACCTTAAATAAAACCAGGAGAATTGCTTTAAGGAAGATTAAGACTTTTCCAAGTACAATAATCTATTGCTAAACCTAAAATTCTGCTGGCAGTGAAATTATTTCAAAGGCTAGCCCCCTTATTAACAAAGGAGCATAAACATTCCATTTACTAGTTATCATTTATTATTTTGACAATTACAATAAGGCCGGTCCTATTGGTCAAGCTCAGGAGATGCTATTGTTAGGCTAGACACCACCTAGTGATACGGCTTAATACCTTTTGAATAAATGTAAAAATGATACATTCCTTGTTTTACAAGAAGAAAAATGTAGTTACTATAACAGGGAGGCTTTGGAATATTATTTTAGCAACAAGATACTTTTGAAATTAAGTTTTAGGTAGAATTCTAGAATATAAAACTGATCAAGGGTGGTATCCATTAGTGAGGTCCTACCCTGCCAGCCCTCCCTGACTCTCACCTGCCAAAAAGAGCAGAGAAAGGACACATATTTATAGGCAGGGCTGGATGAACAGAACTAAATGACATTATTCTTTCTCTGTCTACTTCATCCCTTAGTAACCCCTGTCCTCTGAGCCCTTTTGACCCAGACCTTCTGTACCAACCAGTTAGCACTTAATTATACACAGCAAGGACTTGTGTGTTCATATTTGATTGTGGTAGGTAACTCTTACCTCCCAAGCAGACTGTGGTCATCTTGACACAGAGACCATATTCTATACTTCAGTGGTTTCCTCTGTACCAACATGGTGTTAAGCATGTACAAGCTGTTTGACTAAACAGGGACTTTTACCAATTGACAAGGAGACTTAAGAATCACAGTAGGCCTAAACGGTAAAGGAGAGCAGGTAGATCTGATCCAACCAGGGATGCCAGTCATGGACCTGAATGGGCACTGGGGAGGGGAAGAGGCAAAACTTCAGGGCTGGAGACAAAGAACCTAGGCTGCCTTTCTTTCTTTTCTCTTTTCTTGTCGTATTTCAGCAACCACTGCTCTAAGCCACAAGTCAGATGAAGAATATTATACCTGAATGCTCCACCAAGATGTAATCAGCATCACTTAATAATGGTGAAAAACAGGTTGGGAGTCCAGAGAAAATACTATGATATTGTCTAACAATAACATGAACAATAATATGAACTTGACGTTTCCACCAAGGCATTAATCTTTCAAATCATCTTTTCATCATTACTTTGTTCATTCATTCACTGAGTTAATCTTTTAAATCATTATCTTTTCATCTTTGACTTTGTTCATTCATTCACTGAGTCACTCACCAAACATTATAGGGAGCAGTTTACAGTTTATACAACACATCCTCGTTAAGCTCCTTCTGTGTTCCAGGCTGTGTGTGTATTTTAGGGTCCGAGCAGCTATGAATACTCATAGGATATTCTGTGGGTAGCTACTGATTGGGAAGTGCAATGGAAAAATACATTAAAAAATTATATTTCCAGGCCCTGGCCGGTTGGCTCAGCGGTAGAGCGTCAGCCTGGCGTGCGGGGGACCCGGGTTCAATTCCCAGCCAGGGCACATAGGAGAAGTGCCCATTTGCTTCTCCACCCCCCCTTCCTTCCTCTCTGTCTCTCTCTTCCCCTCCCGCAGCCAAGGCTCCATTGGAGCAAAGATGGCCCGGGCGCTGGGGATGGCTCCTTGGCCTCTGCTCCAGGCGCTAGAGTGGCTCTGGTCACGGCAGAGCGACGCCCCGGAGGGGCAGAGCATCGCCCCCTGGTGGGCAGAGCTTCGCCCCTGGTGGGCAGAGCATCGCCCCCTGGTGGGCGTGCCGGGTGGATCCCGGTCGGGCGCATGCGGGAGTCTGTCTGACTGTCTCTCCCGTTTCCAGCTTCAGAAAAATACAAAAAAAAAAATTATATTTCCACCCCTGTTTTGTTCAAAATAAAGTAAAAGTGTAGGGGGCCACTAGTCTAAGAGTGAGAGGTAGCAACAAAGATTGTGTGTTAGAAACAGGAAAATTAAGGCAACCTGACAATAAAGTGCGGCTAATTGAGCATGATGCACAAACCTCTTGGATAAAAAACAAAACAAAAACAAAAAACACTTCAGTTATTAACAGGTATCCCAGTTTATCCATGGAAATGTAATTGTTTTTCTGAGTGTGAATTATGGTTTATATGGGATCAGAATGTCCAAAGGTCATTGTTAGTGAAACATATCCGCTGGCCAGAGCCTTTTCTATACCACATTCCATATTTTGGAAACACAGAAAGCAGTTCTTGCCCTCATTTCACTGTAGAGACAAGACCAGTTTCCACTAACCCTTTTGGCCTTGGACTTGGATTAAGCAGGCCTTCGTATTGCACTCCCAGGTAGCCTACCTGCTCCAACATCAAACTTCCATACAAGCACTAAATTGCTCCAGTCCCCAGAGAGACTCATTTGGAGAGGTCAAGTTTGGGTAAAAGTCGGCTTCCCACTAACTTTGGAATACACCACCCCTCTAGTGAGAGGGAAGGAAGGAAAGAAGGAAAAAATGTTCCAAAATCAATAAGGTGAGGACATGGATAAGGTACAGAGAGAATGCTAGGTTGTTCCGTGTGACCTGGGTTACAGGAGCACCCCATCAGGACCGAAGACACTGGCCCAGGAGCTGGCCTGCTCCCTGTGGCATTGTGAGCATTCAGGTGAATCATGGCATTTAGTTCTGGTTTGCATACTACTAGACTTATTACCTATTTCACCATTCTTTCTCTGTCCTCAGCAGTTTGTTCCAAATAATTTTCTCTTCTAATTCATTGCCCTCATGTTCAGTTTCCTTTTGATCTACATTTATTAGCTGCCGAGCACATGTGGAGCACTGCAGGGACTATCAATAATGTCTCTGTTCTCTGTCTCTCTGAACTACACAGAAAAATGTCTGCCCCTGGTGTCCCAACCCTCTACCCATCCATTATTTCATGGTTTCTGTTGTGACTCCAAAAAGTAGCTTGGAAGAGGCCTTGCATCAGTCCACCTAGGACTCAGGTTTAACACTACGAGTGAAGCACCCTGGGAAACCCCTCAGTCCAGGAAAACCTAGAGGGTGGGTCACCCCAAACCCACTACAATTTCTATTAGTAACGTCTCAAATCCTCAAAAAAAATCAGTGTTTCTATTCAGGTCCCTAACACCCCCAGATTGTTTTCATAGGCCCCTCTCTGGTGAAGATCTGACTGGCTTCCTCTACTTCCTGTTGAGTCTCAGGAATGTAAACCTCTGTTCCATGCTTGTGTTTCCATTTTCCTTGCCATCCTTCCTTTTTTCAGCAACCTCCTTGTCTTCTTGCACCCATCCCTGTAAAAACATGTGACTGAATCGTGAAGACTTTACAAAGTGGAGATGTTGTGGAGCGCCTTCTGGACCTCATCTTTCAGCCTGGGCTGGAACCTGTGGAGGACACACTGCCCCGCACAGACCCCTCTCCCAGCAGCACGGAGGCTCCGGCTGCCAGCTCCCCCAGGGTGGCCTCGCCCAGGGCCCGTGCTTTCCAAAGTGGCCCATTCTAGTTATTGACCCATGGAGTGATATAAAGGCCATGGAATCCTGAGCTGATTTGGGTCACTCCAACAGGCCATATGCAGTCCACAGCAGCCTGTAGGGTTGACCGAAGCTCTGTCCACCTTCTCCTTGTGTCTGCCCCACTCCCCCTCCCCTCTGCAGGGCTCTCTCCCCAGTCAACATCTCACAATACCCTGACCCAACTCATGCACAGACTCTGCAGTTTCTGCTTCTCGAGAACCCAACCTGTGTCATAACCTCAAACCTTCTTGAGAATTTGAAGTACCAAAGGGGGAAAGTGTGGTTTCTCCAGAGTCCTCAGTAAAACTGTTTCTTTAGGTAACTAAGACACTGAATTGGGTGAGAAATTATAATCTGGAGGGGCACAGGTTACGCTCCAGGACTGAGGTGACCCAACAGATAATCTGAGAGCACCACACACCGAAAGCAGAGCAGAGAAGCCGCTTCAATAATTAAATGAGATGTATAAGCTCAAATAATAACTGCAGTAACTGCAGAGACCATAAACATTTACACAGTATTTAATGTGTACCAAGTCCCTTTCACAGAACTATTAATGTCTCTGCTCAGCTTAGTTTCACCGTCATTGTATAAATTAGGTCCTTCCATAATCTTCATTTTACAGTGAGGAAACTGAGTAACTAGCTCAAAGTTACAGGCTAGTGAGTGAGTGAGCAGAGCTGGGATTTTAACTAAACAACTGGCTGCAAAGTCTCCACGAAACTACCTCCATATATATATGATGTGAATATGATTGGAAACAAATGATAAGATTAATGCCTTCACCCCACTCATGGCAATAAATATCACCCTCCACCATCAGTAAGCTACATCAACATTTTGAAAAGGTTCCTTTTGGTGCCTTTTCTCTAAATAAGTAAATCTTCTATGTCAAATTTAGATATGCCCAGGTCCAATTTCAAACCTCCATGTCAATGTCCCTGTGTCACATGCATACCTTTCTCCCGCTCACCCCATTATAGTTTGACCATTAAAACATAGTTCCTTTAATTCCTAGCAAATAGGATAAATACCACCACAAGTATTTTTGGCTTCTGTGCATGTCAACATAAAAAAAAGAGATGAGGCCCTGGCCGGTTGGCTCAGCGGTAGAGCATCAGCCTGGCGTGCGGGGGACCTGGGTTTGATTCCCGGCCAGAGCACATGGGGGAAGCGCCCATTTGCTTCTCCACCCCCACCCCCCCTCCTTCCTCTCTGTCTCTCTCTTCCCCTCCCACAGCCAAGGCTCCATTGGAGCAAAGATGGCCCGGGCACTGGGGATGGCTCCTTGGCCTCTGCCCCGGGTGCTAGAGTGGCTCTGGTCGCGGCAGAGCGATGCCCCGGAGGGGCAGAGCATCGCCCCCTGGTGGGCAGAGCATTGCCCCTGGTGGGCGTGGCAGGTGGATCCCGGTTGGGCGCATGCGGGAGTCTGTCTGACTGTCTCTCCCCGTTTCCAGCTTCAGAAAAATAAAAAAAAAGAGATGAAATTGCTTTCTTTTCCTTTTATCCAACCGTAGTGCTGCAGAGAAGCTAGACAAACCAGCGAGCCCACGGCCAAAACATCGATCAAAAGGCACAGGGTGAACCGTGGACTCCTTCCCTGATACTCAGGAGACCAAAGTTTCTGCCCCCCCCCCCCCCGTGAACTCATTTGCTCACCCATGAGTTACTGCTAAGGTGGAATAGCCCAGATCACTGGTGCTTCTTGGACATGAATTTTTAAACCACATTCTACCTCCTGCCTCTCTGTAGGAGAAAACAGGAAAAGATTAAAATAAATAAATAATTTTAAAATTCAGCATTGCAAAATTATTCACCTTCCATGTCTCTGGTCAAGCAGGATCTCAATTCCTGTACCTCTGTTTCTCTGAGCTCTGTGTATTATTCAGATGAATGGAGAAACTGAACCCCAGGCTATAGGCATAGGGGGGAAAACAGCTACTTTTTCCTTTACCATGGAAACCCAGTGCGCGGTGAGGTGCTAAAGTGAAACGAACAGCTTTAATAATTTGGGGGGGGGGGTTGCTGCCTCTACCTTAGCCAGCATAATGCAGTTATGGTGCAGCATAAATCATGATGTCTAATGCAAGCTGTCTCTTGAAGGCTCAGGGAAGCATCTTACTCACTTGGATCCAATCAGCATGCTTTATTCCCAAAACAGATTAAACATTTCCCACAAGCTTTAATCGCCTTAGAATATTCAGTGTGCAGATCCTCAGAGGTACGGAAACTCTGTGGATGGACTTGGGTTTTGCATGTGACGATTCTACCCTGAATACATAATCACATCATCAAAAATATTAGTCATTACTTTTCAGACCATGTCTCAGGCATATATCCAAATACATAAATATATAACGCACCCAAATTGTGTAATTGGTATAAAGGCTCTCCCTTCTCCCCCCCCCCCCCCACAGTTTTGGAAAGAAATAGCTCAAAACTTAATAGCTTTGTAATCAGTTATTAAGAAGCTCAACTGCCAACCTATTTCTTCCCTTTTCTTCTAATCTTCTTCTTCTTTCTCTTCCTCTTGCCCATCCTTCTTATATGACTTAAGCCCAGAAGAACTTAATATCTTCATTAGTCCCGAATACTATTTTTCAGACCTCTTTCACAGGGAATGACCTCATCACAAGTTAATCCTCCATTGCTGCTAAAATAAATCTGTATTGAATGAGAACATTTGTTTCCTTCTCTTCGATATGAGTTTAAAACATTTAAAATGTAAACTCGGGAAGGAAGTGCCTCAGATGCATCTGGGTTCCTGTCGAACAGGCTGCCGCCCGCATGGAAGACAGGGCTGGAGATGGTTATCTCACTGGCTGTCAGGCCGCTTTCCTCCCCCCGCTGCTTCCTATCCACGGGATTCTTCCTGGGAAAAAGGGCCCCTCTAACTGGAACCCAGTGGCTAACGGAGGCCCTGTGTCCTGCTTGGTGGATCTCACTGGCGGTTCCAAGGCCCAGGTGTCAGTTGGGGAATGCAATCTCCCAGGGCAGGCATCTGGACCTGGGTCCTTGGCAAACCAACTGTGACAGGTTCCTCTAACAGCTGCAGTGGCAGACTGAGCTTCCAGGTGATCAAATAATCCTGCTTTCTGGACAGCTCATGTGTTTGGATGGGAGCCATTTTCCTGGAATGAGGTTGAACCAAGCATGGCTGTCTGTCTGCTCACTGACCCAAGCTTGATGTCTATGGGCAGAGATCCCCCCTGAAATTATAAAATGTCTCCTCCTTTTTCCCAGATCACTTAAACCTAGAGTTATCAGGCATGCCCTTCAAAATATGAGATCTTCTATTTGCCAGACATGGGGCTAAAATTTCACTTTTCATTGTAAATGATTGTTAAATTAGATAGTTCATTTGAAAAGCAGGCACTGATTTGAACACTGCCTAGAAAGACTTCTTTCCTGCAATACGGGGCATGCCCATGAAATAGACCTGTGACTATATGTATACATCAGACAAAGAGGTCCATCAAAGAGAGCTCCCAACGTGTTTTCATGTTCTAATAACACAATACCACATCCTAAACAAATAATTAAAAACTGGTTTTTGGTGAAGTTGAATGCTGCTAACATGCAAATACCAGTGGCCTCCCATTGAATAAAAACACAAATCCACAGCAAGTGGTGGTTTAATTTCATGACAATTAAACTGCTCCCCTGGGACCCTATAGACTTGTGGCTTTGAAAGTTATTGCTGGACCACAAGATCAGTGTCATCTGAGAGCCTATTAGAAATGTAGAGACTCAGGTCCAGCACTACCTACTGAATCAGAGACTGTGGGTGGGACCCAACAATGGTTCAATAAGCCCCATTGATTCTGATGCATAGAAAGTTTGAGAACTAGCATTCTAACTGAAGGAATGTGAGGGTTGCTCTGGAGGGATATGCATGCATGCTCCCATCACGATCCACTCGCACATTAGCTAGATCTACAGTGCTGCTGCTACTCTCTCTGAAAAGGCACCATTGTCAGCTGTTCAATTCCCTGCTGCCACACAATTATACCCCCATACACCCACTAGTAATGAGCTGTGATCTGGTGTAACAGATGCAGCTCTGAAGACATCCAGATATATCAACTCACCACTCAGTTCTACTCAAAATCCCTCCAAGGCACAAACATAAATGTCCCCATTTTACAGATGGTAGAAGTTTCGGGTGCCAATGGTCTTTCAATTAAGCCATTAAGATAACTAGGGATTCACCTTCTGTTATAGTGAATGGCATATTTCTAGTTTCCTGGCCCAGTCAACCTGGTATGAAATCTGAAACCCTAAGATACTTCTCTGAGCCTCACTCAGCCCCTACCAGGTAAGAGATTGGAATAGAGACGCACTGTTATTTGTTTAGGATGTCTGCAGATAGCTACTAAAATTTTTTCACAGAAAAAAATCATATTTCAGAACAGGATTCGAGATGATACCCATTGTCGATGAGGCCATCATGAGATAGGAACCTTCATACAATGCTAACAGGAGTTATAAACTGGTATAACCTTCCTGGGAGCAATGTAGCATATCCATTTGACTAAGTAATTACACTTCTTGGAATTTATAAAAGGTAAGTTTCCCAGAAGTGGTAAAAAGTATTAATATATAAGAAACTTCCCTGTAATAGTATCTTTAAAAATGGAAAAAAGGAACAATCTACATTTCAATAATACATGGTTAAATAAACTTATTTTTCTATAAAATGGATTAAAATGCAGTCATTTATAAGTAGATTCTTCAGCATAAGTTACCAAATAATAGTCACAAGGTAAAGTTAAATGAAAATAGCAGGATACAAAATTTTATAAATATTAAGTTCCCACTTTTTAAAAATTGTGAGTTAACACACAATATACTCACAGTACACGTCCATGAACATACAGAGCTATGCATTGAAAATGACTGAGCCTGACCAGGTGGTGGCGCAGTGGATAGGGCATTGGACTGGGATAAGGAGGACCCAGGTTCGAAACCCCGAGGTCGCCAGCTTGAGCGTGGGCTCATCTGGTTTGAGCAAAGCTCACCAGCTTAGACCCAAGGTCGCTGGTTTGACCATGGGGTTACTCGATCTGCTGAAGGCCCACGGTCAAGGCACATATGAGAAAGCAATCAATGAACAACTAAGGTGTCACAACGGAAAACTAATAATTGATGCTTCTCATCTCTCTCTGTTCCTGTCTGTCTAACCCTACCTATCCCTCTCTCTGACTCTCTGTCTCTGTAAAAAAAACAAAGATTTAAAAGAAAATGACTAAATAGAAATGACCTATACATTAGGAATGGTCACAGTGTCTCATTATACCTACCTAGAGAAAATAAATATTATCCCCATTTTACAGATGAGGAAACAGAAGTCGATAAGCACTAGCTAGACTATCCAAAATCTATTTAATAAATACAGATCAAGGTCAAGCTTATCTGAATCAAAGCCCATGTTTTGTATATTGTACTGTCCACTACTGCTGATGACTTAACTGGTGTGACACATCATGGTTAAGCTGAGAAGGCAAGCTGGGTTTCTCACTTTTGTTTACTATTCTATTGCAAGAAACATACAAAATATCATTTTGTCATAGGTCATAGATAATTGCCATCTAGATTTCCTCCAAGTATTTTAAGCAGTAATTATAATAAACATTAGAATTACTGAATGCACAATATATGTATTAGAACTATGCGAATCATTTTATATATGTTATTTGATCTAATAATTTTAATGATAACAACTCTATGTGTTTTAAGCCCTATTCACCTTACTTTACAAATCAGAAAACTGAGAGTCAAGGTTTAACTATCTGTCCTGCACACACAGGTAGAAAGTATTAAAGTCAAAATTCAGACCATCTGTTGAAATACAAAGTCTGTGCTCTTAATTTCTCTATTCTGAAATATTTCTAGAGAAAAAGATTCCTCCAGCTCCTTCCTTCTCTTATTCTGGCATCAAGTTTATATGTTTTAGCATAAAAAATATCTTGGTATGCTGCTGATCTTTTTTTTAAAAAAGTGAGAACAAGCACTATTGGCCCTCCTAGGAGCCTTAGGATTAAGTATGAGCAGATATTAGAGATAATGGGAAGATCTGGCATTTTCTCCTCTGTATCTTTAGCATAGAGTTCATTAAGAACTGAGGTTTTTAATAGTAAAAGTTCATTCATTTACAATTAACTCAGACCCTTAGTAGGGCCACATTAAATACATATTAATGAATAATTAAAGCCAAACATTCTCTAAGTATCTAAAGGCCTGTGTCTCAGAAATGTCCAGCTAGCTGCCACACAAGCACCAAGTGATTGGAAGGCAAATAATACCCTCATTGAATTCTCAGTCACTTCCTTTTTTTCTACTTCCAATTCCTGGCCAGTTCCTGAACCCCTCTGTACTTGACTGGGGGGGGGGGTGATTATCACCTTGTACTCACTCATCCTTAAGACCTGATGCTTTATGTGGGTAGTTTGCCATCACTCTGACTTCTTCCCTCAATGTGAGTCACTCTCACTTATTATTGGATCACATATTATCATGTCAATTTCAGGAAAAGAGAACAGATAATTCCGCAAGATCTGGAGCTCCCAATGGTTTCTCCTCCAACAAATGGGAACCATACACTTTCACTTAGATGTGAAGAAGCACTATGAGAAGAATATTATCTAGTCTATGTCCTACTTGCCTTCTTTTATTTCTCAGAGTGGTAGAATGAGCGGACGATGGCTACATTGTCATGTTAAGACATCTAGAGTAAAGTCAGTTAGCACTCGATGCCATTTTAAGACAGTGGTTATCACACACGTGCATGACTATCGCCTTCAGAAACTGGGCAGGTAACATGAGGAGAGCAGAGTGGAAATACAGTCGGAACAGTGGAGACTGTGATGGATGGGAAAGCACACGGACAGCAGAAGGTATGAAGATCTACAGTTTTAAATACTTAAAAAGCCAAACAAAGAAGGTCTGCATCCAGTTTACAATCTCTGAATCAGACAGTCAATCTTCTGGCTTTGACTACTTGTACTTCTGTCAAAACTGGAATTCAGGTAAAAATAGAGCAAAGGCCCCAATTAATCAGGCCATCATCAATACTCCTAAAGTGCTCCTCATTTCCCTCTATGAAGTGACAGGCTGACACCAATCTCACTACTATATCAGCCACCATATTTTTCAAGAACAATGAGTGGGTAAGAACAAGAATTCAGATTGCCTGGGTGCAAATCCCAGCTCTGCCATTTACTGACTAGGGAATCTTGGGCAACTTCTTAAAAGTGCTCCTATCTAAAAAATGTAAAGACTAAATGGAACCACTCTTTTATAGAGCTGATGTAAATTATTTAGAACAATGCCTGGCACAAGATGAAGACGCATTGTCAGATAATTATCATTATGTGACCAACCGAAATGCCTCAAGTCTGCTTCTGAGAAGATAGTCTGAACACAGCATATTTAGTCATCTCTTGGTTTGGCAGAGAACAGTGGAATGGAAAAGTTTCGAACTAATTACATCTTCCTGGGAGAGGCACTGATGTGCATGATGGGACAGTGGGAACATTTTTTCACACAGTCTTTACCTGAAGGGAAGGATGGGAAAAGTCCGCGGGGCAGCAGAGGGTGGTTGGACAGAGTGTGAAACTGGGTCTGTACCAGTATGAAATGTGAGCAATGCAGGGAAAGAGTTTGGCCCTAACTGACTGTCCGGCACTATGAAAATGCTTTCCCTGCACCCCCCACCCCTCCATGGCATCCTCCCTTCATGCCATCCCACTTCTAAGACACCTTGCCATCAGCGGCCACCTCCTTCCTCCCTCTCCTCAGAGCACCCATTCTAGGCAACTGCCTTTTCCTCCCTTACTCTAACCAAAATGCCAGACTTTTTATAAGAAAAACAGTCTGGTCTTACAAATTAGCACTAATCCCTTCATTTGCACTTTAACCTTTATTCCCCATCGAGACTTTCCAGTTTCTCTGGTACAGTATTTTTCAAACCATGATTCATAATCCATTTGTGGCTAAATCAGTTTAGTGAGTCCAGACCAGTATTTTATTATGGAAATAAAATAGAAAATGTTAAAATATAACTAAAAGGAATAGAAAACAGTGCACGCCATATAGAAAATACATAACTATATCTACACCAACTGTGTTATAATGTAAAATGTAGTAGGGTATTTATTGAATGCCCATAATCAAAAGAGTTTAAGAAATACTGCTCTAATGAAAAATTCATTAATCCAATGTATTTGAGTTCTGGCCTAATGAAACTCATGATTCCCTTCTCCTTTCCTTCCTACTTTGTTTCATTCTCTCCCTTCTTCCCTCCGTCCCTCCCTCCCTTCCTTCTTTCCTTCCTTCCTTCTTTCCTTCTTCCATCCCTCCCTCCCTCTATTCCCCAGAAATTTATTGAAAGCTTACTGTGAACCAGGTACTATTCTAGGACCTAGAGGATAAAGAAGAAAACAAAATCCACCCAGTCTCTAGTCTCCCAGAGCTTACACTCTAGAAGGACACCTTAGACAATAAATGTATAAATAAAAAATATGCAAAGTAGGTATAAGAGTTATGGAGAATAAATTGGACCAACACAGTGAAGGTGTTGTGCTACATCAGAAAATATCTAATACTGGGGCACTGAGCAGAATTGGAAGAAGTGAGGAAGCAAATTATAAGAATATTTGGGAACAAATGTTCTAGGCTAAGGGACCAGTGGAGCAAAGCTGAGCTACTAATCTGCTCAGTTTGGGGGAAGACTAGCAAGAAGCCAGCATATTTGAATGAGTGAACAAGAGGAGAGCGGGGATATGAGGAGATGGAGACCACGCAGCTGCTGTGGACATGGTGAGGGCTCTGGCTGGGACTAGAAGCAAGATGTCAACCCACCAGTGGTTCTGAGCACAGGCCGCCATGATCCTGCTTACATTTCTGAAAAACACATTCGGGCTTCCTGGGAAAGAGGAATTGCAGACAGCGAGGGACACTGTGATGCAGATGGCACATTTTGTAATGCAGGTAATGGCTCGTGGGTGGCACTGGCCCGAAGGGCAGCAGAAGTACTAGGATGTGTGCAGATTTGGGATGTGCTTTAAACGTAGATCTTACACACTGGCAAAGTGAATATGAATGTGAAAGAAATGAAAAAGGGGAAAATAAATCCAAGGGTTTTACCTGAAGAACCAGAAAGCTGGGGTGCCTTTCCTGAGAGGGGGAGCCTGCAGGAGAAGGAGGTGTCAGGGAAACTGGGAGTCTTTCTGGAGGTGCTGAGGCTGCATGCCTATGAAGCATCATTTAGTGGGAGACATCCAGGGGGACGCTGGCCATGCGAACATGGGACTCAGGGGAGAGATCCAGGACAGAGATATAGATTTGGGAGCTGTCCACATATAAGTACTATTTAAAGCCATGAGGATGCATGAGATCACCAAAGAGTGGACATAAATAAAGAAGAAAAAGATATGCAGACAGTGAGGTAATGTTCAGCTACATTACAGTCTTCTTCATGCCCACCAGATGGCTAAAGCCCCTGTACACATACATAGGCGACCGTACAGAAATATCTGGGCCACTGCTTCAGGAAGTCAGGAAGACTACCATCCCTTCATTCAAGAACTATTACTGACTGCCTAATGGTGCCAGGCACGGGCAGTCTCAAAGAGAAAAGAAGATGCAAAAACATTAGGCCTTGAAGGAAAAGGAGATACTAATTTATGTAAGACTCAAACGAATGTTATTTCCGCAGGTGAAGAAGATTTTATCATGTCTCTCCCTGCTGCCCGAAAGCAACTCTGCCAGGTGGCCTTGGAGAATTAAGAACACCGCGGGGCGGGGGCGATGTGGGTTCCTGCAGGTGTCCCACCACGGACCCTCCCTGCCGCCCTTCTGTGCTGGCCACCCCTCCGCCTGGCCCTGCCTCGCCTCCCTCCACCCCAGGACGCTCTCCCAAGGAGGGTCAGCTTGCTAAACGGGGCAGCTGTCCCACATCTCTGTCCTGAGCATCCTCTTTTCAACACCTTCAGCAAAAAGTGCTGTGGGGAGAGGAGATGGAAAAGGCCCTTACAGCTACAGTAAATCACAAACCCGACGTAAGGATAACAACAACCCTATAGAAACAGTAACGGGGAATTCTCATTTTAGTGAATTGTCATGTGTCTTTAAATACCGTTACCTACTAAGGCATGGCTATCGTTCACAGTAGCCCCCCATAATACCCAGAGGAAAAACTGTTCCTTTCGCCAAGCCCATGACTCACTGAAGCAGAAGGCTCTTCTGTTGTAATAAGCGGTTTCCTCGATGTCTTCTCATATTTCTGAGCACTTGTTTACAATATATATGTCATGGTGGATGTGCAGTGTGTGTGTCGATATGTCAGGAATGTGAGTGGATAGCATGTGCTGTATATAAGTGTGTGAGTGCTCTATGTGTATGAGTGTGTCAGTGTTGTGAATGTACTTGAGGGGCATGCGTAAATGTGCATGTGAGTGTGCGAGTGTATATGTGTGTGCACATGAGTGTGAGTGGTGCACATGAGTGTAGGGTGTGAGAAAGTCGTAGATGAGTATGCATGTATTTGTGAGTGAATGTGTGAGTGTGTATGCGTGAATGTGTGCATGTGTAAGAGTGTGAGTGTCTCTCTTTCCGAAACTGTGTCCCTCCTGTGCTGGGCCCACACTGCAGAGAAGCTGTCGGAAAGCCAGGACCCCTTGGCAGGGAACTTCCGAGCCCACCTGGAAGATTAAGTGGGGCTGCATGTCAGGTGGGGCAGTGAATCATGACTTAGATTCCGGTGACCAGCACTAAACTAAGAGCACAAATAAACAGTGTGAGCTAAGTTGGGGCCTCATAAAGCATTTCGATTGCTGGGCTTCCCTTCCTGATGAGGCAGGGTGTTTGCCAATTGAGGTTTCACGAAGTCATGTGTCTCAGAAAACAGCTGCCCCGTTCTCTGCCAGAGGAGCTGCTGCTGTCTACTATCCTTTCCAAGTAACTTCGCCATCCCCCACTCCCGTACTGGGAACACCACCCCACGTGTTCCAGGAAGGAGGGAGAGAGCACTGTGGGGTCCAGGTAGTTGTCAGAGGCAGGAGGGAAAGAATCATCTGCAAACCCAGGCATTCTGTGACAGCCTGAAGAAAATTTTACCAACAGCTGTCACTGTTGGCTCCTGGCTCTCCATCACGAGGGCTCCTGAACTACACACACACACACACACACACACACAGGATCCCGTTTTAGAATTTGCAGAGAACTTTCATATGAATCATACCTTTGTTCTTATTAACCCTGAAAAATGAAATGAAGCTTATAATCTTAGTGTCACAAGCAGACTCAGTGAAAAAGGCAAGGGGCTTAAGCAAAGAAAAAAGCCTTGAGACACAGAAAATAGTGTGGGGATAACAGTAGGTAGGGGTGGGGGATGGAGGAGGGTGGAGAGGGCACATGTGATGGAGGAAGACCTGACTCGGGGTGGTGAACACACACTGCAATAGACAGATGATGTGTTGTGGAATGGGCACTTGAGACCGGTATAATTTTATTAACCACTGTCACCCTAGTAAATTCAATAAAAATTATTTTTAAAAAAGAAATAAGACTCAAGCCCAAGTCTTTCATTTTTTTCCCAAATATGCTTCATAAAAGTAACACATGCTTATTATAGATTTTTTTCCAAACTGTATGGAAGAGGATAAAACAAAAAGTAAAAAGAAAAAAAATACTAAAATAAATAAGTCCTCAAGGATAATTATCTATTGCTAGCTGTGTCTTGTATATCCTTCCTAAAAAGGTCAATCATTTGCATATAAATACTTTCATTTTCTAAATGTAAATAGGATTATTTTATACCTGCATGATTTTAAGACATTTATCATTTGACAGTATTCCTTGTACAATTTTTGTAACAGTACATATATCTACATACAATTCTCTTGAGCCAATGCACTTTAATTTATTTAACCAGTTACTTGCTGTTGAATGTTTAGATAGTTTTAAATCAAAATCTCTCTGTACGTAATAGGCTTTCCTGATAACAAATTCATCTGCTCAGAATGAGAGTTCCCAACCAGCCTCAGGCAAAACAGAAGTTACTGACTTATTCCACACTTGATGTCAGGGAGGCTCAGGGTCTTCACACTGAACTTGCTCCTTCCTGAACCCCTTTCTCCACTGCCCTATTAAACCCTTTCATCTACTGCTAGCAAAGAACTGAAAAACAATTGCTTGACTTCGTGAATACCTTTGACTTTCTCATCATTCTCCTAATGCTGGGAACTCTTCACTAGAATACCAACAATAATTTCATATCACAAAGACCAAACTGTTCTCCAAATTTTCCGGTTTCAGTCATTGATCTAATGCCATATAGACACAAGTACAGGTATATATAGATTAGCACATGTTTAATTTTATAAAAGACATTTTTTATTTTTCTTCACAATATGCTTTGCTTCCCATGACCCTTTAGGGAAATATTTGATAGGGAGGGGAAGAGAGAGAGAAAGGAGAGAAGGGGGAGAAAGAAGGGAAGAGAAGCAGATGATCATTTTTCATATGTGCCCTGACTGGGAATTGAACCCGGGACATCTGCTCACTGAGCCAGAGCCGTGAACTATTTCTATACTCACCTTTGGCCAGAAGCTGGAAAACCTAGACACATACTGCGTGCTCTGGTGGGGCAGTCTGCCAGTTTCCTGCTTTTCAGCCTTGCCCCAGTTACTTCAACTCTCCTAGCCTCAGTTTCCTCTCCAGTGAAACAGAGGTAATGATAGGCCTTCCATTACGGGATGTCATGGGGAGTAGGTGAGATTCCATGCACAGAGGGTGCAGCAAGGTGTGGGCCCCTGGAGTACTACTCAGTACTCCCTTAGGTGAGCTTCTGAGCTACCTTCCCCTGTGCGTTTGGGAAGTGTGTCCACAAACATTAGGCACACACTCTCCCAAGAATCCAGCCAAGAGATCAGACCCACGTGCAGCACTGTCTTCCTGCCCAAATCTTCTCCAATCCATAACCAGCAAAAATGTCCCTCTTCCTCAAAACTTTCCCTCAGGGCTGCCGTCCAGTCACTTCACAAGGAGCCACCCCTTCTTGGATGACTTGATGAGGGTGATGAATTCAGGAGAGGCTGATATTTCCATAGTGATGCTCTCAGGCAGGTTGCTGGGTGGTCAGGTGCTGGGTCAGCATCTTCATCACAGCAAGGGCCTGATTCTAGACTTCTGAAGGCTGGAGAGAGATGTCCCACCAAAGTGACACGTCCCTCTTCCCCTCTTCCACTTTACCTCACACTCACAGGCATACAGCGGTCCCTCTCCTCTCTCCTCTCAGGAGTTCCTGGCCTGCTGCCATCAGAGGGTGGACATGTTTGTGTCCCAGGTAAAACTGGGATCTCCTAAGTTCCAAACAAGTCTGAAACTATAACGTATTCAATTTTGTATCTTCAGAGAATAGCCTAGTGCTTCATATCAAGTAAGTACTCAACACATATATAATGAGATGAAAATGAACAGAAAGGCCATGTGGTCCTGTGTAAATGATATGAATTTCTAGCTATCAGATTTCCTATCACCAAAGCTGCCCGTTTCCTTATATACAAGATGCAGATAATTCTTCCCACCTGCCTTTTCTCATAGAGCATTGTAGCAACAGAACAAATTGGACCTATTCAAAAGAAATGTTAAAAAAGCTTAAACTGGGTGAGAAATAATTATTTTAGACATGAAGAAGATAAGCTGCATCACTTCATTCCTATGAGGATTCTAGGATATTGCTGAGTCACTGAGTTTATTCATTTCCCTGTTTATATAGTCAGTCGTTCCTTCTACAAAGACACGCTGAGCATAAACGTAGAATGAGACAATGCCCTGCCCTCACAGAGCCAAGGGTCTCATGATGGAAACCAATGAGTAAATGAATGGAAGATAGATTCACACTGTGATAGACATGTCACAGATGCAAGGGGGACACCTAACACAACTTCCTGTACAAGATGACCATGAGAAAGAACAGGACAGATGAAGTGGACACGAAGGGCCCCATGGGCAGTAAGGTGAAAAATAAAGAGGCAAGGAGCATCAGAGTGCCAACTGACCAGTGCCCTGCTGTTGACATGCTTCTGTTTTGTTTTATTTGACTGTTTTTAGTAGGGTGTGCATGCTTCAGTTCACAAGGGGCCTCAGCATGACTCCATTACCTTGGCCTTACTTGCCGCCTACTTGTTTCTAACATTGCCAGCCTGGCCCTTGATAACATGTAAGTTGCAAAATCAAGAACCAAAGTAAATGAGGCTGAGGACCTAGGCAGCGGGTGGGTCAGAGGCCTCACCAAGCCTGTTAAGGAGCCTGTTTACCCAGAGGATCCGGGTGCCTCAGGGGGTTTTGGGCACAGAAGTGACTTGGATCAGACAGCAGATCTTTTCTGCAAAGGACCAGGTAAAAACATGTAAGCATATAGCCTGTTGCAAGCACACAGTTCTACGGCAGCAAAGTGAAAGCAGCCAGACACTGTAAACGGGAGCCTGTGTTCCTGCAAAACTTTACCCTATGGATACTCAAACCTGAGCAGCGTACGATTATCCCAATATCACAAAATATTATTCTTTTATTTTTTTAACCACTTAAGATCAGTCAAGTTGGCAGAACAGGTAAACCCTGAACTCACTGCATCCCACACCACACCACAATTACAACTAAATCATGGAACAACCATCACTGAGAACCACTTGAAGACTAGCCAAACAAAAGTCCTTTACCTAAGGATATAAACAAGAAGCCACATCAAAACTAGTAGGAGGAGTGGAAATTTGGAAAGGCCAAGTCCCACCACATGGTGTGGGACTAAGAAATGGGAGGAACATAGCACCTGCAGAGGTTCCCCTAAGGGGGGAGGGGCCACAGTACCATACCAAGCTCACAGAACTGTGGCACCAGCACTGGGAAGATGAGTCCCCGTAACTTCTAGCTATAAAAACCAGAGAGGGAGGCCTGGCATGCGGGAGTCCCGGGTTCGATTCCCATCCAGGGCACACAGGAGAAGCGCCATCTGCTTCTCCACCCCTCCCCCTCTCCTTCCTCTCTGTCTCTCTCTTCCCCTCCCGCAGCCAAGGCTCCATTGGATGGCGCTAAGGATGGCTCTGGCCTCTGCTTCAGGCACTAGAATGGCTCTGGTTGCAATAGAGCATCACCCCCTGGTGGGTATGCCGGGTAGATCCCAGTCGGGCGCATATGGGAGTCTGTCTGACTGCCTCCTCGTTTCTAACTTAAGGAAAATGCCAAAAACAAACAAACAAACAAAAAACAGAGGGGGAGAATTCCCTCAGCAAGGGCAGAAGCCAGCCATAACTGAGGTCCGGGTATGAGCTCAGTATTGCCCAGCGGGGCAGAGGAGACACCCGAAAGTGGTCAGGCCCAGCTGCAGGCCGCCTGCAATCCCACCTGCGGAGGAAGGGCAGGAACCCTGGAAGGGGCGGAGACCCGCCACTGAGCAAGGGCACATGGGTACACAACCTTGACTGGCCAGCGAAACTGAGGCTTGCGACCTGACCTGCAAGCCAGCTACTCCTGCGGGGGTGGGGCAAAAGCTCAGAACAGGTGGAGTCCCACGACTGAACGCCAGTGCGCAGCCCCACCAGCCGGCAGAGCTGAGGCTTGCAGAGGACCTACCAGTGAGCTCCTCCTGCGGGGGTGGGGTGAAACCCCGAATCAGGTGGAGACCCGCAGCTGAGCAAAGGTGCTCACCCCTGCCTGCCATGGCGCAGCACATAACCCCACCAGAGTGGGTGGGGTGAAGGCCAGGGCCGCCCAGGCTTGTAGACCTGGAGACGTGATCACAACCCCTCCTTTGGAGGAGAGGCAAAACCATAGCAACAGCCCCAATGGGCTGGCACCGGCAAGGCCCATAACCAATTGCACGAGGCAGCAGTGGCAGAGGGGGTGGTGGGCCTACAGACAGACCACACCTAGGGAACATAGAGGCCACACACATTAGACTCCAGTAGCCAAAATCTTATATACAAACAAAATGGAAAGGCAGAGAAATGCAACACAAATGAAACAAGAGAAATCCCCAGAAAAGGACCTGCAAGAGTTAGATATAACCAAATTATATGATGTAGAGCTTAAAATAACGATTGTTAGGATGCTCAAAGATCTTAGAACAACAATAGATGGTCGTCATGAACACCTAAATAAAGAGATAGCAAATATAAAAAAAAGAACCAGTCAGAAATGACAAATATAATATCAGAAATGAGTACATGAAAGGAATTAAAAGCAGAATGGATGAAGCTGAGGATCAAATCAGCAAGTTAGAGGACAAGAGAAATGAAGTCATGAAAGCAGAGCAGAAAAAAGAAAAGAGACTCAAAAAGTCTGAGGAAACTCTAAGAGAGCTCTGTGACAACATTAAGAGAAACAACATCTGCATCATGGGGGTTCCTGAGGAAGAGAAAGAACAAGGGATAGAGACTTTATTCAAACATATCATAGCTGAAAACTTCCCTAAAATAATGCAGGAAAAGGTCTCACAAGTTCAAGAAGCACAGAGAACAAAATTAAAGAGAAACCCAAAGAAATCTACACCAACACACATCATAATTAAAATACCAAAGCTAAGTGATAAAGAGAAAATATTAAAAAGCTGCTAGAGAAAAAAGGGCTATCACCTACAAAGGAGGCCCCATAAGAATGACATCCGATTTCTCAATAGAAACACTTGAGGGCAGAAGGAAATGGCAAGAAATATTCAAAGTAATGCAAAGCAAGAGCCTACAACCAAGACTACTTTTTCCAGCAAGGCTATTGTTTAAAATTCAAGGAGAAATAAAAAACTTCCCAGACAAAAAAAAAAAAAACTCAAGGAATTCACTACAACCAAACCAATACTGCAAGAAATGCTAAGAAGCCTGTTGTAAACAGATCAATGGGAAAAAAGAATATACCAAAAGAGGAATACAGCTTTAAAGAATAAAATGGCAATAAACAACTACATATCAATAATAACTTTAAATGTAAATGGATTAAATGATCCAATCAAAAGACACAGGGTAGCTGCATGGATAAGAAAACAAGACTCATACATATGTTGTCTACAAGAGACACACCTTAAAACAAAAGATGCACATAGACTGAAGGTAAAAGGATGGAAAAAATATTTCACACAAATGGAAATGAAAAAAAACCTGGGATACCAATACTATATCAGACAAAATGGCTGTAGTAAGAGATAAAGGAGGTCACTACATAATGATAAAGGGAGCAATCCAACAAGAAGATATAACCATTATAAATATCTACACACAAAATATAGGAGCACCTAAATATATAAAGCAGACTTTAATGGATATAAAGGGTGAGATCAACAGCAATACTATAATACTAGGGGATTTCAATATCCCACTAATATTACTAGATAAAGCCTCAAGAAAGAAATTAACAAAGAAACAGCAGACTTAAAGGACACACTCAACTGGATTTAATAGATATCTTCAGAACCTTTCACCCTAAAGCAGCAGAATATTCATTCTTCTCAAGTGCTCATGGTACATTCTCTAGTATAGACCACATGTTAGGGCAAAAAAGTGGTCTCAACAAATTTAAAAAGGTTGAAATCATGACAAGCATTTTCTCTGATCACAATGGTATGAAACTAGAAACCAACCACAACAGAAAAACTGAAAAATACTCAAACACTTGGAAACTAAATAGCATGTTATTAAATAACAAATGGATTAACAATGAGATAAAAGAAGAAATAAAAAAATTCCTAGAAACAAATGATAATGAGCATACATCAACTCAAAATTAATTGATTGACAATTAATTGACAACTCAAAATTAATTGACAGCAAAAGCAGTCCTGAGAGGGAAGTTCATAGCACTACAGGTATACCGTAAGAAGGTAGAAAAGGCTCAAATAAACAAATTGACCTTGCATCTAAAAGAACTAGAAAAAAAACAGCAAGTAAAGCCCACAGGTAGTAGAAGGAAGAAAATAATAAAGATCAGAGTAGAAATAAATTAAATAGAGGCTACAGAAACAATACAGAGGATCAATGAAACCAGGAGCTGGTTCTTTGAAAAGGTAAACAAGATCACTGAACCTTTAACCAGACTCACCAAGAAAAAAAGAGAGAGGATTCAAATAAATAAAATTAGAAATGAGAGTGGAGAAATAACTACTGACACGACAGAAATACAAAATAATGTAGAAAAATTCTATGAAGAATTATATGCCTAATAACTAGACAACCTAGATGAAATGGACAAATTCCTTGAAACATATAATCTTCCAAAATTTAATCTAGAAGAATCAAAAAACCTAAACAGACTGATTACAACAAATGAGATTGAAACAGCTATCAAAAAACTCCCAACAAAGAAAAGTCCTGGGCCTGATAGCTTCACAAGTGAATTCTACCAAATATTCAAAGAACTGACTCCTACCTTCTCAAGTTATTTCAAAAAATTCAAGAGAAAGGAAGACTTCCAAGGTCCTTTCATGAGGCAAGCAAAATTCTGATTCCAAAACCAAGCAAAGACAAGACAAAGAAAGAAAATTATAGGCCAATATCTCTGATGAATTTAGATGCTAAAATCCTCAACAAAATATTAGCAAACCAAATCTAGCAATATATGAAAAAAATCATACATCATGATCAAGTGAGATTTATTCTCAGGAAGCAAGGCTCATACAATCTTCACAAATCAATCAATGTGATTCATCACATAAACAAAAGGAAGGAGAAAAACCACATGATAGTTTCAACAGATGCAGAAAAAGCATTTGATAAAATCCAGCACCCATTCATGATCAAAACTCTCAGCAAAGTGGGAATACAGGGAACATACCTCAACATGATAAAGGCCATCTATGACAAACCCACAGCCAACATCATACTCAATGGGCAGAAATTAAAAGCAACCCCCTTAGGAACAGGAACAAGGCAGGGTTGCCCCCTTTCACCACTCTTATTCAACATAGTCCTGGAAGTCCTAGCCACAGCACTTAGACAAGAAGAAGAAATAAAAGGTATCCAAATTGGAAAAGAAGAAGTAAAACTATCATTATTTGCAGATGATATGATATGGTATATAGAAAACCCTAAAGTCTCAGTCAAAATACTACTGGACCTGATAAATGAATTCAGCAAAGTGGCAGTATATAAAGTTAATATTCAGAAATCAGAGGCATTTTTATACACTAACAATGAACTCTCAGAAAGAGAAATTAAGAAAACAATCCTCTTCACTATTGCAACCAAAAAAATAAAGTACCTAGGAATCAATTTAACAAAGGAGGTTAAAGACTTGTACTCAGAAAATTATAAAACATTGATAAAAGAAATCAAGGAAGATACAAACAAGTGGAAGCATATACTGTGCTCATAGTTATGATGAATAAACACCATTAGAATGTCTATATTACCCAAAGTAACTTATAAATTCAATGCAATTCCTATTAAAATACCAATGACTTACTTCAAAGATATAGAACACATATTCCAAAAATTTATATGGATCCAAAAAAGAACACAAATAGCCTCAGGAATCTTGAAAATAAAGAATAAAGTGGGAGGTATCACACTTCCTGATATCAAGTTATACTACAAGGCCATTGTATTCAAAACAGCCTGGTACTGGCATAAGAACAGACATATAGATCAATGGAACAGAACAGAGAACCCAGAAATAAACCCACACCTTTATGGACAACTGATATTTGACAAAGGAGGTAAGAGCATACAATAAAGTAAAGACAGCCTCTTTAACAAATGGTGTTGGGAAAATTAGACATCTATCTGCAAAAAAAATGAAACTAGACCACCAACTTACACCATTCACAGAAATAAACTCAAAATGGATAAAAGACTTAGATGTAAGCCGTGAAGCTATAAGCATCTTAGAAGGAAACATAGGCAGTAATTCTCCGACATCTCTCACAACAATATATTTGCCGATTTATCCCTACAGGAAAGTGAAATAAAAGACAGGATAAACAAATGGGACTATATTAAACTAAAAAGCTTTTGCACAGCTAAAGACAATAAGAACAGAATAAAAAGACAAACCACAAAATAGGAGAACATATTCGACAATACATCTGATAAGGGTTTAATAACCAAAATTTATAATGAACTTGTAAAACTCAACACCAGGAAGACAAACAATCCAATCCAAAAATGGGCAAAAGAAATGAATACACATTTCTTCAAAGAGGACTTACAGATGGCCAATAGGCATATGAAAAAATGCTCAACATCACTAATCATTAGAGAAATGCAAATTAAAACCACAATGAGATATCACCTCTCACCAGTCAGAATGGTGCTCATCAACAAAACAACACAGAATAAGTGCTGGCGAGGATGTGGAGAAAAGGGAACCCTCCTCCACTGCTGGTGGGAATGCAGACTGGTGCAGTCACTGTGGAAAACAGTATGGAGATTCCTCAAAAAATTAAAAATCGAACTGCCTTTTGACCTAGCTATCCCACTTTTAGGAATATACCTCAAGAATACCATAGAACTGTTCTAAAAGGAGAAATGCACCTACATGTTCACAGCAGCATTGTTCACAATAGTGAAGATCTGGAAACAGCCCTAGTGTCCGTCAGTGGACAAGTGGATTAAAAAGCTTTGGTACATATATACTATGGAATACTACTCAGCCATAAGAAATGATGACATCGGATCATTTACAACATCATGGATGGACCTTGATAACATTATACTGAGTGAAATAAGGAAATCAGAAAAAACTAAGAACTATATGATCCCATACATAGGTGGGACATAAAAATGAGTCTCAGAGACATGGACAAGAGGGTGGTGGTTATGGGGGGGAAGGAAGGGGTACAAAGAAAACCAGATAGAAGGTGAAGAAAGACAATTTGACTTTGGGTGATGAGAATGCAACATAATCAAATGTCAAAATAATCTGGAGATGTTTTCTCTGAACATATATGTACCCTGATTTATCAATGTCACTCCATTAAAATTAATAATAAATAAATAATTTAAAAGAGAAAAGAAATAAAAAATAAAAAATCCAGAGGGGATTGTGTCTGAGAATGACCAAGGGCTGTTAGAGACCAAGAACAAGTTGTTCTTTTTTTTTTTTTTTTTTTTGTATTTTTCTGAAGCTGGAAACGGGGAGAGACAGTCAGACAGACTCCTGCATGCGCCTGACCGGGATCCACCCGGCATGCCCACCAGGGGGCGATGCTCTGCCCCTCCGGGGCGTCGCTCTGTCACGACCAGAGCCACTCTAGCGCCTGGGGCAGAGGCCAAGGAGCCATCCCCAGCGCCTGGGCCATCTTTGCTCCAATGGAGCCTCGCTGCGGGAGGGGAAGAGAGACAGAGGGGTGGAGAAGCAGATGGGCGCTTCTCCTGTGTGCCCTGGCCGGGAATCGAACCTGGGACTTCTGCACGCCAGGCTGACGCTCTACCACTGAGCCAACCGGCCAGGGCCGAACAAGCTGTTCTTAAAGAGCTGGCACACACAGTCATTCACAAACTCACTCATTCTGAAAGCTAGCTCTGGGGCAAGAGCTTGAAAAGCACCAGGACATCTAGGGAGGAACGAAATTGACTAGCTTTAGGGCAGGAGCTGAAAGGGCTGCAGGAAAAGAAGCACAGGCAGGTGCCATTGTTCCTTTGTGCAGCTCACCTTCCGTACAGCTGGCTTGGTGAAGATAGGCATCCAAATCTGTGTTTTCCATTAACATGGCTAATGTTCCCCTTGCCAGGGTGACTCCAAGAGAAAGCACCCCACCCAACTGACTCACCCAGACCCAGCCTCTTGTATCTGTGGCAGCTCCGCCACAGAAGCAACCTGTCTTGGTTCATGCCGTGGACTTCCCCAGAATCTCTCAAAGATTCTGAAAGGTCCACAAACCCCAACAAGTAGTGATCAGCCTCAACATACATTGTAGCTCTTGCTAAGTAGCTCCAAGCCCAGTTTAAGCAGGGACAAGTCTCAACTTGCATTGTTTTTTATTTTAATTGAATTTATTTAAGTGGCATTGGGTAATAAAATTATATAAGAGTAGTTTTCATCCTTTTTACACTTGGGGACCAGTGAAAATAAAAAAAATTATTTCAGGGAGCAGCAAGGCAGAAATTATCCTGAGCATAAGTGAATTCGACTAAGATCATTGATTGGGTCTATAATCTCATAGAATATCAGAGCGGTTAACTCTTTCACAGACTGGCACAAAATTCTGGTGAACTGAACCACAGACTAGCATCTGAAAAACACTATACATTTCTACAGTACAAAACCTGCATATTATATTGTGTACTCACTACCCCAAGTCAAGTCTCCTTCCATCACTATTTATCCCTCATTTACCCTCTTCTACCCCCTTGCACCCTCCTTTCCGTCTGGTAACTACTATACTTCCGTCTGTAACTCCCATCAGGTGGTCCCAAGTCTGACGTAAGCAGAAGCCAGTCTTAGCCTGGAAGGCAGCTCCAACTAAGAAACCACAAGCTCAGCAGCTGTGGCAACTAAGAGACCACAAGCCCAGACCACAAGTGGCAGCTGACCTCAAATCCCATTGCAGTGGTCACCAAAGGCCCTTAAGCCTGTCACAAGTGGCAGCCAGCCTTGGTTCACAGCATAGCCTCTCCCAAGTGCTCCTAAGCCCAGCACAAGCAGCAACCAACCACAGACCATGGTATAGCTCCTACCAACTGGTCCCAATCTCAACACAAATAGCAGCTGACCTTGGCCTGTATTAGAGATCCTTCCAAGAGGCCCTAGACACAACACACTAAGTGAACAGCTTCAAAATGCACTATCATTCCACCCAAACAGATCCACTACAGGCATATCTGAAGGATGACCTCAGCTGGCACCAGAGCCCTGCTAACTGACCTTACTCTGTGGGGTCAGCACAAGACCTCAACTACTGTAGCAGTCAGTCCTCAGAGCCAGTCAGCCTGCAGGTCAATTGACTCACTGACATGCCAGCACCAACAGAGGACTGCCTACAATAGGAGACTATATGTAACCCACTTGAGGGATACCCCTTGAATATCAGGCTAAGATGACCAGGGAGACTGGGCCACTGGGCCACAAAAAACACCTTTTAAATAAAACTATTCTGTCAAGACTGGGATACATATATCTAACTAACACAGACGCAAACACAGGGAGCAGCCAAAATGAGGAGGCAAAGAAACATGTCCCAAATAAAAGAATGGGGTAAAACTATAGAAAATGAACTAAATGAAATGGAGTCAAGCAATCTACTAGATACAAAGTTAAAAGAACAGGTTTTTAAGGATGCAAAATGAACTTGGAAGAATAGCTAAATTCAGTGAGAATTTCAACAAAAAAGATAATAAAGGAGAGAGCATAAAAATAGAGAATTTTAACAATGAGATAGCATAAAAAAGGAGATAGTAAACTAAGAAAAGAACCAGTCAGAAATAAAGAATACAATAACCAAAATGAAGAATATACCTGAGGGAATCAACAACTAATTGGATAAAGCTGAAGACTGAATCAGTGATCTGTAAAAGAAGGTAGCAGAAAACACCCAACTGGAACAGCTAAAAAACAGAACAAAACAAGCAACAACAACAACAAAAAAACAACTTTGATTTTTAAAATGAAGATAGGGATCTTTGCAACAATAACAACCATATAAACATCTGCATCATAGGTATAACAGCAAACAGAAAAAGAATGAAAACCTATTTCAAGAAATAATGACTAAAATCTTTTCTGACCTAGGAAAGGAAACAGACATACAAGTCCAGAAAGTGAGAGAGTTCCAAATAAGATGAACCCAAAGAGGCCCACATCAAGACACATCATAATTGAAATGCCAACAGTTAAATACAAGGATAGAATCTAAAAAGTAAAAAGAAAAAAAGCAAATACTTACATACAAGGGAGCTTCCGTAAGACTATCATCTGATTTTCAAAAGAAACTTTTCAGGCCAGAAGAAATATCACAGAATATTCAAAGGTATGAAGACAGACTTACATCAAGATTACTCTACACAGCAAGGCTGTAAGTTAGAATTGAAGGAGAGATCAAAAGTTTTCCAGACCAGTAAAACCTAAAAGAGTTTATCACAACTGAACCAGTATTACAAGAAATGTTAAAGGCACTTCTTTAAGTAGAAAAGATAACAAAATTATGAATAAGAAAATATAGGAAAACAATTTCATTGACAAAGGCAAACAATTAATAAAAGCAGTAGGTCAACCAATTATAAATGTAATACAAATATACAAAGACAAAAATAGGAAAATTATGTGTAATTACAATAATAATTTTGGGGATAGACATAAACACAAAAGAAGTAAAAAAAAATGGTGACAAAAACATAAACTTAAGGGGGTGAGAAGAATTGTATTGCTTTTAGGATATGTTCCAGCTTAAAAGACCATCAGCTTTAAACAGATTGCTGTAAACATAGCTTGGTGTATATAAAGTAAACAGTAACCAAAAAACAAAAATGTATGAGATTTATAAGAAATAAAGAGAAAGAAACAAAAATATAGTACTACAGAAGTCATAACATACCAGAGAAGAGAGCTAGAGAGTAAGAAACCAAGAAGGATTACAAAACAATCAGAAAAAAATATTTTTAATGGCAATAACTATACACCTATAAATAATTATTTTAAATGTGATTGGACTAAATGGTCCAATCAAAAGAAATAGTTTCTAAGTGGATAAAAAAAAACAAGATCTGTACATATGATGCCTATAAGAAACCCACTTAAGATTGAAAGATACACACAGACTGAAAGTAAAAGGATAGAAAAGATATTTCATGCAAAAGAAAATAAACAAACAAAATAAGGCAGAGGAGAGCAACACTCCTATGAGACAAAACAGACATTTTTATTTTTTTGAGAGAGAGAGAGAAAAAAAACATGAAGAGAGAGAGATGAGAAGCACCAACACGTAGTTGTGTCACTTCAGTTGTTTACTGAAGCTTCTCCTACGTGCTTTGAGGGAGGAAGGCTCTGGCCAAGCCAATGACCCCTTGCTTAAGTCAGAGACCTTGGACTCAAGCCAGCGACCTTGGCCTTCAAGCCGGGATATTTAGCCTCAAGCCAGCAACCATGGGGTCATAGAGATGATCTCATGCTCAAACCAGTGACCCTGTGCTTAAACTGGTGAGTTCACGTGCAAGCTGGACAAACCCAGGCTCAAGCTGGTGACCTCAGGGATTTTTTTCATCCACTTAGAAACTATGTCTTTTGATTGAACCTCAGCATCCCAGGCTGATGCTCTATGCACTGTGCCACCAGTCAGGCAGACAAAACAGACTTTAAAACAAAGCTTGTAACAAGAGACGAAGAAGGGCATTACACAATGAAAAAAGGACCCATTAAACAAGAAAATATAACTCTGGTAAACATCTACACTTCCAATGTAGGAGTAAATTAAATATGTAAAGCAAATATTGAAAGACATAAAGGAAGAGATTGACAGTATTAAATAATAGTAGAGAAGTTAAATACTTTGTTGACATCAATGGATAAAATAATTAAAAAGGAAATTAAGGGGAAGAGTGGCCTTAAATGACACATTAGACCCAATTGACTCAATAAACATTTTTAGAATATTTTTCTCCAAAGTAGCTGAAGATACATTCTTTTCAAGTGTATATATAGTGGGGAAGAAAGATGGCGATGAAGTAGGCAAATGTTCCAAATGCGGCCTCACAGGACCAAATTGGATTACAACTTAATTTAAAAACAATCATCTTGAAAAACCAACTTTGGACTAAACTAAGAGGAATCTATAACCAAGGATCACCGAAGAAGCCACATCAAGACTGGTAGGAAGGATGGAGATGTAGAAATTGCTGCCCCACTCCCAGGAGCGAACAGTAGCCGGAGGGACTCTCATGGTAGGGTGCCTTGCTCTGAGAGGTGTGGATGCTCAGCCCCAGGCCTGGAGCCCCAGCCTAGAGCCCCAGAGCTTAGAATAGGAGCCCAGACAGCATTTAGCTGTGAAAAGAGCTGGGTTTCTGTCCGCAAGAAAGAGACACACCTCTTGGGTGCAGACTCTATTTTAAAGGGCTTGAGCAGAAAACCTTGTTCACAGCCACTACCTGGGGCTCTGACAGGGGAGAGCTGAGAGGACTGGAGATGCAGGAGGAGAGTGTAAAGGTGGAGGCCCAGGGAGAGACACTGTGGGGAATGGCCACCAGAACCCCTGTGTTGAATCATTCTCCAGTACTGCAGTCGCCATCTTTCTGGGGTGGAGCAATCCCCTCTGAGTGGCATCAGCCTGAGGAAAAGCAGCTGCTCCGCCCTCAGGAGTCTCTCCTACCCCAGGGATGGTGACAGGTAGTTCTCAGAGGCCAGAAAGCAGGGGCACATCAGTGACTCAGTTTTCTAGTGTTGAGATCGAAGCCCCCCCTACACTCTCCCGAGTCTATGACTGGACTTGCACCTCACAAAAGACTCAGCTGAAACTGTCTGGAGAGGGAGCAGACCACACCCCTGGATCTCAGAGGCCACACCCACCAGACTCCTGGGGCCACACCCACCAGACTCCTGGGGCCACACCCTACTGAGGTCTGTGAAAAAAATCTAGACAGACTGACACCTGGGGCCAAGGGGCGGAGCCACACCCACCACCCTTCCTAATCCCTGAATTGCTACAGGCTCTACTCTAGCAGAGGTTTTCTCAGCGGCTGAACCCAACAAGCAGCCAGCAGATAAGCTGCAGGAGGCAAGACTCAGGGAAACTTGGCTGTTTGTTTTACCCCAGGACCAGAGTGGGTAAAAGTCAGCCTAGGAGTGCAGCTTCGTATTTCCATAGTACACATGGGCCCAGCAGAGGCAGCCACAAACTCTTAATTGCTTGTAGCTCCAAGAAGGTTTCCGAGGGCCAGTCATGGGCAGTGTTTCCCAATGGTCTGCGCTGGGTTCCTGCTTGGAAGGCCCAGGGCTGGCACATCCAGGGGCCAGCTGTGGAAAGCATTGGTTCAGGACCTAACAACCCTTATTAAAGTGGTATCCTAAGGAAAAGCTCCTCACACCAGGCCCAGCTGAGGTGAGTTCTACACTCTCTGATCACACTGGCACAGCGGCTCATGTGAATTGGATAGGGTGAAGTTTCACAATCAGCTGGCCTAAGAACTGGATATTCTGTCCTGCTAGGCTAGATTCCACAGGGGGAAGGGAGAGAGGCTTGAAGCATGGACATTTAAAGTGTGAGTCCCTGTGAGTCTATTGTTGGATCTGGTCAAGGGGCTTAGTCACCTTTGGGAGGGGCACAGTCAGCCCCAGGAGAGGACTCTTTCAGTCTTCTTCTCTGAGACTGGGGTCTCAACAGCTGAAAGAACTTTTATAAAGGGGACTGTAGGCCACACTCAGTCTGAACCTGCTGCTCACCTTGTTGGGGAGAAATAAAATTTTAGTATCCAGCAGTGGCTGAGGGATTAAGCTCTGGAGTAGGAGCCACATTCCCTGTACTGAGCCTTCTGAGTAGGGGGTCCCACAAATGTTGTATTCACAATCTCAGCTTCCCTAACCCACCAAACAGGCAACCTGTAGAAGGGTTGGTTGGGTGAGGCCAATCTGAGCCCATAATACAGTCTTTCTACAGAAGACTCTTTGGGAGGACCAGGCAGCTGTAAGAGGAGGAGGAGCAGCTGAAAAATGGAGACAAATCTTACAGAGCTTGGGGATTTTATGGAGCTGCTGTCATCTCTAAGCAGGAGGAACTTGATCCTTATACAAAGGTTGGCCCCTCCCAAAGTACCCAGACACAGAAAAAGCAGACACAAACAGCAAAAATTGCAGTAGCTGAAAACTGGTAGCCCATAGCGGGCTACAAACAACAGCTGATGCCAAACCAAGAACTAGAGGCAACACTACTGGCAGTGGTTGGAAGACAGCACCAACCCTAGACTCAACTACCTACAGAAGCAGCAGACCCAAAGATGAAGTCTAGCAGGCACCACACTGTAGAGAATAAATATGCCCAACATGATAGACATTGTACACTGTGTAATACACATAATCAAGATTGATCTTTAGAGCCAGCCATCCTGAAGGGATAACCATACCCATGAAAGGACCAACTGCATCTAATACATATAACAAGAGGGAAAATAGTACCCTCAAGAAGCATTCCTAGAACAAGGAAAACAAGTGGCCTGGAGGACAGTACCACTGAGCCCATCTTCTTCATAAAGACACCACAAAAATCTCAAAGTCAGACAGAGCTACCTAATACATAGACAAAATGGAAAAACAGAAAAATGTGACCTAAATGAATCAACAAGAGAAATTCCCAGAAAAAGAACTGAATGAGATAGAAGTAACCAAAATGCCAGATGCATAGTTTAAAACAATAATTTTTAGGATGCTCAAGGATCTTAGAGCATCAGTGGATGGACATAACGAGCACCTAAATAAAGAGATAGTAAGCATCAAAAAAGACAATGAAATCATAAAAAAGAACCAGTCAGAAATGATGAATACAATATCAGAAATGAAGACTGCACTAGAAGAAATTAATAGCAGGCTGGATGAAGCAGAGGATGAATCAGCGATTTAGAGGACAAGATAAACAAAAGCACAGAAGCAGAGCAGCAAACAGAAAAGAGGCTCAAAAAGTTTGAGAAAACTCTAAGAGAGGTCTGTGACACACGAAGAGAAACAACATCCACATCATAGAGATTCTTGGAGGAGAAGAGAACGAACAAGAAATAGAGAACTGTTTGAAGAAATCATAGCTGAAAATTTCCCTAAATTGATGAAAGAAAAATTCAAATTAAGTTCAAGAAGCACAGAGAGTCCCATTAAAGAGGAACCCAAGGAGGCCTACAGTAAGACACATCATAATTAAAGTGTCAAAGTTAAGAGACAAAGAAAGAATACTAAAAGCTGCAAGAGAAAAGCAGTTAATTACCTACAGAGGAGACCCCATAAGGATGACATCCGGCTTCTCAACAGAAACACTTGAGGCCAGAAGGGATTGGCAAGAAATATTCAAAGTGAAGCAAAGCAAGAACCTACAACCAAGACTTCATTATCCCACGAGGCCAGTCGTCAGCAAACTGCGGCTCACGAGCCACATGTAGCTTTTTGGCCCATTGAGTGCAGCTCTTTGGCCAGCTTAGGAGTACCCTAATTAATAGCAATGTACCTACCTATATAGTTTAAATTTAAAAAATTGTAATCATTGTACTGTTGACATTTGGCTCTGTTGACTAATAAGTTTGCCGACCACTGCAGTACACTATTGTTTAAAATTGAAGAAAAAATAAAAAGCTTTCCAGACAAAAAAAATTCAAACAATTCATTACAACCAAAGAAGTACTGCAAGAAATGTTAAGGGGTCTGCTATAAAAAGAACAAAGGAAAAAGATCAAGAAAAAGAGGATTGTAGATTTAAAGAATAAAATGGCAATAAACAACTACATATCAATAATAACCTTAAATGTAAATGGATTAAATGCTTCAATCAAAAGACATAGGGTAGCTGCATGGATAATAAAACAGGACCTGTGCATATACTGTCTACAAGATACCCACCTCAGAACAAAAGAAACACACAGACTAAAAGTGAAGGGATGGAAAAAAAGTATTTCACGCAAATGAAAAAGAAAAAGAAAAAGAAGCTGGGGTAGCAATGCTTATATCTGACAAAATAGACTTTAAAACAAAGGGATAAAGAAGGTCACTGCATAATGATAAAGGGAGCAATCCAACAAGAGGATATGACCATTGTAAATATCTATGTGCCTAATATAGGAGCACCTAAATATATAAAGCAGATTTTGATGAATATAAAGGGCAAGATCAACATCAATACTGTAATAGTAGGGGATTTCAATACCCCACTAACATCACTAGATAGATCCTCAAGAAATAAAATTAACAAAGAAACAGCAAACTTAAAGGACACACTATATCAACTGAATTTAATAGATATCTTCAGAACCTTTTACCCCAAAGCAGCAGAATATACATTCTTTTCAAGTGCTCATGGTACATTCTCTAGGATAGACCACATGTTAAAACACAAAACAAGTCTCAATAAATTTAAGAAGACTGAAATCATATCAAGCATCTTCTTGGATCACAATGGCATGAAACTAGAAATCAATTACAACAGAAAAACTAAAAAACTTTCAAACACTTGGAGGTTAAATAGCATGTTATTAAATAACAAATACAGTAATAATAAAATCAAAGAAGAAGTCAAAAATTTACTTGAAACAAATGAAAATGAACATACAAAAACTCAAAATTTATAGAACACAGCAAAAGCAGTCCATAGAGGGAAGTTCATAGCATTACAGGCATATCTTAAGCAAGCAAAGCTCAAATAAACAAATTTAACACTGCATCTAAAAGAAGTAGAAAAAGAACAACAAATAAAACCCAGAGGAAATAGAAGGAAGGAAATAATAAAGATCAGAGTGAAAATAAATGACATAGAGTCTAAAAAAACAATACAGAAGGATCAATAAAACCAAGAGCTGTTTTTTTGAAAAAATAAACAAGATTGATGAACCTTTAGCTAGACTCACCAAAAAAAAAAGGAGAGGACTCAAATAAATAAAATTAGAAATAAAAGTGAAGAAGTAACAACTGACACCACAAATTGTAAGAAAATACAATGAAGATCTGTCCAAAAAATTGGACAACCTAGGCTAAATGGATAAATTCCTCGAAACATATAATCTTCCAAAACTCAATCTGTAAGAATCAGAAAACCTAAACAAACCATTACAACATATGAAATTGAAACAGTTATTAAAACTCCCAGCAAACAAAAGTCCAGAACCAGATGGCTTCACAGGCAAATTTTACCATATATTGAAAAAGAACTAACACCTATCCTTCTCAAGCTACTTCAAAATATTCAAGAGGAGGGAAGACTTCTAAGCTCCTTTTATGAGGCAAGCATAATCCTCATTCCAAAACCAGGTAAAGACACTACAAAGAAAGAAAACTACAGACCAATATCCCTGATGCACTTAGATGCCAAACTTCTCAACAAAATATTAGCAAACAGGATCCAGCAATACATGAAAAAAATCATAGATCATGATCAAGTGAGGTTTATTCTGCGAGTCAGGCTGGTACAATATTCACAAATCAATCAATGTGATTCATCACATAAACAAAAGGAAGGAGAAAAATCACATAATTTCAATAGATGCAGAAAAAGCATTTGATAAAATCCAGCACCCATTTATTATCAAAACCCTCAGCAAAGTGGGAAAACAGGAAACATACCTCAACATGGTAAAGGCCATCTATGATAAACCATGGCCAATATCTCACTCAATGGGAAAAAATTAAAAGCAATCCCCTTAAGATCAGGAACAATTATGGGGCACCCCCTTTCACCACTCTTATTCAACAGAGTTCTGGGAAGTCCTAGACACAGCAATCAGACAAGAAGAAGAAATAAAAGGCATCCAAATTGGAAAAGATGTAAAAATATTATTTGCTGATGACATGATACTGTATGTAGAAAATCCTCAAGTCTCAATCAAAAAACTATTAGACCTGATAAATAAATTTGGCAAGGTGACAGTATATAAAATTAATATTCAGAAATCAGTGGCATTTTTATACACCAACAATGAACTGTCAGAAAGAGAAATTAGTAAAACAATCCCCTTCACTATTGCAACAACAACAAAAAAAGTACCTAGGTGTAAAGTTAACCAAGGAGGTAAAGGACTTGTACTCAGAAAATTATAAAACATTGATAAAAGAAATCAAGGAAGATACAAACAAGTGGAAGCATATACTGTGTTCATGGTTAGAAAGAATAAACATCATTAAAATGTCTATATTCCCCAAAGCAATCTATAAATTCAATGACATTCTTATTAAAATACCAATGGTATACTTCAAAGATAGAATAAATATTCCAAAAATTCATATGGAACCAAAAAAGAACACGAATAGCCTCAGCAATCTTAAAAATGAAGAATAAAGTGGGAGGTATCACACTTCCTGACATCAAGTTATACTACAAGGCCACTGTACTCAAAACAGCTTGGTACTGGCTTAAGAACAGGCATATAGATCAATGGAACAGAACAGAGAACCCAGAAATAAACCCAATAAGTCTTTATGGTCAATTGATATTTGACAAAAGAGGTAAGAGCATACAATGGAGTAAAGACAGTCTCTTTAATAAATGATGTTGGGAAAATTGAACAGGTACATGCAAAAAAATGAAAATAGACCACCAATTTACACCATTCACAAAAATAAACTCAAAATGGATAAAAGACTTAAATGTAAGTCATGAAACCATAAGCATCCTAGAGGAAAACATAGGCAGTAAGCTCTCCAACATCACTTGCAGCAATATATTTGCTGGTTTATCTCCATGCTCAAGAGAAATAAAGGACAGGATAAACAAATGGGACTTTTGCACAGCTAAAGACAATATGAACAAAATAAAAAGGCAAACCACACAATGGGAGAACATATTCAACAATATGTCTGATAAGGGGTTAATAACCAAAATTTATAAAGAACTTGTAAAACTCAACACCAGGAAGGTAAAGATTCCAATTTAAAAATGGGCAAAAGAAATGAATAGACACTTCTCCAAAGAGGACATACAGATGGCCAACAGGCATATGAAAAATTGGTCAATGTCACTAATCATCGAAGAAATGTAAATTAAAACTACAATGAGATACCACCTCACACCTGTCAGAATGACTCTCATTAACAAAACAACATACAATAAGTGCTGGCGAGGATGTGGAGAAAAGGGAACCTTCCTGCACTGCTGGTGGGAATGCAGACTTGCGCAGCCACTGTGGAGGACTGTATAAAGTTTCCCCAAAAAGTTCAAAATGGAACTGCCTTTTGACACAGCTATACCACTTTTAGGAATATATCCTAAGAATACCAAATCACTGATGCAAAAGAAGATATGCACCCCCCCCATGTTTATTGCAGCATTGTTTACAACAGCCAAGATCTGGAAACAGCCCAAGTGTCCATCAGTGAATGAGTGAATTAAAAAGCAGTGGTACATATACACAATGGAATACTATGTGGCTGTGAAAAAGAAGGAAATGGAAATCTTACCTTTTGTGACAGCATGGATGGACTTGGAGATTATTATGCTAAATGAGATAAGCCAGGCTAAGAAAGAAAAATACCATATAATCTCACATATATGTGGTATCTAGTGAACAAAGGATCTGAATACAGGGAGAGATGGGGTCACAGGGACCAGAGGAACAGCAGTCAGAGTGAAGGGGGATGAGGGGATGGAATCAGAGAAGGGAGAAGGTAAAGGGATTAGTGAAACTATATATAACACAGTGATATAGATAACAGGACAGCAAATTCTAGAGGGAAGGGGGGAGAGAGTTAGGCGGAAGGGAGCAAAGAGGGTATCAAAAGGGACATAGGGGTGGAGGTGAGGGAGTTATATTCAGTGGAGCACTTGAATCCATGTAGGTACAATAAATTAAAAATTAATTAAAAATTTTAAAAAGTGTATATAGAGTATTTTCCAGAACAGACCACATGTAAGGCCACAAAATAAGTCTCCATATTTTTAAGAAGACTGAAATCATATCAAGCACCTTCTCCAATCACAGTGGTATGAAACTAGAAATTAATGACAAGAAGAAAACTAAAATGCACATAAACATCTTGGGGCTAAATAACATGCTGCTAAACAACAAATGGAGTAAGAGCAAGTTCAAGGAGCAAATCAAGAGATATCTTGAGACAAAAATAATAAAACACAATGACCCCCCCAAAAAACATGGGAAACAACCAAAGCAGTTCCAAGAGGAAAACTTATAGCAATACAGACCTACCTGAGAAAACAACAACAATAATCTCAAATAAACAATTGAACCCCACACCTAATGTGACTGGAAAGGGAAGAACAAACAAGGAACAAAATGAGTAAAAAAAGAGAATAATAAAGATCAGAATAAAAATAAAAGAGACAAAAAAAAACAAGAAAAAAAATCAATAAAACCAAAAGCTTTTATAAACAAAATCAATAAGCCTTTAGCCAGACTCAAATAAAGTAAAGTAGAATATAAAAGAGAAATAACAAGTGACGCCAAGGAAATACAAAGGATTATAACAAAATACTACAAAAATTATATGTCAACAAATTGGGACAACCTGAATAAATTCCTAGAAACTTACAATCTTTCAAGATTGAATCAGGAAGAAACAATATATAAACAGCCCAATAACTACTAGAGAAGTTGAATTAGCAATCAAAAATCACCCACCAAAAAAATGTCCTCCACATAGCCTCACAGGTGAATTTTAATAAAAGTTCAAAGAACAATTACTACCTATTCTCTCAAATGATTCCAAAAAATTGATGGGCAGGGAAGGTGCCCAACTCATTTTACAAAGCCAGCATTACCCTGATACCAAAACAAAAAAAACATACTACAAAAAGAGAGAAAATTATAGACCAAAATCCCTGATGAACATTGATGCAAAAATCCTCAATAAAATATTAGTAAGCCAAATTTAGAAATATATTAAAAATATCCTACAACATGATAAAGTGGGCTTTATTCTCAGGATGTGTAGCTGGTTAATATCAACAAATCAATTAATGGGATACCCCACATAAAATAAAGAATAAAAATCATACAATCATATCAATAGATGCAAGAGAAAAAAGCATTTGACAAAATTCAACATCCATTTTTGACAAAGGCTCTCATAAAAACGGGAATAAGTAAACATACCTCAACAAAACGAAAAACATATATAACAAACCCAAGGCAACTCAATAACAAAAAGCTGAAAGCTTTTTCTTTAAGATCAGGAATGAGCCTGACCAGGCGAAGGCGCAGCAGATAGAGCATCGGACTGGGATGCCGAGGACCCAGGTTTGAGACCCCGAGGTCGCCAGCTTGAGCACGGGCTCATCTGGTTCAAGCAAAGCTTACCACCTTGACCCAAGGTCGCTGGCTCGAGCAAGGGGTTACTTGGTCTTCTGTAGCCCCATGGTCAAGGCACATATGAGAAAGCAGTCAATGAACAACTAAGGTGTCCCAACAAAAAACTAATGATTAATGCTTCTCATCTCTCTCCGTTCCTGTGCGTCTGTCCCTATCTATCCCTCTCTCTGACTCTCTGTCTGTCTCTGTAAAAAAAAAAAAAAAAAAAAAAAAAGATCAGGAATGAGATGAGGATGTCCACTTTCACCACTGTTATTCAACATAATATTGGAAATCCTAGCCACAGTGATCAGAAAAGAAAAATAAATGCAAGGCTTCCAAATTGGAAAGGAAGAAATCAAAGTATCATTATTTTCAGATAACATGATAGAATACATTAAAAACCCTAAAGATCACACACACACACACACACACACACAACAATTAGAGTACATGAATTCAGTAAAGTAGAAGGATAGAAAATTAATGTTTAAAAATCGGTTGCATTTTTACACACGAATATAGAACTATTAGAAAGAGAAGTTAAAAAAAATTCTATTCATAATTGCATCCAATAATTCTTGGGAATAAATTTAACCAAGAAAGTAAAAGGACTGTACTCAAAAAGCTATAAGACACTAAAAAAGATACTGAAGAAGATGCAAATAAATGGAAGTACATACCATGCTTATGTACAGGAACAATTAATATTAAAATATCTATAATACCCCCAAGCAATCTATAGATTCAATGCAATACTTATCAAAAAGCCAATGATAATTTTTACAGAACAAGATAATATGACCCTAAAACTTATATGTAACCACAAAAGACAGCCAAAGCAATCTTAAGAAAAAAAGAACAAAGCTAGAGATGTCACACTATCCTATATAAAACCATACTCCAAGGCTATAATAATCGAAACACGATAACACTGGCATAAAAACAGGCACATAGATCAATGGCAGAGAAGAGGGAACCCAACCTAAACTTGCACCTACATGGTCAACTAATCTATGACAAAGGAGACATGAATATAAATGGGGTAGATAGTATCTTCAATAAATGGTCATAGGGAAATTGGATGGATGGATACACGCAAAAAATTAAACCAGACTACTTTCTCACACCATATACAAAAAATAAACTCAAAATGGATTAAAGATTCAAATGTGAGATCTGAAACCATGAAACTCCTAGAAGAAAAACTAGGCCACAAACACTTTGATACCTCTCTTAGAAACATTTTTTTGTATGTCTCCCCAGGCAAGGAAAATAAAAAATAAATAAACAAAAGGGACTACATAAGCTAAAAAGTTTTTGCACAGTGAAAGAAGCCATAAACAAAATGAAAAGACAACTTACTAAATGAAAGAACATATTCGCCAATGATACATCCTATAAGGGGTTAATATCTGAAATATATAAGGAACTCATAAAACTTAACACCCAAAAATAATTCAATTAAAAATGGGAAGAGGATTTGAACAGATATTCTACAAAGAGAACATACAGGTGGCCAATAGGCATAAGAAAAGGCTCTCAGTATCACTAATCATCAGGGAAATGTAAATTAAAACCGCAATGAGCTAACACTACACACGTCAGAATGGCTACATCAATAAATCAATAAACATGTTGGTTAGGATGTGGAAAAAGGGAACCCTCATGCACTGTTGTTAGGATTGTAAATTGGTAAAACCACTATGAAAAACAGTATAAAGATTCTTTAAAAAATAAAAATAGAACAAAAATTCAATCCAGCAATTCCATTTCTGGGTATTTATCTGAAGAAATCCAAAACACTATTTGAAAAGATATATGCACCCCTATGCTCACTGCAGCATTATTTATAATAGCCAAGATACAAAGTGACCTACGTGTTCAATGATAGACAAATGGATAAAGATTTGGTACATAGATACAATGGAATATTACTTAGCCATGAAAAGAATCACAGCTTGCCATTTGCAACAGCATGGAAGGACCTAAAAGGTGTTATGCTAAGTGAAACAGTCAGACAAAGAAAGACAAATACCAAATGGTTTTACTTATATATGGAATCAAAACACAAAATAAATGAACAATCAATATTCAAAGAAATTTAAAGAACAGCATGGGGAATATAGTCAATAATATTGTAAAAACTATGTATTAAGTCAGGTGGGTACTAGACTTACTAGAGTGATCACTTCATAAAGTATATAAACGTCTAATCCGGTATTTCCCAACGTGGGGCCCACGCCTCACAGGGGGGCAATTCAATAGTTAAGGGGGGCAATTTGAAAATGGACTCGACATGACTTTAACTCTTTCACCCCAGGCCATTTAAATGCAATGCTAGATATCGGTGCCAAATTTAACAAAAAATGCAATTCTTAAATAATTGTGGTAAATAATTATTAAGTATAATTTCGTTTGACGACACCAAAATATCAACTGGGTGATTGGCGTCGTCAAGCAAACTTTGTCCTGGGTTCACCGCGGAGCGTGCCGTCTGCCGCGGGGAACCCCGGACGTTTTAAAAACTCTCTAAACAACGCAGTTAATTCTCACCTAATTGGCCCATCGCAACTTCTGTAGTGTTTCACATCATTCAGTTGGTGTTTATTTGAAATAAGTGTCAGTCAAAACTGTTGTAAAAGCTCATTGATTTAATAAATATACATATATATTGTATAGATATAATTGGTAAGTATTTGATTTTATTTTTATCAATATTAAACTCTTTATTAAGTATTTCTTGCATCGGGGCTAGTAAGCACTAATATTTTATAAATATTATTGGGGCTATAATAGTGCATGCATGACAATTTTAATTTTAGAAGCATAACTTTCCAGAAAATTTTGTCAAGTGGAAAAAATATAGATACCTTTTGATTTGCGGTGGTAGTGTAGTAAATGTGTTATATACATTTAAATAAATATGAATTTTTAGTATACATTTACTCTATGTCACATTGAATATATTTTAACACATATTTTAATATTAGTTTTTAATTGATCTTATTTTTATTTCTTATAGCCCATAGTAAAATAAGTGGTGCAAGCAAGAAAAAAACTCGTCAATATTCGGAGGGATATTTAAAATTTGGGTTCATACCCGCTGTTCACGATGAGCGGATTCCTTTTTGTCTTTTATGCCAGCAATGCTTGACCAACGAATCAATGAAACGAGGTCGTCTTGAGGTGCATTTGAAGGAGAAACACAGTGCTCATATTAATTCAGATTTGAGTTACTTTAAAACTTTAAAGAAAAATTTTGAAAAAAGAACAACATTAAAGTCTCTATTTACTGCTCATACTTCAACTAATAATCGTGTTCTTGAGGCTAGTTATCAGATTTCTTTATTCATCGCTAAAACTGGAGAAAATCACACTATAGGAGAGAATTTAATGAAACCGTCAATATCAGCATTTCTTTTTTGTTTGTTTGTTTTTGTTTTTTTTTTTTTAATTTTATTTATTCATTTTAGAGAGGAGAGAGAGAGAGAGAGAGAAGGGGGGGGAGGAGCTGGAAGCATCAACTCCCATATGTGCCTTGACCAGGCAAACCCAGGGTTTCGAACCGGTGACCTCAGCATTTCCAGATCAACGCTTTATCCACTGTGCCACCTCAGGTCAGGCAATATCAGCATTTCTTAAAATGGTTCTTGAAAGATGACAAAGATGTAAAAGCTATGCCACTCAGTGACAATACTGTTAGCAGAAGAATAGACGAAATGGGTGAGGATATTGAAAAACAACTTATTGAAAAGCTGAAAACAAGAAAATTCTCCTTGCAAATGGATGAATCAACTTTGAGAGACAGTGAGGCAGTATTGATAACTTACGTAAGATATATTGATAAAGGACATTTTGCTGAAGAAATGTGTTCTGTAAAAGATTAGAAAGCACCACTACCTCCAAAGATATATATAATAAGCTAAAAAACTACTTAGATGTCAATGATATACCAATGAAAAATATAACATCTTGTGCTGCAGATGGTGCTCCCAATATGATGGGCAAGAAAAATGGCTGCTTAAAATTGATAAAAGATGCGAATCCAGAAATGATTCTTGTGCATTGTGTTATTCATAGGGAAAACTTGGTAGCTAAAAACATCTTGCCTGTTCTGAATGAAGTATTACATACAGTAATAAAGTGTGTTAATGCTATTAAAGCTAGTGCCAAATGTGAGCATCTTTTCAAGCTATTTTGTGAAGAACAAAATGAAGACCATGTGAGACTTTTACTTCATACTGAAGTAAGATAGCTATCTAAAGGGAACTGTTTGAAAAGATTTATGGAACTGTTTGATACTCTTAGTGATTTTTTAAGCGACAAACCTGAAATGAAGTATCTGTTAACAACAGATGGTAAAGCATTTGTGAGTTATTTAACTGATATCTTTGAAAAACTAAATATATTAAATAAGCAACTTCAAGGAACAAATAAAACTCTTGTCGATGCAAAAGCAAAGATATTTGGTTTCATTACCAATATTGAGTTATGTCAGAAACATATTAACAACAAAAACTTTAAACAGTTTCATTGGCTCCAAAAATGTGAAGTAACTGATACCGCTTTACTTGTTATTGTCAATCATTTGAATATTCTATCGGCTGATTTAAAAGAAAGATTTTCTGATGTAAAACAAATTGATTTCTCAACATGGATGATGCAGCCAATGTTAGTGGATTTGTCTGATATATCAAATATGCAGTATCAAGAAGAACTCACAGAATTGCAAAATGATGAGTCAGTTAAAGCTTTATTTAATATCAAAGGAGCGATGGCATGGCTTTGTGAGGAAACAAATCAAATACCCAAATTCAACCAAATGTGCAAGAAAACTATTGCTACCGTTTCCATCTTCATTTTTAGCTGAATGTGGATTTAGTGCTGTAAATGATTTACTGGTAAAAAAAAGAAATTGGCTGGATATAACACAACGTGGAGACTTGAGACTAAAGCTAACCAAATTGGAACCTAATATAAAGCATCAAGCATCAAGCACAAGGATCACACTAAATTAAAATAATAATATAGAAAAATCTGTATTAAAATTATTTGGAATTTAAATTTCTGTTTTTCATTATATGTTTTGAAATTTTACTTACTGTGTTTTGTTAACAATTTCATAGTGATTTCTTCCTAGAACCTATCATTTGTGTTTATTAAGTGAACAAATCAATTTTTTAATGTTAAAAATTATGTATGTTACATAGAGGGGGACATAAAAATTTTAGAAAGGTTAAGGTGGGGCATGGCACAAAAAAGGTTGGGAAACAGTGGTCTAATCAGTAGTTTGTACATCTGAAATGAATATAATATCATATATCAACTTTAGTTTAAAAACTGAGAAATAAAAAATAAAAATAATAGACATAAAAAAACTTTCACTGCCCAAAATAAATCAATAGATAAAATGTACAAATCATTCTCAGTGGGCCATACTAAAACGTGTGGTCATCCAGATTTGGGCAGGGCCTTCGTTGGCCACCCCGTTTCAGATGGACTATTCTGAGCAGCGATGAGGCTGAAGTTGAGGCTGCTTCGCTAAAGGCAGAGGCACCACTCAGAAGGCAACTGCAACAGCTTGAGTGAGACTCCACAGAGCTATGAAACAGTCTTGGGATGGAAATGGGAGGAAAGTCGGGCTGGAGAAACTATGATAACTGGATGTAAGGAATACAGGGAGGGGCACAAGGTGGTTTACAGTTGTTCATATGAAAAATAATACAATAATCAATAAATAATAAAAAAAAAATAAAGTGTGTTTCGCGTACTCACAACTGTAAGCTTAGTTTGCCCCACCCTTTATGGTCAAGAATGAACCCCAGGATTCCAGTATGAAAGAGTGGACATAAGGTTGCTGCTGAGAGCAGCCAGAAGTGGGTTCCAAAGCAGATGGGAACAGGTCTCCTTTGGACATGGGGTCACTCTGAGGAGCTTCCGGGACATGAGTATAGAAAGGAGTAAGGCCATGGCACCATCTAGAACTGTCATGAAAAATGGAAACATATATAGCTTATACTGTCACCAATTTCAGGAAGGGAGTGGCTGAAGGAGGAATCTTGTCAATCTTCCTGACTCAAGAGAGAACTGGACTTCAATCATCTTAGACCAGCAAGAACTCCTCCTCTGCAGGAGTTTAACTCATGGCCTTTATGTAACACCTAAGCCGGTTTCCTCTCATTCTGCTGCAGGAGAGAGACTTATTGACAAATAACCTCCATGGCTAACACTGTAAAGCGTTTTAAGTTCATCCCTCTTCATGAAAATTGGTGCTTGGCAAGTCTGCTCTCCTAAACAAGTCGCCACTAGTACACTTGGGAAAAACCATTTCAAAGATAGAGGCAGTCCCCGGTTACAAATGAAACAGGTTCTGTAGGTTTGTTCTTAAGTTGAATTTTTATGTAAGTTAGAACAGTAGGTTTGTCAATTAAATGGAACTTACATAGATGTTTGTCTTAATGTAGTGTTCATTTTTACCTTTCTGTGCATATAAACACTCAGACATTTTCAAATACAACCTTAAGCAATCTTGGATGATGCATCTTTGACTTCCCGTCCCCCAGCCCTCCCCACTGCTCTGCTTCATTATGAACAGTTGATGTCAGGGTTTTCATCCCAAGCACGCCCAGTGGACAGGCCACGAGGCTCTTTTTTTAGAATGCAAGCCCATTCTTCTTCCCAGCCTGTGCCCACTGCATTTTCCATTCAGCAATGCTCCCAACCCTGGAGCTGCCAGAGAATGCCAGTGAGCAAGGAAGGTCTGGGCTCAGTGATGTAAAAACTAGCATGAGTATGAATGTCCATCTGGATAAACTGGGAGAAATAAGGCCTTTAAGTACTGTTGTGGCTATAAATCAGAGGCGGATTTAACGGCGGGCGCAATGAGCACACATCCTGGGCCCCGACTTCTGAAGGGCCTGCAAAACCCCAACTTTACACTTTTTTCTAATGACACCAAGTTTGGTTTTATATGTGCAATTTTAACATTAATAGTACACAATATTTTTTATTTATTTAAAAATATGGTTAACATATATTTTTATTTTCCCCGTCTCTCTCTTTTTATTAAGGGGCCCAATATTTTCTTCCGTGCCCAGGGCCTCAACCAACCTTAATCCGCCTCTGCTAAGAATACAGACTCAGGAGTCAGACTTTGTAAGCGTCTATCACTTATAATGCAGGAGTGTGGGGATTGGTTACTGCCACCTCAGGCAAGTTATGAAACCTCTCAGTGCCTAGTTCCCTCGCCTCTACAGCAAAGAGAATAAGAGGACCTCGCTCATCAAAATGGTGTGAGGATTACATGAGTTATTTGCAAAGCACATTGAATAGTGCCAGGCACACAGTGCCCCATGAGCACTGTTTATTATTCCTATGCCAGAAATTCCTCGTCTTTAATCAGCCACATAACACACTGCAGGTTCGTAGGGATACCATGCTCTTAAGATTACCCAGGAAAGTTAATCTTCTTCCTGGCAAGTGTAGGCTTTATCTCCAGTTGCTATAAGCTGCACAAGAAAGGTGTGGGGCTCCTTTCTCCGGTGTCTCCACTGCCTCTTCCACAGCGGATGAGGGGAGGAGTACCACGAGGCTGCCTACAACTGTACCAGGTTCCGACAACTCAGACTAGGGTGGAAATGCGGGAAGCATTTTCCAGGGCTACTGTGACAAATTGCAACAAATTGGGTGGCTTAACACAGAAATTTATTCTCTCACAGTTCCAGAAGCTAGAAGTCCAAAGTCAAAGTGTCAGTGAGGCCATGCTCCCTCAAGAAGAGCCCTTCTTTGCCCCTTCCTAGCTTCTGCCATTTGCAATCCTTGACATTCCTTGGATTACGTAGCTGCATCGCACAATTTCTGCCTCTCTCTGCCAATTTCTCTCTGTGTGTTAGTGTGTCTCCAAATGTCCTTCTGTTTGTAAGGTCACCAGTCATTTGATGAAGTGTTACACTAATCCAGGATGACCTCATCTTGCCTTGATGACATGTGCAAAGACCCTATTTCTAAACAAGGCCCCCTTTGCAGGTATCTGGAGTTAGGACTTCAATGTATGTTTTCTGGGAGACAGAATTCAAGCCACAACTGATGGCAGATGTTTCATCTCAAGTGCAACCCTGAAGCTGCTGAAGGCGGCATGTGTGAGAAGAGCTGGGGCTCGCACAGGCCTGGCAGGAAGGAGTGTGGCAATCAGCCGCTGCCACCTGCCACCACCAGGTGCCGCAGGACAGCCCACACTCCCCAGCTAGGTGTCTGCCCTACTAGTGCACAGAATGGAGAGTGCAAAGAAATGAAATGCCCAAGTGGAATGCCGAGGTGGGGAATCTTGGAATCTGGCTTGAGAGCCAGAGGAGGCCAACTGACTTCTGGCAGAAGAGATGCACTGAACAGAGCCCTTCCCAAGTGCCAGGTGTCCTGACTATCTGGATAAAGCATTTGAGACACACTTCACCAACCTCCAGGAAAGCCCAGCCTCGACTGGGATGACTGAAAGTGAAAGAGGCTGAGAGGAGAGAGGTCCGGGGCAGGCCGTGGTGGCTGTGGGAATGTGGGGGTGCCCTCCACGTCTGGAACCCGAGGTGAGACGCTGGGAGTCTAGAGTGTTTCCACGTGTCTCTGCCTAGAAACCCTGTCCCCTGCCCCAAAGGGCATGAAATCAGAAATGCGGAGGGGAGAGGGCTTTCCCGATGCCTTTTGGGAAGAATCCAATCTGCTTATCCACGCCTAGCAACACTTTTAAAGCCGACCAGTCTCGCGCCCCATGGTGAGGTGAGGGAATGCCAAACTAGTTCTGAAGAGCTGGCGTGGAAGCCACCTCTGTCCGATCCACGGGCTGGCTGAAGTTCAACTTCACTGGTTTGTTTACCACCCAGCCTAAACAACAGCCCCCCGCTGTTTCACGCCTCCAAAGAGGTGTGGATTTCTCAGGGGACCCATTTGAGGCTATGTCCAGAAACATGGTTCTTAAGAGAATAAACTCATACAAAGACGGCACTGAGCAAACACACAAAAGTCCAATTTGAAAAAGAGTAAGCATGCTTTTTCCCTATAATTTAATAATAGACCTTATAGAAACTTAATCCAGTTTTGAAAATCAATTGTTCTCTCATATTTCCAAGTGGCCTGAACCTTCCAATGGAATGGATTTGAGTCCATGAGCATTTGTTTAATAGAAGATTTTTCTTGTATTTTCTCAAGACCAGAGCTCAAAATGAGAGAGACAGAAAGAGAGAGAGAGAGGGAGGGAGGGAGAAAGAGAGAGAGAGAGGGAGGGAGGGAGAAAGAGAGAGAGAAAGAAGTTGGCCTCTAGGGCAGGAGAGAAAAACTTTGGTGCTGGCACACCCAGCAGCAAGCACACAAAACCCTTTTGTTCCCAGGCCAGGCCCTGAACAACGAGCTGCAGGGGTGCCGCTGAGAAACGCCCACGTGCCCACTGAAGCAGAGCTGACCGCATACAGGCAAGGAGTCCAGGAGTTGTCTGTAAATTGGTGGAAAATGAAGTTCCATTATAAATCCCCTTTCAGAAAGTGTCGTTGGCACCCTTAAGGCGTGGCACTTAGACTCTGAACTTGAGAAAAGGTCTAATTCCTAGGAAGCCATGGAAAAAGGTCTTTACAAGTGAATCCTTCCTGACAAACAGCCCCAGGACACTGGCAGTCAGGCCAACAGAGCTCTGCACACACTCTCAGGGCTGTGGCTGGACAGGGGCAGGAGGCTCTGTTTTGAAAGGGTCACTGAAGCATGCCTGGCTCACCTGCAGGGTTCCTTTCCTGCAAGTCAGGTCCCCAGACCTGCAGCACGAAGTTGAAAGCAGACTCCAATCCCTACCTACAGTCATGTTTTCCTGTTTGTTTTTGTTTTTGTTTTTTTAGGTGAGAGGAGGGGAGATAGGCAGACTCCTGCATGTGCCCAACCAGGATCCACCTGGCAACCCCAATCTGGGGCTGATGTTCAAGTATCATGCTATTTTTAGCACCTGAGGCTGATGTGCCTACAAAGCTATCCTCAGCACCTGGGGCCACAATCAAACCAACTGAGTCACTGTCTGCAGGAAAGGAAGAAGGAGAGAAGGGGGAAAGGGAGGTGTGGAGAAGCAGATGGTCACTCCTCTTGTGCCCTGACCAGGGATCAAACCCAGGACATCCATATACCAGGCTGATGCTCTATCCACTGAGCCACCAGCCAGGACTGGTACAGGCACGTTTTGAGCTGACCTCTACACCTGTTCCTTTTTGCATCCTGTTGCACTCCTGATTTCCACCTCTGACTTCAAACGTGTTTCTCACATAAGGTTCCATGTCACCTCTCACCTAGCTACCCCATTTCCAACAACAACTACAGCTCTTCTTCCTGAAGATGATGCATTTCATTTCTCCTTTCCACTACTCAGCCTAAGCCCCCCTGGGGTTTGCAGGTACTCAGAGAAATAAATTCAGGCCTTTGAAATACAAGGCAGCTAGCCTTGCCTACCAGCCTCTGAATAAATGGTTTGTAAAATATATTCATTCAACAACCATTACCAGATTGGGGAACCAGGAAGATTCATCCAATTAATCATTTACTAAGTACAACAATGTGCCAGGCATGGTTCTAGGCACTTGGAATATAGTAAGAAACACATTTTGTTTGTTTTTTAAATCCCTACCTTGAAGGGTTAAAATGCTTTTTTGCAAGTGACAACGTCCTAAGATGGCAACAAATTTTATATGTTTACTAACAGAAAGAGATAAACTGTAGCCAGTGGGAGGGAAGAGGCGAGGCAGAGCTCAGGTCACAGAGTCCAGAGCCCAGAGCAGGTAGGTTTGATTTGATTCTGAGAACAATGAGCAGGGAGATGAAGTCATCTGAATAATGTTTTTAAAATATTAATATATCTTCTCTATGGAAAACAGACTGTAAGGGAGTAAGAGTGGATAGGGGTAGGGAGGGTGGAGACCAGTAAAGCGGCTGCTGTAGAACTATCCATGCCACACAGATATTCACAGGAAGTGCCAGACGGACGCTGATGGGGACGCATAAAGAGAATATTGGGAGCTACATTTCCAAGTGTGGAGGTGACAGAGGAGGTGGCATCTGAGCCAAGCCTTGGAGATTTGCACACAGCAAAGAAGAGAGGAGTTATACAAGTGTGTTTGGAATGATGGGCAGTGAGGTGATTTTGGAGACTGGAGTGTAAATAGGGGTACAGACGTTGAGGTCACGATGGCCAGGGGGTGCCGTGAGGGCATGAATACTAGGCTGCAGCACTTGTCCTTTATATTCTCAGGTACATGAGAGCCAGGGATTGTTCAGGAGGGAAGTAAGAGCACAGCTGTCTCTGGCGGCATGTAGAGGAGGACAGTCCCCAGTAGATAGAGCAGGGTCTGCAAACCTTTTCTGTGAAGAGTCAGATAGTAACTATTTTAACCTTTGCAGCCTGTAAGTTTTCTTTTGCAACTACTCAACTGGGCTGCCAGAAACAAACACATAAACAAATGGATGTGGCTGTGTTCCAATCAAGCATTTCCTACAACAACGGTCCTCGGGCCAGATCTGGGCCACGGGCTGCTGCTGCCAGCCCCTGGATTGGAGGAAGAAGAGAAGTTAGCGGGCTTGCTGAGGACATGGAGGGTGGGTTGGACCAGTGACAGAACAGAAAGGAGGACATGGATTTGAGAGGTAATATGCAGATTGTTGGAGGAGGTGGGTGAGGGGAGGGAGCTGAGTCTGACTCCAGAATTTCTAGTGACAGATAGGCTTTATTCACTAGCTAAGATAAAAAGTAAGCGAAGGGTGGGAGATGTTTTCAGCTGTAAAAGGAGAGAAGCCACCTCCTTCCTGGGGTAGGGAGGGAGGGAAATGATGGAGAAGGACATCTATGTTTACTGAGCAGCCAAAAAACATAAACCATGGAATTAGCTGAGAAAGAATGATCAGAGAGGCAGGAGGTGAACTTCAGAATGGCACAGCCTCCCACGGGTGTTTCTCCCATGGAAATAGCTGGCTGGTGTTAACTGATGACTTCAGAGAGTTAATCCATTTGTGGGCTTCTCCCACATCTTATTATGATTCTCCTGCAATTAGGCAGGACCTCCTTCCTGAGCATTTACCAATACTCTAACTTTGAACTAGAGACTGAGAGGCCAGCCTGACCTGTGCTGGTGCAGTGGATAGGGCGTTGACCTGGAATGCTGAGGTCACCGGTTCAAAACCCTGGGCTTGCCTGGTCAAGGCACATATGAGAAGCAACTATGACACTGAGAGGTCAGAGAAGACCATGTGGTACAGCCTCCACTGTAAGTCATGAGAGAGGCAGGAGCTACTGAAGGGCCACGATGGTCCAGCTCATGGCAGTGTCTGGGAATGCCTCCGCGGGGAAGGTGGAGCCTGGAAGAGCAGGTGAGAAGTGTCCAAGCCAGGAGACAAATATGCAAAACAGATAAGACAGCAATAATCAGGCCTTACCAAGAAGTAAGGATAACCAGCCTTCCAAATGTAACATAATTAGCATGGCATGCATAAAATTTTGACTTTTTTCTTTAATCTGTCTCCCTAGTCTTACTGTGCTAGGTATCACTGAGAAGCAGCACAGTGCAGCAATAAAGAATATGGACTCTAGAGCAGGGGTCAGGAACCTTTTTGGCTGAGAGAGCCATGAATGCTACATACAGTATTTTAAAATATAATTCTGTGAGAGCCATACAATGTTTAACACTAAATACTAGTAAATGTGTGCATTTTATGTAAGACCAACACTTTTAAAGTACAATAAGTCTCCGAATTCTTTTTAATAACGTTGTTATACTGTTGCTAACCAATGATGAATAAAGCAACTTCTGGTGCTGCATGGCTTTGCTGATGGCTTTGTAGTCTGGTTGATACGTGGTGAGGTTAAGCTTCATGCAGGCGTTGAGACTTCCATCCGTTAAACATGATCGTAGGTTGGTCTTAACGTTCTTTAGATGTGAGAAAGACTGCTCACATGCATACGTAGAACCAAACACTGTCAGTACAGCAATACTCACATGCTGCAGTGTGTGGTATGTGAAGGGAAGTGTGTTCCAAGTTTTGACAATCAACTGGTCCATGAGTTGAAGTTTTTTCATTTCTCCCCACTTGTGTTTGCTCGCCAACTCTGCTTGCTGTCCTGCAAGTGTTTCCAAATCTTCATTCTGTGATTTGAACTTATTCACCCACATGTCTGAGGCCTTCAGGTCAGCAGCTTGTAGCTCAAAATCTCTGATGGAGACACCAGGGATGTAACTCAGGTCGGCGCTGTCCACTGCACACTCATGTGGATGGGTGATGAACTTAAAAAGACAAGTGCGCTCACAGAATTCTCCAAAGCGTGCTTTAAATGACTGCAGGAGATTAGATGTGAAGCCCACTAGCTGGTGGAAATCAAGATGTTGAGCAGGGTCACTTGCTGGGCATGCATATTTAAATTCTCCCAGTTTTTCGAAGTGTAGTAAACAACCTGTTTCAATGTTGGCAATAAAGAGTTTCAGCTTGTTTTCAAATGCAAACACTGCTTGTTGAAGGGATAAGACTGTATTTCCAACGCCTTGCATTTTCACATTGAGCTGGTTTTCATCTGTCTAAGATTTCAGTGTGCATACTTCAAACTAGTTCTTGCAAAATGAAAAAGAATAGTTTTTAAACAGCAAAATGTTTTTTAATTTTTATTTATTTAAGTTCAGTCATGTCCACGAGATAGTAGAACTTCAGGAGCCACTCAGTGTTAGCTAACTCAGGATGCTCAACGTTTTTCATTTCAAGAAAAGTCCGTATTTCGCTCAGACAAGCCACGAAACGGCTGAGCACCTTCCCTCTTGACAGCCAACGCACATTGCTGTGCAGAAGCAGACCAGGGTAATTATTCCCAACTTCATCCAGCAGTGTTTTAAACTGGCAATCATTTAAAGCTCGGGCAACAATCAAGATGAGCACCCAAATGACCAGTGACATCACCTCACCAAGCTGCTCGCCATACATCTGAGCACAAAGCACCTCCTAATGTAGGATGTAGTGAAAACTTAGGATGAGTCTCTTTTCATGTTCACGAAGAAGCTCTACGAATCCTCTGTTTTTCCCCACAATGCATGCAGCACCATCAGTACACACCAAAATAAGTTTATCCATCAATAGATTTTTTTCTTTAATGAACTCAGTGAAAGACTTGAATAAATCCTCCCCTCTTGTTGTCTCTTTCATAGGCAAAACAGCAAGACCTTCCTCACGTAGTGTGTCACCGACAGCATACCTTGCAGTCACGCTGAACTGGGATAAATGGCTTACGTCTGTTGACTCATCCAAAGCGAGAGAAGAGAATGGTGCTGCATTTAAGTCCTTCACTTGTGTTGCCTCAATTTGATTTGCCATCATGATGGTACGATCATAAACAGTTCTTGCCAACAGAGGCATGTCTTTTATTCGTTTGATTATCTTGTCTTTATCCGAAAAGTCATCAAAAAGTTCATTGACAACACCAAGCGTGAATGTTTGGGCATACTCCCCATCTGTGCATGGCTTTCTGTTTCTCACAATTGCTAAAGCCCCAGCAAAGCTAGCCGAATTCCAGCCACCTTGTTGGGTCTAAACACAGAGTTGCTGCTGACTAGCTTGCACTCTGCATAGTAGTTCTTGACATGCTTTCTTCCTGCTGTCCCCCGCTGGATATTTTGATGCAAATGTAGTATGGCGTGTGTCGAAGTGATATTTTATATTTGACCGTTTCATCGATGCAATTTTATCATTGCATATTAGACACACTGCAGAACCTGCTCTCTCCACAATGGCAAATTCCTCTGTCCATTCCTGCTGAAAAGTACGATACTCCTCATCTTTTTTTCTTTTAGCCATCTTCTTCGTCAAAAGGGTTTCTGCAATTAGCTAGCTGACTACTTGATTAAAAGGAGGGAAGTTTACTTCCTGACTTCACAATGACCCATGTACATTATGCATTATCCAATAAGAATTTGGTGTTGTCCCAGAGGACAACTGTGATTGGCCATAGCCACCCGCAACCATGAACAAGAGCAGTAGGAAATGAATGGATTGTAATACATGAGAATGTTTTATATTTTTAACATTATTATTATTTTTTTATTAAAGATTTGTCTGCAAGCCAGATGCAGCCATCAAAAGAGCCACATCTGGCTTACGAGCCATAGGTTCTCGACCCCTGCTCTAGAGAGAGCACCAGGGTTTGAATGTCATGCTCTCTTGACTGTACTGCTTCACCTCTTCTGGCCTCAGTTTTATCCCTCTGCAAGGCAGATGGGTAATAACAAAACTGCTGCACAGGGCTGATGCGGGCACACACGCAGTGCTCACACCAGACTTGGTACAGGATGCGCTGTGTCATGCCTCACCTAGCATTTCCCTGTCCCGCTTCTGCTTGGAACTAAGTAACAGGGATGTGGGGACAGTGGCTGGAGATCTAAGAAGCTGTAACATTCTGCTCAGTCACACTGAGAACTGACTTTCTCTTATTCACATGTCAAGTGATGAGAACAAATGAGCCAACCTCCAGCCATTACTTCCTCCCTCTTCCCACGCCTTTCTGGGAAAAATATTTTCTTTCTCAAGACAAACTAGGCAGGTAGAGAACATTTTGCAGTTTTAATTAATACAGATTTATCTACATCCCAGAGCCGTTTGCAGGATTAATCTCTATGAGCTACCTTAAGCTTCTTAGCCACCAAATAAGCTGGACTCTGAATCTTTCAGCCCTATTCCCACAGCCACTGTCACCTCAACTCATATAACAGCTTCCTCACTCTCTTTAAATAGGTTGGTTGGTCTCTGTGACTTTGATTTCACCCTCTGCCTGGTGCAATTAAATGTGAAAATCCTTGATCCCTGCCTCAGGCGAGGAGAAGAGGTAGGGATGTTTGGGCGGTCTGAGCACTGAGCTGGGCGCAGTCCTGAATTGAGTCTGGCAGCCTGACAGGCGATGAGCCGTCTCTGACCTCTTCAATGGGTCTCTGAGCCACGGTGAAGGAGTGGATGACAGGGTTGTGGAGCTGCAGAAGGCAGACTGAGCGGGCTGGAGGGCATGGAGGTATTTGATAACTGGGTGGAGCAGCCTGAAACCACGGTCCCTGAATTAGTCATAGACTCCTGTGTAGAAACTGTTACAAGAAAGAACTCTACTCATCAATTTGTAAAAGCTTGTTAATGTGAGATGTTTCAACATAAATAATTTGCATAGGGGTTTTGCCTAGCTCAATGCTTTCTTTCAATGATTTGATTTGTTCCTATGTGGACATCTTATTTCTGAAAAAACCCAAAAGAACAAAATGTTATGAATACATCTGGGCTCTTGGGGTATATTAAACTTTTATTCCTCGCTATTTTAGCTCATATCTTATAAAGCCACAGTGACCTGGGTAAATCAAGTAGAAAAAGACAGTAGCAGCCTCCTTTGAGGCTAATGAGCCAAAGAACCATCATAAAAATGCTTAAAAATACGAAAGAACAAACTCAGTAAAGCTGAAGCAAACTATTTCTTTGTATACGCCATAATTGCATCGGCAGACTGCTGCAGGAAAATAAAAAAGACCACTGATTTCCATACTAGTTCACCAGTGGAAATGTTTGAGTCCTCATGTTGTCCTTTCTCATACTGCACAAACATAACTTGAATAATATTCTAATGTAGCTTCAAAAAATCATTAAAGTAGAATTTCCTAAAGAAGGAACTATGCAACCTCATAAATCTAATAATATTCTCTATGAGCAAAATAATCCCATGCCCAAATACTATAAATCTGATAAGTATCCCATATTATACTATCTCTTGGGAATTCACAATAAACTTATTAAAGGTTCTATAATTTACTCAAACAGGAAAGCCTGCTTATAAACAGGCTCATAACAACCCCTTGAAATAATCTTCCATCTAAAGCTTTTGGGTTTAGTCCATAACTTCAAGGCAGAAGCTCACGCTGCCTTCTCAATAGTGATGATAAGTACACCTTTTAATACACATCCCCATCAAAAGGCCCTGGATCACAGTGGAGAGTAGAACTTGTGACTGTTGCTATGAAAGCCTCTTACACCATGGTTCTCACACACTCCTATGTATCAGAATCACCTAGGAGAGCTAATGAAACCTGCAGCACCTGGGCTTGCTGACGTAGGAGAGGGCTGGGCCTCAGAATTGTTAGCAAGACGCCCCTGCAATTCCGGTGCACACCAGCTTGGGAGATGCTGCTCCAAAAGCCAGTTCCAGACATGGAGAGGAGCCGGGGGAGGGGGAGGTTTGGGCCTGGCCACGGAGCTTGTCAGAACCCTGAACTCACAAGTATTTGCCAAGTGCCTACCTCTACCCAGCTTTAGGCTAAAGAGTGATGCTCTTTTGGAGGTAATACTGATTTTTTGTTTGTTTCTGTTTTTTGCTACGGATATTACCCATTAGGGAATAAAGAGAACAAGTGGAAGCAGCCATAAGGCAGTGCTCAACTGGTCTCCAAAGTCCCCTTTCCGTCAATGTCACTCCTCCGTGAAACCAGAAGATGAAAGGGTAACTGTGAGAGATGGAGAATCAGGGACAAAAGCCTGAGTTCATCATTAATCCTTTTTTGTAATCTCCAAAACTCAGCCTGAAATATACAACTTTTTGAATACCTTTCAGAATGTATAGGTCAGCATCCAAACTATATAGAATATGCTCATTATTTCCAACACCTTCACCACTTTAATAATTCTGACCTGAGGGGGAAAAAAACGCTGAAAAGCTGTTTCCAGGTAGCCTTTCAGCAGAAAATTATCTGATCAAAATATTAATCACCTCTGAATCACAGAGGTAAGCTCACCACTGCTTTCCCAACCCTACTGCCAGACATGGGAGTCCCTCATTAACCCTGAGTAGAATGTGTCCACTTGGATGGGATAATAGTGCACATCTTCAGTCTATTATTCGGCCAGCTCACCAAGTCTGACCAGTCCCCCACGCCCCCTGAATCGGACAGGGCTGACTTTAACTCAAGAATCAGTTAGCTCTGTGTGCCAAAAATCAAACAAGCTGAGACAACCCTGGGTTAAGACGGGGAGGTGGGGGGAGGTGAGAGGGAGAGAGGAATGGAGACTGAAGAAGCCCACCTGCGAACAGCATACTGTTCATAAAATTCATCTGAAGATGCCTTAGGATGTTTTAATGCTTCTAAAGTTTCAATAAGGCAGAGGGAAAAACACCCATAATTAAAAATTCAACCTTAGATTTACTAACAGAAATAATGAAATTTCTAAGTACTTGCACAGAAAGAACATATATCTCAGACAAGTATAATTCAAATCCTGCCATCACTGCTGACATTCCCATCTTAGCCAAGTAGCCACAAGGAAATCCATTTATATTTTCATGTAGAGTGAGTCTGAGATTCCTTTTAATGACCGTACCTAGTCATGGGCTTTAGTTTTTAACATCACAGTTCAATGCCAATGAAACTCAGTAACCACTACAGATACTAACTCATACCCTGTTAGAAAACTCCTCCTCGTATAGCAAGTTTCAGTGATTTGGGAAGCTTTTTACAGTCTGTGGCTCCAATGAATACCTAATCTGAATCTAATTTAAAATTTTATTATAAGATAAAGTTATTTATTCTATTTGGTGGAACTCATAAAAAGTGGCTATTATTTATAAGAAACAATTCAACTGAAATAAAGCTATACCACTAGAATTCTTCCTATTGAAACTCTCAATAGCCTCTTATTTCTCCCAACACATCTCTTCTAATGATCAAATATCTTTGCTCTCTAAAAATATGTTTCACCATTTTCAAATAGTCTTCATTGACTATGTAGGAAAAAGTGTTTACAGGAGTGCATAGAACCAATGTGTTAATTTCTATATATTCATTATTTAAAGACTATATTGTACTAATCATCAAATTATTTAACAGCTATTATAAGGCATTTTATGAACAAGTGAATTCCAGCTGCTGAGATGGCCAAACAGCTGGTTACCAAAGAGAGAAGAATCACATGCATATCAGGTGATGCTAAAGAGGTCATTAAGTTTGACAATTCATGGTAACAAATTTTATTTATAAAAATAAAGTAATAATAATAATAGGAGTGGCCATGGCTGGGTAGCTCATTTGGTTAGAGCATTGCCCCAGCATGCAAAGGTTGAGGGTTCCATCCTCCTCTCCCCCCACCCTGTCATCAGGGCATAAACGGGGAGCAAGTAATGAATGCATGGAACAACAATCCTCTCTCTCCCCACTCCCTCTCTCTAAAATCAATAAATAATAATAGTAGTAGTAACATTGCTCCTTTGATCAAAAACTTAATGACCTATAATCCTGATACTCCCTTAGCATTAGTAATTTCAAATTAAGAGCCAATAGCTTATAGGCAGACATGCAGTTATAATGAAGAGATCCTGGAATGCAGTCCCTTTCTTACCAAAGAAAGGAAGGAGCACTGGCAGCGTCAGAACTAGAACTGAGAGACCAGACTTCCTGGGAACTCAGCATGCCACCCTGCACGTCCTCTGAGTAAACAGGGATGGCAACCAGAACTGTCTGCCTCAAAGGCATTGTGGGAGTCAATCATTGGTAACAGAGGTGCATGCAAATTCTCATAGTTGAATACTGCTAGTCTCACCTTTACTAGAGATTTCTCCTGAAATGCCCTCAGAATTATCTTCCTAAACCCAAATGTGATGTAACTTTCCTGTTCTGACTTTTAGTTGCCCATGACCTAGAGAATAAAGTTCACACTCTTAACATGGTATTCAGAGTCCTTCATGGAATGTGCTTCTGCTACCTCTCTCTGCATTCCCAGATCAACCACATAGAATTTATTGGCACTTTTTGAACATCTCATGCATTTTTATACCTGGATCTCTGCATAAACTCTCTAGTCAGTTCCTGACAACCTGCTCCCCCTCAACCATCAGTTCAGCTGTAACATCCCTTATGGATACCTTCTCTGATATCGTTCATTCACTGCGGAACAATATTTTTTCATTTTCTGTTGCATGAGGTTTTAGAACTGTTTCTATATATTTCTGCATCACTGATTCCAAATCTGAAATCTGTTTTCTTGTGCATGCTTTAGTTTTTATGCAATTTTAATTTCTTTTTGTTACAGTTAATGGCATGCATTGGTTATTGGGTTTTTTTGCATGCATGCATGCATTGGTTTTTAAATTGAGGTTAAAGGGCAATGACTCTTGGATTGAACATAACCACAAGGCAATTAATGTTTTACAAACATCACTTTTACATAATTGTAGTTGTTTTTAAATGTAAAAAATTATTATCTGATAAAAAACACCCTTTTATTTGGTTTTAAGATTGAATCATGGCTTCTTCGAGTAGGTATAAATGTAAGGATAGTCCTGACACCTTCTATTATATATGTGGCTGTTACACACTTCAACGTCAAAGGTGCAATATTTCATCATTTGTGACACGTGCATATATTGCCTATTTTCAAGTTCCCCTTGGCGATCAAGACAAGAATTGGGGGGGGGGGGAAGACAAGAATTGGGCTGCTCATATTGTGTGTCATAATTGTGAGGAAATGCTTCGTGACTGAACAAAAGGAAAACGTAAAGGAATGCCTTTTGGTATTCTCATGGTTTGGCGTGAACCTAAGGACCACAGAAGTGACTGTTATTTCTATCTGATCCATACAAAGGGCATCGGCAAGAAAAAACGGCATATGATCACATATCCTAATATCCCTTCAGCAATATGACCTATCCCACACTCTGAGACATTCCTGGTTCCAGTTTTCAATGGTTTTATTCCTTCTAAGGACGAAGAAAGTGAACATGGTGATCAAGTGTATTTTGATAAGATGCATGAGGAAATGGTTGTAGAATCTGAAGGGTCTTCTTCTGATGCCAAGCAGTCACTAACTCCTCAGCAGTTTAGCCAACCCGAATTGAATGATTTAGTAAAAATGACATAAAAATTGTCCTTGACTTTCTGCAGTATGAAGAGCATAACTGGATCATTTGTGTGGATCTTAAAATGGTAAATTTCCTGCTAGGACAACAGACAGGTTTCACGAAGTATCCTTGCTTTCTGTGTTTGTGGGACAGCCGAGCTCGGGAGAAACAATGGACACAGGAGTGGCCGAAACATGAAGTTCTGGAAGTAGGGATGCAAAATATTGTGAATGAACCTGTAGTTAATAGAGACAGGATCATTTCCCCCACTTCACATCAAATTTGGCTTAATGAAGGAGTTTGTTCAGGTTTTGAATAGAGAAAGTGAATGTTTTCAACATATTATTTCTGCTTTTCCTGCCTTGTCTTTCGAGAAGATAAAAGCAGGTGTATTCGATGGCCCTCAAATTCGAACCCTCATACGTGACAAATTTGCCAGGAAGATGAATAAGGAGTAGAAAGAAGCATGGCAGTCTTTTGTGGCAGTTACAAAAAACTTCCTTGGCAACAAAAAAAGCAGAAAACTATAAACTTCTGGTTCAAAGGATGCTGTTGGCTTTCCGTGACATTGGATGTAACATGAGCGTTAAGATTCACTTCCTAATAAGGACCTAATATCCAAAATATACAAAGAACTCATAAAATTCAACAACAAACAAACGAACAATCCAATAAAAAAATGGGAAGAGGACATGAACAGACACTTCTCTCAGGAAGAAATACAAACGGCCAACAGATATATGAAAAGATGCTCACCTTCATTAGTTATTAGAGAAATGTAAATCAAAACTGCAATGAGATACCACCTCACACCTGTTAGATTAGCTATTATTAACAAGACAGGTAATAGCAAATGTTGGAGAGGCTGTGGAGAAAAAGGAACCCTCATTCACTGTTGGTGGGAATGTAAAGTAGTACAACCATTATGGAAGAAAGTATGGTGGTTCCTCAAAAAACTGAAAATAGAACTACTTTATGATCCAGCAATCCCTCTACTGGATATATACCCCCAAAATTCAGAAACATTGATACATAAAGACACATGCAGCGTGTTCATTGCAGCATTGTTCACAGTGGCCAAGACATGGAAACAACCAAAAAGCCCTTCAACAGAAGACTAGATAAAGAAGATGTGGCACATATACACTATGGAATACTACTCAGCCATAAGAAATGATGACTTCGGATCATTTACAACAAAATGGTGGGATCTTGATAACATACGAAGTAAAATAAGTAAATCAGAAAAAACCAAGAACTGCATTATTCCATATGTAGGTGGGACATAAAAACGAGACTAAGAGACATTAATAAGAGTGTGGTGGTTATGGGGGGGGAGGAGGGAGAGAAAAAAGGGGAGGGGGAGGGGCACAAAGAAAACTAGATAGAAGGTGACGGAGGACAACCTGACTTTGGGTGATGGGTATGCAACATAATTGATTGACAAGATAACCTGAACATGTTTTCTTTGAACATATGTACCCTGATTTATTGATGTCACCCTAGTAAAATTAATAAAAAAAGATTCACTTCCTAAACAGTCACCTTTATAAGTTTCCCGAAAATCTTGAAGCTGTTAGTGATGAGAAGACTACTGCTGGAGCATCAAACAAGATTGTCCTCAACAAGTACACAAATGCAAGAACTACAAATGCAAATTTTTGCCTAAGTAGAATTTAAATAAGTTTTGCACAAATTTTATGACTAAAATAAGTGTTTTAATATGTTCAATTTCAATATTGTAGACAAATTCTGATGCAATCATATCTTTTAGTGTATTAGTGTATTTACTGCATTATATAAGTTATTATATTTTCACAAAGATGATGCCCAAGAAGACATTCTATTTCATTATGTTAAACTAAATGTTGAAAATTTTACAATAAGATAAAAACCTAAAATCTTGAATTTCAAAAAAATTGTAGCTTACAGAGAAAAACTAATGTCAGGTTTGAGATCAGCACACTCAAATTAGGTAAGAACAAGTGTTTTTGTGGATGCAACAAAAATTTTGTTTTCCAGTATTATCAGATAGTGGTTTCCATGTGCCAGACATCAGAATTATATAATTTTAATTTCCCTACAGTTGTATTTCTAACATGGCACTAATTTCAACCTGCCTTGTGGGATTTGCTGTTATTTTAACAAGATTCTATTATTTTATTATTACCTTACCACTAGGTCAGTATGTTTTCACCACTACACTGGAAGCTCTGAGAAAAGAAACCATCTGCTGTTCACCTCTATATCCCCATGCTAGTACGTACAAGGCACTGGACAAATGCTTGCTGAATGAATAAACTGTGCTTTATTCATCTTGAAATTCTCTTGGTATTGTTATTAAGGCAATCACGAGCTTAAGGGCATCATATAAGCTCAGAATGGATGAAGGGCAATTTCTGCCACTTTTTCTTCCACAAGTAAATAATTACAAGTCATGTATATAAAGGCTTTGGATTTATTAACTACCAACTAAGGCTACCACCCCCTCATCCAGTGCTTCCCTCACCCTCCCCACCCCATTATTGTCAAGGGGTCATGAGGGGAGCAAAGGTGAGTCTGTGGTTAACCTTCCTGACTTGCCCCCCAACCCCAAGGACAACCAGGCTTCTAACTTCATGTCCAAGATCATCTCCATTGGATGGTTTGTCCTTCTCCATCAAACTGGGTTTTATACCTCAAACCTTGCCAAGGTAACAAATAAGGAAGTTGTAGGGACATAATAAATATACATCACAAATTTTATAAACACTTTTTCAGAATAAGAAAGTTCAAACAGCCTGACCAGGTGGTGGCGCAATGGATAGAGCATCGGACTGGGATGCGGAAGGACCCAGGTTCGAGACCCCGAGGTCGCCAGCTTGAGCGCGGGCTCATCTGGCTTGAGCAAAGAGCTCACCAGCTTGGACCCAAGGTCGCTGGCTCCAGCAGGGGGTTACTCGGTCTGCTGAAGGCCCGCGGTCAAGGCACATATGAGAAAGCAATCAATGAACAACTAAGAAGTCACAACACGCAACGAGAAACTGATGATTGATGCTTCTCATCTCTCTCCGTTCCTGTCTGTCTGTCCCTGTCTACCTCTGCCTCTGTAAAAAAAAAAAAATAATAATAATAATAATAATAATAAAAATAATAATAATAAAAAAAAAAAAAGAAAGTTCAAACATTTGGAAAGGGTGTGTCAAGAGTGACTCATTACAAATAGCAATAATAAATAAGGCAATTAGTAGGAAAGAGAGCACCACCAAAACGGAGCAGTCTCGTGGCAATTTGAATTTAAATTCCTTGATCCACTTCATTCTGGACAAATGTGGTTCTTTGTAACCTTCAGAAACCTACTTAACCCCAATAGGAAGCAAATGATCCTAAGAGAAGGTAGTGCCTCTCCTAGCTTTCTTGAGTTTCCTTCCTCATTGTCTTAAGTAGCATTGATTTTCTTTCTATCTGCAATTCATGCTGAATATGGGTTCTTGCCCTGAGCTTATCTTTTCCCTCCTTAATGACATTTGAGGAAACACAACAGGTTACTTTTCTGTGCAAAATTGTGCCCTGATGGCTACAGGAGGCATATTTCTTGTACAGTAGCGAATCCTGCAAGTACTCTGTAGTCCAGAGGGTTGATGAATGGGACAAAGGAGGTAGTAACCTGGGTTCAGATGAAGATGTACTGGAGATGTATTTGTACAGTGGCCATGTGTGTCTTAGGAATACACTGGAAAGGTGAGGAAGAGGGAGACTGCAGAAGATAATTTCTCAGCTCTAGGCTAAAGACCCAGTGCTCTGAGAGCCCCTGGCGATCACTGTCATGGCAGCTCTCATCTCCATAGTGCCAACAAACATAGTTAGTGCCCAAGGCAAGGATGTTTCCCCCTTGCCTCTCAGCGTGGCATGCTAAACCTAGGGGGCAGGAAAAGTGCTAAAAAGACCTAGGCAACCAAATATCCAGAAAAAATCTTCAAGTGAAAAATGAAGGCCTCAGTCTGGCATTATTCCACTGGTTAAAAGCACGCACACATATACCAGAGCTTAAGAGATCAAAAGAAAATATAACAAAATGTTTACCCTGTTTGTTCTCCCATCAGAGGACACTTTGGATTTTTTTTATCTTATTTTTATAGTTTCATATTTTCTACAATAGATGTATTATTTTTGAAATAAGAAAAAATATATTAAAAAAGATCTTCCTTTAACTAGCAATTCTTTCCCACTGACAAAGATTTCCATGACAATCTATCTGTGATGGGCAGAGGGGACTATAGGGTTAACAAGGTGCTTCAATAGGAAGGGAAGAATGTAGAGCCTTTGTTTTCAGGGCTTTTTGGGCCTTTTGTACTTTTTCTTTTCTCTTCTTAGAAATGTGAGAGTGACCTCCTGCCCAGAGAAATGACCTTGGATTTAAATTTGAAATACTAGCACATTCTAAACGCCTGAAAGGGGGCATTGCATTCAAGAATGGGGGTGAAGTGTCTCTCTGTTCTTTGTTGACACATGATGCATCCATCAGATCACTTGCCAGAAACGGGTTGTTGAATCTGTCTACCTCTCCCAGCTGCAAAAAGCATTTCTTGTACCTTTCCTCTGTCCTCCAGCTGAGTGCAGCTCGTCTTCCAAGGTGGGACCCTGAGTGCCAGCAAGAGCAGGCAGGTCAGCATGTGGGGAAAATTCACCCTTTTATTTTGTTGCTTCCTTTTGCAGCATCTGTTAGGATGGTTGTTGATGAACCCCTCTACCCAGAGGGTCTATGTTTTCACTTGTTTGCTTGGCTGTCAGAGACAAAAAGGAATTCGCTCCTCTAAAGGTTTATTGTGTTATTTTTTTGTCTGTCCTGTATCTTCAATAATATAGCAAGATTTCTTAACCCTCATGAAATGACATAATGTCTGAAATTTCCTTAAAATATTCTACTAAAGATGAAAAGGCTAGGGGGAAGAATTTTGGCAACTAAAAGACTCTCCCTACAGGATCCTGCAAACAACTGGAGACCCTCACTTCTCTATGAAAAAGAGAAGGTAAAACAACATCTCTTTTATTAATCCCCTTCAAATAATTCTTTTTAAATTTCTTCTCTTTTATAGACTGAGCAGGACAGTGGCTGCAGCAAGCACCCTATACAATGTCTGTATACTTACCAAGCATACATTGCAGCATTGGCTTGTTAGCCAAAATTCATAGACGTCAGGAGAGGCATGTCAACATTTTTCTCTGTCATATATGCACATTATTAATTTTTCTCTCAAAAGAGTAAAACTTCTTCACAGATAGCTCACTACTTAGTCTAACTGCCATTAGTGGAATATAATAGACTTCTCATATTTTTGAGAATTCCAACACCAATGTTGTCCTTGGTATTTATATGGAAGATACGATGAAAATTGAAAGCAGAGAATGCCAAAGGCCTTTGAGAGAGATACCCCAAGCTTAATTATGGAAATAAGATCTTACTGTGTAAAGACAAAGAGAGGTATAGGATATTGGATAAAATATCTGTCTTCAGTCTCACAACAAATGACACAATTGATTTATTCCCACAGAAAAAACAAAAACCTGACCCTACTAAGAGCATATGGGTTGGAAAGGCACAACTTCCTTTAATCTTTACATAATCTTCAGTCTCAATACACTAAGCAATTTTTTTACTAGAACATTTAAAACTGTGGTACTTCAATACATAATCAATCAATCCTTTTAGTCTCCCAAATAATATATACTGAACTACTTTTTTACATTGCAAAATGATAAACAAATATAAGCCATCATGATGATTAAGTTGGCATTTCATTTATTTATTTACTTACTTACTTACTTACTTACTTACTGTGGTCCATCCCAACAATGAAATGTTATTTAATACTATAAAGAAGCAAGCTACCCAGCCATGGAAGATCCTTAAGCACATTTCTTTCTTTTCTTCTTCTTTTTTTTTTTTTTTTTTTTTTTTTGTGTGTGTGTGTGTGTGTGTGAGAGAGAGAGGGGGGGGGGAGACAGACACAAACAGGGTCAGACAGACAGGAAAGGAGATGAGTAGCATCAACTCATAGTTGCGGCACTTTTAGTTGTTCATTAATTGCTTTCTCATATGTGCCTAGACTGGGGGTTCAGTTGAGCCAGCAACCCCTTGCTCAATTCAGCGACCTTAGGTTCTAGCCAGCAACCACGTTCAAGCCAGTGACCCCACGCTCAAGCTGGATAAGCCTGCACTCAAGCTGGTGACCTTAGGGTTTCAAATCTGGGTCCTCCACTTCCCAGGCTGACGCTCTATCCATTGGGCCACCACCCTTCAGGCTTAAGCACATTTCTAAAAGAAAAAAGCCAGTATGAAAAGACTGCGTGCTGTATTATGCCAATTACATAACATTCTCTAAAAGGCAAAACTATGTAGATGGTAAAAAGAGCAATACTTTCCAGGTTTAAGGAGAAGGGAGAAATGTACCAGTACAGCACAGAGGAATTTTCAGCCAGTGAAACTTTCCCATATGGCATTTAATTTTTTTATGGATTTAAGCTCTTTGCTATGATCAACATAAACATTCTCTGTGGAGAACTCCATTTTCCCTTGTCTCTTTGTTAATATGCTGGCACTAAGAACTGCTAAGGAAAAAACAGATGTAAGTTTTATGTCCTATACTTGCCACAGTATAGTAGTGAAACTAGGAGGGAAATGGGTCAAATCAATGCCAAGAACTACCTTAGCTCTGTCTACCTGAACCTCAAGACTGAATAGGTGCACAGCCTTCTGTGATACTCTCCCTAAAGAGCGTTTTTCTTTCAGAAATTGGGTCATTCAGTCAGTTAGGAACTGACTTGAGCACCTACCACACAGAACTGGGAGGTAGCAGGTGCGGAGAAGTGGTAAGGCAGAATGGATGCCAGGGTAGATTCCCATAGAGGAAGCTTACAGCAATAAGGACGCAAAGAGCAAGAACGAACAGTGTATGAGGGCAAGGTAGAGCATCCGAGAGCTGCAGTCAAGTTACCTCAGATCCAGACAAAGTCCCTGAAAGGCACTTCCTCCTTATTGCCCCAGAATCTTAGAAAAAAAATCATAAAACGGTAGAGTCAAAGCCTCCATCGATGCAAACATTCCCCTAACAACATCTTTGTCTTTTGATCGAGTTACTTCCCTGGGTGACAGTTCACAATATGAGAGTGGCTTATTCCACTCCTCTAATGTTCAATGAATGCAAAAGTACTTTGTAGTGGAAAAGATTTAAACAGGTGTCCACTGCTATGATTATTGAGAAAGCTTTTCTTCATGAAGACTGTTTATCCTCCATCCATTCCAGGCTAGGACTAAAATTAAGGTTGTAATCACAATAGATGACTAGTATTTATCTAGCTCCACCTCTCATCAAAGAATTTTAGCCCCTATTTAATTATTCAGAACAACACATAAAGTATTTCATGTTAGCTTGAACATAGAACAATCCAGGATTCGAAAGAGTTGGAGACTTCTCTCAGTGCAGTCTGTTAGCTGAGGTGCGGCACCAGCCAGAACTCTTCCCCTGCGCTCTGCGCTCTGCAGGTGTCCACGCTCCTTTCTGAAGGTTACTGAGAAATGGTCTCAACAGCTGCCACTGTCCCACAGGGGGCCTGGCTCCGTCCTGACTCCTCCCTCTTCATTCTCTTCCCTGGTTCTGGGGGTGGTCCAGCAGCTCCTTCATAAAAGGGGCTCTTAGCAATCTTGAACAGCACTTGATGCCACGTGAACTACAAAGCAGGAGCAGCTTGTGTTCCTCGAAGTGTGAACAGAAACTTGAAAGAGACACTACTTTGAGTTTTGTCTCCTTCTTTCCTCCTTTCAAGTAAGGATTCTTACATAAATCCTTGGAAAAAGCAGTCAAAACATCTTCTGAAGTAGCCCTCTCCCATGGTCCTTTTGTTTCTAATCCAAGTTCTGTCCCCAAAGTGTGCCCCAAAAGATGAGCTTCCACCCATGAGCTTCATCCCTCCTACCAGCACACTGAGTGGAGATGTTCCATGGAGCTCCCGGCTCCGGAGTAAAACCACCACGGACCAGCAATGCTCAATGCCCACCCTTTCTTCCCTCAGTTCTCTGTTCAGGGAACAATTTCGGACGCTAGAATTTTGGCAACACAGTTAAAGGGAATAAAAGGCTCAAAACAACTGTAAACAAGTTGGTGATAATTATAACATGATTGCTACATGATGTGCCGATAAAATCCCTCTCAGATACTGCACTATTCATTTGGTCCCTTGCAGTGTTATAACGCTATTTGAGCAGAACCTTTTTCTGCCCTAAGAGTTCCTCTATAGACTAAAATTCAGAACTCTGGCATGTTTCAGCACACATGTGATGACTTTGGATGTCACATTATACATATCATACTCTTAGCGACACTTTTGATTTAACGTTCCAACCATGAGATACAGAGGTAAGAGTAGAGTTTTAGATTAGGGGAAAAAAAAAAACTTTACAGATTGATCAAAAATTAGCAAACCCCAAAACTAAAAGCAACATGAAACAATGTAACCTTTTGGGTCTGGGTTGGTGGCTGTACATTGAAAGGAACCACTCAGTAACTTTCACTGACCATTCTTAGTGGAATAGATACTAAGACAACACATGGACACACACACACACACACACACCCCTAACAAATTAGTAGCATTTAATTGTTGGGATAAGTGTGGCTATTCTGAGACAACTGCATACATATTGTGAAATAAAACAAATTAGTAATTTACTAGTGTCACTGAAAATTGATTTTTAGCATTAGGAAAAGAAATATAGGTGTCAGATCAATATGGATAAGTTAAAATTCTGAAGTTCTGAATATAAATCAAAAGAACCTATTTAACTCCATGATCTATTTTATCTTAAAGACAATGTACATATTTCTTAGCTCTGAATAATGAAAAAAGCCTGGAAACAATGACCGATCCACTAGCCTCCCTAGAACTGAAATCGGGCTTTCCAAACACTAGTTGCCTCTGGAAGGAACCAGGGTTTCTCAGATAAAGATGAGCTCAGTGTGATGCAGGAGCTACACATGGGCGGTCACACCATCTGCCAGGCCAGAGAGCAAGGAAGTTACCAATGGCTTCTCAGTCCACACCAAATACATACAGTAGCCAACCTGAAGGGGCTTTCACTGGCCAAAGTGAGAAAAATTTAGCAACACTAACATTAACAGCTGCAGTGGATGAAAACACATTGAATATATTTAAATAAACATGTGCATAATAATACTAAAAAAGGAAAGAGGGAAGACCTAATTGGTCACCATTGGCAGGTGCTAAAGAACTAACTCACCATTTTGAAAATTATTAAACAAAAGCAAAGAATCAAGATTTTGCTTTACAAATTGTATCACAGGTAGCCAGTACATGAGGGAAAAAATCATTAGAGAATTATTCTACCAGTAAATGAGGATGAAAGGATAAAATTAGAATACTGCCCCCTAGATCCATAATAAATTAATTAATGGATCTAGGCAATAATCATGATTATTATCCTCCAAAGGGAGATGAGCTGATAATATGTGTGTAATAAAGGAAATATATAATATCTAGGATATATTTCTGTTCAGAAGAGCAATCTGAATATGATCAAGTTTCTAGATCTAAACATCAAGTAAAATACAAGAGTAGAAAAGCACGTTAAACAGTACCACAGGATTCAATCATCAAGATCTAGAATATAAAAAACTTTACAGGACAATTCTGTTTCATCAACAAATACATTACAAGGAAAATAAGAGGGAGAAACTTTGCAGTCTGAGGAGAATTGAGAACCAATGACAATTTAATGCTTTACTTGACTTCCATTCAAAGTATAATGAAAGTATGGCACTATTGTAAAAGTTTTATATTAAAAATTAATATCTGTTACCCTGGCCAAATAGCTCAGGTTAGAGCATAGTCCCGATACACCAAGGTTGCAAGTTCAATCCCCAGTCAGGGAACATACAAGAATAAACCCAGTGAAGGCATAAATAAGTAGAACAACAAATCCATGTTTCTCTCTCTTCCTTTCTCTCTCTAAAATCAATTTTAAAAAATTTTAAATTATTAATGTTTGAGCTATAAAAACGGTATTATTGTTATGTTTTTAAAACTGCCTTTATGGACATGGTAGGTTAGATCAGTGGTAGATCATTGGCCTAGCATGTAGAAGTCCAAGGTTCAATACCCAGCCAGGGAACACAGGAGAAGCAACCATCTACTTCTCCACCCCTCTCAATCCCCAAACCCCTTCTCTCTCTCTTTCCCATCCACATCCATGGCTCAAATGGTTTGAGCAAGTTGGCCTCAGGTGTTAAAATGGCTCAGTTGCTGAGCAATGGAGCAATGTCCCAGGTGGGCAGAGCATTGACCCATAGGGTGCTTGCCAGGTGGACCCCGGTCAGGGAACACGTGGAGTCTGTCTCTCTGCCTCTCTACTCTCACTTAATTTAAGAAAAGGAAAAAAATGTCTTTATCTTTCAGAAATAGGTGTTGAAGTGATAGGATGTTTAAGATACAATTTCAAATAATTTGGAACTAGTGAAGAAGAATAAATAAAATATGATTGGTATTAGTTGATAATTTTTTAATCTGAGTAATAGATACAAAGAGAACTTGCTATTCTATTCTAATTTTGATTATACTTGATATATTTCAGAGTAAGTTTTAAAAAATGTATATATATTTTGAGGTTGAGTAAAAGTAGCTCTTATAATATCACATGCCAAAATAATTTCATATGAATTAAATAGTTAAATGTTTACCAAGGGTATCATACAAAACATGAACACCATATAGATATTTTTGTCTTGATAGTAATAAAATTTTCATCTTAAAAGCAATGAAATAAATCTCAAAGAAAAACATATTAACTACATAAAAGTTTGAAGTTTTGAAATTCATATATCTTTAAGAGTAAAAGTTTGGAAAAATATTTCTACACACTATGACAAATTGTGGTTATTATTATTCCTTTATAAAAATGTTTAAGCCTGACCAGGCAGTGGCACAGTGGGCAGAGCATCGAACTGGGATGCCAAGGACCCACGTTCGAGACCCCGAGGTCGCCAGCTTGAGCGTGGGCTCATCTGGTTTGAGCAAAAACTCACCAGCTTGGACCCAAGGTCGCTGGCTCCAGCAAGGGGTTACTCGTTCTGCTGAAGGCTCATGGTCAAGGCACATATGAGAAAGCAATCAATGAACAACTAAGGTGTCGCAGTGCGCAACGAAAAACTAATAATTGATGCTTCCCATCTCTTTGTTCCTGTCTGTCTGTCTCTCTGTCTCTATAAAATAAATAAATAAATAAATAAATAAATAAATAAATAAAATAAAAATGTTTAAGAAAAACACAAGGATCTCAAGGAAAATGGGTATAAAAAAATTTACAAAGCAGAAAACAGAAATAGCTAATATAGAGTGTGTCCATAAAGTCATGGTGCACTTTTGACCAGTCACAGGAAAGCAACAAAAGACGACAAAAATGTGAAATCTGCACCAAATAAAAGGAAAACCCTCCCAGTTTCTGTAGGATGATGTGGCAGCATGTGCGCATGCACAGATGATGACATATCATCATGTATACAGCAGAGCAGCCCACGGCCATGCCAGTTGAGATGTGGACGGTACAGAGGAAAGTTTAGTGTGTTCTATGGCTCGCTAAACTCGAATCCATGACCAAAGTGCAACGTGAATATCGGTGCGTTTATAACGAAGCGTCACCACATAGGAATAACATTACTCGGTGGGATAAGCAGTTGAAGGAAACCCGCAGTTTGGTGGAGAAACCCCGTTCTGGTAGGCCATCAGTCAGTGATGAGTCTGTAGAGGCTATACGGGATAGCTACCTAAGGAGCCCTAAAAGATCTGTGCGTGAGCCCACATGGAACTGCACTGAATAGGTATGAAACTGGGAAAGTTTTCCTTTTATCTGGTGCAGATTTCACATTTCTATCATCTTTTGTTGCTTTCTTGTGACCAGTCAAAAGTGCACCATGACTTGACAAACACACTGTACTTATCAAATTAATCTCATGAGTAATTATAGAAATACAAATTAAAACAGAATTTCTAGTTCACAAATTTTAAAATTTATAATATTTAAAACTGGCTTGAATATTTTATATAGGCATTACAATAAACTGTTGTTGAAAATGAAAATGAATACAAATATTCTATAGGGTAATTTTGGCAATATGGATTAAGCAACATTAGGAAAAAAGTTCATACCTTCTGAGGCCATTATTCTACGTCCAATAAATCAAGGAAAGTGCAATAGATTGTATGCAAAAATGGCTGCAGTAGCCATGGTCTTCCAGCTACTCAGGCCTCTTCTCATTTAGGTGATTTGCTTCTCCTCCCATCAGAAGGTGGAGTTTATTTCTCCAGCCATTGAACCTGGCTTTGGTCATGACTTTTGCTCTGGTCAGCTGGACTAGAGAAAATGTGACATGACTAAGACTCATGAGTGACTTGTGAATGGGTGTTTCCCTCTCCTGCTGTTGGGGGCCCTGCTGCTACCATAAATAAGCCTGGGCTAGCCTCTTGGAGAATGAGAGGCCAGATGGGGAGAGGCCCAATCATCCCATTGTCCCAGACATTGGTGTTATGTCATCTAGACCACCCAGCCCCAACAGGGGAGGAACCATCGAATTGGTCTTATCAGTGGACAGCAGCAGACATAGCATGATTGTACATGGTGGAGACCAGAGCAGGAAGAGTCTGTTTCTGAGCAGTTATGAGACTAATGCACAACAGACAAAAAGATTCTGGCAACCTATAGAATCATGAAAAAAATAAATGCTTGTTATTTTAAGCCAGTTGTAGTCAACCTGGTCCCTACCGCCCACTAGTGGGCATTCCAGCTTTCATGGTGGGTGGTAGTAGAGCAATCAAAGTATAAATAAAAAGATAGATTTAATTATAGTAAGTTGTTTTATAAAAATTTATTCTGCCAAACTTAGCAAAAATCCGACATAAAGTACTTGGTAAGTAATTATTATTATATGCTTTAACTTGCTGTAACTCTGCTTTATAAATTTTATAAAGTAAAGTTACTTCCCTACTTTATAAATCACCATTACTGTGGAACCGGTGGGTGGTTAGAAAATTTTACTACTAACAGAGATACAAAAGTGGGCAGTAGGTATAAAAAGGTTGACTACCCCTGTTTTAAGCCATTAAGTTTGAAGTGGTTTCTTAATAAAACCTGAATTACTAGAAGCAATCAGAAAAAGGAATAATTGTATATGTACAAAGATGTTCATTTTAATATCATTTATATTAATAAACTAGAAGCTATCTAAACACTCAAGAAGAAAAAAATGCTTAATCATAATAACAGCTACAGACTTAAAGATGATAAAATCATTAAAAACCATAATTTCAAAATATAATGATATTGAGCCCTGGCCAGTTGGCTCAGCGGTAGAGCGTCGGCCTAGCGTGCGGAGGACCCGGGTTCGATTCCGGCCAGGGCACACAGGAGAAGCGCCCATTTGCTTCTCCACCCCTCTGCCGCGCTTTCCTCTCTGTCTCTCTCTTCCCCTCCCGCAGCCAAGGCTCCATTGGAGCAAAGATGGCCCGGGCGCTGGGGATGGCTCTGTGGCCTCTGCCTCAGGCGCTAGAGTGGCTCTGGTCGCAACATGGCGACGCCCAGGATGGGCAGAGCATCGCCCCCTGGTGGGCAGAGCATCGCCCCTGGTGGGCGTGCCAGGTGGATCCCGGTCGGGCGCATGCGGGAGTCTGTCTGACTGTCTCTCCCTGTTTCCAGCTTCAGAAAAATGAAAAAAAAAAAATATATATATATAACGATATTATGTCATTGATAATTTTATCAATGATGTGAAACTTAATGATATTAAAATGTTTCCGATGGAAAATTAAATTTAAAAAGCAGGTTATAGAATTACTTGTAAAATATGATGTTCAATTATGCAAATGTGTGTGCATGCTGTATCACAGAGAGATATTTGACCTAAAGACTTAATTTAAAAGCTGCTGTCTTAACATCTGCACGCGGGGTCTCACTGTATCTCTAGGGAAACACTTCCTGGCTCCTGTGTGGTCCCCTGCAGTTATGCAATGTAAAGCAAGAGTGAGCATGTAAACATGTTGAAGCAATCTGCACGCAGAAGGTCCTGACTGAGGTGTTCTGTTGCGTAAATGTAAAACAGCAGCACTTGAAAATCACATCTCTGAAGATCAATTCCTTTAGAGAATGTTTCTTCTCTAAGCTTGGACTTCGACAGTCACATACATTCAAATCATTGCTTGTTCTTACAAAGATGTGATGTTACTTCCATGAGCAGGATTTTTTTGCAGAAGGTGAAGCTCACAGATGGAAAGGTATGATCTTCACATGACATGGAAAAGCTCTGGAAATCAAGGTCCATGTTGGGCTTACTGTGGTAATAACCTAGACTTTGGGAAATGTTACCTTAAACTAGTATGAGGGAATGAATCATCAGTCCCCATGGCCAGACAGACCACCCCCTGTGGGTGGAGTTGGAAATGGAAGTTCCTACTTTCAATTACTCTGTTAAAAGGGTTAACATTTGGGCAGTCAGTGAAAAGGGAGGTAGGCAATCTTCGACCCTACTAAATTGGGGTGGGGGGTTTTCCATTTCCTTTGAGGTTACAGCCAGTTCAACTTTACATGTGGGCACTTCTAGAAGCAGTTTTAAGTTATTTTCTGTGTTATTCTCTTCTATATCCCTTAAACATCAGTAAATTCTTCTGAAAAAACTCAGCCTGTTCTCCGCTCTGCACTGGGAAGTTATGGAATTAAAGGGGAAGACCAAGAGGTAAGCAGTGTCCAGTCCTGAAGACGGAATGGGGATCACCAGGGCAGGAACCATCCAACTGGCATCAGCGGGCAGAAGCAGACGCAGCGTGTTTGCACACGGTGGAGGCCAGAGTCCGGTCCTGAAGACGGAGTGGGGATCACCAGGGCAGGAACCATCGAACTGGCATTGGCGGGCAGAAGCAGACGCAGCATGTTTGCACACGGTGGAGGCCAGAGTCCGGTCCTGAAGACGGAGTGGGGATCACCAGGGCAGGCACCATCGAACTGGCATCGGCGGGCAGAAGCAGACGCAGCGTGTTTGCACACGGTGGAGGCCAGAGCAGGTACGAGTCTCTTTTTGAGCATTCGTGAGACTGAGCCTCTGAAACACACTCAGAGCTACTGACGAACACTTTCTGGCAACTTTACTGCTCACAAAAATTAGAGGATATTTCAAAATGAATATGAAGCTATAAGATATCCCCTAATTTTTGTGAGCAGTATAATTTGTTGGAACACAAGCTAATATAATTGAACATTAAAAACAAAGGGTAAGGAAAACTATTAAGGTGACCTTATTTTGTCGCTTTGGGCAAATAAGGGCACCTTGGCTTAACAGTTAATATCTAAATATATACATGTCTGTGTAGGAAAGAAAAAAAGAGAAAGACATGCAGCAAAATGTGAACAGACTGGGTCGCTGCTTGCCATGGGATTGTTAGAAGTTCCTCTTTTCTTTTGTATACTTTCCACATTTTTTGTAAAATTTCTACCATAATAACCAGAACAAATGTTGCTTTTTCAAACTCAGCAAATGACCTTCTTTTAGGGTAACACTGTAGATGTCTGAAAGACTGACATTCCCCAGAACTCTTCTGCCTTCTTCTATTTCAAAGATTGTAAGATTGTCCATCTGCCCCTGGGTACTCTTCATGTTGTACCCCCAGCGACATCTTTTCTCTTTCACATTCCTTTAATCTCTTTCAAATTCTCTTTTCCTTGCCACCACCCATAGGTCCTTCCAAGAAACTTATGTTTTAATAGAGGTCTAAGTTAAGGCAATGCAACTATAATCAGTGAGGACCCAATCAATAGCCAAAACACAAGGAAGGTATTTTGCGTTATTTGGCTTCTCCTGAGAACTAAGAAGTCCTTTCATCCACACAGCCCCTAGATATAACAGAATTTTCTTTTTATACTTTATATTTATAAAGCTAGATTCTCTGAACCTTTCTTGGAGGACTTCAAAGGGCTTGATGGGTGGCTCCGAGGAGAACCGTCTTCCTCACTACTCCTTCTGCCTGGGGCCACTGTAGCATCAACAGACAGAGACACCCAACTCACATCTGGGAAGCCTGGCAGCACAGGCTGGCCCAGAGCACCTCGCCTTTTTCTTTCTTTTCTTTTCTTTTTTTTTTTTTTTTTTTTTTTTATTTTTCTGAAGTTGGAAACGGGGAGGCAGTCAGACAGACTCCTGCATGCGCCCAACCGGGATCCATCCGGCACGCTCACCAGGGGGCAATGTTCTGCCCATCTGGGGCATTGCTCTATTGTATCCAGAGCCATTCTAGCGCCTAAGGCAGAGGCCACAGAGCCCTTCTCAGCGCCCGGGCCAACTTTGCTCCAATGGAGCCTTGGCTGCGGGAGGGGAAGAGAGAGACAGAGAGGAAGGAGAGGGGGAGGGGTGGAGAGGCAGATGGGCGCCTCTCCTGTGTGCCCTGGCCAGGAATCAAACCCGGGACTCCTGTACGCCAGGCCGACGCTCTAGCACTGAGCCAACCGGCCAGGGCCAAGAATGGAAACACCTCGCCTTTTTCATCAGAACTCTCTGCAAAAGGAAGTGATTGAAGTCCCTGAATCCTAACAGACACTAAGGAGTTCATCCTTCATTTTCTCTGTCATAAAGCCAGTATGTAAATATACTAGTGAACTTGGGGAAGATAAGGCAAAAAGTGGAGGGAAGGGTGCAGACAGGGGAAGTCATGTTCCTGAAGACAAACTGTCTATTCATAACTTGACCAAGGAGAAAGCTACCAAGGATACAGCACTGACACCACCACTCCCCCTTCCTGTGCAAATAGCAGCGGCGTCAGTCAACCAGGGTGCTCTCTCTCCCCAAACTCAGGGCAGCCTCGTGGCTTTTCTCAACACAGTACTAAGGGCAGCAGGGCTGGCCCTGGCTAGTAGCTCAGTTGGTTAGAGCACTATCCTGATACACTAGGGTTGCAGGTCCATCACTGGTTAGGGCACATACAAAACTCAACCAATATATGCATAAATAAGTGGAACAATATATCAATGTTTTCTTTCTCTCTTTCTCTTCCTCCCTTTCTCACTCACTAAAATCAATTGAGTGGATGGATGGATGGATGGATGGATGAACATAGACAGCCAGTGCCAACTGACTGGAGTGCCATGGCCAGCCTAAGGTACACATTCTCCTCCCTCTGTAGTGTACCATCAAATAAGATGTCTCAAGAGCCAGAAATACAAGCAGGAGGAAGTATATTATTGCAGGAAGAAGGGTAGTATGCCCAATATCAGGCTCAGGCACAAAGCAGAATGGAAGAAAGTATACCACAAGAGAGGAACCAGGTTAACTTTCAGGAAGCGGATAATGAAAGCCAAGTAGTCTGCATCTCATAAACCCAGGTAATCCACATTCTGATCCTGAGAGATGGATAGTATCAACTTCATTTTATAGATGAATAAACTGAAGTTCAGAAAGTTTATGTCACAATAAGGAAGCAGAGCTGGGCAGCTTTTGAATTCAAGTCAGTCTGATTAGAAAACTCATCTACTTTCAATGACACTAAATAGCAGGCATCTGAAAGATAAATATACCATCGCTCATGAGTAGATCTATTTTACCCCAAATCACATAATCTCAAAAGAACTACTCTGTCTAGGGCTGAAGATAAGAGATCACTGGGTTGTTCAGCACTCAAAAGTGTCTTACTTCTTACTGAGCAAAGAATAGTTAATCCTTCAGACAAAAACTTATCTCTGTACATGGTTAGATGGAGATTTTTACCAGCCATTTCAGTCTTACTTTAATCTCTGTGTAGCTCCTTTCCAGCTATTATCTGTTAAGCTTCTCTCTTGCTTGCTGGATATTTCGTACCAGAAGTAACAGAATGCAGAGCTAGGGGTTGCATACTATCCCTTTGGTTTCCATTTAAATTTACAGCTTGCCAGTATGAAAAGAGTCCCCGGATGCTAACTAAGGTGGTGATTATACTTTCCATCAATTAGTTTGCATTTTGACACAATGTTCATGACCCCCCTTCTCCTCCTTCATAACAAAGGGCTGCTTAACTCAACACGTACATACATGCATGCTTTCTCCCAGGCATTTTTACTGAGTTACAGAGTACGTGTCACCCACATGTGCCTGCCACAATATATTAATTGGGCTGAAAAAGTGACCAGAAACATATTTACACTAGTAAATTCTCACCACAGAGACCACTTTTTCACTACAGTACTATTTTTTTCACCACCCCACTCTAGGATTAATTATCCTGTTGCCATGTAACATTCCTCTCAACCCTTAAATTTTCAAGCTAGGAAATCTTTGTTTGATAGTTTTCCAAAGAAAATCACTTTTATGGAATATTCATTTCTGAATAGAGAAACCCTCTGTGTACTTTTTAGATGATTATGATAACCAGGAACAAGAAGCTAGAAGTGGTACAGACATAGGGTTGCTAGACAAAATAGAGGGTGCCCTGTTATATTTGAATTTCAGATAAACAATGACTTTTTTAAAGTCTAAGAATGTCCCATGCAATATGCGAACATATACTAAAAAAAATTAGTCATTGTGTATCTGTAATTCAGGTTCAACTAACAGGCCATATTTTGATTTACTATATCTGGCAACCCTATGCAAGTGGAAAAAGCATAGGGAAAAAGAAGGGCAAGATTCACAGACATTACAAATACTTGGTCATAAAAGTGCAATCTGGGCCCTGGCCAGTTGGTTCAGCAGTAGAACATCTGCTTGGCATGTGGAAGTCCTAGGTTCAATTCCTGGTCAGGGCACACAGTAGAAGCGACCATCTGCTTCTCCACCCCTCTCTGTACCCTTCCTGCAGCCATGGCTCAATTGATTCAAGTAAGTTAGCCCAGGGAGCTGAGGATGGCTCCATGAAGCCTCCAGGCTCAAGCACTAAAAATAGCTAAGGTGCCAAAAACAGCCCTAAATGTGCAGGCATCACCAGTAGGGGGCTTGCCTGGTTGATCCTCATGGAGGTGCATGTGGCAGTCTGTCTCTCTGTCTCTCCTCCTCTCACTTAAAAGAAAAAAAGAGTATGATCTGCTAGAACAAATGCTCTAAATAGGCTAACCAAACTGCCTACTTCTGCTGTATGCATTGTGATAATTTCAAAGTAAATGGAAAAAAGGGATTCTGGAAAATGAACGAACATACTTCAAAGGCCATAAAGGTTACTGGGCTTTTTCTAGGAGAACCTTTTCATGAGATTCTAGAGATCCCCAGTCATAAGACCATCAGTCTGCCAGGATATCCAACATAGAAATGAGACTGTCCCATAATATGGGAGATAAAGGGAAATACTCTTCCTGATTGAAAATGAAGATTTATAACCACTTATGCATCTCATAACAATTTCTCTAAGTTTACCTTAATTTTTTTTTCTATTTTTCTGAAGCTGGAAACGGGGAGAGACAGTCAGACAGACTCCCGCATGTGCCCGACCGGGATCCACCCGGCACGCCCACCAGGGGGCGACGCTCTGCCCACCAGGGGGCGATGCTCTGCCCCTCCGGGGTGTTGGTTTGTTGTTACCAGAGCCACTCTAGCGCCTGGGACAGAGGCCAAGGAGCCATCCCCAGCGCCCGGGCCATCTTTGCTCCAATGGAGCCTCAGCTGCGGGAGGGGAAGAGAGAGACAGAGAGGAAGGAGAGGGGGAGGGGTGGAGAGGCAGATGGGCGCTTCTCCTGTGTGCCCTGGCCGGGAATCGAACCCGGGACTTCTGCACGCCAGGCCGACGCTCTATCACTGAGCCAACCGGCCAAGGCCTACCTTCATTTTTTTTAATAGAACCGGATATAGTACTCTAACATGTCCTCATAATCACTAAAGACAAATGCTTTAATTAAATTATCAATAAATTCATTGAAGGCTACTAAATGCACATACAGTATTATGCTTACAATTAAGGTAATAAAATGAAAAAGATAGTCTAAACCCAAGAAAGACAATGAGAAAGACACAAATAACGATGATGGGCAGCACAAAATACACATTGCCTAAAAAGCATGAATGAAGTACTAAGTGAGCAGCCAGCTGGAGGTGGGAATGGGCCAATGAAATCTGAGCTTAACCTTGAAGGAAGGGTATGACTTCAATATGCAGGCAGTGAACAGCAGATAGTCCAGTGTTTTGAACAAAGACAGATGATTGAAGCAACATCATGGTTCAAGAAGCACAGAGCAGTGCAGTCAGTGGAGAGTTTAGTAGCAGAGAAAATTGAAGAAGGGGTAGCTAAAAGTCATGTTATAGAGGAATTTCACTGCTAAGAGTATATATTTTGGCAATAAAAAGTTATCGAAGATTTTCAAGGGCAAGAATACTTACAAGATCTGGTTTTAGAAATATTAGCATAGAGAACAATATGAAAGTTAGCCTACAGAGTTTGGAGATCAGGATACTAGCAGAGGAGTATGCTGTCTGTCCAAGAGGCATATTTACACCAAAGAAGAAGCAATAGGAAAGAGAGCCATTAAAGAGGTCTGACAATGGCTTGTCAGGGAAGTAGAACAACATGAAGAAACTGGAGTCACAAAGTCAGAGACAAAAAGAGGCTAGCTGAGAACTGAAAGCTTTCAAGCAGGCCACTCCCAAAATGAGGCAGTTGGATTTTATTTTATTTTTTATTTTTTTGTGTGTGTCTGTATTTTTCTGAAGTTGGAAACGGGGAGGCAGTCAGACAGACTCCTGCATGTACTCGACAGGCATGCCCACCAGGGGGCGATACTCTGCCCATCTGGGGCGTTGCTCTGTTGCAACCAGAGCCATTCTCAGCGCCCAGGCCAACTTTGCTCCAATGGAGCCTTGGCTGCGGGAGGGGAAGAGAGAGACAGAGAGGAAGGAGAGGGGGAGGGGTGGAGAAGCAGATGGGCGCTTCTCTTGTGTGCTCTGGCCAGGAATCGAACCCAGGACTCCTGCACGCCAGGCCGACACTCTACCACTGAGCCAACCGGCCAGGGCCAGAGGCAGTTGGATTTTAAAAGAAAGCATCCTGGATAGAATTTTCAGACAGCAATTTTAGATCTTGGTTAGGGCAGGGTTTGGGTAAAGAGGGAATGGGAGCAGCAGCCCTTTTAAATGCATATCTCACTTAAAAGGAAAAGGGGAAATTCTAGGAGATAAAAAATAAAAACAAACAAAAAAATAATAAAAGAAGGAAGCAGAAAACCAGAGAGAAAAGCAATACTGACTCAGTGACTATGCTGATGGGACAGCTCCATTCCAGGAACCTAGAGCCACTCAGTAAAAGGACACCAAGTCTTCACAAAGTGGAGAGTGGGAACTTTGATGCCCATAAAACCCAAGACCTTTGAAAGACTAGATGTTCCATGAAATGGTGGATTAGAAGAAAAAATTACCCACTTACAAAAGAAGACAACATGAAAATTTATTGGCCAGCTGGCTCAGTGGTAGAGTGTTGTCCCAGGGTGTGGATATTCTGGGTTCAATTGCCGGTGAGGGCACACAGGAGAAGCGACCATCTACTTCTCCACTCCTCCTCCACCTCTCTCTCTCTCTCTCTGTTGAGCCTCCATCTCAGATGCTAAAAATAGCTTGGGTAAGAGCATGACCCCACATGGGCAGAGCATCAGCCCCAGATGGGCAGAGCATTGGCCCCAGATAGGGGTCGCCAGGTGGATCCTGGTCAGGGCACTTGTGGGAGTTTGTCTCTCTATCTCCCTTGGAAAAGAAGGGGGAAAATTTACTGTATCAGCCTCAGCTCGTTAGGAAAATAAAACCTCCCCATTTCCTAGCTATTAGTAGCTAGATAAAAGCTAGGACAAATACTTAATGGGACACACTTAATACTTTAAAAAGTACTTGTTATCTTTTTTTAGTTTAACTGGATGTTCTATATTTTTAATTCCAAAATCTTTCATATGAATCTTTCCCTTCCTCCCTCACAACCAAGAATTTTTAAGTACAGGCCAATTCTACATGAGCTTGGGGCTCAAAATTATTCAAACATTGGGGATTATTAAAACCATAAGCCAAAATACCAACTCAACGTTGTCCTCATTTGGTAGCTGTAAAGCCAGTAGCCACGGCCACCATCACAGCCACCTGGCCCGTGCAGGTTCGCATTTGATTCAGACAGACAGTAATGAAACAATGGAGCCAAGAACAGGTGGGCCATTAGCTTTAATCCTAGCTTGCACCAGGTGGGCAAGAAATACACATAGTGGGAAAACACTTCCCTTTCCATTCAGGGCTCCCAAAACCATTGACTTATCCAAGTTTTCCTAGGATCAAAGGTTTGTACCTCACCAGCCTTATTCACCTCTGTTCCCCATCTCCTTCTCTCTGCACAAACTCTGCACAAACTTGCTTCTTCTTCAGCACTCCACCATCTTGGCTGTTTCTCCTCTCCTCCACGTGGCCTTTCTCTGCTCTCCTCCTTAATGCTAATCTCAGGAACCAAGAGAGAGCAAACTCCTGGTCTACCCCATTTTATAGTGTAGAAATCAAAACCTTTAGTCCAATATACAAACAAGGAAATCTCTGATACAAAGTCACTTATCTAAGGTATAATGGGATTCCTCACGAGAGTGCACCACCCCACATCATGCAACAGTCAAGGGTGTGGGGAAAAGCTTAGTCTTAAAACTAAGCCTTAGGCTATAACGACCCTGCCTGCTTACAGCCTGTCCCTCACACCCAATGCAAACTATAAGCGAGCAAACATATACATCATATTTACAAACTTATTTGACCAACAGTAGCTTCCAAATGTGTATAGCAGAAGCAAATATAAAGGGATAAACACCCACCCAGAGCTCTCAGGATTCCCACAGATAAAGAGCAGCCGGTAGGAATTCTTAATTCAAAATTCTATCTAAGGAAACAGGACAACAAGGAAAGGAATTTGTAGAAATAAAAACCATGGCCTGACCAGGCGGTGGTGCAGTGGATAAAATGTCGAACTGGGATGCAGAGGACCCAGGTTTGAGACCCTGAGGTCGCCAGCTTGAGCGCGGGCTCATCTGGTTTGAGCAAAAAAAAAAAAAAAAAAAGCTCACCAGCTTGGACCCAAGGTTGCTGGCTCCAGCAAGGGGTTACTCGGTCTGCTGAAGGCCCGTGGTTAAGGCACATATGAGAAAGCAATCAATGAACAACTAAGGTGTACGAAAAACTGATTATTGATGCTTCTCATCTCTCTCCATTCCTGTCTGTCTGTCCTATCTATCCCTCTCTCTCTCTCTCTGTCCCTGTAAAAAACAACAACAACAACAAAAAAAACCCATGAAAACAGACTTCCTAGGACCTTCTATAATTTATAAGAGATAAGAAAACATAAATAAACAATCTTGAAAGAGAAACAAATTAGACTTACAGACATTAAAATAGATATTCTAGATATTGAAACATTTGAAATGTAATTGCTGAAATAAAAAATTTAATGGGTTGTTTAAAAAGCAAATTGAACAGAATATGGAAGAGAGAATCAATAAACTGAAAGATTTCTAAGTTTATGAACTGTAACAAATAGAACTAATGAGAAGAAAAGTAAGTTTTACAAAAATTTAAAATAAAATGAGATTTAGCATACATCTAATTGGAGTGTCATAAGTTAATATATTTAAATATATATACACCAAAAAAAATATCCTTGATGAAACCATGAATCACCAGATTCAAAAACAAAAAATTTTTAAACTTTTTAAAATTAAAATATCTTTTAATCCACATCTAGACATACCACAGCAATACTAACAGTCAAAAAGACAAATAGGACCTTAAAAGCAGCCAAAGTTACTTCAAAACATATATATTAGAATGATACAAAGAAATTAATTAGAAGCAAATCTCTCGGAAGTCATAAGAAAATAACTTCAACTTAAATTTCATACCTACCTATATCCCCACTCTAGAATGAAGTTAAAAAAATGTATTTTCTGACAAAAAATTTAGAGCTTTCATGAGTAGACTTTCACTAAAACAATCACTACAGAAAGTCTGAAATGAATGATGACTAAAGATATAGTTAAATGTGTAGGTAAATCTAATCATGCAGTAAAAAAATAATATGATAGTGTCAAATTAGGTAAGTACAAAAACAAGATAAGACTAAAATACTGTATAACAATAAAGAGTTTACAAGAGACTTTTTATAAAGGAAGAGATAGTTATTGGATTAAGTTCAGCATGCACTTACAATTTATTTTTGAAATTAAAATGGTCTTTTAAAAAATAAACTAGAAATTAAAACAAAACTCATAATAATTAAGAATAAAAAGCTCTCTGAAACTAGTCTAAATAGTTACAGATGTCATACAGCCAAATGTTAAACTTCTGCTAATCACAAAACCATTAAAAGGTTTTTTAGCCTGACCTGTGGTGGCGCAGTGGATAAAGCATCGACCTGGAATGCTGAGGTCGCTGGTTCAAAACCCTGGGCTTGCCCGGTCAAGGCACATATGGGAGTTGATGCTTCCTGCTCCTCCCCCACTTCTCTCTCTCTCTCTCTTCTCTAAAAAATGAATAAATAAAAATAATTTTAAAAAAAAGGTTTTTTAAAAATATAATAAACAAAAGAGCCACAGAGTGGGAGAACAATTTCAAACATATAGATGCATCCAGAGTAAACATCCATAATATGAGACACCTACAAGTCAAAACGAAAAATAATTCACAGGAAAAAAAATAATGCAAAAAGATAGGAAAACACAATTCATAGAAGAGGAAACATAAATGACTGACAGATATAAGGCAACCGGCTTAATCGTAATCACAACACCTCTCTGTGGACCGTTTCTCATGGCACCCCAAATCCAAAGGTGGTAAGCAACTTTGTGCCCAACAATTACAAGCAACTCACATTTTATCCTCAGGCTACTTGACACTAAAGCAATCAGACTGTCCCCAAGTCCGACAAGGGTCTTCTCCTGCTCAGCTCACAGAAAGGGGGAGCAACAGGCGGGGACATCTCACTGAAGGAGACCCTGCAGAAGGCCTGTCCAACAACGCATCCAAAGGCACTGGAGCTCAAGCACACCTCTGGAAAAGACCCTGAGGCCCCCTCTGACCACTCGCCTGCCCATGAGCCCTGTTTGCACCAAGCAATAATGCCGATATCTTCCCTGAACCCTTAATGCAAAAGTTGCAAACTATGTGTCCAAAAACAGGAGTATATTTAAATTGTGGAATTTCATACACTGGAACACCATCAGCATTGTGTTGCTTAATCGCACCAAAACAATAATGAATGTAAATACAGAGAAACAAGTTACAGAAGAATATATACAGCATAATACCACTTACATAATGTTTACAAATGTGGTAAGCAATAGGACATAGGAATTATACATGCATATGTATTTAGTACTACTACCAAAAGAATAATATGAAAATAAAAATGACCAAATCTAAATTCAAAATAATGGTGACATCATTGACTATCAAGAGGAACTGAGATATGATTAGCGATAGTACTCAGTAACATAAATTTATTCGTAATGTTTTATTTGTTAAGCTAAGCCAAGTGGTGATACACAGGTCTTCACTGTGTTCTTCTACACACTTTCATATCTTAAATATTTTTAAATAAATGTTTTAAAAGAATGGGTATGAGGTAAGGAAACAGAGTTAGTCCATATCATTCTTGCAAAGGAGGAAATTCACAAGGGTTGCGGATAGTTTCTTTTAGGTAGGGCCCCTTGGAGGCCACACAAATGGGATTCAGTACGAAAGGAGACATTTTCCAAAATGTTCTTAAGTCATTCTATAGCACTGAGGTGACTATAAATAAAAGCATATCTTCACTGGCTTAGGGAGGTGAACTATACAGTTTTCTTTCAATTCATAAACTTCTGCACAAATAAATATTCATTTTGCCTCTCTTTTAATATACTAAACAAGCCCTACACACAATAACACCTCACTTGCAAATAAACCACCTTCTACAGTCCATAAGCATATGTCAATGTTTAGGCTAGAGTTGCACAGATATTCACTGCATATACTTCTGGTCTGATACAGTAGCTAGCTCTGTCTGTAACTATTTTCCCAGTGAATGAATGAATAAACAGAACAAATAAAAATGTCTTAAATGATGAGTATGTGTTTAAATGGCTCAAATTCATGTTGACTGCAGATAAAGCACAAATAATAAAGAACAACTACACACCAAGTACTATGCTAGGCACTAGCGGTGTAAAAACAGTTTCAATACTTCCTACGAATCCATGCCAAACTTGTATAACTTTTATTACCCCTTATGGAAATGACTCCCTCATTCTCCTCTGCTTTTTTGAAAATACAGATTTTGCTCAGTATCTCTCTTTATCCCTATTCAGCAAACAGGCATAGATATAGGTAGATAAAAGTGACAGTTAAACTGTAGAGTCAAATAGTTGCTCCTTGCAGCAGGGAGGGTTCTCTGGCATTTGGATATCTGTTGTGATTATAGGCAGCTCTGTTCATATGGAATCAGAGATTTGTTTTTAGTTGTTAGAGCAACAAATGTTAGCAACAAGATATTTCTCTGCTTTCTATAGTAAAAGGTTATTTTCTTTCTTTCTACTGTTTAGTAATATAAATTCTTTTCCCCCCTTCAAATTATAAGATTACTTTATGAGAGAATATATAGAGTTCTAATTTTATGTTAAGAGATATATAATTTTTACCTTTCTCAATCATCTAATGGCTTCTTCCACAGCTGCCTCTGGTTCTGCATTTCCTGGCCACCAAGAGTAAGTGACTTTCCTCAAATTGGGTCCATAATCCTAGCCCATTGTTGGAAGCCAGTCAAGAGCTGGGAAGACTCTAGAAAGAGGGTTTCTGGAACAGGTCAGAGGCAGGACCCAACCACCCCGTCCATGGCCATCTCCTGCTCCCGCCTGGCTGTGTTTGGCACTAACCCAGAGAAGGTGAAGGCGAGCACATGAGCATAGCTTCCTGCCAGGGCAAAAGCCAGCCCCCAGGCCATGGCCGCCCGGCTCTGGGAGGCTACGGTTTGTCCAGTTTAACCAGCTCCACCTGAGGGAACCCTGTACCTCAGCATGTAGGGACTAGTAGAGGTGGCAGGACTTCAACAAATCAGATGTCTGCTTAGCAGGGCCAGCTTGAGTTCAAAGTCTTCCCAAGCAGGCTCACCATCCATCCACTCTGCCATAGAAATGGAAAACTTACTGCTGCAAGATGTCCTTCTTTGTTTAATGATCCACACACCCATCCTGGTTACTGCTCATTAGTGAAACAGCCCAGATTTCACCATTTTACCCAGATAAACATATAGAAAGCCTTATCTTCAGAGTCAGGCAGTCTCTGCCTGTTATTTCTGCTGCAACGATTCACAGAAGAGTGAATCGATCAGCCAGAGAGGAGGGAAGGAGAATGTTGTTCCTATACCCTAAGAGGGGGAGGAGGGATAGGGAGTTAAAAGTTAGAACTAGAGTATGGTCTTTGTGGAGCGAGACTAACATGTTTTGCAAGCAAAAATTCAAAACTGAGATACCAGTGACATTGCACATTGCCCTGAAATATTTACAGGAAATAAGATTTTTCAGAGCAACCTTTATACATCTGAGATAATGTAGTGAGAACTCTAACTGCTGACGAACTGGATTCCTGGATTCCAACAGCAGTTGGTCCATTCATTTATAACAGTAAATAAATGTTATGAAAGATCATGTAGCAAGCATGATCTAAACGGCTAAATATGAAAGGCTTGCATTATGGCCAGGCATGCATTTCTGGCAGAGGAAGTAAAAGTTTGTTCAAAATATCTTTTTTTAGAATACTATGAGGAAGAATGTCATCATTGGAATACTGCAAACCATAGCAAGTTTTGACTTATTTTTTTTTTTTTGTCTTTACGGAATGAGAAATAACATCAGCTTACATGTCATCTGAGAATAAAGGAATTTATTTTGCTGAAAGGCATCCAAATCTCCCTCCCTTTGGAAGACTTTGTTACTGAAACAAACATCATTGTTAATTATTTGGCCATTTATGGGATTGGTATCTAAATACAAGTTTGTTTCATCAACAAGTCTGCACGTTCAGACATATTTTATTGACCTAGTAATTTAATCAATGTTAGGCTCCCATGACAATCTTAAGGAAATGCTAACATTTCAAGCCCCATTATGCTAAATTCAGTAGGTGTTCCTACTGTAGGAGCAGAAGACCATATACAAATAAAATACTATCTGAAATTGTCTCAACCAACCCCACAACTCCTCCCTGGTCTGCAAAATTCCTCTTTCTCCTGTATTTCCTATAGTGATAAATGAATTCCAGCCATTTCCCAAGCCAGGATCCCAAGAATCATCCCTGGTTGCCCTATTCCGGGCCCCTTCATCCATTTGGTATCTGGGCTGTAGCGTCTAATGCTTTAATCACTCTCAGATATATCCCCATTGCCACTGCCTCTGTTCAGCCCTTTGAAATTTTTACCTGAATTAATCCAATAATCTCCCAACCAATCTCCCTGCCTTCCATCTTCTCATCTACAAGTGACTTTTTTATTTATTTCTTTTTTATGAAGTGAGAAGCGGGGAGGCAGAGAAACAGACTGGGCTCTACCAGGCAAGCCCACTAGGGGCGATGCTCTGCCCATCTGGGGCTTTGCTCCATTGCAACTAGAGCCATTCTAGCTCCTGAGGAGGAGGCCATGGAGCCATCCTCAGTACGTAGGCCAACTCTGTTCCCATGGAGCCTTGGCTGTGGGAGGGGAAGAGAGAGATAGAGAGAAAGGAGAGGGGAAAGGGTGGAGAAGCAGATGGGTGCTTCTCCTGTATGCCCTGGCTGGGAATTGAACCTAAGACTTCCACACAACAGGCTGATGCTTTACCACTGAGCCAACCAGTCAAGGCCTACAAGTGACTTTCCATTGAACTCCACAATCCTATCAAAACCATGTTGAGAACTGCCTCCCCTCCCCCAGCCTTATAAAGTACAAAAGTCTCCGTGATGTACTTAAAGCCCTCATGACCTGGGTCAGCTATTCTCTCTCTGTCCTTTTCACTTGATTCTTCTATTCACATTCCATATGCCAATCACAGGGAAACAATAGTTGTTCTTGAAATCAATACACTCACTCACCTGTAAGCCTTTGCATCTTTGGATCCCTCTGCCCAGAAAACACTTCTTGTCAATGTCTCCAACCCTGCCTGAAACCTTTACCTACCGAATTCCGACTTGTCTCATAGAACTCCCCTGTGGCATTACTGCCACGTGGAACCCTTCTCTGACGTGCCCTTCCTCTACACTAGCAGTTCTCAACCCGTGAATCGTGACCCCAGCGGGGTTGCCTAAAGCCATCGGAAAATACATAAGGCATACCAGGTATTTACATTCTGAATCATAACTGTAGCAAAATTACAGTTATGAAGTAGCCACCAAAATTATTTTTTGGTTTGGGGTCACCGCAACATGAGGAACTGTATTGCAGGGTCACGGCATTAGAAAGGTTGAGAACCACTGCTCTACACCTTGGTTAAGTACCCTCTGTATGCTCTTTGGGTACTAAGTGCTTAATATATTTATGGAACATATCCTTTACCCTAATAAATATTTCTAACTCCAGGCCATCTCTGATATGACCATGATCATTTTCTTGACATCTCATGAGCACACCATGTTCAAGCCCATCTCTATACCTTTCACCATCTTGGGATGGTTCATTAACCTTGGGATAGTTTCTTTCAACCTCAGGGAAGATTTCTCTGAATGTTTCAACCCTAGGCAATATTTTTGACCTCTGAATACTGGCACATTTTGCATATGATTCTCATTTGCCATTTATTTAAAATAATGCTAGTAATATCATTTGTGTTTTAACATTTTAGTTATTTATTTTTTATGGTTACACATCTATTTCCCCTGCCAATTATACTTTAAGCAACCTGAAAACAAGAACAAGGTATCACTTTGTATTTCTCTTCTTTCTCCTCCAAATTTGCATAGTTCAGCACAGGGTATGTAACATATAATCAATCCATGTCATTTAACTTAATAACATTAACATCATTTAACAGTGATATGACTAGGACAGAACCAGTAGAGGAAGAAAAAGACTATGCAATGTAATAAATGTTTCATTTTCAAAAGAATAAATTATTTCAAATGAGATCATAAATAAAATGAGAAATTCATGACCATGAACATAATTTACTGTAGTTTGGCATATGAATGTAAAGCCTTGGGAAGCAGCAGCTGCAATGGAAACTCCAATTACCGTGCCAACAGTATATGCATTCAGCTGTAGGACAAGCCAGATGTCAATCAAAAGTGGAATAAAAACAAGATGTTCACTCTCTAAACCAATCTGTGTGTATATTTAATCAAAAAGCTCATAGACCATATGGCAACAGTAAAAGCAAAAGAAAATTAAATGAAACATAAAAAATACAAAACACTAAATGTCATAAGTAAATCAAACTTATTATTAACACAATAACTGTAAGTAGGTTAAACTCTCCTAATAACCATCTTGCACTCATCATAAACAAAATCCAATTATATGCCTGTTAAAAGAGATGCACATTAAACGAAGGGACTCTGAAAGGCCTGTTCATCCCACAGACATTTTTGTAGGCTATCTACTGCATAGCAACACCATGTTAAATGTCATAAAGGTTAAGTATTAAAAGAGAAAGATATAAAAGGCCCGTATAAACAAAAAGGAAGCAGAAGTCACAATACTAATATTAAAGAAACAGTGCTAAAGGCAGAAGCATTATGTAAAACAAAATACTGTTCTATTTTCATATCTGTTAACCAAGAATACAACCTTCCAGAATCCCTAGTCATAAACAGTCATAAATTCACCTATCTGAAAGAGCTACCACAAGTAGTAAAGAAGAAAATTAATCTAAAACACCTAGCTTAATACCTGCCTATGGCACATGCTAAAAACTTTTGGGTTTCTTTTTTTTCAGTATTTGTATTAGTAATAGCAGCATTAGTATTCATGCTGCAGATAACACAGAATCCCAGTACATGAAAGAAAATAATGGAAATACAAGGAGACATTTACAGAATCACTGTAAGAGGAGAATGAGGAAGTTCTACCACATTTCTTTTTGTTCTTGAAGCAACAAATATCTTTAAGGAAAAGGTTAATGGGATCTAAATAGTAAAAGGCGAAAGATTTATGCGATCTGAAGAGAAACCAGAGTATGAGATCTAAATAGTAATGCCTGATTATATAGGTTGTTGTTGTGTATATATGTCTGTGTATTTTCATATATTCTACAAATTCCAAAATCTACACAAAAATACTGTATTATTTACTCCATAAAACACACCTGACAATAAGACACAACAAGGGTTTTAAGGTGGAAAATAAGAAAAGAAATATTCTGAACCAAATGGTATGTTAAAATTTTTAATAAAATACCGTATTTTTTGCTCCATAAGATGCACGGGCATTTCCCCCTCCACTTTTGTGGGGGAAAGTACATCTTATGGAGCGAAAAATATAGTATACATCTTCTCCCACTGTTCATAAAACAGTTACCAAAGTTGATCATTTACTAAATCAAAATAAAAATCACAACTGCCAAAGCAAAAGATAGGCATTATTCTCTGATATCTGCAGGAAAACTAAAAATAAATTATGGAATAGTAGCAAACAAAACAAAACCTTGAGAAGTTACAATTATTCTCCTAGATCAAAGAAAATATCAAAACTAAAATTATAGAATCATTTAAAATAATGATTGATGGTGAAAATACTACATAGAAAGAAAAGCTTGTAAGATGCAATAAAAACTGTACTCAGAGGTAAACCAATCTCTAAATGATTTCATTACTTAAAGTAAAGAATTAAGAATAAATCACAATGAATAAAAGATAGAAAATACAAAGTTAGAGAAAACACAGAAACATTAACACAGATTGAAGTAGAAATAATATTTAAAACAGGAAATGTAAACAATTTGAAAATAAGCTGTCTTTTATTTCCACAAAAATAAAAATAAACCCATGATAAGACTATGAAAAAAAGCACAAATATTCACAAGTAGAAATTATAAAGTGGACATTAGAGTATATTATACAAACATATAGGCCCTGGTCAGCTGGCTCAGTGGATAGACTATTGGCCCAGTGTGCAGACCTCCCAGGTTCTATCCCTGGCCAAGGCACACTTGAGAAGTGACCATCTGCTTCTCCTCCCCTCGCTCTCACCCTTCTCTCTCTTCCCCTTTTACAGCCAGTGGCTCAATGGTCTAAGCATTGGCCACAGACAATGAGGATAGCTCAGTTTATTCAAGCATTGTCCCCAGATAGGGGTTGCCAGGTGGACCCCTGTTAGGGAGCACGTGGGAGTCTGTCTCACTATGTATCCTCCTCTCACTTAAAAAAAAAAAAAAGCATAGCCTGACCTGTGGTGGCACAGTGGATAAATCGTCAACCTGGAAACACTGAGGTTGCCGGTTCAAAACCCTGGGCTTGCCTGGTCAAGGCACATATGGGGGTTGATGCTTTCTTCTCCTCCACCCTTCTCTCTCTCTCTCTCTCTCTCTCTCTCTCTCTCTCTCTCGCTCTCTCTCTCTCCCTCTCTATAATGAATAAATAAATATTTAAAAAATAAAACATTAAAAAAAAGCATATATATACTTATATACTTTTATAAATATGCTTTTTTATATATACTTTTATACACACACATACACATACAGGGGGGAAGGAAGATAGATCTCACAAAACATGCTTACTTTATACATGGCCTAATAATTTTGAAGATCTTAATAATCTAGAGACAAGTTTTTATATAAAAAAATAAAATTAACTGAAGAAAAATAGGAAAACTGGAGAAATTAAAGAACTTAAAAAAATTATTTTTTAAAAACCTTTCCAGTAGTAGACACCACACTTCAAGGTAAAAATAACCTGCATGCAATGACAATAATGCCCTCACACCATCACCATCCTTATCATCATTATTTCAACAACAGCTCCACTTATTTAATGCTCACAATGATCCAGGAGCTGTGATAAGAGCTTTGCTTCTATAATCTTGTTTATATTTGTGTTCACATTTTATAGGTGATAAAACTAATGCTTAAACAAGTTAAATAATTCACCTAAGGTTGTAAACCTGGCAAGTGAAAAACCCAGGATTTGAACTGAGGTCTGCAAATCCCCAAATCCCCCCCATAGGCTCAACAGCTGTGCTTTCCTGCCTTATCTACATAAACAGTTCCTAAAACACAGAAAAAGATGAACATCTTCCAAATTAATTGTGTAAAACTTGCAAAAGCCTTATAGCAAAACTTGGTGAAGCCAGTAAATAATAAAAAAAAAAAAAACCCAGCAGGCAAACTCACTGATGAAGTCTTTAAAAAGTCACAAATCAAGACCTACTGTAGTTTCAAAAGAAAGAAAGGAATGAATAAGAACAGTTTGCCATGATTTACTCTAGTACAGTACTATAGAAATGCTGAAAAGGAATTTGTGAAATTCAAATTCTATTCCTGGCTTTTGCTAATTTAAAGTGAGTCAGAAATAAAAGAGTACTTCTATAATATGGTAAAGAAGTTCTATACAAAACTAATTGTCAAACATAGTAAATAATAAAGGACAAGCATAATTCTTTTTTGCATGAGAACAATATGAGAATAGATCAACAAAATATTTCTAGTTGATACAATGAAAATAGAAAAAAAGAATATATACATATATACATACATACATACATACATACATTAGGGAAAGTTACCTTTTCAAACCTTTATTTCTTTGCTTTGGAAGGCAAAGGAATATAAGTCTATCAAGTTTGGTAAGTTCATTTTTATTTGACAAGGTCATGGATGGCATAAGAGGTTTAAACAGGTTTGATTTAAGGTAGACTTTTACAACATTCCACATAATTTTTTTATTTTTATCATTTGCCTATTCAGACAGTATGGTAAAAACCTAGTGTGAGTTTAGTGACATTTAAAAAGGTTATTATAATACACTAATTTATATTAGACATTTATACACTTACATACATATACATATGTATTACATACTTCTCTATACTTTTGAAAAATAGTAGTATACATATGGCTGTTTGCAAATCATATGAATTTATACACCCTTTGGCCTAACTCTGCAACCACCTCCCACTCCTAGAGTTCATGGCCTAGACAGGAACAACTGCTGGAGACATCAAGAGAACAAGAATCTGAGTGGGAAAGCATAGCCTGAAGGAGTGGTCTCTTGATCTGACAAGTCTACAAGATTACTCAGGAATGGCTTAGTGACTCACCATTTTACAGAAGCTCGGAAAGGCACCTGATAAGCACATAAAGCTTGATTCCTAGTTTTACATACTAAAGTAGAGCTGTGATTCACCCCTGTAATTCCTAATTAAGTAAGACAGACTAGAGAAAACCAAGTTTTTAAATTTTCATAGAGAAATACTGCGTACGTATTAACTGTAACAAATGATCATCTCCAGGCTAAGGAAGAGAGTGCTGAGTGTTTAGTCAGATAGTTATTCACTCTTTTAAAAAAAGGGAAACACATAGTTCAAAAGCATAAATTTCCATTGCCTCCCAATGCGTCACGTACGCACATGAAGAAAGACATAAATAAAATAGTGAACGATGACAATTAAAGGGAAAGCAGCAACTTATTGATGGAGAGTTTATCCATTAAAAGCTTTCCACTCCTAGGCCCTGGCCGGTTCGCTCAGTGGTAGAGCGTCGGCCTGGCGTGCAGGAGTCCCAGGTTCGATTCCCGGCCAGGGCACACAGGAGAAGTGCCCATCTGCTTCTCCACCCCTTCCCTTCTGTCTCTCTCTTCCCCTCCCGCAGCCAAGGCTCCATTGGAACAAAAGTTGGCCAGGGCACTGAGGATGGCTCTGTGGCCTCTGCCTCAGGCACTAGAATGGCTCTGATTGTGGCAGAGCGACACCCCAGAGGGGCAGAGCATCGCCCCTTGGTGGGCATGCCGGGTGGATCCCAGTCAGGCGCATGCAGGAGTCTGTCTGACAGCCTCCCCATTTCGAACTTCAGAAAAATACAAAAAAAAAAAAAAAAAAAAAAAAAAAAAAGCTTTCCACTCCTAATGCATTGCACCCAGAAACTGGTTCTCCATTCCTCCCTGTAGTATGCATTCTTGGTAGCAACCTTCAGAACATTGCCAACACCATTACACATTTGCTTTATATAGCTTTCAGGCTGCTCTGCCGTTCTCTTCTGGTCACAGAAGTTTATAAAAACTGCTGGGGGAATAAGCAGCACAGACAGGTTGTCTGCCAGGCTTGGAATCTACTGCCTAAGCAGTTTCTATCTAAATTTCTTTTGCTTCTATGAGAGTATAGTGATCTCAGCTAATTTTTATTTTATCATTGAATTTAGTTGGCTGGATAAGGATGAACTGGTGACTTGAATTCAATTCTTTCATCATTTGTCACCATGCATACTGAGGTTTGTTTATCCAGGAAGACCTAAGGACAAGTCTGGCCCTGGCCCTTTTTAGCTAGGAGAAATATTTACCTTGCCTCTATGAACCTCAGTCTCCTGATAAATAACAAGGAAAGAACTTGAGCACATGGAATTATCACAGTAATGAGAGTCAAGTACCTGGTTCACATCCAGGCTTTGGAGGGAAAGTTTCTTCTCCTCTCTTGCTCTTATATACTCTCTGTTTCCAATTTTAAGGATTGGTCCATGGCCTGTCCTCAAACTGCAACTTGTCTGATTCTGGCTTTAAGATTTTAAAATAAACCTAATATTAGAGACTACCTCGGAAAAGCATTCCATTAGCCCCTTCAAGACTCAAAACTTAACATAATCTTTCCTCCTCTATGCTCTCCTTTTCCTCTGCCAACAATTGGAACATATGCCTTCAATTCAATATATATTAAAGAATGTATTGCCAACCTGCTCTATAATTGTTCTCAGATGCATGTCTCATTTCAAATAAATGCTAAGTTTCTTAAAAATAAAAAGAATGTGTTCTATTCCTTTGCTCCCCTACAATGAAGCCCAGTTAATTTCTTCATACATAGTGGGTACTCGATAGATAGTTCATGAAACACCATAACTTTCATGAAACAAACCAGAAAATATTACAAAAATAAACATGAATCTCTCATGTATTAAATACATTTTTTTAAATGTCCTTTAAAGATAACACTGTCACAAATCACCTTTAGTTCATCAATAAAGTCAGATGGTTAAATAGTAGACAGATATTTCCATAAATAATCATTCTCTTAAAGCGAGGCAACTATAGTATTTTAAAGATTTGATTCAAGTGATCTCAGCAACATCTAGGACCAGATCCTATAGATCAGTTAGCTGTTGTCCAAATATCCAGGGCAGGTGCTGTGTTTAGTCTAGCAAATAACATACTTCTACATAAATCAGTCTTAGTGTGGCTTTCAGCTACAGAGACAAGCAGAAATCATAAAATGATAGATTAAGAACTGTAAGAAAATTAAGATCAGGTAGTAGAGCCCTCTATCTTTAGGGGGAAGTACACTGTGATTATTACTATCATTTTCTTGATCAAGCAACTAAGACACGAAGTGTTTTGATCATTTTTCCAAGCTGAATGTTGGGGGGATGTGGGGAGACACAGTTCCGGTGGGGACCAGACCTAAAGCTCTCTGGTCTCTAAGTCTGGCACTCTTTTTGTCCATTATATACAAGTTTAATCAGTTTCTCAAATTTCTAGACTCAGGAATACTGAGATAGCTTGAACAGTAGCAGCTATTCCCAACCCCGTACCAGCCCCGGATCAGGAGCAGTGGTTTCCTGCCTGTGCCACCCAAGGCTCCATGTCATCTCTCCCTTTGGCTCTCCCCAGGCAGCCCGCTCGCTGTAGATTCTGTGGCAATTATCTTGCCTTCTCCTAATGTCCCGCTGGTTGTATTTTTTTAATACACTCACTGTTTCTTATTCACAAAACCATTCCAGGGATTAGCATGATACCAAGCACCTACCAGGTATTTAACAGCTTTTGGCTGAGTGATGACTGCCTCAGTGGTGCTGAACTGCCACAAGGACCAGTTTCATTAGTAAAACTGGGGAAGGAAACAACTGCCATATTTTCCCTCTTCTTGACCACTACAGTTTGATTAGGCTCCCCTTGATACCCTGAAGGTGCCATGACCTTCCACTGGGGTCTTGGGGCAGACTCAGGTGTCACCTAGCAGAAGCAGGAGGTATTCTATAGCTGACATTAACTGCAGGCTACAGACTACCATTCACTCATCACTCAGCTCTTTCTTTGGGCTGAACTTGCATATTTCTAAGTAAGCAAATTACTTCCACAGCTAGTGAGGTCATGACAACCTTATGAAGAAATATTCTCCCAAATAGAGCATCATCCTCAATATCGTACACATGCTTTCACTCTACCATGAAAGGGGTTAGCCATTCAACTGAGTTGCCTTCCATTCTCCTAGTTTTTAGGTTTCTTTACAAATAACTAGTTTTAATGCCCTACTATAGTCAGTCAAGGTAAGCACAAGGTGCACATAATTGTTCTATAGGTAAAATTATATTAAATCAATATAAGTCACTGTAATGCCAGTGGCCAAGGCCAGGCAGGTCCACACTGGATTCAGGCAGGTGGTAGAAAAACTGCAGAGCCAGAAACCATTGGACCACTCCATTTAATAGAGTCTCACAGCGGATGAGCAAGCAGGCAGGAAAAACCAGCTCTCAGGCAAAGAAACAGCAAAAAATAGCCCCACATAGTGGCAGGCAGGCAATCCACAATCCGCCATCTGCAATCCCCCTGAGCGCAAGCACCCACAGCCTTACATGGGCCATACACCTGGCTCTGCCATATGCTCATGCACCTATCAGGCAAAGGGCCTGCAGCCGTAAACCAGCAAGCAAGCCTAACACAGCCGCTTCCCTACAGCCACCATGCCCATGTGGAGAATTCTCATTCCTGGTTTAGTTTCTCTTTACTAATACAATCTTAAGTTAGAATGCAACCACCAGTCTAGGATCAGGGTGCAATATGGATGTCAAGAGAGAATAGAGCCCCAGCCTGACCAGGCGGTGGCGCAGTGGATAGAGCATCGGACTGGTATGCCGAGGACACAGGTTCGAGACCTCGAGGTTGCCAGCTTGAGTATGGGCTCATCTGGTTTGAGCAAAGCTCACCAGCTTGGACCCAAGGTCGCTGGCTCGAGCAAGGGGTCACTCAGTCTGCTGAAGGCCCGCGGTCAAGGTGCATATGAGAAAGCAATCAATGAACAACTAAAGTGTCGCAATGCGCAACAAAAAACTAATGATTGATGCTTCTCATCTCTCTCCATTCCTGTCTGTCTGTCCCTATCTATCCCTCGCTCTGACTCTCTCTCTGTCTCTGTAAAAAAAAGAAAAGAAAAAGAGAGAATAGAGCCACAAATCATTAGGAGAGGTTGAACTTTCACCCAATTACTGATCACACTCCATCAACTTTACCTTAGCCACGCACTGAGATCCAGCATAGGTGTGGGATGAATTTGGGCGCTTTTCTAAGTGGATGTCTCACTAATCCAGATTCTGAGAGTATGACATTCACTACCTTGTCCTCTGTTCCCCAAACCCAGCAAGGAACCTAATCCCAAAAGGTATAAGAAGGGGCCCTAAGTGTCATCCTTAAAGCAATGGGTAATACAAACAGTGTGCTAACAGGGAAAACTGCACCTATGAAAATTAGGAGCAGCAGCTGCAACTTAGTAGCAATAGATGTTGGCAGTAGAATTTAGATTCCATTTGGGAGACAACTTGATTCTAATGCAGGGGTCCCCAAACTACGGCCCGTGGGCCACATACGGCCCCCTGAGGCCATTTTTTTTTTACAGGGACAGAGAGAGATTCAGAGAGAGGGATAGATAGGGACAGACAGACAGAAGCAGAGAGAGATGAGAAGCATCAATTATCAGGTTTTTGTTGTGACACCTTAGGTGTTTATTGATTGCTTTCTCATATGTACCTTGATGGTGGGCCTTCAGCAGACCGAGTAACCCCTTGCTTGAGTCAGTGACCTTGGGTCCAAGCTGGTGAGCTCTGCTCAAACAAGATGAGCTCACGCTCAAGCTGGCGACCTTGGGGTCTCAAACCTGGGTCCTTCCGCATCCCAGTCCGACACTCTATCCACTGAGCTACCTCCTGCTCAGGCTGCCCTGAGGCCATTTATCTGGCCCCTGCCACACTTCCGGAAGGGGCACCTCTTTCATTGGTGGTCAGTGAGAGGAGTGCACATTGATTATATCATTAGCCAAAAGCAGGCCCATACTTCCCATTGAAATACTGGTCAGTTTGTTGATTTAAATTTACTTGTTCTTTATTTTAAATATTGGATTTGTTCCCATTTTGTTTTTTACTTTAAAATAAGATATGTGCAGAGTGCATAGGGATTTGTTCATAGTTTTTTTTATAGTCTGGCCCTCCAATGGTCTGAGGAACAGTGAACTGGCCCACTGTGTAAAAAGTTTGGGGACCCCTGTTCTAATGCCTAGTTGAGCAGATGGGGGTCTGAAAACTACATAGAGCCAGAAAAGCTCAGAGAAGCAAGACCAGAGTGATGAGGCCATAAATGACAGAACTTGGTAACCAAACACAGTACTGTATTTTCTCATGTATAAGACACACTCTTTTTCAAAATATTTTGGGTCTAAAACCTGGGTGCAATCTCATACAGTGGTTGTAGATTTTTTTTACTTGAATTTCCCACTCTTTTACACGGATGAGGAGTTATATGAATTTTATGATGAATAAAACTTGAGTTCAATCTTTCTAGGCTGAATCACAAAGAAGTAGAAGCCTAAATAGACTGATAAGCAGGGAAGAAATAGTAACAACTATCCAAAACCTCCTCAAAAATAAAAGTCTGGGGCCAGAGGGCTATACTAGTGAATTCTACCAAACATTCAAAGAAGAGTTGGTTCCTATCCTTCTCAAAGTCTTCAGAAAAATTGAAGAAGAAGCAATACTTCCAAACACATTTTATGAGGCCAACATAACCCTCATACCAAAACCTAGTAAGGACAACCAAAAAAAAAACTATAGACCAATATCTCTAATGAATACAGATGCAAAAATCCTAAACAAAATACTATCAAATTGAATACAACAACACATCAAAAAAATAATTCATCATGATCAAGTGGGATTCATCCCAGAAACACAAGAATGGTTCAACATATGTAAAATGGTTAACATAATACACCATATCAACAAAACAAAGAACAAAAACCATATGATCTTATCAGTAGATGCAGAAAAGGCATTCAATAAAATACAACATCCTTTTATGTTTAAAACACTTAAAAAATGAGTATAGAAGGAAAATACCTCAACATAATAAAGGCCATTTATGGCAAACTATCAGCTAACATCATGCTAAATGGTAAAAACTGAAAACTTTTCCTCTAAAATCAGGAACAAGACAAGGCTGCCCACTCTCTCTACTCCTATTCAACATAGTGCTGGAAGTTCTAGCCAGAGCAATCAGACAAGAGAAAGAAATAAAAGGCATTCATACTGGGAAAGAAGAAGTAAAGTTTTCACTTTTGCAGATTATATGATCCTGTATATAGAAAACCAAAAGGACTCCATAGAAAGTCTACTAGAAACAATAAGCCAATACAGTAAGATTGCAGGACCCAAAATTAATATACAAAAGTCTATTGCTTTCTTACATGCTAACAATGAAACCTCAGAAAAAGAACTCAAAGAAATAATCCCTTTTACAGTTGCAACAAAAAAATGAAATACCTAGGAATAATCATAACAAAGAATGTAAAGGACCTATATACTGAAAACTACAAAGCATATTAAAGGAAATTGAAAAGGCACAATGAAATGGAAAAATATTCCTCGTTTGTGGATAAGAAGAGTAAATATAGTTAAAATGCCCATATTGCCCAAAGCAATATACAAATTTAATGCAATTCCCATCAAAATTCCAATGTCATTTTTTAAAGAAATGGAACAAAACCATCAGGTTTATATGGAACCATAAAAAAAACTCAAATAACCAAAGTAACCCTAAGGAAAAAAAACAAAGCTGGAGGCATTACAATACCTGACTTCAAACTATACTACAGAGCCATGATAATCAAAACAGCATGGTATTGGCAGAAAAATAGACACACAGACCAATGGAACAGAATAGAGAGCCCAGAAATAAAACCACATATAAAAGGTCAAATCAACTTTGATAAAGGAGCCAAAAACACACAATAGAGAAAAGAAAGCCTCTTCAATAAATGGTGCTGTGAAAATTGGAAAGCCACATGCAAAAGAATGAAACTTGACTACAGTTTATCTTCTTGCACAAAAACTAATTCTAAATGGATCAAAGACCTAAATATAAGACCTGAAACAATAAATTACATAGAAGAAAACATAGGTACTAAACTCATGGACCTTGGCTAGAGAACATTTTATGAATTTGACTCCAAAAGCAAGAAAAGTGAAGGCAAAGAGAAATGAATGGAACTTCATCAAACTATGAAGCTTCTGCACAGCAAAAGAAACTGACAACAAAACAAACAACCAACTAAATGGGAGATGAGATTTTCAAATAACAGCTCAAATAAGGGGCTAATATCCAAAATATATAAAGAACTCACAAACTCAGCAACAAACAATCCAATAAAAAATGAAATAAGTAAATCAGATAAAACTAAGAACTGTATGATTCTATACCTAGGTGGGACATAAAAATGAGACTCAGGAACATGGACAAGAGGGTAGTAGTGGTCACCGGGGGTAGGGAGGGGAAGGGAGGGGGTGGAGGGAGGGGAGGGACTTAAAGAGAAAAAATATAGGGTGACAGAAGATGATTTGACGTTTGGTGATGGGTATACAGCATAATAAACTGTCCAAATGATGTGGAGATGTTTTCTCTAAATCTATATACTCTGGTTGACCAATGTCACCCTGTTAAATTTAATTGTCTAAATAAAACAAAACTAAACTAAAAAAAAAAAACTTGAATTCAACAACTTTATGAAATACATTTTTTTTCAAATTTCAGGCCCCAGAATTAAGGTGCGTCTTACACATGGGAGCATCTTATACATGGGGAAATACAGTAATCTAGGTCTGAGAGATTCTCATCTTATACATGGGGAAATACAGTAATCTAGGTCTGAGAGATTCTCATCTTATACATGGGGAAATACAGTAATCTAGGTCTGAGAGATTCTCATCTGCAGAATTGTGTCCACTCTGTTAAGAGTTGTTGTTAGAAACTTATTCTCACAGAATTTCAAGTTTTAATGCATTTCCCTTTCCCTATTTAAATGCAACATACACTTTACAAATTGAAGAATGAGGGAGCTCATTAAAAATTAGCCAACGAAATGCATATGGTTTCTGGAGTCAAACAGACTTGAGTTCAAATACAGACTCTACCACCTGTTTGAACTTAGACAAGTAATTCAACTTCACTGAGCCTCAATTACCCCAGCTGCAAAAGAGCCATTTGTTGAAGAGGCAAGGAGGTAAGACACAGAGCACTTGACAGATGGTAAACACTAATACAGAAGCTGTCGGTATGGTTTGTTGTTAGAGTCGTGTGTGGCACACAGTAGGTGCTCACTAAGTATTAATGGAAGCCTATACAGGATTCACATAAGAGATCTGAAAAATGGGACAGTGGACAGTCAGTTGGCTCATGGTGACAAGAAAGGAGCCTCTAGGAGAGGGGCGATAAGTCCAAACATAGTCATGGGGAGTAATAAAAATAAACTTCCCCTCTCCCCCTCCCTCCACACTCTGCCCTGCTTCAGAGTTCTGCCTCTTTCCAGGCAGAGATGGTACTGGGAAGGTTCTTACCTTAATGGACTCAAGAACGATAAAAAAAATCAAAGCCCAAATTAAAATAAAAGGCATCTACTGTGGTATCCTCTCCATCAGTCAGGGCTCTAAATTAAAAAAAAAAAAAAAAAGATTTTACTTAAAGGTTCACAGTTGGAGATGTCATTTATTTATCCTTGGATAAATAAAATTCCTAATAAACAAGAAACCTTTTCTCCACCCAATTCTCCCATCACCACCAGCACCATCACAAAACAACTTTGTCTCCCCATGACATCAACACAACACAGTTCATTGTGCGCCCTGACCAGCTTTCCTCCTCACCTTCTCCAGTCCCCTTTGTCTAAGAACCAGGCCGGCACTAGGGCTGTTGTCAAGGGTACCTGTGCTGGGGAAGTGGCTGCCTACCTGTTACCCAACCACCAATGAACAATGTTGATAGCCCAAACCACTGAAACCCAGTTTAATACGTTTTTTAGTCAACCAGAGGTAACAATTGCTGCCTGAGAGAAAAATCACCTTTGAGCATGCCAACTTTGCAAATGTCTTACAAATTAATGACAGTAACTATCTTGCACTTATTCTTCCCTCACCTTGACCTCATTGCCTCCTGGCTCTTAGGAAACTGCACGTTATTTACAAAGACTAACAGTGGACATCTACTTTCACAGAAAATTCAAGAGACACTATAGCAGAGAGCAAGAAAAGCTATAGCAGGACATGACACAGCAACAAATGAAGGTTTCTCATATCTAACAGCCTTCACCCCGAATGTACATGACGAAAATAAGAACCCAATGTTATTTTGCAAATCAGCCACAGAGACTTTTATTGTGAGTGGATCCCATGACCTGAGGGCTCTGTGGGCTATGGAACATGGTGAAGGGAGCTGAGACAGGCCCAGGGGAGGAGTTCCTCAGAGGTCTGAGTCAGAGCTAAGCTATTTGGGGGATTCCACGCATCTCCCTGGGGCTTGGTAAAGCAGAAGAGAAAACAAGTTCTGGCCCCTAATGATAAACAAGAGAAAAACAAACAAACAAATTCCACAGAATTTTGACAGATGAAATAAGCCCTAAAAAGAACTACCTTAAGATGCTGAAAAGCTCAAAGTGAAGGCAGTATTAATAGAAATGTATGGGCTAACACTTGGCCCAGAGTCTTCCTCTAACAGAGAGAGCCCATTTCCAACCACCCTCTGCCCCTCATTTGAATTAGGCTAATGTTGAAGGGGATAAACACACTCCCTGTGCATCTAATGATAGGGGTAGGGTTCTTAGGATCATTTAGGCTGGAAGGAAAATCAGACTTAAAATTATAAATTGGCTAGAGAGAATCCACACATGGGTTATGAAGAATTGATTGTGCTCCCTAAGGGATAATTGACTGGGATTTCCTAGGAATCATCAGCAAGTGGTAAGCATATAAAACAGTTCCTAACCACAGGGAGAGTATACTCTCACCAGGAAAGCAGGTCATGTGAAATAGAGGACTAAAAATAAGACAGAGACAATTTGTCTCCTTGCTCACTGACGCAAAGATACAACGGAATAGCAGAGGGAAGAACGGTTTCTGTGCTGTCCTGGCAGTGGGCACTTCCAGCATACGTGCCCCAGTATCTTATAATAGGATTCCTCAGAGTGTGATATGGGCTAGACAGACAGCCCCTCAGCATGAGTATCCTGCCCGCACAGCATGGGGATACAACTCAGGCTCAGCTCACCTGCAAGGTGCTCCCACCTGTTTGTGCTTCCACACCTACCAATGCAAAGAGTCAGTGACACTTAGGCTCACTCACAGTGTCTCCGTGGGGTTCTGCAATGGCTATCATGTCCAGGCCTTACTGGGTTTGCCCAAGACAATCACTCTCTAGCTTCCTGTTTCTGAGCCACTGAACTTGCCTTGTTCCAGACTGTTGGCTAGTATTCCAGTCCCCTGCTGACTATCTGAGCACCTGACCATGAGTCCTTAAGCTGCTTTGTTTCTTTGACCAAAAATATTGTCTTCTACGGCCATCCTACTTTTAAGAAATTCCGCTGTTTCTACTGTATTATCATTAACTTAACTTTTTTAAAAATAAGAAATGTATGAGCCAACAATTACACTTCTGGGTATTTATCTAGAGACATCCAAAATACTAATTCAGTAAGATAGATGTACCCACCCCCAAATTTACTGCAGCATCATTTACAGTAGCCAAGACAGGGTAACAACCTAAGTGTCTGTAAATAGACAAATGGGTAAAAAAGAGGTGGTATATATATACAATGAGATTATTACTCAGCCATAAAAAGAATGACATCTTACCATTTGTGACAACATAGATGAACCTAGAGGGTATTATACTAAATAAAATAACTAAAACAGAGAAAGGCAGCTACCATAAGATTTTACTTATATGTAGATTCTAAAATAAATAAATAAATACACACACACACACACACACACACACCGGAAGCAAAGACAGATACAAAGAACAAATTGATGGTTGCCAGATAGGAGGGGTTTGGGGGATGGGTGGAAAGGGGAAAGAGATCAAGAATACAAATTGCCATATACAAAAACAGTCTGTGGATGTAATTAATGGTATTGTAATAATTATGCATGGTGTCACAGGGATACCAGACTTATCAGGGTGATCACTTCAGGAGGCATATAAATGTCTAATTTCTATGTTGTACACCTGAAACTAATATAATATTGTATAGCAAGTATAATTAAAAATAAATATAGAAACTGTACTTATTCAGCTTTCCTAGCTTTGAAACTCTCAAGACAGTAGCTCCTTGGGAAGGGTACATTTAACTAAAAAAATTTAAAGGCATCAAATGGTGAGTACTCTTTTTTGTGTATCGGTTATACCAATATCCGGCATGTCACCCATTTTGGTATTATTGAAAGAACCTTGCCTTTTGGAATCCAATTAAATTCTACTTCTTCCATGGAATTTTCCAGATCTAGGGCAAGTCCGTTAATGTCCTCAAGCCTCGGTTTCCTAACTTGCAAAGAAGGACAAAAGGAATAATAATTCCTACCTCACTGGACTCTTACGCAAATTAAATCAGACATTACATTGGGAAATAATGGTCTTTTCAACAAATGGTGCAGGAACAACCGGATATCCACTTGTAAAAGAAAAAGTTGACCCCTACTTACCCTCACACTATATACAGATTACCTCAAATTGGATTACAGGCCTAACTGTAAGAGCTAAAACTGTGAAACTCTGAGAAGAAACACAGAAGTAAATTTTCATGACCTTAGATTAAGCAACAGATTTTTAATGATGATTAAAAAAGCACAAGTAATAACAACTACAGAAAAAGATAAATTGTGTCACAGAGCCGTCATCCAGAAGACCCTAACATTTCTCAGTACCCTATCTCTGTTATGAGCTATGCTTGCTTCCAGGAACTGAAAAGGATTCTCCACTGCAAAATGAGGCAGGCTGAGCCCAAAGACCACAGTGCTGAGTGCAAAAACCAAGCTACTGACGGAGCATTGTGTGCACAAAGGGCAGCATGCCAAAGGGCCAAGTTCACCAGAAGAACAACTATGCACGCCTAAAAGAATTTAATCACTCCACGCCGCAGGTGCCCCTGGAACATGAGTTTACCCTTCTCCATTCCTTGATCAAAGAATACATTTTCTGCTCTTCTTTACCAACCTCAGTCTTGTTATATTAGTGTGACCAGCACTGGGCAGAAGGACCTTGGTTTAGATCCCTGACCCAAAAGGGTCGGTAACAATTAGACTTTTCATCAAAATGAAAAACTTTTGTGTGTCAAAGAATGCCATAAAAAATTAAAATACAAGCCACGGAATTGGAGAATCCATTTGCAAATCATATATCTGATAAGGGTTCCATACCAGAATACACTAGGCTGTTTGGGGAGAATGAGAGTAACTGCTAACAAAGAGAGGGTTTCTTTTCAGTGAAATGTTCTGAAATTATATAGTAGTGATGATTGCCAATGTGTGAATATACCTAAAACCACTGGACTCTATACCTCAAATGGTATATGAATATCTCAATAAAGTTACTAAAAATTAAATTAGTATGTACATGATAGTGTGCATATAGAAGATGTATACATCTAACCATTGCATACAAATATGCATGTAGTAATTGCTTAAAATCTTTTACAGTCTGCTGCTCTTGTTTATTATGGCTGACTGATTAGGCAGAAAGCACTGGAGACAGAAGGATTAACGGAAGGTGCTTCAGGCTGAATTAGCTCAACAATTTCTCCCAACCCCAAACCATAGGAATGATGTGTTCTTTTGTAGGAATCCTCTCTATGTCTCAACAGGAGCTGTAAGTTGTGTTTATATGGGTCTCTCCTGCCGTCAGTGTAGCCAATGCACCAGATGGTTCTGTCCTCCTCAGTCAAAGTGCACTTAAAATGGTGCTGAGGAAATAAATGCTCAGTCTCCCCTCTGAAAAGCTGAATTCTGACCTTCTGTGGCCTCATCTCTTAGCACTTTTTTCTTATTGCTTACTTACGCAGAATGAATTTTCCTGAAAATAATCTAATTCCTTTTTTTATTATTTTTCCATTGATTTGAGAGAAAGAGAGAGAAAAGAACGGGGGGGGGGGGGGGAGCATCAACTCCTTGCTCTTCTTAGTTGTTCCACGCAGTTGTGCACTCATTGCTTGCTTCTCGTGCATGCCCTGACTGGGGAATCAACCTGCCACCCTGACAGGCTGGGATGATTTCTCCATTGAGCCACCTGGCGAAGGCCAACTAATTCTTCATATTCAAATTCTTCATATAAACTCAAAGATTTGTTTGCTTTTGTGTATTTGTGTTTGTGTGTGTATGTTTTGGTTTGTCTGTTTTTCATAAAGCAGAACAAAAAGATTAGAAGAGTATGGCAGGCATTTTAAGTGTCTCTAGATAATGAGATTATATGTAAGCTTTTATCCTCTTCATATACTTTGTGATATTTTTCAAATGTTCTATAAAGACTCATTAAAGAATACTAAAGAGCCTGACCAGGTGGTGGTGCAGTGGATAGAGCATCGGATTGGGATGCGGAAGGACCCAGGTTCGAGACCCGAGGTCGCCAGCTTGAGCTCGGGCTCATCTGGCTTGAGCAAAAAGCTTGCCAGCTTGGACCCAAGGTCGCTGGCTCCAGCAAGGGGTTACTCGGTCTGCTGAAGGCCCGCGGTCAAGGAACATATGAGAAAGCAATCAATGAACAACTAAGAAGTCGCAACGAAAAACTAATGATTGATGCTTCTCATCTCTCTCCATTCCTGTCTGTCTGTCCCTGTCTATCTCTGCCTCTGTAAAAAAAAAAAAAAAAAGAATACTAAAGACATACTACAAATGAAAAGACATTACATACTTAAATGTTATAAATTAGCCCCAAGATGATATTTGAAGAGAATTCTCTCCAAAGTCAAGTGAAGATGCCCCAAAGGTATATCACATATGTGATGTGTGTGTTGGGGACACATTCTGCCTTTGTTGTGATGCTTTCTATAGAATTAGGAGGACATATATATCTGTTGTGATGCTTCCTATGGAATTAGACGGTCATATCATATATCTTTGTCAATGCAGTAGTAAAATGTTTAATCGTGTTCACAGATTTAACATGCCGATTTGCACCTTTGCTCATACATCTGAGCCTTCCTAAGTACCTTCTGGTTGGATTCTTCCTAGACAAGGAAAATCTGAGTGATTTGTCACCAAGCCACTACCCATACATTTACAATGCTGCAAAAACTTCTAGTCTAGACAGGAATTAAAGTCAGAAATGAAATTTAATTAAAGCACATCTTTCCCAAGCCTTGAGGGCCATTCCTCGGCACTCACGTGCGGCGGTGTTTACACAGACTGTGGGGAACACTGGGAGATACCCTCTCAGGCACAGCTGCCCTCCCTGTCTCTCAGATGCAGTGTGAGAAAGAACCGAGGTAGGCTGACAGGACGAGGTGGGTGTGCAGAAGATGTAAAAATCACAGTGGTATAATTAAGACATCAAGGAGACAGAAACTGAGTTTGATCTGTCAGGGTCCTAATAAATCCATAGACAATGTCCCAGAAATCACAAACCAGCAATTTCAGGGGTTTTGATGGTCTCTGGATATATTGTAGTCAGCCTACAAAATATCACAGTATTTTTAAATTTCTTCTAGCATTTAAAATGAAGAAATTTTACCTAAAAATCAGATTTACAGCTTCTTTTAAATAATTACAAATAAAAAAGCCCCAAAAGTCCAGGGCTAGCTCCTGTTTGGCAACAATTGCTGGTGCTGAGTAACAGCGACATCCTTCAGACATGGAGAACACACACTCGGGCTCGCTGAGGTTCACCCACACCCCTGAGCATCCCTGCCATCTTGGCCACAATGAGGGAGGGACCAAGGCAGCTCCAGTCCTTCCCATGCAGTCGATCTTGTTCCTCTCCCTCCTAGCAGGCTGCCATTATTTATATAACCTTTATAGCCTTCACAGACACTTGGGTTTGAGACTGTACCCATGTTCCTCCTGCCTTCAACCTTTTCCCCTGGCATATGTTTTACCATAGTTGTTACTTCTTTATCTAGAATTCTCCTTTCATTTATGCTCACTGGTGCCTTACTAGAAAACAGATCAGGCTTCAATTCTAGGCATGTTAAGCTTCTGGGAGAAGAAGAGAATAGTACCTATAGAAAAACAACTGGAGTTGGAATCAGTACACTCAGATTTAAGTTCCAGCAATAATTAGAACTTGGACGGTCAGAAAAATGTCATTTCAGATCCTAGCTCCTCAAATTTTTAGTTTGAGACCATGAGCAATGTATAATATTTAACCTCTTGGAAGCTCTTTCTGTATCTATAAAATGTAAATATTTGCTCTGCATGCCCCATAGATTTGTCGTAAAACCAAAGGCAATATTCTTTTTTTTTTATAATTTTATTTTTTTAATGGGGTGACATCAATAAATCAGGATACATATATTCAAAGATAACATGTCCAGGTTATCTTGTTGCATACCCATCACCCAAAGTCAGATTGTCCTCTGTCACCTTCTATCTAGTTTTCTTTGTGCCCCTCCCCCTCCCCCTCTCCCTCTCCCTCTCCCTCCTCCCCCCATAGCCACCACACTCTTATCAATGTCTCTTAGTTTAACTTTTATGTCCCACCTACGTATGGAATAATGCAGTTCTTGGTTTTTTCTGATTTACTTATTTCACTTCGTATAATGTTATCAAGATCCCACCATTTTGCTGTAAATGATCCGATGTCATCATTTCTTATGGCTGAGTAGTATTCCATTGTGTATATGTGCCACATCTTCTTTATCCAGTCATCTATTGATGGGCTTTTTGGTTGTTTCCATGTCCTGGCCACTGTGAACAATGCTGCAATGAACATGGGGCTGCATGTGTCTTTACGTATCAATGTTTCTGCGTTTTGGGGGTATATACCCAGTAAAAAGATTGCTGGGTCATAAGGTAGTTCTATTTTCAGTTTTTTGAGGAACCACCATACTTTCTTCCATAATGGTTGTACTACTTTACATTCCCACCAACAGTGTATGAGGGTTCCTTTTTCTCCACAGCCTCTCCAACATTTGCTATTACCTGTCTTGTTAATAATAGCTAATCTAACAGGTGTGAGGTGGTATCTCATTGCAGTTTTGATTTGCATTTCTCTAATAACTAAAGAAGATGAGCATCTTTTCACATATCTGTTGGCCATTTGTATTTCTTCCTGGGAGAAGTGTCTGTTCATGTCCCAAAGGCGATATTCTAAGGTGAACAGTTTAGGGAGACTAAATCAACTTAAGATATTTTTTCTTGAACAGGGGCTAATTAAATTACTTTAGATCAACTAGCAAAAAATACACCTTGCCAAGTTTTAAAAATTCTCTTTCTAAAAAAGTAAATAGTAAAATAAAGTGGTTCCTATTTTGTTTTTACCATTTACCCATTGGTAGATTGTTTTCTAAGTATGCATAAGTGTTTTTAATAAGTGTGAATATGACTTTTTTCCCTAACTTTCCAAAAGACCCAACTAACTAAAAATCTGCTTGCTACAGTGTCCATACTAACCACTGTTGTAGAAATTTCCACATGAGAGAATTTTTTAATTGGCTTATTACATATAGCTGGTATGTAAAACATACCTTTTTCAAAAATTCGTATTAGTAGTTATAAAGAACTATGGCATTCTGATTTGAGGCACCTATAACAGAGTATGGCAAAACTGGTCGCAGTGCATATGTATTCCAAATTATAAAAATTTTTGTTTCTAAATTTAGAAGTAATAATTTTATTACAAATATTTAGTTATAAATGTAATTCCTGCTGTAGGTATTTATTATAGATAAGCACTATAAACATTTAATGAATTTCAAATTCATTTTTTGCCCATATTTTCCACTTACTGTATCACAGGCATCATTTCCAGCAACCAGACCCGTGCCAATTTTTAATGACTGTATGGTCAGCCACCAATGGACTTTGGATCACATTCAGTGTGCACTAGCATAAGAGTTACTGTGATAAATATCCTATGCATAGTCTTTATAAACTTGTGATTATTTATTAAGATACATTCTTAGAGGTGAATTGCTAAGTCAAAATTATGCTCTCTCTCATCCAAATTGCTTCCTCCCCCCAAAATTTGTCCCAATTACATGCCTGACAAGAATAAATGAGAATGTCTGATTTCCACCTTTTCATCAATGGGAATAATTTAATCTTTGCTAAACAGGTAAAATAATATTTCATTATTTTTATTTATACCCTTTTAATTCTTAATAAGATTAAACATATATTCAAATGCTTCTTGACCATTTACATTTCTCCTTGTTAAGTTGCATTTCATTTCCTTTAACCATTTTCTATTGGGGTACTAATCTTTTTCTTATTGATTTATAAGCTGTCTGTCTGTCCATAATTTATTTGACAATTCTTCTATTGATGTATAGCTGTTTTCCAAATTTTAGCATTATAAAATAACATAACAATAAATATTCTTATAAGTAGATATTTGTACATATCACTTATTATTTCTTTGAATAGATTAAATTAGAATAGATTAAAATGCTCTAACACATACTGCTAAAATAAAAGCCATGTCCATTTATACTCCCACCATCAAATTACAAGATAGCCTGCCTCAAAGCAACCCACTTCATGTCCAATCAGAGTATTACAACAGGATGCAAATAAAGACATTAAAAAGAACGACATATAAATCACAGAGGGAGGCAACAGTCATTCTGCTACAGGATCTCTAAACACCAGAGAAGAAGAAGAGGAGCCGAACATTTGGTAGAACTGAAATGGGGAAGCAAGTAATCTTTATTTCCTTAAAATTTGGTCCAAACCTAGCTCCATCATAGTTCACTGAAAATATGTGACTGCTGATAATGGAAGGTTAAACACCGACTTAACACATTCAACTTCTTACCTTCCCATTATTCCACCAATGACGTCTGATCATCTATTGTGCAAAAACTTATTCTGCATCTCTTAGAAAAGCTAAATCCCAGGGAAACAAAAGAAACAGCCCAAATGTTGGGCCACTTCCTGGTGATGATGTGAGAGCAATTACTCCTAAAACTAGGCCTGGATGACAAGAAACAAAAATCGCCCTGTTTGCCAATCAAAGTATAGAACACGCAAATTTTCCTCATATGGTAAATAAACAAACCAGGAACCTTTCAATACCAAACTCAAATCAATGCCCCTCCCTCCCTCCCTTCCTCCCTTCTTCCCTTCCTTCCTTCCTTCCTCCCTTCCTTCCTCCCTCCCTCCCTCCCTCCCTCCCTCAGTCTTTCTTTCTTTCTTTCTTTCTTTCTTTCTTTCTTTCTTTCTTTCTTTCTTTCTTTCTTTCTTTCTTTCTTTCTTTCTTTCTTTCTTTCTTTCTTTTTTAAGTGAGAGTAGGGGAGATAGAGAGGCAGACTCCTTCATGTGCCACCACCAGGATTCACCTGGCAACCCATCTGGAACTGATGCTCCAATCAACTGGACTATCCTCAGCACTTGAGGCTGATGCTGGACCCAACCAAGTTACCCTCAGCACCTAGGGCTGACACTCAAACCATCCAAAATGTACCAGTTTCAGTGCTCGGGGCCAATGCTCAAACCAACTGAACCACTGGCTGCAAGAGGGGAAGAGAGAGAGAAAGAGGGGGAGGGAGGGAGAGAGGGAGGGGGAGAGGGAGGGGGAGGGGGAGAGGGAGGGGGAGGGGGAGAGGGAGAGGGAGAGGGAGGGGGAGAGGGAGAGGGAGAGGGAGAGGGAGAGGGAGAGGGAGAGGGAGAGGGAGAGGGAGAGGGAGAGGGAGAGGGAGAGGGAGAGGGAGAGGGAGAGGGAGAGGGAGAGGGAGAGGAACAGAATTAGGTGGTCAGTTCTCATGTGGGTCCTGATGGGGGATTGAACCCAGAACATCGCATGCTGGGCCAACACTCTATCCACTGAGCCAACTAGCCAGGGCCAATGCTATTTCAATAACCAAAACAAGGCAGGTTCTCAATTATAAATTCTTTTCCCAATGAATTCAAATCAGAGTAGCGAGAATGCAAATATGCTGGGAATGTCTAATGCAGAGAGCTGATAAGGAATGTCTAATTAATAGTTCTGAAGTACTTCCAAGGTATGAAATTCGATAGCAACACCAAATAACATCCTCATCCAGGTAAGGCAATTAAAAATTAACAGCTTGTTTTTCTTCTTTCAAACACAGGTTATCACACAAAAGCAATCATAACAAGCAAAGCTACACTGGCAATATATTTTTTCAGTTATATAGATTTTTATATATAAACTATAATTTACATATAAATTAAAAGTTTAATTATATGTTCTTCTACTATGATTCAGATGATTTTGGTTGTTCTTCCCAACTATTACTGGTTATGGATCATATTTTAATCACCATCTTCTCTAACTAACAGCATCAAGTCTGTCATGTGATTGAGACTCTAGAAGACAATGTGAAAGTTCTTGCAGATGGTTACTATATTTGTCATTTGTTTTTAGTAGGAATACTTCAGAGTCTAATTATAGCATTAATGGTCCTGCTCCATTGTGTCTCTTTCCATTTGGTTCTTACTTTGCATTTGCCCTTTGTGAATTCTTCCTCCCTGGGATTCTGATATATCTGGTGACTTCTAAATCATTTTACTAAATCAAATCTCTTTTCTATGCTTCAAGCATGTGCTGATAAATGCTAACTGGCCACTCACACGAGATGTCCACACACAGCTCAACCCCATATAACGAAACCCCAGCTCTCATGATTCCTCCACTCCCATCAAAACCTTTGTCTCACAGGTAATGATGTCACCAGCCGACTAATTGAAGCTCTGAAGATCAGACAGCCACCGTCTCTTTTCTCTCCTCCTTTCTCCCCCTGTGACATCCATATCTGCTGATCCAGCTTTTAGAAGGTCTGCTGTATCTGGGGCACTGGTTTGACCCTCCTCGATTCCTGGTAGGATCATCGCCATCGCTTACTAACTGCAACCCCCTGACTCTCTTTTACTCACACCTTGACCAGCTGCCCCTAGACTGTTTTAGATATGATAATATCAGATGACTGTTCATCTCAAAGCCCTTGCTAACTTCCCATAGCCAGTACCACAAAGTTGTTCCTGAACAAAGATATATATGTCAAAGCAGAAAAATAGAACATATTTAAGACTGTGTTTGCTTGATTTACAATTTCAAAATATCTGACTTGTGGAATGTGGACCTCTATTCGCACTCGTGCCTCACACTGAAAGTTGGAAAGCTGAACCTAACTCTGAGGTTCCCAGTTACTCTGGTTTCTCCCCTTAGCACTTTTTAAATAACAGATTTATTGAGGTATAATTCACATACAATAAAATCATCTTTTTTAAAAAAGCACAATTTAGTAGTTTTTAGTATTTTCCAAGTTGTGTAATCATCACAACTAACAAATTCCAGAACATTTTATTACTCCAAAAAGAAATACCATATCCATTAGCAGTCACTCTCCAACCTCCTTTTGCCCAGTCCCTGGCTCCACTAATCTACTTTCTGTCTCTGTAGAGTTGCTTATTCTGAACATTTCACATAAATGGAACGATACATGTGCCCTTTAGTACCTGACTTCTTTCATTTAACATGTCTTCAAGCCTCATCTATATTGTAGTGTGTATCAGAACTCCATTTCTTTTTTTTTTTTTTTTCTGAAGCTGGAAACGGGGAGGCAGTCAGACAGATTCCCACGTGCACCTGACTGGGATCCACCTGGCACGCCCACCAGGGGGCAATGCTCTGCCCATCCGGGGTGTCGCTCTGTCGCGACCAGAGCCACTCTAGCACCTGGGGCAGAGGCCAAGGAGCCATTCCCAGCATCCGGGCCATCTTTTGCTCCAATGGAGCCTTGGCTGCAGGAGGGGAAGAGAGAGACAGAAAGGAAGGAGAGGGGAAGGGGTGGAGAAGCAGATGGGCGCCTCTCCTGTGTGCCCTGGCCGGAAATCGAACCCGGGACTTCCGCACGCCAGGCCGACGCTCTACCACTGAGCCAACCGGCCAGGGCCAGAACTTCATTTCTTTATACAGCTTGAAATACTGCATTGCATAGCTATACCATATTTTGTTTATTCATATCAATATTCGGTTCTTTCTACTTCTTGATAATTATGCCTATTGCTGCTAAGAATGTCCATGTACCAGTTTCTGTGTGGAAACATGCTTATAATTCTCTGCGGTATAAACCTAGGAGCAGAATTGCTGGTCCATATCGGAGCTCTGTGTTTAGCATTTTGAGGAGTTGCCAAAGCTTCCCTAAAATGGCTGTATAGTTTTACATTCCAACCTGTAATATATCAGAGTTCTAATTTCTTCACGTTCTTGTCAACATTTGTTATTGCTCTCTTTTTATTTATAGCCATCCTAGTAGGTAGAAAATGGTATTTTGTCTATCTCATTAGAAAAAATGACTTTAAATGCTTCGCCCATTTTCTAAATAAGGAGTTTGTCTTATGATTGAGTAGTAAGAGTTCTTCCTATATTCTGGTTGAATACTATTCCATTGTATGGAATACAAGTTCTTTACTAGATACATGGTTCACTGTGTGGGCTGTCTTTTCACTCTCTTGATGGTGTCCTATGAAGCACAAAAGCTTTTAATTTTAATGCAGCCCTGTAAAGCCAGTAGCCACAGCCACCATCACAGCTGCCTGGCCCATGCAGGTTCGCACTAGATTTGGAAAGACAGTAATGAAACAATGGAGCCATTAGCTTTAATGGTGGGCCATTAGCTTTAATCCTAGCTTGCACCTGGCAGGCAAGTAAAAACACACACTGGGCTCCAAAATCCACTCATTCAGTACTCACAAAGCAACTGACTTATCGAGTTTCCTAAAATCAAAGGTTTCTAGCTCACTAGCCTTACTCACCTTTGTTCCCCATCTCCTTCTCTCTGCACAAACTGGCTTCTCCTTCAGCACTCCACCATCTTGGCTGTCTCTCCTCTCCTCCACGTGGCCTTTTTCTGCTCTCCTCTCTCTAATGCTAATCTCAGGAAAGGAGAGAGCAAGCTCTCGGTCTGCCCCACTTTATAGTGTAGAAATCAAAACCTTTAATACAATATACAAACAAGGAAGTCTCTGATACAAAGTTACTTATCTGAGGCATAATGGGATTCCTCATGAGAGTGCACCACCCTACATCAAAAAGGGTGGGAAAGGCTTAGTATTAAAACTAAGCCTTAGGCTATAACGTCCTTGCCTGCTTACAGCCTGTCCCCCACACCCAATGCAAACTATAAGTGAGCAAACATATACAGTGTGTCCATAAAGTCATGGTGCACTTTTGACCGGCCACAGGAAAGCAACAAAAGACAATAGAAATGTGAAATCTGCACCAAATGAAAGGAAAACTCTCCCAGTTTCATACCTATTCAGTGCAGTTCCATGTGGGCTCACACACAGATTTTTTAGGGTTCCTTAGGTAGCTATCCCGTATAGCCTCTACAGACTCGTCACTGACTGATGGCCTACCAGAACGGGATTTCTCCACCAAACTGCCGGTTTCCTTCAACTGCTTATCCCACTGAGTAATGTTACTCCTATGTGGTGGCGCTTTGTTATAAATGTGCCAATATTCATGTTGCACTCTGGTCAAAGATTCAAGTTTAGCAAGTCACAGAACACACTGAACTTTCCTCTGTACCATCCACATCTCAACTGGCATGGCCGTGGGCTGCTCCGCTGTATACATAGTATTATGTCATCATCTGCGCATGTGCACATGCTGCCACATCACCCCATAGAAACTGGGAGGGTTTTCCTTTTATTTGGTGCAGATTTCACACTTCTGTCGTCTTTTGTTGCTTTCCTGTGGCCAGTCAAAAGTGCACCATGACTTTAAGAACACACTGTATATTAGGGGTTGGGAAACTTTTTGGCTGAGAGAGCCATGAACGCCACATATTTTAAAATGCAATTCTGTGAGAGCCATACAACGACCCATGTACGTTAAGCATTATCCAATAAAAATCTGGTGTTGTCCCAGAGGACAACTGTGATTGGCCATAGCCATCCGCAACCATGAGCATGAGTGATAGGGAATGAATGGATTGTAATACATGAGAATGTTTTATATTTTTAACATTATTATTTTTTTATTAAAGATTTGTCTGCAAGCCAGATGCAGCCATCAAAAGAGCCACATCTGGCTCGTGAGCCATAGGTTCCTGACCCCTGATATATATCATATTTACAAACTTATTTGACCAACATTGGTCAACAGGCTTCTATGTGGGTAGCACCATCTTTAACAAAGTGAGCATAATATATTTTATCTGCCCAACAAGCCCCATTTATCTCTTTTTTGCCTTTTGTTTTTGATATCTTATCTGAGAAATCTTTACCTAATCCAAAATCATGAAGATTTACTCCTGTTTTCTTTTAAGAGTTTTATAGTTTTAGCTCTTACATTTAGGTCTATGATCCATTTTGAGTTAATTTTTGTATTAGGTCTGAGGCAGGGTTCCAATTCTATTCTTTTATATGTGGATATCCACTTGTCCCAGCACCATTTGTTGGCCTTGTCAAAAATCAATTGACCAAATATGTAAGGATTTATTTCTGAACTCAAAATTCAATTCCATTGATCTATATGTCGAGTCTTACACTAGTTACGCACTTGTTTTTTTTAGTACTTTTGCTTTGTAGTAAGTTTGGAAATCAAGAATCATAAGTTATAACTTTGTTTGCTCCTTTTCAAAATTGTTTTGGCTATTCTGGGTCACTTTCATTTCCATATAAATCTTAGTATCAGCTTGTCAGTTTCTGAAAAAAGGCAGCTTAGATTTTGATAACATTGGACTGATTTTTTGTTTCCCTGTGGATGGTACATATATTTCTTTAACTTTGCATGTCTCATAATATTTTTTTAAAAACTGGACATTTAAAATAATATAACGCATCAACTCTGGAAATTAGACCTTCCTCAACCATGATTATTATTTGTTGTTGCTATTTGTTTAGTGACTTTTCTGATCCAATTCTGTAGTTTGTATTCTTTGTCATGTGTGATTAGCTAAGTGGTTAGCTAATGGCTGGGCAGGTATTTTTCAGAGTGTCTTTTACCAACAGTATTCCAGCCTTTGCTGAGGGGATTTCTGTGTATAGTGGGGCACACCTTCAATTTGCCAGCTGCTTACAACTATTCCTTAGCCTTCATTCCTTGCTTGTATAGAGCTTCAAGGTCAGCCACAGGTGATACATAAGAGTCTTCTTGGGTCTTCCCTGAAAATTTGTATACCTCTGCTTGTGTGCATGCCTTTTTCCATGCATAGTTCCACAAATATGTGAGTTTCTCAAAGCCCCAATGGACAACTTATTCCCCAATTTTAATTTAAATATGTTTAATATCCTGTTTTCCCCAATACTGACTGCTGCCTCAGGCAGCCACAATGTTAAACAATTGCTGTGATTGTTTTTGACAAGTCTCAGGAGTAAACTTCTTTACACTGGGTACATTCTGAATCAGGACAATGAAAGATAAAACTGCATGTGGCAATTCCCTGGAAACTACCAGAGGGGTCAATCATGACAAGTCTCTGGGAATGAAGCTCTGTGGAGCTCCAGAAAGGGTCTGTCCCCTCCAGAGGCTGCTAGACCATAGGTTTCACAGTTACCGTGATGGCAAAACGGTTGTTTTTTAAGGCTTCCTGAGAGCTGGGCGAAGAAGAATGAAAATATGGCAAGTTAAATGAAAAAAGTTCATTGTTCTTACTGATATTCAGTATTTTTCTTGAACAAATGTTCCTTGGATTATTCCAAAACTTTGCTTAATTGCCCCCAAATCAGAAGTCTGCTCTTTGCTGAGGATCCCTAATAAGTACAAAATTTAAGGTAAATGCTTAGAAATTCTGTAGCAATTTAATATCAGCACAGCTGTCAGACAACCTTTTTCCTAGATTTGGTAAGAATATCAGTCCATACCAAACTGGATATTATTTGAAAAACAAAACTGGGTGTTCACCACAGATAATTTGAGAAGCATTGTTCTTCTTGTCAAACTTTTTCTGTAAAGGAGCAGAGAGTAAATGCTTCAGGCTTTGGGGACTTGTGGGGCCTCTGTTGCAACTGCTCAATCCTGCCGTGGCAGCACAAAGGCAGGTATAGACAATATGCAAACAAAGGAATGGGGCTGTGTTCCAATAAAACTTTATTTATAAAAACACGCAGTGGGCTGATTTTAGCCTGTGATACATAGTTTGTCAACACTTGTTCTAGGCCTCATAAAGGACACTGGACTTGACTCCAAAAATAATGAAATGACCTACTTAATTGGCACTATCCCTCATTCTTGACCCATTCTCATCATGGCCTGAATGTATTTGTAGTATTTGGATCACTGACGCTAAACTGGAAAAGACCCTGGAGTTCAGTCCAGCTCCAATTCAGTGTTCTTCTCCTAGCAACCCTAAAAGATGAAGTCTCTGTTCACAGGACTTGTGTTTAAGGCAGGGTCGTTTTTGTCAACTATCACCAAGCATCACCAAGAAATGTCGATGACACCATTTACACTCAGTTAGAGGTCACAGCTTTACATTCTCTAGGACCTGGGCAATCAAACATAGATTCACATTGTCCTCCAAGTCAGTAAGTCACCACCAGTGCCCAATTTTCTGAGGTCTCTCACCCCATTTTTCTTCTGTACAAAGTTATATTTCTCTCCGAATGGACTTCTCAGGCTCTTTTGGTATGCCTGCAATGGTTGTGTTGGACAAGCAGCCCACCAAATGTGTAGCCTTGTTTTTCTCTGGGCTCAGACACTGCCCCAGGCTGGAAAGCTTTCTGCATTCACACATGTCTACGTTCACATAGCACCCATTTCATAAACACTACCCAACACCCATACAGTAAAAAGCCTCTTTCTCTTCCCTGCACAGAACATAGACCACTATGTGTGTGAGGAGAGGGACTCCCACAGTAGGCCTCTCACACAGAGGGTATGGAGCTGAAACAGTTCTTTCTGAAAGCTTTTTTAATTTAAGATTTCTTTCATTGACTCATGACTAACTTAATGTGTAAAACTTAGCTGTTGCAAGTTTCCTTAAAATATCCCTTCTGGGCCTACCACTGTTTATCTTGGCATCAGGTAGCTTGAAGAGTTTGGAAAGTCTCAGCTTGGCATAGCCTCAGAGCTACTGGCACATTAAAGATTAATAAAGTGCATTTAACTGAGCCCAGGACACTGCAACATGATCCTTCACCACTAAATGTGCAAGATTCTTTGTTTGCAATGAACAAAACTGAAGCCAAAAAGGTTCTACCATGACAAGCTAAGATAGGAAACAATCAGGAACTCTGTGTCTTCAATGCTGAAGTGATGGGTAAGAATCAATGCTTCTTCTCAGCCACACTCTTACTCAGCTTTGTCAAGAACTCTCTCAGAGGCAACTGAGGAGGACCCAAGAGCTGGGTGTTCCTTGAGCACGTAGAACCAAGGAGACAGTGCCAATGCAGCCGCCCCTCAGAGTGGAAGACAAGACCGATTCAGAACCAATTCCCCAGTAAACAACTTCTCCAATGGAGTCAAAATAAAGCGAGACATTTTCAAACATTTGGATTTGCTTTAGTGACACGGAATACTTGTGTCTGACTGAATATTAACTCAGGAGGAAGAAACACTTTTCACATGCATAGATGTGGGGTTGGCAGCAGAATAAGCCAGACAACATTTAAAATGAAAATAAAAATTAAAGAGCATGTATATCTTAACTATTGGTTCAAAGGATGCCTCTATTTGCTATCCATCTTGGGACTTCTTGACGCAGACAGCCAACACCAGGACAGATCCGCAGAAGCAAACATTTAAAAATGGACCATTCTGACTTCTGGAAAAGCACTGGCTAGCTTACGTGCTGGGTAATGCTGTGTCTATTTACACAGAGCAATTCCCTCGTGTCCTCCAGAAAAATCACAAGCAAACCCTGCACTCTGCACATCAGAGCTCTGGAGCAGAGCATATAGCATGTTGGACACTCTTTCCTCCAAACCAACATAAACATTCAAGGGGGTTAAAAAGGAAGAGAAAAGAAAATTCTGTCCTTACCGAAAAGGCATAGCAGACAGGGGCGGTGTTTCCCTTAAGCCCACTCGGGGCTTTCTCTTTCATTCGGTCAGTGTTCTACTCTATGGAGGAGCATTCCTGGGTGTTCGGATCTTCCTTCAAGAGTTCTAATCACTGGCTTCCCCAGGCCGGGTTTAACAAACACCGCTGTGTTCTGTCAACATTTGTATGCAGCACCACATTGGGCAACCAGCCAACACACAGTTTCAAGAAGCAAGGGGAGAAAACTGACACCCTAACAAACACGCTTCCCTCTTTTGTTTCTTTTAAGGTGGTGCTCAAAGTGTCATCTTTGGTTTTTGACAGCAGCTAAAGATAGCTTTTTGAGACTTTCTCCACCGCCCCTGAAGGCCCGAGCTGGGTTCCACAAAGTTTGTTTTTTGTCTCTCTGCCCTGGAGTTGTCCGCACAATCTCCCAGGCTCGCCTCTCCACCAGCTGCACTTTAAATGTATTTTAATTGGCTGGAATGCCGAAAGAATCCATTTGGCAGTCGTTTACATGTGAAGCACGCCCAGGGCAGCTGAAAGAGGCCCCAGAAGCAGCCGATTACTTCATCGTAAACTGCAGTTGGAATACCATGGACTCCCACATAACTACAGTGAATTCAACTCTATAAGTAAGCAAGAGTAATTAATAATTTGCAGAGAAAATTCTTCATTCATCTAAAAGCCAAAAACACAAAGGGAGAAAAAAATCTCTGCAGATATCACAGTTCTTGATTTATAGCCCCTAGTTCTAATCTTCACAAACATTGACTTTGTACAGCATTACAGGAGGAGCTATAATGCATAATTTGGTTTGCCTGAAAAGTTAATTTAAGTAATTTTCCTTTTGAATGATCCCCTGAGAGGCACTGTTCTATTAGCTCTCTATACATTAGCCATATGCTGCAAAAAATATTGTCAATACTTGTGGCATTTCCTCATTCCTTTTATTTTTCTTGGTTGATTGCAATAATTAGTTTGTGGCCTCCACTAGATCCAGTCACAAATAAATTCACCCCCAGTTAAAGTGGATAATCATCACCACAAAAAATTTGCAAGCCAAACTGTAATTTAAAACACTTTAAAGCAAATGTCAGTTTAAACAGATTCTAGCTTCAAAGGGGTTAGGGGGTGCATATACGTGTGTGTGTGTGTGTGTGTGTGTGTGTGTGTGTGTGTGTGTAAAATAGTGATAAAATATAAGGTATATAAAATAACAAATAAACAGGATAGATTTCAAGTGGTCTTTACCGATATTTTGCTGAGAAGACTTTTAAACAGCTTATGTAAACTGGTTTACAGATTTAGAATCCCTGAAAAGTATATTTTGAAGAAACACCTCAATTAATCCTGACTTTCACCCCTCATGAAGAACCGCTGGGGTAGAGTCAGAATATCTAGGAGGGTCTTGACATCCTGAGGATGCATCTCAGTGGAATCTGTGAGCTGAACAGCATTGTCAAGTTCATTCTGATGCCTATTCCCGACCTCAATGAAATTGCCTGTAGTTCATAACAAGTTGGTATGAGAGAAAAAATGCTGTATGCGAGTCGCTTGGGTAGGTTTGTTGAACCAGTCAGAGTGATCAGTCTTTGTTTGCAGGAAGGCAGAGGAGAATATTGGGAGAGAGGATGAGGGCCTGTTCATGGACACACAGTCTATAAGGCTGCACAGAACCCCCTGCTCAGAAGGGACCTGCACTTGAATTAATGCTATGCTAACACCATCTTAAAATTGATCAGTTTCGAACCAGTGGTCCCGTACTTTCATTTTGCTTTGTGCTTGGCAAATTGTGTATGTTGGCCTGGAGAGAGATAGTATATAAATCTATCTCATTCAATACATAGTTGAAATTGAAAACTGCTGGGAAGACCATACTGAGGGCATGGGTACCACCCTAATTTTGTCTTGTCCAACATTCTACCTTAGATTTTGGAGCCATTAAGAGGATCAAGGAGGGTAATTTGTGGACAAGGCCCAACGAGGGTGAGGACAACAAAGCCGCAGAGACCCGACTCCCGGAGACCAGGTTCCGTGACGCAGATCCGCTTTATTCAGGAAGTAAGATAGCTTATATACACAGGTTCAGCCTATAGGGTGTTACAGCGTGTCCTTCACAGCCAATGGCTAAAAAGATCCGGGAGCTGCCTGGTTGGCGCCGAGTCACTTCCTTACAGTGGGTGAGCTCCCTCCTTCCTGGGTGTGCCTAGGAGGGTTTCCTGCACTGGAGTGTTCTCACAGCATTGCATCAGCCACAGCTGCTAGGAATGCACTCTGTGCTCTACCTACAGTAATTTAGGAAGGGGCTCTTCCTGGCAAACACAGAGGGTAAGAATTATTGAGGAAGTTCTAACTGGTCTGCCCTGAGCCAATGGTTCAATGTTGACTGTGTGATCACACTTCATCTTAGTGATTCCAAAAGATTTCTTGTTTCTCATATAGTCAGCCCCAACTGTGTCATTCTATGGGCAGAAAGCTCCATGTATAACCATAATCTATTGTAAAATTATCCTAGAGCCTTGACTCACAGTTTGACAAAGTTAAGTTCAATGCCAAAGCTTCAAAGTCACTACTGACCCCCTACAGTGAGCTCTACTCACTCCTGAGTTACTTGAGCACAATGAAATGGGTATCCATGAGTCACCTTATGCTCCCACAGGTGTTCTCCAAAGCCAGCCCTTACACCTGGATTCTAGCCTGCTCCAGCCTTAGCAGAAATCATACAAAAGAGAATTTTCTTTTAGAAAAGAAGTCGGTTTTATATGACAAATACTTAATGTTGCTGACATCTTGTATCTGTTAGCTGAACTACTAACATATTCTGACACTGTACTTAACCAATAAAACCGGTTTACATTCTAGAAAAATAGAATAGAATTTAGAGATCAGCTGGTCCAAACTATTACTTTTTAAAAAGGATAACTGAAGCAAGAAACAATATGATGTTCCAGCAAATCAACAGAACGATGTGTCCAGGCCATACATCACTTTTTGCTACACTTGTTCCTACATTGGACAGCTCAAGTGGTTCCCCATTCTGACTTGCCTATTGACTCCTAGATATCCTTCTGGCTCTCATCTGCTCTCATACCTCCAGATTTATTTCAAATGCCCATGTCCTAACTCCTTGTCTTACTCTCATGAGCCACTTTCATGTACAGCACTGAGCATACTGCATCTATAGGTAAATCTGATCTTCCCCAGGACACGTGGCACAATCATCAAAACCACCTATGAATTCTTAGACCCCGTGACATAAATTCCTCCCTGCCATTTACAAAACTTCAGCATGTATCCTGATCACCTTACCACATAGAAGAGGCAGGTTTAAGAAGTTCACAGTGTCCAAGGAATAGAAAATTGGTCCTGTTCTCACTCCCTGAATGGGGTGGGTAAGGAGGGAGCATGGTACAATAGTCAATTACTAACAAGCTTACAACATCTATCTATAGCAGGGGTCCCCAAACTTTTTACACAGGGGCCAGTTCACTGTCCCTCAGACCGTTGGAGGGCCAGACTATAAAAAAAACTATGAACAAGTCCCCATGCACACTGCACATATCTTATTTTAAAGTAAAAAAAAAAAAAAAAAAAAAAAAAAAACAGGAACAAATACAATATTTAAAATAAAGCAACAAACTGACCAGTATTTCAATGGGAACTATGGGCCTGCTTTTGGCTAATGAGATGGTCAATGTGCTCCTCTCACTGACCACCAATGAAATAGGTGCCCCTTCCAGAAGTGCGGAGGGGGTCGGATAAATGGCCTCAGGGGGCCGCATGCGGCCCATGGGCTGTAGTTTGGGGACCCCTGATCTATAGAATCTATGAAAAGGAAAAAGCATTCCTACACATCAAGGCCACAAGATAACAGAGTAGTGATAATTGTTTTACATACCCAGCAAAGACATTCCCAAATCTTCTAGTGGCTACCCCCCACCTTGTCGCCACAATGAAATGTTTAGCTCAGGATAAGGAGAAAAGCTAACTGAAATTACCTTTGCTAAAAGTTTTGGGGCTAGCTTACTAGGAAACCTAATAAGCTAGTCCCTGTTTGTTTAGTTTATAAGTTTTTATACATATAAAGGATTTCAAAAGGGATGATTACGTGCCTGACCTGTGGTGGTGCAGTGGATAAAGCGTCGGCCTGGAAATGCTGAGGTCGCCGGTTCGAAACCCTGGGCTTGTTTGGTCAGGGCACATATGGGAGTTGATGCTTCCAGCTCCTCCCCCTGTCTCTCTCTCTCCTCTCTAAAATGAATACATAAAAAATAAAAAAATAAAAAATAAAAAAAAAGTTCTCTCTCCTAAAAAAAAGGGATGATTACTAGAAAGCATATTTAAATGTTACAGAATGCAGGTTTTTCAAGCGAGGGGAGAGTGGGTTCGTGATCCCTTTGTCTAGAGGTATACGTCACTCTCAGGACTCCAGGAGGGGAGGGAGAGTTAGAATCAGTGTAGGAATTTTTAATTAAGATATGTAAACATTGTCTCCTAAAGGATCTTAAGGAAGAGGAAGAGGAAGTTTTCAGATAAGTTTTATCTTCTTTGGCTAATGAGATGGTCAATGTGCTCCTCTCACTGACCACCAATGAAATAGGTGCCCCTTCCAGAAGTGCGGAAGTCAGGGGTCCCTGAACTACGGCCCTGAGGGCCGCATGCGGCCCCCTGAGGCCATTTATCCGGCCCCCGCCGCACTTCCAGAAGGGGCACCTCTTTCATTGGTGGTCAGTGAGAGGAGCATAGTTTCCATTGAAATATGGGTCAGTTTGGTGGGAGGCCCTGGCTGGTTGGCTCAGCGGTAGAGCGTCGGCCTGGCGTGCGGGGACCCGGGTTCGATTCCCGGCCAGGGCACATAGGAGAAGTGCCCATTTGCCTCTCCACCCCCCCTCCCTTCCTCTCTGTCTCTCTCTTCCCCTCCCGCAGCCAAGGCTCCATTGGAGCAAAGATGGCCAGGCGCTGGGGATGGATGGCTCCTTGGCCTCTGCCCCAGGCGCTAGAGTGGCTCTGGTCGCGGCAGAGCGATGCCTTGGAGGGGCAGAGCATCGCCCCCTGGTGGGCAGAGCGTCACCCCTGGTGGGCGTGCCGGGTGGATCCCGGTCAGGCGCATGCGGGAGTCTGTCTGACTGTCTCTCCCCGTTTCCAGCTTCAGAGAAAAAAAAAAAAAATACAAAAAAAAAAAAAAAAGAAATATGGGTCAGTTTGTTGATTTAAATTTACTTGTTCTTTATTTTAAATATTGTATTTGTTCCCGTTTTGTTTTTTTTACTTTAAAATAAGATAAGTGCATTGTGCACAGGGATTTGTTCATAGTTTTTTTTATAGTCCAGACCTCCAATGGTCTGAGGGACAGTGAACTGGCCCCAAAAGTTTGGGGACCCCTGGTCTAAGTAGTGGCCTCAGTCCTTCCAGAGAACTATAGTTAAACTATGACTAGATGACCCAGTTGTCCTTGTAAGTCAGGAAGCTCCTGCATTCTCTAAAGAAAGGAGGGGGTAAAAAGCCTGACTTTTCCTCTTTAAAATGGCGTTGCTAATAATTTTTGCAATTCCTTGGCATCTTATCACAGTGCTAGAGACCAATCCCTAAACACAACACACAGCCGTCCTTTCAGGAGCCAGGCTGTTGATATACCCGATTAACATGATTCCCAAAATCCCTAATGCCCAGAGTCTGGACCTCAGACTCCAGGAGCTCCTGGAATCCAGCCACCATGCATCTAATTTAGCACGCATTTATTGGGCATCTATGTATAGGCCAAACTTCTCTGCTTGCTTCCAATTTTTCCTAAGAGATGACAAGAGTACTCTTAGGGGAGAAGTGAATTGATTTTTAAGTTTTGGAGGAAGATGAGACGTAAGGTCCTGGGGCTAATGACTTGGATCTCTGCTGGGCAGTGCCCCGCGGCTAGAAAGGAGGGCTGAAGGTTGGTGGGGAAGCCCAGGTTGGTGTTCAGGCCTGGGAGCCACATCTCAGACCCTGAAAGTGACAAGTACCCCAGAAACTATAACTTAGACTCACACAAAAAGCCCCAGGAAAACTGAAGATGACATGTGAGGAAGGAGAGGGAGAGGAAAGGAAACAATGAAGGGAAAGGGAAAGGAGAAAGACAAACAGAAAACATCAGACTGGCACCTGCTTTATGGCAGGAATTATTTATTTATTTATGTATTTATTTACAGAGACAGAGAGAGAGTCAGAGAGAGGGATAGACTGGGACAGACAAGAACGGAGAGAGATGAGAAGCATCAATTCTTCGTTGCGACACCTTAGTTGTTCATTGATTGCTTTCTCGTATGTGCCTTGACCATGGGGCTACAGCAGACAGAGTGACCCCTTGCTTAAGCCAGGGGCTTTGGGTCCAAACTGGTGAGCTTTGCTCAAACCAGATGAGCCTGCACTCAAGCTGGCGACCTTGGGGTCTTGAACCTGGGTCCTCCGCATCCCAGTCCAACGCTCTATCCACTGCACCACCGCCTGGTCAGGTTATGGCAGGTAATATACTGCACATGACTCATACTGCCTCCATTAATCCTCACAAAATGTCCTGAGGTCAACGGCATTTATCTTCATTTCACAGATTCGTAAACTGAGGCTCGAACGTGTTAAAACTTTTGCTCGCATTGTCATAGCCAGATATTGGCAGAGCCAAGATTTAAACCCAGCTTTATTTATGGTTTCCCTTAAACCACCCTGACTGTCAACTCTAAGCTAAGCACCAAGAAGCAAGCAGGAAGCTCATGCTAACAGTCGACAGGACTGGGCCAGATGACACAGTCCTATTACTGGGGGCCTCTCACCCCTGGGAGGCTGGTAGAGTCAAAGCCTCTGGGTGTGAAATCACAACATTGATTTCGGAGTAGACTGGCTGCTGGTGAGACTGACTGCAGTGAGAAAGGTCAGAGAGGCTGCCTGCTGATGGATAGGGCCAGCAGAGGACTAGTTCTCTGAAAACAAAATAAATGGGGTTTATTGATGGGGTTCACTTACTTTATGCAAATGACTCCACCCTATGCGTTTATTCCTTTGTTGCATGGGGGTTTGCCTTGATAAAATATATCAGCTCCAACCACCAGGGAAAATAAATCTTGCTATCCATTCAGAAACCAGATTTCAGAGTTCGAGCTGGCTGAGACAACCTTTCAGCAGAACCAGAGGGCTGAGCACCAGGGAATTCAGATGCTTTCCCAGTGAAAAAGATAACAATTTATAGCTGGGAGAGAGAGACGGAGAAACCAAGTGGGCAAAAATACCCTGAATTGTATCTGTATTCACGAACTGCACTTTAATAAAACACTAATATTAAAAGAGCTGTCAGGATTAGAGGTAAATCAACAATTCCCCAATAATTATGTAAGCCACAAATGGTAGACCACACATGATGGGAGGGTGCTGCAAATAAATGTACATATAATTCTGTAAAGACAGTAGCCGCGGCCACCATCACAGCTGCTTGGCCCATGCAGGTTCGTATTTGATTCAGACAGACAGTAATGAAACAGCAGAGCCAAGAACTGGTGGGCCATTAACTTTAATCCTAGCTTGCACCCGGCAGGCAAGAAATATACACAGTGGGAAAATACTTCCCTTTCCATTCAGGGCTCCCAAAGCCACTAACTTATCCGAGTTTCCTAGAATCAAAGGTTGCTACCTCACCAGCCTTATTCACCTCTGTTCCCCATCTCCTTCTCTCTGCACAAACTCTCTTCTCCTTCAGCACCCCGCCATCCTGGCTGCTTCTCCTCTCCTCCATGTGGCCTTTCTCTGCTCTCCTCTAGCATGGGCTCCTCTGCCCCATTTTATAGTGTAGAAATCAAAACCTTTAATCCAATATACAAACAAGGAAGTCTCTGATACAAAGTTACTTATCTGAGGCATAATGGGATTCCTCATGAGAGTGCACCACCCCCTATTATGCAACAGTCAAGGGTGTGGGCAAAAGCTTAGTCTTAAAACTAAGCCTTAGGCTATAACAACCCTGCCTGCTTACAGCCTGTCCTCCACACCCAATGTAAACTATAAGCAAACAAACATATACATCATATTTACAAACTTATTTGACCAACAAATTCCAAGTTCCATTTTATCTTGACCATTGAAGAATTCATCAATATAGTGAATGATCAATAAAATAATTGCTGCAGGTTTAGAAATACACTTGTTGTAAGTGGTCCTTTCTAATTTTTGTCATCTGTAGAGTCCTAATGAGATCTTATATCATCCAGGGTTTCATTTATGGACTGCTTGAGAAGACAGCTCAAGAGCATGGCTGAGAACCAATCCATGTGAGTGCCTTCTACATAGCAGGCCTTGTCTCAAGTGGCTCAGAAAGCATATAGTTCTACGAAAGCAGAAGACATTATTACCCTCCTTTTACAGATGGAAGAACTAACAGTTACTTGTCTTCACTCACAACACTGTAATTGGGAGAGCTAATGTTCAAACCAGGGAATTTAACTGCTGCCCACTGCCTGTCCTGCCTCTGTGGCAAAGTGCTCTCCTGGGCTTTAGGGATGGAGCCGCTGTGCACAGAGCCCAGTGTCATCTGGCTTCGCTTTACTGCCCTGTGCATCCTACTACATTCTTCAACAGCCAGGGGTGTCTTCTTCTTTCTTTTTTTTTTAATTTTTTTTAAATTTTTTTTATTTTTCTGAAGCTGGAAACTGGGAGAGACAGTCAGACAGACTAGACTCCCGCATGCGCCCGACCGGGATCCACCCGGCACGCCCACCAGGGGTGACGCTCTGCCCACCAGGGGGTGATGCTCTGCCCCTCCGGGGCGTCGCTCTGCCCCGACCAGAGCCACTCTAGGGCCTGGGGCAGAGGCCAAGGAGCCATCCCCAGCGCCCGGGCCATCTTTGCTCCAATGGAGCCTTGGCTGCGGGAGGGGAAGAGAGAGACAGAGAGGAAGGAGGGGGGGGGGAGGTGGGGAAGCAAATGGACGCTTCTCCTATGTGCCCTGGCCGGGAAACGAACCCGGGTTCCCCGCACGCCAGGCCAACACTCTACCGCTGAGCCAACGGCCAGCAGAGGTGTCTTCTAATCCCCTACAGAGCTCTATATAGATGACTAGTTTTATAGAGATATCTTAAAGTTGTTGTTTTTACCCAGGAAGATGTTTTGCTAACACATGCTGTGCAAACTGACTTTTTGTCAAGGCTAAGTACCCTCAAAAACAGACTTCTGTTTGTTATCATAGAATTAGAAATTTTCTCACGGGCATTTCTTGCTTATAGAATTTGCCTTGGCTAGTCACTGTCATGTTAATATGACCCAGAGAACAAGACTTAGGTGAGAGAACAAGACAGGCCTAGAGGAAGCCATGCAGGGAAGGAGGAAGAGAGAAATAAGAGCGTCTGGGCCTGAACTTTTCTCAAGGTTCCCATATTGAACAGGTGCCCAGCCCTTCTTTGAACTACATACTTCTTTTTTACAGAAAAGAAACCCCCTCTCTTCAGGCAGAGGCTACAGGAATGGAAAGATGACAGTCCTCCCAATCAGACGTAACTAAGGTCAACTTCTGATTGGCCATTTACTAGCTGTGTGACCTTGGGTAGGTGACTTAACCTCTCTGAGCCTCAGACTTCATCTCAAAGGAGGAATGATAATATCACTTTGTAAGGATATACAGATTATTAAATATAAAATGTCTGGTTTATGAGTGGTCCTTAATTCATGTAAATTCCTCTTTCTCTCCATTATCATCCCTGAATTAAAGCTACTAATGTCAAAATAATAACACCATTCTTAGCCCTGGCCGGTTGGCTCAGCGGTAGAGCGTCGGCCTAGCGTGCGGAGGACCCGGGTTCGATTCCCGGCCAGGGCACACAGGAGAAGTGCCCATTTGCTTCTCCACCCCTCCGCCACGCCTTCCTCTCTGTCTCTCTTTTCCCCTCCTGCAGCCAAGGCTCCATTGGAGCAAAGATGGCCCGGGCTCTGGGGATGGCTCTGTGGCCTCTGCCTCAGGCGCTAGAGTGGCTCTGGTCACAACATGGCGACGCCCAGGATGGGCAGAGCATCGCCCCCTGGTGGGCAGAGCTTCGCCCCTGGTGGGCGTGCCGGGTGGATCCCAGTCGGGCGCATGCGGGAGTCTGTCTGACTGTCTCTCCCTGTTTCCAGCTTCAGAAAAATGCAAAAAAATAAAAATAAAAAAAAATAATAACACCATTCTTAAGCACAATCCTCTTCACAAGTACGCTGGATTTAAAGACATTATAACCAGGCACTGAGGCTCCTACTGACACTATCACTAGGTACATAAGCAAAATCAGTTGCTAAGAAAATTCCTATGTAATACTATAGTAAATAAAGTCAATGAATTGTTCTGTAGGGCTTCCAAACCAAATGTTACTGAATTCCACTTACAACTGGAAGAAACCAGAAAATGAGTTTATAAGCTAATTAGCTAACCAGACTTGGCCATTGTAATAAAGCTTTAAACTGACTTAATGATAAGGATATATATAATTATTTTATAACTTCAAGATCATTTCAAACAGAAGCCTTATTCTATTTTTTAAAAAGCAGTAAAAACATCCTGACCAGACAGTGGTACAGTGGATAGAGTATAGGCCTGGGATGCTGAGGACCCAGGTTCAAAACCCTGAGGCTGCTACCTTGAGCACAGGCTAACCAGCTTGATCACGGGGTTGCTGTCCTGAGCATGGGATCACAGACATGGCCCGATGGTTGCAGACTTGAGCCCAAAGGTCACACTGGCTTGAAGCCAATGTCGCTGGCGTGAGCAAGGTGTCACTGGCTCAGCTAAAGCCCCCCATATATGAGAAGCAATCAATGAACAACTAAGGTGCCACAACTATGAGCTGATGCTTCTCATCTTTCTGCTTATCTGTCTGTACCTATCTCTTAGTTAAAAAAAAAAAAAAGAAGAAGAAAAAGAAACAAAAGGCATGAAAAACAAGGATACTTTTGTATGGTTGTACTTGAAAAAGTTAATCTTAAAAAAATTATTTATATATTTTGTTGGTCAAATAAGTTTGTAAATATGATATATAGGTTTGCTCGCTTATAGTTTACACTGAGTGTGGGGGACAGGCTGTAGCAGGCAGAGTTGTTATACCCTAAGGCCATGAAGGCGAACCTTTTTATAAAAACTGCCCACTTTTGCAATGCTGGTCAACCTGATCCTTCCTGCCCACTAGTGGGCATTCCAGCTTTCATGGTGGGCCTATCACGGCACCGTTCGGTTGCTCCACTACCACCCACCATGGAAGCTGGAATGCCCACTAGTGGGTGGGAGTTTGTGCAGAGTTTGAGCAGAGAGAAGGAGATGGGGAACAGAGGTGAATAAGGCTGGTGAGGTAGAAACTTTGATTCTAGGAAACTCGGATAAGTCACTGGTTTTGGGAGCCCTGAATGGAAAGGGAAGTGTTTTCCCACTATGTGTATTTCTTGCCTGCTGGGTGCAAACTAGGATTAAAGCTAATGGCCCATCAGTTCTTGGCTCTGTTGTTTCATTACCGTCTGTTCAAATCAAATGTGAAGCTGCATGGGCCAGGCGGCTGTGATGGTGTCCATGGCTACTGGCTTTACATATTTAAAACATGTTTTTCCTTATCCTTCCCATTGGACATTTTTCTTTTTTTTTTTTTTTTTTTTTTTTTTTTTTTTTTTTTTTTTTTTGTATTTTTCTGAAGCTGGAAACAGGGAGATACAGTCAGACAGACTCCCACATCCACCCGGCACGCCCACCAGGGGGCGATGCTCTGCCCCTCCGGGGCATTGCTCTGCTGCAACCAGAGCCACTCTAGCGCCTGGGGCAGAGGCCAAGGAGCCATCCCCATCGCCCGGGCCATCTTTGCTCCAATGGAGCCTCGGCTGCGGGAGGGGAAGAGAGAGACAGAGAGGAAGGAGAGGGGGAGGGGTGGAGAAGCAGATGGGCGCTTCTCCTGTGTGCCCTGGCCGGGAATCAAACCCGGGACTTCTGCACGCCAGGCCGACACTCTACCACTGAGCCAACCAGCCAGGGCCTCGATTGGACATTTTTCAATGTTTTCCTCCAGTATATTTTTCCACCCTTTTTATTAAATTATAAAAAAAGGCATTTTGGAAAAGCCAACTGGAGAATGTCATGGCACGTAAAAAATTAATGCAAGCACAGTAAAGCTAGAGCTAACTTTTGAGTCTACAAATATAAGTTTAGGAAATGGCAGTTTCATATCCAGCAAAGATGGCTGGAAGAGATCAATAATGTAATTATTTATTACTTACTTATGGTTTTAACTCAAAAAATGGCTTGAATCATATGAGAGAAGAAGGTAAAATGCATAATAGCAATCAAGTACAGACAACTGGTAAGGTGTGTTCAAAATGGTGACATGTGGGAATAAAAAGCTTTCAAAGAGGAAATCAATAAATGACCAAAAGGGAAACCATCTACTTCGGAGCCTAAGATCAAAATAGGGAGATTCTAATTAAAGGATATTCTACAAGGGTTGAGTTCCTGTATCTTTAGAACACCTAGAAGATCAGCTGACCCAAATGTGCATATGTAAGAAACTTTTTACTTTATACTGAGAGAACACCCTGATAAAAAACAACGGGGAGATAAAATGTTTGTCCCAAACATTGTAGAGTTCCAGGTTCAGTTAACCTATGTAAAAATTATATCCACTTAGGAAAAAAGGAAGTTTGAAATGTTGAGGTCCCTGTGCTCAGAAGGGACAGCCACATGAAGCAGTGCAGCTCATTCTAGACCTACCATTGTAAAGTACTGTACCCCAGATGCTGAAAAGTACCGTACCTCACTTCTGCAGGTTTATGTAGAGACACCAAGTCCAGATGAATTCTGAAGGGTAGTTATTAAAGTAGGTGTAAAGCCAGAAGCCACGGCCACTATCCCAGCCGCCTGGGCCGTGCAGGTTCACACTGGATTCGGACAGTCGGCAAAGAAACAACAGAGCCAAAAACTGGTGGGCCATCATCTTTAACCCTAGCTTGCACCCGGCGGACAAGTAAAAACCCACACTGAGCTCCAAAACCCAATCACATTCAGTGCTCACAAAACTACTGACTTATCCGAGTTTCCTAGAATCAAAAGTTTCTAGCTCACCAGACTTTATTCACCTCTGTTCCCCATCTCCTTCCTTGTCCCTGCACAAACTCTGCACAAACTGGCTTCTCACTAACACTTCGCCATCTTGGCTACTTCTCCTGGCCTCCTCCACGTGGCCTTTCTTTGCTCTCTGCTCTCTGCTGTCTCCTCTAATGCTAATTTCAGGAACTAAGAGAGCAAGCTCCCGTTCTGCCCCCATTTTATAGTGTAGATTCATAACCTTTAATCCAATATACGAAATAGGGAAGTTTCTAATACAAAGTCACTTATCTGGGGCATGATGGGATTGTACCACCCCACATCAAATGGGTGGGAAAGGCTTAATCCTAAAACCAAGCTCCAGGCTACAAGGATCCTGTCTGCCCACAGCCCACAGAGACAAACATTAATATCACCTGGGCAACAGCCTCCACGTGGGCAGCGCCATCTTTAACAAAGTGAGCATAATACATTTTATCTACCCAACAGTAGGAGATTTATTAAATATGCCGGCCACATATGGCTGACATGGGGCATTTGCAGACCCAAATCGTGTGCCCCAAATACATCTCAGGGACTCGTTATATACCCTTGATCACACAGGCTGGATGGGAAGCATGACATCATGGCACAAGCTTATAACATTTGTTTAGGGGATCCACAGAAACATTAAGACTTTCAAGGTAATACAATCATAGATATTTATTTACAAATCTTTTAGTATCTATCTCCCCTCCTATGCCTAGAGGTATGTTACTCTCAGGATTCCAAGAAGGGGGAGGAACTACAGTCAATGAAGGTGGTATGTAAATTCTGTCTCTGTTGAAAGAGAAGAAGTTTCTTAGTTAACCTTTATTTTAGATTTAAAACTAAATGACCCATTGTCATTGCAAGCCAGAAACTTCTACATATTTCTCCCTCCCCTCCACAAAGGAAGGATGGGACAGGAAAGCCTGACCGTTCCTCCTAGTATATCAATATTAATTTTGCAGCTTTTTGGTACCTTACTACACTACAAGCACAGTCTCAATTTCAGACCTCATTTCAAAATTACATAATCGGTCCTCAGGCAACCCTTTGTTTTCTTGGTTTTCTTCCTCCTCCCAAATCTGTCTTCCAGCTCTGTCCTACATCTTCTTATGTAACTCTTGGGGCATGTTTTTCTACACACACACATACATACATACTACCCCTTCACATCTACCTGTGCCCTGGGGATATAATTCTCTCTTCTTGGCAGAATCTTCCAAGGTTTAAGATAACTCTTACTCCTCAGAGAGTCTTCACTCCTGTTGGTCAAATAAGTTTGTAAATATGATATATATGTTTGCTCGCTTATAGTTTGCATTGGGTGTGGGGGACAGGCTGTAAACTGGCAGGGTAGTTGTAGCCTAAGGCTTAGTTTTAAGACTAAGCTTTTCCCCACACCCTTGACTGTTGAATGATGTGGGGTGGTGCACTCTCATGAGGAATCTCATTATGCCTCATGTTGTAGTAATATAAGGTTACAGTAATTAATATAGAAATATAAAAATGTGGAAGATATATAAAAGTAATTAAAATGATATTAAAAATAATTATTAAAATTAAATAAAGTTAGGCCATTTGGATAGGAATTAATATAGTGGCTTGGTGCCATAACTCTGTAATGTGATAAACAGACTCTGACTTTCAAGCAGGGCCCAGTTAGTATGTGTGTGAAGTTATACCTAGATAAGAAGTGGCTTTACAAAGTTAATGTAAATAAGAACATCTTAAAAAGTGTTTTGATGTAAACATTTCAATAGATTGACATAGAGGGGATTCCCTGTGAGGAACTCCCAAAAAGGTGGTTTGAGGTGATAATGACACCCGTTAGAAGGTGTTGGCTAGAAAAGGTACTAAAGCTGAGGGGCCCCGTGCTGCAGTAGTCATCCAGACTCCAACAATGATGTGGACTATCTCCACACAGCTCTGAGCTCTGACCAGACAGCCGAGAGGAGCATGACAACAGGACCCTCTTAAGCTGTACCCAGGCACGCCAAAAGGATCTGTGAGTAAATAATTGCCTGTGTGATTATTGCAACTAATTTGTGTGTCGGTAGTGTCTTTACTCGGGTGCATCCTTAACAGTAGCATCCTCATAGCTGCCTCAAGAGTAGTCTCAAAGAGGCTGCCAGCCCTGCTGATAAGCAGGAGTGTCCCACTGCACAAGGAGGTCGATCAGGGACGCCTGATCTACGTAGAGCTTGGACTCTACTGGGACAACTGGCATAGTCAGCACTCAGCCTTAAAAAGGCAGTGTCAATTGGAAATTTCTAGCTTAAAGCCAGAGGGCAGAAGTGAAGGGATATTCGTAAACTTCATATGGTTTAGTGGCCATCTGTCGGAAGCTGAGGGAAACCTCTTCCATCTCCGGGTCTGATCTAGTCAGGGATTTGTACTGATAGGCCTATACTAGGAAGAGCAAATATCCCAAGGTAGACTCAGCAGATGGTTGTCACTCTTGAATAGACAACTCTGAGAAAACCGTTCTAAAGCCCACAAATTACAAAAAAATATTAAAAAGAGGATCTACAAAATAAGCTCCGGAGCAAATTCATGAATATATATTATATTGCTTAAAGCTAAAACTAACTAAAGGCCTAAGGAAGTGCTGGAGGAAGTATAGAAAAGAAACTAGTTTCAAATATCCACATACTAATCCAAAAAAGTTTACCCATTTGGAAGATACAGAGTAGGAATTAGCACTAAGAAGGAAAATGGAAAAGATCAGAACTTTCTTTAGAAAAATCTTTAAGAAAAAAAAAGAACCCCTATAACACCACTTCAGAAAGTCCTTGGAGGATGACCGAGGACTCCCTATGGAAAAGGTTTAAAGTTCCAGTCGCAGAAAATATCTCATGCGACCTTAAAAACCCAAACAACTTAAACCCTATTATAGAGAGGGCAGAAGGAAAGGAAATTACAGGAATTCTCCTCCAAACCATTGAACAAATAGATGCAGATAACACACAAAGGCAAGGAACTAGCAGGGAAAGTATTACCAAGAGTCAAGCAGACTCAACAGTAATAAGAAGGAAAACTACTAAACAAGAAGATGGTAATAATGAGGAAACTATTGCATTTAATCCATACACCCGAACAGAGCTAGCAGATTTAAGAAAAACATTAATTCAAGACAATAATACAGTTGTAGACTGGCTAATGAAAATTTATGAACAGGGAAGACATACAACACTCCTATCTACAGATGAATTAAAAGCAGTTATAGATGCAACTGAAAACCAAAAAAATTAAACACCAATTTGGATTGCTAATAGACAAAAATAAGGATAGAATAGCATCATTATGGAACTGGATTAGGGAAGCCTGGAAAACATCATACCCTACAACAGACCTAACATCAGCAGCAATAAGAGCTAGATGAACAGAAATAGGAGATTTAAAGATACAGTTAAGAAAGCTAGTACATTTACTAACCATATATGAGGATGATTTAGAAAACTCATGGGAAAATAAAAATACATCAGGGATTATCAGAGCACTCATACATGGAGCCTCCGACAATTATAAAATACTTTTACAAAACTTGTTACAAGGGGCATCCACAGCAGAGGATATTAGAGAAAGGATACAATTCATGAGGACTTAAATGAAAAAAATCAATTTCCATGTTACACAACCATGCCAAACCTAGAGAGAAGAACCACAAATAGGTTCCAATATAGGAGAATAAATAATAAAAATAATAACTTTAAATCATCATACAGGGGCTCTATTAAACAGGAAAACCCCAACTATTTAAAAAACCAAGGCCCTTATTGGAAAAGAAATAATCCATTTAATCAATAAAATCAAAATAACCTTTTCAAATTTAGGGAACAACAGAGAAATCAAAACCAAAATTGGAGAAACAATAAGAATAATCCTTTCTCTGATCAAAATGAAAATATAAATAACCCATTCCAGCAAAAACAGTCATAAAACTGGAATGGCCCCCCAAGGAACAACAAGAGGGGGGGCAAACACAAGCCATGGCAAAGAAATTGAGCAGAACAATTATACAGACCAGGAGATAACAGACCTTATATTACCCTTGAAGTAAAATTTCCAGAAAGTGGTAAAAAATTTCAAACACAATTCCTCATAGATACAGGTTCCCAAGTCTCCTTATTAAGGGGAATATATAATTCAAAAAGATTAATTGGAGCTGAAGGAATAACAGGAGATTCATTAATAGCAGCAGCAAGAGATAAAATTATATATTATAAAGAATTAACAAAAGAAGTAACCTTTTATGTAAACCCAAATTTTCAAAATATTATAGGAATGGATATATTACCATATTTATTAGAATTAAAAATATATACACCAAGATTACATAAATTTCTAACAAATTTAGCACAGTTGCAAATAAAACCCATATTTTTACCAGAACCTTTAAAAACCTCTTTTACCCCACAATACCCATTAAAAGGTGGACATCAAGAGGTGACAGAGGCCATAAATAAATTAATAGATGAAGTCATAACTGAGGTAGGACGATCACATATATTTAATAGTCCAGTGTGGCTAGTAGAAAAGCCAAATGGAACCTATAGAATTACCATAGACTAGAGAAATATCAACACAAATTCTAGTATAGATGGAACCTTACCTGATGCACAAGAAGTAATTAACATTTTACAAAATTTATGGCAGCAAATGATCTCTCAGATATGTTTTTTGCAATACCCATTCATGAGGATTCCAGACCAATTACAACTTTCACGTGGCAAGGAAAGCAGTAGCAATTGAAAAGGCTGTCACAAGGATACAAAAATTCACCAGCAATTGCACATAATTTATTAGCATCTAGCATAAATCCAAAGGATTACCAATCCAAAATTATTACATATATTGATGATATAATAATATATAGTGAAAACAAAGAAAACCTCCAGAAAGATTTAAACAAACTAGTAGAACAATTGAAAGGAGTAGGATAGACAATAAATCCAGAAAAAATACAGCACCCAGGGACAGAAGTAAAATTTTTAGGAATACAATGAAGCTCAGATGATAGGAAAATACCAGAAAAGGTAGTAAACAAAATACTTAGCATTAAGACTCCCAGCAATAAAAAGGAAGCCCAACAGTTAATGGGTTTATTTGCATATGGGAAAAATCACATCTCATACTTATCAGTATTAGCAGAGCCAATATATAAAGCAGGGGTCCCCAAACTTTTTACACAGGGGGCCAGTTCACTGTCCCTCAGACTGTTGGAGGGCCAAACTATAAAAAAAACTATGAACAAATCCCTAATGCACACTGCATATATCTTATTTTAAAGTTAAAAAACAAAATGGGAACAAATACAATATTTAAAATAAGAACAAGTAAATCAACAAACTGACCGGTATTTCAATGGGAACTATGAGTCTGCTTTTGGCTAATGAGATGGTCAATGTCCGGTTCCATGTTTGTCACTGCTAGCCGTAACAAGTGACATGATGTGCTTCCGGAGCTGTGACGCGGGCATCCCGCATCACCGGAAGTAGTTCTGTATGTGAGTAATGCCGCGCTTTGCGGCGCTGCCATATACAGTACTCCAGGAGCACAGGATGCATCCACCAATGAAAGAGGTGTCCCTTCCAGAAGTGCAGCGGGGGCCAGATAAATGGCCTCAGGGGGCTGCATGCGGCCCCCGGGCCATAGTTTGGGGACCCCTGATATAAAGTAACTAGGAAGGCAATAGATTTTACATAGGAGAAAGAGCAACAAGAAGCCTTAGGACAGTTAAAAGACTATTTAGAGCACCATCAAAAATTAGCGGCACCACAACCAGGAGACACAGTCACATTAGACATAATATTCACTGGAACTCATGGATGTTGGAGCCTATATAAAAAAGGACCAAGTGATAAACAAAGAATACCAGCAGGTTTCTTGTCCCAAAGATTCTCATACTGCCACAATAAATACTCACTATGAGAAACACATGTGGGTACTACATGCAGCGCTTCTCCATACAGAGCCACTAACAGGACAAAAACCAGTAATAGTCAGATCCTTACTACCCCTCAAAGCATGGCTTAAAATGTCAACCAAGGAATTGGCAGGTACCCAAATTGAGAAGACAGTACTGGCACGGAAATGGTACATAAACTCCAGAGAAATAACGAGCACTGGCGAACCAGCCCTTCTCACAGAGGAGGTTTCCAGAATGGAGAAAGACCCCCAAGACAGACTGTCAAGAACCAGAGGGTGCCCAAGGATCTAGGGGCGGTGGGGCGTAAATATAGACCCTCACTGAAAAATGCCTGGTTTACAGACGGATCAGCCCCCGTAGCCGATGACTCGACCACATGGAGAGCCGCAGCTTTCAATCCGGCGACAAATACCGCACTCACGAGGGTAGGTAAGACTGACTCAGCTCAACGTGCAGAGCTAATAGGAGTCCTTCTGCAGTGGAATATGCTACGGAGAGGGGACTACCCAAAGTATGTGTTTTTACTGATTCAATGGCAGTACATAAGGGAATAACAGAATGGTCAAGAAAATGGAAACAAAATAATTGGCAAATTAGTGGAAGGGACCTCTGGTCCAGAGAACACTGGGAAAAACTAGATGAATTACCATCACACATAAAGCTCTATGTAATCTATATAACAGCTCATGCCACAGATAATTCTCTAACCACACTAGGGAATCAAATAGCAGACAAGTTAGCAAGAGGAATTAAGGTAGGCAAAGAAATTAATATTAGGGATACAACAAAAACATATGGGATAAAGTTAAGGTTAGAAAAAGATGAAGATACAGGAGAATATAAAATATCCCCAATATCTACAATCAAGTTAAAAAGTGAAGGGAATAAATATAAAATACAAGAGGAATACTTAGATTTCTCGCCAGAGTTTATAAAGGAAATTCATATCCAATTAAGACATCCAGAACAAACAGCAATGATAGAATGGTTTAGAAACAGAAATTTAAAGGCAAAAATAGAAGACATAAAGAAAGGCATTAATAGATGTATAGCCTGTAAAAATGTATATACATACCGGACAACAGTGCAACCAGGGTTAGACAGACCTCAAATACCAAATTTTCAAGCCCAAATTGATTTTATTGGACCCTTGCCATGGCCTTTCCAACAAAAGTATGCATGTACGATGTTTGATGTACATACAGGAATAATGTTTGTCTTGGCAGCAAAACACCCATCAGCAGCCACTATAATTAAGACATTAAATATGTGGAAAACATTCTTTGGAACTCCTAAAATCATAGATTCAGATCAAGGAACCCATTTTACAGCTAGCAGAGTACAATCTTTTGCTGCTATAAATAATATAGATTGGAATTTTCATATGCCATATAACCCAACAGCATCAGGAATAACAGAGACATAATGGATTATTAAAAGCCGAATGTCATACATTATTAATAGATAGAAAATTTAACAATTTACAAGCACTTAACAAAGCATGCTTTGCCCTAAATAGTAGACCAAGAGTAAACAGAGGTTGTCCCCTGGAAGAACTGATTAATCCCCATTTAGAACAAGCAGAAATTAAAGTGGGAAGTGTACCTAAAATTAAGAAAAATCCACCCTATAAAATAATAGTTAAATCCCCTAAAGATGCATCTTTCTCCCAACAGGAAATAATCTGCAATGCAGGATACAACACCGTGTGGACAGTAAATAAACAGGGACAAATACAACAGATCAAAGTAGATAACCTCACATCAAATGACTGAGAATGTGTAATTTAGTAAAATTCTTAATCTGGATCCTGGTACTCCTTATGATCGTACCTTATACGATTATAATTCTACATATAACCTGGTGTGCCAATAGAAATTGCCTGAGCAACGGAACACAGATATTCCGCTGCTCTCAAATTAATAATAATACTCTCTGCATTTTAGACCACGGAACATTCTGGAGAAAACAGTAGGAGAACAAATAGTAGACATCCTGGCAGCAGGACCACCAAAACTAAAGAACAAAATTAGACAATATTTATGGGACTCATATCTAATGGGGCAGTTTGATTGCCACTGGGAAGATATTCGTATATGAATGAACCCAGAACAACCAAAACAAAGACAAGATTAAATTTTTTTTTTTTTTTTTTTTGAATAGAGAACCCGAATCCCCAGATTTTGAATCAGACTTCACGGGATACTGGGACTCTGATGAGCCACTGTCACCAACAACATTTGAAAAACTTGAATTTAAATTAATGAAAGAAGGGTGGCCACAATCTAGGGAACCATTTAATACCAATTTACATTTTGAATCAGAATTGCCATCAATAACAGAGGAAACTCCAAAAAGTGAAGATTCAGATCTAGATGATTTATCCTCACCACCAAAAACGCCCATAGGGGCACAATATAAGGAAAAACAAGTAAGTCCAGCTTTGATCGCTCCACATTGGTGGAGGACCAATAGGTATTATCCAGAACCAATCCATACCTCCTGGTACCTCCTGCATGAAAATAATAAGAATTTGAATGCAGAAAAGGCTAGGCCACAAATTCTGACCGGGGCCTGCAGGGAGCAAATAACATTGTGCCCTTGATGGCATCCAATCAATGGTAGAACATCTACCAAGCGCAGAACCACTAGAACAAGGATTGTTATAGATATACAATACTACCTGGATTTGGCTAAAACAACTATTTATAACACGCATAGACAGCCAATTTATAGAGATTTAGAAAATCCACCCCAGGGAATTCATGCAGATAACCTAGCATTTTTAAATTCTGAAGATTATCACAATTACAAACAACACCCTAGGGAAAGCATTACTCCATAAAATACAGAGGAATCTGCTTCAGAGCCAGAGGAAAATGAAATAATAGAACACCTATACAGAGTGCATAGGAGACAACCCAGAAACTGGCCAAACCAGAATGAAATCATCCAATATGATCATGAGATGGTTCATCCTGGTTGTCAATGTACTATTAGGTATAATGCTAATAATGCTAACAATAATAATAATGCTATTACTGCTACTGATATTGTGACTACTTTTAAATTTCCTAATGTACTAATCACACAGCAGCTAGTCATAAACTTCTTCAGCCTACCCGTGGTGGAAACCACCCGAGGGAAGATTTTCTCATTTAAAAAACTTGGCCTCCGTACCCTGCAATACCAGCCTGACCTACTGGAACCAACTGGGACTCAGGGAATAGGACAATGGACAACATCGCAGACGACTCAGTGGACACCCGCAAACTGATCACCGACACCATGAACGTGGCAATCAATGGAAAAGCCATGTAGTTTTATAGACTATAAAATCTATATTTTCAACACTGAGTTGTAAACCAACATGGAATTTATTAAATCCAGTATATTTTATTGAACAAAGTATTCATACCTTGACATCAATATGGACTGGAATTAAGGAAATAATAATACTTATACGCCTGTTTGTTTTGATTGTATTTGGATTGAAGGTATGTAATCGCATTTGCAATATATGTTTAAAAAGGAATAAAAAATAGTTTTGTAATGATCCCTGCAAGCATATAGCTTGCTGGGATCATGGGGTGGAATGTTGTAGAAATATAAGGTTACAGTAATTAAATATATAGAAATATAAAAATATGGAAGATATATAAAAGTAATTAAAATATTAAAAATTATTAAAATTAAATAAAGTTAGGCCATTTGGATAGGAATTAATATAGTGGCTTGGTGCCATAACTCTGTAATGTGATAAACAGACTGATTTTCAAGCAGAGCCCAGTTAGTATATGTGTGAAGTTATACCTAGATAAAAAGTGGATTGGTATTTACATTAACTTTGTAAGTTAATGTAAATAAGAACATCTTAAAAAGTGTTTTTGATGTAAACATTTCAGTAGATTGACATAGAGGGGATTCCCTGAGAGGAACTCCCAAAAAGGTGGTTTGAGGTGATAATGACACCCATTAGAAGGTGTTGGCCAGAAAAGGTACTAAAGCTGAGGGGCCCCGTGCTGCAGTAGTCGCTAAGACTCCAACATTGATGGGGGACTGTCTCCACACCACTCTGAGCTCTGACCAAAGACAGCCGAGAGGAGTACGCCGATGGGGCCCCCTTAAGCTGTACCCAGGCACGCCAAAAGGATTTGTGAGTAATAACTGTCTGTGTGATTATTGCAACTAACTTGTGTCAGTCGTGTCTTTCCTCCGGTGGCAGTTAACAGTAACATCCTCATAGCCGCCTCAAGAGTAGTCTCAAAGAGGCTGCCAGCCCTGCTAATAAGCAGGAGTGTCCCACTGCATGGGGAAGTCGATCAGGGACGCCTGATCAATATAGAGCTTGGGCTCTACAGGGACACCTCAGATAAGTGACTTTGTATCAGAAACTTCCTTGTTTGTATATTGGATTAAAGGTTTTGATTTCTACACTATAAAATGGGGCAGAGGAGCCCATGCTGGAGGAGAGCAGAGAAAGACCACGTGGAGGAAAAGAGAAGCAGCCGAGATGGTGGAGTGCTGAAGGAGAAGCCAATTTGTACAGAGTTTGTGCAGAGAGAAGGAGATGGGGAACAGAGGCATATAAGGCTGGTGAGGTAGAAACCTTTGATTCTAGGAAACTCAGATAAGTCAGTAGCTTTGGGAGCCCTGAATGGAAAGGGAAGTGTTTTCCCACTAAGTGTATTTCTTGCCCTCCAGGTGCAAACTAGGATTAAAGCTAATGGCCCATCAATTCTTGGCTCCATTGTTTCATTACCGTCTGTCCAAATCAAATGTGAAACTGCACGGGCCAGGCAGCTGTGATGGTGGCCATGGCTACTGGCTTTACAGCTACCAATCACCTCAGCCCACAATGAACTGGGATTGCTTCCTCTTTGTCTATGGCAAGTGGCAAACCGTAGAAAATATGCCTTATGCTCAGATTTTCTCGTGACTACATTTCATCTGTTTACAATTGGTTCTAAGCTCTTGGATCTCAGGAGCATTGCCAGGAACCTCTTTGAAACCCTGACTTCTGCCCCTTGTGCCGAGAAGGTGATCAACAGAACTCCACTGACCACGGGTCGGTTCTGGTGTTAGAGCAGTCAGCTTTAAAACTCTTCCAACAACACCATCAAAAAAAGAAATGGAAAGCTTGCTTAAGCTTGTCTCAGCCAATCTGAAGAAGACCGTGCCCAGGATACAACTAGGAAAGATGCACGTATGATGGGGAGATACCCATGAGAAGGCTTGTTCCTTCCCAGTATTCTGCTGGTGGCCTGAAGTCAGTATGCTGGCTCCCACGGCTTGTTAACTGTGTGATGTTGAGCAAGTTTCTTAACCTTTCCATGCCTTGGTTTCCCATTTGTAAAATTGAGATTGCAACAGTTATAATAAACAACAATTATAAAGTATTCCTCCAGTCTTTTGCAAATAACAATTCACCAAATTCTTATAACAACACTATGAAGTAGGTTCTACTAGTATCATTTATATTTTACAGGTTAGGAAACTAAGGCACAGAGAGAATAAATTTCTTGCCCACAGTAACCGAAACAGAATGTGCCAGAGCCAGATTTTAATCTAGCTGGTTTAACTGCAGAGCCCATGTTCTTAACCACTGTGCTGACTGCCTCTCTTCTATCATAAAGAGTAGCATATGATATCAATATGAATTTAATATGGACAAATAATAGATATAACTTATTCGGGACCATAAAGGAGAAATAAAATTAATCCTTTTTTTAATGTGACTACTTTGTATATCCAAATCTCTCCACACAGAATGTGCTGCTGGCTTTGTCAATGCAACACTTAGGGCTGTTGGAAAGAGAAAATAAAATGGTCATGTTAAGAAGCTGTCCACACAGTGCCTGACAACTAGTGTGAACTCATGAGTTTGGAGCCATTACTATCATTAAAATGATGATGATGGGGGTCATTGTCTGAGGACCCAGGTACCATTAACATCACTGCTGGCTCTTCATCCAGTCACTGCCCTGCCTTGCTCTGCCCAAGTCTGTGGAGAAAATCAAAGCTACAGTGGGTGGGTGGAAGCGTATCCCCTAAGGGAGGGCGGGAGTAGCACAGCGGCACTCCCAGAGCTTGAGGCACAGCTCAGCTTCACCTTAGAAGCTGTAGGATCTACATGTGTCCTCTACACTGTAGCCAAACTATATTATTTCTCTCCTAAATGTCTTGTACTTTCCTGGTTCCAAATATTTTCTCAGTCTGTGTCTTCCATCACAATGTTCTCTCTAAAATCCATTCTTCTAAGTGTCTGCAAATTTTACCACACCCACAAAATTTTTCTTCCTCCTGTCAAGTGAATCAATGCATTCATTCATTTATTCATCTTGAAAATATTCACTGACATCTGGTCTACTGGGTAGCAGGCACTTTGAGAGGCAGTAGAGATAAAACTGAGGGATACTCAGCTCTGTCTTCAATGGGACAAGAAAATTAAAGATTAAACGCCATGTGGTAAGTACTATGAATATAAGTTGAACAATACCATTGCCTTCTATCACTTGACCTTCATATCCCCTTCTTTGCATTCTTTTTGGGACTCAGCACATTCTGTATGCAGCTACAATTATGCACACTTCTCTCTCACACCCTGCTTAGTATGTAAGCTGACTGAGGCCAAGAAACATGCTTTTTGCTCCGTAGATCAACAGGACAATCTCAGAGCAAGAATATCCCAAAATATCTAAGAAATACTTCTTGCACTGACCCCTGAATCATGCCATGCAGGTTGTAACAGCGTTCCATTTATTAACTCTCTGAGGGGTTAGTCATTAGGGGGAAAAAGAATAATGTTTCTTTATCATCTTCCGGGGTTCTTCAACAGGCAATACCTAACCAACCCCCAGCCACTCTCCAACACACAGCGAGAAGCAGGGAGATTTAGAGCTTCATCTGCTTGAAAGCCATTGCTATGGCAACTTACAATCCAGAAATGACATATGGTTCTTTATTACCGGGCCTTAGAGCCCTGAGCAACTGTATCTGCCAAAGGGAGAATATTCACTTCAGAATTCTGGATGTAAATATTCAGTCTCTTGTGCTTTGCATGTCACTGCTAATGGTATATAAAGAATGATCCAAGAGAAGTATAAATAATCATTTGGCTCTATAATGAAAATAGCAGTTCTGACTATAACCAGCCAAAAATGAAATAGTGCGAACTTCAAACTCAAATCGGGAGGTTATCATCTGCATCCACCTCAGAAAGGAATTCTTACTGTCAGAGTGCAGAATGAATTTTTCTTTAAAAAAGAAGAGCACTAGCTCGTTGCTGCAAGCTGATCTCTGCCAGCAAGACAGGCAGATCCCCAAATTACGAGCAGATTGTATTTTTAAGGGGTTTTTGTAAATTGAATGTTCAGAACCCAATTTCCAACATGACCATATAATGGCAGTTTGGTTTCCAGGAATAAAGGTTCCATAAGGGACCGAACACATCTCTGAAAGTGTTTCAGTGGGAAAGTGGGGTTCCAGTTCCAATTTTAAAATACTTGGATGATCTGCAAGGATTGACTTGGCTGCTCAGTGTGTGTATGCAGGTGTTGCCTTCCGCAGCAGACTGCAAACATGGCGTCAAGGAAGCCTCTCTGCAATGTGACTGAGCAGCTCCTTCTGAGTGGGACTGGTGTAGTCAGCACTTCCCATTCAATCGAAGGGTGAAGTCTGTTATCTGTTATCTTCACCCTTTGAATTTGGGCTGAGCCACTGTGGCTTGCTTTGGCCAATGGGACAATAGCAAATCTTCTACAAGCAGATACGGAAAAGTGCTTGTGCATTGGAACTTGTCTTCTCCTGCTGCTCTTGGAACCTTGCGTGGCCAAGTGTCACACAAATGTTATCAAGCCCACAACCAGACATGTGAGGGAGTCCATCCTAGACCCTTAGCCACAGCCAAGTCACCAGATGATTGGTCACCAAGATCAGCTGAGCATTGCAAGACCACAAGAAATGGGAACCTAGGCCATAGAATCATGAGAAATAAGAAATGTTTATTGTTTGAGGACACTGGATTTTGGTGACATCTTACGTAACAAAAGCTAACTGGTACACCTTCATCTCATGCTATCTGCTCCAATTAAATCTCTCCCAAGTGCTACATTTGGAAAGAAAACTGCCTTCCCCAAATATGGTTAACATAATCTCAGAACGCACAGTGCAGAAAATATCTGTCTTTTGCACTCCTGGGGTGTCAGCTGGTGGTGGAAAGGGAAAACCTTTGAGTTGGCAATTTACAAAAGACACATCCCCCATGCTGTCTTGAGCAATACTGTGGTAGCACTGATGGCGGACCAGAGGCTCCAGGATGCAGAATGGGAGCAGAAGGCAACATAACAAGGATTCTCTGACAATGCAGGATATTCCAAAGTAGATTCGCATGGTGGGGTCTGACTTTTCAAGGCAAACCATTCAAAGCTATTCTATCTTTCCACCAAACTCTCTCTAGACCTCCGAGGTAGGCTGCAGGCCCTCTAAAAGGGGGGCCCACGATGGGTTCCATGCAGTAGGAGAGGGTTGAATGAGCCTGCTGCTATAGCTGCCACTTAAATCCTAATAGCTAAGTTCTCATTCCTGATCATTTTGCCTTGACATCTGCTTTTCTGACTGCACATTTTCTAATGCCAAATTGAGGAATCTGGCCTGGGACTATCATATCCCAACACAAATACCATCCCTTCCCATCTCCACTAATGACTGCTATTTGACCAAATCCGTTCCTGCTAGAGCCTGGCTCAGAAGCCCTATTTTTACACTGCTCCAAGATCCACTTGTCAGAACTAAAACCTAAGCAGACCTCTTCTTGCCATTTCTGTCCTGACTCCATCCTGGGTCATGCTGAACTCTGTTTTCACCACAATCATCCTGAACACTCTATCAATCTCATTTCTATGCACTTTCCCATCCTACATACATCATCATGATAGGTAATCGTTACTTCCTTTCTTGGTTCTTTCTTTGCCCTAATTTTTGTCACCTTTATTCATCTTTTAATTTAACTCACCTTATTTTATTCCATATGTGATATGTAAATATATAAAGTATTTTTATAACTGTCATTTTTTTCTTTTTTCTTTTTTTTTTTACAGAGGCACAGAGAGGGATAGACAGGGACAGACAGACAGGAACAGAGAGATGAGAAGCATCAATCATTAGTTTTTTGTTGCGCATTGCAACACTTTAGTTGTTCATTGATTGCTTTCTCATATGTGCCTTGACTGTGGGCCTTCAGCAGACCGAGTGACCCCTTGCTCAAGCCAGCAACCTTGGGTCCAAGCTGGTGAGCTTTGCTCAAACCAGATGAGCCCGCGCTCAAGCTGGCGACCTCAGGGTCTCGAACCTGGGTCCTCGGCATCCCAGTCTGACGTTCTATCCACTGCACCACTGCCTGGTCAGGCACTGTCATTTCTTTTTATCTGGAAGTAAGGATTTCATTTGCCTGTTGTTAAGTTTATCCTGTGGTTTTTCTAATCTTTCTTGTAGAATATCCTTCTGGATTCTGATTTTTTTCAGCCAACATACAACTTAGCCCAATCAATTTCATGTCATCTGAAAATATGCCTTCCATATCTTCATCCAAATCCCAGATAAAAATTGTTAAAGGAGAGAGAAAATTTTTGCACACTACTGGAGACCATCCAAACAACTCTAAATCATTCATCAGCTATGAACCTACCCAACATCCTAAGATCCAGCCCACATTCCTATGATTATATCACAGGAATCCATCAAATGCCTGAAGAAATGAAGAAGGGGAACATTCCTTGCAAGGAGGGAGTAAAACAAGAAAAAGAACAGAGAAACACATGGTCTGTTTCTGATATTGAGAATATTTTCTTATATTAAAAATTAATATGCAAATTTTTTTAAATTAACACATCTATGCAAAAAACAATTCTAATTTCTTTGAACAGCCCTACATTTGAAAGTGTTTTAAAGGTTATATTTGTTTACTTAATTAAGAAAGTTATTGTTTCATCTGTGTTACTGTAGAATTTGATTCAGACATCCTGTTTGATACTGGTGGTCACTAGTGTGGTTCACCAAATATTTCTCCTTCTATTCCTTCTGGATGCATGGTATGGTTGCACTTCCCTGCCCTCTCTGAGGTTTGGTGTAACCATGTGACTTGCTTTGTCCAAAGAAATGTGAGGATGAGTATGATATCATTTTCTGGTGAAGCCTTTCACAGCTGATTTCCCTCTGCCATGGTGCCTGGGAAGCCCACGTGGAGATGAAGCTTCCATTGGCCTGGGTCCTTGGGTATTTACAATGAGCACAACTCCTCTGCAGAACTGTGTTGAACTTGTATGTGAAGGAGAAGGCAGTGGGTATTGTGTGTCATTGCAACACAGCCTATCCTGTCCAAACTGGTATACAGTCTGCCTGTACATATCTGTGTGAGTGTCTGTATGCATGTGAGGGAATGACAACGATGTGGGTATTGGAGAGATAGCAATGAATAAAATGTACAAAACTTCCAGACCTTATGGAACCTACAGTGCATTACAGGTAGCCAATAACCCTCTGACTTTTCATTTCATGTGATTTAGAAATTTCATTACCAGTGTGTTTATACTGAGTTTTATCTGAGAAAGTCAAATGTTGGATAATTTCCTCTTTTCCTTAGTTATACAGGGATGAGTAAAAGGCACTATCTAACCTGCTTTCTTAAGTCGTTCTATTCTGAAACATACCCTTGTGGGAAGTGGTCCTTCCTTCTACGCTCAGCAACATCCAAGGCTGCTGTCATCAGTTCCACCCCTTCTGACCAGCCCACAGGGGATGCTGATTGTGTTGGTGTGTGGACCACACTTTGAGTAAAAAGGCTGAGCTTCCCAGAGCTACAGCTAGACAGTCCTAACACCTTCTACCTCCCAACTTTCTCAGAACTGAGGGAGAGTGGGGTGGGAAGAAGGGTCAAATCCAAGCCAGTATTGTGGGTCCTCAGTTCACTTCTCCACTTTTGTCATTTCTTTTTGCCAATGCTCCGCAAGCATTTCGTTTCTCTTCCTTAGTCATCCTGGTGGCTGATGTGAGTCAGTATTTTTAAAAAGCTAACCTGTGATTCTCTGTGCCACCCATAGTGGAGAACCACTCAGTACAGATGGCTTTTGCAAGAGTAAAACAAAGTTCCTTCTCCAGAAGTAAAGTGCTAAGGCCTCCCCAGAGAGTCAGAAGTCCCTCTATTATGTAAAAGAGAGCTGCCTGGCTTTTTTTGATTAGGATAGGGGAGAGGTTATTCCTCAGATGTGACTTTAACCTTTAATAGCATCATCTCCTGTTGTTCAAGGGTGGATCCAATTAAATTCTTAGACTTCTTCACTCTCCCATTGATGGAGGGGCTGCCAATAGCTCCTTCCATACAATGTACCGGTAGTAGATAAAATCTAAATATTTATTTTCTGTAAACTCATGCACATTACTGAACAGAAGGTGGTCTCTGCTTATATTAAACTCTTAGATTCTGACTGTGGTTACCAGTTTTTTCATCCCTTCCTCCTCATTGTCACATAATCTCTCATTTGTTCCCAACAAGCATGGTCTCTGCATTTACTCTTCTGCCATTTAAGCCCTGGGCTTTCAGTTTCAGTCTTCCCTTTATTTACATCTCCAAGCCTCTAACTGGGCCATGAGAAGTCAGGATCCATTTGACAAAGAGTACTGGCCACTGCTGGAAATGAAAAAAAGAATACAATAAAAAAAAGCTTATTGAAAAATAATAAAATGTGAGAACTTATTCACAGAAATGCATAAATAGTCACAACCTCTACAACAGGGCCATACAGACTGCGGGCTGCCACATATCAGTGGCTTGTGAAATCAATTTAGTCATTTGTGACCAGCATTTCAAAGGACAGAAGAAAAAAATATCAGCCTGGATCAGGCATGGGGAAGGAAACTGTTTTATGAAATTATGTTTCATATATCTGCCTGTGAATGTGTGTTGTGTGTTTTCATCTCTGAGCATGGGCTGTGATATCAAACACACTGAGAATGATTTACCTAGGGGCTCAGGTGAGGTCAGATATTGTAAAAAGTGTTGGAGTGGCATCTCACGGTGTCTTCCACCTTCCTATTGACCACCTCCTCTCCCTCTATCTCTAGCCTCCCAAGCGCTTCCCGGTCACCTGGTAAAGCTGGTATCAGTAAAAATAATAGAGTGAAGCACAAAGGCTGAATTTACATGAGCCTTTAGATTTCCATCAGTCTAGTACTATAGTTAGGTCAAAAAACCTCTGTTTGTCTAGCTAGAAGCTGCATTAAACCCAACTAAAAACAAGTGAAACTAACTCACAGACTACTGATGGAGAAGCAGAATGCCCTATATGGAAAATTCCACTTCCCATTTTAGAAACAAATATTTTGAGGGCAAAACAGTATTAAATACAGCTCAGGTAATTTCTTTTCAAACACAGGGGTTTTTGGTCAAGACCCAAAATCTTAACACTAATTAATCTAACAGCTCAATCCAGGGAATTCGATAACTACATTCCAGGATTTTTTTTTCTTTTACCCCTAGAGAACTTGTCAAATGAAAGCAAAATGTTTGAAGGAACAAAGCCAAAGTCAAAAGTAGAATTATAAAGCTTGAGAGTAAATAGAGGAAGAGAAAAATGCATGCAAGACCAACCCCCAAGGGACAGAAAAACAGAAGTTGTGGGAGAAAGGGACCCCACAGGGGAAGAACAAAACACGTTCAGGGCAGCTGCAGGGAATTCCTCATGGCTGGGCACAGTAGGAAAAGGTTAAAGTAACATGTGCTTCTCTCAGTAACAATACAAAAAACACTAAGCAGGACCAAGGTTTTGTATTTGCCTGCACCTGTTCTGTACAGGAGGATCTTGTAAACATTGGAAATAGAGTTCCTTTACAAGCAATAATTTTACTTTGATGGGTAAAATAAGGATAAATTCAGACATAACTATGATGATCATGTAAGCAGTTATAATGTACAAAGGTAATGTGAAAAGGTGGTATTTATTATTATTAGAGCATAGCAATGTAAATTCCAGGTAATAAACCAGAATTGGAATTGAACTCTCCCTACATAATCATTCAAGACATCTACCCACCCCACCCAGGTCAAGAGCATATTTTGCAAAGCTTGCTAAATGAGATGAGCTCCCAAAAATACACCAGTACTCATTTCTTAAAGTGCACTCCCAACTAATTTTTAAGAGTCCCTACATTAAATCATTACCAGTTTTTCTAGTTAAGATCAAAATTCAAATATATAACTATAATATTCTTATGAGATATTTTTTAAATTATCATTTTAAATAATCTAATATTGACTTTTAAAAATGATAGTGTAGGCAAAAGCCTCAATTCACAAATGGTATTTAAGATTTTGGGCAACAAACTTGGAAAATACCAAACAATTTACAATCTGATCTTAATCTTTGCTTCATGCTACCAGGGCATCCAGTTCAATTTAGTTCAGGAAATTTTTACTAAATAAATAAGTCATCTTTTTTGATTAGAGAATAGTTTTATATCTTTTTAAACCTTATCAGTTGATATAACTCTGTACTTAAAAGAAAATTTGAAAAACTGTAATTTATATATTTTTTGTTTTCTTGGCTAGGCTGCCTAGAGACTTATTAATTCTATTTTGTTGTGTTGTTGTTGTTTTTCCCCAAAGAATCAGCTTTGGGTTTCATAAATTTTTCTTTATTGTTTATCTGTTTTCAATTTTATTGCTTTCTGCTCTTGTATTTATCATTTTGTTGCTTCTGCTTGTTTTGGGGTTATTTTTCTCTCTTTTTCTAATTTCTTAATTGTGAAGCTTAGATTACCAATTGGTGATCTTTATTCTTTTCTAATATAAGCACAAAATAGTATAATTTTCCTCTAAGTACTGATTTAGCTGCATCTCACAAATTTTAATATGTGTATTTTAATTTTAAATATTTTTAAACTTCTAATGAGATTTCTTCTTTAACATATTTGTCATTTATAAATGTGTTAAATTTCCAAATAGTTTAGAATTTTCAAAATATGTTTCTGTTGTTGATTTCTAGTTCAATTCTGCAATGGTCAAAGACCATATTTCATATGACTTCAAATTGTTAAGGTCTGCTATGGCCTCAAATGCAGTCTATATTGGTGAAAATTTTATGTGCTCTTGAAAAATTGCATAGTGAGGTTGGGTGAAATATTTTATAAATATCAATAGGTCAAGATGGCTGATACAGTCATTTGGTCTCCTATATTTTTACTAATTTTCTGTCGGCTTGAACACTCAATGTTGAAATCTCTACTCACTCAGTGTTGAGATCTCCAACTATATTTGTGAATTTGTCAATTTCTCTATCAGTTTTTACTGTATATATTTTGAAGCTGTGTGGCTACGTGCATTCACATATATGACTACTGTCTTCTTGTACAGCCAACTCTTTTATCATTTTGCAACATCCCTCATTACCCCTGATAATGTCCCTTGTCTAAAGCCTACTTTGTTTGGTTAATATAGCTACTCCAACCTTTATATATGTTAGTATCTGCATAGCATATCTTCTTCTATTCTTTCATTTTTAATGCATCAATGTTTTTAAAGTGGGTTTCTGGTAGATAGCATAGTTGAGTTTTGATGTGCTAGCCAATCTAACAATCTCTGTTTTTTAACTGGTTTTTTTAATCTAGCCACATTTAATGTAATTATTAATATGGTTGAATTAAAATCTACCCTTGCTAGGTATTATTATCCTGTGAGTTCCTTGTGTTGAAAGGCAATTCTTCCTGATGTTTGTACATTTTTCTAGCAAGTATTGCTTCAAACTACTACTTTTTGCAAGAATATTGGTATAGCAAAATAAACTTGGAAGGAAAGAAATAGTGTCAGCCTCTAAAACAAAGGTTTCCTGACCAGGAAATCTGACCTATTTTTTTTTCTGAGTTTGTGTGTATATGTGTATTGTGTTTTTAAATTTTACATGTAAGTGAGGTCATACAGTGTCTGTCATTCTCTAATTTCATTTAACACAATATCCTCAGGGTCCAACTATACTGTTAAAATTGACAGGATTCCCAGCCCTGGCCGGTTGGCTCAGTGGTAGAGTGTTGGCCCAGCATGTGGAAGTTCCAGGTTCGATTCCTGGCCAGAGCACACAGAAGCGCCCATCTGTTTCTCCACCCCTCCCCCTCTCCTTCCTCTCTATCTCTCTCTTCCCCTCCCAAAACCGAGGCTCCACTGGAGCAAAGTTGGCTCGGGCACTGAGGATGGCTCCATGGCCTCCACCTCAGGTGCTAGAATGGCTCGGGTTGCAATGGAGCGACACTCCAGATAGGCAGAGCATCACCTCCTGGTGGGCTTACTGGGTGGATCCCAGTAGGGCACATGCAGCAGTCTGTCTCTCTGCCTCCTCGCTTCTCACTTCAGAAAAATACAGGAAAAAAATGACAGGATTCTCTTCTGTTATGACTGAATAGTATTCCATTTATATCTATGTATCTCTATAGATATATATCACATTTTCATTATCCATTCATCTGTGATGCACATTTATTTCCATGTCTTGGCTATCATAAATAATGCTACAATGAATATGGGGGCGCAGATATCTCTTCAACATAGTGATTTTGTTTCCTTCAATTATATACCCAGCAGTGGGAGTGCTGAATCATATTGTAGTTCTATTTTTAAATTTTTAGAAATAATTTTAATTAAGTTAAACCAATTATGAGAGAAACTCTTTCTATTCCTCCCTTTCATTTGTTCTTAGGAGATGGATCATTATTTATGTTTGTCTTAGGCTCTCTTTAGCTCTCTCCCTTGAAACCTGTGAGTCAAAGGCCATGTTCTTTTCCCTCTCTGCTCTTTCCTCTCCTAATTTGAAAACTAACCCACCAGGATAGGATCTTATATCTTGAAGTGATGAGGAAAAAGGGGATTCTGTTGTTAAATCACAACTCCCCAATCCTGCTTTACTAACAAAAAGTGGTGGTAGCCTGACCTGTGGTGGTGCAGTGGATGGGGCATCAACCTGGAATGCTGAGGTTGCCGGTTCGAAACCCTGGGCTTGCCTGGTCAAGGCACATATGGGAGTTGAGGCTTCCTGCTCCTCCCCCATTCTCTCTCTCTCTCTCCTCTAAAATGAATAAATAATTAAAAATAAAAATAAAAAAATTAGAAATCCCAAACCTCTCCAGAACCATCAGCCCAGCTCACTCAGAACAGGGAGCTCGTGAAGAGACAAGATGGCGCTGGAGTAGGCAGACGCACCAGCATCTACCTCCCAGAACCAATGTGGATTACAAACTAATTTTATGAACTATCAGCTGGAAAAACCAACTTTGGACTAAACTAAAAGGACTCTTCAACCCAGGAACGCAGAAGAAGCCACCCAGAGACTGGTAGGAAAAGCAGAAACGCGGAGAGGGCTGCCCAGCTTCTCGGAGCGAACGGCAGCAGGGAGAGACTCGCGTGGCGGGAAGTGAGTTTAGCAGAGGGGAAAGGGTCCTGAGCCCCAGGAACAAAGCCCCAGCCTGCCGCCCCAGAGCCCAGAAGCAGCGTAAGGACAGTATTTAGCTGGAAACAAGTCAGGATACTGTTTGTGAGAGAGTCTGATTTCTCAGACCCAGGATCCTTCTTAAAGGGACCACGCAGAACATCTCTCTCACAAACACTCACCTGGGGCTCCTGGGGACGGGAGGAGAGAGGAGAAAACCACAGTAACAGGAAGAGAGTGCAATCTAGGAGGCATAGGGAGAAACATTTTGAGAGATAGCCACCCTAACCCCTGGGACGAGTCACTCCCCAAAGCTGAAGTGAATATTTCCCCCGGAAACAGCAATACCAGCAAAGGGAAGCAGGAGAGCAGCCAAACAAGCTCCCCCGCGGCATTCAGAGCAGAGTCACATAGAAGGAGGGAGCTTTCAGGTCTACAGTAGTGAGTCTTAGGGTCCGAGCTGCAACGCCCCACCCACGCGGCTGAGGGCGCACCGGAGAGCGGGCGGCAGGGGGAGACAAAAGCGCGGTTCTGCTGGCAGGGGAGGAAGCTGGCTGGCCACCAGTGGGCTCAGGTGTGAGCTCAATCTTGCCCGGCTAGGGAGAAGGGGGCGTGCAAAAGCAGTCAAGCTCAGCTGCCGGCAGCCTGTAATCCAGCCTCCGGGAGAAGGGCGGGAAACCCAGAAAGGGTAGAAACCAGCCCCGGGGCAAGGGCAGAGGAGCACATCCCTGCCCCACCCGTGCAACCCAGGCTTGCAGTCTGACTTGGTAGCCGGCTCCTCCCGCGAGGGTGGAGCCAAAAGCCCAGAAGAGGCGGAGTTGTGCTACGAAGCTGAGCTTGGGCACGCAGCCCTGTCTGGCCGTAGAGCCAAGGCTAGCAGCTGTTCCTTGAGTGGGATCATCCTGCAAAGGCAGGGCGAAAGCTCGGAAACAGGCGGAGACCCGCAGCTGAGCAAAGGTGCTCGCCAGTGCCCTCAGGACCGAGCATAACGTCACACACGGGGGCGGGGCAAAGGCCAAAGCCACCAACCCTTGTGCACCCGAGCACTTGATCACAGCCACTCTCATGAAGAGAAAATGCGGAGGCAGAGAAATACAACACAAATAAACCAAGAGAAATCCCCAGAAAAGGACCTAAGTGAATCAGATATAACCAAATTACCAGATGCAGAGTTTAAAATAACGATTGTTAGGATGCTCAAAGATATTAGAACCACCATAGATTGCCATTATGAAAACCTAAATAAAGAGATAACAAATATAAAAAAGGACATTGAAATAATAAAAAAGAATCAGACAGAAATGACAAATACAATATCTGAAATAAAGAATACAATGGAAGGAATTAAAAGCAGGATGGATGAAGCAGAGAATCGAAGCAGTGAGTTAGAGGACACAATAAATAAAGGCACGGAAGCAGAGCAGAAAAAAGAAAAGAGACTCAAAAAGTCTGAGGAAACTCTAAGAGAGCTCTGTGACAACATGAAGAGAAATAACATCCGCATCATAGGGGTTCCTGAAGAAGAAGAGAAAGAACAAGGGATAGAGACTTTGTTCAAACATATTATAACGGAAAACTTCCCCCAATTAAGGCAGGAAAACATTTCACATGTTCAGGAAGCACAGAGAACTCCATTAAGGAGAAACCCAAAGAAACCAACACCAAGACACATCATAATTAAATTACCAAAACTAAATGATAAAGAAAAAATATTAAAAGCTGCTAGAGAAAAAAAGACTATCACCTACAAAGGAGCCCCCATAAGGATGACTTCTGACTTCTCAACAGAAACACTTGAGGCCAGAAGGGAATGGCAAGAAATATTCAAAGTAATGCAGAAGAAGAACCTACAACCAAGACTACTTTATCCAGCAAGGCTATCATTTAAAATTGAAGGAGAAATAAAAAGCTTTACAGACAAAAAAAAACTAAAGGATTTCACTGCAACCAAACCAAGGCTGCAAGAAATGCTAAGGGACCTGTGGTAAACAGATCAAAGGAAAAAAAGAATATAGCAAAAGAGAAAAACAGTTTTAAAGAAAAAAAATGGCAATAAACAATTACATATCAGTAATAACCTTAAATGTTAATGGATTAAATGATCCGATCAAGAGACATAGGGTAGCTGCGTGGATAAGAAAACAGGACCCATACATATGCTGTCTACAAGAGACACACCTTAAATCAAAAGATGCACACAGACTGAAGATAAAAGGATGGAAAAAAATATTTCACGCAAATGGAAATGAAAAAAAAGCTGGGGTCGCAATACTTATATCAGACAAAATGGACTTTAGAACAAAGACCATAGTTAGAGATAAAGAAGGTCACTACATAATGATAAAGGGAGCAATCCAAAAGGAAGATATAACCATTATAAATATCTACGCACCTAATATAGGAGCACCTAAATATATAAAGCAGACTTTGTTAGACTTAAAGGGCGAGATCAATAGCAATACTATAATAGTAGGAGATTTCAATACCCCATTAACATCATTAGATAGATCCTCAAGAAAGAAAATTAACAAAGAAACAGCAGACTTAAAGGACATATTAGATGAACTTGATTTAATAGATATCTTCAGAACCTTTCACCCCAAAACAGCATAATATACATTCTTTTCAAGCGCTCATGGTACATTCTCTAGAATAGACCACATGTTAGGGCACAAAAGCAGGCTCAACAAATTTAAGAAGATTGAAATCATATCGAGCACTTTCTCTGATCACAATGCCATTAAACTAGAAATCAACCACAATAGAAAAATTGAAAAACATTCAAACACTTGGAAACTAAATAGCATGTTATTAAACAATGAATGGGTTAACATTGAGATCAAAGAAGAAATTTAAAAATTTTTAGAAATAAACGATAATGAGCATACATCAACTCAAAATTTATGGGACACAGCAAAAGCAGTCCTGAGAGGGAAGTTTATAGCATTACAGGCATACCTCAAAAAGCTAGAAAAAGCTCAAATAAACAACTTAACCCTGCATCTAAAAGAACTAGAAAAAGAACAACAAGTAAAGCCCAGAGCTAGTAGAAGGAAGGAAATAATAAAGATCAGAGCAGAAATAAATGACATAGAGGCTAAAGAAACAATACAGAGGATCAATGAAACCAAGAGCTGGTTCTTTGAAAAGGTAAACAAGATCAATGAACCTTTAACAAGACTCACCAAGAAAAAAAGAGAGAGGACTCAAATAAATAAAATTAGAAACGAGAGTGGAGAAATAACAACTGACACAACAGAAATACAAAATATTGTAAGAAAATACTATGAAGAACTGTACGCCAAAAAACTAGACAACCTAGATGAAATGGACAAATTCCTTGAATCATATAATCTTCCAAAAATCAATCTGGAGGAATCAGAAAACCTAAACAGACCAATTAAAACAAATGAGATTGAAACAGCTATCAAAAAACTCCCAAAAAAGAAAAGTCCTGGGCCTGATGGCTTCACAAGTGAATTCTACCAAATATTCAAAGAAGAACTAACTCCTATCCTTCTCAAGCTATTTCAAAAAATTCAAGAGGAAGGAAGACTTCCAAACTCCTTTTATGAGGCAAGCATAATTCTGATTCCAAAACCAGGCAAAGACAACACAAAAAAAGAAAATTATAGGCCAATATCCCTGATGAACTTAGATGCAAAAATCCTCAATAAAATATTAGCAAACCGGATCCAGCAATATATGGAAAAAATCATACACCATGATCAAGTAGGATTTATTCTTGGGAGGCAAGGCTGGTACAATATTCGCAAATCAATCAATGTGATTCATCACATAAACAAAAGAAAGGAGAAAAACCACATGATAATTTCAACAGATGCAGAAAAAGCATTTGATAAAGTCCAGCACCCATTCATGATCAAAACTCTCAGCAAAGTGGGAATACAGGGAACATACCTCAACATGATAAAGGCCATCTATGAAAAACTCACAGCCAACATCATACTCAATGGGCAAAAATTAAAAGCAATCCCCTTAAGATCAGGAACAAGGCAGGGGTGCCCCCTTTCACCACTCTTATTCAACATAGTTCTGGAAGTCCTCGCCACAGCAATCAGACAAGAAAAAGAAATAAAAGGCATCCAAATTGGAAGAGAAGAAGTAAAACTATCATTATTTGCAGATGACATGATATTGTATATAGAAAACCCTAAAGTCTCAGTCAAAAAACTACTAGACTTGATAAAAGAATTTGGCAAGGTGGCAGGATATAAAATCAATACTCAGAAATCAGAGGCATTTTTATACACTAATAATGAACTGTCAGAAAGAGAAATCAGGGAATCTATCCCCTTTACCATTGCAACCAAAAAAATAAAGTATCTAGGAATAAATCTAACCAAGGAGATTAAAGACTTGTACTCGGAAAATTATAAAACATTGATAAAAGAAATCAGGGAAGATACAAATAAGTGGAGGCATATACCGTGCTCATGGTTAGGAAGAATAAACATCATTAAAATGTCTATATTACCCAAAGCAATTTATAAATTCAATGCAATACCAATGAAAATACCAATGACTTACTTCAAAGATATAGAACACATATTCCATAAATTTATATGGAACCAAAAAAGAACACGAATAGCCTCAGCAATCCTGAAAAGGAAGAAAAAAGCGGGAGGTATCACACTTCCAGATATCAAGTTATATTATAAGGCCATTGTACTCAAAACAGCATGGTACTGGCATAAGAACAGGCACATAGATCAATGGAACAGAACAGAGAACTCAGAAATAAACCCACAGCTCTATGGACAACTGATATTTGACAAAGGAGGTAAGACAATACAATGGAGTAAAGACAGCCTCTTCAACAAATGGTGTTGGGAAAACTGGACAGCTACCTGCAAAAAAATGAAACTAGACCACCAACTTACACCACTGACAAAAATAAACTCAAAATGGATAAAAGACTTGAATGTAAGCCGTGAAACCATAAGCATCTTAGAAGAAAACATAGGCAGTAAGCTCTCTGACATCTCTCGCAGCAACATATTTGCTGATTTGTCTCCACAGGCAAGTGAAATAAAAGACAGAATAAACAAATGGGACTTTATCAAACTAAAAGGCTTCTGCACAGCTAAAGACAATAAGAACAGAATAAAAAGACAAACTACACAATGGGAGAATATATTTGACATAGCGTCTGATAAGGGGCTAATAACTAAAATTTATAAAGAACTTGTAAAACTTAATACCAGGAAGACAAACAATCCAATCCAAAAATGGGCAAAAGAAATGAATAGACACTTCTCCAAAGAGGACACACAGATGGCCAATAGGCATATGAAAAAATGTTCAACATCACTAATGATTAGAGAAATGCAAATTAAAACCACAATGAGATATCACCTCACACCAGTCAGAATGGCTCTCATCAATAAAACAACACAGAATAAGTGCTGGCGAGGATGTGGAGAAAAGGGAACCCTCCTGCACTGCTGGTGGGAATGCAGACTGGTGCAGCCACTGTGGAAAACAGTATGGAGATTCCTCAAGAAATTAAAAATCGAACTGCCTTTTGACCCAGCTATACCACTGTTAGGAATATACCCCAAGAACACCATAGCACTGTTTGAAAAGAAGAAATGCACCCCCATGTTTATGGCAGCATTGTTCACAATAGCAAAGATTTGGAAACAGCCCAAGTGTCCATCAGAGGACGAATGGCTTAAAAAGCTTTGGTATATATATACTATGGAATACTACTCAGCCATAAGAAATGATGACATAGGATCTTTTACAACAACATGGATGGGCCTTGATAACATTATACTGAGTGAAAGTAAATCAGAAAAAAACTAAGAACTATATGTTTCCATACATAGGTGGGACATAAAGATGAGACTCAGAGACATGAACAGTGTTGGGGTTACAGGGTGGGGGGAGGAGAGGGAGGGTGTTGGGGGAGGGGAGGGGCACAAAGATCATGGCTTTTCAGCATTTGCCATATTCCCCCCTTAATCTACAGACAGCAAATATTTACGTATGGTGTTTCCACTATAAAGACTGCTGTCTTAGGGACAAATGCTGATAAACTATTTCAGCAGTTCCTCCTTCTTCAAAGACTTATAAGTAAACATAGAGCTCTATGTTTCATAGGACATACTCAAGCTCACTCCATGCTCCCTGGAGCTTTAGCACAAGGGAATGCCCCCCCCCTTTTTTGTGGTTTTTTTTTTTAGTATTTTTTCTTTTATTTATTTATTTTTTGTATATTTCTGAGGATGGGGATGGGGAGGCAGTCAGACAGACTCCTGCATGCGCCTGACTGGGATCCACCTGGCATGCCTACCAGTAGGAATGCTCTGCCCATCTGGGATGTTGCTCTGTTACAACCAGAGCCATTCTAGCGACTGGGGCGGGGGCCATGGGGCCATCCTTAGTGCCCAGGGTGGATTTGCTCCGATGAAGCCTTGGCTGCAGGCGGGAGGAGGGGGGCCGGGAGGAAGGAGAGGGGAGGGAGTGGAGAGGTAGATGGGCGCTTCTCCTGTGTGCTCTGGCCGGGAATCGAACCCAGGAATCCTGCACACCAGGCCAATGACTCCGATGGGTCTACCATATCATGCTTTTTAATTTAAAAAAAAAAAATTTACATTTCTTTTGAATGCTGATGAACAGGAGACACCAAATCTTTTTCGCCTGCAAACTACTGCCTTCTTTATTAGATCTAGCTAATAACACTGTTCTGTCTTTTTTCCAAATAGCTCCAGATATATGGAAAAGATTTATATAGGCGGATGGGGATCCTCAAACCCCTCAGCGAGATCTTCTGAGAATGGCTCTTAAGATACCTAGAGGCAGAAAAAGCCCAATAGAGATCAGGGGGAACTACCAGCTTTTAGGATACACCCTTAAAGGCTCCAACACCCCAAAGGGGTCTCATAGGATGCCATCTGGGTCCTGCTTCAATAGTGGAAAGGAAGGTCATTGAGCTAAAGCCTGCCAGGCTTACACGCCTCTGCTGTGAGGAAACAGGGACACTGGAAGGTGGGCTTCCCCCTCGCTCCTCTAAGGGAGGGTTCAGTCTCTTCCAGCCCTGCTCCAGCCACCTATGACCTAACCTTGCCCAGAAAGCTGGGGTTTGCCACTGAAGGCTGAATGTGCCCAGGGCCGTCGACCCCATCTACGACACTGTGGACGAGCCTAGGGTATTTCTTCCAAGAAGCAGGTAAACTGATCTCATTCGCACAAGGGCCACTTAACTATGTCTTGCCTGAATAGTCAGGTTTTTTATTCTTCCCTCAAAGATCTCTGTTGTGGGTGTTGATAGTCCTATTTTCTGCTGCTTTGCTTAATATATAGTGTTTCTTTATCCCTCCTACCTCAATGCCCCACTCACATTTCAGGCTGGGACCTACTCTTAATTTAGAGCTCTCTTTCCTCCTTTTGCCAATTTGTATTATGAATTTACCTTTGCCACCCAGCTTAGTGTATCCCAAGGTTCTCTTTACCAGGCCACAGTCACAGAGCTCCAGGGAAAAGCAACCTGGTCTCAACTCTCCAGGTAGAGGAGAACAGGAGCTCCATATCCACGCATGCTGCAAATGGCTTTTTCCAGTCTACCTGAATCATTACCAGCTAGAAGCAGCAGTCATTGGGACTTGGACATGAGCTGCAAAGTATAGAATGGTGACAACAATTCCAGTGCCATGCGGACTTTTCCTGTGGGGAACTTTCCTGGACTCCTGCTCCCTGTGACAGCTCCTAACAGACTGAACTGTGGTTGGGTTGCATTTTTCAGGGATTTGGCATGGTGATGTGGTCAACTTGGACTTGGGGAACATGTTAAGGACACTACTCATTTATGGATTCTTGCTGTATTCGCCAAGAGTTTGCTTAAAGGCTCTTAATCACTGTAAAAAAAAATAGAGGACTAGATGAAGAAGATGGGGCACATATACACCATGGTATATTATTCAGCTAGGAGAAATGGTGACATTGGATCACTTATAGCAGAATGGTGGAGTCTTGGTAGCATTGTGCGGGGTGAAATAAGCGAATCAGGAAAAAACAGGAACTGCAGGATTCCATACATTGGTGGGACATAAAGGCGAGACTAAGAGGCATGAACAGGAGTGTGGTGGCTATGGGGGGTGGGGGGAGGGAAGGAAGGAGAGGGGGAGGGGAAGGGGTACAGAGAGAACTGGATGGAGGGTGGCGGAGGACGATCTCTCTTCGGGTGATGGGTATGCAACATAACTAAATGACAAGATAACCTGGAAATGTTTTCTTTGAATGTATGTACCCTGATTTATTGATGTTACCCCATTAAAATAAAAATTTATTTATTAAAAAAAAATAAATAAAAATAAATAAAAATAAAAAAATAATAAAAAAATTAAAAAAGTGGTGGTATTTGACACCCTATCTAATGCTTGTGTCTTTTTTTAAATTTGGTTTACTATTATCATTCCTCAAAATCCAAAGAGTAGTGGAGGGAGATGAATTTGATGAGATGAGGTTCAATATAAGGGGAGATGGTAGGAGCATCATGGAAGACCTAGGTTGAAAGGCATGGAGGAGGAGACAATAACTGCTGCTTCTAGGGAGGGAGGTGGAGACAGCTGAAGAGTGTTAATGCAGGAGGAGGAAGTGCCACACTTGTTGCTGTTTCTGGGGAAGAAAGCGCTGATGGAGCCTTCTCCAAAACAACTCCCTCCCCGAGAGACCTTTCTCGGCTCCCGTTTGGCCACAATTTGGGGGCTAGAAGTATTTTTTTAAATCTTTTTTGTAGTGCTTTAGCACTTCCAAGGGTTGGGCCAGAATGTGAAGTTTTTTGAACCAATGAATTTGGGGGGGGAGGGAGGAAGTCCTCTTGATCGAATTCTATTGATCAGAACTGTGTTTGTCCTGGTAAAACACTCCCTCATGTAATGCATATATCTGCAGGTTTTCTAAAATAAGCAAGCCAAAAAGATAATTGGTTTAGCCCTATTATATATCCCAAGCAAGTTATCAGAACAAACCAATATCTCTCCCATTTGTATGTAGGTTACAGAAGGAAAAGGTACCCTAGAACAGAAAATACTACCTGAACAGAAAATACTATAACAAGATACTTGTATTTTGGTTTGCAATGCCAGCAGGCACGCTGTTATTATCATTATTATTTAGTATATAGCATCAGGCTCAGAGACAAGCTTTCATTCAAAAGCAATAACGCACACTATTCACCTTTATGATACTGGTGCTATCTGTGTCACATAAAAAGCTTTTGTGTGACATTGTTGTAATATGATGTTTATAATAGATGTCAGCTCAAGGCAGAATTGTAAACACTTTGTGGTCTGGTAGATGCTTATTTTGAATGGTTCAAATCTGTGATACAAAGATGGGTAGCTGAAAGATAAGAATAGCTCAAAGAAGGAGTCAAGGTAAAAATATTATTTTGCCATATTCCAGAAACTTTCCAAATCTTTTTCTCCAAACACACTGGGACTGAACCAATTTAATTCCCACATACACTTAACCTTTAAAATCAGAGAACAATGTTTTAATTTACATAAATATGATAAAAAAGAAAAAGCCAGTAACAGTAATCCAATGTGTCTGAGAAATTTTTCAATTCTTAAGGTTTTTATGAAATATCGATTGACTCCAATATAGAAAATGTTCACAGTTGAGCTGAAAATAACAATATGAACAGCAACACACATTTACATTCGGGCAGTTAAGAAGAGTGTAATGAATTATTAAACTACTGATCTTACTCAGATATTCAGGTATATAATTTTTGAAAGGCTATGGCAGCTCTCTCTGCACTAACTACATTTATTACCTCTAACAAAAGTTACCGTGAAGAATAGGGCAATTTCTTAACCTAGAGTAAGAAAACACATTATTAATAAAGCATTTAGAGTATATAAGTGGAGTGTACATGTCACCTTAAGGCTGTGTCTGTTTAGTCTTGAGAAATAAGGAGGGATCTGACATGATTATCTGGCTAATTCACACAAACACAGACAGGCACACATACAACTACTGAATGATCAGACCTCAGGAAGTGGAGAGTAGGGAAAACATTGATTTATGCAGATTGATAATATAGATAGATTGAACCCTGAGGATAATTATGCAGAATCAGTTTTAATCTGGTTAAAGATCATTTTCCTTTTCCTCTTCCCGAAAGGGAAAAATTTTCTAGACACAGTAGAAAAATTAAACAAGTACTAATGCTTCCTTTTGTCTTCTCTGAATCTTGTGCAGAGGAGCCAGGAGGACCCTCTCAGGGCAAAGCAGCAGTCTCAGCTCCTGCCCTCCAGGAGAGGAGCCATTCCGGTAGCTCTGGGACCCTGAGCACTGGGTCAGGAGAGGTCAGAAATGTCTTCAGCAGGTGCCAAGCTACAAGAACCAAGGCACGTTCTGGCTACCCCAGAGAAAGAGAAAAGACAGACAGACAAGCCTTTCTATAAGGCTGCATTAGTTTCCTAGTGGGGCCATAACAAATGATCACAAACACAGTGGCTTAACACCAATGTATATATTATCTCATAGGTCTGCTGGCTGGACACCTGTGATGCTTCCCCCTGAAGTCAAGGCACTGGTAGGGCCGCGTCCCTCCATCTGTCTGTTTTTACTGCCCTAGAGAGAAACCATTCCCTGCCTTTCCCAGCCTCTGGACGCTGCTCCCTGCCTTGGTGTGTGGCCCCTTCCGTCTCTAAAGCAGCAGTGCTGTGTCCCTGCCACAGTCACATCTTCCCTCTCTTCTTCTGCCTCCTTCCAGCTGTCAGGATCTTACGATGACATTTTCCTTCTTTCTCACTTTTAAAAACTGCTGTGATTACACTGGTAACCACACCAGATACCTGTGCACTCAAAAAAGTCATGGTAATTATCCCATCTGAAAGTTTAATGTAATCATACCTGTAAGATACTTTTGCTGTGTAAAATAACATACACACAGGTTCTGGGAATTAGGAAGCAGACATTTTGGGGGCCATTTTTCTGCCACCACAGGAGCTAACTGTAACATACTTTAGTCATGGCTACTAGCAAAAGATGTTGTCTTTCATGGGGCCATGCCACCCACGCGGAGTGAGTGTCCAGCCCTTTCAAATTAAATGATAGAAAACCAACTACCCCTTAAAACTTAGAGCTGATACCTGCACTTAAATACAAACCATCCTCCTAAATACTTCCTTAGGACTTTTTTGCCTAAAATTTACATGAACGGCTTTAAATAACACTGTCTCTAATTTTTGAAAAACCTGAGCATCAAAGAGGAAAAGGCTCATGACAAAGTATGAAGGGCCTATTGATATTGTTTGCAAATGAAATGTAAGAAAAGAAATGATTGTCTACCTCAGTGTTTCCTCAGAACTCAGTGCTATAAAGTGATAGTCCCTTGAGTTTCTGCATACACATACACACACACACACACGCACGCACGCACACACACAAACACGCATGGGCATACAACATTCCGTGATCATTGGGGGAATGCTGAACGCTGCGCTCTTAAGGATTCTCACCACCTAGTAATGTTTGAAAGGTCTGAAAAGTTCTACACTAAATAAATATGTGTATAATTAATCTTTGGCTTCTTGAAAAATATAAAGGGAGCTTCCAACTTTAATTGGACTTCTGTTTTGGCCTGTGATGCCTTCACTGATCCCTTACCCTCATGGGTGAGAACAGGGCTTCTCATTCGGTTCCAGAATTCTTTCTGCTGAGTTTTAGGGCAATGTGCAATAAGCTTGCAGACTTCTATAACAAGTCATCTCCAGATCTGCTCTTATCTGATTGACTACTTCCATAGTAAAAGTTTAAATAAATATATATATAAACATTTTTTAAACTTAAAAAAATTTTAATCTCTCTAAATTATACATTTAAAATGTTAATGTATGAATTATATACATGTACTGCTGCATTACCATACATAATCAAATAAGTAATTAAAAAATTAAAAAGCATTAATTTGTATGTTTTAATAATTATGGTTACTTTGCATTACCAATAGTTAGTATTTCAAGGAAAAGTATACATTTGGGGTTAGGATTTCTTTTTTTTTTTTTTTTTTTTTTTCATTTTTCTGAAGCTGGAAACAGGGAGAGACAGACAGACTCCCGCATGCGCCCGACCGGGATCCACCCGGCACGCCCACCAGGGGCGATGCTCTGCCCACCAGGGGGCGATAATCTGCCCATCCTGGGCGTCGCCATGTTGCGACCAGAGCCACTCTAGCACCTGAGGCAGAGGCCACAGAGCCATCCCCAGCGCCCGGGCCATCTTTGCTCCAATGGAGCCTTGGCTGCGGGAGGGGAAGAGAGAGACAGAGAGGAAAGCGCGGCGGAGGGGTGGAGAAGCAAATGGGCGCTTCTCCTGTGTGCCCTGGCCGGGAATCGAACCCGGGTCCTCCGCACGCTAGGCCGACACTCTACCGCTGAGCCAACCGGCCAGGGTGGGTTAGGGTTTCTTTACTAAACTTGGATGTAAGTTCATTCTACGAACTAGTTTTCTTCATCATTTTTAAAGCTTTGACCCATTCCTTATCAGATCTTACAAGATGATGCCTGCTTTTACTTCACAATGCCACAGAAGAGGTAGTCATCCTACATCTAGCAATATTAGCCATTTTATTTTCTTGTGGCCTGATCAGGCTTACTTTTATCTCGGATCTAGAATGTGTTCATAAGGTTTTATTTGATTGTTTTTGTGTTCTGCCATTCAAGCCATTTGTTCATTTCACAAAGATCGGTTTAGCTAAAGGGGATAACACAGTATGTAGTTGCAGCTAACCCAGCAAGTGCTTTGTGGTATGCCAGATCCGGCGGGGGCCCAACTGGCAAGCCCTCTCAGGTTACAGCACACCCTTCTTCAACCACCACCTCGCCTGGCTCAGGAGGAAGAGGAGCTATGACAGATAGCTCAAATCAATCCATCCATATACCATATATTAGAAAAAAACTAATTCCTTTCTCCCACTTTTTATAATAATAACTAGAAGCTCTAACATTTTCTTCTGGAACCTTATTGAATTGTCTTGCTCACCCTTCATAGGTTTGCCCCATATTCCATGACCTCCATTCCAAAGCTGTAGTGGTGAATTCAGGGATTAGGCGTGAATTCCAGATCTGCTGTCCTAACTCACTTCAGTTTCAGGGGCAAAGTGCTGAGCAGTGTCCAGTATTGTTCGCAGGAAGAGAAAGACTGGCTTTTTGTTGGGGGAAATCAATCTCAGGAAGCCCAAGGTGGGCACACTGATCTCCTCCAGAAGAGACTTCACCACCCTGGTGGATCATGGACTTAAAGACTAACTTGATGTTTGAGGAGATCAAAAAGGCTGGAAAGTACTAGAGGGAAGCTCTTTTCTGCAGGCCTCAGGTCCATGTGGCGGGCCATCCATCAGAGTAACATTCTTGACTTGCCTTGGAGAGGAAGAGGGAATTGCTGGGTAGGCAGATTAGAGCACAGAAGCTGAGTGAATGGAGCTCAGCCCTTTACTTTCCCTCGGGTACCTGCCTGCCCTGCAAATGAGACACTCATGGAGGCAGGAGCAGTTTCTACCCCTACGGGGGAATATATAAGAGAGGCCTTTCCTTGTGCGCAGAGGAAGGGAGCTTTAATTTTGTGCTTCCTGGGAGGAAGATGGCTCTTAAAGAGAACATAGCTAAACTATCTGCAGTAATAACAACTCACAATCTCAGCACTTCAACACAATAATAGTGTGTTTCCTGCTCAAACAAATTATACTGTAGATTTCAACAATTCTGCCACGCAGCTCTCTGCCTCATAGTGATGAGTGATCTAGACCTATCTATGGCTTGTGGATCCATCATCTCAACACAAGGCCCCATCATCACTTCAGTAGAGAAAATTAATTCACCTTCCATTCTTCAAACCAAAAGGATAATCATACTCTGTTTGCAGTGCTTTGGCCATGAGAGAGCACTTTGGAACAGGCCACCGGGTATGAATCATTCAATGTTAAAGGTTTCCATCATCATCTCCATTATCCTATATCTACATGCTCTGTAGACACTCTTGCCACTCATATCACTTTTATCTGGTGATAAAAATAGTATTTCCTCACTGATGCCACCATTTCAAAACAGCATACCCAACGGTTCCTCTATATGCACTGCCAATGCAGTATGATCACCACACTGCGACACTGCCTGCCCAAATCTATATTCTGCACTGGCCTGCCGTACTGAAGACGCCCCACTACTGGAAACCCTTTTGAAGTAAGATGTTTTAGGTCCTGGTAAAATGCCAATATATTGCCTAGAAAAAGAAGAATTTCACACTAATATTTTAACATAAATTTAAGTGGTCCTAACAGAGATGAGGATCTATATGATATTTTCAGACAGCAATTCTCACCCAGAATGTGTGGTTATTTTCTAAAACCAACCAATTGTCCACTTCTCCAATGCCAACTGTGTGTCCAGCAACTCGATTAAATTCAGTTCAGTTCAGTTCAATTCTGACATCCAGAGTTATCACAGATCCCAACAGGTTAGAAACCTTGCTCCCAGTTCAGACAAAAGACACAAACAGGGCACCCAGGCTACTCATACTTCTGCCTGGCCAGCTACCAAAATTTACAAGTTCCCAAGACCTCCGCCCGAGGTTTGATAACTCTTTAGAACAATGCACAGAACATAGTAAAGTGCTAAACTTACTATTGCAGTCTATTGTAAAGAAGAGAAATGAACAGCCAGTATGTAGGATGAGGTCCACTGGGAGTTCCAGTGCAGGAGCCCGTGTCCCCTGCAGTCAGGACACACGACCCCTCTCGGCACATGGCTGTGTTCACATACTTGGAAGCTCTCTGAACTCTACTGTTTAGGGTTTTTAACAGAAGCTTCTTTATGTATGATTGATTAAATCACTGACCATTGGAGATTGAGACTCTGCAGCCCCTCTCCTCTTCCTGGAGGTCCAGGATGGGCCGGAAGTTACAACCTTCTAATCCTAGCTTGGTATCTTCTGGCAGCCAACCCCATCCTGAAACTTTCTAGGCCCTACTCTCACCCCCAGACTCCCCAGTTCCCACCTGCTAGGATCATATTATTAGTACACAAAAGACGACATCACTCAGGAGATTCTAAGGGTTTTAGGAGGTCTGCGATAAGGAACCAAAAAGAAAGAATAAATGTTTACTTTTTATTATAATACAGGGTATGCCAAGGGAAAAAACCCCAGAGTATGAGGTGCTGCTTACAGCACAAGGTGGAAGAGTAGAGAAAGGGTACCACGGGGTGGGCTGCTAGATCACTTGAGGACCATGGAATCCTGCCTGGAAGTACTAAAAAGGGCAAAGGGGGTAACTGAGAGATGAATGCAAAAGGTGGTCCTACCAAGGGCTGCGATGATAGAAAAGTGGTGGTCCCAGCCCTTCTTGAACAATGATAATCCGTGTGTTCTGTAATACATCAGAACTAACCATCGCAAAACTGAGACTTTCATGCATATAAAACACCCAAGTCCCACAGGGAATTTTATTCTAACCCTGTGTGCATTTCTTCAAAAGCAAGAATTTTTTTTTTTTTGCTATTATCACTTTGAAGAATAAATAATGAATATAACATAAGCATTTATTAAAAACTATACCAGAAGGCAGTGGATCTAATGAAAGTCAGAGGTGTGAGAAGTGTGTGTTATGTATGTGGAAACGCTGGGGGGTGGGGGGACAGAGGATGGGTTATCTGGGACTACAGATTGTAGAGAACTTTGATAATTTCTAACTGGTGTCGTATTTCTGGAAACAAGAACACTCTAACTACTGAGGTGAGTGATATTAACAGTTATGTTGAATTGAGTAATTAATTAGGTGATTTCACTTTTTTTTCCATCTTGTTTTTATTGGGGGGGAAAGGAGGAAGGGGACAGAACAGGCGAAGGGACAGGCATTGGTATGCTCCTTGGTGGGCGAGTGCCAGGTGCTTTCATTGTAAATGATATACAGTCGTGAAGGCATACAGGAGTCAGAAAAAGAATTGCTGGCCTATCTTCAAGACTCTTAGTAATAAGTGATAATGTCTAAATGAGGTTATTATTGTCTGATTTGATGGTCATTATTATTTTTATTATTATTTTGCTTTTCTCTGTAGGTTTAGCACCCATGTATGCATTTCAGCATAATGTAGTTTAATTTTGCCTGATGTCTGAATGTCATGTATGTGGAAGCAGAGAATGTATTCCATAGAAGCGCTTCTTTCATTCACCATTGTTTGGGAGATGGTCCATATTGTTGTGTGGAACTATATATACTGCTCACAAAAATTAGGGGATATTTTCAAAATGAATATGCAGCTATAAAATATCCCCTAATTTAGATGAGCAGTTTAATTCATTAATTCATCTTTACTCCTATTTAATAGTGTATTGTTTTAAACCAAGTCATATTAAATTGATGTCTTCTGCTTTTTTTAAGTCAAAAATAGTTGAATGTCAGCAGTTTCATGGTCTGGCTAATAAGCCTATATTATCATTTATATATTAGTTCTTCTGTTAGTGGACAGTGAAATGTTTCTAAGCATTATACTTATGCATCTCCTGATGTATATCTGCATGTATTTTTCTAGGATAACTATTTATCAGGGTGGTGAACACACAATGCAATGTACAGATGATGTGTCATAGAATAGGACACTTGAAACCTATATAATTTAATAGCCAATGCACCCCAATAAATATAATAAAATTTTAAAAAAACGATGAAAACAGAAGAGGTTTTAAAAGATGGCACGAAAGAACTCAATAATACATGAACTATTTACTCTCTATTATTAAGTGAAAAGAACAATATTTTTTGGTTTCAGGTAAACATTTGTCCTTTGGCGCCCAAGTGTGTGGCAGTGTCTTGGGCTTTATCCCTTTCTAGGCTCACGGTAGGCTTCACAAGCCTGTGCAGGCAGTCCCCTGGGAAGCATTCCAAGAAGTGTCCCTTACCCAAACAGACTCTCTTAACCATCACTTAAAATTCACGTAATACTTTCTACTACCACCGCCAGGCCTCTACTGAAAATGCAAACCCCTCTGGCTAAGTGGCATGTAGCCACTCTTCAGGACCCTCACACAGACCACTACCAAAAAGGTGACAGGATGCATTTTGAAAGATGAGGGCCTCTTGGAACCTTTGGTAATGGCTTGAAAAACTAATCTGCTAAAAAATATATGTAAGTCCTGCTTCCGTGGCCCTGTTTCTTCCCACTCCCAGGCTGGACCTGCCAAATGTTCTTCATTGCCGGACTCCACGGTCATGCCTCACTCATCTCTGCCTCTCCCTTCATCCCCAGACCCTGACCCTGAGCCTGGTAAACCTGTTTTATTCCCTCATCATCTGCTCCCCATTTTATATTTCTAATACAATTATATCATCGGCTCAATTTTGCTTGCTTTCTTATACTGATAGAAAAGAGACAACACTGGTCTCGTGTGACAGCAGAAGAGATTATGGCATCTACACAAAGCAAATCAGCCTGAGTCAAGAGATAAAAGCGAGCTAGAGGATCTAAAATCTCCATCCTGCACACAGACCTGCAGCACACAGACCAACTGATGCTGCCATGATGTTAATTTCTCATTCTACAATATGGAGCTGTATCCTAACACAGAAACAAAACAATAATATCAAAGGGGCTACTTTTATGGGAAATTAAGTTGCCAAGGACTGAACATCTACACTGCCCACTTTCAAGGGTATCATTTCCATCACAGTTTATGTGAATGGTGCCCCCTGGAGTTGTACAGTGCACAACCAAGGGAATAAGATTCATTTTAGATGTAAATTTTATTGTTTTGAACCAAAAGACAAATAACACTCCTCCTCATATTCCATATGAAACTAAAAGGACCCAGTGCCAATTTTAAGAGAGTGTCCCTTAATAAACAAGCTATTCAACTCCTGGGTTCAGCCTGACTCTGTCACCTTGTGAGATCTGGAACACTTTAAGGAATCGATATACATTACTGATCAAAAGTATCTTAGAATTTTTGATTATCATTTAATTTTAACCTTACCATCCAGTTCATTCCAGAGAGGTTAAATGGCTTGTCCCATGTCACAAATTTTATTAACTATGTCAGAACAAGAAGCCAGGTCCCAAGTGCACTAAAGTCATCCCCACTAGATTCTGAGATCTTTAAGATGAACTGACCACTTGTTTATTTATTGTTAAAACTGATCAGTAAATGAAAATAATATAAGAGAATGTGCTAACATACTTGCAAGGAATAAAGCCATACGTGCAAGCAAGGTAAGATTGCTATCTGAGGCCTTATTAAGATTGGACTCCAGTAGAAGTACCCCCTTACTAGATATGTAGCCATGTCCAAATTACTTAAACTCTAGGCCTCAATTTCCTCATATGTAAAAGAGGATGAGAACAGGACAGAACAGAAGCATGTGTAATAAAACCTTGAGTTGGTACACCTACAAGCAATGTTAGCTATTATCATCAGTTCTTTCCAAACATTAAAATAGTCTAAGTAAAGCCTAAGAGCTAAATCTCTATTTACATTTATGGTCAATACTGTACTATTCTAGCTCCTATGTAATTTATTTACTGAAATGGATTCAAATCTCACTTCAATTCAAATGATTCTTTTGTTGAACATGTATCCACTGAGCAACCTCTCAGCAAGCTCATCATTTAATGAGGAAGAAGAATAAAAGAGACACAGTGCAAAGGCATGTGGCACAGATGAGAACTAACTAACCCTGAAGTCAAGGCCTATGATACTTTATCATATAATATATGCAGTAATACACACACACACACACACACACACACACACACACACTGGGTGCGCAAAAGTAGGTTTGCACTTGCCTCTTGTATTATTTATTAATTTGCATAATTATTTCTTTCCATACAAAGAAATGTAAACCTACTTTTTCCCACCCTTAAATATAGCCTAGACCAACAAACAACAAAATTAAATTTACAAACCCATACTGGTACCTTTCTATTACTTTAGATCCAAAGGTCACTCAGTATAAGGGCCCTGCCTCTCTCCTTAGTTGCTTATTTCATGTTTATGTTAGTTTTGTTTGTTGAAGATTTTCCTTTGCCTCAGGGATGAAACACAATAAAAAAAAAACTTTACCTTTCCTATGATTTTTTAGAATTTTAGTAGTTACCTACTTCCTAAAAAGCAAAAAATATTCTGAGTCCTCCCTGAATGACTCTATTCTGATAAAAATCCCTTGAATGGAGAATTTCGGAATCTGTACCTTACCATGACAGAACACATTTTTTCCTAACATATAGCATCTTAAGTTGTGACATCCATCTCTTGCAGATAAATAAATATTTAATTCAACAAGTACTTCTTAGAACTCATACTTGTAAAACATCATGCTGGGTATCATGGAGCCACCAAGATGGGCAAGATTCATTCATAAACCTTGTGGAGTGGTGGAAGATACTGAGGGTGAAAATGGACAGTGAACAAGGCAGAATGGTCCACTCACTGCAAAAGAAGTCACAAGAGTTGCATTCATGGAGAAAGGTGTGATTGATCCTTACTCAGAGGATGTGAAAGAGCTTCAGAGAAATGGGGCATTAGAGAGCCCCTGAAGAGTGGGGTCTGGATAGATGGAGAAAAGAAAGAAAAGACATTGCTAGCCTTCCTGGCAAGGGAGCCCTGTGCACAAAGGCTTAGAAAGCAGGTAAAAGGAAAAGCTGAGTAGTCCCACCTGCTAAGTTAATTCACAGGGCACAGAAGAAGAGGCGGAACTTGAAAAGTTAACTGAGGCTCCATGATGGAGCACCCTTGGGCTTCCTCCTACCCTGCAGGTCCTGGAAAGTTGCTCCCAATGTTGAGAGTAACAGAGTGACATGAGGAGTCATATATTTGAAGTCCTAAGAGTGGAAGCTACAACCAAACAGACCTCAGCTTGAACCCCAGCTCCACGGCTGAGGTATTTAATTTCTCCAAGACTTGGTTTCTTCTTCTTCAGAATAGTAATAACAATGGTACCTTATCATAGGGTTTTTATGAGATGTCATTGAGATGAGATGTTAAAGAAATTCGTAAAATGGCTCCTATAGAGTAAATATTGAATAGATGAGGGTGACAGTAACTACCATGATGATGACTTAGAAAGAGGAGGAAGACAAAAAGAGAAAAAGCTTGTTGACAACAAGGATAATGTCTGAATTCACTTTCATGTTCCAGAACCTAGTATAAAGCCTAGTATGTAGTAGGCACTTGGGCTATTTCTTGAATTACTCTAAAGAATAAATTTATCCCAGGGAACCATAAGTATTTTGTTTCATATCTTCACCAGCTTTGAGAGTGACTGAGAGAAAAGCAAACGTTGAGTAACGCAAGCAGCCTAAAGAAAAAAGATGTAGACCGGATAATTTGGGGTCCTTATTAGAAAAACTGTATGCTGAGAATAATAGTTTATTATGCCAACCAAATTTGTTATTGTCATATCACATTTAGGAGAAAAATGTCAAGGTCAGTGAAAACCACAAAGCTAAAATGGAAAACCTGGCCCCCTTGAGAGGTAATTGGACATTCTTACTGGGTTCTCTCTCATTAGATTTGATGTAATTGTTTTTAAAAGGTCAAGACATAATGACAAGTATGTATTTCAATAAAACCCTGATGCAATAATCAAAAGGACATTTAAAATTCACTGTACAATTACAGTCCCATTAAATTTAACTGTTCATTCGAGTCACGAAATCTAATCTGTTACCTTGCAACACACAGGCAGTATGTTTCCATCATGATGGAAGCATAGCCAGACTTCACTCACAGTTCTGGGAAAAGCTCTGCAATAACATTTTAACAAGGACCAGGTGATGCATACATGCAATAACAATTTGCCTACAGATTCACTGAGAGCTCAGGGTTCCTATCTTCACATTGATGGTAAAAAGGGCAGGACCACTTGATTAATGCAAGCAACAGGCTGCCTGATACATGCTGTACACAATTCCTTCTTAATCAAGACAAGGGGGATTCAAAAGCATGACATGTCTTTGTACTCAAAAAACTGACTTCAAAGCCCCCCATTTTGATGTGGACAACTTCTAAGGGATCAGCCAAGATGATCCCTAGTTTGCATTCCTCCACCCACCACAATGAAAAAAACTTGAATAGAGTTCAAAATGGAGTTGGCCTCACAGCATTCAAAACGTTGTGCATAGGGGTCTTAAGAGGAAATGCTTTGAAAAGGAGCCATCAAGTGCTCCTGGGGCAGGACAGAGAAAGAAAGGACCAGTGGGGAGGCAACTGGCTGGCCCATCCAGCTGCAGAGGGAAGCAGCATAATGGATGGCTTGCACTGGGGACAATGGATGACAGTGAGGGACAGGTTTTTGTTCCTGGGTGCCTGCACCCTCTCCTTTGACCTGCCCCACGGACCTGAGGGCTTGTGCACATGGCAGAGACGGCCTGGCCCTCTACAAGTTAAGGCCCATCATGATTATTCATGCAAAGGTCCCACTGCCTGCTGCCCCCCACCCCACCCATTTCCATGCAGTCTGTTCAGATGGTGACATGGTCGGAAGTGGAATCCTGGATGGACTACAGAGAACAGGGATTCCAATCTGCAAACCTGATCCGGGGTTAGCACAATCAACCGCACAGAAAGATAAGCACCGGGGGACAGGGGTGCTTTCTTCAGAAGAGAAACTAAGCAATCACACCCAGGTGGTTACATAAGGCATAATTAATCTGTGTTCCCAGCAATATTTTGCAATATAAAGTAGAAAAAGGGCAGATTTCCTACAACTGCAGCTTTCCAGTCAGTGCTGCGGGTGTGAAGGGCCAGCCTGAGGCCAAGGTGTCACTGCATCCTCACCCACACTGGCCCCAGGATCTTCATCCATAAACATGCTAATCCTTCCTGCCCTCCCTAGTCAGGAGGGCCTCAGTGGAACTAGTAAACTTTAAAATATGGTGGAGAAGGAAAAATACTATGTGCTCTCATAAGTGGAATATTAAAAAGTTGAATTCATAGAAGCAGATGCTAGAAGGGTGGTTACCAGGGGCCAGGAGCAGGAGTTTGGGGGAAATGAGGAGATGTTTGTCAAAGACTACAAAGCTGCAGTATGTAGGATGAATAAGTTCCACAGATCTAATGTATAGCATGGTGATTATAGTTAATAATTCCATATTATCTACGGAAAATTTGCTAAGAGGGTAGATCTCAGGTGCTCTCACTACAAAAACAAGGTAAGTGTGAGGAGATGAATATTAATCAGCTTGACTGATCATCATTTTACTATGTATATCGTGTTGTACATATTAAAATATATCATTTTAGCCTGACCAGGTGGTGGCGCAGTGGATAGAGCGTCAGACTGGGATGCGGAGGACCCAGGTTCGAGACCCCGAGGTCGCCAGCTTGAGCGTGGGCTCATCTGGTTTGAACAAAAATTCACCAGCTTGGACCCAAGGTCGCTGGCTCGAGCAAGGGGTTACTCAGTCTGCTGAAGGCCCATGGTCAAGGCACATATGGGAAAACAATCAATGAACAACTAAGGTGTGGCAATGCACAATGAAAAACTAATGATTGAGGCTTCTCAATGCCTCAGTGCCCCTGGGGACAAAGTGTTGCTCCCCGAAGACCACCTGGTGGCTGTGGTCCCCACTAACACCGCTGATGAGTGACACCTCCCTGTACGTTCTGTGGTGGGGCTGAGCCACATGCTGGTGGAACTGAACAGACACACGTTATTAAACTTCTCTCTAGATCAGACTGGTGGAGGGTCTTATCTTGATGTTGATAAAAATGTACTATTCACAAAGTGCAAGGAAGCAGAGCATAACAAAGTGATGTATGCCTACATATATTTTTCCTGTCTATCCCTCACCCTGATTTTCTCTGTCTCTGTAAAAACATAAAAAAATTAAAAAAATAAAATATATCATTTTAATTTTAATTTTTAATTACTAAACAAATGTAAATTTTAAAAAATGATTCATCCAAATGACTTACAATGCACAACATTTCACAAAATACTGAATAATTTGTGAACACCAAAGTCTATTAATAAGATAATAGCTACCTTTTACTAGACACCTTTGTGTCAGGCAACACCGGAAGCACTAAGCCTCATAACGGTACTAGAGAGCACTGTTATTAACCTCATTTTATACATGAGGAGACTCACAGGTGTTAAGCAACCTGCCCTGGGCTAGGCAGCTCCTAAGGGGGGGGGGGGGGGGGGGGGAGCTTCGTTCTGTCAGGGGCCACAGCCCCTGAGGCTGTCTCCGAGCTCAAGGTCAGGTCTACACGGAGCGCGAAGACCTTTCCACCCAGAGCACCTGAACGGCATCGTCAGACCATAACAAGCCTCCATCAACATGCTGACCCATTCCCCCAGCTCCACACCGTCACCTCGGTGACGTCGGTTGAATCCTCACAGCGGTCCCTTCTCTGCTCGAAGCTTCCACGTGGAAAAGCACACGCATCCTCTCTCCCAGCCAACCAGCATATCCCGGAACTCAACTTGACCCAGTCACTCGTGGAAGCAACGGCTGGCCCGGCTCCGCGCTAGGCTCCTCCCACCTGCGTCCGAGCACCCTGCAGTCCAGGTCTTTGTTCTGCAGCCGACCCTCCCACGCACGCACGTGCTGGCACTGCGCATGGCCCTTCATAGGCAGACGCTTTTGAACAAATGCAGTCCGCCTTTCCGCCCTGCAGGTTTGGTACCGTAGGTTTCGCATCCGCAGATTCATTCGATTGGTGGTTAAAAACAATGTTTTTGTATTCGCAACCACAAATTCCCAACTGCACATTCCCTAATGTTATTTTGGATCTGCAGTTGGCCGAATACATGGATGCAGAGGGCCTACTGTTATATCAGATTTTCGATCGCACAGGGGTTGGTGCCGCTGACCCGAGGGTGGCCAACTGTATTCCATGTGCATTTTCACCATGAAGTAGTGACCTATTTATTCTAGAAATAGTTTTAGCATCACTTCCTGAAATAGTGCTAGGACCCCGACATTACCTCGCTAAGAAGATAGTCACTCCCTCTTAGCCCCACAGTGAACCCTACATTCTTTAATAAGCATCCAAGGTCGTCCTTGATTCTTCTCAACATGCATTCTGAGACAACACCCCAAATTTTCTCCATCACATACATTAATCAGACCTAGCTAGTCAGAATTCAACGGGGCAGGAATTGCAAAGAAAAAGACTAGATAGCAGACAGATATCCCATAGCTGAGGGGGGTCTGGCAGCTCAAGCTGCAGACATCTGGGCTGGCGAGTGGCCGGGAACAGAGAGAGTGCTTGCCAAAGCAGTCACAGCCGGCATCCCTATCTGCCGAAAGCAAGGTACATTCCCGGGTCTGGGGAAACTTGAACACCAGACAGGATACAGGCCAGACAGAAGGGAACAAGACAGGAACACATGACAGGAATTGCCTTTCAAGGTGGCAGTTAGAAAGCACAAAGAACCAGGTGAGAGCGAGTTTTCTAACAAGGATGACAAAGCAAAGCCGAAGCAGCAGGAAACCTGGCAGGTGCCAAGCTGACAGCGAACAAGCCTGAGTACCTTAAATTTTTCCTAACTTAGCAGTGTGATGTTCATAGGCTTGTTTTCTTTTGTTTAATCATTTAAGTTTAAACTACTATAGTAAATACAGCTACTCCCCCCCCCCTTGCTTCTGCATGGAGGGGAGAGGGTCTGTAAGCTGAAATGGCAGTGATGGACTCCCTCCATAATACAGGGAACATAGTTTGCTTCTTGTCCCTACCATGATGAAAATTTAAAATATTGACTATGTCCTTAAAATAAAAATTTTAAAAAGCATCAAAAAGCAAATTTAACAATTTGTGTAGCTGATTCCATTTACTATTATGTTTCATGGTTTCTGAGCTTCCTGGCAATGATATTTTGTATTTTGTCCTAGTGTTGGGATATTACATTTTGATAAGGTGTAAGGGGACAGATGAGGGATACTATAAACTAAAAGTAATGCTGAGTTATTTGCACTTCCCCCTCCCCAACCACACCACATAACTGGTAAAACAGTTACTGTCATTTCAGAATTTGGTTTCAATCATCCTCAACAAATTATTTTGTCATTGTCACAAACCTAGAGTTACAGAGCTCCACGTGCATTATTACATACAAATTCCTGGGCTTGGAGTATCAGAAATAACTGTTTTGCCATTCTGATATCTGTGGTGGGTAAAACTGGGTAAGCCCATAGAAGCAAAACCGCCTCTAACAGAACCAATACCTGAAAAAGACTCCATTCTGTCTGCATGTGATACAAGCACTTTTATACTCCCGCGAAGAAGGAGACAGCTTGCAAGCACCTTTTTCAAGAACTGATGTAAATTAGAACATTTCCTAAGACAGGTCAACCTGGAGTAATTTTCCAGCCAACTTGCCATATAACCAGGGGACAAGCTTCTGCGTTACGCTGCAATGCAGATGAAAACCCCATGTAATTTCTCTTGGGTTTTCACATTTGTTCCCTTATGGTGTGGAAAATCATCAGTGTGGGCTGTAAAATTTAAACAGGCTGGCAGGAATCTATCCAAAGCTAACCCTGGCACATAGTAGGTGCTTAATAAATATAAGGTGATTATCACTGTGAAAACTGAATAAAGTGTCCTTCTGGTCACTTTACCCTCAAATACCCAACAGGTGCTTTGGAAATTTCAGCCCCACTAGCAGCTCCCCGGAATTCCCCAATACGTAGATACTCCTGCCAAACTGGCAAGAATGTAAAACAAAGGTTTGGGTTCATTTGAAAGAATTTTGAAAAGAAATAAATGAAGTCTTTTATTTTGTTAAATATACATATTTATTGTTTTGTATTTATTAGGCCTCATGACTTCCATTATCATTTAAACAACCTTCCTATATTTGGAGAATTGCTTCATTGTGAACCCTACCTGCCCATAGTGGAAACTAGACAAATATCTTTCCCAGTCGTGGACTTCAAAAATCAGACACTCACAAGTGATGTTTATGTAAAGAGAGGCTAAGAAAGCAGAACTGGAGAAATGCTTTTCTTTTTTTTTTTTTTTGTAAATTTATTTTTTTAATTTTTTTCTTTACAGGGACAGAGAGAGAGTCAGAGAGAGGGATAGATAGGGACAGACAGACAGACAGGAACAGAGAGAGATGAGAAGCATCAATCATCAGTTTTTCGTTGCAGCTCCTTAGTTCATTGATTGCTCTCACATGTGCCTTGACCGCAGGCCTTCAGCAGACCGAGTAACCCCTTGCTTGAGCCAGCAACTTTGGGTCTAAGCTGGTGAGCATTTTTTATTTTGCTCAAGTCAGATGAGCCCGCGCTCAAGCTGGCAACCTTGGGGTCTCGAACCTGGGTCCTCAGCATCCCAATCCAACGCTCTACCACTGTGCCACCGCCTGGTCAGGCTGGAGAAATGCTTTTCTAAGTGACAACAATGGCAAAGGCCCTTTTTCCAGCATCTGGAATCAGGCTGGGAACTAAGGTATCTATCTGTACATGATGATAGAAGAACTAGAGTCTTTACTGACCAGCCTCATAGGTTTGGGGGGCTTGAGTAGTGCTCCTGATTGAGTGGTCACCAAGCCTAATGCTGGCCCTTCCATAGATTCTGCAAACACTTGAACTAATATATTTCATTTGTACATTTTCTGCTTAAACCAGCTAAAAGATGTTCTAAAGTTAGCTGCTGAGAATACTATGTTTACCTTGTGCTAAATGCCATAGTAGGGGTTTGGATCCAAAGACATGAGCACAGCTTCCAAGATTCCACAGCCTAGAGGCTTGGATCTATCAGTGCAGAGCTCTCAGAGTGAGGAGGGCACACAAGCAGACTGGAAGCACAGCAGGGCAGGGGGAAGGGAGGATATGTGTATGTGGGGGAGGGGTGCACACCCATGTGCCTGAGCAATGGCCCTGACCATGTCACCCACAGACCCTCACTCCATGCCTCGACAGAAGGCTCTGTCCCATCCATGATGGCTGGGAGAACAAATACTACAATCCTGTCCCTTAGAAAGACTCAGAATAACTTACAAGCCCAGCTCAGGGATGCGGAGAGGCAGCCTCTACTGCCAGACCCTCACATTCCTCCCTCTGACTACAGCAGGGGTCCCCAAACTATGGCCCACGGGCTGCATGCAGCCCCCTGAGGCCATTTATCCGGCCCTGCAGCACTTCTGGAAGGGGCACCTCTTTCATTGGTGGTCAGTGAGAGGAGCCTAGTTCCCATTGAAATACTGGTCAGTTTGTTGATTTAAATTTACTTGTTCTTTATTTTAAATATTGTTATTTGTTCCCGTTTTGTTTTGTTTTTACCTTAAAATAAGATATGTTCAGTGTGCATAGGGATTTGTTCATAGTTTTTTTTTTATAGTCTGGCCCTCCAACAGTCTGAGGGACAGTGAACTGGCCCCCTGTGTAAAAAGTTTGGGGACCCCTGGACTACAGTATCTTGAAGCTAATTGGTTCTGGGTGTTGGACTTTCCACATGTGGTAGATGAGCTGTGGCCATGGGGACAGACATAGCCAGGGAACTCTGGTAGTTTAGGTGTGGGGGGGGCATTAAGCTGCTAATTGTTTGGGAGTGGAACCAGCCCATGAAGACAGCACCCTTTCAACACCTTCCTCTCAAGGTCTTCCCATCAGTGTTACAATTGTGTTTCATTCTGCTTCCTTTAACATTTTTTAATTTATAATAATCTTAACAAGCTTATAGTCACATGTGTTATGTGGACAGCATAGCAAGGAGCCTAGAAATATTCAAAAGATGGTATCCAGAGACAAAGTCCAAATGATAGTCAGTATAGGAAACATGGCTGTGAGGGGCATGGGCAGGTGGGCAGAAGCCCACCACGGAGAGGAAATGCAAGGGTGATGAGCTGGTGTGGTCCCCAGGATGGGATATGCTTGGAGCAAACTTCCAGTACTGGTGCAGCCCACTACTTCGACCTTCTTCCTTTCCTCAGACTGAATCGCCCTCCACACTGCCCACTGGCGCACTTCTGCAGGCAGATCATTCAGTGTGGACCATAGCAGCATGTGACCCCTGAATTGCTCTGCCACCCGAAAACCTGAATCACCCACGGAGCTCATGTCCTGGCAATGGCTTGGCCTAAACTACAACTGAACCACTTTGGACACTATACCCAGCAACTCTCTGCTGCAGCAGCCTCCTAACTGTGGCCAGTTCCTGAGAATGCTCTCTCCGAGGTTCTCCAAAGCGGGTCCCCTCCCAGGGGTTCCTGTGGGTTTCTCTGTGAGGAGAAAACAGCACCACATCACAGTGAGGACTTGGGGGAGAACACCAGGGAGACCATTGGGGCGTCATTTCCCTGTCACGCTCTTCGAGCCCTTCTTCCACCATAGAGGCAGTCCCAGCTCTGGGCTGCTGTGTCTTGAACACCTCCCTCACTGCTATAACCTCCCTTAGTAACAAGACCACCAGTCCCAAGCTCAGGGATTCAACAAGCATCAATAACAAGCTATAAAGTCATAATATTGTCATGTTTTCATTGTATTGATACAAAGATATATATGCTCTTATAATTATCTATTTTACAGCTCTGCTTTTGATATTGACATTAATTTCCCCTTTAATTTTTCAAAATCTTTTTTTAAATGAGTAAAATGTTTAAAAATTACAAGCATAGGTATGGCAGAAAGTGCCAATGCCCTTGAATAACTGAACGTATGTGAGCAGGCTCATAAGATGTGGCTCTCCAGCCTGCTCCTTCCTATTCTCTCGCTCAGGCTCAGTTCCTGGGGGCCCCATCCAGGAGCAGCCAGCCAAAGTTGGGGCACTTGAAGTCATTGGTATTTTATTCTTTTCCCTTTCAATTGTTCCCATCAATGTTTGTCTTTTGCCCCATCTCCCCATTACCAGGAGAGCTCCTTGAGGGAAAAACAATGTCGATGCTGGTTTTCCAACCAGTTTGTAGCTGCCAAGGTCAGTATTAAGTGCATAGTGGGTGTTCAATAAATGCTACTCCACATTCAACAGTCAGGCAACACCAACATCTCAGCTCACACCAGTTACTGGAAAAAATCAGTCACCTATTTGGCAAAGGCAACAGGATTCACCAGATAGGCTCTGTGAATGGTGTGAGTTCACAAGAACAACAACAACAAAAAAAACCCAACTCAGCCTTTTAGAAAAATTACAGCTTTGTTGCACAGATGCCAGAATGTCTGGAAACAGCTAAAACCTGGGGATTTTCCATAGATTAGTCATGTGGTTTAAATAATTAGACCTGATGGCCCAGTATGAGATTGTCCCAGTGAAACATGAGCAAGTTCCAAGCTAAGTTTAGTCATGTGTAAAGAGGAGAAGCTTCTCATTCTGACAGGAAGGAATTAAAAGGTGGAAGAATTCAAGAAAGAACCTGCAGCCTGGGGAAAAGATAAAATGCACGTGTTCCACAGGCTGCGGCGGGAGGAGGGTGTGCAGAGGGTGCGGGCAGTGTGGTGAACGTATTTGCAATTTCACAGAGAGTCCAGTCTCTATCCCAGGCATTTGGGGTATTTGTTTTAATAACATTCTAAGTGAAAGCCTTCTCTCTGGTAATAGAATTTCTTCCCATTTTTATGAAGTCAAAAATGAAAAATAAGCTAAAGCAAGAGAATCTGATTTCCCATAATAAAGTTTTGTTTCTAGTCGCTTATAAATGCGAAATCGTGGGGCTTTAGACATCAGAGGCATATGTTGATCATTGGAATGAAATAAAAATAAAATAAAATCTTAGAAACCCACTCATAAATATTGACCTTCCCCTTTTCCCTGCCTGCAGCTTTCACCTAAAATTTCACACATGTGTGCCCACACACCACCCACGCACACACTCATGCACCCAAGGAGAAATAACAACACTGGCTTTCAGAGGCTGTGCAAGACAGACTGTGAACTGACCTGTTCTCTAGATAGAACACATTTGTTCAATAAATTCATCACCTCTGGAGGGAAGTCCATGGAATTCAACCCTGCTGCCAAAAATGCCCAAACTCAGAAACAGTCAGGAATACCATGTGGTCCCAAGTAGCCCACCCGAGGCTGAGAGTCGTCAGGAGCTTTTTGACAACGGCTGTCATGTAAAGTCTAACTCATCTTTCAACAGCAAAAGGTTGTGGTTGTATTGCTGGCTGTTGAGTCAATGGCACAACTTCCCAATGTCTATTCACTTTGTCAGTTCAACCTAAGCCTTATACCCTGTAGCTTTTTTGGCATGTCTTTTGTCCAGAATATTGTCAAGAAATGCTCATGAATCTTTAGTTCCACCAATTCTCCCCAGTCCTTCTTGTTCTTGAAATAGCAAAGGGATGACTCCCAGCTCCTCTTTATATATACTGATCAAAAAAATTAGGGGATATTTCAAAATGAATATGAAGCGATAACATATCCCCTAATTTTTGTGAGCAGTATATGTTTGAGGTTTTCACCATCAAGAGCTATGAACCAAAGCTTCCCCTCCCTTTGTTCCTCTCATTTTTGCATCTCTTTAAGACATCCAGTATGCCTCTTTCCAGGGCATTAAACTAACTTTGCACACTCATCTTATGAAGCTGCATGCCTTCTTCTGAATTAACTGCCAATCAATTTCCCCTGCACCAGAAATATCTATCTGTTGTATAAACTAGTTCCAGGTCACATCTGTCAGTCTTTCTTCATTTTCCTAGCCAGATCACCTCTTTTTCCTTCTCTTCTTCCTCCTCCACCCTGCTTTCTCCCTCCTAGAGGGAGAAAGTGCTTATACAACGCACCCAAGCTTTGGACATGCTGCATACATATTATACATAAGGGAAACTTATCCTTGCCCCTGAGAAGCCTAGACTAAATCTCTATAAATTTGTCCACTTTTTAAATGAATTCTTTTAACCTTTTATTCCACATAAGGCCAATACCAATCTAGAACCAGTTATTCAAATAACTTTTTGGTGACACTATCTTTTCTTTTCTTTTCTTTTCTTTTTTTTTTTTTTAAGATTTATTGATTGATTTTACAGAGAGAAGGGGGCAGGAAACGAGAAGTATTAACTCATAATTATTTCACTTTAGTTGTTCATTGATTGTTTCTCATATGTGCTTTGATGGGGCAAGCCCAGAATTTCAAACCAGCAATCTCAGTGTTCCAGGTCAATACTCTATCCACTGTGCCACCATATCTTAAAATATATCTATATTGAAATTTGATTGCGTCTACAGAGGGTCACTGGAGGGCTGAAGGGAATATCACTATTATTAGATGTTTACATTCATGTTTACATGTATAAAATACCACAAAAGTAGTGGGGGGTTATAGTCAACCAAACCTAGGTTTAAATCTGAGCTCCACCAAGAACTTCAGGCCTCATCCCATCATACCTTTCTAACCTTCACTTATATGATCTGAACAAAACAGTGGAGATCATAGGAGTTACTTCAGTGAATTGGTACAAGAATTAAATGAAATAAGGTTCTTTGCCCAGTGTCTGATTTATACAGGCTCTCAATAAATGCTAGTGAAATATTAGAAATGATAATTATATTATTATTATTATTATTATTACCACTGGTGGCATTAACACTATTGTTATTATTTGAATTCAGAAGACCTGGTTTCCAAACAAGCTTTGTGAATAACTTACTTTCTTAGAACAGATCTGTGAATGCTATTTTCTCCTCTGCAATAGAGACTGGGTTCAGATTATGAATTCTGATTCTAACTCCTCCTCCTCCTCCTCCATTTATTAGTTACACAATGTTGAGCAATTACTTCAACATTGTGAGTCTCAGCTTCTTCATCTATAAAATGAAAGCAATAATAGCAGCTATTCCAAATGTCCATTATAATTATTAAATAAGTTGATGCATATAAAATGTTTAAAAGTGCTTGACACATAGTAAGTGCTCAAAAACTTTGCTTAAAATCTGCAATAGGGCCTGACCTGTGGTGGCGCAGTGGATAAAGCATCAACCTGGAAATGCTGAGGTCGCTGGTTTGAAACCCTGGGCTTACTTGGTCAAGGCACATATGGGAGTTGATGCTTCTGGCTCCTCCCCCCTTCTCTCTCTCTCTGTCTTTCTCTCCTCTCTCTCGGTCTCTCTCTCTCCTCTCTAAAAATGAATAAATAAAAAAATTTTAAAAAAAACTGCAATAGGGTAGTGACGTCAGAGAAATGGCGCCATGAGGAGTGCTCCCCATACCTCTCCCTGAAACTTCAACAAATTCAACAACTAGAGACAGAAAAACAATCTCAGGAACATCTGAAATACACATACATCAAACAAAGGTACGACTGGATGAAAAGGTGGCTGAATATATAACCCACTCTGAAGGAAATAAGACAAAGAACAGAGTATTCCACTTTCCTCACTGACCTGAGCCAGGGCTGCTTTCACTTGGAACCGAGAGAAAGTGAGGGCCGGGGGCGCCAAAAAAGCTGGGCTAGGGCAGAGACGTTCAAGCCGAGGAAAGAGTGTGCCCACGGCTCAGCCCACATGGAGCTAACGCCAGCGGCAGACTCTGGCAGAGGTGGGCGAGCAGTTGCCCTGTTTACTCCCAGTATCCCTTTCGGTGAGCACAGGCAGTGTGCAAGTGGATCCACCTGGCGCTTCGGGCATGGGTGCCTGCATTCCCAGATGGACGAGCTGGGTTAGAGACTGTCAGTAGTGGCCCTTTGTGTGGTTTGTGACCAGAGTTTCTGAATAATCCTGGCTTCCCAAACAACAGTGCGTGGGAAATGCATGAAAGCCGGCTTCCCTACACCTGGACCTATCTGAGTATGGCACCTCCACCAGCCATACAGGCTAACAAAGCACACTCCTGGGGAAGGGAACTGTGGAAGAGGTGGGGGGAAGAGCACGCAGGCAGCTTGCAGACCACCTCTAGAGAGCAGACCTATGGAGTGCTGAGGCATACCAGACATGCCCAAAGGCTCATAGAAAGACAACTGAAAGGCAATCAGCTCCCAGCCCTGTCTGATTATGCTGGAAGCTCTGGCTGGCAAAGCCTTACCCAGAACCCTGCATTGAGTGGAAATAAAGGGGGGATTTGGCAGCTCTTAGAGTCTCTTGCTCTCCAGGCAGTGGCTGGGACAACTTCACAGCTGGGTCCCAGGCTGCTGGTTCAGGAAGGAGAGATTTGGGGAAAGGCTCTGAGAAAACAAACTCTCCCATTGTTGGAGCCTGCAAATGCTAAGAAGCTCCGCCTACCAACGGGACTGAGGCCTAGTTTATGTCATCACCATAGCAACACAACATCAAATCTCTGCCTAAGAGTGCCAAAGGGTCAGAACCTGGGGTGCAGCGCCACTGGCCAAAATGAAAGAGAAGAAAGAAAAAGGAAGATAACTTCTCAAAATCAGGAAAAATCCACAGTCTTTATAACTTTTTTCATTTTTTTCTTGTATTTTTTTATCTTTTTTTTTTTCCTTCTACCTTGGTCATTTAATCCTCTTTCTGTTTTATTCTTTCTTTTTATTCTGAATGTTATTACCCATAGGCGTTACATTTTCCATTCTTTTTTTTCTATGATTGTTACATTCCAAGAAACATAACTCAATTATTATCTCTCTCTTTCTCTCTCTTTCTGTTTCTTCTTTTCTCTTCCACTTTTTCTCTCATTCGAATCTCATCCACAAAAAAAAAATTTATTCTAGATTCAAAATTTTTCTTTGTGGCATTTTGTGAGCTTTTTACTTTGCATTTTATCTCTTTTAGCATTTTCCCCCACTTGGGCTCTCCTTTCTATAGCTTTTGAGCCACTTGATACAATATAATTTTCATTTTTCACTGTATTTTTTATTTTTCTTTTTTTATCTTTTCTCTTACACTATTTCTCTCATTCGACCATCATTTACAAACAAATTATTTTATTCTTAATCCAAATTTCTTCCTTGTGGCATTTTGTGGGTTCTTGCCTCATTATTTGCCTCTTTGTCACTCCCACATAACCCAGGCCTTCTGGTCTACATATTTTTGTTCCACTTAGCACAATAGAATTCTCAGTATTTCACTGCATTTTCTCAAAAAAAAAAATTTTTATCAACTCTTACTAGTGTTATTAACAATACCACTCTCAAATGCCATTAAAGAAAAAAAAATTTAATATCATGGATACAAAAGACAGTAATGTAGCTCAGATAGATGAGGGAAAATCTATAGAAAAAAATTTTAATAGCTTAGAAACCTTGGAGTTAAATGACAGAGAATTTAAAATTGAAGTCCTAAAAATACTCAGGGATATACAAGAAAGCACAGAAAGACAATTTAGGGAGCTTAAAAAACAATTCAATGAACAGAAAGAATACTTCACCAAGATAATTGAAACTATGAAAACGAATCAAACAAAGATGAAAAACTCAATTCATAAACTGAAAAATGAGGTAACAAGCTTAGCCAATAGAGCAGGCCAGATAGAGGAGAGAATTAGTGACATAGAAGACAGGCAACTAGAGGTACTACGGAGAGAAGAGGATAGAGACTCACAAATATAAAACAAAAAAAAATGAGATAGCCCTACAGGAATTGCCTGACTCCATCAGAGCAACATAAAAATAATGGGTATATCAGAAGGAGAAGAGAGAAAAAATGGAATGGAGAACATATTCAAACAAATAATAGGTAAGAACTTCCCAAACCTGTGGAAAGAACTAAACCCTCGAATTCAAGAAGTAAAAAGAACTCTGAGTTATATTAACCCTAACAAACCTACTCCAAGGCACATTATAATAAAATTGGAACAAACCAATGACAAAGAAAAAATTCTCAAGGCAGCCAGGGAAAAGAAGAATACAACATATAAAGAGAGGCCCATTAAATTATCAACAAATTTCTCAGCAGAAACTCTACAAGCTAGAAGAGAGTGGACCCCAATATTTAAAGTTCTGAAAGAGATGAACTTCCAGCCAAGAATACTATACCCATCAAAGCTATCCTTCAAATAAGGAGAAATAAAAACATTCACAGATACAGAAAAGATGAGGGAATTTATCACCAGAAAACCAGCACTTCAGGAAATACTAAAGGGGGTTTTCTGACCAGACACAAAGAACAAAACAAAACAAAACTACAAGTAAAAGCTCCATCAAGATCACAATAAAAACAAGATTAATCTATGACAAACAAACAAAAAAGGGGAGAGGACAAAGATTAACAAGGAGGATGGAGTGCCAAAACACTCATGAGATAACGTACTACAATGAACATGATATGTATCCTTTCCATTACTTAATGGTAATCACCCCTGAAAAATATACATGGAAGTGCATGGCTTGAAAAAATAAATAAAAGAGGAAAAAGGTATGGATTACAACTAAACAAAAACAAATCATAGAAAAATAAAATAGAAGAACCAAACAAGATACAAAACTATCAGAAAGCAATATATAAAATGGCAATAGGGCCCTGGCTGGTTGGCTCAGTGGTAGAGTGTCAGCCTGGCGTGCAGGAGTCCCGGGTTCGATTCCTGGCCAGGGCACACAGGAGGAGCATCCATCTGCTTCTCCACCCCTCCCCCTCTCCTTCCTCTCTGTCTCTCTCTTCCCCTCCTGCAGCCAAGGTTCCATTGGAGCAAAGTTGGCCCAGGCACTGAGGATGGCTCTATGGCCTCTACCTCGGGTGCTAGAATGGCTCTGGTTGCAACAGAGCAATGCCCCAGATGGGCAGAGCATTGCCCCCTGGTGGGCATGCTGAGTGGATCCCGGTCGGGCACATGCGGGAGTCTGACTGCCTCCCCATTTCCAACTTCAGAAAAATACAGGCCTGACCTGTGGTGGCGCAGTGGATAAAGCGTCGACCTGGAAATGCTGAGGTCGCCGGTTCGAAACCCTGGGCTTGCCTGGTCAAGGCACATATGGGAGTTGATGCTTCCAGCTCCTCCCCCCTTCTCTCTCTCTGTATCTCTCTCTCTCTCTCTCTCCTCTCTAAAAATGAATAAATAAAATTATAAAAAACAAAACAAAAAAAAAACAACATAAAAAAAAGAAAAATACAAAAAAATTAAAAATTAAAAAAAATAAATAAAATGGCAATAGGAAATCCTCAAATGTTGATAATTACACTAAATGTAAATGGATTAAACTCACCAATAAAAAGACACAGAGTAGCAGAATGGATTAAAAAAGAAAATCCAACTGTATGCTGCCTATAAGAAACACATCTAAGCTACAAAGATAAAAAAAATATTCAAAATGAAAGGCTGGAAGACAATTCTCCAAGCAAATAACATCCAAAAAAAAGCAGGTGTAGCAATACTCATATCTAACAATGCTGACTACAAGACAGCAAAGTTAATCAGAGATAAAAACGGTCATTTCATAATAATAAAGGGGACACTGAATCAAGAAGACATAACACTTCTTAATATATATGCACCAAACCAAGGAGCAACAAAAAATATATATATAGACAGCTACTGACTGACCTACCAACAAAAACTGACAAAAATATCATCCTACCTGGAGATCTCAATACACCACTGACAGCTCTAGATCGTTCATCCAAACAGAAAATCAATAAAGAAATATTGGCCTTAAACGAAACACTAGAACAATTGGATATGATAGACATCTACAAGACATTTCTTCCCAAAGTGCCAGAGTATACATTTTTCTCTAGCATACGTGGAACGTTCTCAAGAATTGACCATATGTTGGGCCACAAAAATAACATCAACAAATTCAGAAAGATTGTTATTATACCAAGCATATTCTCTGATCATAAAGCCTTGGCACTAGAATTCAACTGCAAAAAAGAGGTAAACAAATCCACAAAAATGTGGAAACTAAACAACATATTTTTAAAAACTGAGTGGGTCGCCTGACCTGTGGTGGCGCAGTGGATAAAGCTTCAACCTGGAATGCTGAGGTCGCTGGTTCAAAACCCTGGGCTTGCCTGGTCAAGGCACATATGCTTTCTGCTCCTTCTCTCTCTCTCTCTCTCTCTCTCTCTTTCTCTCTCTTCCCCTCCTCTCTAAAATGAATACATAAATAAAGTTTAAAAAATAAAAACTGAGTGGGTCAAAGAAGACCCACTCAGAGATCAAAAGATACATACAGGCAAACAAAAATAACAATACAACATAGCAGAATCTCTGGGATGCAGCAAAAGCAGTAATAAGAGTAAAGTTCATATACAATATGAACAGTAGGCTTATATGAACAAACAAGAGAGAGCCCAAGTAAACCACTTAACTTCACATCTTAAGGAACTAGAAAAAGAAGAACAAAGGCAACCCAAAACCAGCAGAAGAAAGGAAATAATAAAAATCAGAGCAGAAATAAATGAAATAGAGAACAGAAAAACTATAGAAAAAATTAATAAAACAACGAGCTGGTTCTTTGAAAAGATCAACAAAATTGACAAACCCTTGGCAAGACTCACCAAGGAAAAAAGAGAAAGGACTGATATAAACAAAATCCAAAATGAAATAGGAGAAATCACCACAGATATCATAGATATACAAATATTGTAAAATACGATGAAAAACTACATGCCACCAAATTTAACAATCTAGAAAAAAATCGATAAATTTCTAGAACAATACAATCTTCCTAGACTGAGTCATAGAGATGCAGAAAGCCTAAGCAAGGAGGAAATAGAAACAACTATTAAAAACCTCTCCAAAAATAAAAGTCCAGGGCCAGACAGCTATACTAGTGAATTATATCAAACATTCAAAGACTTGGTTCCTATTCTACTCAAAGTCTTCCAAAAAATTGAAGAAGAAGCAATACTTCCAAACACATTTTATGAGGCCAACATAACCCTCAATACTGAAACCTGGCAAGGACAACACAAAAAAAGAAAACTACAGATCAATATCTCTAATGAATACAGATGCTAAAATACTAATCAAAATACTAGCAAATCAAATACAACAACACATTAAAAAAATAATTCATCATGATCAAGTGGGATTCATCCCAGAATAACATGGATGGTTCAACATATGTAAAACGGTTAACATAATACACCATATCAACAAAACAAAGAACAAAAACCATATGATCTTATCAATAGATGCAGAAAAGGCATTTGAAAAAATACCATGTGTCTGTAAAGTCATGGTACACTTTTGACTGGTCACAGGAAAGCAACAAAAGATGATAGAAATGTGAACTCTCCACCAAATAAAAGGAAATCTCTCCCAGTTTCATACCTATTCAGTGCAGTTCAATGTAGGCTCCATTTTTTGCCCTACACACATCCAAACGATAGTGAAGTTCCTGCCACACACAGGTCAGGATGTCTGGTGTAACAGAGTGAATAACGTCTGTGATTCTCTGTTTTAAGTGATTAATGTCATTGATACGTTCAATGTACACATGTTGCTTCACATAACCCCATAAATAAAAGTCTAAGGCATCAGATCCAGGAATCGTGGTGGGCATGGCTTGACAGAACCCCTGCCTATCCACCGCCCGGGGAATGTTCTATCCAGAAACTCATGAACAATGGTGGTGTACTGTGGAGGAGTGCCATCCTGTTGAAAGATGACACCTTCTGGAAATTGTGGCACTGCATACAATTCCAACATGTTAAGATAGGACTTTGCCATCACAGACTGCTCCACAAGAAAAAATGGGCCTATCACCTTATCATGCATCAGGCCACACCATATGTTCACATTAGGGGTGTTACGTTTGTACTCAGCGTAGGCATGAGGATGTTCAGCAGCCCATATTCGGACATTTGGTGATGAACATGTCCACAGATATGGAAGGTCGCCTCAACGCTAAACACAATCTTCTGCAAAAATCTTGCATCATTGTCGATCTCATGAAGCATATTTGTAGCAAATGTGCATCGTGTGGGTCTATCCGCTGGTTTGATAGTGTGCAACAGCCGCAATTTGTACCCCATAACACAGAGATATTTCTTTAACACTTTATGAACTGTAGTCTTGCTTAGGTGTAATTGTCGAGCACATGCACACACAGATTTTTAGGGCTACTTAGGTAGCTATCCTGTATAGCTTCTAAAGACTCATCACTGACTGATGGTCTACCAGAGCGGGGTTTCTCCACTAAACTGCCGGTTTCCTTCAGCTGCTTATCCCACCAAGTAATGTTTTTCCTATGCAGTGGCGCTTCGTTATAAATGTGCCGACATTCACGTTGCACTTTGGTCACGGATTCAAGTTTAGCAAGCCACAGAACACACTGAACTTTCCTCTGTACTGTCCACATCTCAACTGTCATGGCCATGGGCTGTTCCACTGTATACATGGTGTTACATCATCATCTGTGGATGCGCACATGCTGCCACATCATCCTACAGAAACTGGGAGAGTTTTTCTTTTATTTGGTGCAGATTTCACATTTCTATCGTCTTTTGTTGCTTTCCTGTGACTGGTTAAAAGTGCACCATGACTTTACACACACACTGTATAACATCATTTTATGTTTAAACACTTAACAAAATGAGTATAGAAAGAAAATATCTCAACATAATAAAGGCCATCCATTATAAACCATCAGTTAACATCATATTAAATGGCATAAAACAGTGGACTTTTTCCCTAAAATCAGGAACAAGACAAGGTTGTCTACTCTCTCCTCTCTTATTCAATGTAGTGCTGGAAGTTCTAGCCAGAGCAATCAGACAAGAGAAAGAAAAAAAGGCATTCATATTGGGGAAAAAAAAGTAAAGGTTTCACTTTTTGCAGATGATATAATCCTGTACAGTGAAAACCCCAAACACTCCACAAAAAGACTACTAAAAACAATAAACCAATACAGTAAGGTCACAGGATACAAAAGATCATTGCTTTCTTATATGCCAACAATAAAACATCAGAAAAGGAGCTCAAAAGAACAATTCACTTCATGGTTGCAATAAAAAAAAATAAAATACCTAGGAATAAACATAACAAAGAATGTAAAGGACCTATATAATGAAAACTACAAAGCATTGTTAAGGAAAATTGAAAAAGATAGAATAAAATGAAAAAATATTCCTTGTTCTTGGATAGGAAAAATAAATACAGTCAAAATGAATATATTACCTAAATTGAAATATAAATTTAATGCAATTCCCATCAAAATTCCAATGTCATCTTTTAAAGAACTGGAACAAAAAATCATCAGGTTTATATGGAACTATAAAAAACGCCGAATAGCCAAAGCAATCCTAAGGAAAAAGAATGAAGCTGTGGGCATTACAATACCTGACTTCAAATTATATTATAGAGCCACGACAATCAAAACAGCATGGTATTGGCAGAAAAACAGATACTCAGATCAATGGAACAGAAGAGAAAGCCCAGAAATAAAACCACATATATATGGTCAAATAATTTTTGATAAAGGGGCCAACAACACATAATGGAGAAAGCTTCTTCAACAAATGGTGCTGGGAAAACTGGAAAACCATATGCAAAAGAATGAAACTTGACTACAGTTTGTCCCCTTGTACTAATATTAATTCAAAATGGATCAAAGACCTAAATATTAGATCTGAAATAATAAATTACATAGAAGAAAACATAGGTACTAAACTCATGGACCTTGGTTACAAAGAGCACTTTATGAATTTGACTCCAAAGGCAAGGGAAATGAAGGCAAAGATAAATGAATGGGACCACATCAGACTAAGAAGTTTTTGCTCAGCAAAAGAAACTGAGAACAAAACAGACAGCCAACTAAATGGGACAAGATATTTTTTTTTTCTTTTATTTGGTGCAGATTTCACATTTCTTTTTTTTTTTTTTAATAAATTTTTATTAATGGTAATGGGATGACATTAATAAATCAGGGTACATATATTCAAAGAAAACATGTCTAGGTTATTTTGTCATCAAATTATGTTGCAAACCCCTCGCCCAAAGTCAGATTGTCCTCCGTCACCCTCTATCTAGTTCTCTGTGCCCCTCCCCCTCCCCCTAACTCTCTGCTTCCCTCCCTCCCATATCCTCCCTCCCCCCCCCACCCTTGGTAACCACCACACTCTTGTCCATGTCTCTTAGTCTCATTTTTATGTTCCACCAATGTATGGAATCATGTAGTTCTTGTTTTTTTCTGATTTGCTTATTTCACTCCTTATAATGTTATCAAGATTCCCACCATTTTGCTGTAAATGATCTGATGTCATCATTTCTTATGGCTGAGTAGTATTCCATAGTGTATATGTGCCACATCTTCTTTATCCAGTCTTCTATTGAAGGGCTTTTTGGTTGTTTCCATGTCTTGGCCACTGTGAACAGTGCTGCAATGAACATGGGGCTACATGTGTCTTCACGTATCAATGTTTCTGAGGTTTTGGGGTATATACCCAGTAGAGGGATTGCTGGGTCATAAGGTAGTTCTATTTGCAGTTTATTGAGGAACCACCATACTTTCCTCCATAATGGTTGTACTACTTTACAGTCCCACCAACAGTGAATGAGGGTTCCTTTTTCTCCACAGCCTCTCCAACATTTGCTATTACCCATCTTGTTGATAATAGCTAATCTAACAGGAGTGAGGTGGTATCTCATTGTAGTTTTGATTTGCATTTCTCTAATAACTAATGAAGCTGAGCATCTTTTCATATATCTGTTGGCCATTTGTATCTCTTCCTGGGAGAAGTGTCTGTTCATGTCCTCTTCCCATTTTTTTATTGGATTGTTTGTTTGTTTGTTGTTGAGTTTTATGAGTTCTTTGTAAATTTTGGATATTAGGCCCTTATCTGAGCTGTCGTTTGAAAATATCATTTCCCATATAGTTGGCTGTCTGTTTATTTTGATATCAGTTTCTCTTGCTGAGCAAAAACTTTTAATTCTGATGTAGTCCCATTCATTTATCTTTGCCTTCACTTCTCTTGCCATTGGAGTCAAGTTCATAAAATGTTCTTTAAAACCCAGGTCCATGATTTTAGTACCTATGTCTTCTTCTATGTACTTTATTGTTTCAGGTCTTATATTTAGGTCTTTGATCCATTTTGAATTAATTTTAGTACACGGGGACAGGCTGTAGTCGAGTTTCATTCTTTTGCATGTAGCTTTCCAGTTTTCCCAACACCATTTGTTGAAGAGGCTTTCTTTTCTCCATTGTGTGTTGTTGGCCCCTTTATCAAAGATTATTTGACCATATATATGTGGTTTTATTTCTGGGCTTTCTATTCTGTTCCATTGGTCTGAGTGTCTATTTTTTTGCCAATACCATGCTGTTTTGATTATCGTGGCTCTATAATATAGTTTAAAGTCAGGTATTGTAATGCCCCCAGCTTCATTCTTTTTCCTTAGGATTGTTTTGGCTATTCGGGGTTTTTTATAGTTCCATATAAATCTGATGATTTTTTGTTCCATTTCTTTAAAAAATCTCATAGGGATTTTGATGGGAATTGCATTAAATTTGTATATTGCTTTGGGTAATATGGCCATTTTGATTATATTTATTCTTCCTATCCAAGAACAAGGAATATTTTTCCATCTCATTGTATCTTTTTCGATTTCCCTTAACAATGCTTTGTAATTTTCATTATATAGGTCCTTTACGTTCTTTGTTTATTCCTAGGTATTTTATTTTTTTTGTTGCAATCGTGAAGGGGATTATTTTTTTGAGTTCGTTTTCTAATATTTCATTGTTGGCATATAGAAAGGCTATGGACTTTTGTATGTTAATTTTGTATCCTGCGACCTTACTGTATTGGTTTATTGTTTCTAATAATCTTTTTGTGGAGTCCTTCGGGTTTTCGATGTATAGGATCATATCATCAGCAAAAAGTGATAGCTTTACTTCTTCTTTTCCGATATGGATGCCTTTTATTTCTTTGTCTTGTCTGATTGCTCTGGCCAGAACTTCTAGCATCACGTTGAATAAGAGTGGAGAGAGTGGACAACCCTGTCTTGTTCCTGATTTAAGGTAGAAAGTCCTCAGTTTTATGCCGTTTAATAGGATGTTGGCTGATGGTTTATCATATATGGCCTTTATCATGTTGAGATATTTTCCTTCTATACCCATTTTGTTGAGAGTCTTAAACATAAAATTGTGTTGTATTTTATCAAAAGCCTTTTCTGCATCTATTGATAAGATCATGTGGTTTTTGTTCTTTGTTTTGTTGATATGGTGTATTACGTTAACCGTTTTGCGTATGTTGAACCATCCTTGAGATTCTGGGATGAATCCCACTTGATCATGATGTATTATTTTTTTAATATGTTGTTGTATTCGGTTTGCCAGTATTTTGTTTAGTATTTTAGCATCTGTATTCATTAGAGATATTGGTCTGTAGTTTTCTTTCTTTGTGCCATCCTTGCCAGGTTTTGGTATGAGGGTTATGTTGGCCTCATAAAATGTGTTTGGAAGTATTGCTTCTTCTTCAATTTTTTGGAAGACTTTGAGTAGAATAGGAACCAAGTCTTCTTTGAATGTTTGATAGAATTCACTAGTATAACCGTCTGGGCCTGGACTTTTATTTTTGGGGAGATTTTTAATAGTTTTTTCTATTTCCTCCCTGCTGATTGGTCTGTTTAGGCTTTCTGCTTCTTCATGACTCAGTCTAGGAAGGTTGTATTGTTCTAGGAATTTATCCATTTCTTCTAGATTGTTGTATTTGGTGGCATATAATTTTTCATAGTATTCTACAATAATTCTTTGTATTTCTATGATGTCTGTGGTGATCTCTCCTCTTTCATTTTGGATTTTATTTATTTGAGTCCTGTGTCTTTTTTCCTTGGTGAGTCTTGCCAAGGGTTTGTCAATTTTGTTGATCTTTTCAAAGAACCAGCTCCTTGTTTTATTGATTTTTTCTATAGTTTTTCTGTTCTCTATTTCATTTATTTCTGCTCTGATTTTTATTATCTCCTTTCTTCGGCTGGTTTTGGGTTGTCTTTGTTCTTCTTTTTCTAGTTCCTTAAGGTGTGAAGTTAAGTGGTTTACTTCGGCTCTCTCTTGTTTGTTCATATAGGCCTGAAGTGATATGAACTTTCCTCTTATTACTGCTTTTGCTGCATCCCAGAGATTCTGATATGTCGTATTTTCATTTTCATTTGTCTGTATATATCTTTTGATTTCTGCGCTTATTTCTTCTTTGACTCATTCATTTTTTAGAAGTATGTTGTTTAGTTTCCACATTTTTGTGGGTTTTTCCCCCTCTTTTTTGCAGTTGAATTCTAGTTTCAAGGCTTTATGATCAGAAAATATGCTTGGTACAATTTCAATTTTTCTAAATTTGCTGATATTGTCTTTGTGGCCCAACATATGGTCAATTCTTGAGAATGTTCCATGTACACTAGAGAAAAATGTATACTCTGTCGCTTTGGGATGAAGTGTCCTGTAGATGTCTATCATTTCCAGGTGTTCTAGTATTTCGTTTAAGGCCACTATATCTTTATTGATTCTCTGTTTGGATGACCGATCTAGAGCCGTCAGCAGTGTATTGAAGTCTCCAAGTATGATTGTATTTTTGTTAGTTTTTGTTTTAAGGTCAATAAGTAGCTGTCTTATATATTTTGGTGCTCCTTGGTTTGGTGCATATATATTAAGGATTGTTATGTCTTCTTGATTCAACTTCCCCTTAATCATTATGAAATGACCATTTTTGTCTCTGAGTACTTTTTCTGTCTTGTAGTCAGCATTATTAGATATGAGTATTGCTACGCCTGCTTTTTTTTGGGTGTTGTTTGCTTGGAGTATTGTTTTCCAGCCTTTCACTTTGAATTTGTTTTTATCCTTGTTGCTTAGATGTGTTTCTTGTAGGCAGCATATAGTTGGATTTTCTTTTTTAATCCATTTTGCTACTCTGTGTCTTTTTATTGGTAAGTTTAATCCATTTACATTTAGTGTAATTATTGACACTTGTGGGTTCCCTACTGCCATTTTATAAATTGCTTTCTGTTAGTTTTGTATCTAGTTTGATTCTTCTCTTTTGTTTTTCTATCATTTGTTTTTGTTTGTTTGTGTTCCATACTTCTTTCCTCTGTTGCTACCTTTTTTAAGTCAAGTGTTCTTGTGGTGGTTTTTTTAAGGGTGGTTACCATTAAGTAATGAAAAGGGTACCTACCATATTCATTGTAGTACCCTATCTTATAAGTATTTCTGCACTTCATCATCCTTTGCTACTGTTAATCTCCATCTTCTCCCCCCTTTTTTTCCTTTGTTGTCACAGTTTAAGTTTGGTTTTATTGTGTTCTTGGTGGAGCTGTTACTTGTGGTGTTGTTTTCTTTTGTTCTTTGAATCTGGTTGGAAAACCCCCCTTAGTATTTCCTGGAGTGGGGGCTTTCTGTTGATAAATTCTCTCATCTTTTCTGTATTTGTGAATGTTTTTATATCTCCTTCATACTTGAAGAATAGCTTTGATGGGTATAGTATTCTTGGCTGGAAGTTCCTCTCTTTCAGGGCTTTAAATATTGGGGTCCACTCTCTTCTAGCTTGTAGAGTTTCTGCTGAGAAATCTGATGATAATCTAATAGGCCTTCCTTTATATGTTGTACTCTTCTTTTCCCTGGCTGCCTTGAGAATTTTTTTTTGTTATTGGTTTGTGTCATCTTTATTATGATGTGCCTTGGAGTGGGTTTGTTGGGGTTAAGAAAACTTGGTGTTCTGTTTGCTTCTTTAATTTGAGGCTTTAGTTCCTTCCACAGGCTTGGGAAGTTCTCGTCTATTATTTGTTTGAGTATATTCTCCATTCCATTTTCTTTCTCTTCTCCCTCTGATATACCTATTATTCTTATGTTATTCTTTCTGATGGAGTCAGACAATTCCTGTAGGGCTTTCTCGTTTTTTATTATTTTTGAGTCTCTTTCTTCTTCTCTCTGTTGTGCCTCAAGTTGTTTGTCTTCTATTTCACTAATCCTATCTTCAATCTGGGCTGTTCTGTTAGCTAAGCTTGTTACCTCGTTTTTCAGCTCGTGAATTGAGTTTTTCATTTCTGTTTGATTTGTTTTTATAGTTTCAATTTCCTTGGTAATATATTCTTTGTGTTCATTGAGTTGTTTTCTGATCTCCCTATATTGCCTTTCTGTGTTTTCTTGTATATCTCTGAGTATTTTTAAGATTTCTATTTTAAATTCTCTGTCATTTAGCTCCAAGGCTTCCAATATGTTAAGTCTTTTCTCCATAGATTTTTCCACATCTATTTGTGTTACCTCTCTTTCTTTTGTATCCATAATATTCGATTTCCTCTTTCTTATCGGCTTCTGAGGGTGGTCTTATTGATAGCACGCAGGCGCACTCCCTCGCGGCTTGAATGAGCGTCGCTGCGGTAGCTTCCTCCACACCCTCGTCTCTCAGATTCAAGTGATAACAGTCCTTTTGCTTTCAGTTTGTGTGGAACTCCGGAATGCTCCGAGGATAAATTTTTCTGTTTCTAGTTGATAAATTTGTTGTGATTTAGGGGAGAGCTGTCGGACGCGCTTCTCACGGCGCCATTTCCGTGACGTCACTCCCTCGGGACAAGATATTTTCAAACAACAGCACAGATAAGGGCCTAATATCCAAAATATACAAAGAACTCATAAAATTCAACAACTAACAAGCAAACAATCCAATAAAAAAATGGGATGAGGTAATGAACAGACACTTCTCCCAGGAAGAAATACAAATGGCCAATAGATATATAAAAAGATGTTCATCTTCATGAGCTATTAGAGAAATGCAAATCAAAATTACAGTGAGATACCACCTCACACCTGTTAGATTGGCTATTACCAACAAGACAGGTAATAACAAATGTTGGAGAGGCTGTGGAGAAAAAGGAACCCTCATCCATTGTTTGGTGGGAATGTAAAGTAGTACAACCACTATGGAAGAAAGTATGGTGGTTCCTCAAATATTAAAAATAGAACTACCATATGACCCAGCAATCCCTCTACTGGGAATATATCCCCATAACTGAAAAACACTGGTATGTAAAGACACATGCAGCTCCATGTTCATTGCAGAATTGTTCACAGTGGCCAAGACATGGAAACAATCATAAAGCCCTTCAATAGATGATTGGATAAAGAAAATTTGGTACATATACACTATGGAATACTACTTACTCAGCCATAAGAAATGATGACATCGGATCATTTACAACAACATGGATGTACCTTGATAACATTATACTAAGTGAAAAAAGTAAATCAGAAAAAACTAAGAACTATATGATTCCATACATAGGTGGGACATAAAAATGAAACTTAGGGACATGGACAAAAGTGTGGTGGTTACCGGAGGTGGAGAGCAGAAGAGAGGGTGTGGGGGGAGTGGAGGGGCACAAAGAAAACCAGGTAGAAGGTGATGGAAGCCTATGTGACTTTGGGTGGTGGGCATGCAACATAATCAAATCTCAAAATAACCTGGAGATGTTTTCTCTGAACCTATGTACCTGATTGATTAATGTCACCCCATTGAAATTAATTTTTTAAAAATATTTAATAGGATTATTGACATCTACCATGCGAATTATGGAGAATATTTGGGATAATGCACAAAAAGTGCTCATTCCATTACGTTGTCTGCATAAGTGGTTCAGGATATATCTTAGAATTACTTGGAGATATTTTAATAAAACTCCATCTCACCCCAGGCCTATTACGTCAACATCTCTAGCAGTGGGGGAAGGGCATTTTTAAAAGCTCCTCCTTATGATTTTAATGTGCAGCCAGACTGAAAATTCGTTTGTCTAGCCACAGAGGTAACTTACTAAAAGGTAAATTATTACTGCTTTCCATCTATACACAAACACATGTAACCAAACCTACAAAAAGATACAGCACTTTATAAGAGCATTCCAGAACTTTCCTGTGTGTACCCATGCTTTACCCACCAGGTATTCATTTACTAAGCAGAGGTAGCTGCCAGAAGACAGTGAGAAGCTGATAGACATAAAAGAAGCTTTAATAGTCACAGAAATGCCTTGTAGATCATCAAGGCTCAATGGCTGCTTGCTAAACTGAGTTGACTGACACTATGTCAACTGACTAAGCCAATGGGAAAAGAAAAACTGATTAGTAAATGATACCATGGCTTAAAATAAGATACACAGATACATGTGCATGTACACACACACACACACACAAAAAAAAAACATCTCTTGCTTCTCTTTCCCTCCTTTGAATTGGAATTCTACCTCCTTTGAACCCTTTTCAAGGGCTCTTCACAGTATCACCATTGCCACACAAACAAGTAGTATGGGGGAGATGTCAAACTATTCCTTATATTCATAAGCACTTATGCCTCTACTATTATTTAACATTGTCCTCTTCCACAAACCACTATAAAATTGATGCTCTTAGAAATGAGAACTTATGTCCACACAAGACCATGTACACAAATGTTCATGGAAACATTATGCATAATAGCAAAAGGAAATCACTTAAATGTCCACAAAAGGAAATTTGGGTATATAAAATGTAGTATATCCGTACAGTGGGCTCATCTGGTTTGAGCAAGGTTCGCCAGTTTGAACCCAAGGTCACTGGTTTGAGCAAGGGGTCACTCGGTTTGCCGTAGCCCCCCGATCAAGGCACATATGAGAAAGCAATCAATGAAAACTAAGGAGCCATAACAAAGAATTGATGCTTCTCATCACTCTCCCTTCTTGTCTGTCTGTCCCTATCTGTCCCTCACTCTGTCTCTCTCTGTCTCTATCACCAAAAACAAAACAAAACAAACAAACAAAAAAACAGTAAAATGGATTACTGGTGACACACAGAATGTCCCAAAAGGTTCTGGAACTTCCCAGGATCAGGTAGAATTTGAGACAGGGAAACCACTCAGAAGATAGAAATAGCACTGGGTACCTCAACCATATCTTACAAAAAATGAGTTTTACTCTTTAATCTTAAAATATTAGCTCATGGGAAATAACCACTGTACTGACTTGTGTGACAATAAAACATATTTTGAAGGAAAACAGAAGATAAAATACCTTCTGCTACCTTTGGCTAATTAAATAATATTCTCAGAATAAACAGAAAACTACTTAAAAATAGCTTTTACTGCCCCTTATCTATGTAAACCACTGTTTCCTGAAATTTATGGTAACAAGAAGAAAACAACTGTAATGAACTGGATACTGAAATTGATAAAAGACTGTGACATTAAGTTCTAATATCAAATATTATAAAGCATCAAAACAGACCCATTTTTTTCTGCAATAAACTTTATATGAAATAGACTTTATGTTATGTATTTAGACTTACAAAATAAATTTATGTTGATGAACTACTTCATTGACTATTGAATCCCAAGTAAGACTTAATTTGAAAACAGAATTCTGCAGTTAAGAAATATTTGGAAACAACTGCAAAAGTTGTTTAAAAGCTACTGAAAGCTAATGAAAGTCAGCCCAAATGTGGTTTGTGTTTTTCAGAGTTCCAACCCAAAACATTAAAAATAAGCATCACAAATCTTATAATTGGATGAAAACCTTACCCCCAGCTGTAACCTAATTTATGACTGGAAATGATTTTATAGCATATCTCATACTATATGCTTGGATTGTAACATCCTGCCCCCACAAATCACCAGCACTGCACAATCTCAGGCTGAACTGATAACAGGGACTTTCCCTCTAATTCCCCACCCATACACTCCCAAGAAACCAGATGTCTGTCTCCAAATCTACTGCCTCACTGTTCTCGCTCTTTCTCCATCCATCTCCCAGGCTGGCCATGCTCAGGGCAGCTCCTTCCTGGGGCCTTCTTCCAGGCTTTCGAGCACAGGCTCTCAGACAATGCCTCCTGTTTAACTTTCATGCTTCCCTATCTATTACACACTCTCATTGCATGATGACTGCTCAAGGTCTCTTGCTGCCTGCTGTCCCCTAAAGTGCCATTGCATTCCAGGATTAAGAAGTTTGCTTGCACATAGACATGGCAACTGGACCCTCCCTGTGGTCAGCAGTCCTGCTCTAAGAAGCTGCCTTGAAGAGGCATGAGCCAGGAGATGCTCCCCTCCTAGCAGCAGCTCCTCTTCAATGTGTCTTGTGCATCCAGCTTTCACATAAAATGTCATCTGAACACACGCTACACGTTGATCTGTAAAAACTGAAATTCATGGCTTCCCTTAAAAGGGGTTCAAGGGCCCTGGCCGGTTAGCTCAGTGGTAGAGCATCAGCCTGGCGTGCAGGAGTCCCAGGTTCAATTCCTGGCCAGGGCACACAGGAGAAGCACCCATCTGCTTCTCCACCCCTCCCCCTCTCCTTCCTCTCTGTCTCTCTCTCTTCCCCTCCTGCAGCCAAGGCTCCATTGGAGCAAAGATGGCCCAGGCGCTGAGGATGGCTCTGTGGCCTCTGCCTGAGGTGCTAGAATGGCTCTGGATGCAACAAAGCAATGCCCCAGATGGGCAGAGCATCGTCCCCTGGTGGGCGTGCCGGGTGGATCCCAGTCGGGCGCATGTGGAGTCTGTCTGACTGCCTCCCCGTTTCCAACTACAGGAAAAAAAAGGGGGAGGGGAGCTCAAAGGAAGATGAAGTGCTGGCTCTTCCTGATCTCCAGAAATTACCTGACACTCACACACACCAGCTGTGAGGGTCAGTACCCCCTACTCTAGTTCTAGAACAAGAGGGGCCACTTGTTTCTCGTTTTCTGGATTTGAAAGAATGGTTCTGTGTTCATGTTGTCTATAACTCAGTGGTTGAATTTTCTGGACTTGGAATAATATTTCAGTGCAGTTTTTAATCTTTTTAACTGGATATTATTTTTAAAAACTGGTCTCAGGGGGAAACCCCTTGAGCACTCCAGCAGCTCTCTCCTGGCTCTCTTGGACACAGCAGCATCTGAGGGACTCAATATCCTCAGGGACTGGCACCGGCAGCCAGGTGTAGACCCAGCACGCTGTCCCTTCTGTTGCATTTGGTGGCATACAGCCCCAGCAGCACATTGCCTTGCCCTACCTCCACAGGTGACTTTCAGTGGGCCATGCTTTGCTTTAAAGGCCTTCTGTGCATCCTTGTTTCCCAGGAAGCAGTCATGCAGGCTAAGGATTAAGTTCAGGAGCCTGGCATCAGATTGCCTACAATGAAACCCACTGCTGTGCGATATTGAGCAAGTTGCTCAACTTGCTAAATCAGCTGCCTCGGCAGCAGAGTGAAGATATAAACACCCCCTACTTCTTCACAGGGAGTTGTAAAAACGTCACTGAGGAGGACAGCTCAGCCTGAGGCTGGCCATGCTTGTCCACATTAGCTGATACGGAAGTGAAACTAGTGTCTGTGCCCCCACCAAAACATAAGCTGCCTGGCAGCAGGGACCAGTGGCTCCTATTACTGTAATAATCACATGCTGAACAAATGAATGGGCGACTCTAGCAGGTCTGCACTCTCCTACCAACCAGAACCATCAGAAAGTGAGTGGACTGTGCTGCCAGGTAGATCTAGGTCCACATCCTGGTTCCCTCTGTTCCAGTCACCTCAACATGTGCCACGTTGGCTGCCTCAAATGTTAAATGATGAATGTAACCTGTAGCAAGGTGATTGTAAGGATGGAATGGGGTCAGCTGTGGTGTCAGAGTGACCTGAGTAGAGTCTCCTCCTCAGGGAAGGCCATCTGGAGTGCAGGGAACTGGGCCCAGCTCTCTTTGTGGTGAACACAAGATGCTTTGGGAAGAAAGCAGGTGTATTCTTAGCACAACACAGCCTGGGTTACAATTCTCATGCAAGAGTGTTAAAACTATGTGAAAAGGTCATTCATGACAACATGAATGGACCTACAGGGTATTATGCTGAGTGAAACAATTCAGGCAGAGAAATACAAATACCATAAGATTTCACTTATACGTGGAATTTAACAAACAAAATAAACTAACAAACAAAACAGAAACAGACCCATCCATACAGAGAACAGACTAATGGTTGCCAGAGGGGAGGAGGGTTGGGACACTTGGAGAAAAAGATGGAGGGATAAGAAGTACACAAATCGTTAGTTACAGTACAGTCACAGGGTTAAGTAAAGAACATAATATGGTCAGTAATATTACAGTAACTATGCATGGTGCCAGGTGGGTACTTGAATCATTGGGGGATCACTTTATAAAGTATATAATTGTCTAACCATTATACATATATCTGAAACAAAAATAAAATAATATTTAATGTCAACTGTAATTGAAAAGTAAAATTTTAGCGAAGATCTGGAAACAGCTCAAGTGTCCATCAGTGGATGAGTGGATTAAAAAGCTTTGGTACATATATACTATGGAATACTACTCAGCCATAAGACATCGGATCATTTACAATAACATGGATGGACCTTGATAACATTATACGGAGTGAAATAAGTAAATCAGAAAAAAATAAGAACTATATGATTCCATACATAGATGGGACATAAAAACGAGACTCAGAGACATGGACAAGAGTGTGATGGTTACTAGGGGTGGGGGTGGGAGGAAGGAGAGGGAGGGGTTGGGGGAGGGGAGGGGCACAAAGAAAACCAGATAGAAGGTGATAGAAGACAATTTGACTTTGGGTGAGGGGTATGCAACATAATCAAATGTCAAAATCTGGAGATGTTTTCTCTGAACATATGGACCCTGATTTATCAATGTCACCCTATTAAAACTAATAAAATATTTTAGCAAAAAATTATCAGAACAAATCAAACAAAAAACTATGAGTAGAGTGAAGGAGTGTCATCATTGAAGCTATGAGGTTTTCAGCATTTTAATCGCTTTAGTTGAGAATAAGCTGTGGCCAGTGTGGAAGTTCTCTTTTTGCCCTTCCCCCCCAAAGGACCAGTGCTCACGGTCAGGTTGGGAGGCCCTTATAGGGCCTGGCTGCAGACACCACCTGGCTGCAGACACCACCTGGCTGCAGACACCACAGAGGAAGACAGCCTCAGCAGTAAACGGTATTTATGGCCAAGAAATATGTCCAATGCAGAGAGAGAATTTGGAATGTGATGGCTTCTGAGGCAGCACAGATGGTCCTAGAAGTCTGGGTGGACTCTTGCGAGGAGGGAAGGGTGGAATACAGTGGGATGAGGGAGCCAAGACAGCCATAGAGGTGCCACTAAAATCTCCTTTCAAGAATTGCTGTCCAGCTGTGAAAAGAACACTTAGTGGCTGACCACCAGCTGTGAGCACCTTCTGACTCTGTCTCAGCTCTCTCGCTAGGCATCTGCAAGCCAGTGACTAACAAGAAGGGAATCTGACCCTTCCTGCCCTAGGGAGAACCTTTCCAGTGGGCAACTCAGTTCCAAAGCTCTCTGCCTGGACTGCCGAGATCAGTCAGATCAGCATCACAGCCTAAAGCTCTCACAGCACAATCTTGCTCTTCTTTCCCCTTTCATCTTTACAGATATCATCTCCCACCCTCTAACCCCTCCCCCAGATCTCCTGTTCTTCTAATTCAGTCTCAGCATCTGCTTTCTGGAGGACTCAACTGACCTGGGAAGGAAGAAAGATCATTAGAAAAAAAACAGAGGATACTCCTGGAAAGCTCATGAGAGGCCTAAAGAGCAGCTACACTGGGCCCCTAAAACAGCTAGGTCCTGCTTCTCTGTTCTGGGCAGGGTGGTTAGGTAAACAGATTTGGGATTTAGGACCCAATGCTCAACTTTAAAAACTCTTCATGCCCCACCATACTTTTTTAAACATATGGTCTGAACCCTTGAATAGAGAATCATCAAAATCTTCTGGCATATTTGTGCTGACATCAAGGAGTATCAGAGGAATGGATGCCACCACAAGGTCACTGGCAGACATAGGAACATCATGATTCAGAGTTACAGGCAGGGGTCGTCAAATAACTTGACAACCAGTTCTCACCCTAATGACCATTTTCAGTATAAAAAATAATACACCAAAAGGTAGTTTACTATTTTATGCATTTATTACTTAAATAAGAACAATAAAGAGGTATACAAAACTAGACTGTGTTATAAGGAAGAGTTTTAAAATATTAATGAAAAAATATTAAATAATACCTGACAAAAACACAACTGTTATTTAATATATTTCCATATTGCTTCTTGATTGCCATCTTCACTTGCAATTTTTTCCACCTATGGATGGAATGAACATTACTATAGGCACTTAGAATACGCTGTTGTGCAGGTGAACATTAAAAAAAGAGTAAGGAATGTAAATTTGTGATTTCCACATTGGGCGGCTGCCCAGGCACCCACCTTAGAGAGAACCCTGATTACAAGTGCCATTTTAACAACTGGTTCTCCAAATTCAACAAAAAATTAGGTATCAGTTCTGTTGAACAGATGCTAACTGGCTGAATACCATCACTGGCTACAGGTTGTCATGTGGATCATCTCACTACAGAGACTAAAATGCCAATTTTATAAGCTCTAGCTATGTCTCACCCCAACAATAGCTGAAGACATATGGAGAGAAAAAAGAAGGAGCTACATCAGAATGTCTCCATGTAAATTATATAACTTAGTGTCCTATGAACAGATGATGCTCAAATACATGTAGTGCCTTTTATTTTATCCTTAAATTGGCCTGACCTTATTCTTGTAAGCTAATTTCCTAACCTATATTAGAGTTCAACTATCCTGCATGTAGTAGGGCCCCCATGTAACAGTGACTTAATATAAAAGTTTGTCTCATTTTATTGGGAGTTCCAAGATGGCCACAGAGTAGGCAGATGCTCCAACTTCCACTTCCCAGAACCAAGGTAGATTACAACTTAAATCTGAGAACACTCATCATGAAAGACAAACTTTGGACTAAACTAAGAGGATTCTAGACCCAAGGACCACCAAAGAACCCACTCTGAGTCTGGTAGGAAAGGCGGAGACACAGAAAAGGCTGCCCTGCTCTCGGGAGTGAGTGGCACCTGGGAGGGACTTTCACAATGGGGAGGGCTGTCCAGTGAGTAGTAGATCCTTATCCCCCAAACTGAAATCCCAGTCTAGAGCCCTGGAGCCTGGAAGGGTCTTATGGACTATATTTGGCTGAGAAAAAGTCTAGACACGGTTTGAGAGAAGGAAGCAGGACTCTCAGACACAGGCTCCATATTGAAGGAACTGCACGGTGAGCCTCACTCACAGCCACTTTCCCGGAGCCCCAGGAAGACATCCTAACCACAAGGCAGAGTCACTCCCCAAATTTAAAGTGAACATTTGTCTTGGGAACAGCATCACCAGCAAAGGAAAGAAAGGGCCCCATCCACCAGAGTCTCCCCTACCCTAGCTACAACAAAGGCACTTAGAGCCAGGTGCTATATTAGGGACACAAATATGGGGTGCAGAGGTCTAAGCCCCCTTTGCCCCCTCACACTACTGAGTGCTTGCCCAGGACAGGCAGGCTGGAGGCAGCAGGGCATGGCTGTGGAAGTTCGAGCGAGCACATGCAAGCAGGTCTGCAGAGCCGCCATTGCCGCTGGGGAAGTCTGGGCTCACACACAGCCCTGCTCACTGAGTGGCCTGCTCTTGGTTGTGGTGGAGGCCAGAGTGTCAGTGGGGGGGGAATGCAAGGGTGCACACAAGCCCACCAGTGAGGGCAGAAGTCACGCCAGATGCTGCAGGGATCCGGGCCAGCACCCAAACCTGCTTGGGGTGTGGGCATGCCCTCAGCAGCAGTGAAAGCATGGGCAACCTTGGTGGTGAGATAAAAGGGTGCATGCGGCCCCACCCCCAGGCAGCTGCTGAGATCTGAGCCGACAGAGGCAGCCCTGGAAGCAGTCAAATGGGCACGCAGCATGCACGAGCCAGACCAGCGCAGCGGCAGCTACAGAGGCAGGCTGGTGCTAGCAGCACCTGAACCCAAAAGCACCGGGCAGCAACAGCGGTGGTGGCCTGGTAAACAGACCACACAATGGGAGCAAAGGAGACACTCCCACTGGACCCCTGAGACTACATCTTACTGAGTGCTAAAAAAGAACAAAAAAACAAAATAAAAGAAAATAAAAGAAGTAAATAAAATGTCTAGATAGAATGATACCTGAGGTAAGGAGTAGGCCACATCTAATACTGTACCAAATCACTGAATTACAGTACTGAGCCCAAAAAGTAGCTCACAATAAAAGGCAACAGAAAGTGGATTTCAGGGTAACTTGAACTTTTAAAGAAACTTCTCCTAACCAAGAGTAGAGAAAAGCAAGCCTAGGAGTGCAGCTGATATTTACAATGGCATCTGGACCCAGAAGAGGCAGCCACAAGATATAAATAATTTGTAGCTCCCAAAAGGTAGATAAGAACCAGTAACAGGCAGTGACCCCACTGATCTGCACGAGGCCCTGGCCAGGGAAGTCCAGGGCAACACAAACAAAATGGGAAGACAGAGAAGTGCAATCCAAATGAATCAACAAGAGAAACCCCCAGAGAATGAATTGAGTGAAATGGAAATAAGCAAACTACTGGATGCAGAATTTAAAATAATGATTATTAGAATGCTGAAAGGTCTTAGAATAACAATGGATGGACATAGTAAGCATATAAATAAAGAGATAACAAGCATCAAAAAGGACATTGAAATAATAAAGAAGAACCAGTCAGAAATGACAAACACAATATCAGAAATGAAGACTACACTAGAAGCAATTAAAAGCAGGCTGGATGAAGCAGAGGAATAAAACAGCGATTTAGAACAAGATAAACAAAAACATGGAAGTAAAGCAGCAAAAAGAAAAGAGACTAAAAAAATCTGAGGAAAATTTAAGAGAGCACCGTGGCAACCTAAAAGAGAAACAACATCCGCATCATAGCAGTTCCTGAAAAAGAAGAGAAAGAACAAGGGATAGGGACCTTGTTCAATCAAATCATAGTTAAAAACTTCCCTAAATTGATGCAGGAAAAGTGACACAAGTTCAAAAAGCACAGAGAATTCCATTAAAGAGAAACACAAAGAAATCCACAGCAAGACACATCATAATTAAAATACCAAAGCTAAGAGATAAAGAGAAAATATTAAAAAATGCTAGAGAAAAAAAGGCTATCACCTACAAAGGAGCCCCATAAGCATGACATCCAACTTCTCAACAAAAGGACTTGAGGCCAGAAGGGAATGGCAAGAAATATTCAAAGTAATGCAGAACAAGAGTCTACAACCAAGACTACTTTATCCAGCAAGGCTATTGTTTAAAATTGCAGGAGAAATAAAAAGCTTCCCCCCAAAAAACAAAAACAAAAAACAAACCTCAAGGAATTTGTTACAACCAAATCAATGCTGCAAGAAATGTAAAGGGGCCTGTTGTAAACAGAACAAAGGGAAAAGAATATAGTAAAAGAGGAATATAGCTTTAAAGAATAAAATGGCAATAAACAACTACATATCAATAATGACCTTAAATGTAAATGGATTAAATGCTCCAATCAAAAGACATAGGGTAGGCCCTGGCCTGTTGGCTCAGCGGTAGAGCGTCGGCCTGGTGTGCGGGGGACCCAGGTTCGATTACCGGCCAGGGCACATAGGAGAAGCACCCATTTGCTTTTCCACTCCCACCTCCTCCTTCCTCTCTGTCTCTCTCTTCCCCTCCCGCAGCCAAGGCTCCATTGGAGCAAAGATGGCCCAGGCACTGGGGATGGCTCCTTGGCCTCTGCCCCAGGCGCTAGAGTGGCTCTGGTCATGGCAGAGCAACGCCCCAGAGGAGCAGAGCATCGCCCCCTGGTGGGCAGAGCGTCACCCCTGGTGGGCGTGCCGGGTGGATCCCGGTCGGGCGCATGCGGGAGTCTGTCTGACTGTCTCTCCCCATTTCCAGCTTTAGAAATAAAAATGAAAAAAAAAAAGACATAGGGTAGCTGTGTGGATAAGAAAACAGGACCCATACATATGCTGTCTACAGGAGAAACACCTCAAAACAAAAGATACACATAGACTAAAGGTAAAAGAATAAAAAAAATATTTCATGCAAATGGAAATGAAAAAAAAGCTGGGGTAGCAATACTTATATAAGACAAAATAGACTTTAAAACAAAGGTTATAGTAAGGGATAAAAAAGGTCACTACATAATGATAAAGGAAGCAATCCAACAGGAAGATATAACCGTTATAAATATCTATGCTCCTAATATAGGAGCACCCAAATATATAAAGCATACTTTGATGGATTTAAAGGGCAAGATCAACAGCAATACTATAATAGTAGGGGATTTCAATACTCCACCAACATCACTAGATAGATCCTCAAGAAAGAAAATTAACAGAGAAATACCAGACTTAAAGGACACACTAGATCCACTCTATTTAATAAGATATCTTCAAAACCTTTCATCCTAAAGCAACAGAATATACATTCTTTTCAAGTGCTCATGGTACATTCTCTAGAATAGACCACATGTTAGGGCACAAAAGTGGTCTCAAAAAATTTAAGAAGATTGAAATCATATCAAGCATTTTCTCTGATCACAATGGCATGAAACTAGAAATCAACCACAACAGAAAAACTAAAAAATACTCAAACACATGGAAACTAATTAGCATGTTATTAAATAAAGAATGGGTTAACAATGAGATCCAAGAAGAAATAAAAAAAATCCCAGAAACGAATGACAATGAGCATACAACAATTCAAAATTTATGGGACACAGCGAAAGCAGTGCTGAGAGGGAAGTTCATAGCATTACAGGCATAACTTAAGAAGCTAGAAAAAGCTCATATAAATAACTTGACCCTGCATCTAAAAGAACTAGAAAAAGAACAGCAAGTAAAGCCCAGAGGTAGTAGAAGGAAGGAAATAATAAAGATCAGAGCAGAAATAAATGACATAGAGGCTAAACAATACAGAGGATCAATGAAACCAAGACCTGGTTCTTTGAAAGGGTAAACAAGATTGATGTACCTTTAACCAGATTCACCAAGAAAAAAAGAGAGAGAACTCAAATAAATAAAATTAAAAATGAGAGTGGAGAAATAACAACTGACACAACAGAAATACAAAATATTGTAAGAAAATACTATAAAGAACTGTATGGCAAAAAATTAAACAACTTAGGTGAAATGGACAAATTCCTTGAACATATAATCTTTTAAAAATCAATCTGGAAGAATCAGAAAACCTAAACAGACCGATTACAACAAATGTAATCGAAACAGTTATCAGAAAACTCCCAAAAAACAAAAGCCCTGGGTTAGATGGCTTCACAGGTGAATTCTATCAAATATTCAAAGAAGAACTAACTCCAATGCTTCTCAAGTTATTTCAAAAAACTCAAGAGGAGGGAAGACTTCCAAGCTCCTTTTATGAGGCAAGCATAATTCTGATTCCAAAACCAGGCAAAGACAAAACAAACAAACAAAAAATTATAGGCCAACATCTCTGATGAATTTAGATGCTAAAATCCTCAACAAAATATTACCAAACCAGATCCAGTAATACATGAAAAAAATCATATATCATTATCAAGTGGGATTTATTCTGGGGAGGTATAGATGGTACAATATTCGCAAAATAATCTACGTGATTCGTCACATAAACAACAGGAAGGAGAAAAAACACATGATAATTTCAACAGATGCAGAAAAAGCATTTGATAAAATCCAGCACCCATTTATGATCAAAACTCTCAGCAAAGTGGGAATATAGGGAGCATACCTACACATGATAAAGGCCATCTATGAAAAACCCACTGCCAACATCATACTCAATGGACAGCAGTTAAAAGAATTCCCTTCAGATCAAGAACAAGACAGGGGTGCCCCCTTTCAGCACTCTTATTCAACATAGTTTTAGAAGTCCTAGACACAGCAATCAAACAAAAAGAAGAAATAAAAGGCACCAAATTGGAAAAGAAGACGTAAAACTATCATTATTTCTTGATGATATGATATTGTATATAGAAAACCCTAAAGTCTCAGTCAAAAAAATACTAGACTTGATAAATGAATTCATCAAGGTGGCACAATATAAAAGTAATACTCATAAATCAGAGGCATTTTTATATACCAACAATAAACTGTCTGAAAGAGAAATTAAGAAAACAATCCCCTTCACTATTGCAAAAAAAAAAAAAATAAAATAAATAAAGTACCTAGGGGTAAATTTAACCAACGAGGTTAAAGACTTATACTTGGAAAATTATAAAACATTGATAAAACAAATCAAGGAAGATCAAACAAGTGGAAGCATATACCATGTTCATGGCTAGGAAGAATAAATATCATTAAAATATCTATATTACCCAAATCAATTTATAAATTCAATGCAATAACAATTAAAATACCAATGACATACTTCAAAGATATAGAACACATATTCCAAAAATTTATATGGAACCAAAAAAGAACACGAATAGATTCAACAATCTTGTAAAAGAAGAATAAAGTGGGAGGTATCATACTTCCTGATATCAAGTTATACTACAAGGCCATTGTACTCAAAACAGCTTGGTACTGGCATAAGAACAGGCATATAGATCAATGGAACAGAACAGAGAATCCAGAAATAAATCCACACCTTTATGGACAATTGATATTTGACAAGGGTGATGATAGCATACAATGGAGTAAAGACAGTCTCTTTAACAAATGCTGTTGGGAAAATTGGAGAGCTACCTGCAAAATAATGAAACTAAACCACCATTTTACACCATTCACAAAAATAAACTCAAAATGGATAAAAGACTTAAATGTAAGTCATGAAACCATAAGCATCCTAGAAGAAAACATAGGCAGTAAGCTTACCAATATCTCTCGCAGCAATATATTTGCTGATTTATCTCCATAAGCAAGTGAAATAAAAGACAGGATAAACAAATGGGACTATATCAAACTAAAAAGCTTTTGCACAGCTAAAGACAATAAGAAAAGAATAAAAAGACAAACTACACAATGGGAGAACATATTCGACAATACGTCTGATAAGGGGTTAATAACCAAGAAATGAATAGACACTTCTTCAAAGAGGACATATAGATGCCTAATAGACAGATGAAAAAATGTTCAACATTATTAATCTTTAGAGAAATGCAAATTAAAACCACAATGAGATACCACCTCACACCGGTGAGAATGGTGCTAATTAATGAAACAACACATGAAAGGTGCTGGCAAGGATGTGGAGAAAGGGAACCCTCCTGCACTACTGGTGGGAATGCAGACTGGTGCAGCCACTGTGGAAAACAGTACGGATATTTCTCAAAAAATTATAAATAGAACTGCCTTTTGTCCAGCCATCCCACTTTTAGGAATATATCCGAAGAACACCATATCACTGATTCAAAAACAGAAATGCACCCCCATGTTTATGGCAGCATTGTTCATAATATTGAAGATCTGGAAACAGCCCAAGTATCCATCAGTAGACGAGTGGATTAAAAGGCAGTGGTACATATATAGAATGGAATACTATGGGACCATGAAAAAGAAGGAAATCTTACCTTTTGCAACAACATGAACGGACCTGAAAACTATTATGTTGAGTGAAATAAGCCAGGCAGAGAAAGAATAATACCATATGACCTCACTCATTTGAGGAATCCAAGGAACAATGTCAACTGAGGAACGAATTAAACCCGAGGGGAAAGAGGGAGGGAGTTGTTGAGAGGGGTGCAAGGGAGATGTTGAGGGGAATATGGCGGATTAGGGGATGCATTTGGGTAGACACTAGAATCTATGTAATCACAATAAATAAATAAATGAATAAATAGTTCATCTTGTCAATATTCTAATTGAAATTCAGAATTTATATAGTTGCTCCATAGTCAGGAAAGACCCAGGCACTGTGTACTTTTTGTTCTGTAATCTTTCTTTTGTGTGTGACAGAAACAGAGAGAAGGACAGATAGGGACAGACAGACAGGAAGGGAGAGAGATAAGAAGCATCACCTCTTCGTTGTGGCACCTTAGTTGTTCATTGATTGCTTTGTAATATGTTCCTTGACCAAGGGGAGAGGGGTGCTACAGCAGACCGAGTGACCACTTACTCAATTCAGCGACCTTGGGTTCAAGCTGGTGAACCTTGCTCAAACAGGATAAGCCCACACTTAAGCCAGCGACCTTGTGGTTTTGAACCTGGGTCTTCCACATCCCAGTCCAATGCTCTATCCACTGCGCCACTGACTGGTCAGGCTTGCTCTGTAATCTTTATCTTATAGTTTCCAATTTCAAGATGACTTCATGGTCTTAAGATGGCCACTGCAGTTCCAGCCATCACATCAATGGTCTAGGCAGCAGAAAAGAAGAAAAAGAGAAGATTAAAAAAGTATATGTTTATGACTGCATCAGACCCTTTCAAAGATCTATCCTGGGGGTTCCAGTCCCACTCAAAAACTTATGCTTATGCCTCATTGGCTATTTTTGCTGCAGAGAGTGCTGGGAAATAGAGTTTTAAAAGTGGACAAATTACTATATCTAATAAAGTGAAGGTTTCCTACCAAAAAAAAAAAAAAAAAGAGAGAGAGAGAGAAAAGAAAAAGGATAGTAATGTGTTGGCAACTAGCATTCTCTGCACACTTTACCTTTAAGGTGGTTTTCTCACAATTCTTAATCCAAAATAGGTCATCCCAGGCCAGGACGGCATTGACCCTGTGCATCCTGCACCATCTTCTCTTGCTGCCCAAACCCAATTCCCCATTCAAGTTTTCAAGCACACCTCCCTTTCTCCATGAAGCCTTTTGTGACCACTCCTTCTTTTATTGGAAATCTGTTCAGTTGCTTATTATTTAACTTTTCAATTATTAGTTCTATTCCACTAATCACAATATGACCATCTAAAGGGAATAAGTAATAGTTTATCATCATCTCAAAATCAACAGCATGATGTTAGGCACAATTTTAGCTGCTGTGTGAACCATGTGCTAGATTAATTAAATTGTAAAATATTTCTAACTGATTTCTTCTAAATTAATGTTGAATTATTTTCCCCTTACATTGCACTCAAAGATTTATTTTTTATATTCAGAGTTGTATGAAGTCTTCCTACTGCTTATTCTCATTCATTTAACATCTCATGTCAGCAAGGGACTTTGAGTATTACACAGCCTGGAGCTTACGTGTGTATATGCCATCCATATAAGCAGATGCCCTAACCAGACATAGATTTCTTTTTTTTATATAGATAAATTTTTATTAATGTTAATGGGGTGACATCAATAAATCAGGGTACATATATTCAAAGAAAACATGTCCAGATTATCTTGTCATTCAATTATGTTGCATATCCATCACCCAAAGTCAGATTGTCTTCCGTCACCTTCTATCTAGTTTTCTTTGTGCCTCTCCCCCTCCCCCTTACCCTCTCCTCCTTTCCTCCCGCGCCCCCCATCCCCCCACCCCCGGTAACCACCCCACTCTTGTCCATGTCTCTTAGTCTCGTTTTTATGTCCCACCAATGTATGGAATCATGTAGTTCTTGTTTTTTTCTGATTTACTAATTTCACTCTGTATAATGTTATCAAGATCCCACCATTTTGCTATAAATGATCCGATGTCATCATTTCTTATGGCTGAGTAGTATTCTATAGTGTATATGTGCCACATCTTCTTTATCCAGTCATCTATTGAAGGGCTTTTTGGTTGTTTCCATGGATTGGCCACTGTGAACAATGCTGCAATGAACATGGGGCTACATGTGCCAGACATAGATTTCTAACCTACCTTGGAGTAGGAGACAGAGAGGCTCTCACCTTGTGCCAAACACTGCTAAATGCCTACCTCCCCATCTCTTCCTTTTCCCCCAACAGAACCCTGATTTAAGAGAGAAGGGTATGGGGAGGCAGTGATATTCCCAGCTAAAAAGCAAACAAAAAAACAACAAGAAAAACTATATTCTCAATCCTCTTACAAGCAAACAAGGCCATGTAATTCAGTTCTTGCCAATGAGATATGTAGTGGCCATGTGACATAATACTAGCCAATGAGATGGCTGGCTCATCATGTGACACAATCCTAGCCAATAATAAAGAAATAAGAATTGTTAGATAGTTTCTCTGAAAAAGTTCTTTTAATTGGCACTCACATTTTTGGCTTCCTCCCCAATTAGAATACACACATACACACACACACACACACACACACAAATGTAGGTGGTGAAACAATCATCCAGAAACTATGAAATAAGCATGAGGACAAAACTGCCTGGTAAGAATGGTTAAATAGCAAGATAGGCAACTGGTCCTGGATGGCACAGTGGGGCTGCAGCCCTGGACTGGCTCCCTTCTAGCCACACTAGCAACTCTTTTTCAGGGCCCAGTAACTCTCAGCAGAAAGCAGTCCTAGCCAGGAGCCCACTGGGGGAGAATCCCAGCAGCTAAATGTTCTACTTAAGTAGGACATGGACGTCACTGTTGGGCTTGGGCATTCTCCTAGCACAGTATTTTATATGCAGACATTCCAGAATTCTGCTCTTTTAATTGGAATTTGTATTGCCAGAACTTCCTCAGACATTATAATTTCTGTTCCCTTCAACCTGGCATAATGGACAATAAGTTTTCATCGTTAGTTGTGCCCAAAATGTCAACAACTTAGATGTTTTCATAATATCTTCAAATAAATGGAAGGAGAACAGTAAACCATGCATCATTCAGAATACAATGAAGGGAAAACTGCTTAAAATGAGACACCATCCCCATTCCTGCCTATTTATCAAGGCATGTTTTAACCTCTGTGTGATGTACTTTTGAAGATGGCTCCTTTCCATCACATGATGTTTAATCCAATTCTAGTACATTCATAATACAGTACAGTATAAATCTTTCAGCCACCCTCAATTCTGAGAAATATCCCCTTTCTAAATTATTGTAAAAAGGTGCAAAGAAGACAGAATTGGCTCTTCAACTATCAGAAAAATTCAAGCAGCCTTAGTCAGGTTCCTGACCATACCTGATGGAGTGATCAACCAGTGGTCTTCATTGGCCCAGGACTAAGGGGTGGTAAGGATGCAGAAATTTGCTTCTGTGACCAGGAAAGTCCCAGGGATAGGCTAGTCATCCCACTTTCCCAGGCCTCTCAACAAAAACAGGCAACAAGTGCAAAAGGCCACTGCTCTGCTGAACTACAACCCAACCTCGGACCCTTGTTCTCTATGTCTGCAGTAGTCGTTTAATACGCATTTTCACAAGCCTGGGTGTCTGTTTTATCACTCATGTTCCAGGCACTGGTCTAGGCCCAGAGGATACAATGATTAATAAGAGATAAGATTATTGACTTTCTACAGCATCAGATTTAGTAGAGAAGATTGATAATGAACATGTGAAAACAATAAACAAACAAGATAACTTCAGACAACTAACAGTGATAAAAAACACAAGAATAGGAGAAGAACATGCTGAAGAGGGCCCACCCCTTTCTCAAAGGCCACGACTGGTAGGGGGCCAACTGTGGGTGAGGACACACCCACTCTGGAGCCTGAACTCTCTCTTCTAGACTGCACTCCAGGGACTTGGGACCCCACTACCCTGCTTAAACAGGCCAAGCCTACCTCTAAGGTTGGTCTGGTCCACAAGGGTGAATCACCCCACAGGTGGGTGCACCTCTAAGCTTGAGGAGTGATCACAGGGCTTGTGTAGGTAGAAGGGGTGGGGCCTCTCAGGGTGTGAGAGTTGAAGATGGGAGGAAAACAATGGCAACTTGTAATGCTGGTGGCCAAGGCCAGGCAGGTTCACATTGGATTCGGGCAGACGGTAGAAAAACTGCAGAGCCGGAAAGGGTTGGGCCATTCCATTTAATAAAGTCTCACAATGACGGATAAGCACACAGGCAGGAAAAACTGCCTCTCAGGCAAACACACAGCAAAATGGCCCCTCACAGTGTGGGAAGAAAATCCCCCATCTCTGTCGAGCACAAGCACCCGTAGCTTATATAGACTGTGCACACGTGCCTCTGCCACGTGCTCACGCACTGATCAAGCAAAGTGCTTGCAGCTGGTAAACTCACAAGCAAGCCTAACACAGCTGCCCCACACAGCTTCTGGTCATGGGCCAGGGTCTGACTTTCCTTGCACTGCTATATTGTGCCACAACACTCCAAAGACCCTGAAATTTCTAGACACGAGCCTGGTCTTCCTATTTTGTCAGGGCAGCTGTGTTAAGCTTGCTCGCTGGTTTACCAGCTGCAGGCCCTTTGCCTGATTGGTGCGTGAGCACATGGTGGCTCCACCTGTGTGTGGCCCATGTAAGGCTATGGGTGCTTGCACTCAGGGGGGGATTGCAGACAGCAGATCGCTTGCCCGGCACTGAGAGGGGCCATTTTTTGTTGTTTGTTTTCTAGAGAAGAGTTTTTCCCCTGCCTGTGTGCTCATCCACCATTGTGAGACTTTATTAAACAGAATGGCACACACTTTCCAGCTCTGCAGTTTCTCTATAGTCGGCCTGAATCCAATGTGAACCTGACTGGCCTTGGCCACCAGCATTTACAGGCATAAAAGTTAGAACATATTTCTTTAACAGTTTGCTAGCTTGATGCTCACACTTACACTTCTGTATGTAATGTACACACATATTTGCACAGGAGATATGCATGTGCATCAACATATATACACATAAATACAGAGATGTGTGTGTGTATGTGTGTGTACATATACACACTCATAGCCTAGAACAAAAAAGATAACAGCTAATTCTGTGGTCATCCTCTAGGCTCAGGAATTCCTGAAGATTTGACCCTTCCTCAACATTATTACCTCAGGGAATGATTAGGAAACCATCTATACTGGATCCAAGATGCACAGGCATCCAGCAGAGGACTGCACCACTCCAAGCACCTGTACCTCATTACTGAGACTTTATTGAGGACTGAGGACTCAATATTGATGAGCTGTAGCTACAGCTGCAGCAGAGGAACAGCACTACTCGCAACCCCCTGAAGGTCCCTGGGAGGGTCCAGCAAAGCAGACTTCAGAGGGAGATTTGCTTGCAAGAAATTTCTGTAGGAGTGTTCCAGAGATCCACACTGTAATGCCGGTGGCTGAAGCCAGGCAGGTTCACATTGGATTTAAGCAGATGGTAGAGGAATGCAGAGCCAGCTTGCAGAGATGACTAAAAGAATAAACAAAGGAAAACCTGCTTTTTGCAGTGGAGGGCAAAGCATCAGGAACACCACCCCCCATGGTGGCAGCTGAGGGAATCAGGGAACCTTTTCTCACAGTGGCAGGAGAGCGATCTGGGAGAAGCGCCACCAAGGGAAAGCACCCATAGCTTTTCACAGAGACACACATGTGGCTTTCTGCCACGTGCTCATGCACTAATCATGCACAGTGCTTGCAGCCAGAAAGCCAGCGAGCAAGTCTAACACAGCTGTTTTCCCCACACATACCATTGAGGGAATGAAGGCAGGGGGATTAGGCAGAGGGAGAAGGGGATCATGATTTATTTGCAAAAAACAACTCAGCTGATCTCCTGGGAAGGGGGAAAGATGGTCCTTCACAGATTTCCCATGTAGGGTTGGCTTCTGAATGAGACTCAGCAGTAAACCTATAAACTGTCATAGCCAACATCCCTGGGCAAACAGGTGGAGTGTCTGGGAGGGACCCCTTAGAATCTACCACAGGGAGTCTGTGCCTAACTATTGGGTTGGGGAATAAGTTCGTAGCATTTTTACCGAAGACTTTTATTTAAACAAAAACCAATAATTATATCAATAAGTTAATCAATTATATATTCACCGTTGCTGTTTACAACCTCTTCCCACCTCTCGACCAATTTGTTGATGCCGTTCCGCCAAAAATCGCCTGGTCTGGTGTCAAAGAATTTGTTGAGCCAGTTTTTAAGGACCTCTTTGTTATCGAAGGTAACGCCCTTCATATGGTTTGACAGGGAGCGGAAAAGATGGTAATCGGTCGGTGCAAGGTCTGGAGAATACGGCGGATGCTGAAGGACCTCCCATTCGAGCTCTTGGAGTGCGGCTTTGACGACTTGTGCAACATGGGGCCTGGCGTTGTCGTGAAGGAGTATGGTTTGACCATGTCGATCAGGTATTTTCAGTCGAATAGCCTCATTCACGCGGTGTAGCTGGGCAATGTAGAGCTCCTTGTTGACCGTGACATTCTTTTCGAGCATTTCCCAGTTCTTCATCGAATTCAGAAGGCCTTCCGCTGCGGCACGTGTCATCGACGTCAAAGTCACCATTTTTGAACTTTGCAAACCATTTCTGTGCTGTAGACTCGCCTATGACACCTTCTCCATACACGTCGCAAATGTCCCGGGCTGCTTGGGCAGCTTTTTGACCTCGATGAAAAGCAAAGAAGAGCAGATGTCGAAAATGTTGATTTTTGCCTCCTGGGTATTCCATTTCTAAGCCTCAAAACTAATAAAAAATTAAATAACTCAAAAATACAAATAACATAGTTTTGTAGAGCAGAAAGAGTTTTATCAAATGAATACTTACCCTTTGCCAAACAGCAAACAAGTCATTGTAAAATAAAAGAAAATATAAAAACGCTACGAACTTATTCCCCAACCCAATATTTATATAGCTGAAGGGCCCTCAAAGCCTAGTGTTTTCATAGGTGAGGTGGTCCCTAACTTCCCAGCCCTGGCTCTTGTGACCTCACACACCTTGCTGTGTTGTTTCCTGTGTTGACACTCATAAAGCTTTTAAGTTTCAATATCAGTCTGAACCTGTAATGCTCGTGGCCAAGGCCAGGCAGGTCCACACTGGATTCGGACAGATAGTAAAGAAACTGAGGAGCTGAAAAGCGTTGGTCCATACCGCTTAATAAAGCCTCACAACGGTGGACAAGCACACAGGCAGTGGAAACCGCCTCTCAGGCAAACAAACAGCAAGAATGGCCCCTCGCAGTGGTGGGCAGGCAATCCACAATCCCTTATCCCTCTGAGTGCAAGCACCCATATCCTTATACAGGCTATGCAAACGTGCTTCTGCCAGGTGTTACGCACTCATCAAGCAAAGTGCTTGCAGCTTGCCCCACAGAACTCAAGCACATTGCTACTGGTTCACCAGCAAGAACATCAGAGGACTCCACTTTGAGTCACACTGCAGGGCCAGCAGTCTAATGCAGGTCTAGACAGCGAAATATCCAATAAGGAGGCCAGTGTCACCATGCCAGCACACTGAAAGTCTGTCTGAGGGGGTTATAATGAGAAGTGATATATTAAAAAATTTCCTAAAACGGGTCACAAAGAATACTGACTATAAAAGAAAAGGTTGCTAATTTGACTTCAGAACTTCTGTCTATCAAAAGACTATCAAGAGAATAAAAAGGTAAGCTAAAGACTAGGAGGAGATATCTGCTATACGTGTCCAAGAAAGAACTTATATAAAAAATATGCAAAGATATTCTATAAATCAATAAAAAAGACTGGCAATCATAACAATTTTAATGACAGAAAACTTGATCAGAACTTTACCAAAGAGGCTACCGGATCTCAACGGCCAATAAACACATGAAAAATTGCTCAACATCATTAGTCATTGGAAAAATACATATTAAAACTATGATGAGACACTGCGATCCACCCACCAGAATGGTGAAAAGTCAGTGTCGAGTGCTGACAAGGATGGAAGCCAATGAGAGCTCTCATGCTTTGCTGCTGGAAGGTAAATTGATACAGCGGCTTTTAAAAAACTATTTGCCAATATCTACTAAAGCTGAACATATCTGTATCCTATGGCCCAATAATTCCACTTCTAGACATACAACCAACAGATTGTCCACAGTAGAGTTCATCATAATAACCAAAAACTAGAACCAAATGTTCTTCAGAAGTCAAATGGATAAATGAACTTTAGTATGTTCACTGTGGGGCAGCTGTATTAGGCTTGCTCATGGGTTACCAGCTGCAAGCACTTTGCCTGATGGTGTGTGGGTGCATAGCAGCGCCACATGTGTATGGCCTATGTGAGGCTAAGGGTGCTTGCGCTCAAGAGAGATGAGGGATTGCTGGTGCGCGGATTGCCTGCCCGCCACTGTGAGGGGTCATTCTTGCTGTTTGTGTGCCTGAAATGCGGTTTCCCCTGCCTGTGTGCTTGTCTGCTGTTCTGAGACCTTATTAAATGGAATGGCCCAACCCTTTCTGGCTTCGCAGTTTTTCTATCGTCTGCCCCAAATCCAATGTGGACGTGCCTGGCCTCAGCCACCAGTGGCATTACATTCACACAGTGCAATGCTACATAGCAAAACACCCAACTGCTAGTATGAGCAACAACATGCATGGAGTTCCTGGGCACTCAGTTGAGCAGAAAAGGCAGACACAAAGGAGGACATGTTGTTCAACTGCGTTTATATGAAGTTCAAGAGCAGGTACAACTGGTCTATAGTGCTAGAGCTCAGAATACTTTAATATCCCTGGGGAAGGGGAAAAATATGGACTAAAAGGAGCCTTCTGGGAAATGCTTTATTCTTGATCTGAGTGGTTGTCTTATGGTTTTATAAATATGTAAAAATGTGTCCACCTGTATACATAAAATTTGAGCCCTTATGTGTGTAATGTTATACCTCAAACAGTTAATTGATTTTAATAATAATAATGAGGAGGCAGAGGAGGGCAGGGGGGACTGAAGAGAAAGAAGAGGAAAAGGAAAAGAAGGAAGAAGTAAACCATGAGCTATGAGACTAACCAAAGAATTTCAGGCAGAGGGAACAGAAAGTGTCAAGTTCTTGAAGTGGGAACAAGCTTGGCACAGAGGCGCAGGAGGGGCAGCATGTAATGTGCAAGGAGGGAACGGTGCCAGTGGGAGCTGGGACAGGAGGCGGGGCTGCTCAAGCAGGGTCTACAGGAGGCGGGGCTGCTCAAGCAGGCTCTTATAATTATGGAAAAGTCTGGATCTCAATCGAAGGGCAATGAGAAGCAGCTGCCACGTTTAAGCAGCAGGGGAGGGGGCTCCTTATCTGGTTGATGGACTTATTTTGAAATCACTTTGTCTGCTGGGGGAAAAACAAATTGTGTAATAAGGGGCGACAGTACACACAAGCAAGGAGACCATGCATGAGACTACTGGAGTTAAAAAAATGGGAGGAAAGGCTTTTAAAGGAAGGCCTGCCAGCAAGGATCAGAAGAAGCTCTTCATCTTTCATTTGCCACTCAAGACCCACCCCGTGTCACTCTTCTCACCCTGCCCCCTTATCCTCCAAATGCAGGCTGGCTCAGCAGGTCACAGGGCAGGAGGAGAGTGCAGTGGGTGTTTGCTCCCTGACTCCCTCCTTGTGGTGTTGCCACGGGATGTTAGAAGGGAACAGCTCCTTTCAATCAGCCCTTTCTGAAGCTATGCTCTCTAGGTTCTAGGAATTCTCAACCCTGCAGACCTGCCTCCACCTTTCTAAAGATTCCCTTCACGTAATTCTCCCCAACTTCCCTGTTTGAGTGTGTCATTGGTTTCCTGCTAAGAAGTCCAGGCAGTATTAAAGCATAGATCATTGCTGGATGCACCAGGATAAACCAGAGGTAAGGGAAAGGATGAGTATATCCCACGTGCCCCTAATCATGAAGGGCAGTTTCTATATATTTTCAAAGGGTTGCCGTCCAGAATGGCATTGTTCATTTAAAAATGCAAGACTCGGTTATCTGCACTATTTCTTCATATGCAACATCTTATTGTGAAACAAGGCTAAATAAATAAGTGTATTTATACCCCTTTAAAGGACTCTTATATTTCTCCCCAGTAGCAATTCTCACAACTAAAATTAACTATGTATATTTAACCATCTTCCTTATTAGACTGTAGCTCCATGGAGACAACCTGTGGAAATGGTCCATGAAGAGGTCTGTCTCATTGCTCACTGTACGTCCAAGACCTAGAACAATACCTGACATAGAATTTAATAAATACGTATTGTTGAATGAAGAAACTGAAGAAGGGAGGATAAGAGGAAAGAGGAGAGAGGAAAAGGGTGGGACTTAGTATCGGAAAATAAAGTTGGGAATTCCCTGTGCTCCAAATGCCATTAGCTGTTTATATGTGTGTTCAAATGCGTGTTCATATGCATCTCAGTTTTCAAGGCTTCTGTTTCCATAATGTATATGATATCGAATTAGAATAAGAACTCCTTCCCTATCTAATGTTTGTGAAGATCAAATGTGATAATCCTTATAAAAGTAAATGAAGCAGTCAATGAAGCAGTCATCAAGGGGATGTTGTTATTATAGTAAAAGCATCCATAAGATGGGACCAGGCCTGGTTTCTGCACAGCATACATCAGCTTTCCTGGGCAGAGAAATATGATTTTCACAGTTGTCATTTAAGAACAATTCAGTGCAATTGGCTGCAAACTTTGGAATCTGGAATGTGCATCTTGGTATTAAGGAGCACAGACAGCCGTGTACAAACATGACAAGATAACATGTGCCTTATTCTCTCTGGCACCTGGAGCAGCAAAGTGAAGAGAGAGGCCACAGAAGCAGTCATTTCGGGCAGCTTCAGGAGCATCCACACAGTCAGTGCACCTTAACTCCTTCTCTTCCCAACACCACTGTCAGGGGAGGGCCGTGGCAGAGGGCATTGAAAAAGCCTGAGAAGCAGTGAGTTGACAAAAACAGAGAATGACTCCAATAGTGGAGTTAAATCTTTGTTAAAGAACTCTGAAGTTAATAGCATGTTTGATATTGTGTTAATACCATAAGTCATATCTAAATAGAAATGTCTTCTCGATTATAAACTCTAAATATATATATGAAGGGAGAGAGAGAGAGAGAGAGAGAGAGATTGAGTAATTGATTTTAAAAAAAAAACTGATTCATGCAATTTGAAAGCTGGCAAGTCCAAAGTCGACTGGGTGGACCAGCAGGGTAGAGACCAGGAAAGAGCGAGCGGCAGTTCAGTTTTGTGGGCGTGTCCCGGCCACCGCAGCTTCCCTAGTGCTAGCTGCTGCTGTTGTCGGGATGGCCTTTGTCCTTCCACTTACCCAAATTCTGTTTATTCCAGTTTCTTAAACGTTATTTATAATGATGTATCCCCTCATAAACACAGACTTCCCCTTTCCCTAATCAGAACTACTCACTCCTACCTTGGGTTCCCAGGCACTGTTCACAATCCCCTGTTGAGAGGTCTAAACATGGTCTGATATATTACATAGTTTTCTCTGTGCGTGTTTCTCTCACCTTCCTTCCTCCACAGAATTATAAACTCTCTGGGAATAGGACTATAATTTCCTCTTTGTTTTATTCCAAGCAGATAACACAGTTTCTTGAATAGAATAAGTACATTTTTTAGCATTTATTTGTCATACAATAGACACGTTAATTTGGCATATAATGGGGCATTTATTTAGCACCAACTTGGAGCAAGGTGCTTTGTTAATTATATATGCAATATCTCAAAAACTTAATAAAAGCCTGAAAATTAGACATCCCCATTGTACAGATGAAGAAACTAAAGCTCAGACAGGTTAACTTATTTGCCTGAAATGACACGGTAGCCTAAATTTCAGCCCAAATCGATCAGATTTCACCTGAGGCTTCAAGCAATCCAATGCTGTATTTGTAGCAAGCACAGGGCATTTCCAAAACAGAGGAGAGCAGACTCAAAGCACAAGGGCACTTGCTAGTTATCATGTCTCTATACAATCTTGGGGAATGAAAATAATCACTGTCCAACCTCACCAAAACAAGCACATACAAGTAGATAGAAAGTTGCTTTAAAAATTACACTAAAAGCAAAAATATCCCATGCTCTTATTTTGTATGGTTAAATAGGAAATATTTTATGGCTTAATGAAACTGAAGGGTGCGTAGCACTACATCCAGCCATAAAAGGAGACATTCTGGATCATAAAGCATATTTTATTCTTCTTGACTGTGTTGTAGTTTAATTTTAAATATTTATGATATTACTTCATAGTAAATATGTCTAATTCACGAAGGCTAGGTAATGTGAGACCCAACTTTGGAAATTTGCTCAAATTTTTCCCATTAGGCTGCATGTAAATGGAGTTTGTGCTAAGAATTATGGTTTTTATGTAGTAATGACATGAAAATTATTCATGTTCCACTCTTTTATAAAGGCACGAGTCTGAGACCGCTACCATTACTATTTTCAAGAGAACCACACTTGATTTTGTGGAAGTAAATCAACTCACATATCTTGTACTATATATCATGTGAACAAGTATGAGAAGTGCAATAAGGAGTCATCGTTATACAAAAAATTTTACTACTTGAGCCCACTTAAAAAGATGATCATGTGGCAGAGTTTGGTAACCTGAAGAATTACACATTCTTTTTTTTTTTTTTTTAACAGAGACAGAGAGAGAGTCAGAGAGAGGGATAGACAGGAACAGACAGATAGGAACGGAGAGATGAGAAGCATCAATCATTAGTTTTCCGTTGTGCATTGCGACACCTTAGTTGTTCATTGATTTCTTTCTCATATGTGCCTTGACCACGGGCCTTCAGCAGACAGAGTAACCCCTTGCTCAAGCCAGCGACCTTGATTCTGAGCTGGTGAGCTTTTGCTCAAACCAGATGAGCCTGCGCTCAAGCTGGCACCCTAGGGGTCTCAAACCTGGGTCCTTAGCATCCCAGTCCAACGCTCTATCCACTGTGCCACCGCCTGGTTAGGTGAATTATGCATTCTTATGTCAACAAAGTTTCTACTTTTAATATAAATAGCAGCTTCTTTTCTTATATTGTACATCTTATTTACGATTGATTCTAGGGAAAGAGCAATGGGATTTTAAGTGATTTAAATCTTAATCAAGACTGCAGCTATGACTCTAGTAGCAGCTGTGAGGGGACCTGGTCTCTGGGACCAATGTACTGTGACATATTTACAAAAGAAAGCAGAAGACATAACCTTCGGTTTCTCTGAAAATCCTGACATGAAAGGTTGGGCTGTGATTTAGGGCGATGCAGGGAGGAAGCATCGGGGCGTCTGACCCTGCTCACATTTACGAGCTGTTGTTAGTCATATAAACCCTTGGAAACCCTCCAAATTACTCATAATTTACATTTTGGATACCAAAGAGGAGAGCCACAAAGCAGGAAACAACCCTATTTTGAAATCACAATGAAAATGAAAATTAAAATAAGAGAAGTCTTGAAGTCGAGGCATAGAAAACAGGAACAGAAATCTAAACAAGGGCTGGCTCTCCTCATCCTCATGATTTCATCCGAGATCTTTCCTGCTCTGAAATGCTTCAGAATTTCACATCAGAGTCTCTCTATCAATACCTTAGGGAAGCATCAAGAAGCTTTTCTCAGCAGTCCATCATTGTCTTGTAATACAGACAAATTTCTTGTCCGGTTCCCAGGGTCTAGGGCAGTGAAGAACTCTTTGCTGTTATGGGAAGTCCCTGGAAGCTGTTGGAGACTGTGGATTAAACTCTATCCTAATGTGAAACCCTTAGAACATAGAACAGGCATTTAAGGTGTCCCACCCAAACCACAAGCAGACCTATACCATTCTCAGTAATACTTCCTCAAATTAAAAAAAAAAAAATCACTGTAGCTTGTAGCAGTGCCAGAAGAACCATTTGTACTAGGCTGTGCAGTCTCCAGGGGCTTCCAATTTACACGTTGGATGTCACTGTCGAAAGAGTTTATACATACGGTTAGTTACAGAGCTCCATTGACAAGATTGGAAAGTGAAGACGATCATTGTAGACTTTTAATTTTTTTGTGTACTGCCTGGAACACAATGACCAACTTTAGTGAAAAATTAATTGATACATCAAATAAATCCCATGATTATCTTTTGTTTTGATATTTGTTTTTATTTTAAAACTTTATAAATATACTTTTTAAAATATAGTGCTCACAAAAATTAGGGGATATTTCAAAATAAATATGAAGCTATAAAAGATCCTCTAATTTTTGTGAGCAGTATATCTTAATGTCTTAACATTTTAGAAAATTCAAAAGATGAGAGATGAAAGAGCAAGAAAGACCAAGAATGAGAGTGAAAGGAAGTCACTTGCATGTCTGCTCAGCCGCTTTCCATGGCATAGAACGTCCTTCCCCATCTCAGTGCTGCAGAACCATCAGGTGGTCCTACCGACTCTGAGACACAACTGACAGCTCCCTCCCCAGAACTCTAATAGCACTTCAGCACCCCCTTATTTTGGCATTTAGCTGTTTTGATTTTTCAATCAAGTAAAAAAAAAAAAATGACTTCCATGTTCATTCCTTTTTGTTGGGCAAAGTTCTACTCATGCTTTAAGACTCAGCTCTTCCAAGAATTCTTCTAATACTCACTTTCCCTTGCCCCCGATTCATTATCCCCAGTGTGCTCCTTAAGCATCATGGACACCCTTCTATCTCTGCCATTGTCACAGCAAAAAGATCATCTATTTACGTGTCAGTCTCACTGGGTTGCAAGCTGCTCTAACTCAGGGAGTCTGTCTTAAGCCTCTTTCTCTCTCCAGCAGCTAGCACACTGCTTGCTGCAGGCTGGAACTCAATGAATGTTTGCTGAACCTCATGAACTACTTTGAATTAGTTATTCTAATTTTAGTTTTATCTCCTTTGTCAGTCTCTCTGCTCCACAGGGTGGTTAAGAAATATATCTGATCTTATGAATATATCTAACATTTGGTGCATAACAGGACTTTATAAATATTTGTTGAATGAGTGAATGAATGTGTCCTGACCTTAGCCTCCCACCACAAATTACAATGTGCAGAAGAAATGAGAACATAAAAATTCCATCTGTGGAAGGATTTTTGTTATTTACAATTGTATTTTATCTCTGAACTCACTGTCAAGAGGATACTATAGATTTCCTTTCGTTGATTTTTGCCAGAAGAGAACATCTGCCGAGACCTACAAGGAACATATACCTGTGATTAAGGATAGAGCAGAAACTGGAGAGTTTTCAGATGTTTTCAACAAGCCTCTGATTCTGAAGTGTCTTGGGAAAGTCATCAATGGGATGCAGCCCAGTAGGAATAAAACACTTTGCCAGTATTTATTCATTCATGCAGATGTCAACAAGCATTTACTGAGCTTCTTCTCTGGGCCAGGTGAGGCTTTGTGCCAGCTATCAAGGAAACAAGTTGGGTAACAGGCCTCACAAGCCTTCAAAGCCTAGTGGGAAGTTAACAACAACTCCCATTCTGTGTAGTAAGTGTTATGCTAGTAGTAAACAAAAGGTAAATTATTTGTTCTGAAAACTTCTCTTACTTCTGAGTGGGTGGAACCACATGTGGCTGTGTGAGACTGGTGATGGCCTTGACTGAAAAGCTGATGGCACTTGGATGACCCTGGGGCAGTGGTGAGGGATCTTGGAGAGATGTTTATGTTAGGATTTTGCTTTTCCTTTTGTTTATGGAGATTAGACCAGGGCTTCTCACACCTTCATTTGCATATGAATCATTTGAGAAGCCTACCAAAAATGCAGACCATCTGTCAGTGGGATGGAGGAAAGAGGGTTGAGATTCTGCATTTCTATCCAAGTCCAAAATGACATGGGTGCTGCTGGCTCATGGACCACACTTTGAATTGCAAGGATGCAGAAGAACAAGCTCTGGCTTCCAAAAGCTACCAGATCTAGCTATTAAATCCCAACTGTAATATTTACATCTGTGTGGCTTTTGGTGTATTAGCTTTGCTTCTTGATCCTCAGTTTATAGCATTTGAAAAAATAATAGTAAAGTCTACATCAGGCTGCTGTGAGGATTAAATGAAAATGTTTGGAATAAGTACTCAATAATTATCAGCTGTTACTAGGAGGATTTTTATTCTTTTCTCAAAGGTGTTTGGTGATTATAAGAAAAACTTCTAAATCTTCCAAATGCAAATAGAAACTTACTCTTGGTCAGTATTCTCTATTTTCTCCACGTGGGCCCATTGTCTGTCTGTGATTTCTCGTTTATTCCCAACACTTTTCAATTTTATATCAGATGCTATTCATGAACTAGATGGATTGTTTATCTGGGTTATTAATGAAGTTGTTCAGTGAGATTGGAGGAGAAAGCCAGAAGCATTCTGCTCCTTGCCTCCCCATAAATCACCACCTTGAGCTGAGGTGGCTTCTGCCACTTGTCAATTCCTATCACCCTACTCATCTCAATGAATTTGAATGAATTTCATGATTAAAGTTTCATGAGATGCCACATCAAACGTTCTCTAAACCTCAAGGTCTAACACTTCGACAGCACTTGCTTTTGTCTTCTCGTCCTCTGGTTTTATCACAAAAATAAATAAATAAATAAATAAATAAATAAATAAATAAATAAATAAATAAAGTATACAGGTGCACCTTGCAGGATAGGATCTTTTCCTTTAGACATCTCCCCATACAGCTATTATCTCCTCAGTGCTAAGCAGCTTGCATTCAGCCTCACGCTCTACCTGACAGGTGACCAACTGGCTCTGTGCATAATATATGCCTTTTACCTTGGTAATAAATCTGGTGGCCAGATGCCTGACAGCTTGCCTGTGGCTCCAGTCACCTGCATATTCACTCTGCTGAACCAGGCTGGCATTTCCCCATCCTCCTGTCACACACAGACAACCTCTTCCACATACGACCATTTGTTCCCAGAGCCACAAGAACAACTTTGCTATTATGACCAGCTTGGGTTCACATTTTCTACAGCAGAGGGATAGGCCTGTTTTCTTTGGAAAATGGAAATAAATGTTCCCTGGCCTAGAATCTACAGGCTTTCTGCCATTCAAATACAGGTGCACATTAATGTTTTCAAAAGTGTATTTCTCGGGCTTTTCAGAACAATTCAATATCAACTGAATTAACAGCCATTACCTCAAACTCTTGAAACACTAATGGGACCCTACCGAAAAGATGAAAGAGATTTCAGATTCACATCCAGAATGTTCCATATTGGCAACTTCTTAGCTCATTTCTTAAAAGGAGCTCATCATTATCCTCAGATGGGAGAAACTAGTGTAGAGTTAGGTCATTGGGTTTGCAGGTTTGCTGCAGCCTTCTTAAACAGAAGTGTGTGGCATGCAGAAAAAAGGAGAGCTCTGCAGCATAAAGGGCACAGATGCAGTTTAAAAGCCTGAGAAGGAAGAGCTGTTAGCTAACAGACTTATCTTTTCCCATTTGGGGAGCCAAGAATCTCAAGGCCAAAAAGGCCAAAAAAGTCTAAACTTCTTTCTCTTACCCTTACATCACAAGGAGATACAAAATTGGAATTTTTAAAAATTTGACAATTTTTAACAAAAAGCATTTGCCTAGGCCTTTTATATTTTCTCATATATTGTCTATCTCTCTTAATACACACACATACACACACACTTTTGCTGTCTCATCATCACCATCATCTATAGTTCCATTATTTTGTACAATAGCCTAAAGTAACTTTTTCAATTTAAATTAATTAAATTTTTAAAAATGATTTCACACATTAGTAAGATATAAAACCGAGAATCATGGACATAGATAAAAGTGAAGTGGTTACCAGGAGGAAGGGAATGTGGCCGAGGGGGACAGGAGGGGGATTGGAGGAAGGGTGTAAGGAGGGAGAATATAAGGTGACAGAAAATGATTTGACTTTGAGTGATGGGTTTACAACATAATCAACAGATCAAATGCTATAGAAATGTTTACCTAAAACCTATGTACTCTTATTGATCAATGTTACTGTGTTAATGTTAATTTTCTAAGTAAAATTTTAAAAAATTATAATTTAGTTCTTTGATCAACTAGCCATATTTCAATAACCATATGTGACTAGCTGCTGCTTAATTTAACAGTATAGATATAGACTATTTCCATCATCACAGAAAGTTCTGTTGGCCATTGTTGACCTATACAGTATATAACATGTGATATGTATTCAAGAAATATATGTTTAATTGGCAAAAAGCATGAATAAATATGTATTCGAGCTTTTCCAAATTTATTTTTCCTTTTGTTTTTCTTCAATTTCTTAAAATTTGCCCATTTATTTAGGGGTAAATGAAGTTAAATCCCTCACCTCACACTGTATTGCTCACATAGCTATCTTATATGGCATATGTTTCAATACTCAAAAAACCAATAATTACTAAAAGAAATATAGGAAAATTATATAAAATTTTGATGGAGAAGAGTTTTCAATCCAAAGAGGAAAAGATTCACAGATTTGTGTTTGTATAAATTTCAAATTTCTATTTACAAAGTAAAAATAATAAAAGGGCAACAAACATGTGGGAACATATGGGACTGATAAAGGGTTAAAATCCTTAAATACAAACATTTTAAAAATTAATTTAAAAAAAAACAGGAGAAAAATGGACAAAAGATAAGACTAGCCAATTCATAAAATACTACAAATAGTTATCTTACTCTTACTCACTTAAAAAGCTGAAACTTTAACTACTAATCAAATAAATGCAGCGAGAGCAACAATAAGATTTTCGTTTTCACCTACCAGTTTAGTAGAGGTTAAGAAATACTCTTATAATTAACAGTCAAGGTTGTGAGAAAATAGACACATTCAATCTTTTTTTTTTTTTTTTTTTTTACAGAGACAGAGAGAGAGTCAGAGAGAGGAATAGATAGGAACAGACAGACAGAAACGGAGAGAGATGAGAAGCATCAATCATCAGTTTTTTGTTGAGATACCTTAGTTGTTCATTGATTACTTTCTCATATGTGCCTTGACTGTGGGCCTTCAGCAGACTGAGTAACCCCTTGCTGGAGCCAGCGACCTTGGGTTCAAGCTGGTGAGCTTTGCTCAAACCAGATGAGCCTGTGCTCAAGCTGGCAACCTCAGGGTCTCAAACCTGGGTCTTTCGCAACCCAGTCCGACACTCGATCTACTGTGCCACCGCCTGGTCAGGCAACACATTCAATCTTGATGTTCTGAATTTTAAATTGATATGGGCTTTGGAGAGGACACTTTGGCAGTTTTAAGCAAAATTTTAAATGTGAATACATTTTTATCAGCAATTTCATTTCTAGAAATATATCCTACAGCAGTACTCAGACAAATGCTTCAAGATTTATATACCTATAAGTTTATGACAGCATTTTCTATAAGAGCAAAAAATAGACACATCTGAAACTCTATTAACAGGTTCTATGTATGAAATGGAATCGTGTATAATTGTTTATTAACAGCAGTTTTATATTATTAAAATAATAAATTGTTATTTCAAAAATACAAGATGCACAATAATTTGTATATTATCACCTCCATGCGTACTAAATATATGGGTACACACAGAAAGATGTAGCTACAGATAAAATACTTATTGAGGGTTTATCTTGGCCGATGTCTGTTCTAACTGCTTTGTATATTAACTCATGTCATCTTCTCATAAACCTATGATGTAGGTAATATCCTTAATCTCTATTTTACAGAGAAGGAGATTGACCACTAGCATAAAATTTGAATCCATGAAATCCAGCCTTAAAATCTGACCACTTAACACTGCCAAGTAGTGTTTGTGTCGGGGGTGGTGGGAGGACAGAGATAGAGAAAGAGAGTGAGAGATTGAGATTTCAGATTTGTAACCTTGGTTACATCTGGTGAAAGGAACTGGGCTTAGAGGTGCTTGAATGAGAAGGAATGTGATGAGAGTTTTAAGAAATGCAAGAAAAAATGAGAAAATTTTCACTTACTTCTATTTTATGATGACTAAATTTTTATAACAACCATTATCATTTTTATAATAAAAAATTAAAATATGAAAAATATATTTTATTGCATTTTCTCCAAAGGGTCTAAAATAGTGCTTTTTATTTTGAAAACCAAAAAAAGTGTAAATGTGATTTACAGACAGCTTGGAAACATCACATATACCCAGAAGTCTGGAGAGAAATGACTCTTTTCCTGGCAAAGGTTGAAGTTGTGTGAAGTCCTCTGGTTCCAGGAGACTTGTGCCATCCAAGAGCACGCGGGCCAGGAGCCAGGCTCCAGCGTCAGCTGCCTGTACTGGGAGCCCGGCTCAGCCCCGGTTTATCTTTGTCCCTGCGTCTTGACTGGCACACTAGGCTTTCATTTCCTCACCTACGTAAAGGGAATCATGGTTGGTCCTTCTCATAGGCTGTGGTGGGTAGTGAATAAGGTGGAAGTTAAACACTTTGTGCAAGGCCTGAGGTATTGCCAATCTCAGTCAGCATTGGCTAGTGTGGCCATCATTGCCATGTTGAAGTTTTATCACTCTTCCTTTTGGCAGTTGGGAATCAAGATTGCAGTTGATCAGGTTCTGTGAAGGAGCCAACCTATCAGGACAATTGTGAGGGTGGGGAGAGGGAGGAAGAAACTTTCTTCTATACTTCTAACTTCTTTTGTATGGTCTAATAATTGAATCCACATGAGCTAGGTTAGAATAACAAGAGAAAATAACCCAATTTAATTATATATGTGTGAATGAGAACCCCACATACATGAAACAGTCAGAGACCCCACATACATTAGAGGTTCAGAAACAAAAAGTTAAAATAAGGTATAGATGCTGTTTCGAGCTAAAGATGACGTAAGGCACCTAGGTCGGGGCTTCAGAGTAGGGGAGCATCATTTGCAAGATGATAAAAAAATTTGGTAATTAGAAGTTTGCCCTCCCATATGAATGACTCAAAAAAGGTTGTCTGATAATAACTTGTTATAGGCAAAGCCTCTATATGAGGCTAATATTTAAATTTTTTCTAGGCAGCTTAGGAGGTGAGCAGAAGTTTCTCTTAAGCCCACAGAGTTTCAGTTGGCTTTAGTGCAAAATAATCCACATATCACAGAAGCACACCTTGGGGTAATTCATTCTGAACCCCTTCACAACTAACTTGGCATGTGAAATAGGGAGTGTAAGCAGAATGAGAAACTGTGGCCCAGTAATTACAGATGAAACCTGCACAGGTACAACTGTCACTCCCTGAAGTGTGACAAGCAATGAAGTCTTGGAAATCCAACCTGTGTGTGTCCCCTCTTGGAATAAGGGGACAATTTTGTTCAGAAAGACACTGTTTCCTCTTGCCCACTTGTTTGCTCCATAAGGATGAAAATCTTCAAATAAACTTATAAATCTTTCTCATTGCCAAAGCTCTTTATCTGAGTGCATAACTCCTGCAGTTTACTCATAAGGGAAGAATCTGTATTTAAGAAGTGCTCATGGCAACCTGTTAAAAAAATAAAGAACAAAAGAAAAAAACCCAGAATTGCTTTTAAAGACAAGACCGCAGACTTGATTGCCATATGACTGAAATGTATAGTTTTGAGAATGCCTGTGTCCACAATACCACACAATCTTTTCATTGTTCATCCTGCCCCCCATTGCTTCTGTGTGAAGACTCAGAAAATTTGCAGAGACACAGACACACACACACGCACATGCACACAATGCTCACACACTCAGAGTTTGTCTTCCACATTATCAAAGACTGTTTTGAAATACAGGCACAGCCAGGTTAATAAAACACACTTGAGGCTGTGTTCTGTTTGTTCATTAAACCATAAAGCATTTTAAACCTGCAATTAATTACAGGTAAATTAAAGATATGACATAGCTACGATACTATTGTAAGAGCATGTGTGCTAATATCTTACATTTTTTACACTAAATCACCCTGCTGAAAGGTTTAACAACCATTCATACTTATAACTGCTTTCTAGATTTGCTCTTTCCCTACCTCAGTTGTCAGAGCATTAACAAATCTGGCTGTTGGGAAGAATTCCAGTTCAGAGGTTTTTCCATGAGGTACTTAAGACTCCACACAGCAGCTCATGATTATGTTGCCAATAGCTTTGCATAACTGTTGGTTTCCTGTAGTATAAATAAGTGAACAGCTAAGAATGCTAATGTTTTGCTTTGACCAAGAAAAAGTTCTCAATAAATGACAAGGAAGTACCCTCATTGGACTACTTAAGATATTTTTTTTTGTGTGTGTGTTTTTTGTAGTGTTTTTTTTTTTGTAAAGGGGTAAATTAAACCAAAGTAATAGAAATGATCATGTAATAATACATGCTACAACTTTGAAATCATACTTCAAGTTAAAATAAATGTTCAAATTATTTAATTGCTGAAGTCCTTTCTGGTTGTTAAACTCAACTGGAAAAGGCCATGAAGATCATTGGTGAACACCAGGCAGGCCATATCCGGCTGTGGCTAAATGCAGTACAAAGAGTCAGAGCCTTTGCCCTCTTCAGATTTGGATTGAAGAGGAAGAAAAGGAAGCCTGGGCTGGGAGAGAACACAGACCAGGGCGTGAGGAAGGAGAGACTGCAGAGAGGAAAGCTTGGTGAGAGAGGAGTGTGCAAGTGGCATCCTGAGAGGCCGCTTCCAGGAGAGGCTTTGCTTCACGTCCTCTGTCAGAGCCCAGAGCTGTGGGATGAGATGGCAGGATCTTGCACAGAGCAGTATGCCTTTCCTTCTTCTATATCCTCCAAGGCAGGGGTCCCCAAACTTTTTACACAGGGGGCCAGTTTACTGTCCCTCAGACCGTTGGAGGGCCGGACTATAAAAAAAACTATGAACAAATCCCTATGCACACTGTACATATCTTATTTTAAAGTAAAAAAAAAACAAAACAGGAACAAATACAATATTTAAAATAAAGAACAAGTAAATTTAAATCAACAAACTGACCAGTATTTCAATGGGAACTATGTTCCTTTCACTGACCACCAATGAAAGAGATGCCCCTTCCGGAAGTGGGGGGGGCGGATAAATGACCTCAGGGGGCCGCATGTGGCCCGTGGGCCATAGTTTGGGGACCCCTGCTCCAAGGTATCCAGCACCAAAATTTCCCCATCAGTCTCATTTCCCTTCACACTTCCCTTGACACACAGCAATCTGGATCTATTGGGTAAAAGCCAGGTGAAAGTCTTCGAAGAGTTCCTTGCTGTTATCACTGCCCTCCCACCTTCCCTCCTTCTCCTCCTCCCCTGCCCTGTCACTGGCCGGCCTCCAGCCAGGATGGCTGACTGCACTCCCCTTGCACCATGAGCCTCATGGTGATAGGCATTACATTAAGCTAATAATTATAACTGATTATTTAAATATTTTTAAATCACTTGAAATAAACTAGTGGTTAACTAGATAATATATATATATTATATATATAATATATATATATTACCTAGCCTAATGTTAAAATATAAATAACATTACATTATACAGAAAAGATTTATTTATATAGTATGGGTTAACGTAGATAAATTTTACAATAAATGACTTGTAGCTATATGTCATCTTCTCTATCTGAAAATAAAGAGCTAGTTGAACAACCATTGTTATTTTTGCCAAACTAGTCATTAAAAAAAATTACAATAGGTGTGTCAGTCATACACAAAATAGAGAGGACAGTATAATGAATCCCAGGAATTTATCATCCAATAATTTTCATCTCACAACTAGTCTTGTTTCAACTCTGTCCTCACCAAACTCTCTGACCTATTACTTTAAAGCAAACCCTATATATCAGATCATGTCATCTGTAAATACTTCAATATCTCTAAAAGGACTCCTCTTAAATGTAATATCAATATCACACCTAAAAATTAAGATTTCCTTAATAGCAAAATCTAGTTCATGTTCAAATTTCTAACTGAAGCATAGTTGTTAATAATTTATTATAGTTTGTTTATGGAATCAGGATGCGAACAGGATCCATACATTATGACTGATTGATACATTCTAATTTTTTTTCAATCCTTAGGTTCCCCTTTCATCTCCTTCTCTTTCTCACAATTTAGTTGAAGAAACAAGGTCATCTATCTTGAAGAGCTTCCCACTCTGTATTTTGCCGACTGCATTCATGTCATTTAATGTGACCCACTGTCCTTTGCATCTCCTGTAAATTGGTAATTGTATCTAGTGGCTTGGGCAGATTTAAGTGTCATCCAATGGCAAAACTACTTACTTCAAAGGTGGTGGTGGAATGTACGATTGTCTCATTTTTCTCTGTTTGTGAAGTCAGTAGCCACCCATGCTTAATGTCAAGCTGCACTAATCTGTTAGTGGTTCTAATATGGTGATATTCCAAAACTATTATCTGTCTCTTCTTCACAGATTAGCTGCATATCTCAACAAATATTACTGTCCCATTATTACTATTTGGTTATACACTCAGTAGTAGAGTTTGTGTAGGAAAAGAAAATAAATACTAGATTCTTTCCCTTTAGTGTTCATAATAATGAGTCGATTCATTATTAGTATCCTTCAATGGTAAGAAATTATTTTTTTCCCATGTAGTTTTGAACTCATTAATTTAATTATATTTGATGAATATCAATCCATTCCAGGTAAATGTTTTTATTTGATTCTCAAATTGTTTAATCTTTGACCAGTACAGTCTGGTTAAAATTGGCTCCTGAGTGGTTCTGATTTGACCCTAGTAGTACAAGACAGTCATTTTAAGATAAATTATAATATCCATGGAGTAAAGAAAATTTTCATGCAGATAAGCACCTCTATTCTTTCCCAATCTAGCAAAATGTCATGCTACCCACTGAACTGTGCTTGATTCAGAGCTCCCTTGAGAAGTGTTCCATGGGAAAGACTAGAGGTCAGGGGTAGAGTCATTTCTTTTACCTTGTAGATTATGATTCAAGCACTCAAGAAATACTAGGATTTTTTTTTTAGTAACACCTACGAGGTTTTCATTATTGTTGCCTTAAGTCCACAAAGTTCCATTTGATATGACAATTCATTTGCAAGAGTATATAATTGCAGGAATCCATTTCATAATCATTTCTTCTAGAAGTAAAAACTAAATACAATGCAGGTAATGCTCAAGTTCCAAATAGTAAGTGGATTACTCAAAATGATCCTCTGGGCTTGACCACTCTTTACCTCCTTCCATCTAGCAGTGGGCAGCCTTTCCATCTCAGAGATATGGCCCAGATATCAGGAGCTCGGTAGTGAGACAATCACAAGAGGACCAGGAAGTGGCCAGGCCAGGCCATGTTCAGGAAGCAAGGAGAAAAATATTTGCCTTGCATGAGTTAGGATGGGTTATAATTTGACATAACAGAGTGGGTAGATCAATTTAGATATTTCTTCCAAATAATGTAGGAATAATGTTGTCTGGCCAGTTATGTAAAAAGCACAAATATATGATTATTCTGTTTTTTATCTGTCACTAAGCCTCTCTATTCCCTCACCATTTTTCCTCACCTACATTTATTCATTCATTCATTCACTCATGCAATAATTAGTGATTGAATGACTTCTATATTCTGAGACCTGGGGATAGGATATACTGTGATGAACCAAATAGGCAAGGTCTCTGCTTTTAAGTAACTTTTTTTCTGGTTTGAGGAAATAGTCAAAATATAAGTAAATAACTCATCAAAATAGTTTAAATTACGATATTAGTTATAAAGAAAATAAAACAGAATGAAACAATAGAAAGTCACCACGGGGCTACTTTAAAAGGCTGATTGGAGAAGGTTGCAGATAAACTAGAATAGAGATCAATACCTGTTTTCTATACATTGCCAGATAGTAAATATTTTAGGCTTTGTGGACTATATAGTTGTGACTACTCAACACTGCCACTGCATGATGAAAGCAGCCATAGACCAGATCTAAATTGGGAGTGGCTGCATTTCAATAAAATTTATCAACAAACACAGATGGATTTGGCCTGCGGGCTGTAGTTGGCTGATCCCTGAACTAGAAATCTATGTGATTGATGGCCTGGTGGTCCTACTCATGCAGCCCAGTCATCTCTCCAGAACAGTTTTTTTAGACATATTAAGCCAACCTATTATTCTAATTCTTACAAGAGAAAGTTGAGGTCTATCTTCAGCCTTACTTGGCTCTAGTCTCACTACCCAAGTGTATAATAATGAGGATTTAAGATAGTACCCTTGGGGGAATGAAAGGGATAATTACAGCTTGACTGAACTTTTATTGCAATGATTGAAGTACACCCATTTAGGAAGTCTAGAGATACCAACAAATGTGTCTGCCTATTTAGCAATACTTTATCCAAAGTCTTTTGGAAATTCTAATTGTTCATGTCCACTGACTCATAACCATCTACTTTCCACATTATCTCTGTCATTTTTCTCTCTCTCTCTCTCTCACCACATTTGTCAAACAAAATTTACCCTTTACAAAACCACAATGGCTAGTTTTTGTCAGTTATATTCCTCCAAATATATTGTGATCTCATTCCTTCTTAATGCCTCTCAGATCTGCCTACTTCTGAGGTTAGGCTGGATGGTCTGTAATTTCTCATCCCCTGCCACTCTAAACGGGTCCCTGGCTAAGGAATAGCCCCCTTCAGAGAGGTCAGCCAGAAAAAGTCATACATATTGTAAACATGCTGGGAGGTATTCAGCAATAACATTCAGTGCAGTTTGCTTTGGTTCAGAGGCCAAGGGGATTTGGTGGGGGAAAAAAATACACAAAAGGCTGTTCTATTGGAGTAAGCTCAACAAAGTTAACTGCTAAAGAAAACTAGAGCCAGACTTTTGGCATCCAGCAAGGGAAGAAAATACATTCTTCCCATCTAGTTCTTTGAGGTCCCCAAAATAAGAAAACAGATATTACATGTGGTTGCCTGTGCTTTCCTTATGATTTTACTCTTCTCGTTATTAAAACACAGTGTCAAATCCAAGCTCAGCAGTGAACTAACCCAAAGGTCTGTCTTTACCTGCTGGAGGCATAACCTACTCCAATCTTTGTGAATGGATCTACCTCATGCACACAAATGCTGAAGGAAATCTGCAAAGTCCACTGGTGAGGAAACCAGCACTGCTTAGGGGTTGTGTCATCTGCTCATTCCTGCTCAACGTTTCTCATTTTCATCTTCTTTCTTCTGAGAAAATAACCAAGCTTGACAATACCCAGTGATTCCTGCAGTTTACATCAAATCTCCTTGCTCTTATAGCTCCGTCTGACCTTCACCTTCTGACCCTACATGACACATTGATGGGTGAGCCCTTCAGTGCAGGGGTCCTCTTAATTTTCAGTGTAACCCCAACAGAACTGGATCAGCCAGGCCAGCATCACCTCATCTCCTTTGTAGAGATTGGAGAGATAGAAAAATCAGTTAGCAAAGGTTCAAGTATAGGAGCACAGGGACGAGTGGGATGTGAGACCATAAGTGAACCCAATTCTATAAGATCACATCAGGGCCAGATCTGAGTTTTGCTGTGATTTCAAAGGACATTAGTGAAAATGGACCGGAAGTCTGCTTCTGGGAGGTGGTCTAGGAAAATACAGTGTGTTCACAAAGTCATGGTGCACTTTTGACCAGTCACAAGAAATCAACAAAAGATGATAGAAATGTGAAATCTGCACCAAATAAAAGGAAAACTCTCCCAGTTTCATACCTATTCAGTGCAGTTCGATGTGGGCTCACGCACAGATTTTTTAGGGCTCCTTAGGTAGCTATCCCGTATAGCCTCTACAGACTCGTCACTGACTGATGGCCTACCAGAACGGGGTTTCTCCACCAAACTGCTGGTTTCCTTCAACTGCTTATCCCACCAAGTAATGTTATTCCTATGTGGTGGCGCTTTATTATAAACGCGCTGATATTCAGGTTGCACTTTGGTCATGGATTCAAATTTAGTGAGCCACAGAACACACTGAACTTTTCTCTGTACCGTCCACATCTCGACTGGCATGGCCGTGGGCTGCTCCGCTGTATACACATCATCTGTGCATGCACACATGCTGCCACATTATCCTACAGAAACTGGGAGGGTTTTCCTTTTATTTGGTGCAGATTTCACATTTCTATCGTCTTTTGTTGCTTTCCTGTGACCGGTCAAAAGTGCACCATGACTTTATGGACACACTGTAGAATCCAAGGAGATTGGATATTGTTGATGGAAAACCATCCACTGAGCCATGGTGGCAGCAAGCTCAGAAGGAATCACCAATGAACTGAGTACAGACAAGGCAGAGCTGCCAAAACAGGGCTCCTTCCACTGGCCTGGTCCACAGCCTTGGGAGGTGGCGCAGCAGAGAATGAATTGAAGCGGTGAGACATGGCCCTCAGCTGTTCTTGACCTTATTCCAATGACTGCAAATTTTATTTCAGCTGCAGGGCAAGATCAAAGTAAAAGGGGTTTAGTCTATGCTTAGGCCAAAGCATTCAGAAGGAGTAGCACCACCTCCTGGCCCTGCCCCAGAGGAAGCTGGTGAGGAGGGTGAGGGGGAGCACAGTGGAGGAAGCCTCTCAGCTGCTTCCAGTGCTACCCTGGGCCATCTCAGTTTCTCACTAAGAAAGAAAACATTTCTTTCCCAGTGTGGAAGGAATGTGGGGTGGAGATCTCTGTCAGTGGAGCGTGTGAAATCAGTGACTTTCCCCTGGAGACAAAGAATTTGTCCCGAGTCATTAGCATTCTGGCCCCCTGTACACTGGTGCTGGTGCAGGCTGGCTGCTTGGGGTTGAAAGGATGACCCAGAATCATTCATGAAAACGGTGTCGGCCAATTTATTATAAGATTGAAGCAACAATTGCTTGCCCATGCCATTGAGCAACAATGCTAAAGGTGGCTATTTTTTTCTAATTAATTTTTTTTTTCAATTACAGTTTACTTCTGATGTGATTTGCATTGGTTTCAGGTGTAAAGGTGGTTTTTTGCATGTGGTCCCCACTCCGTATTCTAAAACAGAAGGACTATACACATACCCAAGGGGGAACTGTGGCACTGGCAAAAACCAGGTTGTTTATCACCAGCAGCAAATAGAGGGGGGAAGGTTCCAGAACAAGGCCCAGCCCCATCAGTCCAAAGCACAGCTCTCTCACCAGCAGTTAGGTGTGTCACAGAGTAGAGGTGAGCTGCATTTGGTTTATCAACAGCACAGGACTGAGAACACATCACCCACCCCCAAGGGGGTGCAGGCAAGCAGAAGTGGCTTGGGATCTGGCCTGCCCCTTTTCGGGCCTCTCTTTGCAGGGATGAGATTATTCCTCTTCCTGGGGTACTTCTCCAGGCACCCGAGCTGCCCACCTCTGTTTCAGGCCATTCTCAGAACGAGCTTGTGCTGGGTGCCTTTGCCTGAAACCCCGCGGAGAGTGAAGCTACTCTGACCTAGTCAGCCCTCCAAGGGAGGACAGGGAGGTGGGGACGAAGGCTGCCTGCCTGCCTCATCCTCTCTCCAGAAGCGTCTGCCCCTCCACTTGGCCCTTCAGCAACTGAACCCGAAACGCCGAGTGGAAGAGGGGAGAAAACTCATAGGCTTTTATGAACATGACAGTGAGGAGGAAATAAAACTCTGGGTTGGGACTCAAATGAACCTGGTTTCAGAGCATGGCATTCTGTGGTTTTAGAGCAAATTACTCCTCATTAAGTCTGTTATTCCTCTGTTTCCTACTCCTTCCTCTTTTTTCTTCATAACACTTGAGAGAGCACTGCCTCTCTGCTAAGTCCATGAGTACATTGAGGATAATACCTATTTCACAGAATTGTAATGAGAGTTAAGTTAGAGACCATACATAAGGCATTCAGTCCCATGCTTAGCACAGAGGAAGCACTGGGGAAGTGGAAACTCAACCTTTTCTGTGCAGTAACAGCCGCAATGGGCTGAATTAAACACTCACAGAGTTCAGGAAGGACTGTGATTCTTCACAGTAGGCTCCTGTGGCCAGACAGCCTTGTCTCCATTGGGGCGGCCTGACCAACCTTAGCTCAAATGAGTGCTCTCTATGCAGAGGAGAGTGGGTAGAGGCCAGAAGGGCTAAGCTTGCATAGGTTGGCCAGGAGAACAAGGACTAGGGCGTGTAGTGTTGTTTTGGAGACCCTCCCACTGTGTTCAAAATTTTACATGAGAAGATTCATCCTGCAAATCATGGCGAGAATTCCAGAGCTGATTTCTTTAAAATCATCAGCCACCACATTCTAAAGGCTCCTGTAGAAATTACTTAATCAGCAGAATTTCCAACTGTAAGAAAGTCAAGAATTTATTTATTTATTTATTTTATTTTTTTGTATTTTTCTGAAGTTGGAAACGAAGAGGCAGTCAGACTCCCGCATGTGCCCGACTGGGATCCACCCAGCATGCCCACCAGGGGGCGATGCTCTGCCCATCTGGGGCGCTGCTCTGTTGCAACCAGAGCCATTCCAGCGCCTGAGGCAGAGGCCACAGAGCCATCCTCAATGCCCGGGCCAACTCTGCTCCAATGGAGCCTTGGCTGCGGGAGGGGAAGAGAGAGACAGAGAGGAAGGGGGGGGTGGAGAAGCAGATGGGCGCCTCTCCTGTGTGCCCTGGCCAGGAATCGAACCTGGGACTCCTGCACGCCAGGTTGATGTTCCACCACTGAGCCAACTAGCCAGGGCCTATTTATTTAATTTTGTAAAGAGGACTACAGAGATAACTGCAAACAGATATTTGGTATATACAGAGACTGGGAAAGAGGGTGGCCGGAGGACTAGTCCAGTGACTTGCAGCTATTACTGAAAGGACAGAAGTTAGAAAGTAGTCCCGGGACACCCAGGTCCCTGATACCTAGCTGGCTTCTGCATTTCCCTAGGGCAGAAAAACAAAGCAAAACAAAACCCTGGCCTTCCTCACAAAAGAAAATGGAGATTGGTATGGCAGAAAGGACATGAGTCTAAAAATTCAGCCTCGGGAGTCCAAGGCCCAACTCTGGCCACCAGGCTGGGTGACTTGGTCCAGGTAATGCCACCCATCACCACGCCTGGGACCAGAAAGCCCCCGGGCAGCTCTGGGAGTTCTGGATCCCTTCCGCAGCTCCAGATAGCACAGGCACACAGCTCCCTCTGAAAGATCAACGGAACACCCAGGCTTGCTTGGCTCACAGACTCCCGTCAAGTTCTTTTACTCACTCTGTCCATATAAAGGCAACCGCTCCCTGCCCATCTTTTGTCAATAGCATTTTTGTGCGATCATCCCTGGGGTCACTAGTTGTTTGTTCTTGGACTGTTTTCTGGGAAGCATTTTTACTTCCACACTGAGCCTCTGCAATGGGCTTAGAGAGCTTTAATCATGTAGTGTGCCTCAGAGAGAAAGAAATTAAAGGCAAGAATGAGGGGGGAAAAAGAATTGCAAAATTAAGCTGGCCTGATTGCACAGAGGCAACAGTAGGCATCAGAATCATGCCTTCCTTTGGCTCTGAAATCTTCTGCCACTAAAGCAGGAAAGAACGGGTCACAAGCTCAGATCTTTGTCAGCTAGGATGAGAGTATGAGACCTTGGGTTTAAATTCCTCCTTCTCTCCCAGAAATTTTACTCATCTACTCTGCAGTGAGTGGCTACTGTAAGCTGAGCTGGGAATTGTGTTAGGGACCACCTTGTTTAGGGGCTAAAAGAGAGAGAAAAGTGGGCAAGTTCCATCTCTGCTTGCAAGGAGCTTGTGGCCCTGTGAGACTGAGTGTAGAGAACAAGATAGCAATTTATTAACCAATATGCCAAGCAGAACATACATTATTCATTCAAGCACCCTTTCATTTTGTAGACATGTATTAGAGAGTCTGCTGTGTTTCAGGGGGGAAATGCTTAGCACAGGGAATTTGAAAAATGAATAAGCCAGGATCCCAGCCTTCAAGAAACTCATAGACCCATTGAGGATATGTATATATCTTATGCAATGAGAGTCATAGGAGTCCAGAGAGAATTTTTATTATAAGGTGATTAAGCCAGCCCCCACAGCAGAGGTGACATGTAAGGGAGGACTTGTACATTTCCTGTCCCAGACTTAGAATCAGCTGTGTCTCCTAGGCCCTGGTCAGCAAACTGTGGCTTGTGAGCCACACGCGGCTCTTTGGCTCCTTGACTGTGGCTCTTCCACAAAATACCACGTGTGGGTGCTACCTCGATAAGGAATGTACCTACCTATAGAGTTTAAGTTTAAAAAGTTTGTCACTCAAAAGAAATTTCAATCGCTGTACTGTTGATATTTGGCTCTGTTGACTAATGAGTTTGCCGACCACTGTCCTAGGCCATCTAGACACAGAGGTATAGAGGAATGGTGGCCTAGGTGAACCTATACCATAAGGTAGCACCGACATGGGAAAATAAGAGGCAGGGTCATGAACCTGCTAGTAGGTCAGTTGGGCTGGTACCTGTCAGGGAACTCAGGTCGGACCAGGCTGGAAAGCACATCTGGAATGCCCAGCTGATGGACCTGATGGATCAATGAACATAGTGAAATGGCTACATGGACCCAGGACATGACTAATTCTGGGCTTTGAGGATCTAGCAGTAAAAATGCAGCACAGCCTGACCTGTGAATAAAGCGTCGACCTGGAACACTGAGGTCACCAGTTCAAAAGCCTGCACTTGTCTAGTCAAGGCACATATGGGAGTTGATGCTTCCTGCTCCTCCTTCCTTTCTCTCTCTCTCTCTCTCTCTCTCTCTATCTATCTATCTATCTACCTCTCTGTCACTCTCTCTCCTCTCTAAAAAATGAATAAATAAATAAATATTTTTTAAAATGCCACACAGTTGTGAAGTATATAGGAATCAGAAGCTGGTAGGCCAAGTTTCCTACAGCAGTTGAGACTAAAGTAAGAGAGAACCTTAATACCCACACCGTGGTCTTGAAATACATTTCCACTATGAGGAATCCTTTGAAACGTGGCTGGCTCTAAGTCTGGGGCAGGAGATATACAAGATGGGTCTAGAGTACCTTTCACTTCAGATAACACAGAAGCCGTCAAAAACTACTGGGTTGTGTAAAAGGAACACAGAGCCCACTTAGAAAAGCTATCATAGGTCAAACACAGAGCAATTCTAACATCAAATTAAGATCATACCCTGGCTGGTTTGCTCAGTGGTAAAGCACTGGCCTGGCCTGTGGATGTCCTGGGTTCCATTCCCAGTCAGGGCACACAGGAAAAGCAACCATCTGCTTCCCCACCCCTCTCCCTTCCCCTTCTTTCTTTCACTCTCCCTGTCTCTCTTTTCCTCCCACAGTCATGGCTTGATTGATTTGAGTGAGTTGGCCCCAGGCACTGAGGCTCCCTGGAGCCTCAACCTCAAGTGCTAAAAATAGCTCAGTTGCCTAGCCAGGGCCTTAGATGAGCAGAGCATTGGCAGTAGGAGGCTTGCTGGATGGATCCCCGTTGGGACACATGTAGGAGTCTGTCTCTGTCTCCCTTCCTTGCACTTAAAAAAAATAAATTAGGATCATAACTAAAGGGGATTGAAACATATCACATAGATTAAATCCACACTTTTATAATGATATTTAAAAGAAAAACATTAATTGTTCACTATTGGAAGATGCTGGGAAACTAACTGGTAAATAAAGAAAGAATAATACATTTATTTTGTCTTTGGTACATGAAATATACCATGGGGAGCCCACACATTAAATGAAGGGAAGTTTATTTTCATAGATGTATTCCTGCTGATAAATGAATATGAAATGACAGAATTTAGGATGTCACCATTTTTCACTTCTCATGAACGAATGGTTCTAAGCATCAATGACTGTTAAAAGCAAGCAGATGTTATGTGTCTCCTCTGCCACTATGAGGTAGTCTTGCCAAAAAATAATTTAATTTGTAAGTCAAATCTCTATGCCCACCAATCAATTTATAGAAAATACAAGGAACAGAGGTATGTATCTAACAATAGCATCACATAGATACAATTAGCAAGATCCAAACTGTAGAGAAAATCTAAGAACAAAAGACCTTGTTTTTTCAACAAATTTCAGGGGAATGAAGAAAAAAAGAGGTGGGTAAATGGAGAATTTATAGATTAAAACACCTTAAAAATATTATTGACTATGAATGTGGATGTTATATGGGTCCTGATAAAAACATATTGTGAAAAATAAAATCATTTATAAGATTTGAGTATAGATAATATTAAAAAACTTGTTTTAAGAAATATTTTAGGAAACATTTCTTTTTTTTTTTTTTTTTTTTTTTTTCATTGAAAATTTTTTTTTTTTTTATAATTTTATTTTTTTAATGGGGTGACATCAATAAATCAGGATACATATATTCAAAGATAACAAGTCCAGGTTATCTTGTCGTTCAATTATGTTGCATACCCACCACCCAAAGTCAGATTGTCCTCTGTCACCTTCTATCTTGTTTTCTTTGTGCCCCTCCCACCCCCTATCCCTCTCCCATTCCCCCCTCCCCCCCGTAACCACCACACTCTTATCAATGTCTCTTAGTTTCACTATTATGTCCCACCTACGTATGGAATAATACAGTTCCTGTTTTTTTCTGATTTACTTATTTCGCTTCGTATCATGTTATCAAGATCCCACCATTTTGCTGTAAATGTTCCGATGTCATCATTTCTTATGGCTGAGTAGTATTCCATAGTGTATATGTGCCACATCTTCTTTATCCAGTCATCTATTGATGGGCTTTTTGGTTGTTTCCATGTCCTGGCCACTGTGAACAATGCTGCAATAAACATGGGGCTGCATGTGTCTTTACGTATCAATGTTTCTGAGTTTTGGGGATATATACCCAGTAGAGGGATTGCTGGGTCATAAGGTAGTTCTATTTTCAGTTTTTTGAGGAACCACCATACTTTCTTCCATAATGGTTGTACTACTTTACATTCCCACCAACAGTGTATGAGGGTTCCTTTTTCTCCACAGCCTCTCCAACATTTGCTATTACCTGACTTGCTAATAACAGCTAATGGAACAGGTGTGAGGTGGTATCTCATTGCCGTTTTGATTTGCATTTCTCTAATAGCTAAAGAAGATGAGCATCTTTTCATATATCTGTTGGCCATTTGTATTTCTTCCTGGGAGAAGTGTCTATTCATATCCTCTTCCCATTTTTTTATTGGATTGTTTGTTTGTTTGTTGTTGAGTTTTATGAGTTCTTTGTATATTTTGGATATTAGGCCCTTATCTGAGCTGTTGTTTGAAAATATCATTTCCCATTTAGTTGGCTTTCTGTTTATTTTGTTATCAGTATCCCTTGCTGAGCAAAAACTTCTTAGTCTGATGTAGTCCCATTCATTAATTTTTGCCTTCACTTCTCTTGCCATTGGAGTCAAATTCATAAAATGCTCTTTAAAACCCAGGTCCATGAGTTGAGTACCTATGTCTTCTTCTATGTACTTAATTATTTCAGGTCTTATGTTTAGATCTTTGATCCATTTTGAGTTAATTTTTGTACAGGGGGAGAGACTGTAGTCCAGTTTCATTCTTTTGCATGTGGCTTTCCAGTTTTCCCAGCACCATTTATTGAAGAGGCTTTCTTTTCTCCATTGTGTGTTGTTGGCCCCTTTATCAAAAATTATTTGACTATATATATGTGGTTTTATTTCTGGACTTTCTATTCTGTTCCATTGGTCTGAGTGTCTATTTTTTTGCCAATACCATGCTGTTTTGATTGTCGTGGCCCTATAATAGAGTTTGAAGTCAGGTATTGTTATGCCCCCAGCTTCATTCTTTTTCCTTAGGATTGCTTTGGCTATTCGGGGTTTTTTATAGTTCCATATAAATCTGATGATTTTTTGCTCTATTTCTTTAAAAAATGTCATTGGAATTTTGATGGGAATTGCATTAAATTTGTATATTGCTTTGGGTAATATAGCCATCTTGATTATATTTATTCTTCCTAGCCAAGAACAAGGTATATTCTTCCATCTCATTATATCTTTTTCGATTTCCCTTAACAATGGTTTATAGTTTTCATTATATAAGTCCTTTACATTCTTTGTTATGTTTATTCCTAAGTATTTTATTTTTTTTGTTGCAATCGTGAAGGGGATTATTCTTTTGAGTTCCTTCTCAGTTGTTTCATTGTTGGCATATAGAAAGGCTATTGACTTCTGTATGTTAATTTTGTATCCTGCGACCTTACTGTATTGGCTTATTGTTTCTAGTAGTCTTTTTGTGGATTCTTTGGGGTTTTCGATGTATAGGATCATATCATCTGCAAAAAGTGATACCTTTACTTCTTCTTTTCCGATATGGATGCCTTTTATTTCTTTGTCTTGTCTGATTGCTCTGGCTAGAACCTCTAGTACCACATTAAATAAGAGTGGAGAGAGTGGACAACCCTGTCTTGTTCCTGATTTAAGGGGGAAAGCCTTCAGTTTAGTGCCATTTAATATGATGTTAGCTGATGGTTTATCATATATGGCCTTTATCATGTTGAGATATTTTCCTTCTATACCCATTTTGTTGAGAGTCTTAAACATAAAATTGTGTTGTATTTTATCGAAAGCCTTTTCTGTGTCTATTGATAAGATCATGTGGTTTTTGTTCTTTGTTTTGTTGATATGGTGTATTACATTAACCGTTTTACGTATGTTGAACCATCCTTGAGATTCTGGGATGAATCCTACTTGATCATGATGTATTATTTTTTTAATATGTTGTTGTATTCGATTTGCTAGTATTTTGTTTAGTATTTTAGCATCTGTATTCATTAGAGATATTGGTCTGTAGTTTTCTTTTTTTGTGCCATCCTTGCCTGGTTTTGGTATGAGGGTTATGTTGGCCTCATAAAATGTGTTTGGAAGTATTGCTTCTTCTTCAATTTTTTGGAAGACTTTGAGTAGAATAGGAACCAAGTCTTCTTTGAATGTTTGATAAAATTTGCTGGTATAGCCGTCAGGGCCTGGACTTTTATTTTTGGGGAGGTTTTTAATGGTTTTTTCTATTTCTTCTCTACTGATAGGTCTGTTTAGGCTTTCTGCTTCTTCTTGACTCAGTCTAGGAAGGTTGTATTGTTCTAGGAATTTATCCATTTCTTCTAGGTTGTTGAATTTAGTGGCATAAAGTTTTTCATAGTATTCTACAATAATTCTTTGTATATCTACGGTGTCCGTGGTGATTTCTCCTCTTTCATTTTGGATTTTGTTTATATGAGTTCTTTCTCTTTTTTCCTTGGTAAGTCTTGCCAAGGGTTTGTCAATTTTGTTGATCTTTTCAAAGAACCAGCTCCTTGTTCTATTAATTTTTTCTATAGTTTTTCTGTTCTCTAATTCATTTATTTCTGCTCTGATTTTTATTATCTCCTTTCTTCGGCTGGTTTTGGGTTGTCTTTGTTCTTCTTTTTCTAGTTCCTTAAGGTGGGAAGTTAAGTGGTTCACTTGGGCTCTCTCTTGTTTGTTCATATATGCCTGAAGCGATATGAACTTCCCTCTTATCACTGCTTTTGCTGCATCCCATAGATTCTGATATGTCGTATTGTCATTTTCATTAGTCTGTATATATCTTTTGATCTCTGCACTTATTTCTTCTTTGACCCATTCATTTTTTAAAAGTATGTTGTTTAGTTTCCACATTTTTGTGGGATTTTTTTCCTCTTTTTTGCAGTTGAATTCTAGTTTCAAGGCTTTATGATCAGAAAATATGCTTGGTACAACTTCAATTTTTCTGAATTTGCTGATATTATTTTTGTGGCCCAACATATGGTCAATTCTTGAGAATGATCCATGTACACTGGAGAAAAATGTATACTCAGTCACTTTGGGATGAAATGTCCTGTAGATGTCTATCATATCCAGGTGCTCTAGTGTTTTGTTTAAGGCCACTATGTCTTTGTTGATTCTCTGTTTGGATGACCGATCTAGAGCCGTCAGCGGTGTATTGAGGTCTCCAAGTATGATTGTATTTTTGTCAGTTTTTGTTTTAAGATCAATAAGTAGCTGTCTTATATATTTTGGTGCTCCTTGGTTTGGTGCATATATATTAAGAATTGTTATGTCTTCTTGATTCAGTGTCCCCTTAGCCATTATGAAATGGCCATTTTTGTCTCTAAGTACTTTTCCTGTCTTGTAGTCAGCATTATCCGATATGAGTATTGCTACACCTGCTTTTTTTTGGATGTTATTTGCTTGGAGTATTGTTTTCCAGCCTTTCACTTTGAATTTGTTTTTATCCTTGTTACTTAGATGAGTTTCCTGTAGGCAGCATACAGTTGGATTTTCTTTTTTAATCCATTCTGCTACTCTGTGCCTTTTTATTGGTGAGTTTAATCCATTTACATTTAGTGTAATTATTGATACTTGTGAGTTCCCTATTGCCATTTTATATCTTGCTTTCTGTTAGTTTTGTGTCTTGTTTGATCCTTCTCTTTCGTTTTTCTATCTTTTGTTTTTATTTGGTTGTATTCCATACATCTTTCCTCTGTTGCTATCTTTTTTATCTCATGTGCTTCTGTGGTGGTTTTTTCAATGGTGGTTACCTTTGAGTAATGAAAAGGGTCCCTACCCTGTTCATTGTAGCGAACTATTTTGTGAGTACTTTTGCACTCCATCGTCCTTTGCTACTGTTAATCTCCGTCTTCTCCCCCTCTTTCTTTTTGTTGTTGTCACAGTTTAAATTTGGTTTTATTGTGTTCTTCTTGGAGCTTTTACTTGTGGCTCTGTTTTTTTTTGTTCTTTGTATCTGATTGGAGAACCCCCTTTAGTAATTCCTGGAGTGGGGGTTTTCTGATGATAAATTCCCTCATCTTTTCTGTATCTGTGAATGTTTTTATTTCTCCTTCGTATTTGAAGGATAGCTTTGATGGGTATAGTATTCGTGGCTGAAAGTTCCTCTCTTTCAGGACTTTAAATATTGGGGTCCACTCTCTTCTAGCTTGTAGAGTTTCTGCTGAGAAATCTGATGATAATCTAATGGGCCTTCCTTTATATGTTGTATTCTTCTTTTCCCTGGCTGCCTTGAGAATTTTTTCTTTGCTGTTGGTTTGTGTCAATTTCATTATGATATGCCTTGGAGTAGGTTTGTTGGGGTTAAGAAAACTTGGAGTTCTGTTTGCTTCTTGAACTTGAGGCTTTAGTTCTTTCCACAGGCTTGGGAAGTTCTCATCAATTATTTGTTTAAGTATGTTCTCCATTCCATTTTCTCTCTCTTCTCCCTCTGATATACCTATTATTCTTATGTTATTCTTTTTGATGGAGTCAGATAATTCTTGTAGGGCTATCTCATTTTTTTTAATTTTTGAGTCTCTTTCTTCCTCTCTCTGTTGTGCCTCAAGTTGCTTGTCTTCTATTTCACTAATCCTCTCTTCTATCTGACCTGTTCTATTAGCTAAGCTTGTTACTTCGTTTTTCAGCTCGTGAATTGAGTTTTTCATCTCTGTTTGATTTGTTTTTATAGTTTCAATTTCCTTGGACATATATTCTTTGTGTTCATGGGGTTGTTTTCTGAGCTCCCTATATTGCCTTTCTGTGTTTTCTTGTATATCTCGGAGGATTTTTAGGATTTCTATCTTGAATTCTCTGTCATTTAGCTCCAAGGTTTCCAATATATTAAATTTTTTCTCCCTAGATTTTTCCTCATCTAGCTGTGTTACCTCTCTTTCTTTTGTATCCATGATATTCGATTTTCTCTTCCTTAATGGCATCTTTGGGTGTATTGCGAAGAATCTGGAAGCTCCAAGTATAGGTTTTTCTGTTTCTGGTTGAAGATCTTGTTGAGTTTTGGGGGAGATTTATCGGTATCGCTTCCTACTCCGCCATTACTCTGACGTCATCTGAAACATTTCTTTTTTGAGCTATAAACAATATAAGATAGTTATGTTTCTTAAAAGTTCTTTATCTTTTAGGAATGTTTGTGGATAAAGTGATATAATTAGTGAAATTTGTTTCAAAATAATACAGATAGGAAGGATGTAAGTGAGGGTCTAGAGTTGATAGGTGCATGGGGTTTATTAGAGTATTTACTTTTGCAGGGGTTTTTAAAGTTTCATAAAAAAAAGTCAATAGTAAAATCAAAAGAATAATGTGGCAGTGAAGGATTAAACAAGAAGCTGAGCTACGAGAGGCAAAGACAAACGCTGGAAACACACCTATGCAGGTCTGCAGGGAAACCGGCTCCTGGCAGAGTGCCTGCTGCGGGAGGAGCTCAGGTTCTGGCAGCTCCTGGCTGTTTCTTTCTCTTGCGTTGGCTCAAACTCTGCTTTGTTTGGGTTTTCCTGCCTCTTTTTAACAATCTTTTCACCAGTAACATTCTGGGAAAGGCTCACCTCTTCTTTGCAGCCTTGTTGACTGCTCCCACTCCTCAAGCATTTGGGCACTCCCTTTTCTGAGCCCGGCCCACGTCTGCCAAATTCTTCCACCCCAACATCTGCCTCTCCCCAGCTCTTAAACCCAAAGACTGTGTCACATAGAAGTGTGCGTTTTCCGTGCCTGGCACAATGCTAGTTGCACAATAGACATTGACACAGTTGGATGAACAATGAGTGGGTGTCTCTGAGCTCTGGGTGACCAAGGCAACGGTGGTGCCATTTGTAAAAGTAAGGGGATGTAAGATGTTTGATTGAATGGTGGAGGATGCATTTTATTTCATACATATTGAGCCTAAAATTCAAAGGACTCAAACTCAGAAAGTTGGAGTGAGAACTACATAGTGGAAACATCCTTCACAGATATCAGAATTGAAGCCATCAGAGAGGAGAAACTTGTAAGGGGAGAGAAACATTCACTGAGAAGGTTACTGAGGACAGACTGGGAACTAAGAGAATACAACAAAGAAAAAATATTAAAAAATTAAAAGAACAAAAAACAAGATGATCATGATACAATTTTTTTTAAATGGTGGGATGTCAGACAGAATCCCAGGTGGATACTAGAAGAGTGAAGCCCTGCAGACAGATAGCTGTGTCAGAATAGGAGTCCCTTGGGTCCTACTGGGAAGGCGTTCCAGCAACAGAGTGTGTGAAGGCAAGCAGGAGGGTAGAAGCCAGACTTAAGACTCGATGGAGCCAGAAGTTGTTGGAAAAGGAAAAGTTGTTGAAAGGAGGCTGTGGCTCCCTCTTCATCAAGCTGGTGATAAAGTGATAGAAACAAGCAGTGACAGCATAGAGGTCATCTTTTTCCAAAATTGCAAGAGAGAACAGACTAGTATACAGAACATTTCTGGGAGAATGAGGAATTCCTGACTTCCAGCTTCTGAATATGTTTGTTCTTTTCTTCCTGTGTCTGGTGGAGATAGTAAAATGCTATTATTACTGGTTCTTAGATTCACAAGCAAACTATACAAAAAGTAGAAAACATTTATGTAGCACTGCTATGTGCCTGCTGGTTCTAAGTATTTTACTTATCAGTTGAGAACCTTCCCAACTCAACCCTATGAGCATGGTGTTGGTAATTATTATCCCGTTTGTAGGTGGAAAAAAACCCCAGAGACACCAAGAGGTTAGGTAACTTGGGCAAGATCAGCTTGTGAAGGGGAGGTCTGGAACTTGAACCTGACGATTTGCCTTCAGAGTGTGTGTTATTCTTAACTAGCACACCCTCTGGTTTCTTATGAGAGGTGAGGTAAGTCTTATTATAACTATTCTATAGAGAGAAAATCAGTTTGGTGGAGACAAGTAACTTGTCAACCAGTTAGGGGCAGAGCCAAGACTATAATTTACATCTCCTTGTGCCAAGTCTAAGATTCTTTCCATTACCCACTGTTACCTCTTAGTAGAGGAGACAAGATGTTATCTATAAAAAGGGAGAGTAGGTTCCAAAGGAACTGGGCACCTGTACAGAATTTTATAAAGAAGAAAAAATCTTGAATAGTTTGTGCAAATAACGTGATAAGGAGTCAACAATAGTTCCACTCTTGATGCATATGCTATAACCAAATAGCAAATTCCAACAGACAAGAAGAATTATCAATAAATATTTTCTAAATGAAGGAATGAAATTAATGGAGACTCCCCCTCTATCCATTCTGTTCTGGAAACATCACCTGAATTGATAAAAATGACAGCATTCATTAAAGCTTATTATGTTCCCAGCATTGTATCAAACATGTTACATGCACAATCTCATTCCATTTATGTGACAGTGCTATCAAGTACTATAATATTATTATCAATATTATTATTGTTATTATTATTATTATTATTATTATTACAACCATTTAACAGAGATGGCAAATGTACCTTACCTAAAGAAACATGGCTAATAAGTTGGGGATCAAGATTCAGGCTCTACTTTGGCAGGCTCCAGAGTCTGTGTTCTTCTCTTTTCTTTTCTTTTTTAAGCGAGAGGAGGGGAGATAGAGAGACAGACTCCTGTATGTGCCCTGGCTGGGATCCACTGGGCAAACCCCGTCTGGGGCTGATGCTTGGACCAACCGAGCCACTGGCTGCGAGAGGGGAAGCGGGAGGAGAAGAGACACAGATGGTCACTTCTCATGTGTGCCCTGACTGGGGATAAAACCCAGTGTGTCTGCATGCTGGGCCAATGTTCTATCCACTGAGCCAACCAGCCAGGGCCCAGAGTCTGTGTTCTTAATTACTATAGATGTTGGTCAGTGTTTTCTCTGTGTTCAAGGATTCCAGAAGACTTGGCTCCAACCTTAGATATTCATGTCTCAGAGTTCCTGTTAGGAACTATCTGATTCAAGCTCTTAACAGTGGTTGATGCTGGGAGATGGGCACTTAATTCAAGTGTTGTTCCATTAGAGGCTGACCACCTAAGTAATTATTTGATGTGATAAGATGAGCAAGAACAGTCAGAATTCCCTTGCAGAAATTTAGAATGGGGTAACCAACACACTAACCTAAAAAGGAGAAATAAAGTTATATGAGTATGAGAAGGATGGACTATAGATCTCTTGTAGAACCACATGTAAGCCAACTGATAAAATAAGGAGTGGAAGTCAATGAGCAAAACCAGAAGAGAAGAGAATGAATGTACATAAAGTAGCAGTGATGTTGAACCTAATAACTCTTCAAGGAGTTTATAAAAAGATAGGTTGGTAGGTTTGGTACCTTGTAGTATCCTTGTTCTATTTCAAGTAAGATCTGGAGGTTGTGGAGTTCATGTACCAGTCTTCCAGGTGGCACCCAGTGAGCCCCATGTCCTGGTATTCACATCTTTATAGAGCCTCCTCACACAGGGATGGTACGTAAACAAATAGAATATTGCAGAAGTGATAGGCATCACTCTGGGATTACATTATAAAAGACTGTGAGGGTTTTAGCCTGAAAGTAAGGGATAGAAGATTGGCTTCTGTCTTGGGCTCTCTCTCTTGGATCACTCTGGGGGAAGTCAGCTGCCATGTAATGAGGCACTCAAGCTGCCGATGAAGAGGCTTGCCCGGAAGAACAGAGGTTTTCAGCTAACAGCCAGGGAAGAACTCAGACCTGCCAACAACCACGTGAGTCAGCTTGGAAGCCAATCCTACTGGGCAGAAACGGTATGAGAGACCTGAAGCTGGAACCACCTCATTAGGCTTCTCTGCTCTTGGGGTTTCTGACCCCAACATACTGTGAGATATAAATGTTTGCTCTTTCTAACTATTCCATTTCAGAGTAACTTGTTATATAGCAATATATAACTCATCTACTTTTCTTAGTTCCTGGGAGATCTCTGTTCCATTTATTTCCCTGTAAACTTCCATTCCAAAAGCACCCACTTCCTTAAAATAGTTTGAATATGGCATTGTTTCTTCTGGCTGAAAGGACCAGACTGAACTCAAGCCACAATATTCAGCCCTTAGAGACAACTCTTTTTGGAGCACAACACTTACCTTAATTACTAACCCTATTTTCATCCCATCTGTTCTGCTCAAATAAATGCCTGTTTGGAGTCATCTTGTTTTATTCTTGTAGCCACTTTCATGTGGTTCTGGGCTAGTTGCCCAAATTTAACCTATGCACTTGACTCCCAAATCCCAGTTAAGCTAACATCTGGGCATTCCCTAGCCTAGCTAATTCCAAGGCCAACCAAGCCTTCCAATCTTGTTTTTGAGTCCCATAGTACTAACTTCAAATATGTCTCCTCATTCTACCATTGCCAAAGTCTCAGCCATGAGGCAAGCTTATACTGTTATTCCCCACACTGACTTTCTAAATTCACTGTTGTGGTCACCATTAAACAAATCTCATCAGTACCAACAATTTGGCAGGCTTTGTGCCAGGCACTGGGGATACAGAGATGAAATAAGACCCAGCCCTGGTCATCAAGGAATGTTCAGTCTAGTTAGAAAACCAGGTTCATAAATAAAAAATAGTTTATTGTGATATGAAGATTTCCATAGAAGTGGGGATATTTTTGCTATGCAGAAAAACTAACTCTAATTCAACAATTAGAAAACATAAAAATGAGGGTAGAGATGGCAACAGAGTAGGTGGACAAACATATCATCCACCTCCTTCCAGGACAAAAGTAGAGTTATAACTAAATTTAAGAACAATCATCCTGAAAACTAACTTAGGACTAAATAAAAAGGAGTCTAAAACCAAGGATTCAAAGAAGACACACCGAAACTGGTAGGAAGGGTGGAGACAGGAAGAGGACTGCCCCGCTCTCAGGAACGAGTGGTGGCTGAGGGTCCCAAGGATCTCTCACTGCCCGGAGGTTCACCCTGAGAGGGGAGGGGCCTACGCCCCAGGCCAGATGCTCTAGCCTAGAGCACCAAAGCATAGAAGAGGTGCCCACATAGTATTTTGTGGTAAAAAGAGGCGAAGCTTCTGTCGGTGAGAAGACAGAAGTTCTCAGAGATATAGGCACTGTCTTAAAGGGCCTACACAGATAATCTCATTTGTAGCCACTTATCCTGGGCTCCGGTAGAGAGAGGACTGAATGGACTAGAGTCCTGTGACAAGAGTGTGAATTGGTACCTAGGGAGAGACACAGTGAGGAACAGCCACCGGAGCCCCTATGCTGAGTCATTCTCCAATACCACAGTCTCCATCTTTCTTGGGTGAAGCAGTCCCCTCTATGCTGCATCAGGCTGGGAGAAAGCAATTGCCCCTCCCTCAGAAATTTCTCTTGCCTCATCCTATGGAGTATGGGCCTTACTGAGAAGTAAGCAACCTTAGCCAAGAAGCAAGGGACTGAAAAGACTCAGGGGTGACAATAATTCAGTTGTCTAGCATTGAGGCCAGAGCCTTTCCCTCCACTTTCATGAGAATATGACTTGTGCTTTCACCCATGAGAGATTCAGTAGAAATTGTTTGGACTGTGGGCAAACCAAATCTCTGAATTTCAGAGGCCCACAGCCACCAGACTCCTAGTGGCCATATCCTACTGAGGTCTGTGAAAAAACTCAGAACAAAACAACAGCTGTGGCCCTGGAATAGGAACCATACTCACCACTTTTCCTGCAGCCTGATTAGCTCCAAATAGTCAACAGACAGAGGCAGCTGGAGGAGAATCTCAGGAAACCTTGGTCTTTTGCTGACTTGCCCCCAGGCCCAGTGCTGGTAAAGCCAGTTTAGGTGTGCAGCTTGGTTCTTCCATGTGCATCTAAGCCCTGCAGAGAGCCACAAACTCAGGATAGCTTATCCAAAAAGGTTGCTAAGGGCCATCCATCTTACACTTAAGGGCAGTATCTTACACTGGTCTGCACCAGGTTCCCTCCTAAGAGGCCCAGAAACAACACATCCAGTGGCCAGCTACAGACAACATCAGAGAAAGACCCAATGAGCATTACTAGAAGAATATCCAAAGGGAGAGCTTGTCAGGCACCAAACCCAGCTGAAGAAAATTCTACTTTCTGTGGTCAGCACTGCACAGCAGCTCACATACATTGGATGAGGTAGAGCCTCACAGTCAGCCAGCCCAAGTTCCAGGTACCTCACCCTGCTGAGCTAAGTTCCCCAAGGGGAAGGGAGAGGGTCTTAGAGCTCAGATATTCAAAGTATGAGTTCCTTGGAGTTTATTGTTGGGAGCCACAAGAGGCTTAGCCACTTTCTGTGGGGTGGGGCACAGTCAGCTCCAGTGGAGGACCCCTCAGTCTTCCTACCTGAGACTAGGGGCTCCTCAGCTAAGAGAACTTCTGCAGAGGGGACAGTAGGCCCCACACAACCTGAAACTGCTGTTCTTTTCTCTAGGTTGAAATAGAATTGGAGTATCCAGCAGTGGCTGAGGGACTAGTCTCTAGAGTAGGGGCTAATTTCCCTGTACCAAGCTCCTGACCAAGAGACCTCTCAAGTAGGGCATTCCACTAACATTGTTCTCCGAGCCTCACTTGCCCTAACCCATTCATCTTACAACCTGAGGGAGGCTAGTCTGAGCCCACTCTACAGTCTTTCTACAGAGCTCTGTGGAAAAACCAGAAACCTGTAAGTAGAAGTGAGCAGCTGAAAAGTGGAGACAAATCTTGAGGAACTTGGGCCCTTTTCCAGAGCTGCTGTCAGTTCTAAGCAAGAAGTTGATCCTTATACACAGGTTGCCCCCCCCACACACAAAACTAGTACTGCAAGAAATATTAAAGGGTCTGCTATAAGAAGAGGAAAGGAAAAATTAAAAAAAAAGAAAAAGAAAAAAGAAATGAAGAGAAAGAGGATTATAAAATCATACATCCTGATCAAGTGGGATTTATTCTGTGAAGGCAAGGCTGGTATAATATTCACAAATCAAAAAATATGATTCATCACATAAACAAAATAAAAGATTAAAATCACATGATCATACCAACAGATGCAGAAAAAGCATTTGGTAAAATTCAGCACCCATTTATGATCAAAACTATGAGCAAAGTGGGAATAAGGGAACATATCTCAACATAATAAAGTCCACATATGACAAACTGGCAGCCAATATCATACTCAATGTGCAAAAACCAAAAGCAATCGCCTTAAGGTCAGGAACAAGTCAAGGGTGTTCCCTTTCACCACTTTTATTCAACATAGTTCTGGAAGTCTTAGCCACAGCAATCAGACATGAGGAAATAAAATGCATACAAATTGGAAAAGAAGAAGTAAAACTGTCATTATTTACCAATGACATAATACTGTACATAGAAGACCCTAAAGTCTAGGCCAAAAAATTACTAAACCTGATAAATGAGTTTGGTAAAGTGGCAAGATATAAAATTAATATTCAGAAGTCAGTGGCATTTTTTAAATTAATTTTAATGGGGTGACATTGATCAATCAGGGTACATAGGTTCAGAGAAAACATCTCCAGGTTATTTTGACATTCAATTATGTTGCATACCCATCACCCAAAGTCAAATTATCCTCTGTCATCTTCTATCTAATTTTCTTTGTGCCCCTCCCTTCCCCCTCCCCCCTTCCCCTTCCTCTCCTCTTTCCTCCCCTCCATAACCGCCACACTCTTGTCCATGTTTCCGCATCTCATTTTTATGTCCCACCCATGTATGGAATCATAGAGTTCTTAGTTTTTTCTGATTTACTTATTTCACTCCATATAATGTTATCAAGGTCCATTCATGTTGTTGTAAATGATCCGAAGTCACCATTTCTTATGGCTGAGTAGTATTCCATAGTGTATATGTACCAAATCTTTATCCAGTCATCTATTGAAGGGCTTTTTGGTTGTTTCCATGTCTTGGCCAACAATTCTGCAATGAACATGGGGCTGCATGTGTCTTTATGTAGCAATGTCTTTGAGTTTTTGGGGTATATATCGAGTAGAGGGATTGCTGAGTCATATGGTTAATTTTTTGAGGAACTCTATTTTTAATTTTTTGAGGAACCACCATACTTTCTTCCATAGTGGTTGTACTACTTTACATTCCCACCAACTGTGGATGAGGATTTCTTTTTCTCAGCAGCATCTCCAGCATTTGTTATTACCTGTCTTGTTGATAATAGCTAATCTAACAGGTGTGAGGTGGTATCTCATTGTAGTTTTGATTTGCATTTCTCTAATAGCTAATGAAGATGAGCATCTTTTCATATATCTGTTGGCCATTTGTATTTCTTCCTGGGAGAAGTATCTGTTCATGTCCTCTTCCCATTTTTTTATTGGATTGTTTGTTTGTTGTTGAGTTTTATGAGTTCTTTGTATATTTTAGATATTAGGCCCTTATCTGAGCTGTTGTTTGAAAATAGAATCTCCCAATTAGTTGGCTGCCTGTTTTTTGTTGTTGTTTTTTTTTTTCATTTTTCTGAAGCTGGAAACGGGGAGAGACAGTCAGACAGACTCCCGCATGCTCCCGACTGGGATCCATCCGGCACGCCCACCATGGGGCGACGCTCTGCCCACCAGGGGGCGATAATCTGCCCATCCTGGGCGTCGCCATGTTGCGACCAGAGCCACTCTAGCGCCTGAGGCAGAGGCCACAGAGCCATCCCCAGCGCCCGGGCCATCTTTGCTCCAATGGAGCCTTGGCTGTGGGAGGGGAAGAGAGAGACAGAGAGAAAAGCGCGGCAGAGGGGTGGAGAAGCAAATGGGCACTTCTCCTGTGTGCCCTGGCCGGGAATCGAACCCGGGTCCTCCACATGCTAGGCCGACGCTCTACCGCTGAGCCAACCGGCCAGGGCTGCCTGTTTGTTTTGTTGTCAGTTTTTCTTGCTGTGCAAAAGCTTCTTAGTCTGATGTGGACCATTCATTTATCTTTGCCTTCACTTCCCTTGCCTTTGGAGTCAAATTCATAAAGTGCTCTTTGTAACCAAGGTCCATGAGTTTAGTGCCTGTATTTTCTTCTATGTAATTTATTATTTCAGATCTTATATTTAGGTCTTTGATACATTTTGAATTAATTTTAGTACAAGGGGACAAACTGTAGTCAAGTTTCATTCTTTTGCATGTGGCTTTCCAGTTTTCCCAGCACCGTTTGTTGAAGAGGCTTTCTTTTCTCCATTGTGTGTTGTTGGCCCCTTTATCAAAAATTATTTGACCATATATATATGGTTTTATTTCTGGGCTTTCTATTCTGTTCCATTGGTCTAAGTGTCTATTTTTCTGCCAATACCATGCTGTTTTGATTGTTGTGGCTCTATAAAATAATTTGAAGTCAGGTATTGTAGTGCCTCCAACTTCATTCTTTTTCCTTAGGATTGCTTTGGCTATTTGAGGTTTTTTTATAGTTCCATATAAATCTGATGATTTTTTTGTTCCATTTCTTTAAAAAATGATATTGGAGTTTTGATGGGAATTGCATTAAATTTGTATACCACTTTGGGTAATATAGTCATTTTGACTATATTTATTCTTCCTATCCAAGAACAAGGAATATTTTTCAATTTCACTGTATCTTTTTCAATTTCCCTTAACAATGCTTTGTAGTTTTCACTGTATAGGTCCTTTACATTCTTTGTTACATTTATTTCTAGGTACTTTTTGTTGTTGTTGTTGCAACCATAAAGGGGATTATTTTTTGGAGTTCGTTTTCTGATGTTTCATTGTTGGCTTATAGGAAGGCAATGGACTTTTGTATATTAATTTTGTATTTTGCAACCTTACTGTATTGATATTCTTGTTTCTAGTAGTCATTTTGTGGAGTCTTTGGGGTTTTCGATGTATAGGATCATATCATCTGCAGAAAGTGAAACCTTTACTTCTTCTTTTCCAATATGAATGTCTTTTATTTCTTTTTCTTGCCTGATTGCTCTGGCTAGAACTTCCAGTACTATGTTGAATAAGAGTGAGAGAGTGGACAACCTTGTCTTGTTCCTGATTTTAGGGGAAAAGTCCTCAGTTTTATGTCATTTAATATCATGTTAGCAGATGGTTTATCATAAATGGCCTTTATTATGTTGAGATATTTTCCTTCTATACCCATTTTGTTGAGTGTTTTAAACATAAAATTGTGTTGTATTTTATCAAATGCCTTTTCTGCATCTATTGATAGGATCATACGGTTTTTGTTCTTTTTTTTGTTGATATGCTGTTTTACGTTAAGCATTTTACATATGTTAAACCATCCTTGTGATTCTAGGATAAATCCCACTTGATCGTGATGTATTATTATTTTTTTTTAAAGAGTAAGCTTTTTAGGTGTGAAACCCGGTTTTCTTTTCTTTTCTTTTCTTTTTTTAAATTTTATTTATTTTTTACAGAGACAGAGAATGAGTCAGAGATAGGGATAGACAGGAATGGAGAGAGATGAGAAGCATCAATCATTAGTTTTTCATTGCACGTTGCAACACCTTAGTTGTTCATTGATTGCTTTCTCATATGTGCCTTGACTGTGGGCCTTCAGCAGACTGAGTAACCCCTTGCTGGAGCCAGCGACCTTGGGTTCTAGCTGGTGGGCTTTTTGCTCAAACCAGATGAGCCCGCACTTAAGCCGGCAACCTCGGGGTCTCAAACCTGGGTCCTCTGCATCCCAGTCCGATGCTCTATCCACTGCGCCACCGCCTGGTCAGACTGATGTATTATTTTTTAATGTGTTGTTGTATTCGATTTGCTAGTATTTTGTTTAGTATTTTAGCATCTGTATTTATTAGAAATGTTGGTCTGTAGTTTTCTTTTTTGTATTGTCCTTGCCAGGTTTTGGTTTGAGGGTTATGTTGGCCTCATAAAATGTGTTTGGAAGTATTGCTTCTTCTTCAAATTTTTGGAAAACTTTGAGTAGAATAAAAACAAAGGTCTTCTTTGAATATTTGATAGAATTCACTAGTATAGCTGTCTGGCCCTGGACTTTTTTTGGGGGAAGGTTTTTGATAGTTATTTCTATTTCCTCCCTGCTTATGGGTCTCTTTAGACTTTCTGCTTCATCATGATTCAGTCTAGAAAGATTGTATTCTAGGAATTTATCTATCCATTTCTTCTAGGTTGTTAAATTTGGTGGCATATAGTTTTTCATAGTATTCTACAATAATTCTTTGTATATCTATGATATCTGTGGTGACTTCTCTTCTTTCATTTTAGATTTTGTCTATTTGAGTACTTTCTCTTTTTTCCTTAGTGAGCCTTGCCAAGGGTTTATAAATATTATTGATCTTTTCAAAGAACCAGCTCTTTGTTTTATTAAATTTTTTCTATAGTTTTCCTATTTTCTATTTTGTTTATTTCTGCTCTGATTTTTATTATTTCCTTTCTTCTGCTGGTTCTGGGTTGCCTTTGTTCTTCTTTTTCTAATTCCTTAAGATTAGAGAAACTTATTTGGTCTCTCTTTTGTTTGTTCGTATAGGCCTGTAGTGATATTAACTTCCCTCTTGTTACTGCTTTTGCTGCATCCTGGAGAGTCTGATATGTTGTATTGTTATTTTTCATTTGTCTGTATGTAACTTTTGATCTCTGCTTTTATTTCTTCTTTGACTCACTCATTTTTTAAAAGTATGTTGTTTAGTTTCCATATTTTTGTGGATTTGTTTATCTTCTTTTTGCAGTTGAATTTTAGTGCCAAAGCTTTATGATCAGAGAATATGCTTGGTATAATAACAATCTTTCTGAATTTGTTGATGTTATTTTTGTGGCCCAACATATGGTCAATACTTGAGAATGTTCCATGTATGCTAGAGAAAAATGTATACTCTGGCACTTTGGAAAGAAATGTCCTGTAGATGTCTATCATATCCAATTGTTCTAGTGTTTTGTTTAAGGCCAATATTTCTTTATTGATTTTCTGTTTGGATGAACAATCTGGAGCTGTCAGCGATGTATTGAGATCTCCAAGTATGATTGTATTTTTGTCAGTTTTTGTTTTAGGTCAGTCAGTAGCTGTCTTATATATTTTGTTGCTCCTTGGTTTGGTGCATATACATTAAGAAGTGTTATGTCTTCCCTCTTTCACCACTCTTATTTAACATAGTCCTGGAAGTCCTAGCCACAGCAATCAGACAAGAAGAAGAAATAAAAGGTATTCAAGTTGGAAAAGAAGAAGTAAAACTATCATTATTTGCAGATGATATGATATTGTATATAGAAAACCCTAAAGTCTCAGTCAAAAAGCTACTGGACCTGATAAATGAATTCAGCAAAGTGGCAGGATATAAAATCAATACTCAGAAATCAGAGGAATTTTTATACACCAACAATGAACAGTCAGAAAGAGAAATTAAGGAAACAATCCCCTTCACAATTACAACCAAAAAAATAAAGTACCTAGGAATAAACTTAACCAAGGAGACTAAAGACTTGTACTCGGAAAATTACAAAGCATTGATAAAAGAAATCAAGGAAGATACAAACAAGTGGAAGCATATACCGTGCTCATGGTTAGGAAGAATAAACATCATTAAAATGTCTATATTACCCAAAGCAATTTATAAATTCAATGCAATACCAATGACATACTTCAAAGATATAGAACACATATTCCAAAAATTTATATGGAACCAAAAGAGAACACGAATAGCCTCAGCAATCTTAAAAAAGAAGAATAAAGTGGGAGGTATCACACTTCCTGATATCAAGTTATACTACAAGGCCATTGTACTCAAAACAGCCTGGTACTGGCATAAGAACAGGCATATAGATCAATGGAACAGAACAGAGAGCCCAGAAATAAACCCACAGTTCTATGGACAACTGATATTTGACAAAGGAGGCAAAAATACAATGGAGTAAAGACAGCCTCTTTAACAAATGGTGTTGGGAAAATTGGACAGCTACCTGCAAAAAAATGAAACTAGATCACCAGCTTATAGCACTCACAAAAATAAACTCAAAATGGATAAAAGACTTAAATGTAGGCCATGAAACCATAAGCATCTTAGAAGAAAACATAGGCAGTAAGCTCCTGGAGCAATATATTTGCTGATTTATCTCCATGGGGAAGTGAAATAAAAGACAGGATAAACAAATGGGACTATATCAAACTAAAAAGATTTTGCACAGCTAAAGACAACAAGAACAGAATAAAAAGACAAACTACACAATGGGAGAACATATTTGACAATACGTAAGATAAGGGGTTAATAACCAAAATTTATAAAGAACTCGTAAATCTCAACACCAGGAAGACAAATAATCCAATCCAAAAATGAGCAAAAGAGATGAATAGACACTTCTCCAAAGAGGACATACAGATGGCCAACAGGCATATGAAAAAATGCTCAACATCACTAATCATTAGAGAAATGCAAATTAAAACCACAATGAGATATCACCTCACACCAGTCAGAATGGTGCTCATCAACAAAACAACACAGAATAAGTGCTGGCGAGGATGTGGAGAAAAGGGAACCCTCCTGTACTGCTGGTGGGAATGCAGACTGGTGCAGCCTCTGTGGAAAACAGTATGGCGATTCCTCAAAAAACTGAAAATCGAACTGCCTTTTGACCCAGCTATCCCACTTTTAGGAATATACCCCAAGGACACCATAGAATGGCTCGGAAAAGGAGAAATGCACCCCCATGTTTGTGGCAGCATTGTTCACAATAGCAAAGATCTGGAAACAGCCCAAGTGTACGTCAGAGGATGAGTGGATTAAAAAGCTTTGGTACATATATACTATGGAATACTACTCAGCCATAAGAAATGATGACATCAGATCATTTACAATAACATGGATGGACCTTGATAACATTATACGGAGTGAAATAAGTAAATCAGAAAAAAAACTAAGAACTATATGAATCCATACATAGAAGGGACATAAAAATGAGACTCAGAGACATGAACAAGATTGTGATGGCAACAGGGGTGGGGGGTGGGGGGAGGGAGGATGGGGTGAAGAAGGTGAGAGGGGTTGGGGGAGGGGAGGGGCACAAAAAAAACCAGATAGAAGGTGACAGAAGACAATTTAACTTTGGGGGAGTGGTATACAGCACAATCAAATGTCAAAATAATCTAGAGATGTTTTCTCTCAACATATGTACCCTGATTTATCAATGTCACTGCATTAAATTTAATAATAATAAAAAAGAAGTGTTATGTCTTCTTGATTCAATGTCCCCTTTATTATTATGAAATTACCATTTTTGTCTCTGATTAATTTTGCTGTCTTGTAGTCAGCATTGTTAGATATAAGTATTGCTACACTTGCTTTTTTGGGGATGTTATTTGCTTGGAGAATTGTCTTCCAGCCTTTCATTTTGAATTTTTTTTTTTATCTTTGTAGCTTAGATGTGTTTCTTGTAGGCAGCATACAGTTGGATTTTCTTTTTTAATCCATTCTGCTACTCTGTGTCTTTTTATTGGTGAGTTCAATCCATTTACATTTAGTGTAATTATTGACACTTGAGGGTTCTCTATAGCCATTTTATATATTGCTTTCTGATAGTTTTGTATCTTCTTTGGTTCTTCTCTTTTGTTTTTCTATTATTTGTTTTTGTTTGGTTGTAATCCATACTTCTTTCCTCTGTTGCTTTTTTTTTTCAAGTCATGTGTTTCTGTGGTGGTTTTTTCAAGGGTGGTTACCATTATGTAATGGAAAGGGTATCTCTCATGTTCATTGTAGTACATCATCTCATGAGTGCTTCTGCATTCCATCCTCCTTTGTTACTGTTAATCTTTGTCCTCTCCTTTTTTGTTTTTGTTGTCACAGATTAAATTAGATTTATTGTGTTCTTTTTTTTTTTTTTAATAAATTTTTATTAATGGTAATGGGATGACATTAATAAACCAGGGTACATATATTCAAAGAAAACATGTCTAGGTTATTTTGTCATCAAATTATGTTGCAAACCCCTCGCCCAAAGTCAGATTGTCCTCCGTCACCCTCTATCTAGTTCTCTGTGCCCCTCCCCCTCCCCCTAACTCTCTCCCTCCCTCCCTCCCATGTCCTCCCTCCCCCCCCACCCCTGGTAACCACCACACTCTTGTCCATGTCTCTTAGTCTTATTTTTATGTTCAACCAATGTATGGAATCATGTAGTTCTTGTTTTTTTCTGATTTACTTATTTCACTCCTTATAATGTTATCAAGATCCCACCATTTTGCTGTAAATGATCTGATGTCATCATTTCTTATGGCTGAGTAGTATTCCATAGTGTATATGTGCCACATCTTCTTTATCCAGTCTTCTATTGAAGGGCTTTTTGGTTGTTTCCATGTCTTGGCCACTGTGAACAGTGCTGCAATGAACATGGGGCTACATGTGTCTTCACGTATCAATGTTTCTGAGGTTTTGGGGTATATACCCAGTAGAGGGATTGCTGGGTCATAAGGTAGTTCTATTTGCAGTTTATTGAGGAACCACCATACTTTCCTCCATAATGGTTGTACTACTTTACAGTCCCACCAACAGTGAATGAGGGTTCCTTTTTCTCCACAGCCTCTCCAACATTTGCTATTACCCGTCTTGTTGATAATAGCTAATCTAACAGGAGTGAGGTGGTATCTCATTGTAGTTTTGATTTGCATTTCTCTAATAACTAATGAAGCTGAGCATCTTTTCATATATCTGTTGGCCATTTGTATCTCTTCCTGGGAGAAGTGTCTGTTCATGTCCTCTTCCCATTTTTTTATTGGATTGTTTGTTTGTTTGTTGTTGAGTTTTGTGAGTTCTTTGTAAATTTTGGATATTAGGCCCTTATCTGAGCTGTCTTTTGAAAATATCAGTTCCCATATAGTTGGCTGTCTGTTTATTTTGATATCAGTTTCTCTTGCTGAGCAAAAACTTTTAATTCTGATGTAGTCCCATTCATTTATCTTTGCCTTCACTTCTCTTGCCATTGGAGTCAAGTTCATAAAATGTTCTTTAAAACCCAGGTCCATGATTTTAGTACCTATGTCTTCTTCTATGTACTTTATTGTTTCAGGTCTTATATTTAGGTCTTTGATCCATTTTGAATTAATTTTAGTACACGGGGACAGGCTGTAGTCGAGTTTCATTCTTTTGCATGTAGCTTTCCAGTTTTCCCAACACCATTTGTTGAAGAGGCTTTCTTTTCTCCATTGTGTGTTGTTGGCCCCTTTATCAAAGATTATTTGACCATATATATGTGGTTTTATTTCTGGGCTTTCTATTCTGTTCCATTGGTCTGAGTGTCTATTTTTTTGCCAATACCATGCTGTTTTGATTATCGTGGCCCTATAATATAGTTTAAAGTCAGGTATTGTAATGCCCCCAGCTTCATTCTTTTTCCTTAGGATTGTTTTGGCTATTCGGGGTTTTTTATAGTTCCATATAAATCTGATGATTTTTTGTTCCATTTCTTTAAAAAATCTCATAGGGATTTTGATGGGAATTGCATTAAATTTGTATATTGCTTTGGGTAATATGGCCATTTTGATTATATTTATTCTTCCTATCCAAGAACAAGGAATATTTTTCCATCTCATTGTATCTTTTTCGATTTCCCTTAACAATGCTTTGTAATTTTCATTATATAGGTCCTTTACGTTCTTTGTTATGTTTATTCCTAGGTATTTTATTTTTTTTGTTGCAATCGTGAAGGGGATTATTTTTTTGAGTTCGTTTTCTAATATTTCATTGTTGGCATATAGAAAGGCTATGGACTTTTGTATGTTAATTTTGTATCCTGCGACCTTACTGTATTGGTTTATTGTTTCTAATAATCTTTTTGTGGAGTCCTTTGGGTTTTCGATGTATAGGATCATATCATCAGCAAAAAGTGATAGCTTTACTTCTTCTTTTCCGATATGGATGCCTTTTATTTCTTTGTCTCGTCTGATTGCTCTGGCCAGAACTTCTAGCACCACGTTGAATAAGAGTGGAGAGAGTGGACAACCCTGTCTTGTTCCTGATTTAAGGTAGAAAGTCCTCAGTTTTATGCCATTTAATAGGATGTTGGCTGATGGTTTATCATATATGGCCTTTATCATGTTGAGATATTTTCCTTCTATACCCATTTTGTTGAGAGTCTTAAACATAAAATTGTGTTGTATTTTATCAAAAGCCTTTTCTGCATCTATTGATAAGATCATGTGGTTTTTGTTCTTTGTTTTGTTGATATGGTGTATTACGTTAACCGTTTTGCGTATGTTGAACCATCCTTGAGATTCTGGGATGAATCCCACTTGATCATGATGTATTATTTTTTAAATATGTTGTTGTATTCGGTTTGCCAGTATTTTGTTTAGTATTTTAGCATCTGTATTCATTAGAGATATTGGTCTGTAGTTTTCTTTCTTTGTGCCATCCTTGCCAGGTTTTGGTATGAGGGTTATGTTGGCCTCATAAAATGTGTTTGGAAGTATTGCTTCTTCTTCAATTTTTTGGAAGACTTTGAGTAGAATAGGAACCAAGTCTTCTTTGAATGTTTGATAGAATTCACTAGTATAACCGTCTGGGCCTGGACTTTTATTTTTGGGGAGATTTTTAATAGATTTTTCTATTTCCTCCCTGCTGATTGGTCTGTTTAGGCTTTCTGCTTCTTCATGACTCAGTCTAGGAAGGTTGTATTGTTCTAGGAATTTATCCATTTCTTCTAGATTGTTGTATTTGGTGGCATATAATTTTTCATAGTATTCTACAATAATTCTTTGTATATCTATGATGTCTGTGGTGATCTCTCCTCTTTCATTTTGTATTTTATTTATTTGAGTCCTGTGTCTTTTTTCCTTGGTGAGTCTTGCCAAGGGTTTGTCAATTTTGTTGATCTTTTCAAAGAACCAGCTCCTTGTTTTATTGATTTTTTCTATAGTTTTTCTGTTCTCTATTTCATTTATTTCTGCTCTGATTTTTATTATCTCCTTTCTTCGGCTGGTTTTGGGTTGTCTTTGTTCTTCTTTTTCTAGTTCCTTAAGGTGTGAAGTTAAGTGGTTTACTTCGGCTCTCTCTTGTTTGTTCATATAGGCCTGAAGTGATATGAACTTTCCTCTTATTACTGCTTTTGCTGCATCCCAGAGATTCTGATATGTCGTATTTTCATTTTCATTTGTCTGTATATATCTTTTGATTTCTGCGCTTATTTCTTCTTTGACCCATTCATTTTTTAGAAGTATGTTGTTTAGTTTCCACATTTTTGTGGGTTTTTCCCCCTCTTTTTTGCAGTTGAATTCTAGTTTCAAGGCTTTATGATCAGAAAATATGCTTGGTACAATTTCAATTTTTCTAAATTTGCTGATATTGTCTTTGTGGCCCAACATATGGTCAATTCTTGAGAATGTTCCATGTACACTAGAGAAAAATGTATACTCTGTCGCTTTGGGATGAAGTGTCCTGTAGATGTCTACCATTTCCAGGTGTTCTAGTATTTCGTTTAAGGCCACTATATCTTTATTGATTCTCTGTTTGGATGACCGATCTAGAGCCGTCAGCGGTGTATTGAAGTCTCCAAGTATGATTGTATTTTTGTTAGTTTTTGTTTTAAGGTCAATAAGTAGCTGTCTTATATATTTTGGTGCTCCTTGGTTTGGTGCATATATATTAAGGATTGTTATGTCTTCTCGATTCAACTTCCCCTTAATCATTATGAAATGACCTTTTTGTCTCTGAGTACTTTTTCTGTCTTGTAGTCAGCATTATTAGATATGAGTATTGCTACGCCTGCTTTTTTTGGGGTGTTGTTTGCTTGGAGTATTGTTTTCCAGCCTTTCACTTTAAATTTGTTTTTATCCTTGTTGCTTAGATGTGTTTCTTGTAGGCAGCATATAGTTGGATTTTCTTTTTTAATCCATTCTGCTACTCTGTGTCTTTTTATTGGTAAGTTTAATCCATTTACATTTCGTGTAATTATTGATACTTGTGGGTTCCCTACTGCCATTTTATAAATTGCTTTCTGTTAGTTTTGTATCTAGTTTGATTCTTCTCTTTTGTTTTTCTATCATTTGTTTTTGTTTGTTTGTGTTCCATACTTCTTTCCTCTGTTGCTACCTTTTTTAAGTCAAGTGTTTTTGTGGTGGTTTTTTTAAGGGTGGTTACCATTAAGTAATGAAAAGGGTACCTACCATATTCATTGTAGTACCCTATCTTATAAGTATTTCTGCACTTCATCATCCTTTGCTACTGTTAATCTCCATCTTCTCCCCCCTTTTTTTCCTTTGTTGTCACAGTTTAAGTTTGGTTTTATTGTGTTCTTGGTGGAGCTGTTACTTGTGGTGTTGTTTTCTTTTGTTCTTTGAATCTGGTTGGAAAACCCCCCTTAGTATTTCCTGGAGTGGGGGCTTTCTGTTGATAAATTCTCTCATCTTTTCTGTATTTGTGAATGTTTTTATATCTCCTTCATACTTGAAGGATAGCTTTGATGGGTATAGTATTCTTGGCTGAAAGTTCCTCTCTTTCAGGGCTTTAAATATTGGGGTCCACTCTCTTCTAGCTTGTAGAGTTTCTGCTGAGAAATCTGATGATAATCTAATAGGCCTTCCTTTATATGTTGTACTCTTCTTTTCCCTGGCTGCCTTGAGAATTTTTTCTTTGTCATTGGTTTGTGTCATCTTTATTATGATGTGCCTTGGAGTGGGTTTGTTGGGGTTAAGAAAACTTGGTGTTCTGTTTGCTTCTTTAATTTGAGGCTTTAGTTCCTTCCACAGGCTTGGGAAGTTCTCGTCTATTATTTGTTTGAGTATATTCTCCATTCCATTTTCTTTCTCTTTTCCCTCTGATATACCTATTATTCTTATGTTATTCTTTCTGATGGAATCAGACAATTCCTGTAGGGCTCTTTCTTCTTCTCTCTGTTGTGCCTCAAGTTGTTTGTCTTCTATTTCACTAATCCTATCTTCAATCTGGGCTGTTCTGTTAGCTAAGCTTGTTACCTCATTTTTCAGCTCGTGAATTGAGTTTTTCATTTCTGTTTGATTTGTTTTTATAGTTTCAATTTCCTTGGTAATATATTCTTTGTGTTCATTGAGTTGTTTTCTGATCTCCCTATATTGCCTTTCTGTGTTTTCTTGTATATCTCTGAGTGTTTTTAAGATTTCTATTTTAAATTCTATGTCATTTAGCTCCAAGGCTTCCAATATGTTAAGTCTTTTCTCCATAGATTTTTCCACATCTATTTGTGTTACCTCTCTTTCTTTTGTATCCAAAATATTCGATTTCCTCTTTCTTATCGGCATCTGAGGGTGGTCTTATTGATAGCACTAATTAGAATTAATAAAGAGTAAAAAGTAAAAAAAAAAAAATGTAAAACACCCCACAAAAAAAAAACAGTAATAATTTATTATTTCCCCCTTTTTTTCTCTCTTTTCTTTCCCTCCTCTCCCCTCCTCAGGGAAATATTGTGCCTATAATGGAGGGCCTGATTTGGGGTGAAGAGTTCAAGGGGCAAAAAAAAGGGAGTAGGGACCTACTAAATGCAAAAAAAAAAAAAAAAAAGGAAGAAAATCTTAGACAAGCATAAGATGATTTGCTTGTAAGTGATGGTCAACTAAGAGATATAATGAGAGGGATAAGAGGGAACCAGAAAAAAGGACCAAAAAAGAATAATAAAGAAGAAAAAATAAAAATAATAAGTAAAAATCTGTTGTATTAAGTGGAGCGAAGACTAAATACAATGGATACCTTGGGTTGGGAGGACCCAAAATGCCACAAAAATAAAAAAACAAGAAAAATAAATAAAAACAAAAGCAAAAAAGAGAAATAAAGCCAAAAAAAAGCCTTGAGTCTCAAATTAACTAATTTGTTCGTGATTGAGGATTATATGGGAGGAAAGTAAAATGAGAAAAGAAAAAATGAATAGAAAGGAAAAAATAAGAAAAAGAGAAAAACGAAGGAAGAGATAAAATAGGAAGAGAAACAAACAAAATAAAGCAAGACAAAAACAAAACAAAACAAAAGAGGAGAGAGTGAGAGTTAAGTGTTTTGGAGTATAACCTTAAAGGAGGGTGAGGATGAAGAAGAAAAATAAAATGCAACACTCATGGGTAGTGTAGTTCAAGAAAGGGGAAGCATAAGATGGGCAGAGAATAGAAGGACCGAGGTGGAGGAAATAAAGGCAAAAAGATAGAAGAAACAAACAACAAGAACAACAACAACAAAAAATTAGTGGATCAAGTTGTAAAGTCTGTGGGTTTTTCTTGATTTTGAGAGGTTAACTTCTTCCTTTTTCTTTTCTCTCCCTCTTCCTGGTCGGTGACTCTGTACCCCAGGCTCTGCCCCTGTGTCACTCTTAGGTAGGGATTTGCAGTTGATGGGATTCTATGGCAATGTCATATAATTGGCTTTAGTCTTGCTGGAAGTAAAGGCTTGTTGGCGTTTGCAGGGTCCAACGATGAGAGAGTTTGCTTTCCTGGATTCTCTCTCCTAGTCCCCCCTTTCTGAATTAGCAGCCTGGTGATCCAGCTATAAGGCTGCAACTGCTTCTGCCTGGGGAGTAAGAGGCTCAAAGAGCTGGGAAATCCCCACTCTATCCCCACTCAGTGCAAGGCTTTGGGAAAGGCTCTGAGAGTCAGGGCCTCCAGTGTAATCAGGCGGGGGTGAGAGTCAATTGTTGTCAAGGTGACTGTTCAGCGCCTATCATTTAGTTGGACCTCTCAACCCAGGCTTTCCACACTTTGTAGCCTGTTTTTGCAGGGAAGAAGAGGCACTAGTCTCTGCTTACGACTAGTGTAGTATAGACCTTATTATCTGCCAAGTCCTTCTTGTTAGCGTTTATCCCTGAATATGGAGGCTCTATCAATCAGAAGTTGCCCCCGCCCCTTTAGCGAGAGGCACTAAAAAATATCACGCCTCTTGTCTTGGATCGCTGAACTGAGAGAGATCTTATCAATTAGAACCGAGGGTGCGCAGATTTTATGGGTTAAGCTAATTTCAGTGATTGGGTCGCAGCTGTGTTTCCGAAGGTATTTTAGGCTGCCTGCGCGCACCTCTCCCCCAACGCTTGATTGTTAGCTTGAATGGCTGGGTGAGGTGCCCCGCCCACGGAGAGAATCTCCCAAGCCTCTCCCGCTCGCCCCGCCGCTGGCGGCTGGACCGCACCAGGCGCAGGATAATGGAGCCCCCTGGGTGTGCGGGCCAGCAGGGCGCCCTGGGCGCGCGAATGGGGCGCTCCGGGCACCGGTGGCCGGCGACCCCCACTCGCTGTGTGCGGGCCGCTGGGAACGTCAGCGGTGCTCAACCGGACCGGGCACGCGCGGCTGCTCGTGGCGGCCCGCGGCGGCGGCGGCTCTTGGCGGCCACTCGCGGTGGCGGTTCGCGGTGGCCGCTCGGCGGCCTGCGGGGGCTCGCAGCGGCTCGCGGTGGCGGCTCGCGTCGGCCGCTCGCGGCGGCTCGCGGTTCCCAAGTATATGGGCTGACTCACCACAGGCGCACTTCCTTGCGGTTTGAAAGAACGTCCCTGTGGTAGATTCCTCCACACCCTCGTCTCTCAGATTTAAGTGATAACAGTCCTTTTGCTTTCAGTTTGTGTGGAACTCTGGAATGCTCCGAGGATAAATTTTTCTGTTTCTAGTTGATAAATTTGTTGTGATTTAGGGGAGAGCTGTCGGACGCGCTGCTCACGGCGCCATTTCCATGACGTCTATTGTGTTCTTGATGGAGCTATTATTTGTGGTTTTGTTTGGTTTTGTTCTTTTATCTGGTCTGAAAACTCCCTTTAGTATTTCCTGAAGTGGGGGTTTTATGGTGATAAATTTACTCATCTTTTCTGTATCTGTGAATTTTTTTATTTCTCCTTCTTATTTGAAAGATAGCTTTGATGGGTATAGTATTCTTGGCTGGAAGTTCATCTCTTTCAGAACTTTAAATATTGGAGTCCACTCTCTTCTAGCTTGTAGAGTTTCCGCTGAGAAATCTGATGATAATCTAATGGGCCTTTCTTTATATGTTATATTCTTTTCCCTGGTTGCCTTGAGAATTTTTTCTTTGTCATTGGTTTCTGCCAATTTTATTATGATGTGCCTTGGAGTAGGTTTGTTAGGGTTAAGATAACTCAGTGTTTTGTTTGCTTCTTGAATTCAAGGCTTTATTTCTTTCCACAGGCTAGGGAATTTCTCATCTATTATTTGTTTGAATATGTTCTCCATTCCATATTCTCTCTCTTCTTCTTCTGATATAGCCATTATTCTTATATTGCTCTTTTTTTATGGAGTCAGACAATTCCTGGAGGGCTTTCTCATTTTTTTAAATTTTTGAGTCTCTCTCTGCTTCTCTGTGTTGTGCCTCAAGTTGCTTGTCTTCTATGTCACTAATTCTCTCCTCTATCTGGCCTGTTCTATTGGCTAAGCTTGTTACCTCATTTTTCAGTTTATGAATTGAGTTTTTCATCTCTGATTCATTTTTATAATTTCAATATCCTTGGTGATGTATTCTTTCTGTTCATTGAATTCTTTTTTGAGTCCTTAAATTTCCTTTCTGTGCTTTCTTGTATATCCCTGAGTATTTTTAGGATTTCAATTTTAAGTTCTCTTTCATTTAACTTTAAGGTTTGCAGGCTATTAAATTATTTTTCTATAGATTTTTCTTCACCTACTTGAGGAAAAATCTCTGTCTTTTGTATCCATGATATTCTATTTCTTTTTCCTTAATGACATTTGAGAATGGTATTGTTAGTAACACTAATGAAAGTTAATAAAGATAAAAAATAATAAAAAAATGTAAAAAAAATTAAAAACAATTTTTTTGAGAAAATACAGTGAAAAACTCAAAATTATATTGTGCCAAATGGAACAAAAACTACATAGAACAAAGGGCCTGAGTTGTGGAGAAGTGACAAAGAGGCAAAAAATGAGTTAAGAGCCCACAAAATGTGACAAAGAAAAAATTTGGATCAAGAATAAAATAATTTTTTGGAAATGATGGAAACAAAGAAAACAAGATAGAAGGTGACAGAGGACAATCTGACTTTGGGTGATGGGTATGCAACATAATTGAACTACAAGATACCCTGGACTTGTTATCTTTGAATATATGTATCCTGATTTATTGATGTCACCCCATTAAAAAAATAAAATTATTTAAAAAAAAAAACTGTGTATTTTTTGTGGTTTTGAGAGGTTATCTTCTTCCTTTTTCTCCTCTCTCTTTTTGGCCAGTGGCACTGTACCCCAGGTTCTGCCCCTGTGGCACTCTTAGGTAGAGATTTGCAGTTGATGCGTTGCTATGGCGATGACATAAACTAGCCTCTTTCCCATTGGTAGGCAAGACTTGTTAGCATTTGCAGGCTCTGACAATGGGAGAGTCCATTTTCCTGGAGGCTCTCCCTCTAGTCTCTTTATCCTGAACCAGCTGCCTGAGACCCAGCTGTGAAGTTGCTGCTGCCACTGCATGGAGAGCAAGAGGCTCTATGAGCTGCCAAAACCTCCCTCTATCCCAACTCAATGCAAGGTTCTAGGTAAGGCCTTGCCATCCAGAGCCGCTAGTGTAATCAGACAGGGCTGGGAGCCAATTACTCCTCAGGTGTCTTTCTATGAGTCTCCAGATATGTCTAGTATGCCTCAGCACTTGGCAGGACTACTCTCCCCAGGCTTTTTGCACTTTGTAACCTGTATCAGCTGGCAGGAAGATGCCCCAGTCACTGCCTGTAGAACAAGAGGTCTTAAAAGCTGCCAAGTCCCTCTTCCATGTCCTTTTAAAGCACAGCCCTGGGTGTAAAAGCTCTGCCAACATGAGCCACCAGCTTAAGCAGGCAGCGGGGCAAGCTGACTTCTGGTCAGACTCCTTTCTAAGGTTCCCCAGGTATATCTAGTTAAATTTGCCTTATCACTCGATGGGTCTGCTCTTCACAGGCTTCTCCCTTGTTGGGAAGCCTACAGCTCAGCCTGCCCAACTTCTGCAGGGTTCTCTGAGGTCTGTTCCATAGGAATGTGTTTTTAACCTGTATCGGCTGGCAGGAAGTTGCCCAAGCCACTGCCTGCTGAATGAGAGGCCCTAAAAACTATCAATTTCTTCCTCCAGGTTCTCTTAATTCATAGACCTGGGAAAGAAGACCTTATCAGCCAGAGCCACTGCCAGCATAATCCAGCTGGGCATTGAGCAGACTGTGGGTTAGGGTCCTTTCAGCTATCCGTGGGTCTGCTCTTCAGAGACTGTCTGAAAGCTGCCTGCGCGCCCTTCCACCCAGCACTTCCATAGTTTTCTTCCCAGAGAATTTGCTTTGTTAGCCTGTATGGCTGGTGAAGGAGCCCCATCCGGAGAGGTCTGGGCATAGGGAAGCCAGCTTTCATGCACTCCCTGTGCGCTATTGATCAGGGAGCAGGGATCACACAGAGACTCTGTCTACAGCCCATGCAGAAGGCGACCGCTGGCTATCTCTGACCCAGCTCCTCCAGCCGGGAACGCGGGCGCCCATGCCGAGGCGCCAGGAGGAACTACTTGTACACTGCCCACGCTCACCGACCCGGAGACCAGGGGTAAACAAAGCCCACTCCACAGGCAAGCCACTCGCTCACCTCTGCCGAGGTTTGTTGCTGGTGTTAGCCCCACGTAGGTTGAGCTGCGGGCACACTCCTCGGCTTGAATGTTTCCTCCCCAGCCCTCCCTCCCTCTCAGATCCAAGGGAAAAAAAGTTTCCTCCAGTCAGTGAGGGAAGAGGAATACTCCATTCTTCATCCTATTTCTTTCAGAGTGGTTTTTCAGCCACCTTTTTGCTCAATCGTACCTTTGTTTAATGTATGTGTATTTCAGATGCTCCTGGGATTGTTTTTCTGTCTCTAGTTGTTGAATTTGTTGAAATTTCAGGGAAAGGTATTGGAAACCCCCCTCACAGCCTCATTTCTCTGACATCACTCCATCAGTGACATTTATACATCAATAATGAACTGTCAGAAAGAGAAATTAAGAAAACAATCTCTTTCAATATTGCGACTAAATAAATAAATAAATAAAGTAAGTAAGTAAGTACCAAGGAATACATTTAACTAAGGAGGTAAAAAGATTTATACTCAGAAAATTATAAGACATTGAAAAAAGAAATCAAGGAAGATACAAAAAGTGGAAGCACTTTTTGTGTTCATGGATAAGAAGAATTAACGTCATTAAAATGTCCATACTACCCAGAGCAATCTATAGGATCACTACATTTCTTATTAAAATACCAGTGGGATACTTCACGGATCTAGAACAAATATTTCAAAACTTATATGGAAGCAAAAAAGAACCCGAATAGCCTCAGCAATCTTGAAAATGAAGAACAAAGTAAAAAATATCCCACTTTCTGATATCAAACTATATTACAAGGCCATTGTAATGAAAACAGCCTTGTATTGGCATAGCAACAAGCATACAGATCAATGGGACATAACAGAGATTCCAGAAATAAACCCACGCCTTTATGGCCAATTAATATTTGACGAATGAGGCAAGAGTATACAATGGAGTAAAGACAGTCTCTGCTAAATGGGTTGAGAAAATTGGACAGGTATATGAAAAAAAAAAAGAAAGAAAAGAAACTAGACCACCAATTACACCATTCACAAAAAAACAAAATCAAAATGGATTAAAGACTTAAATGTAAGTCATGAAACCATAAAAATCTTAGAAGAAAACATATGCAGTAGACTCTCAGACATTTCTCATAGCAATATTTTTGCCAATATATCCCCTTTGGCAAGTAAAATAAAGGACAAAGTAAACAAATGCAACTCTATCAAATTGAAAAGCTTTTGCACAGCAAAGGACACCATTAACAAAATACAAAGACAACCCACTCAATGGGAAAACATATTCTCAGATACATCTGATAAGGAGTTGATAACCAAGATTTATAAAGAACTTCTAAAACTCAACACCAGGATGGTAAACAATTCAATTAAAAAATGGGTAAAGGACGGCCCTGGCCGGTTGGCTCAGTGGTAGAGCGTCAGCCTGGCATGCAAGGGGTCCCGGGTTTGATTCCTGGCCAGGGCACACAGGAGAAGCGCCCATCTGCTTTTCCACCCCTCCCCCTCTCCTTCCTCTCTGTCTCTCTCTTCCCCTCCCGCATGGAGGCTCCATTGGAGCAAAGATGGCCCGGGCGCTGGGGATGGCTCCTTGGCCTCTGCCCCAGGCGCTAGAGTGGCTCTGGTCGCGGCAGAGAGACGCCCCGGAGGGGCAGAGCATCACCCCCTGGTGGGCACAGCGTCGACCCCTGGTGGGTGTGCCGGGTGGATCCTGGTCAGGCGCATGCGGGAGTCTGTCTGACTGTCTCTCCCCGTTTCCAGCTTCGGAAAAAAAAAATGGGTAAAGGACCTGAACAGACACTTCTCCAAAGAAGACATATGAAATAATGCTGTTGCAAAAGGTGTTCATATGCCAATAGGCATATGAAATAATGCTGAATGTCACTAATAGTCAGAGAAATGCAAATTAAAACCACAATGAGCTATTACCTCACACCTACCAGAATGGCTTTCATTAACAAATCAACAAACAAGTGCTGGCGAGGATGTGGAGAAAGGGGAACCCTCCTGCACTGCTGGTGAGAACGCAGACTGGTGCAGCCACCGTGGAAAACAGTGTGGAGAATCCTCAAAAAATTAGAAGTGGAACTGTCTTATGACCCAGCTATCTCACTTTTCGGAAGATAGCCTAAGAATTCTAAAACACTAATTCAAAAGAATATATGCATCCCCATGTTTATTGCAGCATTGTTTACAATAGCCAAGATCTGGAGACAGCCAAAGTGTCCATGAGTTGATGAGTAGATAAAAAAGCTGTGGTACATTTACACAATGGAATACCTATGTGGCTGTGAAAAAAGAAGGAAATCACACTTTTTGCAACAGCATTGATGGACCTGGCTAAGTGAAAAAAGCCAGGTATAGAAAAACAAATACCTTATGATCTGACTTATATGTGAAATCTAATGAACAAAATAATCTGAGGAAAAAAATAGAAACAAAGGCAGGGTCACAGGGAACAGATGGACAGCTGTCAGAGAGAAGTGGTAAGAGGGGAAGAGATCAAAGAAGGTGAAAGGGACTAGCCCAAATCATATATACATAACACACATATACAGAAAACAGGGTAGCAATAGCCAGAAGGAAAGGGGGGTGAAGGTAAGGGGAGGGAAAGCTAAGGGGAGGAAATGGGGTGAAAAGAGACTTTACATGGGGCATGGAAGACATGATGTGAAGGGTTGGAGGTGTTCTATTGAATGGGACACTTAAAACCACATCAACATAATAAACTTAAATTTAAATTTAAAAAAATAACATAAATCCCTGGCTGGTGACTCAGTAGTTAGAGCATTGGCTCAGTATATGGATGTCCTAGGCTCAATCTCTAGTCAGGGCACACAGAAGTGACCATCTGCTTCTTTCACCCCCGCACACTCTCCCCCTTCTCTCTCTTCCCCTCCTGCAACCAGTGGCTCAATTGGTTCGAGTATGGCCCTGGGCACTGAGTATAGCTCAGTTGGTCTGAGCCTTGGCCTCAGGCACTAAAAATAGCTCGATACTCGATCATTGGCCCCAGACAGGGGTTGCCAGGTGGATCCCAGCCGGGGCACATATGGGAGTCTGTTTCACTATCTCTCTTCTTCTCACCTAAATAAATAAATAACAAAACATAAAACATAACATAACAATATAACAGCATAAAGAGGGTCTAGGCAAAAGGAACAGCAGAGGAAAGTTTTGCATTATAAATGAAAATGGCAAACTCTCCTTAGAGTTTGCAATGATTAGTTATTTGGAAAGTCGCCATTTCATATGCATATAGTTTAATCAAGTAATTCCAAGAGTTTTATTTTATTTTAAAGCTTAGAGAGTAACCAGAAATATATCTTATGGATGAATTCAGAATGTACATGATGACATAAATACACAGATATCATTGCAATTTATTTTAATAGAGAAAAGATAGATGCAATCTGAATGCCCATTGTTAGTGGACTAGTAGAAATAAATTATGTACATTCTCACAACAGAATACTAGGCAATGGTTTATACAATGAAGCAATACTATAGGTATAGCTGTAAAGTATATTAAATGAAAATAAACAAACAAGGCATAAAGCAGTGTATATAGTGTGCGTACTTGCATCTTTACTTATTCATTTACTCATTCAACAAATATTTATTGAGCTCTATCTATATGCCTGGCTCTATTCTGAAAACTGGAGATACAATAGTAAACAAAACAAAATGTAAGACACTGAACTTACGTTCTAATGCATTTTATGTGCATACACTACCTTTTGCAGTGGTAATAAAGAAACAGGTGAGAACTGGGGCCTGAGGCAGGTGCACTGCTTGGTTGAGGGTCAGGAGTGTGAGCTTCACTTCAGCTTTGTATATATTTGGACTGTTTGAATTTTTTACCATTTTTAAGTGTTACCTAGCTACCCCTCACATTTTTTAATTAAAAAAAGACAAAAGCCATTTCATATAATTAAACCACTTACATTAAGCCATATTTAATGCTGCTTTAAAGCACACTAATTCTACAGTCCCTGCTCATTCAAATTTTCTATAAAGATGAACTCAAGCCAAGAAATGACCCTGGAAATATCTTTAGGACTAATGGTTTCTGGTCTGAGTTTATCTCTAGACTAGAGAAAGGTCAACTATAATCAAAATGTGATTTTTAAAGAAAAAATTCCATCCTGAAGTCTCAGAGAGAAATAAAGTGATTTTTGTGATAGGTTCTGAGTTGATTACTAACACAGAGTCTCTCCTGTGAAAAAAATTACAGAGTTGGACATGATTAGTATCATTCTAGTACATTGCTACAACATAACTTTACAAATGATTCCCAGCAACAAGGCAGAAAGAATGTGCCAAGATTCCAGTAGCAGCCCTAATAGTCAGGTTTTGCAATGATTCAGTGGAGGGGGGGACTTACTGAAATATTAGACATTATGTTTTCATTCGAGTCCTATGGGAACACCCACTGCTCCTTCCAGCTGACTAGCCTGCTAACAATATATTACCCTCATCCCAAACCAACATAATTCACTAATAACATTGCAGGTCGAGAACTAAGTTTAGGCATGTATTTGGATTAGGCGTGATCTGTGATGACAAAGGTTTTCAAACTAAGCACAAATAACAAGGATGGATTTATGCAGGCCAGGATGCTCATTGCGGTTTTTTTTTTTTTTTATCACAATTACATTGTTTTACTTCAGGGGTGGAGAAAGAGGGGACACGAAGCTTATGAAACGAGCCTCCTGGACACCTCAGATTGTTCCAGTGGGCACAGAGGAAAGCACTGTGTGAGTGGCTCCCTGTCCTTGTCAGGGTGCTCCTGACATCATACATCATCCTGGCTGGCCTTGTCAGACATCTGTCTTCTAAACAGAGGCTGCCATTCAGACCTGGTCAGATGAGAGTCTTGTGATACCTATCCATGTCTCTTCAGAGCAAAATGAGGTCACTAAGTACCTGGGAGTGTCACCTCTAACTGGAGGCAACAATCTGACCTAAGATTCCAGAATTTGAGCCTCTATCTGCCAGACTCCATTGAAACTCCCCCTGAGTTATACTGACTTCAATGTCTCTTTTTGTTCTTTCCAAATTTTATAGCAGTGAGTTCCCCCTCCCTGCTGGATATAAGGTGTTCTGGCCTCCTTGGGCCAAAAACCATTCTTGGCCCAGAAGACTCATACTTGGCTTTCAGACAATCCTGGCAGACTCTGCCCATGATTTGGCTCAGGGCCTGCTCTACAGACTTTTTAAAGCAATGGAATAAAAATAATGAGACCTTAGAATGCAATGACTAAACATTGCAGGTTTGGCTCTCCCAATTTAAAGGATAAGAGAAATAGTACAGCCGGTGTAAAAAATGCATGACTTCTACATACAATGTACAATTACTCTATAATAGCATCAGGATCTTTGATATCTTTCCATGAATGTCACACAGTGTCTGGAGCATGTACAGAAATGCCATTGCTATAGATTGGTGTGAGAGCAGAAAAACTAGCTGTACTTGTTTGAGTCAACCAAGCTTCAAAGCACACCCAGACCCAGGCTCTGCCAGGCACTCTGAGGTGATGCGGGCGCAGCATAACAGTGGACACCATCGGACTGCTCGCTACAGCTTAGTGCAAGTAAGGTATGAAAAATATTGCTATATTTTTTACAAAGGAAAAGCTAAGAAGAGAATATTGCTGGCAGGATCTGGACTTGCTGTCATGACATTAGAAGAAATGCTCATCTCATTAGCCTCATGGCACCAGCATTAACAGAGGAGCTGAGTATGCTTCTTGTCCATGGAGGTAGGTGCCCTGGAAGAAGGACCCTAACACTCACAAACCCAGGCATTGAGCCTTTTATTTTCCCAGAAGTCACTGAGCAATCTGTTATCTCCCCTCTACCAAGAAAACTCCAAGAGGGAAAACAAGGAATTCAAAACAACTAATGGGCCAAAAAGTTAAAGAAGCTAGGGTAGTTTAATCCTTTAGTTATATAATAAATAATTCTTAATTAAAGAGTCAAGACATGTCTCACCTAAGGGTGACTGTATAGAAGAAATGAGAAATGCCAAAATTTCCTTCCACTCCAAATTTTCTTCTTTAAGGATTTGACACTTGTGCCTAAAAATTCCATTTCCTAGAGCCCATGAGTAACATTCATTTGTTTCACCATATTAACCTTTATTATCTTGTCACAGATTAAAATCCACCATTCGAAGAGAAAAAGCATGGCCCTGCAGAGAGCAAGGCCGTGCAGGAATGGGAGGCTGGTGAGGTTTGTTTTACAGAGAGAAAGGGCTAAGTCCACAGGACTGAGAGCAGCTAGAGCAAGCAGGTGGGCAGCGAGGGGTGCAGGGGCCCATGGTATCTGTGGCAACAGTAACATGATGGTGACGCTGCCAGTGAGGACAACACTAGGAATCTTGGTCACCGCCTGGGGCTAGTATAAACACACTGGGGCATGGGCACCAGCATAAGTGGCACGCAAGCTGGTCGTGCAGATGGACATTTGTGCCTTAATTCTTACACATTCATTTTTAGGTACATTAAAAAAAATCATTGCCAGCTAACAAGCCTGTCACATCGCAGAGACCAGAGCTTACAGCAAAACTAACTTTTAAAACAGCTATTTGATTGAAAATAGATTTGTTGAAAAACGTTAAACAATTACAACCAGTCCCTGGATGTGGCAAAAGTTGTGAAGGTGGCATAACAATGCCTGCTATTTTGAAAACTCTGATTTGGACTCCTTGAATGTTCTCAGCAAATACTGAGCATGTTGTTTTTTTATTTTTCTTTTTGCACCAAGCAGCATGCCAGGCCCAGAGGGTGCCTGCCTTTGAGGAGTTCACAGTCTAGGGGCAGCAGGACAAGTGAGGCACTACAAGAGAGTGGGCCATGGCCACCGCAGTGGTATGGAGGCGAGGGGTCCGGCTAGGGGTCCAGTCAGGCAAGCTGCCTAGAGGAGGGCACATGGGAAAAGGACCCAGGAACATCTGTCAGCATCAGACAAGCAAAGGAAAGGCACGGAGTCCTGGGCAGAGCACACCTGCATCCAGACTCCAGCATCCGGAAGCAGCCATTGCTTTCAGCCTCTCTACCTGTGTGGCCTCGACTCCATGGAGAGCATGGGAAGTGGGGTTGGTAGGCTGGAAGGCAAGAGCAGAATATACCTGCAAGCCAAGGGGACCAGGCCCAGCAGATGTTGGAAGCCCATAGGGCTCTCTCTCAGAGGATCGGCTTCCAAGTTCCCAAGTTGCTTCTGCCTTTGCCAAAACTGTGAGCTTCCCAGCTGCTCTGGGGAACCTTCAGAGGTCCTGACCCCCTTCACACTGTTCAGATTATTTCCTCAGAATCACCCATTCTGACATTCTCAACAGCTCCAGGCCCTGCATCTAGATTGCTTGTGTGTTAGATCATTCAGCTTTTTGTTCTTGACCTTGCATTATACCACAGCTCCAATAACCCTCCCCAGTGCGGCTCAGAGTAGGGGGCCAGGTCTCTTTCCTTCACACCTCCTAAAACCAGTGTGAACCTGGCCCACAGATTTGAAACCACACAAACTTGAACACACAGTAGCTGACTTTTCTTATCAAAACCCAGCACCTTTATTTTAGAAACCATGAGAAACGTGTACGGTTAGAAAGTGAAATTAATTAGAATACTTAAAATCCACGAGCAGCCACATTCGAAACAATAGCCAAAGGTAAAGCAACCGTGGCCTCTGACGGCCCCACCAGGCACTGCCAGATTAGAGAGATAGGCCCCATACGGCACCCAGGAGGCCAGTAAAGGACCATATGCAGCCTTGAGATGCCGTAGGAAGCAGGCTGCAGTTACAGGCTGGCTTGTTGGGCGATGATGTAACTGGATATCTTTAATGAGCACCCAAACACACTTTTAAAAACATTTTACAATCTGCCTTTCTTACAACCAATTGTTGATATTTCTTCACTCCTAAAAAAGGAAAAGAAAACAAGTAAGTACGTTAAAATAAAAATGTTGAAGAGTTTATTGAAGGATTTTCACACTTCTTTCACTCTTTGGTAGAAGAAAAGGGCATTGAAGTATACGTAATAAGTACCCAATAGACAAAGTATTATATGGTTTTGGATCCAAAGGATGTGCAAACTCAACAATATCTGGCCCAATGCTAAGATGGGGGTTTTTCTATTGATGTTGTTTGGAGACACTAAAATGAAGATGTTAATATCTGTCACCACTTTTTATACATATGACATTCACCATTGCTGTGCATCATCTTCTTACTCTGACTCTCCTATCACTCCTGTCCTATACTTGATTTCAAGTAGTACTTGTGACTCAAAAACCCTTTCTCAATTGTGTGGAGGCACTTCACACTGAATTTTCTAAATGTGCATAATGCAGAGGAAAGAATGAAAACAACAAAAAATTACCCTGAATCTCAATTCTGAAGAAAATCTATGTTACAAAGAGCGACAGAGCACACAGCCAATGACTCAATCTTGAGCATGTGCTCCTAGGTGCTAGGTGTCATGCTTTTTAAGAACAGAGGGTGATGTGGGAAGGGTGAGAGCTGAACATCAAAACTCTATTGAGATTTCATCAACAGTGAGCCACAATCTTAACTCTAAGGTTGAATTGGCATGCCCCAAAAAAGATAGTTTTCACCTTAAAGGTGGAATTTATTGTGGAGACTTGAAAATTTTAACAGGACATCTCTTCTTGTCTGCCAATCCCTTCATTTGCTGAATCTTCAGATATGCCATGTTTTTTCCCCCACACATAGATTCCCCCAAAATGCCATCCTCCTAGGCTTCACCAAACCACCTCTCTCTCTCTTCCGTATTACAAAACCTGAAATCCATTGATGCCTGTTTCCCTTTTACCAGGTCAATATGCAGCCAACCAGCCATAGATACACTCTGTACTTCGTTTTGCCCTAAATTAATTGGCATTTGCTTCGGTGTATCTTATCAAATTACTCCTTGTAAGATGGTGATGTTTTATTTCTCCCCCCCAGGTTTTTTTTTTAAGATTTTATTTATAGATTTTTAGAGAGAAAAAGATAAAGGGAGGAGGAGAGGAGCCGAAAGCATCAACGCATATTGGTAGTTGCTTCTCATATGAGCCTTGGCTGGGTAAGCTTGGGGATTTAAACCGGCGACCTCAGCATTCCAGGTCGATGCTTTATCCACTGCACCACCACAGGTCAGGCAACCTCCTAGATTTTAAACTCTAAAGGCTAAAATCAAAATCACCTTTTTTGTGTGTCTGCTCTCTCATTTCTGTGCTGCAAAATGTCTAATTCATTTGGATACTGTTGATTCATTGTCTTCTCTCTCTTATACTTTTTCTTTATGGTATTGTGTTGGTTTTCTCACCAAAACACAATTTTATCTGGCAATCATCAAAATCACAATCCGACAAACAATTCTCATGTGTTCAACTGGATCAATTTAATTAAAAATAGTAATAATAGTTTAACTGCACTTTGTAGTTTACAGATTACTTTCACATATATGATCTCCCCTTTAAAAGTTGCAGGTGTTCTTTTTAACTAAAATGTCTATATCCAAAAAGGAAACCATAAAGAAAAGTATCTTTAATTGCTTAATTCAATTAAGCGATTTAGGTATTAATCTAATCCACACTATTTATTGGTATCACTTAATAGCCATTAAAAAAATAAATTCAAAATTCTATTTTCCCAGGAGGGAAGATTATATTTCAGGATTAAAAAGGGGGAAAGAGGTGGGTTAAGAAAATGATTCTACTCCATTAGAAGAACTAAAGCAGCAATTTCACCCTTTTCAGAAAAAAATAACCAATTTTCTGCTTGCTGGCTAATCATCTTACTGGGAATTAAGAAAACACATAAAAAGCTTAAATTGTTTCATCTACCAACTGTTTCTAAAAGCTCTTAATTTAATACTGGGAGGTACCTTTTCACACTAAGTAATCCTGTTGAGAAACTTTATATACTGCTTTCATTCTTCCAAAGAATCTAATGAAGAATCTAAAACTAGGGCTGCAGTGCTATCTAGTGGTGAGAATGAGTGAGCTCTCAATTGGTTTTTGATTCCTGTTTGTTTATAGCTCAACCTGGAAGCAAAGTACTTAATTATTCTCTTCCACTGAGATATATGGCATTGTTAGGACATCTAATGAGCAGAAAATTCTCAATGACAGAGTCTCTCTTATTTGCCCACTCATTATTACTGCTTTCTCTCCAATTATAGAGATGAATCCCAATAGTGTAGATAGGAAGTTGTTCAGGAATAGGCAGGCAAGAATGGAGGAAGGAGACATGGGACCCTCACAATATTACATAGTAAGTTTATGAACAGAGAACAATTTATGAGCAGAAAACAATGCTGACTCTGATTAGTTCTTAACAAACATGGATTTAGAGTGATGATAACAATGATGGTGATGATGATAGTAGTGATTATGGCAATAGATAATATTTATAAAATGCTTATCATGTGCCAAGTTTAAGTACCGTAATAACATTAAATCCAGACAGAGAAACAAAGCCATAGAGCTCTGCCATCCATAGCCTCTCATAGCTCACCTCCCTTGGTATCAGGTTGTAGAGCACATTATCTTCAAACCCAAGAACTGGTAATACAGAATCACATTTTCCCTAAGCAAAGAATGTACTCTGTGATTGGTTCAGTGTCGGAGCATGGGAGAACCCTGCAAAGCTCCAAGATTGCCATTACTGAGGAAAAAAACAAAGAAACTGACCAAGGTCCCCCAGCCTACCCACCACCACATATTGAGCTTATTTGACAACAGCCAGAAACACTGCAAGGGTCAGTATTGGGATTTCACAGAGCTAAAAAAAACAACCTTGTGATTCAGCATCACCTACTGGAAAATAATAGAAACACCTATTCATACTAATCTACTAGAGAGGTGCACCTAATACATAGATGCCTAGACAAAGAAGAAATCCATCAAATATTACAAATAATCAAGGTAGCAAGACAGTTTAGAAAGAAAATAAAAAATATCCAGAATGCTTGCATGGAAATACCTGATATATATGACAGAGAATTCACCTGATGGGTGGTGGCACAGTGGATAGAGTGTCAACCTGAAACACTGAGGTCCCAAGTTCCAAACCCCAAGGTCCATGGCTTGAGCATAAGTTCATCCGGCTTGAACACAGGGTTACCAGCTTGAGTGTGAATTATCAACATGATTCCAAGACCACTGGCTTGATTAAGAGGCCAATGGCTTGGCTTGAATCCCTTGGTCAAGACACATCTGAGAAACAATCAATGAACAATTAAAGTGATACAACTACAAGTTGATGCTTCTCATCTCTCTTCCATCAGTTTGTCTGTCTATCTCCCTCTCTCTCTGTCTGTCTCAAAAAAAAAGTGACAGAGAATTTAAGATGCACTCAAAAGAAAAAAGACTACTGTACATATGAAACTTTCTTTTTCATAAGTGTAATGGTGACCACACATACACACAAAATAAACAAAACTGAGACACTTAACTTTAAAAAGAGGAAATGGAGGAAGGAAGTATGGAATACCACCAAACAAAACAACAGACAGAAACACAAAGGAAAAGAACTAACAGAGGCACAGATATACCAGAAAACAAAAGATAAAATGGCTATAGGAAATTTTCATGTATCAATAACTTTAAATGTAAATGTACTGAACTCACCAATAAAAAGGCAAAGAATAGCACATTGGATTAAAAAAAATAAAATCAAACCATCTAAACTGCAAAGACAAAGTTAGACTCAAAGTTAAAGGGTGGAAAATAATTCTCCAAGCAAATAACATTCACAGAATATCAGGAGTAGCCATACTTATAACTGACAGTACTTATAGCATACTTATAGATTTCAAGATAACAAAGGTAACATTTGTTACCTTTGGACATTTTATAATGATAAAGCAGACACAATATCAAGAAGACATAACACTTCTTAATATACATGTACCCATATAACAAACAAAATGTATGTTAATAAACACTATATTATTGGTAAGGCTTCTGATTATTAGTAGGTGATTAACAGTTAAGTTTTAGGGTAGTCAAAAGTTATATGTAAATGAGACTCAGGGACATGGACAAGAGTGTGGTGGTTACAAGGGGGAGGGGGAGGAGAGGGAGGGAGTGGGGATAAGGGAGGGGCACAAAGAAAACCAGATAGAAGGTGACAGAGGACAATTTGACTTTGGGTGATGGGTATGCAATATAATTAAATGTCAAAATAACCTGAAGATGTTTTCTCTGAACCTATGTACCCTGATTGATCAATGTCACCCATTAAAATTAATAATAAAAATTAAAATTAAAAAAAGAAATTATAAGGAACAAAATAAAAAAATAAAGTTATATGTAGAATTGTTCACCTGAAACCTGTGTAACTTGTTAACCAATGTCACCCCAATAAATTCAATAAAAAGAAAAAAATATTTATGTGTGTAAACATATATATCAGGCAGCACCAAAATATATAAAGCAACTACTAACAGCTACTTAACAATACTAAAAGGAGAAACTGACAAAAATATAATCATAGTTGGGGACATTAATATGCCACTGATAGCTCTAGATAGATCATCCAAACAGAATTTTAGTAAAGAAATATTGGCCTTAAATGAATCATTATACTAATTAGATGTAATTAACATTTACAGAGCCTTTTATCCCAGAACATCAGATTATACATTCTTCTCCAGTGCACATAAAACAGTCTCAAGGGTAGGGCCTTTGTTTGGTCATGAAACTAGTGTCAACAAATCCAAAAAGATTGAAATTATACCTAGCATATTCTCTGATCACAATGCTTTGAAATTAAAAATCAACTGCAAAAAGAAAGTAAAGAAATGCACAAATATGTGGAGATTAAACAACCTAAAAAATGACTAGGTTAAAGAAGAAATAAAAGGTGAAATCAAAAGATATATAAAGAGAAAGGAAAATGACAATACCACATATCAAAACTTCTGGGGTGCAGAGAAAGCAATAGTAAGAGGGGAATTTATATCATTATAGGTCTATCTCAAGAAACAAGAGAAATCCCAAGTAAACAACCTAACATTACATCTTAAAGAACTAAAAAAAGCAGAACAAAGAAAACCCAAGGTTAGCAGAAGAAATGAAATTATAAAAATTAGAGAAAAATTTAATGAAATAGAGAACAAAGAAACTATACCAAAAATATGCAACAAAGAGCTGGTTCTTTGAAAAGATTAATAAAGTTGACAAACCCCTGTCTAGATTCACTTAGGAAAAAAGAAAATAGACTCCTATAAACAAAATTATAAATGAAAGAGAGGTTACCACACAAGCCTAAAGTGATTCCGGGTGACCCACCTCCAGAAAGCTCTCCAGCTCCAATCAGAGCAACAAGACACAGCTGAAAACAGAAAGTGGGGAGGAAGAGCAGTAACTCAGGTCTCCATGGAGATCTGAGATACACCTCCCCCCTACTACAATGGAGAGAGCACCCTGCCCCCAGAGAGAAGCTGGAAGATCATGCCTTCAGAGTCTCAGGTTACACCCACCACAATCCTGGATACAGCTCCAAATAAGCCTCCTGCTGAGATCAGTAAACAAGACTACCACTGAGTTAAGAAAACTGAGAAGAAAACAAACAAATCAAGACTTCAAAGAGGCTCTACTAGGTAAGGAGATCACAGCTGGAAGAAGCCTAAAAGACCTAGAGAATAATGGGTAGGCAGAGAAGCATAAGTCATATGCTTCAACAAGATAAATACTCTGATAAAGTCTTGGATGAATCAGAAGTAATCAAATTACTGGATGCAGAGTATAAAATAATGACTTTTAGGATGCTTGAAGATCTCAAAGCTACAATGGATGGACTTAGTGAACACTTCAGTAAAGAAATTCAAAGCATCAAAAAGGACACGGAAATCATAAAGAAGAACCAGACAAAAATGACAAACACAATATCAGAAATGAAGAATACACTGGAAGAAATTAAAAGCAGGCTGGATGAAGCAGAAGTTCAAATCAGCGACTTAGAGAACAAGATAAGTGAAAGCACGGAAGCAGAGCAACGAAAAGAAAAGAGACTGAAAAAATCTGAGGAAACTGTAAGAGAGCTCTGTGACAACCTAAAGAGAAACAACATCCACATCATAGGAGTTCCTGAAGAAGAAGAGAAAAAACAAGGGTTACAGACCTTGATCAATGAAATTACAGCTGAAAACTTCCCTAAATTGATGCAAGAAAAAAATCACACATATTCAATAAACACAGAGAATTCCATTAAAGAGAAACCAAAAAAATTCTACACCAAGACACATCATGATTAAAATACCAAAGCTAAGAGATTAAGAGAAAATATTAAAAGCTGCTAGAGAAAAAGAAGCTATCACCTACAAAGTAGCCCCATAAGCATGACATCTGACATCTCAACAGAAACACTTGAGGCCAGAAAGGAATGACAAGACATATTCAAAGTAATGCAGAACAAGAGCCAACAACCAAAACTTCTTTATCCAGCAAGGCTATTGTTTAAAATTGAAGAAGAAATAAAAAGCTTCCCAGACAACAACAACAACAACAAAAAAAAACCCTCAAGGAATTCTTTACAACCAAACCAATGCTACAAGAAATGTTAAGGGGCCTGTTGTAACCAGAACAAAGGGGGGAAAGACTATAGTAAAAGAGGAATAAAACTTTAAAGAATAAAATGACAATAAACAACTACATATCAATAATAGCCTTAAATGTAAATGGATTACATGCTCCAATCAAAAGACATAGGGTAGCTGCATGGATAAGAAAACAGGACCCATACATATGTTGTCTACAGGAGACGCACCTCAAAACAAAAGATATAGATAAACTGAAAGTAAAAGGATGAAAAAAATTTTCATGCAAATGGAAATGAAAAAAAAAGCTGGGGTAGCAATACCTATATCTGACAAAATAGCCTTTAAAACAAAGACTATAGTAAGGGATAAAGAATGTCACTACATAATGATAAAGGGAGCAATCCAACAGGAAGAGATAACCATTATAAATATATATGCACCTAATATAGGAGCACCTAAATATATAAAGCAGACTTTGATGGATGTAAAGGGCAGGATCAACAGCAATACTATAATAGTAGGGAATTTTAATACCTCACTAATATCACTAGATAGATCCTCAAGAAAGAAAATTAACAAAGAAACAGCAGATTTAAAGGACACACAGAAGATCAACTGGATTTAATAGATATCTTCAGAACCTTCCACCCTAAAGCAGCAGAATATGCATTCTTTTCAAGTGCTCATGGTACATTCTCTAGGATAGACCACATATTAGGGCATAAAATGAATCTCAACAAATGTAAGAAGATTGAAACCATAGTAAGCATCTTCTCTGACCACAATGACATGAAACTAGAAATCAACTACAATAGAAAAACTGAAAAACACTCAAACACTTGGAAACTAAACAGCATGTTATTAAACAATGACTGGGGCAATAATGAGATCAAGAAAGAAATAAAAAATTTCCTTGAAACAAATGAAAATGAGCATACAACAATTCAAAATCCATGAGACACAGCAAAAGCAGCACTGAGAGGAAAGTTCATAGCATTATATGCATACCTTAAGAAGCTAGAAAAAGCTCAAATAAACAACTTAATACTGCAACTAAAAGAACTAGAAAAAGAACAGCTAGTAAAGCCTAAAGGAAGTAGAAGGAAGGAAATAAAAGCACAAATAAGTGACATAGAGACTAAAAAAAACAAGAGAGGATTAATGAAACTAAGAGGTGGTTCTTTGAAAAAGTAAATAAGATCGATGAACCCTTAGCCAGACTCACCAAGAAAAAAAGAGAAAGGACTCAAATAAATAAAATTAGAAATGAGAGTGGAGAAGTAACAATGGACACAGCAGAAATACAAAGGTGAAATGAACAAATTCCTTGAAAAATGTAATCTTTCAAAAATCAATCTGGAAGAATCAGAAAACCTAAATAACCGATTACAACTAATGAGATCAAAAGAGTTATCAATAAACTCCCAACAAACAAAAGCCCTAGGCCAGATGGCTTCACAGGTGAATTCTACCAAACCTTCAAAGAAGAACTAACTTCTATCCTTCTCAAGGTATTTCAAATAATTCAAGAGGAGAGAAAACTTCCAAGCTCCTGTTATGAGGCAAGCATAATTCTGATTCCAAAACCAGGCAAAGACAACACAAAGAAAGAAAACTATATACCAATATCCCTGATGAATTTAGACGCTACAATTCTCAACAAAATATTAGCAAACCAGATCCAGCAATACATAAAAAAATCATACACCATGATCAAGTGGGATTTATTCTGGGGAGGCAAGGCTGGTACAATATTTGCAAATCAATCAATGTGATTCATCACATAAACAAAAGGAAGGAAAGAAACCATATGATAATATCAATAGATCCAGAAAAAGCATTCGATAAAAGCCAGCACCCATTTAAGATCAAAACTCTCAGCAAAGTGGAAACACAGGGAACATACCTCAACATCATAAAGGCCATCAATGACAGGCTCACAGCCAACATCATACTCAATGGGCAAAAATTAAAAGCAATCCTCTTAGAATCAGGAACAAGGCAGGGGTGCCCCCTTTCACCACTCTTATTCAACATAGTTCTGGAAGTCCTAGCCACAGCAATCAGACAAGAAGAAAAAATAAAAGGCATCCAAATTGGAAAAGTAGAAGTAAAAACTATCATTATTTGCTGATGATATGATACTGTACCTAGAAATCCGTAAAGTTGCAGTAAAAAAACTACTGGACCTGATAAATTCAGCAAGGTGGCAGGACATAAAATTAATATCCAAAAATCAGAGGCATTTTTATACACCAACAATGATCTGTCTGAAAGAGAAATTAGGAAAAGAATCCCCTTCACTATTGCAATAACAAAAAAATAAAATAGCTAGGATTAAACTTAACCAAGGAGGTTAAAATTATAAAACATTGATAAAAGAAATCAAGGAAGGTACAAACAAGTGGAAGCATATACTGTGTTCATGGTTAAGAACAATAAACATCATTAAAATGTCCATATTACACAAAGCAATTTATAAATTTAATGCAATTCCTATTAAAATACCAATAACATACTTCAAAAATATAGAATAAATATTCCAAAAATTCATATGAAACCAAATGAACATGAATAGCCTCAGCAATCTTGAAAAAGAAGAATAAAGTGGGTGGTATCATACTTTCGGACATCAAGTTATACTACAAGGTCATTGTACTCAAAACAGCTTGGTACTGGCATAAGAATAGGCATATAGATCAATGGAACAGAACAGAGAACCCAGAAATAAACCCGCACCTTTATGAACAATTGATATTTGACAAGGGTGGTGATAGCATACAATGGAGTAAAGATAGTCTCTTTAACAAGTGGTGTTGGGAAATTTGCTCAGCTACCTGCAAAAAATGAAACTAGACCACCAATTTACACCATTCACAAAAATAAACTCAAAATGGATAAAAGACTTAAATATAAGTCATGAAACCATAAGCATCCTAGAGGAAAACATAGGCAATAAGCTCTCCAACATCACTTGCAGCAATATATTTGCTGGTTTATCTCCATGCTCAAGAGAAATAAAGGACAGGATAAACAAATGGGACTACATCAAACTAAAAGGCTTTTGCACAGCTAAAGACAATATGAACAAAATAAAAAGGCAAACCACACAATGGGAGAACATATTCGACAATACGTCTGATAAGGGATTAATAACCAAAATTTATAAAGAATTTGTAAAACTTAACACCAGGAAGATAAACAATCCAATCAAAAAATGGGCAAAAGAGATGAGTAGACACTTCTCCAGAGAGGACATACAGATGGCCAATAGGCATATAAAAAAATGCTCAACATCATTAATCATTAGAGAAATGCAAATTATATCACCTCACACCAGTAAGAATGGCACTCATCAACAAAACAACACAGAATAAGTGCTGGCGAGGATGTGGAGAAACGGGAATCCTCCTGCACTGTTGGTGGGAATGCAGACTGGTGCAGACACTGTGGAAAACAATATGGAGATTCTTCCAAATATTAAAAATCAAACTGACTTTTGACCCAGCCATTCCACTTTTAGGAATATACTCCAAAAATACCATAGCACAGTTTGAAAAGGAGAAATGCACCCCCATGTTAATGGCAGCATTGTTTACAATAGCCAAGACCTGGAAACAGACCAAGTGTCCACCGGTGGACAATTGGATTAAAAAGCAGTGGTACATATACACAATGGAATACTATGGGGCCATGAAAAAGAAGGAATTATTTTTTGTGACAACATGGATGGAACTAGAAACTATTATGTTAAGTGAAATAAACTACGCAGAGAAAGAAAAATATTACATCACCTCACTCAAACGAGGAATTTGACAAACAATATAAACTGAGGAGCGGAATAGAGACAGAGGTGGGATCAAAGGATCCAGAAGGAAAGCAGACAGAGGAAAAGACGATGATAGGGTGATAGGATGGGACAAGAGCAGAAAAGCAAATCCTGGAGGGAAGGGGGGAGGGCGTTACGGGGAGGGAGACAGGGGGGATGTACTGGGGAACACGGGTGACATTAGAATCTACGTAAACACAATAAATTAATAAAAAAAAGAGTGGTTACCACAGATATCTCAGATATACAAAGTATCATAGTAGAATACTATGAATGATATATGCCACCAATCCAACAACTAGAAAAAATGGATAAGTTCCGAGAAATATATAACCTTCCAAAACTGAGTCATGAAGAATTAAAGAATCTAAATAGACTGATAAACAATGAAGAAATTGAAACAACCATCAACCCCCTTTCACTAGTGAAGTCTATCAAACATTCAAAGATTTGATACCTATCTGTCTCAAAATCTTCCAAAAATAATTGAAGAAGAAGCAATACTTCCTAACACGTTTTATGAGGACAACATAACCCAGATACCAAAAGTTGGCAAGGATAACACAAGAAAAGAAAATTACAGACCAATATATCTGGTGAATACAGATGCAACAATCCTAAACAAAATATTAGCAAATTGAATATAACAATACATTAAAAAAAATGCATCACCATCAAGTGGGGTTTATTCCAGGGGCACAAGGATATATAAATTGATTAATATAATACACCACATTAACAAAACAAAGGATTAAAAATTATATGATCTTATCAATAAATGCAGAAAAAGCATTTGATAAGATACATCTATTTTTGATTAAAATATTCAATAAAATGGGTATAGAAGGAAAGTATCTCAACATAATAAAGGCCATATATGACAAGCCATTACCCAATATCATACTCAATGGCGAAAAACTGAAAGGTTTTACTCTAAAATCAGGAACAAAACAAGGATCCCCACTTTCACCACTCTTGTTCAACATAGTCCTGGAAGTCCTAGTCACAGCAATCAAGCAAGAGAAAGAAATAAAAGACATTCGTATCAGGAAAGAGGAAGTAAAGGTATCACTTTTTACATATAACATGATTCTCTATATAGAAAATCTAAAAGCCTCTACCAGAATACAATTAAAAACAATAAACAATTATAGCGAAGTTGCAGGATAAAAAAATCAATGTACAAAAATCCACTTCTTACCTATAGACTAACAATAAAACTTTTTAGGAGGAGAAAAGAGAAAAACAATTCCTTTTGTAAAGGCAACCAAAAAAAAAAAACCTAGGAATAAACTTAACAAAGGATGTCAAGGGCCTGTATACTGAAAACTACAAAGCATTATTAAAATAAATTTAAAAAACACAACAAAATGGAAAGATATACTGTGCTCATGGATTAAAAGAATCAACATAGTTAAAATGGCCATATTACCCAAAGCAATATACAGATTTAATGCAATCCTCGTGAAAATCCCAATGTTATTTTTTAAACAAATGGAACAAAAAATCATCAGATTTGTATAGAATGACAAAAGGCCCTGAATAGCCAAAGCAATCCTAAGAAAAACAAAACAAAATAAAACTGGAGGCATCACACTACCTGAATTTAAAATACTACAGAGCAGTAATAATCAAAGCAGCATGGTATTGACAGAACAACAGACACAGAGAACAATGGGACAAAATTGAGAGCCCAGAAATAAACTACATGTATACGGGCAAATAATTTTTGACAAAGGAGCCAAAAACACACAACAGAGAAAAGAAATCCTCTTTAATAAATGGTGTTGGGAAAACTGGAAAGCCACAGGAAAAAGAATGAAAGTAGATTACAGTTTGTCCCCATGAAAAAAAAGTAATTCAAAATGAATCAGACTGAAAAATAAGATCTGAAACAAGAAATCACATAGAAGAAAACAGGTACTAAACTCATAAACCTTAGTTTTAGAGAAGATTTTATGAATTTGACCCCAAAGGCAGGAAAGTAAAGGCGAAAATAAATGAATGGGACCACATCAAACCCAAAAGCTTCTGCACAGCAAAAGAAACCAACAACAAAACAAAAAGGCAGCCAACTGAATGGAAGATGATATTTGCAAACAACGGCTTCAACAGGGATTAATTTCCAAAATATATAAAGAACTCATACAACACAACACCAAACAAATAAACAATTCAATTAAAAAAATGGATGGAAGGCCTGAACAGAAGACATACAAACAGCCAACAGATGTATGAAAAGATATTCAACGTCACTAGCTACTAGGGAAATGCAAATCAAAACTACAATGAGCTACCACCTCACACCTGTTAGAATGGTGATAATCAACAAGACAAGTAATAAGTGCTGGAGAGGTTGTGGAGAAAAAGAAATCGTCATTCACTGTTGATAAGAATGTAAACTGGTGCAGCCACTATGGAAAACAGTATGAAGGTTCCTCAAAAAATTAAGAATCAAGTTACCATATGACTCAGCAATTTCTCTTCTGGGTATCTACCTGAAAAACTCAAAAACATTTATTTGCAAAAATATACGCACCCCTATGTTCATTGTAACATTATTTACAGTGACCAAGACGTGGAGACAACTAAACCGTCCTTCAATAGAGAATTGGATAAATATGTGGTACATGTGTGCAAAAGAATACTACTCAGCCATAAGAAAAGATGAAATCCTCCCGTTTTTGACAACATGGATTGACCTTGAGAATATTATGCTAAGCCAAATAAGTCAGTCAGAAAAAGTTAAGGACCATATGATTTCACTCATATGTGGGATATCAAACTGCAATTCATAGACACAGACAACAGTATGGTGGTTACCAGAGGGAAGAGGGGAGGGTTTGAGGGTAAAGGGGAGCAAATATATGGTCATGGAAAACAGTTTGGCTTTGGGTGGTGGGCACACAATGTGAAATGTAGGTCATGTGTCAGAAATCTACACTTGAAACATATTTGATCCTATTAACCAATGTCATACCAATACATTTAGTAAAAAAACAATACCCAAAAATAAATAAAAAAAAGAAAAGTGATAATTTTCAGCTTTAGAAAAATCAGGTTATTTCCTGAAAAACATACCATCTCCAAAGTCAAAACAGAGAAGAGCAGACAGCAGCTCCAGGAGCCCACACGCTACATTTGCAGAATTTGTTCTATTTGAGCTGTCTGGCCTTGGTCTCGTGTTTAATTTGCTCCACCCGAATGTGCATGCACACACACACCCACACTGTATCAGGACCAATAGGCAATATGCTTGTGTCCCCTCAACACAGAGCAGCCGTGCTGCTGCCGCCCGGCTGATGCTCTGAAGCTGTCGGGGTTGCCCCTGGAAGAGACCTTAAAGATGACTTTGGTACAGCTCCCTCTCCATTTTATAGACAACAAAACAAGACAGTTGTTTTTTGGAAATTCAAATTTATTAAATACTTATTAAAAGACTGACCACCTACAAGTACTCTGGACTGTCTTGTTTGGGGGGGGGGGTGTAGGGAACAAAGATGAGCAAGTCCAAATCCTTGCCATCAAGACTAATATTGGTCCAGTAGAGGAGGAGAAGAGAAGTTGATCAAATAACTATAAAGGACATACAAAGGACTGGAGTAATAATAATAATTACTCATTATTATTATGTGTTGAATTCCATGTTTACTCTATGCCAGGTATATTATGTATGTAGTTCCGTACCACATAACAACATTTTGGTCAACAACAATTTGCATCTATGATGGTAGTTCCATAAAGTTATAAAGGAGCTGAAAATCTTATCTAGCAACATTGTAGCTGTTTGGTAATTCAGTGCATTGTTTCCTTTGTACCAGTTTCAGTCTCTGGGCAGTCATGCTATTGGCTATCAATGCCCAGGGCCACTTTCCTGATCCCAGTGAACTTCCCACAAATATCTTACTTTTCTAAACCAATGGTACAATTGGACCAACCCTTGGGTATCTTAATATGAGTGCAAGATGCCCTTCAGGGATACCATTAGGAAACTCTGAAGAAAAAAGTGTTTATTACTTACAGATCCTGTAGTATACAAGGCATGCCAGGGAGCACATAGCGAGGTCACAGGCAGAGCCCTTGAGAGCTGAAGAGAGAGAGAGCGGAAGAGAGAGAGAAAGGGGGAGGGAGTGGCTGGGGTTCTGCTTTTATTGGGGTCAAGCCTGGGGGTCTAGGTTTTGGGGAGCTCACTCTTCATTGGTAAATTTAGAACATGGAAATGAGAATTTAATCATAGGCAGAGGAAAAAAACAACTAGCCTGGTTATGGATATCAAGATGTCCAAAACAAAGGAGCCTGGCTGTGCTATCTAGTTATGTGTTTATTTAAGATAGCTGTCCTTGAAGTGAATGCCTTGGCCATCAAAGCTCGAGTCAGGCACTTGCTTTACAAGAAACAACAACAACAAAAAGCCAACTGTCAGGGCTCACACTACAACTACATGTCTGTGGTGACACTGGTGTAAACACACCGGCTGCCTGGCCAGCCATTAAAAAGCAGAGCACACTTGACTGTGGGCCTTCTGCAGACCGAGTGACCCCTTGCTCGAGCCAGTGACCTTGGGTCCAAGCTGGTGAGCTTTGCTCAAACCAGATGAGCCCACTCTCAGACTGGTGACCTTGGGATGCCAAGAACCAAGGTCCGACACTCTATCCACTGCGCCACTGCCTGGTCAGGCAAGAAAGCTAAATTTTAATTTACCTTATCTACAAACTTTGCAAATAAGAAATTTTATTTATTTAAATCTCTAACTGAGATATCAAGTCTTATTTCATACCAAAGGCTAGCTTAGCCTGTTATGAAACAAATTGCTGGTAATAGAGTGCAGTCATGATAAAAATCTAAACTCATATTACCTTGAGACCTAGGTATGGAAGATCTCTGCTCGGGGCATTGACTTTATAGGCCATTACATATGACACACACACTCACACAAATGCACACACACTAACATAGTGCATTATAAAACAAAAGATTCCCCTCATTCTAACCTTAGCATGGGTTCAATGTGACCCACTGTGTGCATCGTTTGTCACATGGTTTAAAAACAAAATGCATTTATAAATGGCAAATAAGTATGTGATAATTGTAACTGATGACACTAAAGGCAGTGCTTTAGAGTATAAGAAAGATTTGAGTTATGGAAGTTCTTAGATAAGACAGAAAATGATTTGACTTTGGGTGATGGGTACATAATGCAATCAACAGTTCAAAGGTTATAGAGATGTTTCCCTGAAACCTATGTATTGTTATTGAAAGTGTCACTTCATTGAATTTCTAAATTAAAAAACAAAAAAAGAGAAAGAAAAAAAAACAGCAGAGCACAGAGTCACAGTAGCAGGTTACACCATCTCTAGATGGTAAGGTGAAGGGTAAGTCCTTATAAGAACTTTATCAATAGAAAAGGGGAAAATCGTCATTTTACAACAGAGAAACCTAGAAATCACCACCCTGCCCAATGATCAAAGTCAATGTCTACCTCTGCCAGGACATAGGAGTCGTGTGCTTTCTGACGTGAGGCCCCGACAGGCACCTCTGCCAGGACATAGGAGTCGTGTGCTTTCTGACGTGAGGCCCCGACAGGCCCGACAGGCACCTCTGCCAGGACATAGGAGTTGTGTGCTTTCTTTTTTTTTTTTTTTTTTTTAATTTTTCTGAAGCTGGAAACAGGGAGAGACAGTCAGACAGACTCCCGCATGCGCCCGACCGGGATCCACCCGGCACGCCCACCAGGGGCGGTGCTCTGCCCCCCAGGGGGCGATGCTCTGCCCATCCTGGGCGTCGCCATATTGTGACCAGAGCCACTCTAGCGCCTGAGGCAGAGGCCACAGAGCCATGCCCAGCGCCCGGGCCATCTCTGCTCCAATGGAGCCTTGGCTGCGGGAGGGGAAGAGAGAGACAGAGAGGAAAGCGCGGCGGAGGGGTGGAGAAGCAAATGGGCGCTTCTCCTGTGTGCCCTGGCCGGGAATCGAACCCGGGTCCTCCGCACGCTAGGCCGACGCTCTACCGCTGAGCCAACCGGCCAGGGCAGGAGTCGTGTGCTTTCTGACGTGAGACCCTGACAGGCACCTCTGCCAGGACATAGGAGTCGTGTGCTTTCTGACGTGAGGCCCCGACAGGCACCTCTGCCAGGACATAGGAGTCGTGTGCTTTCTGACGTGAGACCCTGACAGGCACCTCTGCCAGGACATAGGAGTCGTGTGCTTTCTGATGTGAGGCCCTGACAAGCCTGACAGGCACCTCTGCCGGGACATAGGAGTCGTGTGCTTTCTGACATGAGGCCTCAACAGGCCTGACAGGCACAGCATTCCCTCGATGGTCATTGGCTAAAAATATAAATCCTGACTCTAATAATGAAGAAACATTAGAAACAAGTTGAAAAACATACAATAACATAAATTCCCTGTGCTCCTTAAGATCATCAAAGGCAAGGAAAGATGCAATGAGCACTTTATGTTAAATAAGACTAAAAATGTATGACAACAAAATACAACTCATCATACTGAATTGGATCCTGCTTGAGAGGAAAAGAAATTCTGCTTGCTCAGAAGATCCTTGGGATACTTCTAGATGAGGACAATGAGATCTGGGGTACTTCCACAGAGGGATACTTACAAAGCCATGAACTAGACATTCTGCTTCTCAAGTCTGTGAGCTTCCGGTCTATAATACTATCTCCCAGTAACTCCAAATTTTGTTTGACACTTTATTATTATTTCTGCATTATCATCAGCTCACCCAAAGATTGGATTTATCTGTAGCAATAAAATCTCAGCAGTGACTCTTACTCTGGTCTCAGGGCTTCTATTCCCTGGAGGAAATTCTGTACTGCTACACATCCCTATTAAATGACAACACATCCTGTCACTAACCCCAGTGAATTGGATGAATTTCCCATTTCAGCTCAAAATCCATTGATTTTGAAAAATATGTTTCAAAAATAAATACATAGGTGATCAATGGTTGCACTGTGACAGTATCAGTCCTGGCTGAAAGATCTACATTTTTGGATTTAAAAGCATTTCAAGGGGCAGCGAGTGTTTTGAGAACAATGAGAAGCTGGGGAAGAAGTCCTGGGGAACATGTGTCCACTCAGGAACCGAGTGCAAAGCACTGATGATGGCTTCGGTTTGGAATCCAGCAAAGATAAAGGAATAAACAGGAAAAACTTTAGCTTGCACTGGGCTTTATTATGGTGTGCTGCGAAAGCTTAATTAGTAGCACAGTGAGCTGTTCTGAAACGTGTATGTCACATAAAAGAAGCTTAAATGAATGGGCATCAACAATGAGAGAGAGAGATAAACAATAACAGTACCTATTTTTACTGACAAACTTAATGAATTTCAGAGCTTTTGATTTTTTTCCAGGATGAAAGTGTGTGGTAGATTCTCGGTGTTGCTCCTTAGTTTTAAGTGGGTGACTGTTAAATACGAGTGTGTCTTCCTCCATTATGGTCTCCCAATTTCCAATATTGGAATGTCCTCAATTGCCTGATATTTCATTTTGTTCTGCTTTTTTAAAATTAATTATTTTTTTCTTAATAAAAGTACTTTTCCATTTGATATAGTACCAGATATGCAGAGCAAAACATGGTTCTGCTGAACATTTTCATCTTTGACCTGGAAGATGAGAATAAATGCAGGGGTATACTAAATGCAGTGGTTAGCTCTTAAATACTCAATACAAAATTGATCTGAAAAAATAAACTGTGGTTGGTAAAAAGTCACTTACACACATGAAATAAAAGCTCAAATGTAAAATAAATATTAACATACTATCAAAATGAAACTAATATGAGTATTGACTAGCAATATTATCAAACACTGTGTGCCACTGCACAATTCTAAGTGATATATATATGTAAACTAATTAATATATGTAAACTAAGTTTGAGGTAGGTACTTCTATTAGCCCCATTTTACAGAAAGATTGAGAAACTTGGCCATGCTCTCACTGATCCTGTCAGAGATGGTATTTAACCTCAAGCAGTCTGGCTCCAAGTCTATGCTCCTGATCACATTTAATCAGCCAGCAAATATTTCATGAGTATTTAATGAGTATTGTGTTTTCAATGCCACTTAGACTGTATTAGTTTTTGCTGCAATAACGGACAACCTCCATTTTCTCAATACAATAAGAAATTACTACAATAAATGTGTATTTCTTGCCCACATTATGTAAAGGCTGCGGATTGACTAGGGCTCTGATCAACTCTGCTGGGCTGGGCTGGGCTCTATTCAACTCAGAAATGTGAGCCTTCTCCTCTAGAACCAAGATGAAGGAAGAGCTCTTCTCTGAGACATGTAGTGGGCAGGCATTTTAGAGCAGTAGAGAGATGCTGAGCAGAGCACACATTTACTGCTTCTGATTGAATAGAGCAGATGTTCACTTTCCACTACCCAAGCCCAAAGTCAATCCAGTAAAGCTCCCAGGAGTAAATGGTTGGGAGTAAGTCCTATAGCTCAAGGTCTCTTTACCCTAAGTGACTTCACAATTAATTTAAGAAACAAGACTAGCATAAAAATAATCAGAGAACCATGCAAGATACAGGCAATCCTCACTTTGTATGGCACCCTGTTAAGTGAAGCATAACATAGAAACCGTGTCTTTGCTTTGCAAGGTTCTGTGCTTACTGAGATTTGCTAATGCAGTACCATGCAAAATAAAGACTGCCTGTACCTAAAAATGCTTAACAATAATGCTCAGTTGTGAAAAGGGGCTTAGTGCATGTTCTCCTCAGGGCATTGAGATGAAATCTAAACCGTGCCTGCAAGGCCTTTAATCACCTGGCTTGGCCCACCTTCAGCCTCATCTCCCTTTGTCACCGCTCTCTAGCCCCACCATCTCTGCACATGCGACTCTCTCTTCCCAGAGGCCTTTCCTGCAGATTTTTAGCAGTCTGGCTCTTTTTAGGCATGGAGTCTCACCTGCAGATTGACCCCTTCAGGGAGACCTACCTTGACCAGCCAGCCTAACAGCCTTTTCCCACCCTATTGCTCTCAGGCTCACCCCCTGATTTCTGTTCTACACAAGCCATATCACTGCCCAAGACTCTCTTAGCAGTATGCACATTTACATGCTAATGGTTTGTCTCTTCTTGGGAATATGAACTCCAAAGAGCAAAAATATTGTCTGACTTGTCAGTATTCTGTCCTCATTGCCCCGGTCATTGGCTGGCACATGTTGGACGTGCAATAAATAGTACTGAATGAGTGAATAAATGCAGACAGCTACCAGGCCATCTAAGGACTTGCAGACATGGTTTAGATTTTATTCCTCATGTGCTGGGAAGCACTTGCGCAATTCAACAGTTGTAAACAATCATATATGAGTTCCATAATTGTTCTTTCTTAACCCAATTGTGTCATTTCTAGGACAGGAATCACCATCCCAATCAATAACTCTAAACCTTCATTACATTTTGAAATAGCTGGTGGAATGGGGGATGCAGAGAGCAACTTGTAAAAATTCCTGCTCTCTAGATTCCAGCCCCTAGAACAGTGGTTCTCAACCTGTGGGTCGCGACCCCGGCGGGGGTCGAACGACCAAAACACAGGGGTCGCCTAAAGTCATCGGAAAATACATATTTATTATACAATACATTTTTAAATAAAATATGCATAATTTCACTAATCCCTTCACCTTCTCTGATCCCACCCCCCACATGGAGAGAACCCCACAGGTTAAGAACCGCTGCCCTAGAAGTTCTGGTTTAATGTGTTTAGGCTTAGGTTTGAATGTGAGAACTTTAGTGGTCCCCAAGGATTTCAATATTCAGCCAAAGTTAAAAACCACTGGTCCTAGGGGTACTGAAGCACAGCATGGATTCAGAAAATGCTTTTTGGTTCATTGAGTGTGGCTGATTTAAGCATTTGGCTTCATTTTGACAATGTCCAACACATAGTAGGTGTTCAGTCAGTATTTGTTATTTGGCTTCCTAGAAAATATTTGTTAAAGGAATAAATGAATGAACAATGGAATGCTTTAACTAAAGTTTACAGGAAATTAATCGAGGCAGTGGTCAGTGTGGACAGTAGGTAAGTGAAACTCTATAACATGCAGTGGACGTGGACCAGCACCTGTTGTCCACTTCTCCTTGTTATAAACTGTTCTAGAAACCTGGGACATCCAGGATGGAATTGACCAGTGGAGACCATCTAATACAGTGGTTCATCCTACTGTTTGGGTCACAGACCCTTTAGAATTTGATGAAAGTTTTGGATACTCTTCACCCACCCCAGCCCTCCCCCTCACAAAATACATCCATAACATTCTATCCAATTTGAGCAGGCTTGTCAGGCTCCTAGACAGTGGATGCCCAAGCTAACATCCTAAGGTTCAGCTCAAGGTCCCCATTGACAGAAAACAAAACTGAGTCCCTGCGAGGGTGAGTGAGCTGCTGGAAGCACAAGCCAAGACAGGGCAGCAAGGAGACTGGAATGTCGTTCCCATGACCACGAATGTCACTGTCAACCTTACTTTACATACCCATTGAGGATAAAATTGTAATTATTTCTTATGCCATAAAATTCCAATAGGGAATCTAACCCCACAGATGCTCCCCTTTGTTAAAATGTGGAAATTAAATTTCTAAAGAAACCAGACAGTTTTCCAGGTCTACAATGTTTTCACACCAACCTGTAGAAACAGAGTGATGAAAAATGGCCTCCACTAAAGCAGAGCAACCCTGGAGTGAGGACCAGCCAGTAGCCAGTCCCTAGAGCAGCGATCTTGGCCAGCCCACATCTGTGGACACACAGCTGTGGGGGCAAAAACTGAATCTCATGATTGCAGGTGTCAGGATAAGTAACATCAAGAAGATAATGACAGAATGCAGGATAGCAGGCGTTCTGAACAAGTGGTGGCTCAGAAAGCAACAGGAACAAATGAAATCAAAGGATTTGTAGATTTTAGGAGTAAAAGAAGAAACTAGTCTCTCCATGCCCCCACTGGGAGGAATCTTCAAAGACTCTCATTTGAATTATACAGCAGAGCAAAATTGTTTATGGCTGGCTGCCTGAGCCTGAGGAAGGAAGGTTTAGTGGGGCTTGCCTGAAGTCAGGCTCCTTTTTGTCTTGGAAAAGTACATAGATGCAACATACTGTCAGTATTTCAAGGGATTCACAGTGACCATCTAATATCTATTTCTTCCTCCTTTTCTCTTTCGCTACTATTTTAGGGAATCACACTTGTTACTAGCCCCTCTTCCCAAGTCTAAGGAAAAGAACAAAACCTAAATCAGTTGCTAGGTTATTTATGAGAATCACGGTGGGGAGGGGCTGAAGCAAACTGGCAGCTTGGTTCAAAACAGTACTTGAGAATGTCTTCTCCTTGTTACTAATATAGCTTCCCTTCCTGGTACAACATTAAGACTCAAAATACAAAATAAAATTGTCAGTCCCATGGCTCCTCCTTCCCAGGAAAGGATCAATGGAGTGTACTGAAGGAACGTGGCAGGTGCCCCATCTTAACCATTTTCTCCCAAGTGCCTCTGACCGCTCTGTGCCAGGACTCAGTCCTCTAAGACCTCAAGTTATTATCTTCAAACCTTTAAAAAATTTTCTATTTTCAGCAAATTATTTTCTACATTTGCACCTTTTAATAATTAATGCCACAAATTTGTTTTTCTGTCCCACTTGCTTAATCACATCAAACTTGGGACTAGAATAATTAATAGTACTTAATACACTAGTAAAACCCAATACAATGTTAGGTATTGTAGCCTCCACAGGGTAGACTATGTGTCCAACTTGTCACTAAGAATACTCTTCATTTGAAATAACTGAGCTCCTAACCATGCCACTTAGACAAAGTGTGTCATTTGTCATGAGTTTAAATATGAAAACTGTGTAGTCAACTCATTGAGAGAATATTGACCAAATATTTCCACCTGCTATGAGTATTGAAATGTTATACACAGTATACCTGACACAAACACACAAAAAATATTGAATGTATACTGTATTTTAAAAAATAAAAAGTTTAGCCCTGGCCAATTGGCTCAGTGGTAGAGCGTCGGCCTGGCGTGCAGGAGTCCTGGGTTCGATTCCCGGCCAGGGCACACAGGAGAAGCGCCCATCTGCTTCTCCACCCCTCCCCCTCTCCTTCCTCTCTGTCTCTCTCTTCCCCTCCCACAGCCAAGGCTCCATTGGAGCAAAGTTTGCCCGGGTGCTGGGGATGGCTCCTTGGCCTCTGCCCCAGGCGCTAGAATGGCTCTGGTTGCAACAGAGCGGCGCCCCAGATGGGCAGAGCATCGCCCCCTGGTGGGCATGCCGAGTGGATCCCGGTCGGGCGCATGCCGGAGTCTGACTGCCTCCCCGTTTCCAACTTCAGAAAAATACAAGAAAAAAAAAAGTTTAGAAACGTTACATGAAGATTCAGCAGAGCAAGTATAAATGATGCATGGTAAAGTGGAAAACCAGAAAATGTGAATCTCAACCCACACTACCTCTCTGCATCAAAACCATATCCAATGACATGGCAAATACATCGTATTTTATTAAGCAGAGTCAGGTAGTGGGCGGCCACTGGTTGAGGCCCAGGATTCTGACATTTCTAAGCTGTCATTAATCACCTACCAGAACCAGAGGCAACTTCTATCTAAAGACCTAAGGCATCCCAGGAAAATCTCTGCTTTGTAAAGACTAGCCCAAGCTGTGAGGCCACAGCTCAGCCAGATATCTGCCTGGTAACCTGCCTAGGCATGTAAGGCATGAGGAGGGAGGTTCACCTAGACTAGAAGCAGAGGTGGGACTCGGAGGTTACCCCTGCCTGCTTCCCTGCACCTCGTCCCAGTTCTTTTCCAGCTTTCCAAGGATGGGATCGTCTTACCAACTACATCAGAAAGCACCCTGAGGAAGAGAATTTCAAGAAAAGTGTTTGCTTACAAGATGTTACCCAGACTAATTGTGATGATCATTTGGCAAAATATACAAATATCAAATCATTATGATGTGTACCTGATACTAAAATAATGTTGTCAATTATATCTCAATTTAAAAGAAAAGCATTTTCCCCTTATGGTTTTATGTAGATTTCCTTTCTCCTTCCTCCTTCTCCTGAAAGTTCTTACCCTAGAGATGTTGTAAGGTACCAAAAGCTACAGAATTAATATTAATATTTTAGGAAGCTTAAAGAACATTTTGTTAATTTGGGCTAGGCATACAGAGAGATTTTGTAAATGATATCTGTACTTGTGATTAGCATAAAACCAAGATGGCCAATGGCATTGTGTTTTAAATGCAGAAGAGGAAGGAGACTTGGATTCTCTGACCTTCCCCCATACCTATGGGGAAATGGGTGAATAGTTAGCCAGGTGTAGGGAGAGAAAAGATTAAATTAAACCATTTCTTATACTAATGGACCATTTACAGGCATTTGTTCCCATGGAAACTACCTCTCTACCCCTGAAAACATGTAGTTAATGCATGTATCTCTAAACAAAAGGTACAGGTTTACACCATGATGTCAGGTTATTTTCCCGCCCATGTGTAATTAACGGTATATAACCAACCCCTAGAATATTAATGAGACACACGATTTGGGACTTTGGAACTGCCCCATGTAAGATGAATGTGGCTAGCATATTTAATAGATTTCCTCCTTTAATAAAACTTTTCAAAAACTTATTTGGACTATGTGCCTCTACGAAAACCTGCGAAATTGTGGATTGGGTACTTTACAACAGAGAGATAGCCTCATATACATCCTTGAACATGGATTTTATCCTTAACTTACATCAGAGTGCCTATGCCTGATGGAGCTTTTGGAAATGGGTATCACCAACAGTCACAATCCATATAGTTTTGCAGTAGTGACTTGAAAATTAATAAAATTCGGTTCTCCCCAAACATGACTAGTAACCATGCTTTTAAACCAATGTTCATACAATTGGAGTAGGGTGGTGCTTCCTGAGAATAAATTGATTTAAAATATAGCTAAAACAGCCCAAATATCTGTCAGTGGATGAGTGGATTAAAAAGCGGTGGTACATATATAAAATGGAATACTACACAGCCATGAATAAAAGGACATCTTACCTTTTGCGATGGCATGGATGGACTTGGAGATTATTATGCTAAGTGAAATAAACCAGGCAGAGAAAGACAAACATCATATGATCTCACTTATATGTGGAATCTAATGAACAAAGTGAACTGAGGAATGGAATAGAGGCAGAGCTGGGGTCACAGGGAGCAGAGGGACAGCTGTCAGAGGGGATGGGATCAGAGAAGGTGACGGGATTAGTGAAATTATACATACACAATACATAGATGCAGATAACAGGACAGCAAATCCCAAAGGGAAGGAGGGGGGCAATGGGGGACAAGGGGGTGGGAGTGAGGGAGTTATATCGGGTGGACACTTGAATTCATGTTAACACAATAAATTGAAATTAATAAAAAGCTTTAAAAAATAAAATAAAATAAAATATAGTTGTCATGATCCTCATGAAAGGCACAGAACTAAAAAATCAGAAAACTAGCCACAATAAGAGCTTTTTCAAATTCCTGGAAATTGATATCCAGCCTTCAGGCTGAGAAATAATCTGCAGAAAAGCAGCCATTCCCATAATCTTTGCATTGAGAGTCCGGTTAATTCACAATGATAACAGGTGGGCACTTTCAGTTTCACCTTCTATTCCATTGAATACATTTCCAAAAATATCCTTCTATCAAAGAGTTTCTCCCTGATACTTATCTGATGTGAGGGTTAGGAATAGACTAATTAATGTAGAAACCTCAAGAAGCTCTCATGAGGCAAAACTACTGGAAATGTCTGCAGCTTCCGCTGGCTGCCCTGCCTGGTAAAGATGCAGTCCTGTTAGTGACAAGTGGCATTAGACACCCCCCACTTTGAATCATTTTTATTCAGGCAGAGGGAGAGAACCTTTCAGAAGGACAGACCACTGATTCCTGTACTTTAAGGGAGAGTGCCACATTATGCAGCCCTCTCATTTGAATTATATAAGACCCACAGAGAAGCATTTCCTCTCTATTCAGAAGAAGGCCTGTAATAACCATATAACTATTGTCATGAAAAAGTTTTCATTTGTACAATTAGTAGCTGCGGGGAAAGACATCAGCAGTCAGCTGGGATCTAAACTGAGCTGGACCACCGAGCATAAAGGAAAGATGTGGAGACAGGGTCACTGGCGAAGCTGCCACTGATTAGGCACCAACATTAGTGATGCATTTAGTCTCCAGTGTTAGACCCATTAGTTCTAGGATCCTGCTGAGACCCAAATGAAGCTAGAACGCAGACATTCTTAAGTATGCAATCTGAGAGAAAGAGTCACAAATGCCATTTATTTAGGGCGACAACTTTTTCCTACTTAAAAACCAGAGCAGCCAAAGGGAAGAAAAATATTTTGTAATGACATCAAATACATGCAGACTTTCGACTTGGAAGCAGAGTGGCTGCGGCACTTGTGTGTTCAGCCAGGATGTCAGAGAAAATCCTGTGTACTCTGGTGCAAAGGGTCCTGACAGAGCCTGAGGTCATAAGGGACCTGGTACACCCAGCATTACGGTGGTATCATTACCCAGAGAGCATGATTTCAAACATTCTGTTTCTTCTTTTGTCTCCTGTCTGCCTTCTAAGAAAGAGGTAGCATAGACCCCTGCCTGATAAAAAGGGCAAGTATGGGTATTCAGGAAATGAGGAGCCTGCCAAAACATTGGCTAGGAAGCCACCGACCAGAGATTGGTCCATGGGAAATAAAGAGGAAGTGGACAGAGAGCAAGGGAACCAGAGGGTGACTAGGAACCAAGTTTGTGGGCTGTGAGGATGGTCACACAGGGGGCAAGCAGAAGTCAGCTGTGTGCACCAAGGGCAAGAGCAAGCAGGAGTTTAAGAACAAAACACGGGGTTTTAACCAGGAAGAACAAAAACTGAGAAGACAACAATGTGAACAGAAGCATAAAGATAGTGAGATACCTAGGCAATCAGATGCGGCAAGGATGGCTGAAGTTTTCGTGCTTTGTGGGCATATGATGTATGTAAAATATGAGAAGATAGTATGAGACAGCACCCCCTCAAGACCCCAAAGGGGTGATTATATCCAAAATGTCTAAAATCCCTAAAACATATTAATGGAAAAGTTTGGCACTATCAAATAGCTATTAATTATTCTAAACAGTCATTCAAAACCAATAGGTAAGCACTTACTTAGGAATAAGAGAAGTGGTGGCTTCAACACAGAAGAAAAGTGAAGAGCATGAAGAAGACCCCTATCTCCTCCAGAAAGAATTTTAAAGCAACACCCTCACTCTCCCGCAAAAAGTCTGGGTTTGTAATCCAGCCACCCAGATTCAGGAATTTGGGCTGAAGCTTATTACCCGTGTCTCCGGGCAGTTTCTCTCTGAACTTTAGTTTTCTGACTTTTAAATGCAGCTAACAGCACTGGCCAGCTGGCTTAGTGGTAAAGTGTCAACCTGGCATGTGGAAATCTTGTGTCCTATTCCTGATCAGGGCACACAGAAAAAATGACCATCTGCTTCTCTACCCCTCCCTCTCTCCCTTCTCTCTCTCTCTCTCTCTCTCTCTTCCCCTCCTGCAGCCATGGCTTGATTGCTTCGGGCGCATTGGCTCCATGTGCTGAGGATGGCTTCGTGGAGCCTCTGCCTCAGGTGCTAAAAATAGCTCGGTTATAAGCCTGGCACCATATGGGCAGAGCATCGGCCCTAGACAGAGGTTGCCAGGTAGATCCCAGTCAGGACACATGCTGGGGTCTGTCTATCTCCCCTCCTCACATTTAGATTAAAAAAATATAGTGCAGCTAACACTGTGTCCACTTATCACTAGATTATTACAGAAATAACTACGATAAAACACATAAGCACTTGGAACAGAATAAGCAGTGAACAAAAGGCAGTTTTTTAATAAAAATCTTATTCTACTCCATACGCCCTGTAGATAATATTTATTTCCACAGAGTGCATTAACAGATGCTTTTAATGAAAATCCTGAGACCAACGGGAAGGAAGGTATGGGAGGTAGCAGGGGGTATGAGGGAGATTAATGGTGATGGAAGGAGACTTCACTTGGGAAGGTGAACACATGGTACAATATACAGATGGTGTATTATAGAATTGAATACCTGAAACCTGTATAATTTTGTTAACCAATGTCACGCCAATGAATTCAATAAAAGAGAAAATCCGGTTGGCTCAGCGGTAGAGCATTGGCCTAGCGTGCGGAGGACCCGGGTTCGATTCCTGGCCAGGGCACACAGGAGAAGCGCCCATTTGCTTCTCCACCCCTCCGCCGCGCTTTCCTCTCTGTCTCTCTCTTCCCCTCCCGCAGCCAAGGCTCCATTGGAGCAAAAATGGCCCGGGCGCTGGGGATGGCTCTGTGGCCTCTGCCTCAGGCGCTAGAGTGGCTCTGGTCGCAACATGGCGACGCCAGGATGGGCAGAGCATCACCCCCTGGTGGGCAGAGTGTCGCCCCATGGTGGGCGTGCCGGGTGGATCCCGGTCGGGCGCATGCGGGAGTCTGTCTGACTGTCTCTCCCTGTTTCCAGCTTCAGGAAAATGCAAAAAAAAGAGAAAATCCTAAGATATCAAAGCTTAGAAAATTAACCCTTGAGGTCATTAGCAGTTTTCCAGAAAGCTCATTTATTTAGAAAGTTTTTTAAATGACCAAAACTCTTTGACAACCCTCTCATCAAGAGTTAGGGTCTGTGTCCCCCTCTCCTGTGTCTCTGCAGGCTTATAACTGCTTCAACAATTAGAGTATGGTGGAAGTGATGCTCTAGGACTTCTAGGGGCAGACATCAAAGGCCACACAGCTTACACCTACTTCTCTTGGGATGCTTGCTTTGGGGGAAGTTGGCTCCCATGCAAGAAATCCAACCACCCTGAAACCACCATTCTGGAGAGGTCTCATGGATGAGCAGCCCACAGCCAACATTAAATGCCACCACCCTGTGACTGAGCCAGCAGATGACAGCCGCCCCAGCCAATCTCTGACCACAGCCATATGAAGGGTTCCCAAGAGAGAAATTCTAAGCCAAGAATGTCCTGGCTTTCTGACTTACAATTTGATGAGCAAAACAAAATGGTTGCCAGTTCACATCAGTAAGTTTTGAGATAATTTTAGACTACGATGGTAACAGAAACATTTGAGCGGAATACCTCAAGCTTCTTATGAATAGACTTGAAATGACAGTACTCTCATTAGACCGTAATAAAAATTCACCTTCAAAGATTAAGAACTCCATAGACACAATGCTTCTGGATTCTTCCCATGTTTCCCTAATGCCTCCTTGGTCAGTGAATTCAGAGCCCTAAAACAAACCCTCTTTCTCATCCCCATATCTCCCACCTGTTTGACCATGTTGATATTGATAAACAATTATTCTGTGTTTCTTATGTTCTTCTGAGTGTGATGAGTGGCTCTCATCCTTCAAACCAGGACCAAGCACCTGTGTCCGCAGCAGGCGGGACTGTAGTCACAGACTGGCAGTGATATCCCTCCCTTCATCAGCATGGCTGCCCCTCTGTCAGCATCTGTCTGTGTGGAAAATAGACCATTGTCAGTGGAATCTGTGAGCCACCAATTTGTCAATAGTCGTGCCTTTGAAGGGACGAGGGTGGGTGAGGGTGGAAATAAGAAATACAGATCCTATTTTTTTTAATCTTCTGGAGTTCAATGTCTGTTTCACTGCTGTTAAGATTTTTGAGAGATAGAGCGTGCAGGAGAAAAATATCATGACAAAGAGGGAACAGTACAAATTGGTTTCCATAGCAATGTCTCAGATAAGAGTAATGGTTCAACCCAGCCTAAAGGGAAAAGTAGCAAGACTAAAATATTCTCAAAATGAGCCCTTGCATGACTTTTTTTTTCTTTAAGTATTTAATTGCATGCAATTTGCTTGTTTCACATATTATAACTCTTATCCTTTGGGGGAGTGTTTCTCCATGATTCCCTATTCTTCAGGAACTCAGACACAGAACCATACTCTAATGCATGGTAGTATTTTATATCCTACTAAAAGAACAAAACATAAAATTTTAAAGTAAGTAAATTGGGATAGGGAGGGCTGGGTGAAAGAGGTGAAGAGATTAAGCAAAACAAACAAACAAAAAACTCTATACACTGATAACAATACGGTGACTACCAAAGGGAAAGGGGTGGGGGAGGTAAAAGAGAGTAAAGGGGGATAGATGGTGATGGAAGGAGACTTGACTGGGTGGTGAACACACAATACAATATCCAGGTGATGTGTTATAGAATTGTACACCTAAAACCTATATAATTTTATTAACCAATGTTACCGCAATACATTCAATAAAAATTTTTTTAAAATAAATTAAGTGGATCTTAGGGAGTTCAGCCCCAAAACCTAACATGACTTGCCCAATGCCACTTTTGATTAGATACTTGAAAGTTTACTTTGTGCTCACTTTACCTACCTGAAAATGGGTTCGTTGCTATCTTCCTATTTCACAGGGCTGTTGTAAAAGATTGAGGCAAAGAATATAAAAATTTTTGTGAAGATCTGAAATATAGAAGAAGTAGTGATGATGGTAGAAGCACTGGTAATAAGAGTAATAATAGTAATATCATTCTTAATATTGGCAGGAACTAGAACCCAGGTCTTCTGAATAGACCATTACTACTGGTCATTGAAGTCAAGTGAATCTTGACTTAGTCTCATGACAGTCAGATCTAGTCAGGGCTTAAATAATGTGACAAAAGACAGAGGAATCAAAGTATAGTGAGGTACCAAGCACACCTCCTGCCATGTATTGGTTCTCTGAGTGTCCTATTATCAGCAGTCCTTGTCTCTACTCATAGGGCATTTCAAACACCACAGCTGTTATGACTCATTGTTGGGCAGATAAAATATTATATATTATGCTCACTTTGTTAAAGATGGCGCTGCCCACATGGAAGCTTGCTGCCCAGGTGATATTAGTGTGTGTTGGGGGCAGGCTGTGTGCAGGCAGGATCCTTGTAGCCTGGGGCTTGGTTTTAGGACTAAGCCTTTCCCACCCTTTTTGATGTGGGGTGGTACAATCCCATCATGCCTCAGATAAGTGACTTTGTATTAGAGAATTCCCTATTTTGTATATTGGATTAAAGGCCTGGATTTCTACCCTATAAAGTGGGGCAGACCGGGAGCTTACGCTCCGTGGTTCCTGAGATTATCATCAGAGGAGAGAGCAGAGAGAAGAGCAGAAAAAGGCCACATGGAGGAGGCCAGGAGAAGCAGCCAAGATGGCAGAGTGTTGAGTGAGAAGCCAGTTTGTGCAGAGTTTGCGCAGGGAGAAGGAAGGAGATGGGGAACAGAGGTGAATAAGGCTGGTGAGCTAGAAACCTTTGATTCTAGGAAACTCGGATAAGTCAGTAGCTTTGTGAGCACTGAATGTGAGTGGGTTTTGGAGCCCAGTGTGTGTTTTTACTTGCCCGCGGGGTGTAAGCTAGGATTAAAGATGATGGCCCACCAGTTTTTGGCTCCATTGTTTCATTACCGTCTGTCCGAATCCAATGCAAACCTGCATGGGCCAGGCGGCTGTGATGGTGTCCGTGGCCACTGGCTTTACACTCATAAAATGCTAAATGGATAGGGGAAAAGAGACAAGCTGAAGTTTAGTGAGGAAGAACAAGCAGTAAAGAAAGCACACTTTCAGCCAACACTGAAGACCTAAACTTTACATTCAAAGATAATTTCTTTTAAAAAAAGGTAAGTTATCCTACTAAAATCAATGCAGTATTGTACTTGAAAGTAATCATCATGGCAGACTGTGGTTAGAGGCTCAACCATTTCAATATGTCTATGTTAAAATGGACTTCATAACTAAAAATTAAGTTCTATGACTTTTTTAAATTTAAAACTGTTATGACCAAAATTGTATTCTTGCTCCTATTCCTCAAGTCACCTGCCAAATGTGGCCATGAATTCCTTTAGTTGTTTATAGAAAAACACTTACCCTTAAAAGGTAAAGAGTCTATCCACCACTGAAGAGAAGTAATGGCATGTGCTCGGAATGCAATTAATTCTACAGGAGCTTGGAATTGCCCTGGGCAATAAAGTATTGCGGGAACAAATCCAAGATGATTACTTTGAAAAATCTGGATGTAACAGTCCCAGCATATTTGCTTTTTGTAATTAATTATACTACCGTACTTATACTCATTCACTTATTCATCAACTTGTTCATTCAACAAGTGCTTATTTTCATTCCTGCTATACAGGTAGTAGATTATTAAGCTAAATATAAGACAGTCTTATCAATATGATGATGAGTTCCAAACTTGTGTCTCTTTCCCCAACCCCTTCCTTATGTTTTGGCCAATATTTCTACCTGCCTTCTGGAACCTCCAGAATGATGTCCCATAGATACCTCAGACTTCATATATTAAGTGTTATCCACATCAACCTGGGTACAGAAAGGTTGCTTTTTGTTTTTTCCAGTGAATCGCTAGATCACCAACCTGTTCCCACCAGTAGGAATTCCAGGTGCTCCTTCTTAAGATGAACCTTCACTGTGATTTGCGGAGGTCCTAGAGACTTTTCCACACCCAAGGGGTCAATAAACTTCCAAATGCCAAGCAGAAAAAAAAAATTGTAAGTTTAAGTTTGCTCACTGCCATTATCCCCTCAAGTATAGTCACAGATGAGCACTGGTCCCACACAAGTCAGTGGTGATTTGCCTTGAGTGGTGTTATTGGACACCTAGACCCCGAGGCGGATTAAGGTCAGTTGATGCCCCGGGCGCAGAAGAATATATTGGGTCCCTTAAAAAAGAGAGAGACAGGGAAAATAAAATACATGTTAACCATATCTTTAAATAAATAATAATATTATGTACTATTAATGTTAAAATAGCACATATGAAACTAAACTTGGTGTCATTAGAAAAAAGTGTAAAGTTGGGGTTTTGCGGGGCCCTTCAGAAGTTTGGGTCCAGAGCACGTGCCCAGTGCGCACACCGTTAAATCCGTCTCTGCCTAGACCATGTTCCGTGCTCCAAAGTGATGCCCTTGCCTTCATTAAAGTGGCAGCTTGCTTGCTGTATCCTTCCACACTCAGCAAGCTTTTAAGGCCTGGCATTACCCCAACATGGGCCTCAGCCACACAGGGGCTCCTCCTCATGGAAACCGTAGGTGGCCCGGAATCTCCTTTCCATGTGCTATTGCTCTCTGCAGTGCTGTCACTGTGCCTTTGCCTCTCTTAAAAATGCTAAATGACAGTGTTCTGGCTGACACATTTCGTCACTGCACTCATAACTAACGATCTGAGCACCTGCTATGTGGCTGGCACAGATACTGTATGAGTGGAGTCTACTTTGTATCATCAAGAAACTTTGAATTTAGAGAACACAACTGACAGCCAAAACAATAAATAAACATACAAGGTGCTTTTGTAAATAGGTTCTGTGAAGACCAGAGAAGGGATGTCCACAGGATCTCAACTACTTAAAAATTTCCCAGAGGTCTGACATTACGTGGCTCTTCTTCATGTTCAAACCTTTAGGCCTGTGGTCTTTGAACAAGGCAGGCTGAGGAAAATGACCTGATGCATCAGAGTCATTTCTCTAAACCGTCAGACTTAAACGAATTTCTGAAATGTTCCAGGGAGGAAAAGCAGCTGCTACGGCCTTGTCTTCCCCTTTCCTGGAGCTGCCAACATTCTCATTCTTAGTTCTTTTCTTTCCCCTGTGAAATATTTTAATCCTACATGCGCAAAAATGGCCTGTCAAAATGTGCACATGTAGGGCTGATAGCGCCTGTGGGGAACTATACATGAGCAGAGAAGCTACCGGTTATACACGTGAGTAGATTAAAATTTTTGTAGCCATATGGGGTCTTCGAACCAGCAGATTCTGAACTATCAGCTGTCAGGTTATAGAATGCTGGTGCATCCCTGACTTGGATGAGCAAGAACAGACATCTGCAAACGACCGATTCAGATGGACACCAAATTTACCATTTTACACAGGAGAGGACTAAGTTCTCTTATTTTGTTCTCCAAATGCTGAGCTCACTTGGTCACATACAAATTTTTAGAACATGAATAGCTTAGGCTTAATACACATGACAAACACACTGATATCCCTCACACCTCTTTCAAAGAGGCCAGAAGACTCCTTCCAATGTCTTCAGGAGGAACTGCTGTCTCCATTCACCCAGCACAGCAAGAGAGGCTCAGTACAAAAGCACCATGGGCCATGCGCCTGCTATGGTTTTGGAAAAACAAGAGAAGTGAAAGAAAAGATTGAAGAGTAAACTCAAGGATGCACCAGAATTAGGCAGTGATAGCAGCTGATAGAAGCATGTCACATAAGAGAAGACTAAAAGCACATTTGCCAGAAACATTATAAAACCACTGATTGCTGAGAATGACAGCATGGGGAAACACATTTGGCTTAAGAAATGAGGACACTTGTCTGCAAAATGCCAGTGCAGGGAAACATATAATCCAATTGTACACACTACTGCATTGCCATTATCTGGAATGTCAAATCACTAAGCCAGGCACCTAACAGGACCTTGAAGAAACAGTGAAACATACAGGTCAACGTCCATGACAGGAAGGAGGTGGGTGAAAACTAAAATGCGGTGGCCAGTACGAGAGGCATTCCAGGTGGGGCAGCTCCCATTCAGTCACTTGTTCATGCAACAAACATTGATTAATGTCTTACCATGTTCCAGACACAGTGTGTGGTAATATGGAGATATAGAAGGTATAAGTGTGTGTGTGTGCGCGTGCGTGTCTGAACGTGAACATGTATGACTGTGTAGGACAGGAGGCAGACACTCTAACAACCAGTTATATTATAACGTGAAAAGTGCCCTAACATCAGAATACACTGTGACAAAACTGTCATAGATGAAGGAACAATTAATTCTGCCTTGAGAGGGGGAAGGTGCACTGGCCTGGGAATGTTAGAGAAACAGAGACTTTAAGAACCATGGAATTAGAGGAAGTGGACTGAGAGGACCGAACTCACTTCCCAGGCAAGGGAGGGGCGCTTGACGTGACTCTCCAGCTCCTTTCACACAACAGAAAAACACTTTCGTTCTCAACAGATTTTTCAGTCAGAAACACATTTGCCAGTCCACCCTCCTGTTTACAGCTCTACCTCCCAGCTGCAACATGGAAGAAAGCCTCAGGCTGATGGAGGGAGGGCGGAGAAGCTCCTGGAAAAGCAGTTTAATGGCCAGTGAAGCGACCCGGCCATCAGCTTGTGGGCAGGCTAGGTACCGAGGAAGCTCATGGAGTCCCAGGTTCTGGGAACCCCGTGATGCTCATGGATTCCTGGCTCTCGGTCTCTCTCTTCACCCTCACCCTTCAGCCTCTCTAGACAGCTGCCTAAATTTGCTATTTCCATAGACTGTGGACAACCATCTAGCTTATGCATGTGGTTGTTCACCTGTCCCCTGATTGCAGCCTAGGATCAGCAGGACCCCATTCCAGCATCCCCCGGTCCCTCTGCTGGTTGCTGACCACAACTGTGCTTCGGTAAGAGGAGAACTCTTCATAAACGCAGGAGAGCTTCTATGCTGGCCGCTTTCCATTGGTCCTTCTGGATTTACACACACTTGGCACCAGACCCTTCCCCACTGGCTGATTTTATAAGCGACATCAGTGGGTCTTTTGTCTTTTGATTCCCCTGGGTTTGATCAAGTGGGTAGTGAGGGCAGAAGCCTTTCCTCGGCTTGCCTGAGTCCCTCTTCTGAAGGCTACACGTGTGTCAAGTGGGCCCCTGCAAGTAGCTGTCCTTTGGGATCTGGGAGCAGCTCCCTTCCCTAGTCCCTTCAGGGTAGGGGTGGCACAGCTAGTGCCAGGCTCACATTGCACCTTGCTAGTCCCCCCAGCCCTGCCCATGCCACTGTAAACAGTGCACCTTCATTGACTCTCCTGCAGGGACCCGGGCTGACAGAGCTGAGCTGCTGTTCTGTGGCAGGGACATGGGGGGACACTCCGTCTTGGCCCAGTAGTCACTTAGGCCACAAATTCTTACCGAGAGCCTGCTGGGGACTGCACAGGCAGCTGGGAGTGAGCACAACAGCAAAGTGTCCTGTGTTCATGGGGTTTGCATATAATAGAGGGAGACACACAATAAAGTAAAAGTTCTGCCCTGTTAGGTGGTGGTCAGAGCCAGCAAGGGGAGGGGGGGCAAGGGAAGGGAGGACAGAGAGCACCAGGGTCCCGTCTGATGGACGTGGCTGGGATAACACGGAAGGGCTCACTGTATTTGTGCAAGATACATAGAAAAAAGGGAAATCTCAACTTCAAAACATGTGAGAAAACTTACTGTGAGAAAATTTTACAAACTACTCGAAGTCAGCAAATAGGGATTTACTATGCCATTATATTTAAAGAGAACCAAGACAAAAGAATATTGAAATTAACCAAAATAATTTTTTAATAATTTTAAAAAGTACTTTAATAACTTTACTTCCTGACTTTTTATCCCACCCAAACTGTACTTTTCCCTGATAAGATATGGAGAAAAACAGAAAAATGTTGTTACTTTAAGATGAGAATGATGTTTAATGTTGTCATTTTAAGAGATAATTTAGGATAAAATGAAGTTTTTTCTTTAATATTTTTTCCTGATAAACTATTTCCCTCCTCTCCATTTAAGAAAATATCATCTGTCTTGGATATGTGGCTTCAAGAGAAATAATGTGTCAGGAAAGAAGTATTAAGTGGACTTTAAAGGATTTGGATCCTAAACAAGACACTTTGGACATTCATTATGAAAGAGAACAGCCCCTTTCCTCATATGCCTGTCAGCTGGCAAGAAAGAGAATGAGTGAAGAAACCAGGGAGAGTGTGGTGAACTAGACAGGGGGCTCCTCTAAAGAGAACATGATACTCAGCTGCACACAGTAATGCAGAAATGAGGACAAGCATGATCAGATCCTCCATTTTGCAAGAGCAGCCAGAAAGCTGAATATCAGTGAGAAAAAAAAGTAGGAAGGGGAAGCAAAAATAGGGAAGTGAGAATGGGGAGCTAGAAACCAATAGCAATATACTGGTAAGTGAAATAATAAAAGGGGAGTGAGGAAATGGAAGCTAGAAATTAGATGCAAGAAAACTTGGGAAGAAAGGAAAGCAAGAAAATGGAAGCAGAAATAAGGAAAGGAGAAAAGGGAAGCAAGAAAGGAAAGTGAGAAGGGGAAATGAGAAAGGAAAAGCAAGAAGGGAAGCATAAAGGACTCAAGAAATAAAAGTCAAGGAAATTTTAGAAAATGGAAGTGAGAACAAGAAGTGCAAACAAGGAAAGCATGAAAGGAAGGAGAGGTAAAGGGAGTAGAAAGGGAAGTGACAGAAGAGAAGTGAGAAGAGGAATGAAGAAAAGGAAGCAAAAAAAAAGAAACAAGAAAAGTGTAACAAAACAACAACAAAAACAAAACAAGGAAAGAAAGCAAGGCTAGAAGGGCACATGCGCAGTAAGAGCCAGGATGGTGATATAAAGAAGAGGTGTCTAGCCTGGGAAAATCTGGGAAAAGGATCGAGTAGGATAAGGAATATGAAACCCTGATTGGTTAGGGGGAGGGCCCAGCACAAGCCCATGAAGAGCCAGGAAGAGATTGGTTTGTTTAAAAGAAAGTTTACCCTTTCCCAAATCCAAGGAGATACAGTAAAAGCTTAACAAAGGTTTGTTCATTTACCCCTGGTTCATTCACTCTCTTTTCATAGCAGGCGTGGGGGTCTGGCAGCTGCACAAGCCCAAGTGTAAGTTCAAACGCAGTGCCAGTCACGCCCAAGGGCAGCCTTGGCAGCAGATGTGCAGATGGGGAAATGAGACATGGAGAAGTTCTGCGTCTCTGCGCCCTGGCCTTTCTGGCCTTGGTGAGGACCAGCGCAGGCTTGCAGCCCCAGAGACGGGACTTACTCTGTAGGGAGACAGAGCTGAGCCATCTGGTCATGGATGAGACATGGAGCATCTGGGAATAGTCCTTTGTTTTTGCTCCAATAAATCTTACCACTATTGTTCACATCCTCCTATACAGGGGTCCCTGAAATGCTTTTCTTGCAACTCTGTGGAAGGACCCTATTTCTACTGGCAACAGAAGCAGTGTGATGGTATATGAGAAAGAGCCCAGGACTGGGACCTGTTTCCCTTTGCTTTGACAGTGACAAATAAAGGTAACTCAATAGGCAAGTCACTGAACAACTCTTTTTGTCAATTTCTTCATTTGTGAATGAACTGATTTACTTGAGGAGTCCCAGACTGGCAGCCCTCAAGCTGAATCTGGCTAGCAGACAGGCTATGTGTGGTAGACACCATGCCACGCCAATCTGCCTGCCTCGTGAGCTGTGGCATCTCCTGGGATAGCCAGTCGGAAGGTCCCTAAAGCAACAATGCTGCATTGCTTCCCCCAACTGAAAAACAAAGAAGATAGCATCATGCTGCTCTCCTTCCCACCTCTGACCTGCTTTCCTAGTCTCCTTGGGAGCCGCCCCTTCTGTCCATCTCTTAAATGTTGGGATTCCACAGGGTCCTCCTCACCCAGTCTACACAATGCATCCTGGGTGCTTGCTTCAACTCCCAATGATCCTGGGCTGAGTGGTCATGACTCTCCAACCTACATTTTTACCCCATACCTGCTCCTTTGCAGTAAACATGAATTTCCTTTTTTTCACTGAGCATCTCAACTTGGATGCTTGAGAAACACCTCAATCCTAACATGTCCAAAATGTAATGCCCAGTTCCCCTCTTCCCCTCTCTACCATCATCCCTAGTCACTTTCACTCAGCACTCTTCTTCCAGCCTTTGAACTTGGCTCTTCCATTGGCTTGAAACAACCACTTCCACTTCTCTCTTTGCCTGGCAAAGTCCTTCTCCTCCTTCAGACACCCGCTTATTTCTTCACAGAAGCTCTGCTCTCTCTGACCAGCCAGAATGGCTTCTTTGCATTCTCACAGCACCTATCATACCTGGGCAGTCATAATTTTTTCATCCATTTTTGTCAGCTTCTTAGAACAGGCTCAGTGTCGTGGTCACTATTGCTCTTCCTGTGTCCTACACTGTATGTGGTCAGTAAACAACGGCTGAGCAAGAAGCTAAAGACAGACCATTGTTCATCTTTTCTAAAAACGTATAATAGACCTCTGAGGATTCGTGTTTTATTCCCTTCTCCTAAGCTTAGCTCATATTAAATCAATACCTCCCACAATACATTCTTTTCCAGTTATTATTCAGTGATGTAATCTGTGCACTGAAACAAGAACCCTTGTCTGTGTGGGTTGTTTTGCATTTAAGTCATTCCTTTTGTGAAAGCAGGATGACCACTAAAAAAATTGTTTCCTAGAAGGCAGTAACAGTTTACCATTTAAGTCAACCTGGATGATATTGGGTAGAACTGAATTCCGTAGGAAATTAGACCTCCCTCGCTGGGAGGGCCTTCCCATGCCCAGTTAACATGCGCAGCACATTCTTGGTGTTCCAGAGAGCCTGGCCATCCTGACATCCACAGAGGTGAACCTCTATCTCTCTCATCTCCAGCTCTGACCCCTTAACACTCACTGCCACTTCAAACAGCACTGGCGTGGGGTCCGTGTCTTGTGTGCATGATGATATATTTGCAATTCATCTGCATCTTTAACTTGACCTTAGCAACAAGACTAGGTGGTTGAGGTGAAGATTAATGAGACAATTATTTTTACAAGAAATATAAACAGCCTGACTTGGCTGTGTTAACAGCAGCCATGACATTTGTTGCTCCTTAGCATCAAGATTTTGCTCCTTGAATTCTGATTAGTGGAAAGTCAATGCAAAGTGTTCTGTGAGGTAATCATTCACAATGCTGAAAAGTAAATTAGAGATGCGATGCGGCTCATTATCATTACAACATACAATATTAACACTGATGTCTCTTGGAAAATAGGAGGGTCGAGTAGAAAAATCTCAGAACAGGACCTTCCCACCACTGCTTGGTAGCGTTAGTGCTCATATAAGTAGTTTAAGATTCGGAGCTTCAGTTTTCTCATCTGAAAATTGATAATAGCTATTATGAAAAGGAAAGGAAGAATCATTATTAAATGCAAGAGCTAGCTGTGACCACTTCTGTATCATTAGGAATTCGAATCTGGGGAGGTAGCTCTTTATTTAAGAAAACATCTTTACTGAGCTTCTTTGAGAAGAAAAGGTAAAAACCTTCCAAGATGACTTGAAAAGTGAAGGTTGATTATACATTTTTAGAAAAGATGAACAAGTATCTGTCTTTAATTTGATTTCTTATTTAATAGCTATTTTCTGGACCTAGAGAAAAGAATTGTTCTGCAAATCAAAGTAAGGAACAAGTTAAGCTCAGGATCTAGAGGTGGAGAGCCATCAGACGGGAGAGAAAGGAAGGATGGAGACCATGTGGGCAGTGAGAAGGCTCCTGTAGTGTGGTAGCAGGCAACTAAGACATTCCCTGTGGTGAGAAGTGCTTAGTAGAATTTTATTAACAAGAATATCTAAATGGGCCTGACTGGTGGTGGTGCTGAGGACACCCATTTGAGTTCCTGAGGTCGCCAGCTAGAGCATGGGCTCACCAACCTGAACGTGGATCATTGGCATGTTCCCAAGGTTGCTGGCGTGAGCCCAAGGGTCACTGGGTTAAAGGCCAAGGTCACTGGTATGAGAAGCAATCAATAAACAGCTCAAGCGAAGCAACTACGAAAATAATGCTTCTCATCTCTTTCCTCTTCCCCTAAATATATATAAATGGAATTTAAAGTGGTTTTCTACCTGAGGTGTAATTATTTTCCATTTTCCCTACAACACACAAGAATCTGCTTTGAGTGGCAAATTGTCAGAATGAAGAAAGGCTATGACAGGGAAGAGAGATTGAGGAGGCATAGCACACTTGTGGATCAGGCTGCTTCCTGAAGCAGACAGCGGCATCCCAGGCTGATCGTGGAGCTGTAAACCTCCCTCACACAGGCCTGCCACAGAACTCACCATCTCACCAGCCCCAGCCCCAAGGTCGTCTCCCATGGAAATTCATGAAACTCTTGGGTGCCTGCCTACACCACACAGAAGGGAGGCTTGAGCCCTCTTATTTGGATATTCAAGTGGAAGGAGACCCCAAAGAGTTGGAAGACCCAGATACATCTGAGTTTGATACCTGTCCTGACTACCTCAAAGGGATGCAATGAGGACCATGTGAAAAAACAGATGAATGTAGTTAGCAAATATTACAATAACATTCAAAGTTGAGCACAAATGTAATTACAATAGAAAGAATAGGTCTCAGTCTGTGACCCATTTCTTCCACGCACAATGATTTGTAGTTCACTGGGGTTCATTAGAAAGGGTTATAAGTGATACCTTATAGTTGTTATAATATTCAGATAACCATACATGTGGCTTTTCTGAGTCTACTTTATTAATCAAATAATCAGTGAGTGTAATTGAACATTATATGAGATGTACTGTAAAGGGATTAATAAAAATGAAGTATTAGTACCTGGTCACTGAGCACAGAGATTATGATGAAGAATTAAATCAACAAAACCTAGAGGACAAGAAGAGTCTATCAGATCTGAGTTACAAACTGAATCCCAGCACAAACCAACCACAACCTTGAACAAATCATTTAGCCTCTTTGGGTTTCTTGTTTTCAGCTGTTAAATAACAATAACTATGTCTGCTTTGTCCTATTTACCTGCCAGCCCTGTTAAAAGGCTAGAATGAGATAATACTCATGAAACCCTTTAAAAACTATGAAACACTCTGGCAAATAAGGCATCGCTGTAATATAAGCCTTTTCTGAGTGTTTATTTTTTGTCCATTTTATCTGTTCAGTGTTAGGTGAATTCCACATTCAGCTGCTCAACCTGCATAAAATGTCTGAACTCTTTCAAAATAGTCAGTGGTATATCATCACCCGGCACCCTCTGAGGGGTGGGTTCTGCCCCCTCCCACATGCTGGAGAACAGAAGGGCAGAGAGCAGCCCGGAGGGGGAAGAGATTCTGCTCAGGATCACCCTGATTGTTTTTTGTGGGCAAAAACTGAAAGAGAATACAAAATACCGGAAAGCAATAATGGATTAGCACAGTGGGAGTCTGGGTCCCCTTTTTTATGTCTTCAACGTTTCTTTTTTTATGGATGCAATGCTCTGTGCCATAAATAAGAATAAGAAAGAAAAATACATACATTTTGTAGCACATTGCAGTCTACCAAGCAGTGTGACACTTTCTACTGCTCTGTGAAGTCTAGGGCACTGCTGCTGACTCCGTTTTATAACCAAGGAAACTGAGCCTTGGAGAGATCACCCAGGCTGCAGGTTCAGATATTCTTTCCATTACTGGGTGCAACCTCCCAGAAAAAAGGAAGACACTGCTTCAAGGAAGAACTAAGAGGAATAGTAAGTTCAAGCAAAGGGTTTCTTGGAAGACCGTTCTAGAAAGAACCAAGGTGAGGCTGTGACTCAAGACTCAAGCTGAGGCTCTAAACGCAGGGGTGAAGGTGGCAACACGTAAGATAGGATTTTTCCTGCCTGTGAAAAGCAATCTTTGCATGTTTATGATGAGAATGGGTGAAGAGACCCTCCAACCTCCCTGGAGAAGCACTCAACCCAGTACAAATGGACATGGTGGGTAGCACCTGGTTTTCCCAGGTACACATTCCTGGGAGTCACAATATTTTTATTATAACGTGATGACTTTAAAATCTGTCAGTAGTTTGTAGAAAAGAGAATTTTCCCAGAAAAGCTATTTCAAGCCATAATATCTACAAGCAGTGCCTCTGGGGGCAACAGGTTTGAATGGCAGTGAGCCGTTTGTGTCCAGGCATGCAGTGGGTCAGGGCCAGAGTGAACAGAAAGATTGCAAGCCCACTGAGAAATAAGACACTGAGCTGAGGCAGAGGTCCAGGCTGGTAGCCAGTGGACCAAACCCTACTTTTTTTTAAGTGAGAGGAGGGAGATAAATTCCTGCATGCACCTTGACCAGGATCCACTAGCAACCCCCATCTGGGACCAATGCTGTGCCCATCTTGGGCTGATGCTCACAACCAAGCTATTTTTAGTACCAGAGGCAGAGGCTCCATGAAACCATCCTTAGCACCCATGGCCAACACACTCAAATCAATCGAGCCATGGCTGTGGGTGGCAAAGAGAGAGAAAAAGAGAGAAAGGGAAGGGGAGGGGGAGGGGTGGAAAAGCAGATGGTCATGTGCCCTGATTGGGAATTGAATCTGGGACTTCCACATGCCAGGTTGGTGCTCTTCCACTGAGCCAACTGGCCAAGGCCTAAACCCTACTCTTGTATATGCTATTTGAGGTCCCTAGAACTGTTATCATGGTTGGTGGTATTATTTAAATATGAATCAGTTGCCACTATTTTAATAGTATAATGAAACTTAACACAAAAATCTAGGTTTCCAGCTTTTCTTGCACCCAGGATTCCTACATGGAAGCAATTGGCCAGAGCCTCAAGTGTACCCGCACCTCTGCTGCTCCCCATGCACACTCCGCAGGCACTTTACCTGGACAGACCCTGCTTGCTGTTGAGTTCTGGACCCTCTGCTTTAGTGCTGAAAAGATTTGGAAGATGAGCCCAGACAGGCATGAGGCAGCTCTGAGAACCCAGGGTAATGATAGCCAAGAGAACTCCAGCCTGTGTTGGTCACAGTTCCCGGTTCCTCCCGGCCTGTCCCTCCTGCCGGAGATTCCCAGAGTTAAAGGTTACTGTCTCCCTCCCTGAGGAGAAGAAGGGGCAGGGCTGAAGCAATGACACGGTAGTACAGTTGCAATAGCTACCAGGAAGCCACAGGCAGAATGGCTGAGCCATCCGTGTCAAAGCCGTCGGGATCAAATAAAGAGACAAGAAGCAACTGCAGGGGCTCTTCTGGGGAAGGTCCAGAGAAGATCCCCTCAGCTTGGGTGTCTCCTTCTGCACCCCACTCACATGGGAGTGCTCTCTTCCATAAGACCAAACATGGGGGTCTCTGAACCCAGTGCACTGGACAAGGAGGTCAGAGGAGAGAAAGGGTCAGGTTCCTCACTGCCTGCTGCCCCCATCAGATTCAGGACCTCACTTGGCACCCTGAAGACCCACAATCAAAATGATCTAAGCAACGAATGTTTGGCAGGAGTGTACATTGGTGCAACCTCTAGGGAGAGCAACCAGGTCACAGTCTCAAAACCACCAAAGACAGGGTGATTTTCCCCATTAATCATGCTTCTTAAAATTTATCTTACAGCACCTATGAGGAGGTGGCACAGTGGAGAGTGTCAGCCTGGGATGCTGAAGACCCAGGTTTGAAACCCCAAGGTCTCTAGCTTGAGCCCAAAAGTCACTCGCTTGAAGTCCAAGGTCGCTGGCTTGAGCCCAAGGTCACTGGCTTGAACAAGGGCAAACTGGTGTGGCTGGAGCTCCTGATGAAGGCACATTTGAGAAAGCAATCATGGAACAACTAAGGTGCTACAACTATGAGTTGATGCTTCTCATCTCTCCCTTCTTGTCTGTCTCTCTCTTTCAAAAAAAAAAAATAATAATAGCTATCCCTACACAGGTACAAAATAATATGTATACAAGTTCATTCACTGCAGTTTGTTCATAGCAGAAGATTGAAAATAACCTAATGTTTCTCAAGAGAAGACTAGTTAGTGTATATGCAGCCAAAGAATGATATCGTACACAGCTATTTTTTTTTTTTTGTATTTTTCTGAAGCTGGAAACGGGGAGAGACAGTCAAACAGACTCCCTTATGCGCCCGACCGGGATCCACCTGGCACGTCCACCAGGGGGCGATGCTCTGCCCCTCCGGGGCATCGCTCTGCTGCGACCAGAGCCACTCTAGCGCCTGGGGCAGAGGCCAAGGAGCCATCCCCAGCACCTGGGCCATCTTTGCTCCAATGGAGCCTCGGCTGCGGGAGGGGAAGAGAGAGACAGAGAGGAAGGAGAGGGGGAGGGGTGGAGAAGCAGATGGGCGCTTCTCCTGTGTGCCCTGGCCGGGAATCGAACCCGGGACTTCTGCACGCCAGGTCGATGCTCTACCACTGAGCCAAAAGGCCAGGGCCCACGGCTATTTTTTAAGAGAAGAAAAATGTGGTGCTCTCTATTAATTCATATGGAAACATTTCCAGAAAAACAAGTGAGAAAAAAGCACAGAACAGTACATATAGTAGATTGCCTTTTCTACGTGAAAGCAAGAAAAATAAAATGTTTTTTATATTCACATTTGCCCCACTTTCTTTTTAAACCCCCCAAACCCACACTGAAACACAATAACATGGTTACTTATGGGGGCAGGGTGACGGTGAGAGGAACAGGGTGGAGGCAGTAGAGGAGAAAGCCTTTTCCCTGTCACCTTTTTTGTTTTGCATTTTGAAAAATATGAATGTGCTACTATTTAAAACACAATGCACTTCTCTTTAAATGTCAAGCTGGGGTAGAGGCATCAGAGGTCCTGGACAGAGGGAGCACTGGAGCCGGACTGTGCAGCACAGCGTTGCCTGACATCATGCTTCCCACAGGTGCGGACCCCGCGCACCTGCTCTGACACACAGCATCTCTTACTTCATTTGGTGGTACCCGAAAGACAGGTGAGGGCCAGAAACAAATTTAGCAAACTCCTTTAAGGACAACGAAGATTTGGAATATTACAGTTATGAACATGACATTCTTATAATTATTAAAATATAATTATTTACATAGACTGACAATTGTTAACACTCATGCAAATAATTCCATCAAATTTCAGGGAAGCAAGAGATGTTGATGGTGTTGCGTGTTTGTGCATAAATATAAAGTGAGTGTGTAAAGTGTTTTGTTTTAGGGAATGTCAAATATATTTGTCACTCTGTGACTCTCCTTGCCCTGGAGCTTCTGGGCAATGGGTCTTGATGCTTCTGGAAGGGGTTGGCTCCCAAACGAGCAAAGATGCAGCAGATTTGGGTTTGACGAGAAGCCTGAAAGCCCAGCATTATCCTGAAGGAGGTCCTAGACTTTTTTAGCCAGGGGTGGCTTTGTGACTGCAGCTTGGGCAGGGATGGAAGATAGGAGCCAATGGGCACACTCAACACAGCTTCTCATGACCTAGAGAAAACAAGGTGCTCTTCTATGTAACCTCAGCCAAGCTCAGAATACCCTGGTCTGCTGACATCCCTCCCACAGAGTGCTCCAAACCTTCTGTGTCCGATAAGGTAGCTACTAGCCACATATGCTATTAAAATAGAAATCAAAATTAATTAAATTAAGTGAAATTTAAAATCAAGTTCCACATGTGGCTAGTTGCTACCAACAATATAGAGAATGGACATTCCCAAAATCACAGAAAGTTCTATTGGACAGAGCTTGTCCAAAAAAATATTTATCAGTCAATGTAATCTGGCAATATCGATTTTGGCTCAGAATATATGGATACTTTGGATGGGACTATATAAAAATAATTTTAATCTAAAAAATCTTAACGTAAACAATTTAAATTACTGGACCAACCTAAAGGATTATCCCAAGAAATTTCAGGCCCAGAACTCATATTAGCAAATCTGGTGGTGCCTAAGATTCCTTCAAAAAATAAAAAGAATTTCATTGATTTTCCTTGATTCTTTCCTACTAATGTATATGATAAATGTGGATAAAAGGTGCTGTTTGAATGGTTTACAGAAATCACAAGAGTAGCATCCCACTGACTAGGGAAAGTTAAAAAAAAATTTTTTTTTGTCTCTGCCCACACAGTCACTCTGTGTAGAGAACACAGCAGTTCATTTGTAAATGACCATGGTGTTTGGGCGACCTCTGGGTGGTCTGCAGACATGGTCCACACCAGCAATCCTAAATGCTTGGATAGAGATCTGTGTGAATTCTTCCTTAAAGCAACCAGGAGATTCTGTGGTCCCAGGCAAAGACCTTGAATGAAACTGTCATGTTTTGCATTCATAAATCAGCCCAAAAGGTTACAAAACTTGAAGTTGGCAAAAATTGAAAAGGAGAGTGATAAATGGTCACATGACTGCTCAGAAAGCCACCTGCAGCTTGTCAGCAGCATCAGAAACCCAGTCTTCAAAGGATGGTCCCGTTAATCTCAGATCAAAGAAAAAGAAAGGCAGAGAAAAAAATCCAGGCAAATCTTTCACCCCACTGTCCACCGACTTCCTTTAAAAAAAAAGTAATACCTTACCCAGTGACATGGTGCCAATGTGTCATGTCCTCAGTCTCCTTACAGAACTCTGCTTTAGTCCCTCAATCCTTAGATCTCTGACTAGTGTGCATTTCTTCCATGAATGAAAAGACTTATCTTCTAGAATAAGATTCTCTGTGTGTCACGAAGATGCAGAATGGTGACTGGTTCTGAACACTGTCTAGGTGGCTGGTTCTCTCTTTGTTGTAGTTCTCCAGTGAAAAAACAGTAAAAAAAAAAAATTGAGATATTCATTGGTTTTTTCACAACAGTGGTTATTATTACTACTAACACTTATTTATTACTTAGCATGTGCCTTGAACTACACTGAGCTTTATGCATATGTGTTATTTGAGTATCATAACACCTCCATGAAGAGATGCCATTATTACCCACATTTGGGGAAAGAGGAATATGAGACACAGAGGGGTAAAGTGCCCAAAGTCATACATATGACAGAGCTAAGACCCAGTCCAGGTCTGTAGGATGCCATGCCATGCCTGGCTTCTTGCCCACCACTATATATATCTCATGGAAGTTTCCTAGAGAAGAGCAGGGTAAGGAAATAAAAGGAATGGAAAGCAAGCTGGGTGCTGCCAAGGAGGCATGTGCGGGTATGCCTGAAAGGGACCTGGAAAGTGGAGACTGGCACCTCCGCACGTCAGTGGGGGTGATGCTCACCACAGCTCGGGGAGGCTTCCTATGAGTGTATAATTTATCATGTGGTTTACCTTAGGATTAACCTCTTTTTCCGTAACTCTATGGCAGCGAGAAATCAGAAGGGATTTAAATTAGTTTGAAGGCAATAGGATAGAAGAAAAAAATGCTTTATTCTCTGCTGGGATTTTATAACATGAAGGTGGGTCTATATGAGAAAGGAGGCATGGGCCCCTCAGAAAGGCCTGAGAGACCAGGAGGCTGTGGACTCGTGCTTCCCCAGGATACATCTCTGGGCAGAGTGGGTTTACACTAGGGCCAACATCTGACACATTGATTTAACTCTGGTTCATCTCCTTGCCTAACTTGTTGCCTGAAATGTCATTTGTAAGGCTTTCCACTCAGTTTAAGACTTTATTTTCTATTAAAATGAAAATGTGGCAGATAGAGTCATGAGATATTAGGTCAAGAGTAGTAATAGGGCTATCTGGTAAGCAGTCTGTCTATAAATAAAAGGATCTAGAGTTAAACAAACCTGGGTACAGATATTGGCTCCACCACTTAACTAATTTGAGATTTGGGGCAGGTTGTTCAGTCATTAAGGCTTGACACTCTCATCTGTAAATGGGGATCCACCCACTCTTCACCGTTCGGCCGTGAGAGTCAATGAGCTAACTATGGGAAATGCCTGGTCTGTGGCAGATGCCCTTCCTGTTTTGGCAAGAGAAGAAACATGCACCAATGAAAAACCTACTGTGTACTACATTCCCTCATAAAAGATTTCTTTTTTAATTTTCACAAAACCCCATTCTACTGGGGATGATGGAGAATTAGAGAGGCTGAATAATTTGCCTAGGAATGGATAGTTAGTCAGTGGTAGAATCAACATTCAAACCCATATTTTGACTTCTTGTTGTGTGTGCCCCTTCCAAATAAAGACACAAGTGAAGTCTTATCGAACTATACCACACAGGCGGCCATCTTTCCGTCCTCAGTGGAGAACAAATTCTACTGTAGAAACTCACATGAGTTTCCCTTTGTCACACACACTGATGCCCTCTCAAGTTTCTCTGTGTCTCATGACACTTCTGCTCCATGCCATGCGGGCAGTATTGATTATGTTATTACAGGATAACAAGCAGATCCATGAAGCAAGTGCCAGCACTAATTGGGCCTGGTTTGCTATAGATTCAAGTTTTCTGGCTGAACAGCTTGTGAATTTAATTAAAGTAAAGACATGTGGGTCTGGAGCATTGGTATGTTCCCTGAGATCCTTCTCTTGGACACTCTGGGTCATGAGGCAAAGAGCTGAAATGCCCAGTGCACATTGCAACGATCTTTTCCACTGACCATGAGTGGGGGGAGTGAGGAGGGGAGCACTGATGGGGAAGAGAGAGAGAGAGAGAGAGGAAATTAATATTTATTTTATGCCCACCATATGCTAGGTACTGTATTATGTACTTTATATCTCTTATCCTAGTCTTCTATGATACTCTTTTTACACAGCAAGTAAGTTAGAACACTGCTATTTCTCACTTAGCCTTCACTCTTTTCAAATGAGTCCTCTTTTGTCAAATATGGAGGTGGTCAGAATGACTTTTAGCCAGAATTCAGACAGGTCTCACAACCCTGAAAGGGAGGTCAGCCAGATGGAATCTTTTTTGCAATAAGACTGGGAGGCCTCTTGGCAGAGAGCTCACGCTAGGTAAGTTGAGGGAGAACAAGTCATATTTTTACTCAGTAGCTAAGATTCATTCCGCTCCTCTTTCTTATTAAAAGAGCACATATATTGGTAGGAGTATCATTGTGGCTAGTTGAAAATTTGTTTCACCAGCCTTCTTTGCAGGTAGCAGAGATCACATGACTGAGTTCTGGCCACGAACAGAAATGAACAGGAATCTACACAGAGATTCAAGGAGCTTTTACTTTACAAATCAAAGAACAGAAATGGAGTTGGCCCCACCCTTATCTTTCCCAATTCACTCTGCCTTAACTATGAATGTGAGGTTTGGTATGGCAGCAATCACCTTTTGACCATGAGGCAACACTATGAAGGAATAAGAGCAAACAAGACCAAGAAAGACCCAAGGGCAGTGGTGGGATTCCGATATCTAATTTTTTGTTGAGTTCAGTGAACCAGTAGTTAAAATGTCACTTATAATCAGGGTTCTCTCTAAGGTGGGTGACTGGGCAGCCGCCCAATGTGGAAATTACAAATTTACATTTCTTACTCTTTTTAAATGTTCATCTGTGCAACAGTGTATTCTAAGCGCCAGTAGTAATATTCATTTCATCCATAGGTGAAAAAAAAAAATGCTAGTGAGGACAACAAACAAGAAGCAATATGGAAATATCTTAAATAACAGTTTTTTTTTTTTCAGGTATTATTGTAGTGGAATAACCCATTGCATGGCCTTGGATGGGAACACAGCCAACAAGAAAAGAATGTTTTGCCAAGAGAATTGTTTTGTGACTTGCAGGCGGGTCACTGAAACAGGTCTATGTGACTGAAGGCAGTTGCTGGGCTTTTTTTTCAGTGAAACATTCTCATAAGATTTCTGTTCCTTTCAAGATTATCCCTTGAGATGAAGAGAGGAATGTTGTGGGAACCATAGAAGCAATAGCAATTAATGCCTTTTGATATTATATTGTTATTAAGCTATCATGCAGGTGTACTCCATGTATCTTTAAGTAAAAGTTATGCTTGATGTTATGCCAATTTTTCAGTAAACAAGCTTTTTGAAGTCTTGTGAATAAAAATAGGACATAGCGCGAACTCGTGGCCATTTGCCTGAGCGAGCGGTGGTCCTTTGCTAGTCCTTGATGATTTCGTCTGCTGATCTCTCTCTCTGCACCCCCAACTCACATCAACATATTATTTAATATTTTTTCATTAATATTTTAAAACTCTTCTTATAACAATTTAATTTTGTATACCTCTTTTTTTTTTTTTTACAATTTTATTTTTTTAATGGGGTGACATCAATAAATCAGGATACATATATTCAAAGATAACAAGTCCAGGTTATCTTGTCGTTCAATTATGTTGCATACCCACCACCCAAAGTCAGATTGTCCTCTGTCACCTTCTATCTTGTTTTCTTTGTGCCCCTCCCCACCCCCTATCCCTCTCCCATTCCCCCCTCCCCCCCCCCCCCGTAACCACCACTCTCTTATCAATGTCTCTTAGTTTCACTATTATGTCCCACCTACGTATGGAATAATACAGTTCCTGTTTTTTTCTGATTTACTTATTTCGCTTCGTATCATGTTATCAAGATCCCACCATTTTGCTGTAAATGTTCCGATGTCATTATTTCTTATGGCTGAGTAGTATTCCATAGTGTATATGTGCCACATCTTCTTTATCCAGTCATCTATTGATGGGCTTTTTGGTTGTTTCTATGTCCTGGCCACTGTGAACAATGCTGCAATAAACATGGGGCTGCATGTGTCTTTACGTATCAATGTTTCTGAGTTTTGGGGATATATACCCAGTAGAGGGATTGCTGAGTCATAAGGTAGTTCTATTTTCAGTTTTTTGAGGAACCACCATACTTTCTTCCATAATGGTTGTACTACTTTACATTCCCACCAACAGTGTATGAGGGTTCCTTTTTCTCCACAGCCTCTCCAACATTTGCTATTACCTGACTTGCTAATAACAGCTAATCGAACAGGTGTGAGGTGGTATCTCATTGCCGTTTTGATTTGCATTTCTCTAATAGCTAAAGAAGATGAGCATCTTTTCATATATCTGTTGGCCATTTGTATTTCTTCCTGGGAGAAGTGTCTATTCATATCCTCTTCCCATTTTTTTATTGGATTGTTTGTTTGTTTATTGTTGAGTTTTATGAGTTCTTTGTATATTTTGGATATTAGGCCCTTATCTGAGCTGTTGTTTGAAAATATCATTTCCCATTTAGTTGGCTTTCTGTTTATTTTGTTATCAGTTTCTCTTGCTGAGCAAAAACTTCTTAGTCTGATGTAGTCCCATTCATTAATTTTTGCCTTCACTTCTCTTGCCATTGGAGTCAAATTCATAAAATGCTCTTTAAAACCCAGGTCCATGAGTTGAGTACCTATGTCTTCTTCTATGTACTTAATTGTTTCAGGTCTTATGTTTAGATCTTTGATCCATTTTGAGTTAATTTTTGTACAGGGGGAGAGACTGTAGTCCAGTTTCATTCTTTTGCTTGTGGCTTTCCAGTTTTCCCAGCACCATTTATTGAAGAGGCTTTCTTTTCTCTATTGTGTGTTGTTGGCCCCTTTATCAAAAATTATTTGACTATATATATGTGGTTTTATTTCTGGACTTTCTATTCTGTTCCATTGGTCTGAGTGTCTATTTTTCTGCCAATACCATGCTGTTTTGATTGTCGTGGCCCTATAATAGAGTTTGAAGTCAGGTATTGTTATGCCCCCAGCTTCATTCTTTTTCTTTAGGATTGCTTTGGCTATTCGGGGTTTTTTATAGTTCCATATAAATCTGATGATTTTTTGCTCTATTTCTTTAAAAAATGTCATTGGAAGTTTGATGGGAATTGCATTAAATTTGTATATTGCTTTGGGTAATATGGCCATCTTGATTATATTTATTCTTCCTAACCAAGAACAAGGAATATTCTTCCATCTCATTATATCTTTTTCGATTTCTCTTAACAATGGTTTATAGTTTTCATTATATAAGTCCTTTACATTCTTTGTTATGTTTATTCCTAAGTATTTTATTTTTTTTGTTGCAATCGTGAAGGGGATTATTCTTTTGAGTTCCTTCTCAGTTGTTTCATTGTTGGCATATAGAAAGGCTATTGACTTCTGTATGTTAATTTTGTATCCTGCGACCTTACTGTATTGGCTTATTGTTTCTAGTAGTCTTTATGTGGATTCTTTGGGGTTTTCAATGTATAGGATAATATCATCTGCAAAAAGTGATACCTTTACTTCTTCTTTTCCGATATGGATGCCTTTTATTTCTTTGTCTTGTCTGATTGCTCTGGCTAGAACCTCTAGTACCACATTAAATAAGAGTGGAGAGAGTGGACAACCCTGTCTTGTTCCTGATTTAAGGGGGAAAGCCTTCAGTTTAGTGCCATTTAATATGATGTTAGCTGATGGTTTATCATATATGGCCTTTATCATGTTGAGATATTTTCCTTCTATACCCATTTTGTTGAGAGTCTTAAACATAAAATTGTGTTGTATTTTATCGAAAGCCTTTTCTGCGTCTATTGATAAGATCATGTGGTTTTTGTTCTTTGTTTTGTTGATATGGTGTATTACATTAACCGTTTTACGTATGTTGAACCATCCTTGAGATTCTGGGATGAATCCCACTTGATCATGATGTATTATTTTTTTAATATGTTGTTGTATTCGATTTGCTAGTATTTTGTTTAGTATTTTAGCATCTGTATTCATTAGAGATATTGGTCTGTAGTTTTCTTTTTTTGTGCCATCCTTGCCTGGTTTTGGTATGAGGGTTATGTTGGCCTCATAAAATGTGTTTGGAAGTATTGCTTCTTCTTCAATTTTTTGGAAGAGTTTGAGTAGAATAGGAACCAAGTCTTCTTTGAATGTTTGATAAAATTCGCTGGTATAGCTGTCAGGGCCTGGACTTTTATTTTTGGGGAGGTTTTTAATGGTTTTTTCTATTTCTTCTCTACTGATAGGTCTGTTTAGGCTTTCTGCTTCTTCTTGACTCAGTCTAGGAAGGTTGTATTTTTCTAGGAATTTATCCATTTCTTCTAGGTTGTTGAATTTAGTGGCATAAAGTTTTTCATAGTATTCTACAATAATTCTTTGTATATCTACGGTGTCCATGGTGATTTCTCCTCTTTCATTTTGGATTTTGATTATATGAGTTCTTTCTCTTTTTTCCTTGGTAAGTCTTGCCAAGGGTTTGTCAATTTTGTTGATCTTTTCAAAGAACCAGCTCCTTGTTCTATTAATTTTTTCTATAGTTTTTCTGTTCTCTAATTCATTTATTTATGCTCTGATTTTTATTATCTCCTTTCTTCGGCTGGTTTTGGGTTGTCTTTGTTCTTCTTTTTCTAGTTCCTTAAGGTGGGAAGTTAAGTGGTTCACTTGGGCTCTCTCTTGTTTGTTCATATATGCCTGAAGCGATATGAACTTCCCTCTTATCACTGCTTTTGCTGCATCCCATAGATTCTGATATGTCGTATTGTCATTTTCATTAGTCTGTATATATCTTTTGATCTCTGCACTTATTTCTTCTTTGACCCATTCATTTTTTAAAAGTATGTTGTTTAGTTTCCACATTTTTGTGGGATTTTTTTCCTCTTTTTTGCAGTTGAATTCTAGTTTCAAGGCTTTATGATCAGAAAATATGCTTGGTACAACTTCAATTTTTCTGAATTTGCTGATGTTGTTTTTGTGGCCCAACATATGGTCAATTCTTGAGAATGATCCATGTACACTGGAGAAAAATGTATACTCAGTCACTTTGGGATGAAATGTCCTGTAGATGTCTATCATATCCAGGTGCTCTAGTGTTTTGTTTAAGGCCACTATGTCTTTGTTGATTCTCTGTTTGGATGACCGATCTAGAGCCGTCAGCGGTGTATTGAGGTCTCCAAGTATGATTGTATTTTTGTCAGTTTTTGTTTTAAGATCAATAAGTAGCTGTCTTATATATTTTGGTGCTCCTTGGTTTGGTGCATATATATTAAGAATTGTTATGTCTTCTTGATTCAGTGTCCCCTTAGCCATTATGAAATGGCCATTTTTGTCTCTGAGTACTTTTCCTGTCTTGTAGTCAGCATTATCCAATATGAGTATTGCTACACCTGCTTTTTTTTGGATGTTATTTGCTTGGAGTATTGTTTTCCAGCCTTTCACTTTGAATTTGTTTTTATCCTTGTTACTTAGATGAGTTTCCTGTAGGCAGCATACAGTTGGATTTTCTTTTTTAATCCATTCTGCTACTCTGTGCCTTTTTATTGGTGAGTTTAATCCGTTTACATTTAGTGTAATTATTGATACTTGTGAGTTCCCTATTGCCATTTTATATCTTGCTTTCTGTTAGTTTTGTGTCTTGTTTGATCCTTCTCTTTCGTTTTTCTATCTTTTGTTTTTATTTGGTTGTATTCCATACATCTTTCCTCTGTTGCTATCTTTTTTATCTCATGTGCTTCTGTGGTGGTTTTTTCAATGGTGGTTACCTTTGAGTAATGAAAAGGGTCCCTACCCTGTTCATTGTAGCGAACTATTTTGTGAGTACTTTTGCACTCCATCGTCCTTTGCTACTGTTAATCTCCATCTTCTCCCCCTCTTTCTTTTTGTTGTTGTCACAGTTTAAAATAGGTTTTATTGTGTTCTTCTTGGAGCTTTTACTTGTGGCTCTGTTTTTTTTTGTTCTTTGTATCTGATTGGAGAACCCCCTTTAGTAATTCCTGGAGTGGGGGTTTTCTGATGATAAATTCCCTCATCTTTTCTGTATCTGTGAATGTTTTTATTTCTCCTTCGTATTTGAAGGATAGCTTTGATGGGTATAGTATTCGTGGCTGAAAGTTCCTCTCTTTCAGGACTTTAAATATTGGGGACCACTCTCTTCTAGCTTGTAGAGTTTCTGCTGAGAAATCTGATGATAATCTAATGGGCCTTCCTTTATATGTTGTATTCTTCTTTTCCCTGGCTGCCTTGAGAATTTTTTCTTTGCTGTTGGTTTGTGTCAATTTCATTATGATATGCCTTGGAGTAGGTTTGTTGGGGTTAAGAAAACTTGGAGTTCTGTTTGCTTCTTAAACTTGAGGCTTTAGTTCTTTCCACAGGCTTGGGAAGTTCTCATCTATTATTTGTTTGAGTATGTTCTCCATTCCATTTTCTCTCTCTTCTCCCTCTGATATACCTATTATTCTTATGTTATTCTTTTTGATGGAGTCAGATAATTCTTGTAGGGCTATCTCATTTTTTTTAATTTTTGAGTCTCTTTCTTCTTCTCTCTGTTGTGCCTCAAGTTGCTTGTCTTCTATTTCACTAATCCTCTCTTCTATCTGACCTGTTCTATTAGCTAAGCTTGTTACTTCATTTTTCAGCTCGTGAATTGAGTTTTTCATCTCTGTTTGATTTGTTTTTATAGTTTCAATTTCCTTGGACATATATTCTTTGTGTTCATTGAGTTGTTTTCTGAGCTCCCTAAATTGCCTTTCTGTGTTTTCTTGTATATCTCGGAGGATTTTTAGTATTTCTATCTTGAATTCTCCGTCATTTAGCTCCAAGGTTTCCAATATATTAAATTTTTTCTCCATAGATTTTTCCTCATCTAGCTGTGTTACCTCTCTTTCTTTTGTATCCATGATATTCGATTTTCTCTTCCTTAATGGCATCTGAGGGTGGTTTTGTTGATAGTATTAATGAGATTTAATAAAGAATAAAAAGTTAAAAAATAAATAAAAAAAATAAAAAATCGAAAAGAGTTGTTTTTTTAAAAAAAAATTAATAATGAAATAAAGAAAAATAAAATAAAATAAAAATTTTAAAAAAAAGGAAATTATTCCCCCCCTCCTTTTTTCCTCTCCTCTCCTCTCCCCTCTTTCTTGAGAAAATCTTGTGGTGGACTGTGAATTATAACAAACAATGCCTGTGATGGAGGGCTTGAATTGGGGAAAAGTAATAAAGGGGCAAAAAAGAAAAAAAAAAAAAGGAAAGAAAAAAAAAAAAAAAAGAGCGTATGGACCCACAAAAAGCAAATAAGGAAAAAATTTGGGTCAAGAATAAAATGATTTGCTTTTAGGTGTTGGTTGTCTAAGAGTTATGATGAGAGGAATAAGAGGAAAATGGAAAAATGGGGGGACAAATTAAAAAATTACTATTGTATTTAGTGGAACAAGAACTAGATAATATGGAGAGCCAGGGATGGGAGCACTGATAGTGAGTTAAAAAGGTGAAGTAAAAACCCCCCAAAATGCCACAAACATAGGTTTGAGTCCCAGATAAGATAATTTGTTTGTTATTGAGGTTTGAATGAGAGGAGATGTAAAGGAGAAAGGAAGAAACTAATATAGAGGGAGAAAAGAAAGAGAGAGAGAGAAAAAAAGAGGGAACCACTAAAAGAAGAACAAAGAAAGGAGAGAGAGAGAGAGAGAGAGAGAGAGTTAAGGGTTTTGGAGTGCAACCCTCATAGAGAGAAAGGAAGAGAAGAGAAAAGATAATGGGAGATGTAACACTTATGGGTAGTGTAGTTTAAAGAGAGGAGAGAGTAAGACCGGTAGAGAGTTAATCGGCCAAATTGGAGGAGGAAAAAAAAGTATCAAGAATGAAGATAAGAGAAACAAACGAACAAATATAATAAAATGGGATAGGGTATAAAGTCTGCAGATTATTCTTGATTTTGAGAGGTTATCTTCTTGCTTTTTCTTTTCTCTCCCTCTTCCTGGTCGGTGACTCTGTACCCCGGGTTCTGCCCCTTTGGCACGCTCAGGTAGAGGTTTGCAGTTGATAAGTCTCTATGGCAATGTCATGTATTGTGCTTTAGTCTCGTTGGCAGTCGAAGCTCATTAGCATTTATAGGCTCCGACAGTGAGAGAGTCCGTGTTCCTGGAGCCTTTCTCCTAGTCTTTCCTTCCTCAGTTAGTAGCCTGATAATCCAGCTATAGGGTTGCTGCTGCGTCTGCCTGGATAGTAAGAGGCTCAAAGAGCTGGCAACTCCCCACTCTATTTCCACTCAGCACAGGGCTCTGGGTATGGCTCAGTCAGTCAGAGCTGCTAACATAATCAGGCAGGCTTTCCGCCCACTCAAAGACCTCTGATTCTGCCACTCTGTCCGGTAACACAAGCGGGCGCCCACTTCCGGGGCGCTTGGAGGAAACTCTCACTCACTGTCTGCGACCAGGATATCCAGCCAGCAGTCTCACACTCTGAGCGAAACCCCCAACCGCAGGGAAAAGTTGCAGTGTTGGAATTGAGTCTCGCTCCGTCCCCGTGCGCGGCTTTTGCAAGGCGCTGGGGCGGCTCGAGATTCCGCTTTGGCCCACACAAAGGCCCCTGACTCTGCCCCTCTGTGCGATAACACGGGTGCGCACTGCCGAGGCACTCGGAGGAATTGCTCACTCCTTATCTGCACGCGCAAACCAGGATATGAGGCTGGCCGCAGTTCCCTCTGAGTGAAACACCCTCCAGCTCGGAAAATCTCCACCGTTGGAATTAGTTCTCACTCCCTCCCGTGCGTGGCTTTCCCAGGGCACTGGGGCTGCCCAGAGACTCTGCCCTCGGCCCACAGAAAGGCCTCTGACCCTGCCTCTCCGTGGGGCAACACGGGCGCCCACTCTCGGGACCTAGGAAGAAATTCTTGCCCACTAACTGCGCACCGACCAGGAGACCGGGTAAAATGGCCGCTCCGCTTGTCTTTCTTTGTTTGGGTTTGGCGCGAGTGTTAGCTTGTATTGCCCGGGTTGCCACAGGATCAGATTTTCCTCGGCTTGGATCTTCGTGCCACAGCCTGGTTCGGCCGTTTGTGCCGCGGCGGCCTGGATCTATTCACCCCCTTTGCCCGCCTCAGTTTCTATATTCACAGTTACCAGAGAAAGCCGCCCTGTTTAGGTTAGTGAGGAAGGCGGAGCATTTCTTACTCCCTATTTCCTTTGGGGTTTGGTTATATATTTAGCCAATTTTTCACTCAATCATACCTTTGGGTGTATTGCGAAGCATCTGGAAGCTCCAAGTATAGGTTTTTCTGTTTCTGGTTGAAGATCTTGTTGAGTTTTGGGGGAGATTTATCGGTATCGCTTCCTACCCCGCCATTACTCTGACGTCATCTCCCTGTATACCTCTTTTATTGTTCTTATTTAAGTATTAAATGCATGATATAATAAACTACTTTCTGGTGTATCATTTTTTATACTTAAAACAGTCATTAGGGCAGAGAACTGGTTGTTAAATTATTTGAATTGCACCACTGACCAAGTGGTTAGCACAGAAGTTGCCCTGACACTATTACTCTCTTCATCTGCACCAACAAACACCCAACTACAGACTTTTTGTTACGTAACAAAATTACATGCCCGTTGTGTGATTTTTCTATCATATAAGGTCAAACATATTCATTAATGATATACCCAGCAGTAAAGCCTTTATTGGATAGGGGAGGAGATTCTTATACAACTTGGGTCTATTACTTCAACTTGTCTCCTTTGGTCACACTGGACTATTGTCAAAGTGTTGAGGAAAGCAGGGGACCCATTGACAAAATAAAAGTTACTAGAGCTCCTTCCTTACAAGTACTGTAACCTCTAATGATCTAACTTGAAAGAGGGAGCTGTGGTATGAATTAGAGTTCTTTAGGTTCAAGGTGATAAAAATGTGCACAGTCTGATTTGAGCAAAACAAGGGACGAGTTGGCTCACGTAACTGTCAATTCAGGGGAGGTCAAGCTTTAGGCATGCTGGATCCATGGGCTCAAACAGTGTTATCTGGACTGATCTGTCTCAGTTTCTCTTTCCTGCTCTACTCTGAGTTGGCATCTTTCTTTTTTTTTTTAATTCCTTTTTTTAAAGACTTTATTTATTCATTCATTTTAGAAAGGAGAGAGAGAGAGAGAGAGAGAGAAGGGAGGAGCAGGAAGCATCAACTTCCATATGTGCCTTGACTAGGCAAGGCCAGGGTTTTAAACAGGCAACCTCAGCATTTCAGGTCGATGCTTTATCCACTGCGCCACCACAGGTCAGGCCTGAGTTGGCATCTTTCATGGACAGGTTCACTCTTCATTTCAGTCTACTGGTTCCAATCTTATATTCTCAAAACTCCAAATCCAGAAGACAGGAACTGTGTCTTTCCTGGTCATGCCACAAGAAGTAGGTCTTCATTTGCTTGACATGGGTCCTGTGTCCACCCCCAGAACTGGGACAAGAAGGGGGAGAATCAGGTCTACCCAAATCACATGGGTATTTAATGATTTCCCCCCCAAAAAAACATATTCCCAAAAGGCATAAGAGATTCTTAGCAGACCAAAGCAATACCTTCACTGCTGAGATGCTCTTCCCAGCATTATTGCTTAGTATTAAAAAGACTGAACATCAGGAAACCCCATAATTCAGCTTTGGTGGGTACAGTGATGCTCTCTGAATATAAAAACACCAGAAAGGCTAAGACAGGTACCTCAGACAGTAGTGATGTCATAAATAGAACTATGGGGGAGCACATGTGGGATATTATCCAAGGATATTATATCAGTAGATAGAATCTAAACCTGTGTTGCTTAGGCTGTCTGTTACTATCATGTATTTGTCCCCAAAGACTAATAAAGAACAATGAATTAAACCATTATCCAACAACTGAGTGCCCCCACCATGTGCAGGGCAGTGAGTGGGCTAAGAAATTGTAAGGAAATCAAAGACTAGAAGACATACTAGCTCTCAAATTTTTACAAATATATTTGAACATGGCTAATAACAACAACAACAACAAAACCAGAATATGCAGAGAACAGTTGTACAGAAATAGAAATATAAGTGAAGGCTGAGCGTGTCCAGGACAAGAACAAAGGTATTTCTCTGCTGTGAAAAGATCACCCCTCTTCAAATCAAGACTTTTGTCTATAAACTTCTACTTTCACAATTTCTCTAAGCCAGGAGTACAAAAGTCATGTTTTCTTTTTTTTTAATTGATTTTAATTTATTGTGTTTACATAGATTCTAGTGTCGCCCCGAATGCATCACCCCCTCCCCCGTATTCCCCTCAACATCTTCTTCGCCCCCCCTCCCCGTAGCACCCTCCCCCCTTCCCTTCAGGTTTATCCCATCCTGTCATCCCTTTCTCTCTGTCCTCTTTTCCTCTGGTCTCTTTGATCTCTCCTCTGTCTCAATTCCGTTCCTCAGTTCACATTGTTCCTTGGATTCCTCAAATGAGTGAGGTCATATGATATTCTTCTTTCTCTGCCTGGCTTATTTCACTTAACATAATAGTTTCCAGGTCCATTCACGTTGTCACAAAAGGTAAGATTTCCTTCTTTATCGTAGCCCCATAGTATTTCATTGTATATATGTACCACTGCTTTTTAATCCACTCGTCTACTGACAGACACTTCGGCTGTTTCCAGATCTTCACTATTGTGAACAATGCTGCCATAAACATGGGGGTGCATTTCTTCTTTTGAATAAGTGGTATGATGTTCTTGGGATATATTCCTAAAAGTAGAATGGCTGGAACAAAAGGCAGTTCTATTTTTAATTTTTTGAAGAATCTCCATACTGTTTTCCACAGTGGCTGCCCCAGTCTGCATTACCACCAGCAGTGCAGAAGGGTTCCCTTTTCTCCACATCCTCGCCAGCACTTATTCTGTGTTGTTTCATTGATGAGCGCCATTCTGATTGGTGTGAGGTGATATCTCATTATGGTTTTAATTTGCATTTCTCTAATGATTAGTGATGTTGAGCATTTTTTCATATGCCTATTGGCCATCTGTATGTCCTCTTTGGAGAAATGTCTATTCATTTCTTTTGCCCATTTTTTGATTGGATTGTTTATCTTCCTGGTGTTAAGTTTTACAAGTTCTTTATAAATTTTGGTTATTAATCTTTTATCAAGCATATTGTCGAATATGTTTTCTCATTGTGTAGTTTGTCATTTTATTCTGTTCATATTGCCTTTAGCTGTACAAAAGCTTTTTAGTTTGATATAGTCCCATTTGTTTATCTTGTCTTTCATTTCACTTGCTCACGGAGATAAATCAACAAATATATTACTGTGAGAGATGTTGGAGAGCTTACTGCCTATGTTTTCTTCTAAAATGGTTATGGTTTCATGGCTTACATTTAAGCCTTTTATCCATTTTGAGTTTATTTTTGTGAATGGTGTAAGTTGGTGGTCTATTTTTATTTTTTTACAGGTAGCTGTTCAATTTTCTCAACACCATTTGTTAAAGAGGCTGTCTTTATTCCATTGTATGCTTTTACGTCCTTTCTCAACTATCAATTGTTTATATAGGTGTGGGTTTATTTCTGGGTTCTCTGTTCTGTTCCATTGATCTGTATGCCTGTTCTTATGCCAGTACCAAACTATTTTGAGTACAATGGCCTTGTAGTATAACCAAATATCAGGAAGTGTGATACCACCCACTTTATTCTTCTTTTTTAAGATTGCTGAGGCTATTTGTGTTCTTTTTTGGTTCCATATAAATTTTTGGAATATTTGTACTATATCTTTGAAGTATGCCATTGGTATTTTAATAGAAATGTCATTTAATTTATAGATTGCTTTGGGGAATATAGACATTTTAATGATGTTTATTCTACCTATCCATGAACACTTGTTTGTATCTTCCTTGATTTCCTTTATCAATTTTTTAAAATTTTCCGAGTACAAGTCTTTAACCTCCTTGGTTAAATTTACTCCTAGGTACTTTATTTTTTTTTATTGCAAATAGTGAAGGGGATTGTTTTCCTAATTTCTCCTTCAGAGAGTTCATTGTTGGTGTATAAAATTGCCACTGAGTTCTGATTATTAATTTTATATCCTGCCACCTTGCTGAATTCATTTACCAGGTCCACTAGTTTTTTGACCGAGACTTTAGAGTTTTCTATGTACAGCATCATATCATCAGCAAATAATGATAGTTTTACTTCTTCTTTTCCAATTTGGATGCCTTTTATTTCTTCTTTTTGTCTGATTGCTGTGGCTAGGACTTCCAGAACTATGTTGAATAAGAGTGATGAAAGAGGGCACTCCTGCCTTGTTCCTGATCTTAAGGGGATTTCTTTTCATTTTTGCCCATTGAGTATGATGTTGGCTGTGGATTTGTCATTGATGGCCTCTTTCATGTTGAGATATGTTCCCTGAATTCCACTTTGCTGAGAGTTTTGATCATAAATTGGTGCTGGATTTTATCAAATGCTTTTTTGTGTCCATTGATATTATTATGTGATATTTTTCCTTCCTTTTGTTTATGTGGTTAATCACATTGACTGTTTTGCAAATATTTTACCAGCCTTGCCTCCCCAGAATAAATCCCACTTGATCATTTTGTAGACTTTTTTCATGTATTGCTGGATCCGGTTTGTAATTTTTTGTTGAGAATTTTAGCATCTAAGTTCATTAGAGATATTGGTCTATAGTTTTTTTTCTTGAAGTGTCTGCCTGGTTTTGGAATGAGGATTATGCTCTCCTCATAAAAGGAGCTTGGAAGTCTTTCCACCTCTTGAATTTTTTGAAATAGCTTGAGAAGGATAGGAGTTAGTTCTTCTTTGAATATTTGGTACAATTCACCTGTGAAGCCATCTGGCTCAGGACTTTTGTTTGTTGGGAGTTTTTAATAACTGTTTCAATCTCATTTGATGAAATTGGTCTATTTAGGTTTTCTGATTTTTCCAGATTGATTTTTGAAAGATTATATATGTTTTGAGAAATTTGTTCATATTGGTTGTCTAATTTCTTGACATACAGTTCTTCATAATATTTTCTTACAATCCTTTGTATATATTTCTGCTGTGTCAGTTGTTACTTCTTCACTCTCATTTCTAATTTTGTTTATTTGAGTCCTCTCTTTTTTTTTCTTGGTGAGTTTGGTTAAGAGTTTATTAATCTTCTTTACCTTTTCTAAGAACCAGCTCTTGGTTTTCTTGATCTTCTGTATTGTTTTTTTAGCCTCTATGTCATTTATTTCTGCTCTGATCTTTATTATTTCCTTCCTTCTACTTCCTCTTGGCTTTGTTTATTTTTCTTTTTTTAGTTCTTTTAAATGTAAGATTAGGTTGTTTATTTGGGCTTTTTCTTGCTTCTTAAGGTATGCCTATAGTGCTATGAACTTCCCTCTCAGGACTGCTTTTGCTGTGTATCATAAATTTTGAATTTTTGTATGTTCATTTGCATTTGTTTCAAGGAAATTTTTTATTTCTTCTTTGATCTCATTGTTAACCCATTTATTATTTAATAACTTGCTGTTTAATCTCCAAGTGTTTTAATGTTTTTCAGTTTTTCTATTGTAGTTGATTTCTAGTTTCATGCCATTGTGATCAGAGAAGATGCTTGATATGATTTCAGTCTTCTTAAATTTATTCAGACTCATTTTGTGTCCTAGTATGTGGTTTATCCTAGAGAATGTACCATGAGCACTTGAAAAGAATGTATATTTTGTTGCTTTAGGGTGGAAGTTCTGAAGATATCTATTAAATCCAGTTGATCTAGTGTGTCCTTTAAGTCTGCTGTTTCTTTGTTAATTTCCTTTCTTGAGGATCTGTCTAGTGATGTTAGTTGCATATTAAAATCCCCTCCTATTATAGCATTGCTGTTGATCTTGCCATTTATGTCCATCAAAATCTGCTTTATATATTTAGGTGCTCCCTATATTAGGTACATAGATATTTATAATGGTTATATCTTCCTGTTGGATTGTGTAGTGACTTTCTTTATCCCTTACTATAGCCTTTGTTTTATAGGCTATTTTGTCAGATATAAGTATTGCTACCCCAGCTTTTTTTAAATTTCCATTTGCATGAAATATTTTTTCCATCCCTTACTTTCAGTCCGTGTGTCTCTTGTTTTGAAGTGGGTCTCTTGTAGGCAGCATATGTACGGGTTATGTTTTCTTATCCACACAGGTACCCTATGTCTTTTAATTGGAGCATTTAATCCATTTACATTTAAGGTTATTATTGATATGTAGTTGTTTATTGTATTTTATTCTTTAATTCCACATTCTTCTTTTTCTAGATTTTTTCCCTTTGTTCTATTTACAACAGGCCCCTTAACATTTTTTGCAGCTTTGGCTTGGTTGTAATAAATACCTTGAGTTTTTTTGTTTGTTTGTTTTTTTGTCTGGGAAGCTTTTTATTTCTCCTTCAATTTTAAGTGATAGCCTTGCTGGATAAAGAAGTTTTGGTTGTAGGCTCTTGTTTTGCATTACTTTGAATATTTTTTGCCATTTTCTTCTGGTCTTTAGTGTTTCTGTTGAGAAGTCAGATGTCATCCTTATGGGTGCACCTCTGTAGGTAATTGACTTCTTTTCTCTTGAAGCTTTTAGTATTCTTTCTTTATCCCTTAATTTTGGCATTTTAATTATGATGTGTCTTGGTGTAGTCCTCTTTGGGTTCCTCTTTAATGAGACTCTCTGTGCTTCTTGAACTTGTGTGACTTTTTCCTTCATCAATTTAGAAAATTTTTCAGCTATAATTTTTTCAATCAGGTTCTCTATCCCTTGTTCTTTCTCTTATCTTTCAGGAACCCTTATGATGTGGATGTTGTTTCTCTTCATGTTGTCACAGAGCTCTCTTAGAGTTTCCTCAGATTTTTTGAGCCTCTTTTCTCTTTGCTGCTCTGCTTCCATGATTTTGCTTATCTGGTCCTCTAAATTGCTGATTCAATCCTCTGCTTTATTCAGCCTGCTTTTATTTCCTTCTAGTGTAGTCGTCATTTCTGATATTGTATTTGTCAATTCTGACTGATTCTTTTTTATGATTTCAATGTCCTTTTTGATGCTTGCTATCTCTCTATTTAGGTGCTCATTATGTCCATCCATTGTTGCTCTAAGATCTTTGAGCAACATCATTATTTTAAACTCTGCATAAGGTAATTTGGTTATTTTCATCTCATTCAGTCCTTTTTCTGGGGATTTCTCTTGTTGTTTCATTTGGATTGCATTTCTCTATCTTCCCATTTTGTCCTTTGGGTGTGTTGTTTTTGTAGCTAGCTGAGTCTAGGGTTGGTATTGTCTGCCTCCAATTTTCAGTTGTGTTGTTTCTAGATCTTTTTGAGTTAGCATCAGCTGTTGTTTGTAATCTGCTGTGGGCTACTTGTCTGCTGTCACTGTTATTTTTGCTATTTGTGTTGGCATTTTCTATGTCTTAGCAGGGTCAGATGTGAGGAGCCCTTTTTTAAGATACCACTCTAACAAAGGTTGTTAGGTCCTGAACTAATGCTCTTTGTATCTGGCTACTGGATGTGCCTGCCCTTGACCTCTCTGGCTGGAGCCTAATGCTGATCAGTGGGGGGGGGGGTCACTGCTTATGACTGGCCCTTATCAACCTTTTTGGAGCTACAGGCAATCCAGATCTTGTGACTGCCTCTGATGCCATTGTAAATATCAGCTGCACTCCTAGGTTAGCTTTTATATATTCTTTTTTTTTTTATGAGGGGTTAGAGAAAACAGTAAGATCACACTCAGGACTTCTAGGTCTTCCTACCTGCCCCTCCCCTTTTCTTTTTGGATTTTTCCTGAGGTTAGACAGTTAGACTCCCGTATGCACCCAACCAGGATCCACCCAGCATGCCCACCAGGGGGCGATGCTCTGCCCATCTGGGGCACAGCTCTGATGCAACTGGAGCCATTCTAGCACCTGAGCTGGAGGCCCTGGAGCTGTCCTCAGTGCCTGGGCCAACCTTGCTCCCATGGAGCCTTGGCTGAGGGAGGGGAAGAGAGAGACAGAGAAGAAAATGAGAGGGAAGGGTGGAGAAGCAGATGGGCACTTCTCCTGTGTTCCCTGGCTGGGAATTGAACCCCAGACTTCCACATGCCGGGCCAACACTCTGCCACTGAGCCAACCAGCCAGAGCCCTTTTATCTATTCTTGGCCTGGGAAAGTTCATGTAAAAGTTCAAGTTCCCCTGAAATCCACTTTCTGCCACCTCTTATTGCTGGCTACTTGTTGGGCTCAATACTGTAATTCAGTGATTAGGTACAGTATTCAATGTGACTTGCTTCTTAGCCTCAGGTGTCATTCTATCCAGACTTTTTATTTATTTAGTTAGGTAGTTAGTTAGTTTTCTTTTTCAGCCCTCAGAAGGGTGTGGTCACAGGAGTCCAGTGGGTGTGGCCTCTGTGTTTCCTATGTGTGATCTGTCTGCTGGCCCACCACCACTGCTGCTGCCACCTCAGGCATTTGAGCTCAGGTGCTGCCGGTGCCAGCCCACTTCCACAGTCGACCCAGCCTCTGCCGCTGTTGGCCAGCTTGCGTGCAACCACTTGGGCCACCTACGTGGTCGCCCTGGCCCACCCACCCTCTGGCGAGTACTCAGCAGTGTGTAGGGGGGGCGATGTAGCTCAGATCTCAGCACTCACTACCTGTTTCCCTCACGTCTTGCCTACTTCTAAGCACCTCTTTGCTCTAACTGGAGCAGGAGAGCCTCTGGTAGGTGTGGTAATTTCTTCCCTTTGCTGGTGTTGCTGCTCCCAGGAAAAATGGTCACTTTAGATTTGGGGAGTGACTCAGCCCAGGGTTAGGGTGACTGTCCCTCAAAATGTCTCTCCCTGTGCCTCCAAGATTACGCTCTTCTCTGGCAACTCCAGTCCTCCCAGTGCATCCCACCCCTGGAGCACCAGGTAAGTGGCTGTGACTGAGGTTTCCTGCGCAGTTCCTTTAAGATAGAGCCTGGGTCTGAGAGTGCTGTCTCTTTCTCACAAACAGTATCTTGGCTCCTTTCTCAGCTAAATACTGTCTGTATGTCACTTCTAAGCTCCAGGGCTCTAGGCTGGGGCTCCAGTCCTGGGGCTGAGGACCCACAACTCTCTGGGAAACCCTCCCCACTGTGAGAGTCTCTTCAGGCTGCCACTTGTTGCCAGGAGTGGGGGAGCCCTTTCCACATCTCCCCTTTCCTACAAGCTCAATGTGGGTTTTTCCATGGTCCTTGGCTATAGAATCCTCTTAGTTTAGTCCAAAGTTGATCTTTCAAGATGACTGTTCTCAAAATTAAGTTGTAATCCACTCTGGTTCTGGGAGATGGGAGTTGGAACATGTGCATACTCTGTGGCCATCTTGTCGCCTATTTCCTTTATAGTTCTGAAGGTCGTAAGTCCAAAATCAGTCTCACTGGGCTAAAGTCAAGATGTTGGTAGGGCTGGTTCCTTCTGGAAGCTCTCAGGAAGAACTTATTTCCTTGTCTCTTCAGCTTCTAAAGGTCTCTGCTCCCCTTGGCTCGTGACCCCTTTGCATCATCCCACCTCTCAATCCCATCTTCACATTGACTATTCAATAATAACATTTCTTAATTGTTGGGGAGAGCATGGGGTAATAGTTACTAAAATACCTCTGGGAAGAGAGTAAGTTAATAAACGTTTTCTGGAGTGCAATTCAACACAAAAGCCCTTAAATAGTGACTATGCATTACTTCTGTAATGTCATTCTAGGCGGTTTGCCGAGGAATATAATTGGACAATTATACAGACATATGTGCAAAGCTGTTTAATTTAAAAGTTAATACAATAGCAAAAGTCTGAAAAAATTGACCAACAATGGTTAATTGGTTAAACAACGTAAGGTATGACAAAATGCTTATGTATCCCCAGAAAGTGCTGCTGTGAACCAATATTCTGACAAGGAATGACACACATTTATTTTTTTTATTTTTATTTTTTTACATTTTTTAAAATTTATTTATTAAATTTAATGCAGGGACATTGATAAATCAGGGTACATATGTTGAGAGAAAACATCTCTAGATTATTTTGACATTTGATTGTGCTGTATACCCCACCCCCAAAGTTAAATTGTCTTCTGTCACCTTCTATCTGGTTTTCTTTGTGCCCCTCCCCTCCCCCAACCCCTCTCTCCTTCTTCGCCCCCTCCCCCCTCCCCCCATCCCCCACCCCTGTTGTCATCACATTCTTATTCATGTCTCTGAGTCTCATTTTTATGTCCCTTCTATGTATGGATTCATATAGTTCTTAGTTTTTTTCTGATTTACTTATTTCACTCCGTATAATGTTATCAAGGTCCATCCATGTTATTGTAAATGATCCAATGTCATTATTTTTTATGGCTGAGTAGTATTCCATAGTATATATGTACCAAAGCTTTTCAATCCACTCGTCCTCTGACGAACACTTGGGCTGTTTCCAGATCTTCGCTATTGTGAACAATGCTGCCACAAACATGGGGGTGCATTTCTTCTTTTGGAGCCGTTCTATGGTGTCCTTGGGGTATATTCCTAAAAGTGGGATAGCTGGGTCAAAAGTCAGTTCGATTTTTAGTTTTTTGAGGAATCTCCATACTGTTTCCATAGTGGCTGCACCAGTCTGCATTCCCACTAGCAGTACAGGAGGGTTCCCTTTTCTCCACATCCTCGCCAGCATCTATTCTGTGTTGTTTTGTTGATGAGCGCCATTCTGGCTGGTGTGAAGTGATATCTCATTGTGGTTTTAATTTGCATTTCTCTAATGATTAGTGATGTTGAGCATTTTTTCATATGCCTATTGGCCATCTGTATGTCCTCTTTGGAGAAGTGTCTATTCATTTCTTTTGCCCATTTTTGGATTGGATTGTTTGTCTTCCTGGTGTTGAGATTTACAAGTTCTTTATAAATTTTGGTTATTAACCCCTTATCAGACATATTGTCAAATATGTTCTCCCATTGTGTAGTTTGTCTTTCTATTCTGTTCTTATTGTCTTTAGCTGTGCAAAAGCTTTTTAGTTTAATATAGTCCCATTTGTTTATGGTGTCTTTTATTTCACTTCCCTGTGGAGATAAATCAGCAAATATATTGCTCCGAGAGATGTCGGAGAGCTTACTGCCTATGTTTTCTTCTAAAATGCTTATGGTTTCATGACCTACATTTAAGTCTTTTATCCATCGCTTAGCTTTGGTATTTTAATTATGATGTGTCTTGGTGTAGGTTTCTTTGGGTTTCTCTTTAATGGAGTCCTCCATGCTTCTTGGACTTGTGAGAGTTTCTCTTGCATTAATTTAGGGAAGTTTTCAGCTATGATATGATTGAACAAAGTCTCTATCCCTTGTTCTTTTTCTTCTTCTTCAGGAACCCCTATGATGCGGATGTTATTTCTCTTCATGTTGTCAAAGAGCTCTCTAAGAGTTTCCTCTGACTTTTTGAGTCTCTTTTCTCTTTTCCTCTCTGCTTTCATGCTTTCATTCCAGTTGTCCTCCAACTCGCTGATTCGATCCTCAGCTTTATCTATCCTGTTCTTAATTCCTTCCATTGTGGTCTTTATTTCTGATATTGTATTTGTCATCTCTGACTGATTCTTTTTTATACTTGCTATTTCTTTATTTAGGTGTTCATAATGACCATCCATTGTTGTTCTAAGATCCCTAAGCATCCTTACAATCATTATTTTGAACTCCACATCTGGAAGTTTGATTATTTCCATATCACTCAGTTCATCTCCTGAAGGTGTCTCTTGTGGTTTCATTTGGATTGCACTTCTTTGTCTTCTCATTGTCTGTTTTTGGGTGTTTTATTTGTAGAGTTAGTTGAGTCTAGGCTTGGTGTTGTCTCCACACATTTATTTTTTAGGTTGAAATATGCAGGTTACAGACCAAAAATATTTTTTTTATGAAAAAGTCTAGAAAGCAATCAAAATTGTTAGTAATCGTTGTTTCTAATGAGTGAGATTTTAAGTAAATTTACTCTCGATTAAGTGTACTTTTCCCTATAAAGTAATACGAGTGCAATTTTCTAAAATATAAAATATCTTTTTAAAAGGAGGTCCTGACACAAAAAAGGAAGTCACTAGCATAGTCTTGAGGAGAAAGCAGCAAAGCCTATGTCCTCAGTGCCACCAGGAAATCCCACACCCTCAGAGCTAACTGCCACCAAGACCAGTCTTTTTTGGTGGGAGGGGGTTAGATTTTTTTTATTTTTCAATTACAATTGACATACATATTATATTAGTTTCAGGTGTACACCCTAGTGATTAGACATTGTATAACCTATTAAGTGATCATCCCAATAGATCTTGTATTCATCTGACACCATACATTTTTATAAATATTATTGACTATATTCCTTATGCTATATTTATAACCCATGACTAGTCTGTAACTACCAAGTTGTACTTCTTAATCTTTTCATCTTTTTCACCCATACCCCAACCCCCCTCCCATCTGACAATCCTCAAAAAGTTCTCTGTATCTATGAATGTTCGGTTCTGCTTCATCATTTATTTGTCTTTTTATTCAATTATCGATAGGTATGTATTTATTGCCATTTTATTGTTTATATCTTTAATTTTTCTTCTTTCTCTTCTTAAAGACCTTTTAACATTTCATGTAATACTGGTTTGGTTGGTGATGAACTCCTTCAGCTTTTTCCTGTCTGGGAAGCTCTTTATATATCTTTTGATTTCTAAATAATAGCTTTGCTGGGTAGACTAATCTTGGTTGTAGGTCCTTGCTTTTCATTTCATTGTGGTTTTAATTTGAATTTCCCTAATAGCTAATTATGTAGAACATATTTTTTATTTTATTTATTTTTATTGATTTTAATTTATTGTATTTACATAGATTCTAGTGTCACCCCGAATGCATCACTCCCTCCCCCATATTCCTCTCAACGTCTTCCTTGCTCCCCTCCTGAGAGTGCCCTCCTCCCCCTTCCCTTCAGGTTTATCCCATCCTCTCATCCCCTTTCCCTCTGTTCTCTTTTCCTCTTGTCCCTTTGATCTCTCCTCTGTCTCAATTCTATTCTTCATTTCACATTGTTCATTGGATTCCTCAAATGAGTGAGTTCATGTGATATTTTTCTTTTTCTGCCTGGCTTATTTCACTTAACATAATAGTTTCAATGTACATCCATGTTGTCTCAAAAGGTAAGATTTCCTTCTTTTTCATGGGCACATAGTATTCCATTGTATATATGTACCACTGCTTTTTAATCCACTCATCCACCGATGAACACTTGGGCTGTTTCCAGATTTTTGTTATTGTGAACAATGCTGCCATAAACATGGGGGTGCATTTCTTCTTTTGAAACAGTGCTATGGTGTTCTTGGGGTATATTCCTAAAAGTGAGATTGCTGGGTCAAATGGCAGTTCAATTTTTAATTTTTTGAGGAATCTCCATACTGTTTTCCACAGTGGCTGCACCAGTCTGCATGCCCACCAGCAGTGCAGGAGGGTTCCCTTTTCTCCACATCCTCACCAGCATTTATTCTGTGTTGTTTTGTTGATGAGCGCCATTCTGACTGGTGTGAGGTGATATCTCATTATGGTTTTAATTTGCATTTCTCTAATGATTAGTGATGTTGAGCATTTTTTCATATGCCTATTGGCCATCTGTATGTCCTCTTTGGAGAAGTGTCTATTCATTTCTTTTGCCCATTTTTTGATTGGATTGTTTGTCTTCCTGGTGTTGAGTTTTATAAGTTTCACCAAGACCAGTCTTAACCTGGAAGTCAAATAGATAAGAAAGATAAAGGAGACAAGTCAACAGGAACTGTAATAGCCTTGATATTCAACTAATCATGAAGCCAATGCAGCAGAAATCATTTGAGGAGGAGCATCTTTCCTTCTGTCCTGTAAATTTATTCTAAAGCAGCAATTGCCCCTCCAGCAGAGTGGCCAGAGCCTGGGAGGCCCAACGAGCAGGGAAGAGGACCATAATCAGCCTCCTGCATAACTTCATGTCAGAGAACCAGCACCCACTCCTGCCGACCAGTGGGTTCTCAGGTGGCTTCAACACCTGTGAAATGCCAAGAGCCCCAGCCCAGCCCCTTGGGTGCCCCACGCTTCTGGCAGCAAAGAGTATTCATGCCATGAAACACTGGAGGATTAGGCTCCAAGAATGTCAAGATTTCCAGGGGCTCACAAGAATAGGGTCACTTCTTATCTTGTTGTGGAACTGTGGCTTATGCTAGTCTTTTTGTAAAGCTATCTGGAAATATCTATCAAAGTGAACTGCATACATATCCTCCAACTCAGCAGTTTCACTCCTGGAAACCACTCGCAGAAATAAGAGCACCGGTTCAGGAAAATGCATCTCAGTGGCACAGGTGCAATGTGATGTGTACACTGAAGTCATATTCCTAGTTTCCAGATGTTGCTGGTCCTGGGCTATCCAATAGTGTGAAAAGAATCTACCACTAGGCGGAGTTGGAGTGGGTCCCAAGTTGGAATTCAGGAAGGAAAGGAGGTGAACCCACACCGGACATGAACTATGAGCCCAAGGAGCATGATTTGATCTCAATCTAGGGGTCGGGAGGCTCATATTTGATCATATACTCCACGTTTTGTTTTACTCAGGGGTGGAAAGACACACAGACAGCTATTTCCAAATAACTGTTATGAAACAAAGTTTTTACACTCATAGTTCCTGAAACAAGAAGCATAGCATGCCATGCAGGGCCACCCATGGGAGCACCAGGGTCAGTCAGAAAACACAGGGAATGAGGAAGAAATGTGGGCAAGAACTTTCATTGTGGTTTCCATGGGAATGAATGGATGAGGCAGGGTTAGCAGCCCAGGATTGGCTAGTTTAACTACTTTTGGCAGGCTCTGGGTCATAGCGGCTGTCCAGAGTTGTCCAGCACCTGGCTCTTCTGTGGTTAGAGTAGGAGAACAGTGCCAGGTATAAAGGCCTGTAGAAGAGGTGGTGGGGTATGGGTTCTGGATTGCTTGGTTTGCATGTAAAGTGTCTCTCCCAGGTGGGTCCTTTACTGTGTCAAGGAATTGACTGACCCTCAAAGGGGCAGTCTCTCCAGGGTCAGCATAGTTCCAGATGTCAAAACATCAGAATAATTACATGTGCTTAATTACAGCTGGCCTGACCCCAGGCATCCAGTGGTTCAGACTCTTGCACTAAGGTCCAGAGAAGTAGAAGAACCAACCAAACCAGCTGTAGAGACAGACACAGCAGGTGCCCGTCCTACAGGAGCAGACACTGCAAGGGGACAGAGGAGCAGAAGTGATGGCTGGCTGGCTGCTGAAGCCTTCACAGGGGCACACAGAAGAGATTCAGCTGTCTGTAGGGGACCTAACTTCTAGACTGGGGATTCTGACCTAATTTTAAGGCCCACATGCCAGGCAGAGGCCCTGTGCGACATGCTGCCATTTTCTCTCAGGGTTGTATTTCTCTCTGGGTTATATCTTGCAGGTAGACACTGAAGCCTGAAGAGTAACCAAGGCCCCAGGGGAATAAAGAAGCCGGGGAAGGAGGGAGATACTCTTCCCTCTCCTTGTGCCAAGACTAAAGTCCAAGGACTTGGATAGCCTTGGAGACTCAAGGAGAGGTGAGGAAGCTAAGTGTACTCTACATGGGCAGTCCGATATCCAATGATGAGTGCGCACGTGAGAAAGAAAGGGGTCATTGCTTCCACTCAGACACTACCCTCCTGCATTCCCCCCACTCGATCTAGGTGGACCGTGCCTTTCTGGTGGGTGGCACCTCCTCCCTCACTCCAATTACTTCCTGAATGGTAGACATTCATATCTCTCTCTTTTTTTTTCTTTTGTATTTTTCTGAAGTTGGAAACGGGGAGGCAGTCAGACAAACTCCCGCATGCGCCCGACCGGAATCCACCCGGCATGCCCACCAGGGGGCGATGCTCTGCCCATCTGGGGCGTCGCTCTGTTGCAACCAGAGGCATTCTAGCACCTGAGGCAAAGGCCATAGAGCCATCCTCAGCGCCCAGGGCCAACTTTGCTCCAATGGAGCCTTGGCTGCGGAAGGGGAAGAGAGAGACAGAGAGATAGGCGAGGGGGAGGGGTGGAGAAGCAGATGGGTGCCTCTCCTGTGTGCCCTGGCCGGGAATCGAACCCGGGACTCTTGCATGCCAGGCCGACGCTCTACCACTGAGCCAAATGGCCAGGGCCATTCATATCTCTTTAATTAAAAAAAAATTTTAATCCAAATCAGAGAGATTATATTCATTGCCCTAGTTTGAGAATCTAATAGCGAGAAAGAGTTTGTTTTCATTTCAGGCGAAAGCTGGGTCCTACTTAAAGCACTTGTAATGTTTGCACAGAGGTAGATACTGACTGGCTACGTGACTGGCGTTTGTGACTGTCAGGAAAGGTATAGAAATGGCCCCTTTGGTGCAGTGTTTGAAGTGTACACCACTACCCTTTGGGCCACCAGTATCCTTCTTTAATGGGCACGAACATCTCTAGACTCTGAGGGCTGTGCACCTGCATGCTGTTTCCATCTGCTACCTAACCCAACCAGCCAAACTGTCTCACTTAGCACAGAGCTTCCCTTGGGACAGCCTTGCACACAGTTGGAGGCAATGCCTGGTGCCTCTTAGCTATAGGAAATCCCTTGATTACTCCTGAGTCTTGCCTAAAAAGGCTGGATGTTCCCAGTTTGAACTGCTCACCCCATGCTTATCGAGGAAATGCTTCCAGGTGGTCTCTGACTGCCTGAATTACTGGGTCTGTGCTGACCTCTCTCTGTTTTCTTGCCCTTTCTGGCCATCTCGCCCTCTAGGACACTCTGTGCTCATTGCTTGCTCATCAGAAGAGCTATCTTTGTCTATATATCACTAATTTACACCTTTTGCTCTAAAATGGCAGATATGTAGCCCCTGACTGTTATCAGGTGAAATGTGCTGATACCCACCAACAAACCCTTGTCTCTCCTCACACTGGACAATGGGACAGAAAACACAGTTCCCGACGACTGATAATAATGTACCCACCTGGGGGGCAGGGCCCAGTTCTGTGGTCCTCCCCCTCTCCTGGACTATCAGCTGTTGGAGCCAGCTTTAAAAAGGGTCTCATAGGGCTGTGTTTCTCAGACTCTAATGTACAAACCCCCTGGGGATCTTGTTAATGTAACATACAGGTTCTGATGCAGTAAGTCTGGGTTGAGCTTCAAAATAGTGTACATCTAACAAGTTCCTGGAAATGTTAGCACTGCTGGCCCATGGACCACACTTTGGGTAGCAAGGGCCTCGAGAACGTCCAGCTCTGAGCCTCAGGTACACGTACACACGCAAGCTTGCCAAGGCAGACACCGGAAGCATAAAAGGCACACTGTAACATGGTCTGTTCATCTGTTTCTGAATTGGACTGTTTTAAAGATCTAGGTTCTCCATGGCTTTCATTTGCTATCAGTTTGATAACACGTAAAAACACAACTAAAAATGTCTTGTACCCATGACAAATGAAAACGTATTTAACAGGGAGAAATAGAAACTCCTGAGGGAAGGAAATTACTCTGGGCCACTAGGTGAATTCCTAGTGACCCCGAGGCTGCAGGTGAAAGCACTGATGTTTAGATGTGGAACTTGAACCTGCGAGGACTCCAGAAATAGGGGCAGGTGGCTGACATCACCTGACAGCTGGTGGAGCCACCAGTCCAGCTGACACAGGCCCTGCCTGCTCTCAGTTTGATGGGGAGGAGGGCTAATGGTGAGAGCCACCTGCATTTTTGCTGATAGTCATTTTAGGGGACAAACCTCAATGTAATTTGACAAAATAGTTTGGAGTTGGGTATTTTTGTTTTTGTTTCCTTTTTTCTTCTTCAAAAATAGGTAAGTATCACTTAGAGGTGATACTTGTTCACTGCCCTATGGTTCTAGTAAACGCTAGACATCCTAGTCCCTTATATAGACTAAATATTCAGATAATAACATGATGAGATCACTGGGCCATTTCATGGAGGGGTCCATGTCCTCACAGAATGTAAGGCTGTTTTGTTGGTTGTTGGTTTTGCTGTTTCTTTCTAACTCCTGAGAATCCAGCCTCTCCTTAAACCATCCGCCCCTAACCAAACACCTTTTATGTCACTGGTCGTCTGCTCTTGTCTCAATTAGTTTACATTCATTATTACTCTGTATTAGCTTCAGATGTATATCATAGTGGTTAAAAAATGATGCACTTTACAAAGTAGCCTCCCCAATATTTCAGGTGCCCACCTGGCCCATACACAGTTATTAAGATATTATTGATGGTGGTCCATATGCTGTAACTTATGTCTCTGACTACTCTGTCATTTGGATTCTCAGAGGGCTGCAGCCAGCCACCTCAGAGCCCCCCGGGGGTCCCTGAGGCAATGAGGAGTGCTTCAATGCTGGTGCAGGTCTCCAAGAAGAGGATGCACAGCTGGGCTGTCGCGGAGACCGCCCATCCAGAGTGCTTGTCTCTGGTTGATTCTAAGCTATCTGGTGCCATCTCCTGGAAAACTGCAAACATGACAAGGAGACATTTTCCACCGGAGTCCCACTGAAAGAGACTATGTCACCAGATCATTTGAATTTTCTCCCTCACCCCTAGCCTGTTCCTATTTGCCCTGAAGAGGGTAAGTCTATTTTGAGGTTAGCATTCTGTTGTGGGCAGACAGGATTAGAGGCTCACTCAAACTCCGTTCCAGCTTCTCTGTATGTCGTAGGCAAATCACTTGCCTATTAAACCTTAGTCATACAGCCAACACCTAGCTGTATGACCTGGCCTCTGAGCCTTCTGTGTTCCTGGATCTACACATATAGGCAGCTATGAGTCTGCCTGTGCCTGAACCCACACCCTAAGAGTTACCAGAATTACTACATAAGCTGGAAACAGTATACCAAAGCTCAGAGATGCACGGCAGGCTCACATGCCCCTCTAGTCATGATAGCAAACATTCCTTTCCCAAAAACTTTTCAGCCACCTTTGCATTTAGAAGTAAAGATGTAACAAAAACTTGGCCAATGAGAAGCAAGAGGAAGTTACAAGGTGAGGATACTGAGAACTCTCCATTAAAGGGGAGCTGACTCAGCTGACATGTGTTGTTTACCCCTTGCCCATTCCCTACTTCCTGCCAGAAATGCAAGTGGGATGGCTGGAGGATGGCAGCCATATTGTGGCCATGAGTCAAGTGTGCATGAAGGTCAACGGAGCAGAAAGACCGAAGCCGGGGTCTCTGGTGACATTATGAGCTGCATTTTCAGGCCTGCACTGAGTATATCCAGACTTCACGTGATGTGAGAGAAATAAATCCTTTCATTGGAATAAGCCACTGTTTTTGAATATCTGATATTTAAAGCTGAATGTAAGTCCTGAATGATTAAGAAAAGTTATTACTGAAAAACAAACAGCCCAATCAGACATGGAAGAAGGAAGAGTTTTTTTTCTCATTTTCTTAATACTCTTGCAGGATTTCATTGAGAGTGTTTGGCACCGAGTAAGCTCTCTGTTTTGCCTACTAATTCTAAACCCACACAGCATTCAGGAGTTGTTGGACTAACACCTAAATTTTATTTTCTGATTGCAATTTCAACTTTGCAGTTCCTAAGTTTGAATCTTGTCCATTGGTTGAGATAAAATATGAAAAAAGCTTAGCACATAGCATTTAATATCATGAATGCATTCTGAAATCTGGAGGTCTTAATCTACACAGTCAGGGACATTATAGGATAGTCTTATGGAAGATGTGTTTCTGAATTCCTGATTTATTACAGCTGACCATTAAACAATATGGCTTTGAACTGCATGGGTCCATTTATATGTGGATTTTCCCCCCAATAAATGTCTGTACTGTTTTGGATTTGTGGTTGGGAGTCCATGATGCAGAGGGACAACTATATACATTAATCTATGTTATATGAGGGACTTAAGCATCCATGGACTTTGGTATCCAGAGGGAGTCCTAAAATCAAGTTTTGGGAGAATCAAAAGTTTAACACAAGTTTTTAACTACATAGGGGATCGATGCCCCTAACTTCCACTTTATTCAAAGGTCAACTCTATAAGAGTTATGGGTTTACTTGATTATTGAAATTATAATACAATTAATTAAAAATTAATAAAAATGTTATGTATTAGAAAATGCATGTAATAAAAGAAAATGAAATTCAGAAAGTTATATATTCATCTTGGAAGTGTACAACCCCAACATGGCAAATGCAGCCCCATGGAAGGACACTGTTAGCTGTCCTTCAGTGATAGTTAATCATGGCGCAGCTGGGATTCTACCGAAGCATGGCCCTCAGCAAGAGTCCAGCTGCTGCTGGCGGCTAGCACCCTAACGCGTGATTCTTTTCTCAGGAGTCAAAGGGTTCAGCAGCACAAACTTCCAACAGAGGCCGGGCTTACCCATAGTGAAGACAAGCTGGGAAGGTGGGTGCCAGGCTCGTGCAGCCTTCAAGTGCTGGGAAGTCCAAACTGCTGGTCACCAATGGCTCCCTCCCTGCCCCTTATATATTCTGTAGGTTCCTGTGGTATTTGAATCTGCCAAACCAACCAGGTCTAGGTTCAGATATTGTTGTCCGTAGTCCTCCTTTGTTCTTAGTTGAAGAGGCCCTCTGATTTCTCCTGGATGAAGAGCTGCTTCTAGGATATGATGCTTCAGAGCTGTGCAAGTGGGTGACATTGCTAGGCCCAGGGAACAGTGCTGCCTGTCTTTTAAGATCCAACTCCATCCTTCACCTGTGTTTCTTTGAGACAGGGTCAGGCCCGTAACTTACATATTTCTTTGCGCAGTAACTACGAATTAAAATGATTTGTCAAAATAAATGGCAGAGAGGTTACAGAGGAATTAACAACCCTCTTTGCAGAATACACTCAACTCAGGAGAGAGAGGGTAGAGCTCGTTAGCATAGAGGGCTTGCGATATAGGGTGCCAATTCTCATTGTGTAAGAATGTACACAACATGCTCTGGCCAGTGGCACAGTGGACAGTGTCATCCCAGAGCTCCAAGGTCACCAGTTCAATCCCAGGGTCACCAGCTCTATCTCAAGGATGCTGGTTCTACCCCAAGGTTGCTATTTTGCACCCCAGTCTGGGCACATATGAGATGCAATCAATGGGTACACAACTAAGTGGAACAACAAGTTAATGCTTTGTTCTCTCTCTCTCCACTCACCCCTCTCTTCCTTCCTCCCTCTCAAAATCAGAGGAAAGAAAAAAAATGTAAACAACATTTTCAAGAGCATATTGGGGAAAATATGTAATAGTAAACTATAAAAGATTTTTTATACACACATCTTTTTGTTAAGAAAGTAAATTCAGAGACAAATAATATAATAAATTAATACAGTATAGGTTTCATTAAATGAAATATGTATGTACTGACTTGAAAATAATTATTCATTTCTTTGTTTTTTTAACAAATAAACACTAGATTTTTTTATTTCAAAAACATTTGTTAAAGTTTTGCCTTGTGCGAGGCAGGCTTGATGTTAGAAACCAGAAATAAAAGATGAATAAAATATAAATGGCCTGACCTGTGGTGGTGCAGTGGATAAAACATTGACCTGGAAACACTGAGGTCACCAGTTCAGTGTTCCAGTTCAGGTCACCAGTTCAAAACCCTGGGCCTGTCTGGTCAAGGCACATATGGGAGTTGATGCTTTCTGCTCCTCCTCCCTTCTCTCTCTCTCTCTCTCTCTCTCTCTCTCCTTTCTCTCTAAAAAGAATAAAAAGAAAGCTAAAATAAAATTTAAAAAATAAATAAATAAACTTGGAAAAAAAAAAGAATCTGGAGCCAAAGGGGAGGAGAGGATGGGATCAGAGAAGGGAAAGAAATTAGTGAAATTATATATACTTAACAAAGCGTTATAGAGAGCAGGACAGCAAATCCTGAAGGGAAAGGGGAAGGGCATTGGGAGGAGGGGTCAAAGGTGATATCAAGGGGAACACAGGGGTGGAGGGGAGGGAGATATATGTAAGCACAATAAATTAAAATCAATAAAAAAAATTAAAAAAAAAAGAATTTGGAGCCAGATTACCAGCTGTAAATGCCAACTATGCTACTTACAAGATTTGTGGTCACGAGCAATTATACCATCTCTTTGTGACTCAGTTTTCACAACTGAAAAATGGGCATAATAATAATACCTACCTCATAGTGTTGTTATGAAGATTAAATGAGGAAAGTAACATCATCCACATGATGAAATAAAGTTTTCTACACTGATTTTGACAGTCACCCATGGACAAGAGGGCCTTTGTGGAAGTCCAGGATTCCAATACACTGTTGGAAAAAAAAACCCCAAATTGGACACATTGGAGAAGAGAAACAGTTTCACTTCACCTATCATCCCTCCTCCAAGATGGCATGGCTCAGTGCCAAGGAAGACCTTCTCTGCCAGTAATTCCTCCCAGGTGGGAAAGGGAGAGGGTGTGAGTGAGCACCCAGACACTCAGCTGCACAGTCGCTGCCCAGGAGGTGTGTTTGCCTCGTGCACTCATAACACGGAGTTGTAAACCTGCATAACTGGGCGTGGTGGGCAGTGGGAAGAAGCAGCAGGGCTCAGAAAAAAATATCAAAGGGACACAGCTCCTACTAACAAAGAAAGTCAATGCAATCCCTATCAAAATTCCTACAGCATTTTCCACAGAAATAGAATAAACAATTCTAAAATTTGTATGGAGCTACAAAAGACCCAAATCTTGAAAAAGAAAAACAAAGCTGGAGGTACCACAGGCCCTGACTCCAAACTATATTGCAAAGCTATAGTAACCAAAACAGTGCCTCAAAAAAATTAAAACTAAAACTACCACGATTCAGCAATTCCGCTTTCGTTTATATATTTGAAGGAAATTAAAATAATTGTTTCAAAGAGATATCTGCACCCCATATTCACTGCAACATTATTCACAGTAGTTAAGATATGGAAACAATCTACGGGTCTGACTCTGGATATATGGGTAAGGAAGGTGTGATGTGTCCACACACGTACACTCTGGAATGTTGAGCCACGAGCAAGAAGAAAACCTGCTATTTGTAACATCAATGGACCTTGAGGGCATGATGCTCAGTGAAATAAGCCAGACAAAGAAAAACAAATTCTGAATGATCTCATTTATATGTGGACCCTGAAAAGCTGAACACATAGAAACAGAGAGTACAGTGCTGGTTGACAGAGCTGCAGGCTGGGAAAAGGGAACATAAATCTTCTGTTAGCAGATGAGGAAGTTCTGAGGGTCCAGTGTGCAGCATGGCGAATACAGTTCCCAATACTGGATTATATACATAAAGGTTGCTGAGAAAATAAATTGTAAATGTTCTTAGCACACAAAAAATGTAATTATGTGAGGTCATGGAGGTGTTAACAAACCTTATTGTGGTAATTGTTTTGCAATATATCAAATCATCACATTTTATACCTTAAACTTAAAGAATATCATAGGTTAATTATATTTCAATAAAGCTGGGGGGAAAGTAACAAAAAGAAACAAAGATAAAATGAGTTAGTGTTTGTTATGCGTCCAGAACAGGTAAGACATATTACATGTTTTTAAGTAAGTGCCATAAAGGGGCATATGATTCACAGGCAAAATTAGACTTGTGACAATGCACGCTATGTGATAGTGCTGTGCCCAAGACATGTGTGGAGCTTAGAAAAGGAATGGCAGCCACCAGCGAGGCCAGGAAAGCCTTCTCAGGGAAGAGAGGGCGGATGGCCTGAGCATGAATCCAGCCTGAGGAGTCCTCTGGAGAGACAGGGAGGACAGAGGCCTGGAAGGCCCGGGCCTCTGGCGGTCCTTCCTAGTTTGTTCACTGTTTCCCGTTCTTCGGGGTCATCCAAGGCCACACGGGAAGAGACAAGCCCCGAGCTGACCTGGGAGAAGAGTGCTCAAGAGCTTTGCTTTGTAAACCTCGTTCCTGACCCGTCAGCCCTTGGATGGTTGGTCTGCAGGCTCCTAACTGCCATCGCATGTCCATGGAGGCAGCGTGATGGGCAGGTTCACGCAGCAGCCTGCTGCATGGTGGTTCCCATGGAGACGTCAGGACAGCTGCCATGGCTCTCTGTCCTGAGGCCCCTCGTTGAAGAGATGATGGGGGAGGAGGGCAGCATCTGGAGCGGTGGAAGAAGACAGCTATCTCTGAGGAGCTTCTTCATGGGGGACCCAAGTGCAGCCCAAAAGAGAGGCAAGTCCTCCCTGTGTGAGACAGCGGAGGCCAGGACCAGGTCCTCTCTGTGTGAGACAGCGGGGGCCAGGACCAGGTCCTCTCTGTGTGAGACAGCGGGGGCCAGGACCAGGTCCTCTCTGTGTGAGACAGCGGGGGCCAGGACCAGGTCCCCTCTGTGTGAGACAGCGGGGGCCAGGACCAGGTCCTCTCTGTGTGAGACAGCGGGGGCCAGGACCAGGTCCCCTCTGTGTGAGACAGCGGGGGCCAGGACCAGGTCCTCTCTGTGTGAGACAGCGGGGGCCAGGACCAAGTCCTCTCTGTGTGAGACAGCGGGGGCCAGGACCAAGCCCTCTCTGTGTGAGACAGCGGGGACCAGGACCAGGTCCTCTCTGTGTGAGACAGCGGGGGCCAGGACCAGGTCCCCTCTGTGTGAGACAGCGGGGGCCAGGACCAAGCCCTCTCTGTGTGAGACAGCGGGGGCCAGGACCAGGTCCCCTCTGTGTGAGACAGCGGGGGCCAGGACCAAGTCCTCTCTGTGTGAGACAGCGGGGGCCAGGACCAAGTCCTCTCTGTGTGAGACAGCGGGGGCCAGGACCAAGTCCTCTCTGTGTGAGACAGCGGGGGCCAGGACCAGGCCCTCTCTGTGTGAGACAGCGGGGGCCAGGACCAGGCCCTCTCTGTGTGAGACAGCAGGGGCCAGAACCAGGTCCCCTCTGTGTGAGACAGCGGGGGCCAGGCCCAGGCCCTCTCTGTGTGAGACAGCGGAGGCCAGGACCAGGTCCTCTCTGTGTGAGACAGCGGGGACCAGGACCAGGCCCTCTCTGTGTGAGACAGCGGGGGCCAGGACCAGGTTCTCTCTCTGTGAGACAGCGGGGGCCAAGACCAGGTCCTCTCTGTGTGAGACAGCGGAGGCCAGGACCAGGTCCTCTCTGTGTGAGACAGTAAGGCCAGGACCAGGTCCTCTCTGTGTGAGACAGCGGGGGCCAGGACCAAGCCCTCTCTGTGTCAGACAGCGGGGGCCAGGACCAAGCCCTCTCTGTGTCAGACAGCGGGGGCCAGGACCAGGTCCTCTCTGTGTGAGACAGCGGGGGCCAGGCCCAGGCCCTCTCTGTGTGAGACAGCGGGGGCCAGGACCAAGCCCTCTCTGTGTGAGACAGCGGGGGCCAGGACTAAGCCCTCTCTGTGTGAGATAGAGGGGGCCAGGACCAAGCCCTCTCTGTGTCAGACAGCGGGGGCCAGGACCAAGCCCTCTCTGTGTCAGACAGCGGGGGCCAGGACCAGGTCCTCTCTGTGTGAGACAGCGGGGGCCAGGACCAGGTACTCTCTGTGTGAGACAGCGGGGGCCAGAACCAAGCCCTCTCTGTGTGAGACAGCGGGGGCCAGGACCAGGTCCTCTCCGTGTGAGACAGCGGGGGCCAGGACCAGGCCCTCTCCGTGTGAGACAGCGGGGGCCAGGACCAGGTCCCCTCTGTGTGAGACAGCGGGGGCCAGGACCAGGCCCTCTCTGTGTGAGACAGCGGGGGCCAGGACCAGGCCCTCTCTGTGTGAGACAGCGGGGGCCAGGACCAGGTCCCCTCTGTGTGAGACAGCGGGGGCCAGAACCAGGTCCCCTCTGTGTGAGACAGCGGGGGCCAGGCCCAGGCCCTCTCTGTGTGAGACAGCGGAGGCCAGGACCAGGTCCTCTCTGTGTGAGACAGCGGGGACCAGGACCAGGCCCTCTCTGTGTGAGACAGCGGGGGCCAGGACCAGGTTCTCTCTCTGTGAGACAGCGGAGGCCAGGACCAGGTCCTCTCTGTGTGAGACAGCGGGGGCCAGGACCAGGTCCTCTCTGTGTGAGACAGCGGGGGCCAGGACCAGGTCCCCTCTGTGTGAGACAGCGGGGGCCAGAACCAGGTCCCCTCTGTGTGAGACAGTAAGGCCAGGACCAAGTCCTCTCTGTGTGAGACAGCGGGGGCCAGGACCAGGCCCTCTCTGTGTGAGACAGCGGGGGCCAGGACCAGATTCTCTCTCTGTGAGACAGCGGGGGCCAAGACCAGGTCCTCTCTGTGTGAGACAGCGGAGGCCAGGACCAGGTCCTCTCTGTGTGAGACAGTGGGGGCCAGGACCAGGTCCTCTCTGTGTGAGACAGCGGGGGCCAGGACCAGGTCCTCTCTGTGTGAGACAGCGGGGGCCAAGACCAGGTCCCCTCCGTGTGAGACAGTAAGGCCAGGACCAAGTCCTCTCTGTGTGAGATAGTAGTGCCAGGACCAGGTCCTCTCTGTGTGAGACAGCGGGGGCCAGGACCAAGCCCTCTCTGTGTCAGACAGCGGGGGCCAGGACCAAGCCCTCTCTGTGTCAGACAGCGGGGGCCAGGACCAGGTCCTCTCTGTGTGAGACAGCGGGGGCCAGGACCAGGTCCTCTCTGTGTGAGACAGCGGGGGCCAGGACCAGGCCCTCTCTGTGTGAGACAGCGGGGGCCAAGACCAGGTCCTCTCTGTGTGAGACAGTAAGGCCAGGACCAGGTCCTCTCTGTGTGAGACAGCGGGGGCCAGGACCAAGCCCTCTCTGTGTGAGACAGCGGGGGCCAGGACCAAGCCCTCTCTGTGTCAGACAGCGGGGGCCAGGACCAGGTCCTCTCTGTGTGAGACAGCGGGGGCCAGGACCAGGCCCTCTCCGTGTGAGACAGCGGAGGCCAGGACCAGGTCCTCTCTGTGTGAGACAGCGGGGGCCAGGACCAAGCCCTCTCTGTGTGAGATAGTAGTGCCAGGACCAGGTCCTCTCTGTGTGAGACAGCGGGGGCCAGGACCAGGCCCTCTCTGTGTGAGACAGCGGGGGCCAGGACCAGGTTCTCTCTCTGTGAGACAGCGGGGGCCAAGACCAGGTCCTCTCTGTGTGAGACAGCAGAGGCCAGGACCAGGTCCTCTCTGTGTGAGACAGCGGGGGCCAGGACCAAGCCCTCTCTGTGTCAGACAGCGGGGGCCAGGACCAGGTCCTCTCTGTGTGAGACAGCAGAGGCCAGGACCAGGTCCTCTCTGTGTGAGACAGCGGGGGCCAGGACCAGGTCCTCTCTGTGTGAGACAGCGGGGGCCAGGCCCAGGCCCTCTCTGTGTGAGACAGCGGGGGCCAGGACCAAGCCCTCTCTGTGTGAGATAGTAGGGCCAGGAACAGGTCCTCTCTGTGTGAGACAGCAGAGGCCAGAGCTCCCCTCACACTTAATCATTCCAGCCACGTGACTGTGCAGAGGAGTTTCAGGAGCAAGCAAGGAAACCAGGATCTCCCTCACGAACTGCCTGTCCTAAAGTCCCACAGGGGACAGGACTGCAGCCTGCACAGCTGGAGTTTTAACCAAGCACTCCTGTGGGCACCTCCATTCCATTCTGTACTCTGGGCTGACTCTCCCACCTGCCACTTTCCCCTTCTGCGACAGTGGCTTCTTCTGTGACCCTGTACCAACTAACTGATGTCCCAGAGGGATTGTGAGGGCAAGGGTAGGTAAAAAAAAAAAAAGAAAAAAAAAAAAAAAGGCTACCTGAGCATCATGGCTTAGCCTCATCTCCAGAAGACTAGTGCACAGAGCTGGGTAGTTGACACGTGTCAGAAAGAAGCAATACCAGATGAATTATGGTGTATTCATCTGGAATCCAGCAGTTATATAGCTGCAGGTTGGCACCTCCTGAGTGTGTGTAAGGAGCAGCTTTGCTACAGACATGCAGATGTACAGGATCCTCTTACAAGCAGAGGGATGGTTTTTCAGCCACTCTTGTTTGCAAAGTTGCCCAGATATGTGGACGGTGTGACCTCAGTAACCGCGGTGCTGGTTCCCTCTGTGTGGCCCGGGGGTGCCCACAGTTTCTGTGGTTTGAGCCAAAGCATCACAGGGAAGGAGACACCTGGAGCTGCTTTCCTCTACCCTGTCTGGAAGTGGGAGGACAGCCCGCAGCACAGCTGGGGCCCGTCTGTCCTTTAGAAATCATCTCGTCAGTATGTCTTGCCAACTGTAATTCCTAGTCTCGTGGTTCTCAAAACATGGTCCCCAGACAAACAACATTAGCATCACCTGAGTGGAACTGGATAGAGAGACAGATTCATGGGTCCTACCCAAGACCTAGTGAATTAGCAATGCTGGTGTGCAGTCCAGAAATCCGTACTTTAATAAGCCTACCAGGTGATTCTAAGAGTCATGTGTTACTATCACTACTCTTCAACGCTGCTACAGCACTGTGAAAACAGGCATAAACATTGTGTAAGGCAAATGAACTCAACTGTGCTCTAATAAAACTTTATTTACAAAAACAAGCAAGAGGCCAGGCCTGGCCCCAGAGAGATAGTTTGTCAACCCCTGGTAGTTTATATGGTGTTTCATCAGCCTCATTTTGATTTTAGCCCTGCCTTAGATCGTGGCTTCTATGGAAGTCTTTGTTTTTTGCAGGTTTTAAAATAAATTATATTTGCCCACAATAAAAAAGAAAAGATAAAACTATCCTCTCTCCACTCAGTCCTCATCTGTCTAGCACACGGTTCTTGCTCTAATGACTATGATGACCTGAGTGTCTGTGGTGTGCCACACGTGGCGACAGGAGCTCTGCATGTATTAGTCTTAGCACCACAACAGCCCTGTGAGGAAGAAACAATTGTACCCACTTTGCAGATTAGAAAACTGAGAATGAACTGGGTTACATAATTTCCGTACAAGGTTGCACAATTAACAAACAGCAGAACTGGAACCTGAGCTCCAGTCTGAGGACTCCAAAGCCACTCTATGTGCCACGTTGTCTTCTGAATCATTGCTTTTGCTTTCACTTATCAAACATTCAAAGAGGGCCTGCAATGCCTCCTCACTTTTACAAGGACCAGCAATGCAGAGATGCCCTTTAGTTGCTCATGGTCTAAATCAGTGCCACAAATGTCATGATGAAGATGTACACACAAAGTGCGGGCATCGCAGAGGCGAAAGCTGCAATCTACCTGGAGACGTGGGAGAAGACTTCAGGGAGGAGGTAACGTTGAATGGCTGAGGAGGAAAGTTTAGTGGCTGGGGGCAGGGGCAGTGGGAAACTTTTCACAAAGTGCCCTTTTGTGCCTTTCTCCCTTGGCTGGCCTGTGAAGTTGGTGGCTCACAGGTCCCCCATGGCAGGACGTAGATCACATGCAGTCTTGTTGCCCATGGCTGCTGCCATACCACACTTGGAACAGCTGGTGGTTTCTGTCCAGCAAATCCAGGTGTTGGGACTTTGATCCAGACTACTCTTCACACAGGTGCCTCGAGTGCAGATGTGGCCCAGGCTGTTGAGAAAGGACAACAGACCTGGCCTGGCCTGGCCCTGCCCATCTCCCAAGTGCAATTCCTCTGTGAGAATTTTCCCCCCAGGAGGGGAAAGCTGTCGAACAACAGAGGAATGATGTAGCACAGGGGTCTCGGGGTGTGGCACCTGGCTGCAGCAGCACCTGGAAACCTGACAGAAAGGCAAGCTCTCAACCTCCATCCCAGACTCCCTGAATCAGAAACTCTGTGTCAGTTTTTAATCTTCAGAGCAATTCCTCTCTACAAATCCCATTTCTCTCTAAAAGACGATTGAGAGCTCGGAGGGTCTACTCGGGTTGGTCATTCAGCCATGTGTGGGCCTGTCCCCCACCTCACTTGTCCAGGACTGGCCCAGGCCACCTCTTGAGAAGCACAGTGCTCAGTGCCTGCAGGGAGGCCATTGTGCTGGACAGGGCAACGTGAGAAAGAGCCGAACTGTTGGACATACTGGCGGACGGAGTGATGGGGTTTGGGGAAGAGAGTGCGGAAGCGGGTACGTGATCACTGAATCCTGAGGGAGAGGGAGGGAGAAGTGAGGACCTGGAGCAGAGACTGGAGGGCCACTTGTGAACGGTGCCACAAAAGCACAACCAAGCGGGGACGGTATCGCATGAAAAGAGGAGCAGGAGACAGAAAATACAGGACCCACCCTGACACGAGGGAGCAGTGAGACTCCAGCACACTCCACTTTTACACACTCTCACTGAAGAGTCTATGCTGGGCCAGCACTGTGAGTGCAGGGAGGATGCAGAGGCATGCTGAGCATGTGGCCCCTGTAGCCAGAGGGCTGAGGTTTGAGTCCTCGCTTGGGGGGATGCTCTATCAGTGGCCCCTGGATAGCCAGGCCAGCTTTGTGTGCAGGTGGCACCTGTCTGAGTAGTCACAGCCTTGCCTTTGACAGGCCAGTGCCTGGATCATCCTAAATCATTTGATTATCACCCATGTTGTCACAGAGTTGGTAAGCCTCTCCACACCACCATTTTCTTATCTGTTGTAATGGGAGTGGTAACAGTACCCACCTCAAGTTATGAGGAGTAAACGAGTTAACATAAGGACTGTGCTTAGAATGGTGCCTGGTGCATAAGTTCCCAGTAAATATTACCCATGATAATTCTTCTCTCCCAAAGCAGTGAAGAACAGTGCCTGAGCTTCCTGGCGTTCAGATGTCCAGACGGAGTGGCTTGAGCTGCTAAAAGCAGAAGCTTGCTTCCTACGGTGACCTAATTCCAGGGCTGGACACTCCCAGGAGGCCGCTGGGTGGCACAGTGAGTGTGGTAGGGACGGTGACGCCGTGGCCTGTAGGTGGCCAGGGCAGAGCCGCTGCACACACAGACAACCTGCTCCCTCCCAGACATGCAGATGTTCCGGCACCAGTGCTGGAACGGGCCCTTGCAGCCCATTCGAATGTGGGGAAATACTTAGGTCCAATCAAAACCACTCCAGATTGTTGGCTCTTCTTTTAGATAAACAGGATAAGCAAACTTGGCGTAAATGAAAACTGGTAATAAATACTCTATTTTTGTCTTTCCAATTCTTCAAAGTCAAGTGCTCCAAGTCTAAATGTCTCACGGGAATGTCTGAAGGATTTATGGAGTGTTTGTTTATTTATAGGACAGGTGGTCTTAACCTCACACTAGACAGTTGGAAAGTGAGGACCAGTGAGCGTGGGCAGTTTGTCTTGAGGCTCATGGCCATTCTGGTGGGAAAAATAGCACAAAAGCATCACTCTAAAAATGGACAGCCCTTCCTATGCACTGGCTAGTTGGAGCCCTCTTGCAGTGCACTCTCCCCGAACACTCTCCCACTCAGATCTTCTCGAAGACGCCCATGTGCACAGACACCCACACACATTGACAGTGACAATTTTTGGCTTCAGGCAAAGAGCAATGTCTCATCTCAGAAAAGATCACAGACTCCTGATCATTCAGCTCTCACCACCATCTCCCTTCAGACAGACCATTGAGAGCTGGTTCTATCCATGTTCTCATGTATTCTAGGCCCAGGAGAGAGTTAGGTGCATATATTTTATATCCTACAGTAAGCTTTGGCTATGGGTAGAATGAAATTTTTAAAAAATATGTAAAATAACTACATGCAGCTCTATAGAGAGATAATCAATTTCATATATAAACAGGATAATATTCAAGAATTAAAATGAGAAAGAAATTGCCTGACTGGTGGTGGCACAGCAAATAGAGTGTTGGCCTAGGATGCTGAGGTCCCAGGTTCAAAACCCCCAGGTCATCAGCTTGAGCACAGGCTCATCTGGCTTGAGTGCAGGCTCACCGACTTGAGTGTGGGGTTACCAGCTTTAAGTGTGGGATCATACACATGACCCCATGGTCAGTGGCTTGAGTCCAAGGTCGCAGGCTTGCGCCAGGGGTCTCTGGCTCAGGTGCAGTTTCCCAACCAAGGCGCATATGAGAAAGCAATCAATGAACAACTAAGGAGCCACAACTACATGTTAATACTTCTCTCTTCCTTCTTGTCTCTCTCTCTCTCTCAAAAAAAAAAAAAAAAAAAAAAAAGATAAAATAAAATGAGAAAGAGGCCCTGGCCGGTTGGCTCAGTGGTAGAGCGTCAGCCTGGCATGCAGAAGTCCCGGGTTCGATTCCCAGCCAGGGCACATAGGAGAAGCGCCCATTTGCTTCTCCACCCCCCCCTCCTTCCTCTCTGTCTCTCCCTTCCCCTCCCACAGCCAAGGCTCCATTGAAGCAAAGATGGCCCGGGCGCTGGGGATGGCTCCTTGGCCTCTGCCCCAGGCGCTAGAGTGGCTCTGGTCGCAACAGAGCGACGCCCCGGAGGGGCAGAGCATCGCCCCCTGGTGGGCAGAGCATCGCCCCTGGTGGACGTGCCGGGTGGATCCCGGTCGGGCGCATGTGGGAGTCTGTCTGACTGTCTCTCCCCGTTTCCAGCCTCAGAAAAATACAAAAAAAAAAAAATGAGAAAGAAATTGATGTGGTACCCTACAATTGTTAAAGCAGAACCCAGCAGGAAGGCCTCACTTGCTACCATGGAAAGAAAGAACAATACAAAGTAGCCTATATCATGCCACAGATGCAAACCTAGAAATGTTTTCCTTTTTTTTTTTTGAGATGCCAAACCACCAAAATAAGTTCAATATCCTTACAAAAATGAATAAATAAATAAAAGAAACATTTCTTTGCATCATGAGAAATCAGCTGAAAAGCATCAAAATACTTTTATCCTGTAACACTCTTCTACATTTAGGCTCAATAGGCACTACCATAATTTTGTTAGACAGCAATTTCATGAGAGGTGCCTAGTATTCATACCTTTATTTTGGTGCTTGTTCAGTAGAGGTAGGAAGGGAAGGACCAAACAGTGAGAGAGCATGGTCTTCATGAGTAGTCTAATCGGTATCCTAACTACAGCACATGACGATGACAGGGGAACAGGAGGACAGCCTAGGGCCATCAGTTCTTCCTTCCACATATGTCTAACTCCCTTTTGGTCCTCTGATACTGCCCAGAATCCTAATCCAACCCCCATTATTCTTCCCTTCTGCCCTAACCAGCCTCCAGCCTTTCCGCTTTGGTTTCCCTGAATGAACCTGGGCCATAGTCTTTTCCCTAAACCAGACATGAGCAAACCAGTGGTGCCACCATGCTCTCAGCCACCGGGAATCATCTGCACACTCGTCCTGCTGCCCGTCGGCCACCCCAACCACTGCTCCCGAGGCCAGTCCGCCGCCGCAGCCGGAGGGCTGTGACACGACCCCCGTCGGCCACCCCAACCACTGCTCCCGAGGCCAGTCCGCCGCCGCAGCCGGAGGGCTGTGACACGACCCCCGTCGGCCACCCCAACCACTGCTCCCGAGGCCAGTCCGCCGCCGCAGCCGGAGGGCTGTGACATGACCCCCGTCGGCCACCCCAACCACTGCTCCCAAGGCCAGTCCGCCGCTGCAGCCGGAGGGCTGTGACATGACCCTCCCTCCGCCCATGCCAGCTGAGAATCCTTACCGCTCTCCCTCAGCTTTCCCAAGTTCCTCAAAGTCTAACTCAAATTCTGTCACTTCCACAAAGTCTTCCTTGATTCCTCTGCTCTGAAGGGTTGTCTTACCCAAATTTTAAAAGCAATAGAATTTACTGTGACTCTATTTGTCACCATATGGAGAGAAAAAAATAGCTCAAGAGTGTAAAGCCATTGTACAAGAGAAGCTGAGATAAGCATGCTGCACACACGAGTGTAAGAATCTTTCGGTCCTTCCTGAGAGAGAAGGAATGAATGCATACATTTTTATGTACCCCTTCAACAGAATGGTGGAAATAGTTCCCAATAAACAAGTGCACATATGCAGTAGGAGAGATACACTGCAATGTTCGCAGTTGCAGTAAGTGTAATAGCCAAATACCAGAAACAACTGAATGTTCATTGACTATAAAGCAATAAAAAACTTGAATGAATAAATACAATGACTTCAAGTACAGTAATGTAAATGATCTCAGCTAGAGACAACAACATGGATAAATCCCCTAATTGTTTAATAAAAGAAGCCAATCACAAAAGAAATGGGGTAATGTTTAGGAAGGAACACAAAGAGCTTTCTGAGATTCTAGTGCCATTCTGTTAATCTGGAGACTGGTGACACGGACATGCTTATTTTGTGAATCGATCAGGTTGTGCACTTCGATAAGTATAATTTCTCTTATATATGTTATATAATAATTACCTTTAAGACACATGTGTATGTGCATGTATGTGCGTGTGATGATCCCAACCAGAGAACGAGGCAGAGAAGAAAATCATTCAGAGACTATAACCAGTACCATGGGCACAGAGAGCTGGCCTCATGGGCATCAAGCTGTGCAGTTGCACACAGCCCCACACTGACAGGACCCTGAATTTGGGTCACTACTCAACTGTCACCGTCCTACAATTCTTAGTAGCTCTTGACCCAGGGGCCTACGTTTTCCTTTTACTCCGGACCCTGTGAATGCCGCAGCTAATCCTGAGTGTAGGTTACTGCAGTTCCCAGTATCCGGAATCCAATATTCCAGTAGACCCAAGAGCAGGACCCTGAGTTGAATAGACTCAACCTCAGAAACACTTTTGGTTGCCTTTTCAAGGAAACTAGAATTGTAGCTGCCTTTGTCACCATCAAGTCCAGAGCCCATAAGATGGCAGCAGGGTGTAGAGGAGGGGAGAGCTGCTGCCCTGAGTCCTGAGTTAGCTCCTGAACGAACCAGGAGAGCCACCTGGAGCCGCCCGGTGCGAGAGCAGCAGTTCCCCCACTCTGCAGGCTCCATGTGCTTATTTTAGCTCCCCCTGCCCTCCTCTAGGGAATGAGCTTCCCCTGGGGAGAGGTGGTATCTGGTACTCCTCTATGGGTGGGTCTTTCTAGCACGTGGAGGTGGGGAAGAGGAATGAGCATGCCTAATCTGGGGGTACTAACAGACCTAAAACCATGTCCTCCGTCCTGTCTTCTACTGGTTATACTAGTGACATTTGGCTTCTACCAGCCTCTCTTTTGTCTTGGTTCTCAAATTATTCAGAACCTGGTTGGGAAAAGGAGAGCTGATCAAGTCTGTGACCATCTAGAAAATCAGTGTGCTTTGCCTTCTCTTTAAAAATGGCAGGAGAATGCTTGTGCAAGAGCCACCTGCAAAAAATTGCACGACTACGTCCACAAGATGAAAAGCAGCTGACAAGCCGGGCTCTGTGTGGCTGGATCCCAGGGCAGGAGGCCCTGCATCGCAGATACAACAGCCTGTCCTCTCCAAATTCTAATGAGCTTGCTTCTGCTCTCCCCTCCTCCTCCTGCTCCCCCTCCTCCTCCTGCTCCCCCTCCTCCTCCTGCTCCCCCTCCTCCTCCTGCTCCCTCCTCCTCCTCCTGCTCCCCCTCCTCCTCCTGCTCCCCCTCCTCCTCCTGCTCCCTCCTCCTCCTCCTGCTCCCCCTCCTCCTCCTGCTCCCCTCTCCTCCTGCTCCCCCTCCTCCTCCTGCTCCCCCCTCCTCCTCCTGCTCCCCCCTCCTCCTCCTGCTCCTCTGTCCTCCTCCTGCTCCCCCTCCTCCTCCTGCTCCCCCCTCCTCCTGCTCCCCCCTCCTCCTCCTGCTCCCTCCTCCTCCTGCTCCCCCCCTCCTCCTCCTGCTCCCCCTCCTCCTCCTGCTCCCTCCTCCTCCTCCTGCTCCCCCCTTCCTCCTGCTCCCCCCTCCTCCTCCTGCTCCCCCCTCCTCCTGCTCCCCCTCCTCCTCCTGCTCCCCCCCTCCTCCTCCTGCTCCCCCCTCCTCCTCCTGCTCCCCCCTCCTCCTCTCCTGCTCCCCCCTCCTCCTGCCCACTGCTGGGTGCCTTTGGAGAGAGGAGCCCAGCCTGCTGTCTCTGGGCGCCCAGGCCAACAAGGTCACTGACTCTGCTTCACTCGTGGGAGTCCAACTAGGAGGGCTTCTCACCCTGAAAATCATTTTCTGCTGAATTAAATTTAGTTCCACACCCTTTGTTGAACAGTTTGTAACACAGCCTGACCATCGCCTCTATTTTCTGCCTGAATTTTACTCACAGCAAATCTGCTAAAGACCCAGGAGATGTTCCTGGGTTATTTCACCGGAAAGGAATAGTGTTCTTATTTTCATCAGAGAATAGATAAAATTCCCAGGGTACAGCTCAGTCAAACCAGTGCTCCTGCTGACTCTGGGCAACCAGGCTGGTGGTTGCACTCAATTTCAGGTAGCCCCAAGGAAATCTTTTCTTCTCATGTGGCAGTAGAAATAATGTTTTTTCTTTGTCTGCTATCACCTACTGAGTTCCAAATATGAGCCATGCATTTCTGTGGCATGCTACCTTTGGGAACCTGTGCGTCAGTAACTGACTCTTTCTGTAGGGTCTTTTACCAGAATAATTTTGTCTCTCCTTGTATTTACTCACTCACTCATTCACTTTTCAGCTGCTAATTCACTCAGCAACATAGCACTGAGTGAATATTCATCACTCCCACCCTATAGCCCTCCACAGACTTTACTTTGTTCTTTTGTCTGTAGTACCTCTCTCATAAAGTCTTCCTTGATCAAATCCATTCTACTCTGATCAAAGCCCTCTTTGATTGATTTCTTCTATATCTACTCAGTATTAACTGTTTAGTCTGCTTAGTAATGAATTCCCAGTACTAATTCTCATGGCTCCCCACACACATATCTTAAGCTTGAGTTGATCAGTGATTTTCAGATGAAGAGAATCAGCAGCTAAAGGGAGGGTCCTTATCAGTCCTTCGTAATTTATGAAAAGCACATCCAATATCACACTGTATTTCAAATGATAGATATTTCTGTTGATGTTCACAGTATCAGTTGGTAAAATACCCTTGATCTGGGGGAATACAAAGAAAATACGATGATTTCTCAATGAGACTTGTCCCTGTAGGGAACATGCAGACCCTGAGCCCGGGAAAGGAAGGTTTTCCTGTCAGTCTGCCCTAAATGAATCTCTGCTCCCAGAACAAGACCCATGTTTTGTAAGCCTTTGTCCAAACTCTTTTCTGACAGCAATGTCCTTCCCTCTCTTCTCTAAACTCTCACCTGTTCTCAATTCCAAATATCACTGCACACCTCAATACCTTGTTGGTTCTACCAACTGTAAGAGGCCTTTCTTGCTCTAAATGTTCTATAAGATGCCTCACCATTGACACTAATTCACTGTGGCAAACACTAACACACTTTGATTCATCCTTCCTCCTAACAGTAAGCTTCCTGAGAATAGGAACCAGGCACACAATTATGGCTTTTACTCCAGAACCCTAACAAAGATTACTCATTCGTCTTTAACCCAAATTAAGTTGATACCCAGCCTACCAGCTGGCTGGAGACACCTTACATTTCAGCCATTGGTGGGCTCACTCCTCATACTTCCCTCCCACTATCACCATGAGATGATACAATATTTGTTGACAAGGCACCAGGCCACATGGACAGGAATCTCCTCCTTTGAGTTGGGTGATATTGTTTTTTGTGCTTACCGTGCAAGTCCATATGGTCAAGCTGAAGCAGGTGGCTCTACTAACTCATATCCATCTCCAAAGTCCAATCTAAAGCCTGTACTCAGTGACCCCTTCCCAACCTTTCCATTAGGGAAAATCTTTATCTTTTCTGAGTCCCATCTCCTTGCCCTCATTTGGTGTTGGCTGCATTCTAGCAGTTGCCTGGCATCTATTTTGAACACACTCAGTCCCTTCAGAAGCCCCACCCCCAGTCTTAGTCACATTTGCTCTCCTACCAGTAGCTAAAGTAGGATCTCATATACTAAGGCATTAAATGAATGATTAGTCATCTTCTATTCTTTCCTCTAAATTCTGGGAGACACTTTCTGGGGCATAAGATCCATCCTGGAGAGCTCAGCCCAAATACTCCTTTACTAGGGAAGCTGTGGCCTAGTACAGCTATTTCTGTTATTATGCAATTATGGTTGTCTGGACCACTAGACTATACACTGCATGAGGGCAAGAGAGTATCTAGTTTTGGTCACTCTCTAGACTCCCTGCCTAGAGGCCTGATACCTAGTAGACAGCCAAATAAGAATTACTCAGGTAGCAAAGATCTCCTGCCTACCATGGAGCTCTTTATCTTCCAGCTGTGCTTGTGTTTTCTGAAGTGCTAAGATATGTCAGTCTGAAGCCCTGGGATGGTATTTCCCTCCTAAGGTAAAAGCAGAAGCTCCTCCCCCAGCAGGACCACCATTGAGAAGATCCCCATCCAGCTCTCAGCCTCCTCCCGCCGCCTCCCTTTCAGGCCTCTGCATCCATTAGGAACAATCCTGACCCCTTTCAACATTTCCTCCTGCACAGGAGAGAGCCAAGCAAACTTGAGCAGAAATTTAAATTCCTTCAAATATCCAAGTAAAAGCCCTCTATGGCCATTCAGGCCGTTCCTTGCATGCTATTTTCTACTTCTAGAATGTGCAGCACAAGATATTTCAACATGTTTGGTTGAAAGTAGCAAAGAGTTCAATTAATTTAATTAATGTGCTGGGCACTCAGGGACTGACTACAGTGCTAAGTGAGAATGGCATGATGACATTGTAGACAAGCCTAGGGGACTTTGAGGAACCTGGTTCTCGTGTTAATGGAAGAGAGCATATTTTAGCTATTTAATATTTAAATTGGCCTCGTCTAGTACATTCTAAATCTGTACTTTCCCATGCAAAGTACCCAGCCAGTGAGACGGCTGCTTGTTCAAATTTAAATCCAATTTGCCACCTGTGGCTATTCAAATTTAAATCCAATAAAAATTTAAGTATCTCAGTCTTACTAGTCACATTTCAGGTGCTCAATAGCCACAGGTGGCTAGTAGCTACCGTAGTGAACAGTGAGTGTTACATCACATTTCTACAGAAAGTTCTACAGAACAGCACTGCTCTAGATGCCTTGAACACACACTAAGTTGAAAAATACTCTCAGCAAGAGGACTTGCATTCAAATAGAAAATGCTTTTACTACATGCCAGGTCTGTGTACCTGCTTTCCACACAGCCTATCAAATCTTCACAACTTGAGATATATGTGGTATATTATTAACCCCAAACTCTGGTGGTGCTGCCATTGCAAAATACCACTGACTTATTTCATAGTCAGATAAATGACTCTACTTTCCCACTTCCTTTTTGTTTCTCTTTGCCTTTCTGACCTTTTGGGCATAAATGTCTCAAAATGGGATGGCTTATAACTCCAAACCCAGAGAGAGGGTTCTGTGGGTCACATGTCCCCCCCAGAGCCAGGACTGAGAGGGCAGCCTCCTGGGCTGAGACGAGCAGCATCTCACAGGCTGGGTCAGTTCAATGCAGCATATAGCTCAGACTGAAAGAATTCAGGCATGCCATCATCCCTCAGTGGGATTTTTGTTTTGAAATATGTTAATTACCAAACCAGTATGATGAGCAAGGAGTATAAAGCAACAATTCTCCTCCACAAAGGTAAACACGCAGCCAGCCTGTTCTGTATTAATCACAGAAACGGAAACAATGAGCGTGTAGGCAGTTGGAATTCACAGATAATTCCAAAGATTTTCTTTGGCAAGTAACAGCAAGTGAGCTTATTTTCAGGGGCTTCAAGGCCAAGTGTAATGTAATAAACAGAGATAGAAACTCTGTGAGTGCAGCACACACACTCAGAGCTTGACTTGGGAGGAACGAATGAGAACCAGCCCAGATACCCATTCAGGCTTGACATGCTCCTGCTGCACCCTCCGACTACGGGTCCATCAACTCCCCACTCATTCAGGACCTTTGGGCTTAATGCAAATTAATGAAACTGCCATGCAGCTCCTTCGACCATTATTGAGGTTTTAAAACAATTAAGAGTGAAAGCAACTCATTAAGGCCTTTCTAGGCTGCTGTAGCAGTTTATGAATTATATAAATTCCATATTAATGTGACTCCTCTGCGGCTTCAGATTAGCTGGGGGGATGTTCATTAAGTGGAATGAAAAGGCAACAGTGGCTGTGACATCCTTTTGTTTTATCTTCCCTGACAGCTTTCCAGGGAGCTCAGTGTGAAGATATAAAAATAACATGTTATATTTCTATAGCATTTTACAAATAGGATAATATTGTTTATTCCATTTGATCTTCCAACTAATCCTATGAGTCTGGTAAGGCTATTGTTATTCTTTTTGTTTCCACACAAAAAAACTAAAGCTCAAAGAATTTAGGTACCTTACACAGATAACAAGAAAGGGAATACAGACAAAGACCCAGGCCTGCTAACTCCCACCCAGTGTCGCTCCAGGATGCCACAGTGCCACTTTCTACAGAGCTCAGCATCTCCAAACTGACCCCTTCCGTTCCCTCACCTTAACCATCTAAAATTTCCAGAGATTCATTGCTTTGCCTTAAGGAATTTCCATGTTAAAACAGAGAAGGTTTTTAATTGAGAGATGGAAGAACAGAAATATTTTTGTTGTAGCCTCTTCTTATACCTCCATTAAAACTACAAAGAGAAACAAAAGATTCACTTCTGTGTTTTCTTCTAATAAATGTTATGGTTTTAGTTCTTACATTTTGGTCTGTGATCTGTTTTGAGTTAATTCTTATATATAGCATGATACAGGGATCCAAAATCATCCTTTCGGCATGGATATCTGGTTGTGCCAGCATCGTTTGTTGAAAGGCTGTTTTTTCCTTATTAAATTGTCCTGGAGCCATTATAAAATTCAACTGACCATAAATGTCAGGTTTGGACTCCCGATTCTATCACATGGGTGTACATGTCTACCTTATTCCAGTACCTCACAGTCTTGATTATTGTTGCTCTGTAATAAGTTTTGAAATTGGGAGATGTGCGTCCTCTAACATTATTGTTTCTCAATTTTCTTTGGTTATTCTGAGTTCCTGGCATTGCTATATGAATTTTAGAATCATCTTGTATATTTCTGAAAGTCATTTGGATTCCTGAGGGATTGCACTGAACCTGTAGATCAGTTTCGGGAGTAATGCCATCTTAGCAATATTAAGTCTTCCAGTGCATGAGCACGAGATGTCTTCCATTTTCTTTAATTTATTTCAATGGAGGTTTATAGTTTTCAGTGTACAATTTTTCGATGTCTTCTATTAAACTTATTCCTAATTATTTTATTCTTTTTGATGTTATAGTAAATGGAATTTTCTTAATTTCATTTTGGGATTGTGCATGGCCAATGGACAGAATTACAATGACTTTTAAATATTGATAATATATCCTTCAGTCTTGCTGAACCTGTTTATTAGTACTAATAATTTTTGGTGTGACTTCTATAAGATTTCTTATATAAAAATAATGGCACCTGAAAAAGTTTTTTTTTCTTTTCCAATCTGGATGCCTTATATTTATTTGTCTTGCCTAATTGCTCTGGTTAAAACCTTTACTATAATGTTGAATAGATATGGTGAGAGTAGACATCCTTCTCTTGCTCTTTATCTTGGGCGAATGACTCTCTATTCTATCTGGTTGAGAATTGATGGATGCAGAGGGCCATCTTAAATTATTTGGGATTTTCAATTGCACAAGCAGTTGACACCTTTAATCTCTGCATTGTTCAAGGGTCAACCATAATTAGGATACAGAAAAGGGTAAAATCCAAACAAAATTATGACAAAAAGGAAGGGACTCAGTAGATACTGTCTGAATTTAAAATGGGTATTTAAACAAATATACTGACTCTAATTCCTGGCGATGTTTCATAATTTTCTTGGTGAATTTTAGGGTTTTTCTTTTAAAGAAACTGATATCTTTTATGTTAGAAGAAACATCAACTAAAAGTTCAGCAATTATTTGAGATTCCTTTTCTTTACTCTGGTCAATAAGAATATTTTCTATTTTAATAATATACATAGTATAATTCAAGTTTTGAAAATAATAAAACCAACTCATAAACAGTAGTTATTTTTACTACAACATAAATAACCTGAAGAGCAGTCATATTACGTACATATAACTTCCTGTAGTAATTTTTATGTCATTATCAGCCATTGACACCTTTGTCAGAATTAGCCCAGATCAGTTTATCTGTCAGACTGAAAGGAAAGCAGGGACCAGTTTGGGAAGAAAAGTTCAGAAAGTGAGCAGAACTGAAAGTAAGGTGACCAATTGTCCTCCTTTAGGGAGGACAGTCCTTTTGTAAGTTTCATCTTTTCTCAAAAAGTGTCCTCCTACATGTCCTCCTTTTTGATATTGGAAGACTAATCTATAAATGTCCGTATTTGATCGATGCAGAGTCAATTCATTGTGTGTGATGTGACGTATCTAAATGAGTACTTTTTTCTTACAATTATTATTAAAAATTAATAGGCATATACGCATAATCACAATATAAAATATTACAAATGTTTTATCATGCATTTATCATATTATAGTATATTATTGTTGCAATGAATAAAATGTTTTATTTATGATATTGTTTTCTTCAGTTTATTTTTGTCCTCCTTTTCATTGTAAAAAAGTTAATCACCTTACTGAGAGGGATGTTGTGGGCACAGGAGAGAGACCTGGGAGTCCTGAGCAGCTCTCAGACAGCAAGGTGATACTCTGAGCCATGTGGGAGGGACATGGGAGGGCTGGACACTGACTTTTCTGTGTCTCTTTCTACAAAATGCTCAGCAAGTCTGCTGCAAAACACTCGAGGTCTGAACCGCAGAGTCTATTTAATACTGACAGCATGGCCTGACCTGTGGTGGTGCAGTGGCTAAAGCGTCAACCTGGAAATGCTGAGGTTGCCGGTTCAAAACCCTGGGCTTGCCTGGTCAAGGCACATATGGGAGTTGATGCTTCCTGCTCCTCCCCCTTCTCTCTCTCTCTCTCTCTCTCTCTCTCTCTCTCTTTCCCCTCTCTATAATGAATAAATAAAATCTTTAAAAAAAAAAAAATACTGACAGCATAGCCGTGGGCCAGCTGTTGATGATACAAAGATAAATACTATGACTCCATTTCTGCCCTCAAGCACTCACAGCCTCATGGGAAAGATAAACTTGGAAAAGTTATTTCCCGTGCAGCAAGGAAGTGCAATGGTAGGGGCAACAGCAGCCACCCAGTGTCGGGAGTGACTAAGGCAGCTTAGAAAGGCAGAAGCTCCATAGAGAGAGAATAGAAAGCAAAGAGCGTGCTTGAGTTCAAGAAGCATACAGCAGAAGAAAGGACTTTGAAGGAACTGAAAACAGAGGTGTGAAACGGTGTTGCCTACATGGGAACCACAGATAGCTGATATGGATGTGGTGTGGAAGCAGAGAGAGAAACAAAGCCAGAGTCGGGGGCAGGGACTGGATATCCGAGTGCCCTCCAGGCTTTACTAGGGAGACAAGTTCCTCCTGTGGGTCATGGGAGCCCCTCAGCATTTTTAAATAAAGAAATATCCCAGTTTGTACTTTTTACAAAGAGATCCTGATGATTCTATGGAAAACATTTTGGGGCAATCAAGATGACAGGTGAACAACCCATTAGAAGGCTGAAGCAGGTGACAGATGTTGGATTCTGGAATAGAGAAGTGACAATAAGAAGAGACAAAAGAAAACAGCCATTGTCTGAGGATTATGAAGGGAAAGCAGTAAAAGACGGCATGCATGAGACACTGGGCAGATGCATGCAGAAAGTAAGTTCAGTCTAGGCACACTGAACTTGAGGTGTCAGTGGGACAACCAGCACTGATGTCCATTTGGCAGCTGACACAGGCCTCATGCAGACATAGTGATGCAGGAGGTCTGAGATAGGATCTCCTGAGGCTGCAGGGGAGGCAGAATTGCCTGGGGAGAGAAGACAGAGCAAAGAGGAAAGAGAGGGGCTTCCTCAAGGCAGGAATGAGGGGGTCTGACCCACAGGAGACTGAGCAGGACAGCAAGAGGGAGGAAGGATTCAGAACATCTGAATCCAAAAAATTCTTAGAAGTAAACATTGATTTCTGTAAAAACTAAATTAAAAAGAGAAGGAAGAAGGATGAGGAAAGAGGAGAAGGAGGAAGAGCAGGAGGAGGAGGAGGAGGAGGAAGGGGCAGAAGAGAAAACACTTCTAGGCATCATGGGCAGAGGAAGAACCCCGAGTGTCCCTGATCTCTGCTGCTGGTGTCCTGTCTCGTCCTCAGGGGAGCACAGGTGTGGTCAGCCGAGGTCCTGTATTCAGGGCGCTGGGGGAGGAGCAGCAGAAACTGCACGACTTCTTGGGGCTGTTCTTAGCTGCCCACCTGGCTAGACCGGGGAGCTTCCTCGGTCAGTCTTGTGGGAAAGTGCAATTTCAGGTGGAAGTTTCTGGCAACTAAATATTAGAGACTTTTCAGCCTCCTAATGTTTCTGACGCATGCATAGTCCATTTCCTCCGTCTGACTTTGGGAGAGGGAACTCCCCCCTGGAGGCAACTTGAAGAAAAGCCTGAGCCACTGTGTTCACTGTGATCCCCTCAGGCTGGGCTGTGAACTGAGGAGGGAAGATTCCAGTGGCCTGAAACTCAGCCTCCATCCTGCTGCCTCTGCAGTCTGAAGTGGACATATCTGTTTACACACACACACACTCTCTCTCTCTCTCTCTCTCTCTCACACACACACACACACACACACACACACACACACACACCCCTCCTCTAAACACAAGGAGAACACCATCCCCATCAATTCCTCGGGCAACAAGAGAAAACCTTTTACCAAAAGCCAACTCAGTGCCAGGTGCCCGTAAGAGCTGGAGCTTCTGCTACGTGTAGGCAGCCCCTGAGGCGCAAGCTCCACGTCCATCAGAGAGATGCAGACGAGCACCCTCCTAGACACTGAGGCACAAGCTCCACGTCCATCAGAGAGATGCAGACGAGCACCCTCCTATCACACTGAGGCACAAGCTTCCCGTCCATCAGAGAGATGCAGATGAGCACCCTCCTATCACACTGAGGCACAAGCTTCCCGTCCATCAGAGAGATGCAGACGAGCACCCTCCTAGACACTGAGGCACAAGCTCCACGTCCATCAGAGAGATGCAGACGAGCACCCTCCTAGGACACTTCACTCAGTAGATGGCGGAGATGGGGCTGGCTGCTATGTCTGTGTGATCTGAATTCTAGGATTATTTTAATGAATTATTAAAATTTTATTTTAATGGCTCTTTATTCTTCCTCTTACAATATGCAAACGAACTTTAGATAAGAAAAACACGTGTCCTGGTAACATTGTATACAAACTGAACTTTTGTAGCTCAGATCATATTTCAAGTATCTTAAATTTCACGACAAATCTTCTTTCTATGTCAAAGGACCCTTTCATGGAGTAAAGAGCCATTTCCTAATTTATCTCCAGTTTTGTGGGTCAGGTTTCCTTACAGTGGAGTTCACTTCTTCCACTAAAGAAATCGTACATGAAAGAAAAAAAAGGTAAAAATTGATAATAGAAAGAAATTGCACACCCTGAAAAAGCACCAAGTCAAAAGTTGCTCTTTGTGTAGGAAAATGGCTGGGGTCTGCCATCCTGAGACAAGTCTTCGCAGCAGACTCTGGAAGGCCCAGGCCTGGGGGGGCAGAACAAGGTCCCTGCAAACACTGATAAGATTGTTTAAAGGAAACAGCTGATCCCTATGGCCTTTTTCCTGCATACCTCAAAGGTATTAGTTAATTGCCTTTCTCTGCACCTGAACCCAGGTTCTGCTAATTTGCTTCATGAGAAAAGAGACCAACAAATACCAGGAGGCTGCAGAGATCTGGGCCCTTGATAGAGGCTGGGAGTCCCCTGTGCCCATCTTCTCTGTATGTCGTGTCTTGTGTGTGTTTTTTCTTAAGTCCAGCAGGGCCTTCCTTTCATGCACACCCATTGCCGAGCTGGTCTGGGCACCTTGTTTTCAGTGAGAGCGAAGAGGCAGAGCAGGGAGCCACGGGGCAGCCCCTGGAGGTGGACCCCAGTGTTCCTCTCTTTTGTGGGCACCTTCTCCTTACTGAGAAGTAGAGGGACCCCAGGCTCTCCTCCTGAGCTCACTCTATCAGGCCGGTGCAGACTTTTGTTCATACACCTTCTTGGAATTTCTGGGAGGCGTGCAGAGCCTGGGTCTTCGCAGACTCGGCCTTCTCCCTGTGAACCTCTCAGAGAAAGGCTCAGGGAAACTGAGGCACATCTCTTTGATGTGCCTATGGAACTCCAACTCCCCTGCCCGTTCTTAGCTTCTGAAGTCTGTAGGCAGATTCCTCCTGTCTTCCCTGTAAGGCCAGTGGCCATGGCCGTGCAGGTTCCCATTGGAGTGAGGCAGATGGTAAAAGAACTGTGGAGCCGGAAAATGGTGGGCCATTCCATTTATTAAAGTCTCATAATGGCGGAGGAGCGACCAGGCGGGGGAGACTGCTTCCCTTTCTCTTTCTGGACACTCCCGGACTCGTAGGCCCCCACCACCCTCAGCACTCTCCAGCAAAACAGGCTGGGTGGAAAGAACCCCCTCTGGAGCAAACAATCGCCCCTCCCCAAGAGGCAGCAGTCCACAACTTGCAGTCTGCACCCTGAGGGCGAGCACCGCAGCCTCCCACAGACCACACGCATGGCGCTGCCCTGTGCCAACGCAAAATACAAGCAAGCAAACCGAAACACACTTGTTTCAAACTTGTTTGCCCAACATTAGCCATCCCATGGCCCAGGAATTGAATACAGGAATTTGAGGACAAGCAGGGACAGCTACTCCCATGCCTTCCCTCTTTCTGCATCTGTCCTGAATGCATAAGTGTGTAGAAATCTCTGTGTACTGAGTGGGCTGAGCCTGGGGTTACCTGGACAGAGAGGCTGTCCTCTCTGCTTGGATCTAAACTGTCCTCTTCGCAGGCTCATCTTTTGTGCTGGTTGTCCGTGCCATCCACCAGGTGTTTCCAGGCCTTCCCCTGGGCACAGGCATGATTGCACTTCCCAGCCCCTTTTGAGTTAGGCATGGCCATACGACATGATTAGATCAATAAAATGTGAACAGAAATAGCACGTGTCATTTCTAGGTAAGCTTTAGGAGCTGGTGTGATGGTGGAAGTAAGCGTTGGAATTACCCTGTTGTCAGCCTAGGTCTCCAAGAGATGAAATCAGTCACCTGCCAAATCCCCGTGGGCCCAAAGGAAAAAGAAGCCCAGGATGTCATGGGAGTCCCTAAGAAAGCTCCTCAGGGAAGGTGGGGTTGGTGAGGAAACTCTTCCCAGAAGAGGCAGTGCTGGTGCCAGGGAGGAGGAGGATGGAGCCTGTGGTATGGAGTGTGGAGGAGGCAGTACAGAAAGAGGAAGCAGCATGTGCAAAGGTCCAGAGGCGCAACAGCCAGAGAGAAAGGAAGCAAGGATGGATGGAAGGAAAAGGAAGGGAATAGAGTCATCAGTAGCGGTCACACATGAAAGACTTGGCTTACCCTAAGAACTTCTTTCCTGGTAAGCGTCTGAGAAGGAGAAACAAAAGGGTAGTGGAGGAGAATAAGAAAAATAGGAAAGTGGATTTAAGGAAAAGAGGACGAGAAAAGAACAAGAAGCTCAGAAATTTCAGACTGGAGGGGAAAAAAGATAGAAAATGCACTGGGTAGAAAGCTGGCCTGGAAGTGCCAAACTCTCGTCCCTGAACTTGTCAACACGGCCTTACTTGGAGAAAAGATCTTTGCAGAGGGGCCTAATGTAAGAATTTTGAGATGAGGAGACTATATCAGAAAGGCAAGAAGAAGCCCTCAAAGAAAGCCATGTAACCACAGAGGTGGAGTTTAGAATAGCGAGCCCCAAGCCAGAAACACCAGCTGCCCCCCCAGAAACCAGAAGCGGCAAGGTATGGATTCTCCCTGGAGATTCTGAAAGGAGCACAGGCCTGCTCCTTGACTTCAGACTGCTCACATCCAGAACTGTGGGAGAACACATTTCTGTTCTAAGCCACCCAGGCTCTTTGTTGCCACAGCCACAGGTGACTAGGACAGGAGATGGCAGAGAATGGCTCCCACTTCCCACACATAAACACCTGCCTTATCCTCCAGCCTCCTGTGTGGCCAATCAATTGCTTCTTGCACTTGCCTACCTGCGCAACTCGCTAACTCCGTCCGCTCATTTCCTGGCCTTCCATTCTTTTTCCCTCCCTCACTCCACCCCGAAGAACTTAGAACCATCCCCAAGTATTTCGTTCAGTACCAGAATCAACACACAGATTTAAATGCATAAATAGCTAATTGATATGCCCATCAGCTGACCACTGGGACTTGATTATTATCACTATAACAACCATTTGTGAAGTGCCTGTCATGTTCCAGGCATTAAATAATAAAAAATAATGGTAACAATGACTATTGTAACTAATGAGCTGTTGATATGTGCCAGCTACTGGGATACATACTAGAAATGTATTATTTCATTTAATTCTCATAACCACATTATTATAATGTCTTTCCTCCTTTTCATAGATGAGCCACCCAGGCCAAGAGAGGTGACGTAATTTGTTCAACTTTACCCCGCTCGCAATCTTTTAGAGCCAAAATTCAAATTCAAACTTGACAGGCTCTCAAATGACGCTCTAAGTAGGCTCTTTTGAAAAAAAAAATCATAATTATTTCATATGGCCATTTCCTTGGCCATTATCTTAAGGTGCCTCAGTTTCTCAAACGTTTGGGGTGTTTCTTAAACAGTGTGAGCCCAGGAGGCACACTGTGCCTCAATTCCAGGACTTGAAGTCAACCTATTTGGCCACTAGGTGGCATCAAAGAGGTGTGTCTGAGAGAAAAGGCTAGAGAGCCAGGGCGTTTTTTCAGGTCTAAAGATGAGCAGTGCAAACACAGAGGCAAAGCCACCCAGAAGGAAGTAAACCAAGGGTCAAAGAAATGAACTGGAAAACACATTAGCTCAGGTGTTAAATGCTGGTAGGAAGAGGTAGTAGTATATCCTCACGCTTATGTTTCAGTGAAAAATCATAATCCCGAGGCATGCAGACCATTTAAATACATCTGTTTACCTGGAGCACACCAAAAACCCTCGTGGGTACACCAAGAAAAGGAAAATGATAGGCACTGTCACCAACAGCAAAGATGTCCGAACACCCTAACAAGTCCTGCTGAAAGGGCAGCTCTTAAAATGATTCAGCTGCCTCTTAGCCAAACTGCAGAGCAATAGCCATAAATACACTATAATTAACATCACGCACAAAGCAAAGGAAACTGAGAATATTTCATTTAGCATCTCAAAGGAATCATAAATATTCTTACCCAAGAATGGAGACATTGTCAAATTACTTATCTAGAGCCAGCTGTGCAACCTCTGAGTTGTAAAATACCTAGAGATCGCTCTGTGTTGGATGGAGGAAGGGTAGTTCATTGGGCAGAGCCCCATCCCTAACTGCAGAGCCCTCCGTGAGTTCTGGTGACAGTGCCAGTACCATCTCCTGCATCACTGCCTCTCCGAGTGTGGTCCACAGAGAGCTTCCCATCTGTCAACTGTTTGTTATCGTCCAGGAGGAGTTACGTACAGAAAGTGAGAGTGAGCGTTAGAAACTTGTAGAGCAATTTGACATTCCATGACATCTGAGGTTGTGATCGTTTCAACAGAGTTGGACCCATAAGGATGTTGCAAACTTGCTGGGGAGTCACTGGTGACAAGAGATGTGAACTGGTCCTGCACAGTAAACCCACTTATTGATCTGAAACAGATTGAAAATAAACTGGCCTCCCACCACAAGTAGTTTGAGAACCACTGTCCTAAGGCAGAGTTTTCCAACCCCGTTCGCCCAGTGCCCTAACCCTGAGAGGCAGAGCCTGGGAATGGAAGGTGTGGGCTTTGGAGTCAAGGACAAGGAGATCAGCCGCCTCTGTTACCAGCTGTGTGTCCTTAGGACCTTTACCTAAACTTTCGTGTCTTTAGTTTTCTTAGTACAGAAATGGAGCTAATAATATATACATATTGTACTTTCCAGAGAATTTCTGAGAATGATATAAACCAAGATACATGAGGTGAGACTGTGAACTGTCAGATGGTTTTCATACCTCTTTCCAATCTCATCTCCCATCTCCCCCTCCCCCGTCCTTGCCGCTCCTCTCTCTAACTCTGCTTCTCTCTGTATCTCTTTCTCTCTTTCTGCAAATAATATCACTGACCTGTTTTAAACGTTTTGAAAATGAGACCCTCCAGGCTCTCAAGAAGATGTTATCAATACTGTTCTGGGGGTTCTTACGGACCAAAGCTCTGGATTTAGTTAGCCATCAAGTTTTCTTGTGAAGGAAAGAGAGAATTGCAGATTAATAAATAGAAGGGAGAAAAGAGAAGGCTGTTGGGGTTGGGCATAGAGTGAGTGATAAGAGGAATTCACTTGGACAAGAGGACAAAATGGAATCTTGAGCCCTGATCCAGAGGACATGAAGGATGTGAGGGGTTGGGGATAAAGACTACATGTGATTCTGGAAGGTTCCAGAGGAGAGGGCCCACTGTCCTGGAAGGCCAAAAAGTGTGCACTGGGTCTAGTCCAGAGCTTCCTGGACCATGCAGTGGAGTGCTCAGAACCATGGTGAGCCCACTGCCTGTCATTTGCCTGGGGTTGTGCCAAAAGTCCCTCATTTCCAGGAAGACCTTGACTGTCAGAGTCCAGCACCTCATCCAGTGACCACCTGGGCATGTGAGGCCCATTCAGGACACGTCACCTTGCTGTCTTCATCTTGTCCTGGCATCCTATAAATATTTGCACACCTGCTCTGTGTCAGGCACTGTTCTAACACTAGAGCCTTCTCAGTGTCAAGTCTCAACAAAGCACAGTCCCTGTGGTCCCCAAGCTCATCTTCCAGATGTGGTGCGAAGAAGACTGAGAAATATCAAATAAATGACCATTCTGCCTTGCTGGAATAGTGGCGTCTCATAACTTGCTTCAGTGTAGATGGCATGCTCTGTGAATATTAACTGTGCGCTCCGGGGCAGAGGGCGTGCTCTGTGAGTACTGACTGTGCACTTCGGGGCAGACGACGTGCTCTGTGAGTACTGACTGTGCACTCCGGGGCAGACAGCATGCTCTGTACACTGCATGCTCTGTGAGTACTGACCGTGCACTCTGGGGCAGGCGGCGTGCTCTGTGAGTACTGACCGTGCACTCCGGAGCAGGCGGCGTGCTCTGTGAGTACTGACTGTGCACTCCGGGGCAGACGGCGTGCTCTGTACGCTGCATGCTCTGTGAGTACTGACTGTGTGCTCCGGGGCAGGCGGCGTGCTCTGTGAGTACTGACTGTGCACTCCGGGGCAGACGGCATGCTCTGTACACTGCATGCTCTGTGAGTACTGACTGTGCGCTCTGGGGCAGACGGCGTGCTCTGTGAGTACTGACTGTGCGCTCTGGGGCAGACGGCGTGCTCTGTGAGTACTGACTGTGCGCTCTGGGGCAGACGGCGTGCTCTGTGAGTACTGACTGTGCGCTCTGGGGCAGACGGCGTGCTCTGTGAGTACTGACTGTGCGCTCTGGGGCAGACGGCGTGCTCTGTGAGTACTGACTGTGCGCTCTGGGGCAGACGGCGTGCTCTGTGAGTACTGACTGTGCACTCCGGGGCAGACGGCATGCTCTGTACACTGCATGCTCTGTGAGTACTGACTGTGCGCTCTGGGGCAGACGGCATGCTCTGTACACTGCATGCTCTGTGAGTACTGACTGTGCACTTCGGGGCAGACGGCGTGCTCTGTGAGTACTGACTGTGCACTCTGGGGTGGTTCTTTTCCTGCTGAGGCCCACGGACCAAATTCAGGGAAGTTCATGAACTTGGGCATGGGAAAAAATTACCTCTTCATTTTCACTAACCTTAACTACAATTTAGCATTTCCTTTAAATATAAATGCAGACAACTATGAAAGTTTCGGTGACTTTCTACCTAATAGAAATGACAGATATTTGCATTTCACGTTACAATGGCTGCAGATATTTTGAAATACGTGTGCTCATTGCTCCTCCAAAATTATTGTAGTTCTGAGACCCGACACCAGATCTTAACATTTAACATATTAATAAAGAAGCACATGTGTTATTATATCATATACATTTGCTTTTCAAAGTTCTGTGTGTGTGTGTGTGTGTGTGAGACAGAGACAGAGAGAGGGACAAATAGGGACAGACAGACAGGAAGGAAGAGAGATGAGAAGCATCAGTTCTTCATTGCGGCACCTTAGTTGTTCATTGATTGCTTTCTCATATGTGCCTTGACCAGGGGGTTACAGCTGACCAAGTGACCCCTTGCTCAAGCCAGCGACCTTGGGCTCAAGCTGGTGAGCCTTGCTGAAACCAGATGACCCCACGCTCAAGCTGGCGACCTCGGGGTCTCAAACCTGGGTCCTCAGTGTCCCAGTCCGACGCTCTGTCCACTGCACCAGTGCCTGGCCAGGCTTCTTTTCAAAGTTCTTGCTAACTGTATTTCAATATAGTTGATTTTCTCCATTTATAAACATTATTTGTAAATATTACTCTGGGAAGGGATTCAGGGGTTTTCCTAGTCACCAAAAGGGTCCAAGGTGTAGAAAAGATAAAGAGCTTCTGTTCCTTGACATTTGAAGGGCCCTCTCAGGAACCCACCCTCCAGGGACTTAGAAAAACCCCTAGGAGGTGTGCACACTCCAGAGCCTTGTGGCAGCTCTCCCAATCTGGCTGTTTTGATTGATGCTAGAGGGCTTATAAATTAGCACCAGGGATATTAAAAGCAGTTTTTCATTGGTGGAACAAGTCGTGTTTAATATATGCAGAATAGATGTAAATACTGCGCAGCCGTGCCTAATTAGCATGAAGGAGAATTTAAGAAGTTAGTGAGCTCAACAGCCTAAACCTTCCTGAGTGTCTGTAGGTCTAGGACTTCCATTTGATCCCAGGTTCAGATACTTAGAAGGGGATTCTAGGAGTATAGAGTTAAACTACCTTGCCTCTCTTATCTAGAATATTATCTCATCTACCTCTAAAGCTTTGTGCGAGATGCTGTGGAAATGCCTGAGGAACTGACAGCTGGGTTTTCCACAAACCTACAGAACTCCTTTGTACAACTGTCCTTGTGCTTGCTTGCTTCTCAACATTTGCACGTGTGGCAAAATCCTTTTGAGACCTGCTCCCATGTCGCATACTACCCAGTAGCAAGGCGGTGGGAAGGAGACTCTGGAAAACACTGGAGAATGGAGACCACCCCAGCGAGAACACACAGAGGCTGCTGCTGAGAGCCTGCCCTGACCAGGCAGCCAGTGCCTCACTCCCATCAGGCAGAGGCCCGGAGGCAGGCCGAGGAGTGTCAGGGCTCCTTGGTGGGGAGAGGGAGGGTGCAGGTGAGACCTGATTTCAGTTAGCAGCATGAAGAAGCTACAGTTAGGGTAATGGGAAGCTGGGAATCTCATGTGACCAGTTTGGGGAGCACATTTGACTTTCTCTGGTTGGTCCTGAGTTGTAAAAGGAGGCAAAAATGAGGGGCTGGGGAATTGGTAGTCACTCAGCAAGTCCTGGCCATTCTGGACTGGTTGTTGCAGAGGTCATGGCTCAGAGTTGTTTTGCCATATGTGGCCTGGCCTTTGTGTGTTGTGTCATGTCTGCCAGGGCCTATAGAATGTGGCTCCTTCTGGCAGTGAGATGGTAGATTTTTTTTAAGAGGTAGCATTTTGTCAATGAGGTAGGATCTATGCCAGGACCAATTTTGCTCCCTAGAGAATATTTGACAATGGCAGGAAACATTTTTTATTATCACAACGCAGGTAAGGATGCAACATGTCCAAAGCCATGAGAGCGTGGAGGGCCAGGGCCACGCTGCGTTGTCTGCTCACCATCTGCTCGGTCCGATGCCGCTCTGGCGTCCCTCCTCTGTGTTCACGGAGTGTCGGCCCGATGCCTCTCTGGCATCCCTCCTCTGTGTTCACGGAGTGTCGGCCCGATGCCTCTCTGGCGTCCCTCCTCTGTGTTCACGGAGTGTCGGCCCCGATGCTGCCTCTTCCCGCGACCAAGGAAACGGGGCTTGCTCTAATAGTGGGTCCCTCACCAGACTCATTGGGTTCATTCATTGTGAGCTGACCTAAGCCCAGTGAGCATGGGCAGTGCTCTGAAGGCACGTTGAGCGGCATGCACTAGAGAGGGCATCAGCAGCATTCAAGGAGGTTCACCCTTGGAAGCCCAGTAAAACCCCAGTCCTCTTCCTGGCCTGATGGACTCCTGCCTGACCTGCCCTGTCCCGTAACTCATCCCTCTCTCTTACCTCGCCCATCCTGCTTTGACCACATGGGTCTGCCCACTGTCCTTTAGAGAGGCCTAGCACACCTGAGCTTCAGGCCTGGGCAACTGTTTCTGGTTGGGACCCTCTTCCCTGGAGAGTGGCCTCACTCCCTGTAATTCCAGTGGCCAGGGCCAGGCAGGTTCACTTTGGATTCAGGCAGATGGTAGAAAAACTGCAGAGTTGGAAAGGGTTGAGGCATTCCGTTTAATAAAGTCTCACAACAACAGACAAGCACACAGGCAGGGGAAACCGCCTCTCAGGCACACACACAGCAAAATGGCCCTCGCAGTGGCAGACAGGCAGTCAGCGCCTCCACAATCCCCATCTCTCTCCAGTGCAAGCACCACGGCCTTCTACAGGTTGTGCACACGTGCCTCTGCCAGTGCTCACACACTGATCAAGCAAAGTGCCTGCAGCCAGTACACCTGCGAGCAAGCCTAACACAGCTGCCCCACACTTCCTCCAGACCTTACCCCAAATGTTATCTTCTTTGGGAGACGTGGTAATGCTGGTGGCCGAGGCCAGGCAGGTTCACACTGAATTTGGGCAGACAGTAAAGGAGCCACCAAGCCGGAAAGCATCAGGCCTTTCACTACTGTTCCACAGAGGCTTGCGACGGGGTTGAACAAACAGGCAGGGAAACTGCTTCTCACGGCAGCGGGAGAACGAACAGCAAAACGTCCCCTCACAGTGGCGGGCAAACGATCCAAGCCTCATGGTGCAGGTCTGTGAACGCCTCCCTGAGCGTAGCCTTACACAGGCGATGCACACCTGGCTCTACCATGTGCTCACACGCCAATCATGCAAAGTGTAAGCAAGCAAGCCTAACACAGCTGCTTCCCCAACAGACCTGATCACCCCTTTGAAGTAACGTCCTGCCTCTTCCTTTACCCCACACCCTTTACCCATCTGCACCTGACGCTTCCTGACTTGTGTTTCTCTGTGCTGGGACTACAGCTGTGTTAGGCTGGCTCACTGGCTTCCCAGCTGCAAGCACTTTGCAGCGCTAGTGCGTGAGCACGTGGCAGAGGCACGTGTGTGTCTGTGGAAAGCGGTGGGTCTTTCCCTCGGTGGCGCTTCTCCCAGGTCGCTCTCCTGCCACTACGAGGTGCGGTTCTGATTCCTTCAGCCACCACTGCGAACGGCGGCGTTCCCGGCTCCCTGCCCTCCAGTGCGAAAAGCCGTTTTCCTTTGCTTACTCATTCACCCATCTCTTAGAGCAGTGGTCCCCAACCTTTTTTGGGCCACAGACCAGTTTAATGTCAGAAAATATTTTCACGGACCGGCCTTTAGGGTGGGACGGATAAATGTATCATGTGACCAAGACAAGCGTCAAGAGTGAGTCTTAGACGGATGTAACAGAGGGAATCTGGTCATTTTTTAAAAATAAAACATCGTTCAGACTTAAATATAAATAAAACAGAAATAATGTAAGTTATTCTTTCTCTGCAGACCAGTACCAAATGGCACATGGACTGGTTCCGGTCCATGGCCTGGGGGTTGGGGACCACTGTCTTAGAGCCTCCAATAAACAGGAGTGGCCCAACAGTTCTCTGCAGTTCCTCTACCATCTGCCCAAATCCACTGTGAACCTGCCTGGCCTCCATCACTGGCATTACACTGTTAATTTGTTTATTATCTGCCTAGCAACAGAGAAATGCAAGCTCCACGAGGGCAGGGACTTCTGCCTGTTTTGATCACTGTCCCTTTTTCAATGTCTAGAACAGTGCCTGGTACGGAGCAGAGGTCAATAAATGCGTGCTGAATGAATGAATGAAGACATGAATTCAGAATATATTTCTTAAGGCAGCATGACTGGAAGTCTGTTCAAAGACCACCTAGGTCAGAGTTCTTTGGGGGTACTTATTATAAATGCAGATTCTGTGTGCTTCTCTGTAATGCTGGTGGCCAAGGCCAGGCAGGTCCACACTGGATTCGGGCAGAGGGGAGAGGAACTGCAGAGCCAGAAAGGGTTGGGCCATTTCATTTAATACAGTCTCACAACAGCAAACAAGCACACAGGCAGGGGAAACAGCCTCTCAGGCACACAAACCGTAAAATGGCCCCTCACAGTGGTGGGCAGGCAATCCACAATCCCTTATCCCTCTGCGTGCAAGCACCCATACCCTTATATAGGCCATACACGCGTGCCTCTGCCTCGTGCTCACGCACGAATCAAGCAAAGTGCTTGCAGCTGGTAACCCCGCGAGGAAGCCTAACACAGCTGCCCCACACATCCTGACTAGAAAGGAGAGGAATTCTGAGGGTTTTCTCAGTAGAGTTGACACTTAGGCAGCTCCGTAGAAGCCTCCAGAAGAAGGTGCCATGTTGGGTGGGGGAAAACTGCTTGGCCACCCAGAGAGGCTAGGCACTTGGTACCAGGGTTCCCAGACACCAAGCCCAGTCAGTAAGGAGTTGTCAAATTCAAGGGACACCTGTGAATTTAGAAAATATAGTTCTCAGGAGCACCCATGGCAGACAGACACTGTCTAAGCCTTCTTGATTCTGTGAGCTCTGGGGAAAAAGGTGTCCCCAATACCAACTGGGACTGATAAAGTCAGACTACTTTTTAATAAATAAATGAGAAACAGCAACTTCATATTCTATGCAGTTATTTTTACAACTTACCAAGTGGATGATTAATTATATCATTTTAACCTTTTAACAATATATATCCTTTATTAGCAGTTTCAATAATAGCTAATATTTACTCAATATTAAACTCAAATTATATTAACAATATTAAATAATGCTCTGAAGCTCATATTAACACATGCATTTGAATTAAAAGATGAAGTCAGATTATTTCTGTAACCAAGATCATTTTTTAATTTAAATTTATTGGGGTCCAGGTCCAGGTGTGAAACTCAATAAAACATCCCCTGCACACTGCGTAGTGTGCCCACTGCCCGAGGTCTCTCTGGTTCCCAGTTTCCTGCCCTTCCTCTTCCTCCACCTGCCCCCGCCCCATCCTTCTTCCCTGGCTATCACCACACTGTTGTCTGTGTTTACATGTCATATATATAGTGTGTTTAGCCCCTCCCCTCTATCACCCAGTCCCCTGGTCCCCTACCCTCTGACAGCTGTCAGTCTGTTCCAGGTATCTATGCCTCTGTTTCTCTTTTGTTCCTCAGTTTAATGTGTTCATTAGATTCCACATATAAGTGTGATCATACTGTACTTGTCTTTCTCTGCCTGGCTTATTTCACTTAATATAATAATCTCCGGGTCCACCCATGCCATGGCAAAAGGTAAGATTTCCTTCTTTTTATGGCTGAGTAGTATTCCATTGTGTAAATGAACCACAGCGTTTTTATCCACTCATCTACTGATGGGCATTCAGGCTGTTCCAGATGTAACCAAGATCACTTTTAATTTGATTGAGAAAAACAAATTGATAGAGAGGTCTTTTAAAACACATATTCCTGGGATCCATCTCAGGTTCACTAAATCCAAGTCTTTGATCATAGGGCCCTGGAATTTACATTCTTACTAGGCTCCGCACAGAATTCTGATAACTTCTGTGAAGTTCCAAAATCCTTGTCATATCTGTCCTCAGAGTGAGTGGGAATATTAGAATAAGCAGAGGGGAGGGGTAGGAGCTAGGCCCCTGCGATCCCCATGCTCTAAAGTACTTGGTAAGAGACAGTGTGATCAAAGCCTATCTCTCATCCTCTTAGACACTGAAATAATTATATTCCCTTATGGCCAAAATGACCCTGTTTCTAGAGACCTGCTGAGGTGGGTCAGCAGCTAAGTAAACCAAATGGAGGGAGGCAGGCTGGACTTCACAAGGGAGGAAGAGCGGAGCGGAAACAGGAGAAAAATAATAGGATTGCCAAATAAAGGTTAGTAGTAGATAAGAATAATGTCGCATAATGTTTCTTTAAGATGTAGTAAAGAAAGACTTCTTTGAAAGCACACAACCCAGAAGACATCCCAGTGGCTGAAGGGAAAGAGCACGCAGCTGTGACAGAGACGGCCTGGGTTGGAGCCCTGGCTCAGACACTCACTTGCTGTCTGGGTGGATCATCTCACTGCTCTTTGCCCCGGGTTCCTTATTTATAAAAGCTGCATCACTATTCCTGCTCTTCCCCTTGACACTTGGAAGGGTGGGCTGCTGGAAAATCCTCACCATGGATAGTCATGCTTATCCTTCTCTCTTGGATGGAGCAGGAACAGCTCTGCCCTTGGTTCTAGCCCCACCATCCACGTCGCATTGCTTGACCATGGCAGGGGCATGGCCACCAACCCTTGGAACTTTCTCTTGTTTCTACCTAGACTGGTCTTTCTCTGAACTTCCATGTTGACTTGTAGTTTTTGTTTTTGTTTTGTTTTTTTGCCTGAAATATATATATTTTTTCTTCTCCACATGCTACCTTCTTGTCATTTAGATCTCAGCTTAATTATCTCTTCAGAGAACTTTCTAGGACATGTATCCAATGTTGCTCCCTCTGAGGAGCCACTGAGCCATTTCACCCGCAGGTGTTGTAAAGTACCAAAAGCTGCAGAATTAATATTAATATTTTAAGAGACTTGGAGAACATTTTATTAATTTGGGTTAAGGTGTGCAGAGAAATTGTGAGAATAGTCTCTGTACTGTGTGATTGGCATAACCAGGATGGCCCTTGGCATTGTATTGTAAATGCAAAGGGGAGGAAAACATGGATTCCCAGACATTCCACCACGCCTGTGAATGGCTAGCCAGGTACAGGGAGAGAAAAGCCAAAATAAACCTTTTCTTATAGCAGTGAGCCATTTGTGGGCATTTGTCCCCACGGAAACTACCTCTCCTATGTAAATGCATGTGGTTAATACGTCTGACTCTGGACAGAGAGATGGCGGATGAACACTAGAAAATATAGGAAGGCCTTTTAATATGTAAAGAGACACCTTTCTACCATTGTGTTGATTTGTAAATTTTGTTTTCTCCAACATGATGTATGGCTTACAAAATTGGACATGGTCCTATCATGTTAAAGGACATATGACTATAACCAATAGTGGTAAAGGGCTCCTAATTACAATTTTTGCTTCTGTACTTCCCACTTACAAAACTATAAAAACTAGGTAGAACAAAGGGCCAGTGCACTCTCCCTCAGATTTCTGTTGGAGCTGCCGCTGCTTGGCCAAGCTAGACAATAAAGCTTTGATGTGTAAACGACGGACCTTGTTCCTGTCTTTCATGTTTTGGGTCCCTCTGAATTTGGCTTAATACCTCTATTCTCACCCCCCCCAACCCCCCCACCCTGCACCCCCCCCACCCCTCCCCCTCCCCCGCACTCTCAATTACGTCTTTGTCATCCCTCTTTATCTTTGTCTTTGGATTTGTGACTCTCTAAATCATCTCATTTGTCCTTTTGTTCACTAGTCTATTGCCCAAGCCTTCACTGTCATGGGAGTTCCTTGAGGGCAGGAGCCGGTTGATCCCTTGAGCGCATTCCCTGAAACAGGTATATCAGATGCCCTTACATATCCATAGAATGAATGACTTTACTTGTCCTCTCTTGTTGCCTCTCAGTCCATTGACTCTTCGTTCCACTCTCAGTTCTCCCTTTTGTCCCCTTGTTTTTTCATGTCTGCCCTTGCCCGGCCCTCATGTCTGCCCTTGCCCGGCCCTCATCTCTTCCTCTAGACCTCTGACTTGGACTGTCACAGTTTCCCCCATATGGGGCTGGAAAAGAAGGCGGTAGCCTTTCCATTCCTTCTGGAGGAGGGATATTGGTTTGAAATAATCCTACTCATTGGGAATCACTAAAGACATCAACCCTTCTCTAACTGAGGCTGCTAAACATATAGCTCGGATGCATTCCTTTTCCAGTTGCAGTTTACATTCACTATTACTTTGTGTTAGTTTCAGTGGTAAGCTCTGATGCATTATTATGCCCACATTTTCTCATTCTGACCAAAGAGGGTCTTCTGGCCACCCAGTTCAGGAAGGAAGCGAATGAAGGAGGGCGTGGGGGAAGAAATCGCCAGCCTGCTTGTTCTAGTAGAGCTTGAGCTTTACATCAATCAGGCGTCCCTGATCGACTTCCCCGTGCAGTGGGACACTCCTGCTTATCAGAGGGCTGGCAGCCTCTTTGAGACTACTCTTGAGGCGGCTATAAGGATGCTCCTTATCACTGCTGACACTAACTGCCACCGGAGAAAAGACACAACTGACACACAGAGTTCGTTGCAAGAATCACACAGGCAATTTATTACTCACAAATCCTTTTGGTGTGCCTGGGGACAGCTTAAGGGGATCCCTTCACCGTGCTCCTCTTGGCTGTCTTCGGTCAGAGTGGCGTGGAGACAGTCCACATTAACAATGGAGTCTGGGCGACTACTGCAGCACGGGGCCCCTCAGCTTTAGTACCTTTTCTGGCCAACGCCTTCTAACAGGTGTCAATCTACAGGTTTATCACCTCAAACCACCTTTTTGAAAGTTCCTCACAGGGAGCCCTTTTTGTGTTAATCTACTGAAATGTTACATCAAGTCACTTTTAAGGTGTTCCTAGGTGTTAGTCAAGTAAGTTTGTAAATATGATGTATATGTTTGCTCACTTATAGTTTGCATTGTAAACTGGCAAGGTCCTCATAACCTGAGGCTTGGTTTTAAGACTAAGCCTTCCCCACTCTTTTAATACTAAAATCTTTTCGACATTCTTCTAATACTAAGATCTCAAAACTAAGCTTTTCCTCACACCCTTGACTGTTGCATGATGTGGGTGGTGCACTCTTATGAGGAATCCCATTTATGCCTCGGATAAGTGGCTTTGTATCAGAGACTTCCTTATTTGTATATTGGCTTAAAGGCTTTAATTTCTACACTATAAAATGAGGCAGAAGGGGGCGGGGGCACGCTTGATCAGATCCTGCCATCAGCATTGCAGAGGAGAAGCAGCCAGGATGGCAGAGTGCTGAAGGAGAAGCCAGTTTGTGTGGAGTTTGTACAGAGAGAAGGAAGGAGATGGGGAACAGAGGTGAATAAGGCTGGTGGGGCCTTTGATTCCAGGAATACTCAGATAAGTCAGTGGCTTTGGGAGCCCTGAATGGAAGGGGAAGTGTTTTTCCACTGTCTGTATTTCTCGCCTGCCTAGTGCGAGCTAGGATTAAAGCTAATGGCCCACCAGTTCTTGACTCCGTTGTTTCATTACCGTCTATCCGAATCAAATGCGAACCTGCACTGGCCAGGCAGCTGTGATGGTGGCCGCAGCTACTGGCTATACACTAGAGGAGCCTCCTGTCTAGTCAATCACAGAGTTATGACATCAAGCCACTTCTTATCTATATGTAACTTCACACACACACTAACTGAGCTCTGTGTGAAAGGCAGTCTGCTTATCATAACGGCACACACTATATTAATTCCTATACAGACAGCATAATTTTATTTAATTTCCTTAATTGCTTTTAATATTATATCCTAATTATTTTTATATATCTTCCATGGTTTTCCATATATTTAATTACTATAACTTTATATTACTGCAACACTGCTGCATTAGCCAACAGGCATTGGTGGTAACGTGGGAGCCCAACGTTGTCTAAGGGACTGAAAAAAGAAGAAAATAAGATACCTTCACAGGTAGGCAGGAAAGCAACTAACCTTGGGTCAGGATAGCAGGATTTGCTGGGCCAGACCTCAGGTAGAGGTGCTACCATACCTAAAGGAAGAAATCTCTCCACACAGAGACAGCCTGGCATTGGGAGAAATGTTTATTTAGCCTCATTACTTGCCAAACACTTTGCTGAGAGATTGTCTTGCATTATCTCCTGTAATCCTCCTAACAGCCCTTTTCTTTGCTACCATTGGTCTCATCATCAAAAGTAGATTACTGAGACCCATGGGAACAAGAACTGTGTCTTTTGCTTCTCAGAATTCTCCTGCTTAATATGTTGTCCAAACATCTCAGTACAGACAAAATACTGGAAGGAATAATCAACATTGTTCAATTGATTAATGCCTCTAAGCAAAGGTCTTCCTCCCTTCTGTAAGTCTCCTCCCTTACCTTCTAGTCTACAGTAGCTACACCATCCATTCCTTACCTTAATCTTTTCTTTTCATTGATTGTAGAGAGAAGAAGGGAGAGAAACATCAATTTGCAGTTCCACCTACGTATTTATGCATTCATTGGTTAATTCTCTCATGTGCCATGACTGGAGATTGAACTTGCACCCTTGGCATATAGGGACAACGCTCCCAACTGAACTATCTGGCCAGTGTACTTGCCCTTAATTTTAGTTTCTTCTCTTTCCTGTGTGAGAAATGCCTCTTTTGTTTTTCTTTGAAAGACACCACTTATTTTAAAACAATATAGCTTAGTGGCTGAGCAAATTGACTTTTAAAAATAAGAGACCCATATGTGAACTCAGGTGCTGCTGTGAACTAGCCACATGGTATAGGGCAGGTTAATGTTTCCACAATCTAAGAGTAGCTACTCCTAGAATTATTTTCAGAGTTGCTGTATTGTAAAGAATTGAAGTATAAGGAGTTAATTATTGTAAATAATTAAAATACAATTAAAGACAAAGCACAGTACCTGGGAGGTTGAATCAAGCTGCAGAGACCACTCCGGGAAGAACAGAATTGCTGACCAGAGGATAGCAGTCGGGGATTTTTGGTTGCAAGCAAAAAAATTGCATTTGGCTAGCTTAAGAAAACAAAGAAAAGAAAAAAGGAACCTGACCAGGCAGTGGTTCAGTGGATAGAGTGTTGGACTGAGATGCAGAGGAACCAGGTTCAAAACCCCAAGGTCGCCAGCTTGAGTGCAGGCTCACCAGCTTGAGCGCGGGGTCACTGGCTTGAGTGTGGGATCATAGACATGACCCCATGGTGCTGGATTGAGCCCAAAGGTCTCTGGCTTGAAGACCAAGATTGCTGGCATGAGCAAGGGGTCACTAGCTCTGCTGTGCCCCCCCCCCCATCAAGGCACATATGAGAAAGCAGTTAATGAACAACTAAGGAGACTAAGGAGCCACACAAAGAACTGATGCTTCTCATCTCCCTCCCTTCCTGTCTGTGCCTATCTGTCCCTCTCTCTGACTCTCTCACTGTCTCTGTAAAAAAAAAAAGAAAGAAAGAAAGAAAGAAAGAAAAGAAAAAGGAATGAATAATGGTCCTGGGGTGCTAACTGGATCAAAGAGTAATCAAGAACAATCAGCCTGGGGAAGGATAGACCTTTAGGGACATCAGCTGTTGAAATCCGTTTAAGAGTTTATTCTGGGTGTTGTGCTAGGATGACTTAGCTCCAATGCTTTCCATATGACCTCGGTCTCAGTTCATTCAAAATTCAAATTCCAGGACAGGAAATTGGGGTCATGTCTTCTCTTCGGGGAGAAAGTAAGGTAAGCCTGGTTATTGATAGTCAGCAAGACCCTATGGAAAGGGGCAGGAGTTGAAATCTGTGTTAGTTTCTATGGCTGCTGTAACAAATGACGACACACTTAGTGGCTTGATGTAACACACATTTATTGTTTTACAATTCAGGAGGTCAGAAACCCAAAATCCATCTCAGTGGCCTAAGTCAAGTCAAGGCATTAGCAGCGCTGAGTGCCTGCCATCTGCTAGGACAGCCTTACATAACATAAGGTAATCACAGAGAGTCTCTCCCTCCCATCTCCTCTGCCCTGTACAGTCACCTGATCAGTGGGGTGTTGTCCATCACAGGCACAGGGCCTGCCCACATCAGACAGGGGGGATCATATACACTCCCTGTGCGTCTGAAACTGGCCTTCTGTAAGGTGAGGATAGACAGGACACCAGATTATAATCTAGCATGTAAAAACATGAGACCTCATGGGCAGTTATGAGGAAAAGGGTGTGAGGGAAGAAGGAAATGAGGTTCAGAAAAGAGGTGAACTCTGAGCTGAGTTTTGATGGGTGAGAATTGGTCCCTCGTGCGAGCTGCATACGTAAACCAAGGGGGAACCAAATTCAGATTTCTGGATGAAAGACTAATGCTGAATTCCAAAAATGCCAAAAATTAAATTCAGGCAGAAGTAATCACTTAACCAGCCAGCCAGCCAGCCAGCCAGGCCACCGTGACTTGCTTTGTGATCTAAGGGATTTAGCCAGTGCATCTGGATCCCATTTCGGAAGCTTGCTGTATTTTGAAATTCTTCTTACCTTAGGATTACTAGCAAATTTACAGAATCTTTTTTTGCTAAAACAACCACAAAGGAGCAGGCATATGTGGAGTTGCTGGGAGGGAAAAAAAGTCGTAATGTCGTCTATACAGTAGGTAGTTGAATTCACCAATTAGCCGGTTGCCCTGGGCTTATTAGTTTCTTTTTCATCTTACCCTGCAATACAGAACGGCAGGACAGCGTGAAATGTGAAAAAGGAAAGAAAGGAGGGTTGGCGGGGAGATTATTGAAGCAGGCACAAGATGGAAAGGGAGCAGGCAGAAAGCGGTGTGTGAAGCTGCAGGGACTAGCGCTGACTGATCACAGCTCCATCTGCTATAGGGGGTTGGGGGGTGTCGCAGTGTCCTTGTTCCCTAGATGTTTCTTTTTCATCAGTTGTAAAACTGGCCCAGCCTCTTAGAGTTTACCAAGCCTGTAAACATAGAGAATTCAATTTTTATGTTTTCTATTTATAAATTTTTATTTAAGTAATACATGTACCACTTTTTCTTTAAAAACTGGGTTATACAGAGGGATTTGGATTGAAAGGCAGCAGTCTCTGGCCTGTGCTTCTTCACCCGTTCTCAGTTGTTTGGGTGGTTTCTGCCCTACCTACAAATAATGTGTTTGTGTCACTCTTGCCTTGCGTCTTTATTTGAGAGGAGATCTCTTGACTGTGTAGCAGACACAGACTTAGCTCACCTCCTATACCTTCATACCAACCCCTAACTTCCGTTGGGTTTTACCAATTGTAATGCCTGTGCCAAGGCAAGGTTGTTCACACTGGATTCAGGCAGACGGTAGAAAAACTGTAGAGCCAGAAAGCATTGGGTCATTCCATTTAATGAAGTCTCACAACAGTGAACAAGCACACAGGCAGGGGAAACCAAGTCTCAGGCAGACAAACCGCAAGAATGGCTGCTCACAGTGGCCGGCAGGCGGTCCCCCAGCGCAAGCACCCACAGCCTTCTACAGGCTGTGCACACGTGCCTCTCCCACGTGCTCGCGCACTGATCAAGCAAAGCGCTTGCAGCCAGAACACCAGCGAGCGGGCCTAACACAGCTGCCCCCCCCCCCCCCCCCACTGTTCAGACTCCTCTGCTGGTTATTTTCATCACTCTTGATGACATCCCACAACCTTCATTTCTTGCTCCGTTCCTGTAAACAGTAGAACCTCTTGCTCCTTTGCACTGAAAGGATTTAACAGGAACGTTGCTAGGTGAAAAAAGTTATACGGGCTGTTAATAGCTGGGGCATTGATAAAAAAGGTGTTTCATCTATAAATACGTTGAAGAAATCCTGGGTAAATAAGTGGAACAAGTTGCATTACAATAGATAGCTGGTCTCAGAAGTTCTGTTGTGCAATGTGTGCCGTGCTGTGCTGGGCCGCTTCAGAAGAGCATGTACTCTGTAGCATTTCGCAAACATTTGATCATAGCAATGCTTTTCCCCCACAGGGTGTCTACTAACATATTAGGGGAATGCTTGTACAAAGGTAGAGGAGGCAGTCTCCTGTTTGATGTGAAGGAAGGAGCACTGAAGTCTCCTTTCAGCAAGATAGGAATGGTGTGTCCGCTCGCTGAGCACCCGCTAGGTCCAAGGCTGCGCCAGGTGCGGGCGCACAGAACCCCATGCGCTCGGTCCTAATAGTATCCCCCTTTTACAGGGAGGGGACTGGGGCGTAGAAATGCTAAATGGCTTGTCCATTGTCCCACAGCTAGTTAAGTGGGACAGTCAGGATTCAAACTGAGGCCTCAAGTTCAGAATTCCCCAATAATATTACCTTACCCCCCCCCCCACCTCATGGACTTCCACCCTGCTAGAAATGAGAGCGGGAAAGCAGACCTTTAGAAGAGCTTAGGCATTTGAACAAGACTTGGTCCTTTCCGCAACCCTCGTGCTGACTCTGACCTCAGTAGAGCGGTTTATAATACACCAACAGCATTCATGTTCATTACCTTGTCTGAGTCTCACCCAACCCTGTCAGGCGTATAGAAATTGAGTGTACTGGTCAACTTAACATAGCTAATCGAGGACTAAAGTAATCAGGTGTTTGCCTCATTACTGGCTATCTCTGAGTAGGTAGGGTTTCCAGATTCAGCAAATAAAAGCATAGCACAGTTACATTAGAACTTTAGATAATGACAAATTCTTATAGTATAAGTATGTCCCATGCAATATTTGAGATACTTATATCAAAACATTATCCATTGTTTATCTGTAATTTTTACCTGCACTTTATCTGGCAACCTTACAAGAGAGAACAGAACTCGGGAGGCAGGAGTCAGGCGAGGAGAGCACAGAGGCCGAGGAACCAGACGCGCTGTGAGGGTAACACTGATGGGGGGAAAGCCCCAGAAGCCCACACACATTCAGGATCGGTCTTGACAAACGGACATAGTCATAAAAGCTTTAACAGGAGAAACTTTCATACACAGTCAAAGCAGTGGTTTCTGGTGGCAGTGGGCTGGGAGGGTCCCTTGTTATAGGGGGTTAATAGCAAAACCATACAGTGAGTAGTAACGTAGCCCACCAAAAAAAAACAATGCATTTCTAAGTTAGACGATAACATCAGGCAGTTATTGCGCTGTGTATGTTCATTAACCTCCTTCCTGGGGCGTGATGTTTGTCTCTGGGCAGCAGCATTCTGGCTTTCTGACCAGTCAGCCCAGCACAAGGTTGCAGAGTGACAGGGAGCACTGTGCTTTCCAGATGCCTTTGCTTCTGCAGCCAGACTGCATCTCTAAAGTGAAGTCCCCTATACACTGTCTCTGAGCCTCCCTGTGGACAAGTCCTGCCGGGGGTGAGGACGACGGAGACACAAGGACCCGACTCCGGGGACCAGGTTCAGTGACGCAGATCCACTTTATTCAGGAAGTAAGTTAGCTTATATACATGGGTTCAGCCTATAGGGTGTTACAGCATGTCCTTCATAGCCAATGGCTGAAAAGATCAGGGAGCTGCGTGGTTGACGTTAAGTCACTTCCTTATAGCGGGCGAGCTTCCTTCTTGGGTGTGCCCAGGAGGGTTCTGAGAGCTGGAGTATTCTCACAGCATTGCATCAGCCACAGCTGCTAGGAATGCACTCTGAGCTCCACCCACACTTCCCCAACTGGTGTGTGCCAGTGACTTTAGGTGGAAGATACTGATTTCTTGGTCCTCTGAGCAGACATGGAAGCCTAGAGTGGCACAAAGACAAGGTCGGGGCACAGCAGTCTCTTCTGGGGGTTCCTTGAATGGTGATGCAAGTATAACATGGTCTCATAGCATGCCCATGGTTCTCTATGTGGCATCCAGAATAGTTCCAGCTGGACCTCTATATCAACAGCCAACTGCAAGGCACCCAGCTGCCTACCATGACCAAGGAAACCATGGGCCCACTAGAGTTCATATTCTAAATGGCCACATAGCGGGGCTCCCAGGCCAAGGGGCAATTTGTTGGGGTGAAGGTGGTTAGAGGCCCTGGCAGGAACGACTCCAGGCATTGTGGCCCCATGTTTCACATACATCAGGTGAGTGCTGCTTTGTGGCTGACGAGCTCTTCCCAGCAACCCAGCTAGCACCCCATGGCTGCTTTGCCACGTGTGTTCCATAAATTCATGCTTCATCATTACGTTTAGATACTTGACATACAAAAAATAGTTTGCATTTAACTCTGTTTGCATTGTTATAAAATAAAATTTAACATACCATTTGCCAATAAAACAAAAGGAAGCCTATTATCGTCTTTAAATACCACTTTAACTTTCAAATGTTGAATAATCATAAAAAATGGTTTTAAGTTTTTATCACCTCTATGAAACTCTGTTTTCAATGAGAACTTGAACAGAGCATATTAAAAAATCAGTTAGGATTTGCTTATAACTATTTCAACATAGAACTTTATTAAAAAAGCTGTGTTGACTTCCACTTCCACTTGGGTTATAGAAAGTCACAAAGGAATATTGCTTCCACCTTAACAAGGAGATAATCTGCAAAACCATAGTTTTTAAAGCCTATAGGAGCATTCAGGTTGTAAAGAAACCTAATAAAGCAAACTTCAAAAAGTGCCAACGGCCCCCCAGGAGAGCTGCTTTCACCCCCAGCAGCACAGTGAATGGAAGAGGAAGCTGATTAAAACAAACAGCTGAGCCTGCAGTGCAATTGTGAGGGATTTTGAATCCCCAGGAGCTCAGATGCAAGAGCAACCTGCACCTACTCACCAACCCTGCGGGGCCTTCACTGTGTGCTCACAGCACAGCTTGTGGGTAGAGTAAGAAAGCAGAGACCTCGAGTCACACATGGGCAGAGCCTACTGACCTATGTCTGACCGGGATTACTGAGGGAATTCCCTAGCACTCAGCACACGGTGCTGACTATGAGGCAGCCTCTGTCTACCCCTGGGGTAGAAAAACATCTCTTCTTCCCCAGGCACAGCTGGAAAGAGGCTGCTGAAATCTTAGGATAACTGAGAAAAATTCCACAGACACAATGGGCCTGGCCTCACTAGGTTAGCTACTGGGGGAAGGACTGGAGAGCTAAGGAAGACACCTCACCTCAAACAAGTGCAGAGGGCCCACTGGATTCCACAGGCAGAGCAGGGGTACTGAGAGAACCCCCGCCCCTGCACTGCACTGAGCACAAGCAGGGACCATGGCCAGTTGGGAGAGGGCAAGAGAGTAGAGACAGACTTGAGACAAATGCAGACAGGGTCTGGTGGAATGTGGGAAAGAACTGATAAATCCTCTCAGGTTCTTCTATCCCAAGTCCTGCTAAAGAGAAGGTTCTGATTCCTCTATCAAATAATGTGAAACCTCTGGTTAACTGAATCTAACTAAAGCAACACAACCTCCAGATGTAGGTCAACTGCAAACCAGAGTGTCTCAGACCTCCTCACTCATGGCCTGCCAGACAAAAGAGGTCTACCCTTTTCTAGATATGGTTAATTTTTCTTCAGACTCTACTACTCATTTGTAATTCATGATGCCTAAATTCAGTCAAAATCAAATTACAGGATATATGAGAAAAATGTTTCTTCCTTAAAGAGAAAACAGTAAATAGAGCCAGGTCTACAAAATAAAATTGCTGAAATTATCAGACAAATGTTTTAAAATAATAATAATAAATATATAGTATGATAGAGTGGAGAAAATGAACAACATGTTTGAATAGAGGGCCAATCTCATAGCCAAATAAAAATACTGGAAATGGAAAATATATGAGCAATAAAGAATTTTTTCAATGACTTTGTTAACAGACTGGACACAGCAAAGGAAGGAATCAGTGAAATTGAAGGCAATTAGACAATTTGTTTATGATCTCTATTTGCCTTCAAGATATCTGATATGTATTACATACATATAATATACAATGTATGCACAGTTATATATTATATATATAAAATGTTTGGATAAATGCATAACTTGAGTCCCAGGAGAAATATGTAAATGGTGTAGAATTTTCTAAAATATATGACAGACATCAACTGAAGATTCAATAAGCTCAGCAAACCCAAAGAAGGATAAATACAAAGAAATACCAATAAACACACCCTTAGAAATATCATAATCAAACTTCTGAAAACCAACCATAAAGAGAAAATCTTAAAAGCTACCAGAGAAAATAAATCACTTTATATAAAGGAGAACAATAATAAGTGTCTCACCAGAAACAATGGCAACAAGAAGACAGTTGAATGATATATTTAAAGTGTTAAACGAAAAAAAATATCAATCCACAATTCTAGGTCTAGTGGAATTATTTGAAATATATATATATATGTGTGTGTGTGTGTGTGTGTGTGTGTGTGTGTGTGTGTGTGTATTTTTTTGTGTGTGTATTTTTTCCGAAGTTAGAAGCAGGGACAGTTAGACAGACTCCCACATGCACCCAACTGGGATCCACCCAGCATGCCCACCAGGGGGCGATGCTCTGCCCATCTGTGGTGTTGCTCCGTTGCGGCCGGACCCATTCTAGCACCTGAGGCAGAGGCCATGGAACCATCCTCAGTGCCCGGGCCAACTTTGCTCCAATGGAGACTTGGCTGTGGGAGGGGAAGCGAAGGAGAGGAAGGAGAGGGGGAAGGGTAGAGAAAAACAGATGGGCGCTTCTCCTGTGTGCCCTGACCAGGAATTGAACCTGGACTTTCACACGCCAAGCCAACACTCTACCACTGAATCAACTGGCCAGGGCCAAAAATAAAAATATTTTTAACATTCAAAAATGACGGAAAGTGTCTCAAATAGAAGAAGTTCCTACTATAAGGAATACTAAAATTATTTCTGCCAAAATGAAACAATGTCAGATAAAAACTCAGTTCTTCAGGGAAGAATGAAGAACACCAGAAAAAGAAAACATGTTAGTAAATATAAAGGACATTAAATACACATACGTGTGCATGCTCAATGCATACATACATACACATTCTTTAAATACTATCAACCTTTTAAAGTAAAAATAATAATGTAGTGTGAGGTTCTGGGGTATTTAGAAGTAAATTATATGACAAGAGCACAAAGGGAGAGAGAATAGTAATTAAAAAATATATTTTTAAAATTCTTACATGGTAGCAGATTAACTTTTTATTGTAGATGTGACAAGTTAGAGATGCATATAATAATCTCTAGGTCAGGCACTAAAATAATGTGAGAGGCTACTGATGATTATAACTAACGCAAGAAATAAGAATGAATATCTAAAGACTTAATTTACACAGAAAAAGGTGCATAAAGGGGGAGCAAAAAAACCAAAGAGAAGATAGAACAATATATATCAAATACAACTACATTAGATGAAAACCCACATACATTAATAATCGCATATGAACTGAAGAGCTAAATTGAAAGCCAGAGATTGTCGTAAGCCAGAGACTGACTTAAAAAACAAACAAAAACAAGACCAAAGTATATGTTGTTGACAACAAAGACACTTTAAACACAAAGACACAGAAAAGTTGAAAGTAAAAGAACGGAAAAAGATATAAAATACAAATTCTAATCATTAAAAATCTATCTATTACATTTTATAACAGAGGTAGACTTCAAAGCAGAAAGAATTACAAATACAGTATAGAGACATTTCATAATGATAAAAGGCTTAAGTAATCAAGAAAACAACAATTTTGAATGTGACAGAACTAATGAAAAGCATAAACAGACCCACAATTGTCCCTGAATTTAATACCCATCTCTCAGCTGTTGATAGGACAAGCAGACAAAAAATTAACAAAGACATGGAAGATGCAACTCAAATTAACTGACAGTTATAGAATGCTAGATCCAGCAACAGAAAAAGACTGTGTACTCTTCTCAAGTGTACATGAAAAATTCATCAGGTTAGACTATTTTCTGCATCATATAATATGTCTAAGTAAATTTCAAAGTCAAATTCATATAGAGTCGAGTCTCTGGCTGCAATAGTTTTAAATGAGAAATCGATGACAATATATATTCCAGTAGAATTTTCTACAGTGATGACAAGCTCTGCATCTGTGCTGCCCAATGACAGTCACTGTCCAAGTGCAACTAATGAGCACTTGAAATACAGCTAGAGTGACATAACAGATGACTTCTTATTTTAATTAATTTAAATTTAAATGTCCACAAATGGCCAGCAGCTACTATATTGGGTAATACAAATCTAGAAAATTTCCAAATATATATCACACACAAAAATATATCTAGATGGATTATAGATCAAAACCCAAAAGCTAAAGCTATAACACTTCAAGACTAAAACATAAGAGGATGTTTTCATGACTTTAGTATGAGTAAAAATTTCATAGAAAGAATAGAGAAAGCAGTAACCATAAAATAAAGTATTAATGGATTGGGCTTCATTAAAATGAAAAATGTCTGCATGCAAAAAAACTTAGAAAAATGAAAAAATAAGTCCCAGGTTGGAAGAAAATATTTCTAAACTAACATTGGACAAAGGAGTCATATTTAGAATATGTGAAGAACTGTTACAACTCAAAATAAAAGGACAAATGACCCAAATAAAACTGGGTAAAGGCTTGAACAAGCATTCCACAAACACGATTTATAAATGGCCAATAAGTATATGGAAAAAAAAAGTGTTCAACATAAATATTTATCAAGGAAATAAAAATGAAAACAATTAGATATCATGGAAAACCAACCAGAATGGCTAAAATGAAAAACATTAATACCACTAAACGTTGGCACAAATGCATAAACAACAGGTAGCTTCCTATGTTGGTAGTAGGAGTATAAAATGGTTCAATTACTTTGGAAAACAGAGATTTGCAAAATGCTAAATACACATCTTCTATATTACTCAGCCACTTCAGTCTAGATATCTATCCATGAAAAATGAAAATGTATACCCACAAAAAGCCTTATGCAAGAATCTTCATAATAGCTTCATTCATAATAGCCCCAAACTAGAAACAACCCAGGTATCCATCAGCAGGAGAGTGGACAGGCTAACTATGTTGTGTTCATGCAATGGAATATTACTCAGCAATTAAAAATAACAAATGACTGCCATATGTAACAAGCTGAATGAATCTGAAAAACATAATGTTTAATAAAAGAAACCAGATACAAAAAAAGTATATACTGTATTATTCCATTTATAAGAAGGTCTAAAATAGGCAAAAATTTCTATAGTAGTAGATACCAGATCAAGTGGAGTGGCTGCTTCTAACGTCCAGGCATTACTGAGAGCAAGAACAAAGGAACATTCTAAGGGAATTAAAATGTTCTATGTCTTGATACGGGAGTGGGAGGGAGGGAAATGTGCTCTCGTGTCAATAATGATCAAAAATGTATACTTGAAATCTGTGTATTTCACCAGATGTAAGTTAAGCTTCAATAAACATTTTCAATAAATAATGAAGCTGTGTTCAGAAAAGCAGGCTTAAATCTCTCATTTAAAAATTAAAATGCTTTTATTTGTAAGTGTAGTACAAAGTCAATATTTAATAGCTTCTACAATATATGTATTTTGTTTTCCTTACAATATTTTATAGGTAGGAATTTTTTCACGAAGCCTTATTCAAATGCTGCAGAATACTAGGCTGTTGGTTTCAGCGCACTGTGCAACTGCTGCCCAGCCCTCGTGTGCTACCGTGTGGAGTGCCGGGAAGCACCGCGCTACCTGGAACTGAGCATGGAGCTGGGTGGGGAGAGGGACACACTTGGGAAGCAGGATGCACAGAAATGCGAAGGGATGTATGTCACAGGGTGGTTGTAGGGATAAAAATGAAACAGTCTGTGAAAGCCAAAAGAGATCGTGCATCTAATGTTCTTGTCACAATAAATACTGTTTCCTCTCCCTCTTGGGCCTTATTGTTTGGGGAAGTGTGGATTTTGTCTCTCTATATGGAAACCTACATGTTATATTTGGGAAAATGTTTTTTTTTTCATACCTTTATTTCCTACAAAGAAAGTTGGAATAGTCAAGGGATCCAGTTTTGACTGCTCTTCAGAAATGAGCTAATTTATGAAAAAGAATATTCTGAGTGTTTATAGTTAATTGCCTTAAACTTATGCAAATAAGACTTCAGAATTTATTAATTGATCTGTGTGCAATCATGTGAGTTGTGAAAAGGACAGCATTCCTACAAAACTAAATACATTGTCATAATTAAGATGACAGTAGGGAGCTTTTCAGAAATATAAGACTTTTTTTCTAGACAATAGCCAAGTATTTAATTTAGAACACTAAAGTTGGAAATTAATTTATTTACGGAGATACCAAATGTTCAAGAAGACTTTTTTTGTTTCTTTAGTTCTTATGACTTAATATGTCAAATTAATTTAGGAAGAGTAAGTCACTGTTTGATAAAAACGTCTCTCAAGGCAGTTTCAAGCCAGCAAAATCTAAACAAAGCATTCTTTTTTCAAAGGTACAACTGTTTTAGACTCAAGGTAATTATCAAATACAATCCCTACGGTGTTATTTCATGCTTTGAACACGAAGCTGTAAAACTAGGTTTCTTTTTGGCTGTGACTTAGTCTATATTTCTCCAACATTTAACTCTGATTTGGTTTTTAATTTTTGAAAACAATATGTCATGTTATAACCGTCCTTCTCCCATTTTACAGATGGTGGAGGCAGGGGATACACAGTGTGGTTGATCTGTTTACCCAGATCAGCACCTGATATGAAACTGAGCTGGGATTGAAGCCTCATGCCCTCCCTAATTCCCAATGGTTTCTAACACCCCACCCTGCCCCCGTGCACCCCACACTCCGTAAGGAAATCTAAAGGAGAGATGTCACCATAATGTCAGGACACCTCAGCCATCTTTAAGAGCATGTGACAGGCAGAGTAATGTGGCCGAGGATAGAGGCACCCAGCCAGCACAAGCTTCCTTCAGGACTCTCCTGGGTAGGCTCCCTGCTCACACCCACAACAGGGTTTTTGTGATGTTTGGTCTCCCCACCTGTCTGCACTTGAGAGAATTCTGATCGAGAATGCATGCTCCACACCCCACACGCCACTCACAGCACCGCCACCTCCCCAAGCAGACACCAGCTTCAGACAATCACGTGTTTCTCTGCCTGCCGAGGAATGTGAGAAGGAGAATGGGCCACTTGGGTGAAAGCATGAGTAGTCCCTAACCACCCTGGTATGATCCAAGCAGCACAAAGGCACATTTGAGAGAAAACATCACACTTAGCAGTCTGTCGCAAAACCATGAAATGCTCATCATTTTATCCACCACTCAAAGGCCTTCTTGAACCATCTCTATTTTAACTAGTTTAAATCATTGTTATTTGGAAAGTCTAATGTCTCAGCTAACTCAGGTCTTGTTGAACTTTGTTACCATGACTACTGGGGAAGGCAAGAGACTGACAGATTTAGCTTTTTTATCTTGAAGCTGACGTTTCAGCCATCCGTTCATTGTTCCAGGGAAAGGCCACATCTTTCTAACCTGTAGTTTTATTTGCCCCTGACAGTGGTTTTACAAAATGGAAAATGGGGATTTGGAAGCAACTTCCACATAAAACACTATTGTTGACACTGAGACTACTTATCTGTACTTTCCTAGCAAATTGATGTTTATCTGCAATTATCTGAGACATAGTTATAGAAGTCTAAGACATACTTGACTTTGGAGTGACCATAATCGATTGCCAGGAACTTCATTTATATACACTTCTGTAATGATTATGCATAATATACATATCACTATTTCCTATTTTACCAATAAGGAAACCAAGACTCACACAGTATGAACTCTTCCATGAGGCGAGGCTTAGTTCACTCAGATAAGTGAGGAGCTTCGCTCTTTGTTGCATGAAGTGGTGGTTCATTATTTTCACTAACAGCGTTAGGACTGTCTTCACATCTGATAATGTACATCCTCCAGCTTCCTTTTATTAATGATATCCTTGACTGTTTTTGACCTCTTATATTCTTACATGAATGTTATAATCAGTTTGTCAATTTCTACATACCTGCTGAGATTTCAGTTAGGTCTTGGTTTAGTCAAAGTTTTTTTGGAGAGACAATACATTCTAACATTTAATTCTTCAAACCCATGAAAATGGCAGTAGGGGAGACAGCTATTAGGCTTTTTAAATTTCTGTTGGCAAAGTTTTATAGTTTTCAGTATAGAGTTCATGATAATATATTATTAAATAGACTCCTAAATTTTAGAAGTTTATGGTAATATAAATTATATCTTTTTAAATTTTTCATTTCTTTTTTAAATTGCTGATATACAAAAATATAATTGAGTTTATATTTTGATCTTGGATCCAATAACTGGATAATTCATTTATTAATTTTAGTAATTTATCTCTAAATTTATTAAAAAGATTTTTCTAGATACATAATCATGTTTTCTGTGCAAAATGACAGTTTTATTTTGTCTTTTTCTAAGCCTTATAAATTTATTTTCTTTTTATTATCTTATTGCATTGGTTAGGATTTACATTTTTGGCCCTGGCTGGGTAGTTTAGTGGATAGAGTGTACTTCCACGTGCCAAAGCTATGGATTTGATTCTTGGTCAGGGCAGTTACAAGAAGCAACCAATGAGTGCACATCTAAATGGAGTAACTAAGTGGAATGAGTTGACTTCTCTCTCTCTCTCTCTCTTTCTCTCTCTCTCTCTCTCATCCGTATCATGCTCTATGTAATATCAGGAAGAAAGTCTTAAATAATTCACCTTTAAATTGACCTCTCTTCAGTTTTACTATTTTTATCACAAATCACTATTGTGTTTTTTATCAAAAGATATATCTGTAGTTAAGGTACTCGTTTTATTTATCTCTACTTTTTGGTGAATGTGGTGAATTATATTGATTATTAACCAAAAAAATATTATTAGCATTCCTGAAATAACTTCATTTGGTTAGATGCATTTTCTATTTTATGTATTACTTAAGTACACTTGCTAATATATTGTTTAGATTTTTACATATATGATTATACGACATATTGGTGTGTGCTTTTCCTTTTTTACAATGTTTTAAGGTATTCTGACTATCAAGGTTGTGCTGGCCCCATAGAGAGACTGTGGAAAAGACCTTCTCTTTCTATTTTCTGGAAGAGTATATATAAAATTTGGTTATTACTTTCTTTAATGTTTACTAGAATTCACCAAAGAAACTATTTAGGCCAGGAATTCTATAGTTTGTAGAGAAATTTAAAATAAAACATTTAATTTTGTTGGTAAATATAAAATATCCTGCTTATTCTCTTTTTTATTTCACATCCTATTTTTTTATTGATTTTAATTTATTGTGTTTACATAGATTCTAGCATTGCCCCGAATGCATCCCCCCTCCCCCATATTCCCCTCAACATCTCCCTTGCCCCCCTCCCAGAGTGCCCTCCCCACTTCCCTTTAGGATTATCCCATCCTATCATTCCTTTTCCCTCTATCCTCTTTTCCTCTGGTCCCTTTGATCTCTCCTCTGTCTCAGTTCCGTTCCTCAGTTCACATTGTTCATTAGATTCCTCAAATGAGTGAGGTTATATATTATTCTTTCTTGGCCTGGCTTATTTCACTTAACATAATAGTTTCCAGGTCCATCCATGTTGTCACAAAAGGTAAGGTTTCCTTCTTTTTCATGGTCCCATAGTATTCCATTATATATGTACCACTGCTTTTTAATCCACTCGTCCACTGATGGACACTTGGATTGTTTCCAGATCTTGGCTATCGTAAACAATGCTGCAATAAACATGGGGGTGGATTTCTTCTTTTGAATCAGTGATTTGGTATTCATAGGATATATTCTTAAAAGTGGGATGGCTGGGTCAAAAGGCAGTTCCATTTTTAATTTTTTGAGGAATCTCCATACTGTTTTCCACAGAGGCTGCACCAGTCTGCATTCCCACCAGCAGTGCAGGAGGGTTCCCTTTTCTCCACACCCTCGCCAGCACTTATTTTGTGTTGTTTTGTTAATGAGTGCCATTCTGACTGGTGTGAGGTGATATCTCATTATGGTTTTAATTTGCATTTCTCTAATGATTAGTGATGTTAAGCAATTTTTCATCTGCCTATTGGTCACCTGTATGTCTCTCTTTGGAGAAGTGTCTGTTCTATTCATTTCTTTGCCCATTTTTTGATTGGATTGTTTGTCTTCCTGGTGTTGAGTTTTACAAGTTCTTTATAAATTTTGGTTAATAACCCCTTATCAGATGTATTGTCGAATATGTTCTCCCATTGTGTGGTTTGTCTTTTTATTCTGTTCATATTGTCTTAAGCTGTGCAAAACTTTTTAGTTTGATATAGTCCCATTTGTTTATCCTGTCTTTTATTTCACTTGCCCGTGGAGATAAATTGGCAAATATATTGCTGCAACAGATGTTGGAGAGCTTACTGCCTATGTTTTCTTCGAAGATGCTTATGGTTTCACGACTTACATTTAAGTCTTTTCTCCATTCTGAGTTTATTTTTGTGAATGGTGTAAATTGGTGGTCTAGTTTCATTTTTTTTATAGGTAGCTGTCCAATTTTCCCAACAACATTTCTTAAAGAGGCTGTCTTTACTTCATTGTATGCTATTACCACCTTTGTCAAATATCAATTGTCCATAAAGGTGTGGGTTTATTTCTGGGTTCTCTGTTCTGTTCCATTGATCTACATGCCTGTTCTTATGCTAGTGTCAAGCTGTTTTGAGTACAATGGCCTTGTAGTATAACTTGATATCAGGAAATGTGATACCTCCAACTTTATTCTTCCTTTTCAAGATTGCTGAGGCTATTCGTGTTCTCTTTTGGTTCCATATAAATTTTTAGAACATGTGTTCTATATCTTTGAAGTATGTTATTGGTATTTTAATTAGTATTGCATTAAATTTATAAATTGCTTTGGGTAATATAGACATTTTAATGATGTTTATTCTTCCTAACCATGAGCACGGTATATGCTTCCACTAGTTTGTATCTTTTCCTTGATTTCTTTTATCAATGTTTTATAATTTTCTAGGTACAAGTCTTTAACCTCCTCAGTTAAATTTACTCCTAGGTACTTTTTCTTTTTCTTTCTTTCTTCTTTTTTTTTTTTTTTTTTGCAATAGTGAAGGGGATTGTTTTTCTAATTTCTCTTTCAGAAAATTCATTGTTTGTGTATAAAAATGCCACTGATTTCTGAATATTAATTTTATATCCTGCCACCTTGCTGAATTTATTTATCAGGTCCAGTACTTTTTTGACTGAGACTTTAGGGTTTTCTATATACAGTATCACATCATCTGCAAATAATGATAGTTTTACTTCTTCTTTTCCAATTTGGATGCCTTTTATTTCTTCTTCTTGTCTGATTGCAGTGGCTAGGACTTCCAGAACTATGTTGAATAAGAGTGGTGAAAGAGGGCACCCCTGCCTTGTTCCTGATCTTAAGGGGATTGCTTTTAATTTTTGCCTATTGATTATGATGTTGGCTCTGGGTTTGTCATAGATGGCCTTTATCATGTTGAGGTATGTTCCTTGTATTCCCACTTTGCTAAGAGTTTTGATCATAAATGGGTGCTGGATTTTATCCAATGCTTTTTCTGCATCTATTGATATTATCTTGTGGGGTTTTTTCCTTTTTTTTTGTTTATGTGATGAATCACACTGATTGATTTGTGAATATTGTACCAGCGCTGCCTCCCCAGAATAAATCCCACTTGATCATGATGTATGATTTTTTTTATGTATTGTTGGATTTGGTTTGCTAATATTTTGTTGAGAATTTTAGCATCTAAATTCATCAGGGATATGGGCCTATAATTTTCTTTCTTTGTGTTGTCTTTGCCTGGTTTTGGAATAAGAATTATGCTTGCCTCATAAAAGGAGCTTGCAAGTCTTTCCTCCTTTTGAATTTTTGAAATAGCTTAAGAAGGATAGAAGTTAGTTCTTCTTTGAATTCTTGGTAGAATTTGCCTGTGAAGCCACCCGGCCCAGGGCTTTTGTTTTTTGGGAGTTTTTGGATAACTGTTTTGATCTCATTTGCTGTAATTGGTCTGTTTAGGTTTTCTGATTCTTCCAGATTGATTTTTGAAAGATTATATTTTTCAAGGAATTTGTCCATTTCACCTAAGTTGTCTAATTTTTTGGCATACATTTCTCCATAATATTTTCTTACAATCTTTTGTATTTCTGTTTTGTCAGTTGTTATTTCTCCACTCTCATTTCTAATTTTATTTATTTGAGTCCTCTCCCTTTTTTTCTTGGTGAGTTTGGTTAAAGGTTTATCAATTTTGTTTACCTTTTCAAAGAACCAGTTCTTGGTTTCATTGATCTCTGTATTGTTCTTTTACCCTCTATGTCATTTATTTCTACTCTGATCTTGATTATTTCCTTCCTTCTACTTCCTCTGGGCTTTACTTGCTGTTCTTTTTCTAGTTCTTTTAGATGCAGGGTTAAGTTGTTTATTTGAGCTTTTTCTAGCATTTTGAGGTATGCCTGTAATGCTATGAACTTCCCTCTCAGAACTGCTTTTGCTGTGCTGTATAAATTTTGAGTTGTTATATGTTCATTTTTATTCATTTCTAGGAATTTTATTTCTTCTTTGATCTCATTGTTAACCCATTCGTTATTTAATAACATGCTATTTAGTTTCCAAGTGTTTAATTATTTTTCAGTTTTTCTGTTGTAGTTAATTTCTAGTTTTATGCCATTGTGATCAGAGAAGATGCTTGATATGATTTCAATCCTCTTACATTTGTTGAGACTCATTTTGTGCCCTAACATGTGGTCTGTTGTAGAGAATGTACCATGAGCACTTGAAAAGAATATATATTCTGCTGCTTTAGGGTGAAAGTTTTTGAAGATATCTATTAAATCCAGTTGATCTAGTATGTCCTTTAAGTCTGCTGTTTCTTTGTTAATTTTTTTTCTTGAGGATCTATCTAGTGATGTTAAAGGAATATTGAAATCCCCTACTATTATAGTATTGCTGTTGATCTCACCCTGTATGTCCATCAAAATCTGCTTTATATATTTAGGTGCTCCTATATTAGGTGCATAGATATTTATAATGGTTATATCTTCCTGTTGGATTGCTCCCTTTATCTTATGTAGTGACATTATTTATCCCTTACTATAGCCTTTGTTTTAAAGTCTATTTTGTCAGATATAAGTATTGCTACCCCAACTTTTATTCATTTTCATTTGCATGAAATATTTTTTTCCAATCTTTTACTTTCAGTCTATGTGTATCTTTTGTTTTGAGGTGTGTCTCTTATAGACAGCATATGTATGAGCCCTGTTTTCTTATCCACACAGCTACCCTATATTTTTTATTGGATCATTTAATCCATTTATGTTATTATTGATATGTAGTTGTTTATTGCCATTTTATTCTTTAAATCTACATTCCTTTTTTACTATATTTTCCCCCCTTTGTTGTGTTTACAACAGGACCCTTTACATTTCTTGCAGCATTGGTTTGGCTGTAATAAATTCCTTGAGTTTTTTGTTTTGTTTTGTTTTTGTCTGGGAAGCTTTTTATATCTTCTTTAATTTTAAATGATAGCCTTGCTGGATAAAGAAGTCTTGGTTGTAGGCTCTTGTTCTGCATTACTTTGAATATTTCTTGCCATTTCCTTCTGGTTTCAAGTGTTTATGTTGAGAAGTCAGATGTCATTCTTATCGGCTCATTTGTAGGTGATTGACTATTTTTCTCTTTCATCTTTTAGCATTTTTTTCTTTCTCTTAGCTTTGGTATTTTAATTATGATGTGTCTTGGTGTGGATTTCTTTGGGTTTCTCTTTAATGGAATTCTCTGTGCTTCTTGATCTTGTGTGACTTTTTCCTGCATTAATTTAGGGAAGTTTTCAGCTATAATTTTTTCAAACAGGTTCTCTATCCCTTGTTCTTTCTCTTCTTCTTCAGGAACCCCTATTATGCAGATGTTGTTTCTCTTTATGTTGTCACAGAGATCTCTCAGAGTTTCCTCAGACTTTGTGAGCCTCTTTTCTTTTTGCTGCTCCACTTCTATGCTTTTGTTTATCTTGTCTTCTAAATCGCTGATTTGATCTTCTGCTTCATCCAACCTGCTTTTAATTCCTTCTAGTGTAGTCTTCATTTCTGATATTGTATTTGTCATTTCTGACTGGTTTTTCTTTATTATTTCCATGTCCTTTTTGATGCTTGTTATCTCCTTATTTAGATTCTCATTATGTTCATCCATTGTTACTCTAATATCTTTGAGCATTCTAATAATCATTATTTTAAACTCTGCATCTGGTAGTTTGGTTATTTCCATCTTACTCAGTTCCTTTTCTGGGGATTTCTCTTGTTGATTCATTTGGATTGCATTTCTCTGTCTTCCCATTTTGTCTGTGTATATACTCCTCCTTTGGGTGTGTTGTTTGTGAAGCTAGCTAAGTTTAGGTTTGGTATTGTCTGCCTCCAATTTTCACTTGTGTTATTTCTAGGTCTTCTTAGGTTGGCATCAGCTATTGTGTGTAATCCACTGTGGGCTACTTATCTGATATCACTGTTCTTTTTGCTGTTTGTGTCAGCATTTTCTATGTCTTAGCTGGGTCAGGTTTGGTGAGCCCTTTCTTAAGCTTCCACTCTAACAAGGGTTGTTGGGTCCTGAACTGGTGCTTTTTGTATCTGGCCATTGAATGTGCCTGCCCTGGACCTTCCTGCCTGGAGCCTGGTGCAAATCAGTGGGGGTTCACTGCCTATGATGGGCTTTTATCAACCTTTTTAGAGCTACAGGCGATTCAGATCTCATTGCTGTCTCTGCTGGGCCCAGGTGCCATTGTAAATATCAGCTTCACTCCTAGGCTTGCTTTTGTCTACTTTTGGGCCTGGGGAAAAGTTCCTTTAAAAGTTAAAATTCCCCTGAGATTTGCTTTCTATGGTCTCTTATTGCTGGCTACTTATTGGGCTCAGTACTGTAATTCAGTGATTAGGTACGGTATTGGATGTTGCCTACTCCTTAGCCTCAGGTGTCATTCTATCCAGACTTATTATTTATTTATTTTATTTTGTTTTGTTTTGTTTTTTTCTTATTCTTCAGCACTCAGTTGGGTGTAGTCACAGGGGTCCAGTGGCTGTTGCCCCTGTATTCCTGTTGTGCGGTTTGTCCACCAGTCCACCGCCACTGTTGCTGCTCAGGGCATTTGGGTTCAGGTGCTGCTGGCACCAGCCTGCCTCTGCAGTTGCTGTGGCCCCAGCTGCCCTGGGCTGGCTCACGTGCACCCTCTTTGATGCTTCCAAGGCTGCCCCAGCCTTCGCTGCCACTGAGGGTGGGCCTGTGCCGCAAGCAAGTTTGCACATGGGCTTGGGCCTCCATAGTATCCACCACGGCTTCTGCCCTCACTAGTGGGCTTGTGCATGCCTGCACAGACCCCCTCCACTGTCTCTCAGGCCTCCACCCCACCAAGGGCAGGCCCACGCTACAGGCAGGTCTGTGCGTGAGCTTGTACCTCTGCAGCAGCAGCCATGGTTTCCTCCTCTGTGAGATGGCCTGCATGCACTCGCTTGGACTGCCCTGGTCTTTGCAGCTGTGCTATGCCACCTCCTGCCCACCCACCCCAGTGAGCACTCAGCAGCACAGGTGGTGGTATAGTTTAGACCTCTGTGCTCACTATTTGTGTTCCTAACATGCTGCCTGTCTCTAAGTGTCTCTTTGTTCTAACTGGGGCAGGAGAGCCTCCAGTGTGTGCAGTAATTTTTTCTCTTTGCTGGTGATGCTGTTCCCAGAAAAAATGTTCACTTTAGATTTGGGGAGTGACACAGCCCAGGGGTTAGGGTGTCCATCCCTCAAAGTGTCTCCCCCTGTGCCTCTGAGACCACATTCTCCCCTGGAAACTCCAGTCCTCCCAGCACTCCCTACTCCTGGAACTCTGGGAAAGTGGCTGTGAGTGAGGCTCTCTGTGCTGTCCCTTTAATATGGAGCCTGGGTCTGAGAGTTCTGCCTCCTTCTCTCAAACAGTATCTAGGCTCTTTTCTCAGCCAAATATAGTCCATAAACCCCTTCCAGGCTCCAGGGCTCTAGGCTGGGATTCCGGTTTTGGGGCTGAGGACCCACAACTTGCCGGGCAACCCTCCCCATCGTGAGAGTTCCTCCTGGCCGCCGCTATCTCCCAAGAGCAGGGCAGCCCTTTCTGCATCTCTGCCTTTCCTACCAGTCTCAGTGTGGGTTCTTGGGTGATCCTCAGCTATGGAATCCTCTTTGTTTAGTCCAAAGTTGCTCTTTGAAGATGAGTATTCTCAGAATTAAGTTGTAATCCACCTTGATTCTGGGAAGTGGGAGTTGGAGCATCCTCACGTATTACTTTATAAGTCTTGCAGATGCAATAGTTCTCAGCACTGAAACCTCATATAGAACTATTAGCAATGGAACACTAACTACCACCCAGAAACCAGGGAAATAAAACCCTCTGGCCCTACCCACATGATGCTTAATTCTGGGAAGCAGTCCGTAAGCCCTCACTGCTTATTCTCTCTTGCTGTATCAGTTTTGGTCTTACGGTTTTCATTGTCTTGCCAGAATTTTGTCAAAATGATTCATCTTTTTTGAGAAGCAAACTTTTTACTTTGTTTATTTTTCATTGTATTTTATTTTGTATTTCTTTTATTTTTATGTTTATAAATATAATTTTTTTAATAAATACATTTTTATTTTAATGGGGTGACATCAATAAATCAGGGTACATACATTCAAAGAAAACATTTCCAGGTTATCTTGTCATTTAGTTATGTTGCATACCCATCACCCGAAGAGAGATCGTCCTCTGCCACCCTCCATCCAGTTCTCTCTGTACCCCTCCCCCTCCCCTCCCCCTCTCCCTCCTTCCCTCCCCCCACCCCCCATAGCCACCACACTCCTGTTCATGCCTCTCAGTCTCGCTTTTATGTCCCACCAATGTATGGAATCCTGCCGTTCCTGTTTTTTTCTGATTCGCTTATTTGACCCTGCACAATGCTACCAAGACTCCACCATTCCGCTATAAGTGATCCGATGTCACCATTTCTCCTAGCTGAATAATATACCATGGTGTATATGTACCCCATCTTCTTCATCCAGTCCTCTATTTTTTTACAGTGATTAAAAGCCTTTAAGCAAACTCTTGGCCAATACAGCAAGAATCCATAAATGAGTAGTGTCCTTAACATGTTCCCCAAGTCCAAGTTGGCCCCCTCACCATGCCAAATCCCTGAAAAATGCAACCCAACCACAGTTCAGTCTGTTAGGAGCTGTCACAGGGAGCAGGAGTCCAGGAAAGTTCCCCACAGGAAAAGTCCGTATGGCACTGGAATTGTTGTCATCATTCTATACTTTGCAGCTCATGTCCAAGTCCCAATGACCGCTGCTTCTAGCTGGTAATGATTCAGGTAGACTGGAAAAAGCCATTTGCAGCATGCGTGGATATGGAGCTCCTGTTCTCCTCTGCCTGGAGAGTTGAGACCAGGTTGCTTTTTCCTGGAGCTCTGTGACTGTGGCCTGGTAAAGAGAACCTTGGGATACACTAAGCTGGGTGGCAAAGGTAAATTCATAATACAAGTTGGCAAAAGGAGGAAAGAGAGCTCTAAATTAAGAGTAGGTCCCAGCCTGAAATATGAGTGGGGCATTGAGGTAGGAGGAATAAAGGAAACACTATATATTAAGCAAAGCAGCAGAAAATAGGACTATCAACACCCACAACAGAGATCTTTGAGGGAAGAATAAAAAACCTGACTATTCAGGCAAAACATAGTTAAGTGGCCCTTGTGCGAATGAGATCAGTTTACCTGCTTCTTGGAAGAAATACCCTAGGCTCGTCCACAGTGTCATAGATGGGGTCGATGGCCCTGGGCACCTTCAGCCTTCAGTGGCAAACCCCAGCTTTCTGGGCAAGGTTAGGTCATAGGTGGCTGGAGCAGGGATGGAAGAGACTGAACCCTCCCTTAGAGGAGCGAGGGGGAAGCCCACCTTCCAGTGTCCCTGTTTCCTCACAGCAGAGGTGTGTAAGCCTGGCAGGCTTTAGCTCAATGACCTTCCTTTCCACTATTGAAGCAGGACCCAGATGGCATCCTATGAGACCCCTTTGGGGTGCTGGAGCCTTTAAGGGTGTATCCTAAAAGCTGGTAGTTCCCCTGATCTCTATTGGGCTTTTTCTGCCTCTAGGTATCTTAAAAGCCATTCTCAGAAGATCTCGCTGAGGGGTTTGAGGATCCCCATCCGCCTATATAAATCTTTTCCATATATCTGGAGCTATTTGGAAAAAAGACAGAACAGTGTTATTAGCTAGATCTAATAAAGAAGGTAGATTTGGTGTCTCCTGTTCATCAGCTTTCAAAAGAAATAAATTTTTTTTTTTAAGTAAAAAGCATGATATGGTAGACCCGTCGGAGTCATTGGCCTGGTGTGCAGGATTCCCGGGTTCGATTCCCGGCCAGAGCACACAGGAGAAGCGCCCATCTACCTCTCCACCCCTCCCCCTCTCCCCCCTCCCGGTCCCTCTCCTCCCGCCCGCCGCCAAGGCTCCACTGGAGCAAATCCACCCTGGGCACTAAGGATGGCCCCATGGCCTCCGCCCCAGTCGCTAGAATGGCTCCGGTTGTAACAGAGCAACATCCCAGATGGGCTGAGCATTCCCCCCTGTGGGCATGCCAGGTGGATCCCAGTCAGGCGCATGCAGGAGTCTGTCTGCTTGCCTCCCCATCCCCATCCTCAGAAATATACAAAAAATAAATAAATAAAAGAAAAAATACAAAAAAAAAGGGGGGGGGCATTCCCTTGTGCTAAAGCTCCAGGAAGCATGGAGTGAGCTTGAGTATGTCCTATGAAACATGGAGCTCTATGTTGACATATAAGTCTTTGAAGAAGGAGGAACTGCTGAAATAGTTTGTCAGTATTTGTCCCTAAGACAGCAGTCTTTATAGTGGGAACACCATACGTAAATATTTGCTGTCTGTCTATAGATTAAGGGGGGAATATGGCCAATGCTGAAAAGCCATGATCTTTGTGCCCCTCCCCTCCCCCAACCCCCTCCCTCTCCTCCCCCCACCCTGTAACCCCAACACTGTTGTTCATGTCTCTGAGTCTCATCTTTATGTCTCACCTATGTATGGAAACATATAGTTCTTAGTTTTTTCTGATTTACTTCTTTCACTCAGTATAATGTTATCAAGGCCCATCCATGTTGTTGTAAAAGATCCTATGTCATCATTTCTTATGGCTGAGTAGTATTCCATAGTATATATATACCAAAGCTTTTTAATCCACTCATCCTCTGATGGATACTTGGGCTGTTTCCAAATCTTTGCTATTGTGAACAATGCTGCCATAAACATGGGGGTGCATTTCTTCTTTTCAAACAGTGCTATGGTGTTCTTGGGGTATTTTATTTTTGTTATTTCTTTTTCTTTGGATTAATTTGTTGTGTACAGTATTTTGTTTTGTTTGGCTTTGCTTTGTTTTAAGATGGAAACAAATCATTTATGTACAGCATTTTCTTTTCTTCCTAGTATATACAGTTAAGAACATAAGTTTTACTCTAGGCACTGCAGGAATTCTCTCAGTTTTTATTAATCTGAAGATATATTTATCTCCTATTTATAGTTGAATGATAGTTTTTGATTATTCAGAATTCTAAGCAGTTATTTCCTTGGTCTTCATTTACCTGTTTTCCACATTTTGATGTTATGTCATTTAGTACCATTTCATTCCAAATATTTTCTGATTTTTATTGTGCTTCTTTTTGATTTATGGGTTGCTTAGAATTTTATTGCCTACTTTTATACCAATTGGGGCTTTGCTGGTTAGCTTTTGTTATGGTTTTGAGACTAATTCTACTATACTCACAGATCATACTCTGAGTGATTTCAATCTTTTAAAATATATTACACATTTCTTTATGACACAGCATATGGTAAATCTAGTAAATGTTCCATGTGCATTTGAAAAACACTATATATTCATTCTCTCACTGTTGGATGCAATGTTCTGTATTACATATTTAGGATAGCTCCAGTTTCTTTGCTTTTGTAAGTAATAATACAATATGCATCCTTCTGTATATATAACATTTTGTTGTTATTGAATTATTTCCTTGGAGTAAATTCTTAAGAGTGCCATTACTGGGTCAAAGGGTTAGAAATATCTGTATGGCTCTTTCTATTTATACAATATTGCTTACTAAAAGCATTGTATCTAATTACAATGTCAGTTATGATGTGTGAAATCATCAAATTCTCCCCATGTTGGAGATTGTAATTGTTTTATTAATAAAGTGAATACTAAATTATAACTCAAAATTGACAATAATTTTCATGTCTGGTAACTAGACAAGATGAATGCTTTTCTAAGTGTTAATTTACTATTTTAATTTCCTCTCATATAATTTGCTAGTCACCAGTTTTGTAATCTGCTGAGATCTTGATACTTTTAGAATAAATTTGAATAAGTAATTTTATAATATTGGCAATTTTCCCTCGGTTTACATATTTGGTGTAAATGTTTTCCCAATCTGTTATGTCTATAACTTTAGTTGTGCTGTTTTGCACTCTACAATCATGTTTAATTTGTGTGGATTTGAATCTATTCCTTTGTTTGTGAATAATTCTATCATTTCAGAACTGTGACAGTGTTTGATTCTTTTCCAATCCTTTTTCTTTTTTCTTTTTCTTATAACGTTTTTACTAACATAAGGTACAGAAAAGCACTATCAATAGAAATATAATGTGAGATACATATGTGATTTAAAATTTTCTCTTAGCCACATTCAGCATGTAAAAAGAAACAAGTGTGTTGGTCAAATAAGTTTGTAAATATGATGTATATGTTTGCTCGCTTGTTTGCGTTGGGGGTATAGTAGTCTGTGAGGTTGCAGGTCTCTTTCCTGATTGGGAGGGGCCATTATCTTGCTAATGTTTACTGGAAGAGAGATTCTGCCCTCACCACCGAGAGGTATAGAAAATTTCTTTTTTCTCTCCTCCCTGATCTCTTGCCCTTTATGGGAAAAGCGGGTTTTCTGCTTTTCCTTTTACTTTTCTTATAGCTTGCCTGTCTTGGTGATGTTGCAGAAGAGCAAAACCTCAGAGCATTGACACTCAGACAACTTAGAAGAGGAAAAAAGAGAATTTATTAAGCTGGCAAAGCATGCAGGGCTATAGCTCCAAAGACACGTGCTCCCTGAAATTAGATTTCTTACATTTTATATACCCTTTACAGAACATAAGTTCACATTCATGGGTCTCGTGATTCCTTTGTCATTATTTACATGATTTCAGGATGGGAGGGGGCTTACAGGATGCCAGAGGATAATCATTTGTAAATCGCCCATTAAGGAGAAAGAAAGGGGAGAGGAAAGGGCTACTCAAGTCTCCCTTCCCCTCCTATATTCCTGGCTGTTTTACCTTCTTTCACCCAGGTGTGGAGAAGGGAGGGGGTCCAAGCCTCCTTCCTCCTTCTATTCAAAACCTTCTGAGTATGAAAATCCCTTCATTTACATTATAACAGCCCTTCCTAAGCAGGAATATGATCGGCCATCTTGAGATTTTTGTAAATTACACAAAAAATCATATTTACAAACTCTCTCTGAACACTTGGCCTAAATTATAAAATATCCTTGAAGCCTCTTTTTTAAAGGGGGATCTTCTTCCTCAGTGAGACACCAATAAACAGAATGGCCCACCATCCCCCGACTCCATTGTTTCTTTACCATCTGCCCGAATTTAATGAGAACCTGCATGTCAATGGCCACGATGGCGGTGGTCCCTGGCCTTACAAAGTGTAATTAATTTTAATCATACTATTTTATTTAAGCCAGTATGGGCAGTCTTATTGTGCATAGTTCTCTTATGCATGAAGTTCAGTTACCGCTACTTAGTTAAATAATATCATACTCAATGTTAGTCAATATTCAATAGCATGTTCACATATAAGTTACTATGACATAATAACTATGAGTAATTGCATAAAGTACAAACTTTGCTGCTAGAGTTTCATCCACACATGACTACATCAAACACTGGTCAGCATCATTATTACTGACCAGTCATATAATTTCTTTCAAAGTCTGTTGGTGACTGGTCACTGCACATCTGCTATTCATTCATGCATAGACAGCAAAGTGTGTTGTCTCCTTGTCTCCTCAGTGGTAAGCCCATATGATGTTTTACTAAAATTGATAATCAAAAGAGGGAACTGGCCAACAAAGATGAAAAAGCAGCAAAGAAACAAGAATGGCACTGCCGAGTCATTCCTCAGAGTGAAAGCAGTGGTGACGAGAAGACAGATGACTATGGGAAGTTAATGCTTCCATTGTTCTAGAGCAGTGGTCGGCAAACTCATCAGTCAACAGAGCCAAATATCAACAGTACAACGATTGATATTTCTTTTGAGAGACAAATTTTTTAAACATAAACTGTATAGGTAGGTACATTCCTTATCGAGGTAGCGCCCGCACGTGGTGTTTTGTGGAAGAGCCACACTCAAGGGGCCAAAGAGCCGCATGTGGCTCGCGAGCTGCATTTGCCGACCACTGTTCTAGAGACTTTAGATGCAGCCAGAGGAACTTGGTAAAAGCAAACATGATGTAAATGAGGAACATGCTGTGACAAAAAGGATGTGGATGTCCCAAAGGAAGTGACACCAGCAAAATAGTTCACAATAAACAAACTTCAGGAGATATTTTTTTTTTTTTTTTAATAAATTTTTATTAATGGTAATGGGATGACATTAATAAATCAGAGTACATATATTCAAAGAAAACATGTCTAGGTTATTTTGTCATCAAATTATGTTGCAAACCCCTCGCCCAAAGTCAGGTTGTCCTCCGTCACCCTCTATCTAGTTCTCTGTGCCCCTCCCCCTCCCCCTAACTCTCTCCCTCCCTCCCTCCCATGTCCTCCCTCCCCCCCCACCCATGGTAACCACCACACTCTTGTCCATGTCTCTTAGTCTCATTTTTATGTTCCACCAATGTATGGAATCATGTAATTCTTGTTTTTTTCTGATTTACTTATTTCACTCCTTATAATATTATCAAGATCCCACCATTTTGCTGTAAATGATCTGATGTCATCATTTCTTATGGCTGAGTAGTATTCCATAGTGTATATGTGCCACATCTTCTTAATCCAGTCTTCTATTGAAGGGCTTTTTGGCTGTTTCCATGTCTTGGCCACTGTGAACAGTGCTGCAATGAACATGGGGCTACATGTGTCTTCACGTATCAATGTTTCTGAGTTTTTGGGGTATATACCCAGTAGAGGGATTGCTGGGTCATAAGGTAGTTCTATTTGCAGTTTTTTGAGGAACCACCATACTTTCCTCCATAATGGTTGTACTATTTTACAGTCCCACCAACAGTGAATGAGGGTTCCTTTTTCTCCACAGCCTCTCCAACATTTGCTATTACCCGTCTTGTTGATAATAGCTAATCTAACAGGAGTGAGGTGGTATCTCATTGTAGTTTTGATTTGCATTTCTCTAATAACTAATGAAGCTGAGCATCTTTTCATATATCTGTTGGCCATTTGTATCTCTTCCTGGGAGAAGTGTCTGTTCATGTCCTCTTCCCATTTTTTTATGGGATTGTTTGTTTGTTTGTTGTTGAGTTTTATGAGTTCTTTGTAAATTTTGGATATTAGGCCCTTATCTGAGCTGTCATTTGAAAATATCAGTTCCCATATAGTTGGCTGTCTGTTTATTTTGATATCAGTTTCTCTTGCTGAGCAAAAACTTTTAATTCTGATGTAGTCCCATTCATTTATCTTTGCCTTCACTTCTCTTGCCATTGGAGTCAAGTTCATAAAATGTTCTTTAAAACCCAGGTCCATGATTTTAGTACCTATGTCTTCTTCTATGTACTTTATTGTTTCAGGTCTTATATTTAGGTCTTTGATCCATTTTGAATTAATTTTAGTACATGGGGACAGGCTGTAGTCGAGTTTCATTCTTTTGCATGTGGCTTTCCAGTTTTCCCAACACCATTTGTTGAAGAGGCTTTCTTTTCTCCACTGTGTGTTGTTGGCCCCTTTATCAAAGATTATTTGACCATATATATGTGGTTTTATTTCTGGGCTTTCTATTCTGTTCCATTGGTCTGAGTGTCTATTTTTTTGCCAATACCATGCTGTTTTGATTATCGTGGCCCTATAATATAGTTTAAAGTCAGGTATTGTAATGCCCCCAGCTTCATTCTTTTTCCTTAGGATTGTTTTGGCTATTCGGGGTTTTTTATAGTTCCATATAAATCTGATGATTTTTTGTTCCATTTCTTTAAAAAATCTCATAGGGATTTTGATGGGAATTGCATTAAATTTGTATATTGCTTTGGGTAATATGGCCATTTTGATTATATTTATTCTTCCTATCCAAGAACAAGGAATATTTTTTCATCTCATTGTATCTTTTTCGATTTCCCTTAACAATGCTTTGTAATTTTCATTAGATAGGTCCTTTACGTTCTTTGTTATGTTTATTCCTAGGTATTTTATTTTTTTTGTTGCAATCGTGAAGGGGATTATTTTTTTGAGTTCGTTTTCTAATATTTCATTGTTGGCATATAGAAAGGCTATGGACTTTTGTATGTTAATTTTGTATCCTGCGACCTTACTGTATTGGTTTATTGTTTCTAATAATCTTTTTGTGGAGTCCTTCGGGTTTTCGATGTATAGGATCATATCATCAGCAAAAAGTGATAGCTTTACTTCTTCTTTTCCGATATGGATGCCTTTTATTTCTTTGTCTTGTCTGATTGCTCTGGCCAGAACTTCTAGCACCACGTTGAATAAGAGTGGAGATAGTGGACAACCCTGTCTTGTTCCTGATTTAAGGTAGAAAGTCCTCAGTTTTATGCCGTTTAATAGGATGTTGGCTGATGGTTTATCATATATGGCCTTTATCATGTTGAGATATTTTCCTTCTATACCCATTTTGTTGAGAGTCTTAAACATAAAATTGTGTTGTATTTTATCAAAAGCCTTTTCTGCATCTATTGATAAGATCATGTGGTTTTTGTTCTTTGTTTTGTTGATATGGTGCATTACGTTAACCGTTTTGCGTATGTTGAACCATCCTTGAGATTCTGGGATGAATCCCACTTGATCATGATGTATTATTTTTTTAATATGTTGTTGTATTCGGTTTGCCAGTATTTTGTTTAGTATTTTAGCATCTGTATTCATTAGCGATATTGGTCTGTAATTTTCTTTCTTTGTGCCATCCTTGCCAGGTTTTGGTATGAGGGTTATGTTGGCCTCATAAAATGTGTTTGGAAGTATTGCTTCTTCTTCAATTTTTTGGAAGACTTTGAGTAGAATAGGAACCAAATCTTCTTTGAATGTTTGATAGAATTCACTAGTATAACCGTCTGGGCCTGGACTTTTATTTTTGGGGAGATTTTTAATAGTTTTTTCTATTTCCTCCCTGCTGATTGGTCTGTTTAGGCTTTCTGCTTCTTCATGACTCAGTCTAGGAAGGTTGTATTGTTCTAGGAATTTATCCATCTCTTCTAGATTGTTGTATTTGGTGGCATATAATTTTTCATAGTATTCTACCATAATTCTTTGTATTTCTATGATGTCTGTGGTGATCTCTCCTCTTTCATTTTGGATTTTATTTATTTGAGTCCTGTGTCTTTTTTCCTTGGTGAGTCTTGCCAAGGGTTTGTCAATTTTGTTGATCTTTTCAAAGAACCAGCTCCTTGTTTTATTGATTTTTTCTATAGTTTTTCTGTTCTCTATTTCATTTATTTCTGCTCTGATTTTTGTTATCTCCTTTCTTCGGCTGGTTTTGGGTTGTCTTTGTTCTTCTTTTTCTAGTTCCTTAAGGTGTGAAGTTAAGTGGTTTACTTCGGCTCTCTCTTGTTTGTTCATATAGGCCTGAAGTGATATGAACTTTCCTCTTATTACTGCTTTTGCTGCATCCCAGAGATTCTGATATGTCGTATTTTCATTTTCATTAGTCTGTATATATCTTTTGATTTCTGCGCTTATTTCTTCTTTGACCCATTCATTTTTTAGAAGTATGTTGTTTAGTTTCCACATTTTTGTGGGTTTTTCCCCCTCTTTTTTGCAGTTGAATTCTAGTTTCAAGGCTTTATGATCAGAAAATATGCTTGGTACAATTTCAATTTTTCTAAATTTGCTGATATTGTCTTTGTGGCCCAACATATGGTCAATTCTTGAGAATGTTCCATGTACACTAGAGAAAAATGTATACTCTGTCGCTTTAGGATGAAGTGTCCTGTAGATGTCTATCATATCCAGGTGTTCTAGTATTTCATTTAAGGCCACTATATCTTTATTGATTCTCTGTTTGGATGACCGATCTAGAGCCGTCAGCGGTGTATTGAGGTCTCCAAGTATGATTGTATTTTGTTAGTTTTTGTTTTAAGGTCAATAAGTAGCTGTCTTATATATTTTGGTGCTCCTTGGTTTGGTGCATATATATTAAGGATTGTTATGTCTTCTTGATATAACTTCCCCTTAATCATTATGAAATGACCATTTTTGTCTCTGAGTACTTTTTCTGTCTTGTAGTCAGCATTATTAGATATGAGTATTGCTACGCCTGCTTTTTTTTGGGTGTTGTTTGCTTGGAGTATTGTTTTCCAGCCTTTCACTTTGAATTTGTTTTTATCCTTGTTACTTAGATGTGTTTCTTGTAGGCAGCATATAGTTGGATTTTCTTTTTTAATCCATTCTGCTACTCTGTGTCTTTTTATTGGTAAGTTTAATCCATTTACATTTAGTGTAATTATTGACACTTGTGGGTTCCCTACTGCCATTTTATAAATTGCTTTCTGTTAGTTTTGTATCTAGTTTGATTCTTCTCTTTTGTTTTTCTATCATTTGTTTTTGTTTGTTTGTGTTCCATACTTCTTTCCTCTGTTGCTACCTTTTTTAAGTCAAGTGTTTTTGTGGTGGTTTTTTTAAGGGTGGTTACCATTAAGTAATGAAAAGGGTACCTACCATATTCATTGTAGTACCCCATCTTGTAAGTATTTTTGCACTTCATCATCCTTTGCTACTGTTAATCTCCATCCTCTCCCCCCTTTTTTTCCTTTGTTGTCACAGTTTAAGTTTGGTTTTATTGTGTTCTTGGTGGAGCTGTTACTTGTGGTGTTGTTTTCTTTTGTTCTTTGAATCTGGTTGGAAAACCCCCCTTAGTATTTCCTGGAGTGGGGGCTTTCTGTTGATAAATTCTCTCATCTTTTCTGTATTTGTGAATGTTTTTATATCTCCTTCATACTTGAAGGATAGCTTTGATGGGTATAGTATTCTTGGCTGAAAGTTCCTCTCTTTCAGGGCTTTAAATATTGGGGTCCACTCTCTTCTAGCTTGTAGAGTTTCTGCTGAGAAATCTGATGATAATCTAATAGGCCTTCCTTTATATGTTGTACTCTTCTTTTCCCTGGCTGCCTTGAGAATTTTTTCTTTGTCATTGGTTTGTGTCATCTTCATTATGATGTGCCTTGGAGTGGGTTTGTTGGGGTTAAGAAAACTTGGTGTTCTGTTTGCTTCTTGAATTTGAGGCTTTAGTTCCTTCCACAGGCTTGGGAAGTTCTCGTCTATTATTTGTTTGAGTATATTCTCCATTCCATTTTCTTTCTCTTCTCCCTCTGATATACCTATTATTCTTATGTTATTCTTTCTGATGGAGTCAGACAATTCCTGTAGGGCTTTCTCATTTTTTATTATTTTTGAGTCTCTTTCTTCTTCTCTCTGTTGTGCCTCAAGTTGTTTGTCTTCTATTTCACTAATCCTATCTTCAATCTGGGCTGTTCTGTTAGCTAAGCTTGTTACCTCGTTTTTCAGCTCGTGAATTGAGTTTTTCATTTCTGTTTGATTTGTTTTTATAGTTTCAATTTCCTTGGTAATATATTCTTTGTGTTCATTGAGTTGTTTTCTGATCTCCCTATATTGCCTTTCTGTGTTTTCTTGTATATCTCTGAGTATTTTTAAGATTTCTATTTTAAATTCTCTGTCATTTAGCTCCAAGGCTTCCAATATGTTAAGTCTTTTCTCCATAGATTTTTCCACATCTATTTGTGTTACCTCTCTTTCTTTTGTATCCATAATATTCGATTTCCTCTTTCTTATCGGCATCTGAGGGTGGTCTTATTGATAGCACTAATTAGAATTAATAAAGAGTAAAAAAAAAAAAAAAAAAAAAAAAAGGGTAAAACACCCCACAAAAAAAAAACAGTAATAATTTATTATTTCCCCCTTTTTTTCTCTCTTCTCTTTCCCTCCTCTCCCCTCCTCAGGGAAATATCGTGCCTATAATGGAGGGCCTGATTTGGGGTGGAGAGTTCAAGGGGCAAAAAAAAGGGAGTAGGGACCTATTAAATGCAAAAAAGAAAAAAAAAAAAATCTTAGACAAGCATAAGATGATTTGCTTGTAAGTGATGGTCAACTAAGAGATATACTGAGAGGGATAAGAGGGAATCAGAAAAAAGGACCAAAAAAGAATAATAAAGAAGAAAAAATAAAAATAATAAGTAAAAATCTGTTGTATTAAGTGGAGCGAAGACTAAATACCATGGAGACCTTGGGTTGGGAGGACCCAAAATGCCACAAAAATAAACAAACAAGAGAGAAAAAAAAAAAAATAAAAACAAAAGCAAAAAAGAGAAATAAAGCCAAAAAAAAAAAAAAAGCCTTGAGTCCCAAATTAACTAATTTGTTCGTGATTGAGGATTACATGGGAGGAAAGTAAAATGAGAAAAGAAAAAAACGAATAGAAAGGAAAAAATAAGAAAAAGAGAAAAACGAAGGAAGAAATAAAATATGAGGAGAAAAAAACAAAATAAAGCAAGACAAAACAAACAAACAAACAAAAAAACAAAAAAAAAACCAAAAGAGGAGAGAGTGAGAGTTAAGTGTTTTGGAGTATAACCTTAAAGGAGGGTGAGGATGAAGAAGAAAAATAAAATGCAACACTCATGGGTAGTGGAGTTCAAGAAAGGGGAAGCATAAGATGGGCAGAGAATAGAAGGACCAAGGTGGAGGAAATAAAGGCAAAAAGATAGAAGAAACAAACAATAACAAAATAAAAAAAAAATAAAAAATTAGTGGATCAAGTTGTAAAGTCTGTGGGTTTTTCTTGATTTTGAGAGGTTAACTTCTTCCTTTTTCTTTTCTCTCCCTCTTCCTAGTCGGTGACTCTGTACCCCAGGCTCTGCCCCTGTGTCACTCTTAGGTAGGGATTTGCAGTTGATGGGATTCTATGGCAATGTCATATAATTGGCTTTAGTCTTGCTGGAAGTAAAGGCTTGTTGGCGTTTGCAGGGTCCAACGATGAGAGAGTTTGCTTTCCTGGATTCTCTCTCCTGGTCCCCCCTTTCTGAATTAGCAGCCTGTTGATCCAGCTATAAGGCTGCAACTGCTTCTGCCTGGGGAGTAAGAGGCTCAAAGAGCTGGGAAATCCCCACTCTATCCCCACTCAGTGCAAGGCTTTGGGAAAGGCTCTGACAGTCAGGGCCTCCAGTGTAATCAGGCGGGGGTGGGAGTCAATTGTTATCAAGGTGACTGTTCAGCGCCTATCATTTAGTTGGACCTCTCAACCCAGGCTTTCCACACTTTGTAGCCTGTTTTTGCAGGGAAGAGGAGGCATTAGTCTCTGCTTGCGACTAGTGTAGTATAGACCTTATTATCTGCCAAGTCCTTCTTGTTAGCGTTTATCCCTGAATATGGGGGCTCTATCAATCAGAAGTTACCCCCGCCCCTTTAGCGAGAGGCACTTAAAAAATATCACGCCTCTTGTCTTGGATCGCTGAACTGTCAGGAGATATTTTATGACATTAGGACAACAAAGGATAAAACGTTGTGGCCTGATCTCAGAAAGGAGTATGACAGTGCACTAAGGCTTAGAAAACATGCTCACTCCATATGTAAGCCATGCAAGAAAGTGGCAAGCACTGTTCAAACAATGCTTAATAAGCTAATTATAAAAAGAAAACACTTTAATTCTCAGTTTTCTAATATTATAAATGACTATGTGCTAAATAAATTAATTTTACTGCTTTTTCCATTTTTTCATACATTTGTAAATAACAGTAAGAATTTTTAATATTTTGACAAAAGATTTTTAAAGGTCACATAACATTTAAATTTCCCCCATTGATTACTATAGTCATTTGTATGGTTTTAGTTTGCACAATCACTGTTGTGATTCTGCAACACCATACAAAGCAAGGACTATCTATAATATCGTGGCAACATATCATCAACATAAAATGTTGAGATATACCACTTTTTTTCATACTAAGTCTTGAAAATACAATCTACATTTCACACTTACAGAACCACTCAATTCAGACTAGTTACATTTCATGTGCTCAATAGCCACACAGGTTAGTGGCTACAGTATTTGACAGCACAAGTCTAGAGCATCCCTTCTTTTTAAGCCAAAGGTGAAACGTGCTATTAGGAATATGAGTAACTGAGTAGAAACATACTGTCCCAACAAATCACAGTTTAATATGGGGAAAAGTACAGTGATACACTCTCCCTCCATAACATGAAGGTGCCAACATTTCTTCAGTCCCTCTGGAAGAAAGGCTGAGAAACTCAGCCTTGGATTGTTCTCATCAACTCCCCGGAGTCAGCCTCATTGGAACAATAAGAGGAAAGAAGGAAGAAATTGTCTTCCAGGGAAAATACTGGCTCCTTAGTCCCCTACGTGAGCTGAAGCAGCTTGGCTAGACTCGCCTTGGGGTGATTTATATGCACTTCTGGATGAACACATTTTTTCTGAAATTTCACACAGCGGCCTCTGAAGAGTGAGTAATCTGCGTTGAGTTTTGAAAATACTTTAGCAGAAGTTTGTGGAGTCAGCAAACGATGTCTTTGATTTCCCCCTCAGCCTCACACCTGGGAATTCCCAGCAGCCTACTAGGGGCGGCGACAACACCTGTCTGGCTGCTGGTTTGTAGGCATCGTTCCTCCTAATATTTCCCAAATGATTACACTGCCTGTTGTCCTAAAATTTCTAGATTTTTCTTGTGTGAACAAGGTTGTAACATAGATTCCACTTTTTGATCCCAGTTCCACCTGACAATTGGCCCATAAATATTTGTACACAGTTAACATCTGACGTTAGATGCCATGTGAGTGCGTGTGGGGGTGTGTGCATGCTTACACTGCCATGCTTTCTAACAAATTCCTCATGCGTGACCAAAGAATATAGTAAACTGGTTGAAAACACAATCTTTGAAGGCAAGCAAAATTGAGTTCAAGTTTCAACACTACCACTTACTAGCTATATAATCTAGAAACTTGTTACTTAAATATTTGTGCCTCAGTTTCTTCATCTATAAAACAGAAAAAATAATACCACCAACTTCATATAGACGAGATTATGCATGTAAAATGCTTAGTCAATGTCTGTCCCATTGTACATGCTAAAATAATGGCCATTTTTTACCATTGGTATTATTATCATCATTTATTATTGTTATTATTACTGATACAACTTTTGCTTGAAAAGAGCAAAACAAAACAAAAAGACATAACAGAAGAAAAAAGAACCACTTTCAAAAGTGGCGCTAAATAGTAAAGATTTCCTTGGGCAAAGAGCACCGTGGCAAAAAACCATGAATGTCCCCAATGGTGTATGCCCCCAAAGGTGTATGCCCTCCCAAAACCCCTCTTCACAGGGTATCTTCCAAGAGTGCCCCCCCCCCCAGAGCAAATCCCTCCACCTACCTACATCTTCCATCTTCTTCACCTTCCCCACTTTCTTGTCTTTGACTCATCGGAGTCTCATCTCTGTTTATTTTCATTTCACTTACTCTTTGGTTCATTGACACCTTCGTATGGTGCAAAAGATACAGAAAGATAACAGTAATTACTTATCTTCTTCCCTACTATCCAGGTCCCAGAAGCAATCACCATAACCAGGGATATTCTATGAACAGACAGAATACACACACACACACTCATACACTTTCTTTTTAAACCACTGCATTTTGCTTCTTCATTTAACAACACTTAGAGATTGTGCCACACTAGCCCTGAGAAGTTGCTGCATTTTCTGTAGCACCTGCATTGTTTCCATTGGGTGCGTAAGCCATAATTTACTAATTTATCTAATCCCCTATAGAGATTTAAATTGTTTGACTCTTTTATTATAAGTAATAATGCTACAATAAGTAACTGTGTAAAGATATAATCTTTTACATCTATAAGATAAATTCCTATAAATTCAATCACTGAACCAAGGTTAGGTGCATTTAAAATTTTTGTAGATGTGGCCAATTACTCTCCATATAGCTTTTGCTAATTTATATCCCCACTAGTAGTGTAAGAGAGTGTCAGCTTTTCCACACCCAGCCCACATAGGCTATTTAAACTGTATGACTTTTTCCATGCTTTTTCTTAGGCAGAGTAGTCTCTGGTTCTTCAATAATCTGTCTTTCTCCATACATCCCGATGAAAAATGTTTTGTCTCTTCTACATTTTCCCACTGGGGAATCTTGGCCATCTCCCTGTGGTATCCAGCCTGCCTTATAGCCACAGCTTCAGATCCTCAAGCTTCCTTCCCTGTGCTTGTGAAAGTCCCTCCATCATGTCCCTGGAGCCTGCATTATCTGCTCAGACTGCACAGGGCTATGAAACCTCTTACTGCCCTGGGAGCAAGTGGCTGGGGTTAAGGTGGGACTCCCATCCCTCACTTATGGTTTGAAGCACCCACCAAGGCAGGCAGACAACATCCTTCCCCAAATCCATTTCTTCGGTGAGTTAGTAAGGTGCCATTGACTAAATTGGGGCATATTTATACATTAGAATACCATAACCCCAGAAAAATAAATGACACACAGCAGGTGTCAACATGGGTGAATCTCAGGGACATATGTCAGACAAAAGCAAGTCATAGAAAATACATGCAGCATCACACTGTATCTAGTGAGTGCTAAAATGAGCAAACTGAATGACGTAGTGTTTCATAATGTATGTACATGCATGGTAAAACTATTCAAAGTATAAGAGATGGATAAACACAAAATTCAAGATGATGGTATCTTAGAGCTAAGGGAAGGGGCACACAGGAGCTCCCAGGCTTGGGGCCATGTTCTAGTGCTACGGTGCATGGTGGGTTCCTAGATACTCATTTTCGTTTTGTTCCTTTTCTTAATAAATTTTAGGCTACTCATATTCTGTTCTATGTGTAACTATTTCATCATAATTTTTAATGGAAAGCTACAGTCAAAGTATGAACCAGAAAGATGGTCCTGATATAGTAAGTAAGGAAAACAGGTAGCAAAACAAGAGTGTACGTTAGGGTCCTGCCTCAGCCAGAACACACACACTAGGGTCCTGCCTCAGCCAGAACACACACTGTTCTAGATGGATAGTGATGAAGATAACAATAATGGCTGTCTGGGTTGTGGAGTTATAATTTTTAAGAACTTTTCTTATTTTTCTGATGCGTTTTTTTCTGATTTTTCAACAATGAACATTTTTTTGGTAACAAGAATATATTTTGAAATATTTAAAAATTAATATAATGTACTAAGTGCCACTACCATGTAATTAACAATAGTTAACAGTTGCTGAGCTTATGTACTCCAGCCAAGGTTCTCTGTCAAGAGCATTACAGCATTTTCTTCTTCCATCTTTATGGAAAGTCAGCATAATTGGCAGTTTTATCTCCATTCTACAGAGGAGAAACCAGAATCCTGAGAGATTAAGTAACTTGTTCATAGTCACATAGACAGTAGCACAGCCAGAACTCAACTCAGTCTGTCTTCCAGTCAAGCAAGTGTCCCTTGGTAAGCTGCCATGCTTTACTCACTGGCCTAGGGCCACCCAAAGGCGCTCTGTACTGTCAACTCAAGTTAAGGGTCTGGGATTTAGCCTTACTTTTCAAGCTAATAAGCTAGCCTGTTATATCTACTTGGATGTTGGCAGAAGATACAAAACTCCTGGGTTAAAAACTAAGGTCTTTAGTAGTCACAGACAGTAAACCATGAGCATGCTGTTACTTTGTGCCTATTCCTCACGCCTTCTAATTCCCCGGGGGCAACACAGGTGAGCCTAGATGAATGTCCGTGCACATGGTGCATGGTGCAAGAAAGGAACTGAAATTGGACGATTCACCACCTTTACAGCAAGCAGAAACAAGCCTGCTCTTTGTCTGGGAGAGAGATTAACCTTGTCCCTCAAATTGCTCAGTGCAGACACGACCCTGAGAAATGTCTCAAGCAAAGATCAGCACCTTGAATTCTTGACATATCCAGCAAGAATGTGCAGAACACATGAAGATTTCTCCCCAACACACAGTCAAGACTCTTCAAGCTGCAAATTACAGAAATCCAGTGTAAACTATTTTAACAAAAAGAACAAAACAAATGAAGGTTGAAGAAAAATGTATTGCCTCATAAAAACTCCTTTTTCTCTCACTCTTTCTCTCCCTCTCTCTTTCTCCCCCTCCCTCCTCCTTTCCTCTGTGTTGTCTCCATCCACTGACAGATACTCTCCTTGTGTTTTGGGGGGGGTTAAAATTTCTTTTTATTAATTTTAATGGGGTGACATTGATAAATCAGGGTACATATGTTCAGAGAAAACCTCTCCAGATTATACCACAAGAACATCATAGCACTGCTCCAAAAGAAGAAGTGCACCCCCATGTTTATGGCAGCATTGTTCACAATAGCAAAGATCTGGAAACAGCTCAAGTGTCCGTCAGTGGACGAGTGGATTAAAAAGCTTTGGAACATATGTACTATGGAATACTACTCAGCCATAAGAAATGATGACATCAGATCATTTACAATAACATGGATGGACCTTGATAACATTATACTGAGTGAAAGAAGTAAATCAGAAAAAACTAAGAACTATATGATTCCATACATAGATGGGACATAAAAATGAGACTCAGAGACATGGACAAGAATGTGGTGGTAATGGCGGTGGGGGGGGGGGGAGAAAGGGAGGGGGTGGGAGATGAAGAAGGGCACAAAGAAAACCAGTTAGAAGGTGACAGAAGACAATCTGACTTTGGGTGAGGGGTATGCAACAGAATTTCCTTGTGTTCTTAAGAGGGCTGCCTCCCTATAGCAACAACCCCAAAACAGGCATGCCTTCTTCCAACTGTTCTAACAGAAGTCCTGAAATCCAGTCTCAGCGGCTATATTAAGCCTGAGCTGGGTCTTATGTCTATCCTAAACCAATCACTGGGCCCAGGTGATACAGTGCTCTGATTGCCCATATTGGGACAACCCCCACCCCCGCCAGAGCCAGAGGTGGAATCAGTCCCACTCCAGTCATGTGGACTTAGAATTCTTCTCCTCAGAAAATCAGAATGCCCTTAACAGAAGGCAAGGGAGTGAATGCTCAGCATGCAAAATCACAGTGTGTCCAGGAATAGATTCTCTCTAAAACATTGCATGCAGCAAGCAAGCAATGAGCAAGTTGGGCTGACAGTATGAAATGTGAGATATTTCTGTAATATTCACAAAGTTCCACGGAGCTCAGTGGTCTTTCTGCAGAAATGTTGCTCAACTGCTGGTTCTCCCTGTGACTTCTGATAGAGGCAGTTATCAGAAGGTTGTAGCAGCGTGTATGCACCCAAATGCAGTGTGCATGGGGATTCACCAATACAGAAAGGGGGGAATGGGGGAACTCTGCCGAGATCATCGATTTGTAATTGATTTCAGCGCCTTCCTTCAGTCTGATGCATCTTCTCTTCTGAACTCTCCTTAAAGAATCAGGAATAATGTCCCAAAATTGTGTTATCCAAGGGAAAAATCAATCTGCAAGGAAATTACCTGGGTGCCAAGGGCTGCTTTTGTTAGAACACAATATTTTGGATGAGAAGCAAATACAAATATACCATTTCAATGGCTTAGGGATCCTTAGCTAATGGTAACAGACAAGAAAGATCGCATCACTCCTCACATTTGGACTGAGTCAAAACTTTTCAGGAGAAGTGACAGTTGTCCCATTTTTCCTTCATGGCTACTCTGCCACCGTCATCACCTTTTTCTATTTTCTTTCTTTCTTTTTAAATTTTTATTTATTGATTTTAGAGACAGAGAAAATGGGGCAGAGGGAGAAAAACATTGATTTGTTTCATTTATTTATGCATTCATTGATTGATTCTTATATGTGTCCTGACTGGGGATCAAACCCTCAAACTTAGCATATCAGGATGACACTCTAACCAACCGAGCCACCCAGCCAGGGCCACTCTTTCACTTTCAGTGAAATTGTTACAAGTGGCAGTGTAAACAATGGCAGATGAGAGCCACTGACTCAGAGATCCCCACCTCACAGAAGGGATGAGGACTAAGGAAGTCACTCATAGGCACAGTCCCTCCTAACTAAGATGTCATCAAGAAAGGGCTCTTCAGTAGAGGCTGGGGCAGAGCATGTATGAGTATGTAAGACACATGTGAGTACGGAGTAGGCACCCCAAAAGTAGTTGTTGATTTGAGCTAAACTCAATAGCATAATAGCCCTGCTCTCACATCTCTACCATGTGATGTCATTTCTCCAATTTTTGCCAACCCACTAAGTGAAAATGCAAATATCGTCACTTCAAGAACATGAATTTTTGAAAAAACAAAACAAAACACATGAATTTTTATAACCAAAGAGGCAAAGAGAATACTTTGCTAGAGGAAACCCATCACAGTCCTCAAAAGCCATGATTGCCTGTGTAGCGTTCAGAGTGTCCCTTCTTTCTCTTCTCAGAACCTGAAGCCTAATAACAGCATCCAGGCCACTGTGGCCAGCTTGCCAATCTTTATTATCATGGATGCTCTTCTCAACGATATTAGCATTCCAGAGCAAGAGTTCCAGGAAGGCAAGGACCACGTACTATTTATCTAGTGCTGTGTAACTAATAAATCCCAAACTTGGCAGTTTGAAACAGAATTATCTCATAGTTTCTGAGGTTCAGGGATCCAGGTGGCTTAGTTTGGTATCTCTGGGGCCCTCGCTCAAAGCTGCAATCAAAGTGTCAACCAAAGCTCAGTCATCTGAAAGTCCAACATTGGAAGAAGCCACACTCCCATGAATGACTCTTGGTACAACTTAGGTCTTCATTGGCTGTTGGCCAAAGATATCAATTTCTGTCCACATGGACCTATTCGTGGGGCAGCTCATAACATGGCAACTAACTTCCCTCAGAACGAGCAAGAAGAAAAAGCAAAATGAAGTCACAGTCTTACTGCAACCTAACGTTGGAAGTGGCATTCCATCACTCCTGTGACATTCTGTTTGCTAAAAGTGAGTCACTAAGTCCAGCTGATATCCAGATGATGAGTTCTCAAGGTCATGGGTACCAAGAGGTGGGGCCTTCTTAAAGGCTCTCTGTCACATGGATGTGCCACACACCTAATAGAAGGCCAGGCAAACGGTAGGCTCAGCAATGCTGTTGGCACCATAATTAATTCAGTCCAAAGGACTGACACCAAGTAGAGGAGGATATATACAAGGAATAAACAAACAGTGGTGTGGTAGCTATGAATTTCATTCTACCAGTTCAAGCATTTCAGAATTACAAAATTTTCTATAACTCAATTTCATTTGGTTTGAGCCCTCATCCTGCCATGATGGCAAAAATGTAATCTCAGTCCATGGGAATCCGCCTCCCCTTTGTCCAGGGTATTTTTTTCAATTCAAGAGAGATTACTTAGTGCCAAGGCTATGGGGGTCAGGAGAGAGAAGAACTCTCCTAGTCCTTGAGTTACAGTTGGACAACATGTATTTCACCTCATCTGTTCCTCAGTCACTTGTCTATGTCCTGAGATTCTTACTCGCATGGCTCTTCTGGGGATGCACTTGTTTAGTTTCTGAGCCAGGATGGGACATGGGGTTTATAGCCAGGTTTCCTCCTACTCAGTTATAAGCCATCTAGGCTCTCGCAGCCTCCCAAGGCGAAGGCCGAAGAGGAAAGTCGCCGAACCTCCTGCTCTTCCACCACCCTGAACCCTCTGCAGCTCATGGGCTCCCAGACCCTGACTTTGAAGTTAGGTGTGCAACAGCTGTCTCACACTTGTTGACTTTTCTGCTCTCATTGTAACCTCTCCACCTCTCTCCTCTTCCCTCTGAGGCCAGCTCTCAAATCCTTTCTAGTCTGGAGGTAGGAAAGTAGGAGAGAAACCTCTCCTCTGTTGACCTTGGGCATTTTTCCTCAGAGGCACTCACACAAACTTCCTTCATCTTCACACTTTCCTACTATCCCCACCCTACCCAGGGCCCCTCACCTGCTCTCCTACCTGGGTCCAGCTTCAGGGACATGAAGCCAAAAACTGACAGGCTCTCCTGCCCTTTGAAACCTTCCTGGAGGCAGTAAACACAGAATAGAATCTAGCTTGCACAGGAAGGAGAAAGAGACAAGAGGGGAAATTAGAGGGGAAAAAAATTGTATCCATTCATCTTTCAAAAAATATTATTTCCCCCAAGAGCAAATAGTTTGCACAAAGTAAGAGGTTAGAAAGGGTTCGTTGACACTTTAAAAAAGAAAGAAGAGCCCTGGCCGGTTGGCTCAGCGGTAGAGCGTCGGCCTAGTGTGCGGAGGACTCGGGTACGATTCCCGGCCAGGGCACATAGGAGAAGCGCCCATTTGCTTCTCCACCCCTCCGCCGCGCTTTCCTCTCTGTCTCTCTCTTCCCCTCCCGCAGCCAAGGCTCCATTGGAGCAGAGATGGCCCGGGCGCTGGGGATGGCTCTGTGGCCTCTGCCTCAGGCGCTAGAGTGGCTCTGGTCGCAACATGGCGACGCCCAGGATGGGCAGAGCATCGCCCCCTGGTGGGCAGAGCGTCGCCCCTGGTGGGCGTGCCGGGTGGATCCCGGTCGGGCGCATGCGGGAGTCTGTCTGACTGTCTCTCCCCGTTTCCAGCTTCAGAAAAATGGAAAAAAAATAATAAAATAAAATAAAATAAAAAAGAAAGAAGACACAGGAAGCTAAAAAGCACCGAAGATGAAATAAATGTTGGTTACAGGGACAGATGGGAGACTAGGAAACAGAGAGTGCTAGGTAGGACATGTCCTTCCAATAGGCAAGACTTGCTCTGTCCTCTCTTCCAGCTATCTTAGCCTCACTTTGCTTCCCGTGAGCCTCGGGCTCCCTGCCTTAGGCCGCTCCCGCCATCAGAAAGAAGCTCCTAGCCCTGGCCGGTTGGCTCAGTGGTAGAGCGTCGGCCTGGCGTGCAGAGGTCCCCGGTTCGATTCCCGGCCAGGGCACACAGGAGAAGCGCCCATTTGCTTCTCCACCCCTCCGCCGCACTTTCCTCTCTGTCTCTCTCTTCCCCTCCCGCAGCCAAGGCTCCATTGGAGCAAAGATGTCCCGGGCGCTGGGGATGGCTCCTTGGCCTCTGCCCCAGGTGCTCTCGAGTGGCTCTGGTCGCAAAAGAGCGACGTCCCGGAGGGGCAGAGCATCGCCCCCTGGTGGGCAGAGCATCGCCCCTGGTGGGCGTGCCGGGTGGATCCTGGTCTGGCGCATGCGGGAGTCTGTCTGTCTGTCTCTCCCCGTTTCCAGCTTCAGAAAAATACAAAAAAAAAAAAAAAGAAAAGAAAGAAGCTCCTGGAGTTTGGTGTATCCTAGATTTCCATGATTCGGGCACACTTAAAAATGTGCACAGCCTCCACATGTTCTCAAAGGAAGGCAAGCCCGGCAGTTCCCTGCTTCTCTGGAAATAGATGGCCCTTAGAACAGCCTGGGAATCTCATAGACATACATGTTTAGTCTCAGAAATAGTGCACTAATAACAAAAAAAACCCCCACATTATTTAAATTACTAAACTACCTACAATCTCCTCCTTCTTAAGATTCTCCTTAATTCTCACATACAAAAGCTAGCAGTTACTAACTCTGTAACTGATAAACTGAGACAAGCAAGACAGGAATCTGAGACTTGAGCTTAAATATTTTTAATCTTAAATCAATGTTTTGTCCATTTAAATGTGGCAAAATGGATCTTTCCAAGTAAAGGAGAATAAAGAGCTGAACAATTCTCGGGAGTGGTGTAAGCAATCAATATACTTCATTCCTTTCTTCAGTAAATCTGCTGATTAAAAAAAATTATTTTAAATTCTTTACTATGTTCCAACTATGCAGAAAGGTAGTAGCAGCAAAAAAGATTAGAATGTTCTCATGAAATTTGTTTGCTTGGTTTCTTTTTTTTTTTTTTTTTTTTTTTTGTATTTTTCTGAAGTTGGAAACGAGGAGGCAGTCAGACTCCCGCATGAGCCCGGCTGGGATCCACCTGGCATGCCCACCAGGGGGCGATGCTCTGCCCATCTGGGGCATTGCTCTGTTGCAACCAGAGCCATTCTAGCGCCTGGGGCAGAGGCCATAGAGCCATCCCCAGTGCCCGGGCCAACTTTGCTCCAATGGAGCCTCGGCTGCAGGAGGGGAAGAGAGAGACAGAGAGGAAGGAGAGGGGGAGGGGTGGAGAAGCAGATGGGTGCTTCTCCTGTGTGCTTTGGCCGGGAATTGAACCTGGGACTCCTGCACGCCAGGCCGATGCTCTACCATTGAGCCAACCGGCCAGGGCTGCTTGGTTTCTATTTTTATAAAGACTGATAATTGGAGGTGTCAAAGAAAATTAAGGTACTTTTGTTCATGTGAGCATTACTGCCAATTAGTGCAATTGTTGGAGCATCCTGGGAGCCAGAACTCCAAAGTCAGGCGAGACAATCAGTATGGTCAGCCTGAGACAGCAGGGGCAGCAGCTCAGCATGGGATTTTCTTCCCCCACAAGGAAATCAACTCACTGCAAGCACTCAGTTGACTGTGTGCTAACTGGCATTGTTATTTAGTCTCAGTTGCTCCACCTGGCGAAGCTTCATTCTGCAGCTGAGGCACTCTATATAGAAAGATAGATTTGCTATGTAAGAAAGACTTTCATGCTCATCAGAGGCTCTCAAAGTGCAGGTCAAGAAAGTATTTTTGCAAGTGGTGCAACAACCCCATAAATACACCAGAGGTTGACTAAAGACAGAGTACTTAACATTTCTTCACATTATGCTTTACAATAACTCAATTACCATATATAGAGATGCTGTTATGAACTGATAAAGTACAAGTTTATGTAAAAGCATTTTAAAATTCATAATAGTTTTTGTCATTTTGTAGTTAGGCAATGAAAGTTACTATTAATAGAAAAGTACAATTTTTATCCTTTGAGGACTCAACAATAATGTTCTGCATTACAAAAGAATCTTGATGCTCAAAACTGTTGGGAAGCATTGATGTGAGTAACCCAGATGACCCATGCTCACAATGTTTTAGAAGCAAAGAATTTAAACTGATCCTGGAATACTCCTCAAGCTGATCTACAGATTAATGCAATCCCTATGAAAAGCCCAGCTGGCCTTTTATAGAGAAATTAAAAGGTTATCCTAAAATTCATATGGAAATTCAAGGAATCCAAAATAGCCAAGACAATCTTGAAAGGAAAGAACAAAGTTAGAGGACTCCCACATCTTAATGGCAAAACCTGTTACCAAACTACAGTAACCAAGATACTGTGGCACTGGCATAGAGATAGGCATATAATAGATCAATGGAATAAAACTGGGGATCAAGAAATAATCTCTAACATTTACAGTTGGTTGATTTTCAATAGGGTGAAAAGACAATTCAACAGGGAAAAATAATCTTCAACAAATACTGCCACGTGCAAAAGAACGAAGTTGAACCAACCTCACACTATGTACAAAAATAAACCCAAATAGAGAACTGCCTGAAACCTAGCTGAACCTAGTCCTACAACTAAGGGTATAAAGAAGAATTCACACAGAGAGACTGATAGGAGGGGGGAGACACTGAACGGGCTGGTCCCACACCCACATGTGGCAGAAAAAATCGTGAGAGATATCTTGACTTCAAAGGTACCCCCTGAGGAGTGAGAGGTCGCAGCCCCCACCAGGCCTCCCAGCCCAGGGTTGCAGTGCCAGGAAGAGAAGTCTCCGTAAGTTCTGCCTGTATAAACCAGCAGGGATTGAGGCTGAGTGAGATGGAGGGTTGCTGGTAGGCAGTCCTCTTAAAGGGCCTGCACACAGGCTTATCAGACTCACCCACTCTGAGCTGCAACGCTGTGACAGCAGCTCAAAACACACCAAGGATACATGGGGAGGAACGAAGTGTCTGGCATCAACACAAGGGCTGAAGGTGTAGCTTTCTCTCAGACAGAAGTGCTAGCAGAGGCCTGACCTGACCTCCATCCCCACCCCAACAGAGCTGTCAGGCAGTGACATATCTGAGTCTGCATCAGCCTGATTAGCACTGTTCACCCACCTAGTGATTCCCTGAGACCCCCACCCCACTCAGCTTGTGGGCCCACCCACGTGGTTTCCGGTAGCTTTCCATACAACTGGCCTAGACTTTCCTAAAATCTCTCAGACAAACAGCATCTGGCCTCCATGTGCCTCATATCTTTCACTTAGTGGCCCGAGGCTCAGCACTGGCCGCAGCCAGCCTTGGTTCACAGCTTAGCCTCTCCTGGGCCCCTCCAAGCCCAGCACAAGTAGCAGCTATAGCAGATCACTTTGTAGCTCATGTTGGATGGTTCTAGGCAAAACACAGACTATGACTGACCTTGGCCCACACCTCCTGGGAGGCCCCAGAGCCAGTATACCTTGTAGACAGCTTCAGACCACCTCAAAGTACTACCCAACCTCCTGCACAATCAGCACATTCAAGAGGTAGACTCAGCAAGCACCAGAGCCCTGTTCAAGTGAGTTCTGCTCTGTGAGGTGGGACCCTGCATAGCTGATCCTCCACAGTGTTTGGTTGTAGCCTCTCCTTGCAGCCAATCAGCCTGGAGGTAAATACCTCTCACTGGTCTGCCAATAGCAATCAAGGCTCAACTGCAACAGGAGAATGTAAACAACCCACATGGTGAGAATGAGGGGCATAGCTGCAGTGCCCAGTTTGAGTGATGAGTAAGAATATGCCCCTGGGCCCTATAGAACACCTACTACATTAGGACACTCTACCAAGCCCAGGAGACACAGCAGCTCTACCTAATACACAGAAACAAACACAGGGAAGCTGAAGAAATGAGGAAACAAAGAAACATGTCCCAAATGAAAGAACAGAGAAAAAAAGCTCAGGAAAAAAAGAACTAAAAATGGACACAATGTACTAGATGCTGGTTCAAAACACTGGTTATAAGGAGGCCCAGTGAACTTAGGGAGAACTTCAACAGCATAAGAAAAGACATGGAAATCATAAAAAAGAACCAGTCAGTAATGAAGGACATACTAATTGAAGTGAAGAATAATTTACAAAGGATCAGCTGTAGAGTAGATGAAGCTGAGAATCAAATCAGCAATTTGGAATATAAGGAAGCAAAAAACACCCAATCAGAATAGCAAAAAGGAAACTGAATACAAAAAAAATGAGGACACTACTATAAGGAGCCTCTGGGATAACTTCAAGCATACCAATATCCACATCATAGGACTGCAGGAAGGAGAAAAGAGAGGTCAAGATATTAAAAATCAGCTGACCAGATGGTGTCACAGTGGATAGAGCATTAGACTGGGACTCAGAGGACCCAGGTTTGAATTCCCGAGGTCGCTGGCTTCAGTGCAGGCTCATCGGCTTAAGCGTGGAGTCGCTGGCTTGAGCATGGGATCATAGACATGACCCCATGGTCACTGGTTTGAGCCTGAAGGTTGCTGGCTTAAAGCCCAAGGTCACTACCTCGACTGTAGCGTCCCTCCTCCCCATCAAGGCACATATGAGAAAGCAATCAATGAACAACTAAGGTGCTGAAATGAAGAATTGATGCTTCTCATATCTCCCCCTTCCTGTTTGTCCCTATCTGTCCCTTTCTCTGTCTCTCTCTCTCTGTCTCCCTCGCTAAAAAATACCCCCAAAAAACAAAACAAAACAAAAAAACCTGGAAACCTATTTGAAAAAATAATGATAGAAACCTTCCCTAAGCCAGTGGTCGGCAAACTCATTAGTCAACTGAGCCAAGTATCAACAGTACAACAATTGAAATTTCTTTTGAGAGCCAAACTTTTTAAACTTAAACTATATAGGTAGGCACATTCCTTATCGAGGTAGCGCCCGCACATGGTATTTTGTGGAAGAGCCACATTCAAGGGGCCAAAGAGCCGCATGTGGATCGCGAGCCGCAGTTTGCCAACCAAGGAAAACAAACAAGTCTAAGAAGCACAGAGAGTGCCACACGAGATGAACCCAAAAAGGCCCACGCCAAGACACATCATAGTTAAAATAACAAAGGTTAAAGACAAAGAGAGAATCTTAAAAGCAATAAGATGAAAGCAGTTAATTACCCACAAGACAGCTTCTGTAAGACTGTAAGTTGATTTCTCAACAGAAACTTTGCAGGCCAGAGGAATTGGTAAGAAATATTCAAAATGATGAAAAGCAAGAACCTACAACTGTGATTACTCTATCCAGCAGAGCTATCATTTAGAATCACAGGACAGATAAAGAGCTTCCCAAACAAGAAAGAAAAAGCTAAAGGAGTTCATCACCACCAAACCAGTATTACATGAAAAGCTTAAAGGGTAGAAGAGAAGAAGGAGGGGAAGGGGAAGGAAAAGGGAAAGAAGAGAAAGAAGAGGAGGAGGAAGAAGAGGAAGAAAGACAAAAAAGAAGAGGAAGAAGAAGGAAGAGGAAGAGGAAGAAGAAGAGGAAGAAAAGATAAAAGATATGAATAAAATGGTAATAAATATCTACCTACCAAAAATTGAATCTAAAAAACAAAACAAAGTAAAGCAAAAACAGACTCATAGATACAGAGAACATTTTGACAGTTGCCAGGTGGGCGGAGGTTAGGGAGATGGGTATAAAAGGAGGCAGGATTAAGAAATACACATCGGTAGTTACAACATAGTCATGGGGATGTAAAGTACAGCATAGAGAATATAGTCAATAACACTCTAATAATTAGGTATGCTGCCAGATGGGTATGAGACATATAGGGGTGATCACTTAGTGTGTTATGTAACGTGATCACTGAGGTGTACACCTGAAACTAATATAATATTGTATGCCAATTTTAACTGAAAAATAAAAATTATTCATAAAAAGTAAACTCAAAATAGATAATACACCTAAATGTAAAATGAAAACTATAACACACAGAAAAAAAACAACCGCCATGGGAGTAAGTCTTTGTAATATTGGATTAAACAATAATTTCTTAAATACAGCACTAGAAGCACAAGTGACAAAGGAAAAGTAGATAAATAAGATATCATCAAAATTAAAAACACTTTTTTGGCCCTGGCCGGTTGGCTCAGCGGTAGAACGTCGGCCTGGCGTACGGGGGACCCGGGTTTGATTCCCGGCCAGGGCACATAGGAGAAGCGCCCATTTGCTTCTCCACCCCCTCTCCTTCCTCTCTGTCTCTCTCTTTCCCTCCTGCAGTCAAGGCTCCATTGGAGCAAAGATGGCCCGGGCGCTGGGGATGGCTCCTTGGCCTCTGCCCCAGGCACTAGAGTGGCTCTGGTGGCGGCAGAGCAACGCCCCGGAGGGGCAGAGCATCGCCCCCTGGTGGGCAGAGCGTCGCCCCTGGTGGGCGTGCTGGGTGGATCCCGGTTGGGCGCATGCGGGAGTCTGTCTGACTGTCTCTCCCCGTTTCCAGCTTCAGAAAAATACAAAAAACAAAACAAAACACTCTTTTACTTCCAAGGATATCTTCAAGAAAGTGAAAAGACAACCCTCAGAATGGGAGAACATATTTGGAAATTATATATCTGATAAGGGACTGGAATCCAGCATATATAAATAACTTACAATTTAACAATAACTCAATTTAAAAATAGGTACAAATGGCTGATAAGCATATAAAAAATAATTATGAAGAAAACGCAAATGAAAACCGTGAGATACCATCTCATACCCACTGGATGGCTAGAAAAGAAGAAGTGTTAGCAAGAATATGGAGAGAGTGGACGCTTCATCATACATTGCTCCTGAAACGTACTAAAACAGAGCAGCTGCTCTGTACAACAGATTGTCAGTTCCTCCAAATGTTAAACATACAGTTATAGCCTGACCCAGAAACTCCATGCCGAGGTATGTACACCCAAGAAGATGGGACACTTATGTCCACACAAAACTATACACAAATGTTCACAGCAGCATTACCTATAATATTCAAAATATGGAAGCAACCCAAATGTTCATCTACTGATAAGTAAAATGTGGCATAACTATACAATGAAATATTATTTGGCAATAAAAAGAAAGTACTGATATATGCTAAAACATGATTAAGCCTTAAAAACAGTAAACTCAGTGAAAGAAGACAGTCATAAAAGGCTACATGTTGCATTATTCCACGTATATGAAATGTTAGGAGTGGGCAAGTCCATAGAGATAGATAGAGTAGTGGTTGCCAAGGGTTAGGGAGCTGACTGCTAACAGGCACACGGTTTCTCCTGAGAGTGATAAAAGTGCCCTGAAATTTGATAGTGTTGATAATTCTGTGCATATACCCAAAATCACTGAATTATACAGATGTGGACAAACATTTCTGAAAAGGGCCAAACAATAAATATTGTAAGCTTTGTGGGCCATACAATCTTTGTTATAACTACTCAACTCTGCCATTGTAGAACAAAATCAGCTAGTAGTAAATAAGTGAGCATGATTGTGTTCTAATAAAACTTTATTTACAAAAACAAGTAACAGCCTTCAACCTACAGATTTAGTTTCCCAACTGCTACTCTAGACAGTGAGATTTTTGAGGCAGGGGCTGTGCTTCGTTCATCTCTGGGTCTCCCGAGGGCCTGGCCAGTAGAGGGTACTCAATAGATACTCACTTGAACAGAAATGCTCTTGCGCCACATTCCTTTCATGAACAAAAGGAGTTACTAGTATTTCTCACCCTCTTGGGCCCTGGCAGCACCAGAGATGGAGTTACTAGTTGTCCTCTGCTCAGTGGTGTAAAAAAAGTCCTACAACCTGCAGACAGCTGGGCCTGAGATTGAAAAGAAATGGATGGAAATAGGATAAGAGCAAGTGATGCCAACCAAGTGACAAAAATTATAACATGCAACCCATTTAACACTTGAGCTGCCTCACCTAGAGTGGTTGGGAGAAGCAGCACAGCTCAGAAGAAAGGGCTGTGGCCTAGGTGTTCCAAGAATTGCCACACCTAGAATTGCAATGTGTTCAGACCTCACATCTCTAACACATCTATTACACCACCTGGATACAGAGTCCGAGGTTCTCTTCTGAGAAAGGACCTTGACCTACTGTTCTAAACCCTCTGCTGCAGTCTTTACCTGGGACACCCAGTTGCAATATTTATCTAACTTTTCCAAGGAGATGGAAGGGTAGATGCATTACAACATTTGCCATTCTGACTTAATGGGGTTGCTTCAAATTGTGCATGTCCCAAAACAATTTGCTCCAGCACGGGCTAGAAAGAGAGATGAAGCAATGAGATTGTGCACCATTAAGAGCAGTGCGAGAAAACAGGGCACATTTTCCCTCTCTGGGTTTTCCCCCGCAATGAATGTGTGGATACTCCATTGATTGTGTCCGCTCACAGGTCTCAGCTCTCTTCAAACAACACAGCCTTGCTGTCATCTCTTTGGGAAGAGAGCACAGAGAGAGCAGTAGGGATGAGCTTTGAGCTGTCTCTCCAGTAGGGAGAGATATCAGTCATCCCCTCCCTCTGACCTATATAGAGCTTAGTGACCTCAGTACAGTGGCTTATTATAGACACAGTTGAAGGTGAAGACAATTACAGATAAATTACTAGTTTCCACTTTCTATAGCATCATCTCACAGTCATTTGATACACAAGTAGAAAATGTGTTGAGGAAACATTAGGGGATACATTTAGAACCCTTCTATGAAGTAGAATATAACAGATAGAAATGGTATTATGAGCTATGCTTTTATTTTTACATAAGGCTAATTTACATATTTGTTATGTCTAAGAAAAAAAGAATATAAGATTTGAAAGACAGTTATTCAACATGTGAACATGTGTCTTTTGTTGTGTTTTCTTTTTGTTTTTTTAATTTTCAGGCACCCAAGTCAGTTGGTCTGTTAGGCATTGAACTAGAAGGGACAAGAGCAGCTGTATCTATATCTGGTGTCCTCTTCAAAACTTCTTGGGAACAAGGATAAATGAGTATTGGCCTCTTGGGTTGTAAGCTGACAACTGGAACCAAAAGGTCTGTCTTGGTCCAGGATGAGCCACGTAACCCATGTTAATTCTGCACAGCTGTGATGCTCTAAAATCACTATCCTGGCTCCTTGATGCATCCCAGGGGCATGCCTTTTAGAATTGGTCCTGAGCAGATGAGGAAGGGAGAAGGCATGTACACGAGGACAGAGCCTCCCATTGAAGATGTGAAGTGGTTTGCAAGCATTTTCACATTACAGAATTCCCAGCTTGCAATGAAAAATCATGTCATTATGTGAATTTTCCCCCTGTAAATTAAAAACTAAACACATGCCTGTGTCATTAGGATATTTGCAGCTGTAACTGGACCTACTGAGAAGCTTAAAGAATAAGTCAGATTAAAACTAGATAGAAGGTGATGGAGGACAATCTTTCTTTGGGTGATGGGTATGCAACAGAATTGAATGACAGGATAACCTGGACATGTTTTCTTTGAATATATGTACCCTGATTTATTGATGTCACCCCATTAAAATAAAAATTTATTTATATAAAAAAAAGAAATTAAAAAAAAAGAATAAGTCAGATTATTAGATCACATAACAAGAAGTCAAAAGGTAAAGAGGAGACCAGGCAGGTAGTGTTAGAGGTTCAGCCTCTGTGTCTGCAACTCCCTTCTTTCTCCCATTCCTCCTACTCTGGCTTCATTGACAGACTTCTGGAAAGATGGGTATAGCTGGTCAAGGCATGTGGACTGTGATGGTGTTGAAAGGGAAGGGACTCTATCTTGCAGTTATTTGTTACAATCCAGAAACCATAGATGCCCTCATACAGGATCATCTTATGCTTCATAGGCCAAAATTGAGTCACGTGCCTAAACCAGCTACTAGTTTAGAATAATCAGGATCTAACCCTGGGGCCTGGGGCAGCTGTTCTACAAATCACTTAGAGTAAGAATGTATACCTGAAATCTGTTAGGAAGAAGAAGATAAAACAATAGACAACAAACAACATACAACTAAAAACACAGAGATCATTGAGAAGGCCTGGCTCAATGCTCCATTTGGACTCCCACAGCCAAAGTTATTTGACACACCTGCAGGCTCAGTCATTTCTCCTGCACCCCTACCCGTATCCCTACCCATACCCTTACCCTACTAGCTCTAAGGCTATTTCTGACCTGAGATAGGAGCTCTGTAAGTAGAGGGCTACCTGTTTCAGTTCTGTTACTATATAACTGCCCTCAAACTTAGAGACCAAATTCAACAGTCTTTTTATTTGCTCACAGTGCTGAGTCAGGAAGTTGAGGAGACACGTGGAGAAGACTCATTTTTGCTCCATGATAACTGGGGCTTCAAGCAGGGGACTGGGCAAGGCTGTTCAATCAGAGCCATGAATCTGGGACCTAGCATTGGTTCTTGGCTAAGGATCTTGGTGGTTCTCCATGTTGAGAGGCCACATGGCTAACTTGGGCTTCCTTGCAGTATAGAGATCTCAGAATTCAAAGATGGAACATCCTAAGAGCATAGATCCAATATGCAAGTGCCTATCAGACTTCTAATATATCTCATTTGCTGATAAAACAAGTTACCTGGCTGAGACCAGAGTCCATGTGGGAAGGACTACACAAGAATGTGAATACGGATGACGTCAGAGTAATGGCATGGTAGGAAGCGATACCGATAAATCTCCCCCAAAACTCAACAAGATTTTCAACCAGAAACAGAAAAACCTATCCTTGGAGCCTCCAGATGTTTCGCAACACACGCAAAGGTATGATCGAGTGAAAAGTTGGCTAAATATATAATCAAACCCCGAAGGAAATAGGGAGTAAGAAATGCTCCGCCTTCCTCACTAACCTAAACAGGGTGGCTTTCACTGGGAACTGAGAATATAGAAACTAAGGCGGGCAAAGGGGGTGAATAGATCCAGGCCGCGGCACAAACGGCCGAACCAGGCTGTGGCATGGAGATCCAAGCCGAGGAAAAACTGTGCCTGTGGCAACCCAGGCAATACAAGTAAGACTTACGCCAAACCCAGACAAAGAAAGATAAGTGAGGCAGCCATTTTCCCCATCTCCTGGTCAGTGCGCGCAGATAGTGGGCAAGAGATTCTTTCGAAAACACCGGGAGTGGGCGCCCGTGTTATCCCACAGAGGGGCAGAGTCAGAGGCCTTTGTGTGGGCCGAAAGTGGAACATGGGGAGGGAGCAAGAGCCAATTCCAACGCTGGAACTTTTCCGTGTGGGCGTGAGTTTCACTGGGAGTGTGAGACTGCTGGCCTGATATCCTGGTCTGCGCGTGCAGATAGTGAGTGAGAGTTTCCTCCAAGTGCCCCAGGAGTGGGCGCCCGCCCGTGTTACCAGACAGAGTGGCAGAGCCAGAGGTCTTTGAGTGGTGGAAGCCCCGCCTGATTATGCTAGCAGCTCTGACTGACTGAGCCTTACCCAGAACCCTGTGCTGAGTAGGAATAGAGTGGGGAGTTGCCAGCTCTTTGAGCCTCTTACTATCCAGGCACAGACAGCAACAACCCCATAGCTGGATTATCAGGCTACTAATTGAGGAAGGAAAGACTAGGAGAGAAGCTCCAGGAACACGGTCTCTCTCACTGTCGGAGCCTATAAATGCTAAGGAGCCTCGACTGCCAACGAGGCTGAAGCACAATACATGACATTGCCATAGAGACTTATCAACTGCAAACCTCTACCTGAGCATGCCAAAGGGGCAGAACCCATGGTACAGAGTCACTGACCAGGAAGAGGGAGAGAAAAGAAAAAGCAATAAGATACCCTCTAAAAATCAAGAATAATCTGCAGACTTTATAACCTATCCCATTTTATTATATTTGTTTGTTTGCTTCTCTTATCTTCATTCTTGATTTTTTTTTCCTCCTCCAATCTGGTTGTTTAACTCTCTGCTGGTCTTACTCTCTCTTCTCCTTGAACTACACTACCCATAAGTGTTACATCTCCCGTTATCTTTTCTTTCCTCTTCCTTTCTCTCTATGAGGGTTGCACTCCAAAACCCTTAACTCTCTCTCTCTCTCTCTCCTCTTTTTTCTTTTTTCTTCTTTTAGTGGTTCCCTCTTTCTCTCTCTCTCTCTCTCTCTCTCTCTCTCTTTCTTTTCTCCCTCTATATGAGTTTCTTCCTTTCTCCTTTACGTCTCCTCTCATTCAAACCTCAATAATGAACAAATTATCTTATCTGGGACTCAAACTTATATTTGTGGCTTTTGGGGTTTTTTTTTACTTCACCTTTTAACTCACTAGCAGTGCTCCCATCCCTGGCTCTCCATTTTATCTAGTTCTTGTTCCACTAAATACAATAGTAATTTTTTAATTTGTCCCCCCATTTTCCTGTTTCCATCTTATTCCTCTCTCATAACTCTCAGACAACCAACACCTAAAAGCAAATCATTATATTCTTGACCCAAATTTTTTCCTTATTTACTTTTTGTGGGTCCATATCCCCCCTTTTTTTGCCCTTTTATTATTTCTCCCCAATTCAGGCCCTCCATTACAGGCATTGTTTGTTCCATTTAGTACAATATAATTCACAGTTCACCACAAGATTTTCTCAAGAAAAAAGAGAAAGGAGAGGAAAAAAGGAGGGAGGGAATAATTTCCTTTTTTTAAAATTTTTATTTAATTTTATTTTTCTTTATTTCATTATTAATTTTTTTAAAAAAACTTTTTTGATTTTTTATTTTTTTAACTTTTTACTCTTTATTAAATCTCATTAATACTATCAACAAAACCACCCTCAGATGCCATTAAGGCGGAGAAAATCGAATATCATGGATACAAAAGAAAGAGAGGTAACACAGATGAGGAAAAATCTATAGAGAAAAAATTTAATATATTGGAAACCTTGGAGTTAAACGACAGAGAATTTAAAATAGAAATCCTAAAAATACTCAGAGATATACAAGAAAACACAGAAAGCAATTTAGGGGGTTCAGAAAACAACTCAATGAACACAAAGAATATATTTCCAAGGAAATTGAAACTATAAAAACAAATCAAAAAGAGACAAAAAACTCAATTCACGAGCTGAAAAACGAAGTAAAAAGCTTAGCTAATAGAACAGGCCAGATAGAATGTAGGATTAGTGAAATAGAAGACAAGCAACTTGAGGCACAACAGAGAGAAGAAGAAAGAGACTCAAAAATTTAAAAAAATGAGATAGCCCTACAGGAATTATCTGACACCATCAAAAAGAATAACATAAGAAAAATAGGTATATCAGAGGGAGAAGAGAGAGAAAATGGAATGGAGAACATTCTCAAACAAATAATAGATGAGAACTTCCCAAGCCTGTGGAAAGAACTAAAGCCTCAAATTCAAGAAGCAAACAGAACTCCGAGTTTTCTTAACCCCAACAAACCTATTCCAAGGTACATCATAATGAAATTGGCACAAACCAATGGCAAAGAAAAAATTCTCAAGGCAGCCAGGGAAAAGAAGAATACAATATATAAAGGAAGGCCCATTAGATTATCATCAGATTTCTCAGCTGAAACTCTACAAGCTAGAAGAGAGTGGACCCCAATATTTAAAGTCCTGAAAGAGAGGAACTTTCAGCCACGAATACTATACCCATCAAAGCTATCCTTCAAATATGAAAGAGAAATAAAAACATTCACAGATACAGAAAAGATGAGGGAATTTATCATCAGAAAACCCCCACTCCAGGAATTACTAAAGGGGGTTCTCCAATCAGATACAAAGAACAAAAAAAAAAAAACAGAACCACAAGTAAAAGCTCCAAGAAGAACACAATAAAACCAAATTTAAACTGTGACAACTAAAAGTAAGGGGGGGGGGAGAGGATGGAGATTAGCAATAGCAAAGGACAATGGAGTGCAAAAGCACTCACAAAATAGTGCACTACAATGAACAGGGTAGGAACCCTTTTCATTACTTAAAGGTAACCACCATTGAAAAAACCACCACAGAAGCACATGATTTAAAAAAGATAGCAACAGAGGAAAGATGTATGGAATACAACTAAATAAAAACAAAAGATAGAAAAACGAAAGAGACGAATCAAACAAGACACAAAACTAACAGAAAGCAATATATAAAATGGCAATAGGGAACTCAAAAGAGTCAATAATTACACTAAATGTAAACGGATTAAACTCACCAATAAAAAGGCACAGAGTAGCAGAATGGATTAAAAAAGAAAATCCAACTGTATGCTGCCTACAAGAAACTCATCTAAGTAACAAGGATAAAAACAAATTCAAAGTGAAAGGCTGGAAAACAATACTCCAAGCAAATAACATCCAAAAAAAGGAGGCGTAGCAATACTCATATCTGATAATGCTGACTACAAGACAGCAAAAGTACTCAGAGAAAAAAAATGGCCATTTCATAATGGCTAAGGGTACACTGAATCAAGAAGACATAACAATTCTTAATATATATGCACCAAACCAAGGGGAACCAAAATATATAAGACAGCTACTTATTGACCTTAAAACAAAAACTGACAAAAATACAATCATACTTGGAGACCTCAATACACTGCTGACAGCTCTAGATCGGTCATCCAAAGAGAAAATCAACAAAGATATAGTGGCCTTAAACAAAACACTAGAGCACCTGGATATGATAGACATCTACAGGACATTTCATCCCAAAGTGACTGAGTATACTTTTTTCTCCTGTGTACATGGATCATTCTCAAGAATTGACCATATGTTGGGCCACAAAAACAACATCAGCAAATTCAGAAAAATTAAAGTTGTACCAAGCATATTTTCTGATCATAAAGCCTTGAAACTAGAATTCAACTGCAAAAAAGAGGAAAAAAATCCCACAAAAATGTGGAAACTAAACAACATACTTTTAAAAAATGAATAGGTCAAAGAAGAAATAAGTGCAGAGATCAAAAGATATATACAGACTAATGAAAATGACAATACGACATATCAGAATCTATGGGATGCAGCAAAAGCAGTGATAAGAAGGAAGTTCATATCACTTCAGGCCTATATGAACAAACAAGAGAGAGCCCAAGTGAACCACTTAACTTCACACCTTAAGGAACTAGAAAGAGAAGAACAAAGACAACCCAAAACCAGCCGAAAAAAGGAGATAATAAAAATCAGAGCAGAAATAAATGAAATACAGAACAGCAAAACTATAGAAAAAATTAATAGAATAAGGAACTGGTTCTTTGAAAAGAACAACAAAATTGACAAACCCCTGGCAAGACTTATCAAGGAAAAAAGAGAAAGAACTCATATAAACAAAATCCAAAATGAAAGAGGAGAAATCACTATGGACACTGTAGATATACAAAGAATTATTGTAGAATACTATGAAAAACTTTATGCCACTAAATTCAACAACCTAGAAGAAATGGATAAATTCCTAGAACAATACAACCTTCCTAGACTGAGTCAAGAAGAAGCAGAAAGCCTAAACAGACCTATTAGTAGAGAAGAAATAGAAAAAACCATTAAAAACCTCCCCAAAAATAAAAGTCCAGGCCCAAATGGCTATACCAGTGAATTTTATCAAACATTCAAAGAAGACTTGGTTCCTATTCTACTGAAAGTCTTCCAAAAAATTGAAGAAGAAGCAATACTTCCAAACACATTTTATGAGGCCAACAGAACCCTCATACCAAAACCAGGCAAGGATGGCACAAAAAAAAACAACAACTACAGACCAATATCTCTAATGAATACAGATGCTAAAATACTAAACAAAATACTAGAAAATCGAATACAACAACATATTTAAAAAAATAATACATCATGATCAAGTGGGATTCATCCCAGAATTTCAAGGATGGTTCAACATACGTAAAACGGTTAACGTAATACACCATATCAACAAAACAAAGAACAAAAACCACATGATCTTATCAATAGACACAGAAAAGGCTTTCGATAAAATACAACACAATTTTATGTTTAAGACTCTCAACAAAATGGGTATAGAAGGAAAATATCTCAACATGATAAAGGCCATATATGATAAACCATCAGCTAACATCATATTAAATGGCACTAAACTGAAGGCTTTCCCCCTTAAATCAGGAACAAGACAGGGTTGTCCACTCTCTCCACTCTTATTTAATGTGGTACTAGAGGTTCTAGCCAGAGCAATCAGACAAGACAAAGAAATAAAAGACATCCATATCAGAAAAAAAGAAGTAAAGGTATCACTTTTTGCAGATGATATGATCCTATACATTGAAAACCCCAAAGAATCCACAAAAAGACTACTAGAAACAATAAGCCAATACAGTAAGGTCGCAGGATACAAAATTAACATACAGAAGTCAATAGCCTTTCTATATGCCAACAATGAAACATTTGAGAACAAACTCAAAAGAATAATCCCCTTCACGATTGCAACAAAAATAAAATAAAATACTTAGGAATAAACATAACAAAGAATGTAAAGGACTTATATAATGAAAACTATAAACCATTGTTAAGGGAAATTGAAAAAGATATAATGAGATGGAAGAATATTCCTTGTTCTTGGTTAGGAAGAATAAATATAATCAAGATGACCATATTACCCAAAGCAATATACAAATTTAATGCAATTCCCATCAAAATTCCAATGACATTTTTTAAAGAAATGGAATAAAAAATCATCAGATTTATATGGAACTATAAAAAACCCTGAATAGCCAAAGCAATCCTAAAGAAAAAGAATGAAACTGGGGCATTACAATACCTGACTTCAAACTCTATTATAGGGCCACGACAATCAAAACAGCATGGTATTGGCAGAAAAATAGACACTCAGACCAATGGAACAGAATAGAAAACCCAGAAATAAAACCACATATATATAGCCAAATAATTTTTGATAAAGGGGCCAAGAACACACAATGGAGAAAAGAAAGCCTCTTCAATAAATGGTGCTGGGAAAACTGGAAAGCCACATGCAAAAGAATGAAACTCGACTACAGTTTGTCCCCCTGTACTAAAATTAACTCAAAATGGATCAAAGATCTAAACATAAGACCTGAAACAATAAAGTACATAGAAGAAGACATAGGTACTAAACTCATGGACCTGGATTTTAAAGAGCATTTTATGAATTTGCCTCCAAAGGCAAGAGAAGTGAAGGCAAAAATTAATGAATGGTAGTACATCAGACTAAGAAGTTTTTGCTCAGCAAGAGAAACTGATAACAAAATAAACAGAAAGCCAACTAAATGGGAAATGATATTTTCAAACAACAGCTCAGATAAGGGCCTAATATCCAAAATATACAAAGAACTCATAAAACTCAACAACAAACAAACAAACAATCCAATAAAAAAATGGGAAGAGGACATGAACAGACACTTCTCCCAGGAAGAAATACAAATGGCCAACAGATATATGAAAAGATGCGCATCTTCATTAGCTATTAGAGAAATGCAAATCAAAACTGCAATGAGGCCCTGGCCGGTTGGTTCAGTGGTAGAATGTCGGCCTGGCGTGCAGAAGTCCCGGGTTCAATTCCCAGCCAGGGCACACAGGAGAAGCGCCCATCTGCTTCTCCACCCCTCCCCCTCTCCTTCCTCTCTGTCTCTCTCTTCCCCTCCCGCAGTGAGGCTCCATTGGAGCAAAGATGGCCCGGCGCTGGGGATGGCTCCTTGGCCTCTGCCCCAGGCGCTAGAGTGGCTCTGGTCGCAACAGAGCAATGCCCCGGAGGGGCAGAGCATCGCTCCCTGGGGGGCAGAGCATTGCTCCCTGGTGGGCGTGTTGGGTGGATCCCGGTCGGGCGCATGCAGGAGTCTGTCTGTCTCTCCCCATTTCCAGCTTCAGAAAAATAAAAAAAATAAAAAAATAAACTGCAATGAGATACCACCTCACACCTGTTAGATTAGCTATTATTAAGAAGACAGGTAGTAGCAAATGTTGGAAAGGCTGTGAAGAAAAAGGAACCCTCATACACTCTTGGTGGGAATGTAAAGTAGTACAACCATTATGGAAGAAAGTATGGTGGTTCCTCAAAAAACTGAAAATAGAACTACCTTATGACCCAGCATTCCCTCTACTGGGTATATACCCCCAAAACTCAGAAACATTGATAGGTTAAAACACATGCAGCCCCATGTTCATTGCAGCATTGTTCACAGTGGCCAGGACATGGAAACAACCAAAAAGCCCATCAATAGATGACTGGATAAAGAAGATGTGGCACATATACACTATGGAATACTACTCAGCCATAAGAAATGATGACATCGGATCAGTTACAGCAAAATGGTGGGATCTTGATAACATTATACGAAGTGAAATAAGTAAATCAGAAAAAACCAGGAACTGCATTATTCCATACGTAGGTGGGACATAAAAGTGAAACTAAGAGACATTGATAAGAGTGTGGTGGTTATGGGAGGAGTGGAGAGAGGGAGAGGAAGAGGGGGAGGGGGAGGGGCACAAAGAAAACTAGATAGAAGGTGACAGAGGACAATCTGACTTTGGGTGATGGGTATGCAACATAACTGAATGACAAGATAACCTGGACTTGTTATCTTTGAATATATGTATCCTGATTTATTGATGTCGCCCCATTAAAAAAATAAAATTATTAAAAAAAAAAAAAAGGAATGTGAATACTGAGAGACATGGTGCCCTGGAGACCATGAAATGTAACTTACCACCTTAACAATCTGGCTCATCCTTGAATCCTGTGTGGCCCCGGTCCTGTTCTATCATTGTGCTTCTGTGTCTCCAAGGAACTGTCTCCTTTAGCACCTTTCTTTTTTTTTTTTTCCTGAAGCTAGAAACGGGGAGAGACAGTCAGACAGACTCCCGATGCGCCCGACTGGGATCCACCCGGCACGCCCACCAGGGGGCGATGCTCTGCCCCTCAGGGGCGTCGCTATGTTGTGACCAGAGCCACTCTAGCGCCTGGGGCAGAGGCCAAGGAGCCATCCCCAGCGCCTGGGCCATCTTTGCTCCTGTAAAGCCTCAGCTGTAGCACCTTTCTTTATACCCATAACCTAAGCCAGTGGTCAGCAAACTGCGGCTCACAAGCCACATGCGGCTCTTTGGCCCCTTGAGTGTGGCTCTTCCACAAAATACCACGTGCAGGCGCTACCTCGATAAGGAATGTACCTACCTATATAGTTTAAGTTTAAAAAATTTGGCTCTCAAAAGAAATTTCAATCGTTGTACTGTTGATATTTGGCTCTGCTGACTGATGAGTTTGCCGACCACTGATAAACCAAAGATAACTTATAAGAAGCAGCTATACCTAACTTCTCTAGCTCAGGAATTTTCCCACACTTATCTCTTTCACGCCTTTTTGAAGCTCTTTTCTCTCATATGCTTATCCTCCTTTCTCTCTAGAAATGTTACTATACCCACCTTCTCTGCTTAGCCTCTTTCAGATGACAACTGCTACTTAGGATAACCTGTTTGACTTGTATTACTGTGTTTCAGCTCAGATTCTTCCCCTTATTGCTATGCATAAGAGTCTACCTGGAAATGATGCCTACTCCGGGAACTCCCTGGGGCTCGGGGTTCAGCACCTTCTAGGGATCCCCGAACTTTTTACACAGGGGGTCAGTTCACTGTCCCTCAAACTGTTGGAGGGCTGCCACATACAGTGCTCCTCTCACTGACCAACAATGAAAGAGGTGCCCCTTCCGGAAGTGTGGCAGGGGCCGGATAAATGGCCTCAGGGGGCCGCATGCGGCCTGTGGCGCAGTTTGGGGATGCCTGGGACCTTGGTTAGGCGAGGGTAGCACTCAGGTGTCTACATTTGCCTCATGATCTTGAGTCCTTGACATAGAACTATTTTAGGACCCCATTTCCTCTAGGGTTGTCAGATCCCTCTCCTCTTTCCAGAAGACACCACTTTCATCCTGAAGCCCAACCCAGAAGTGGGGACTTTGCTATTGACTGAGACACTTCCATGGTTCTAATAGCTACTTATTTTCTAAGATGCCCAATATCACTAGGTCCAACATTCCGTGTCACTTTACAATGTCTACCTGGGAGGGCATTCCTGCTGCTCTATGAATAAACAGGACACTAGAACCAGCTTCAGATGGAGCTGGAGATTTATGGGCTGACATAATCCAACCTTGGGAAGGTGTGGTGGGTGCCGGAGTGGAACATGGTCAGGACCTGCTGTCTAGTCCTTCCTCTCACTGTCATTGTCTTTAAAGAGTGGTTTCACCTTCACCCTAGCAAGACAGTTTTCTCTAATGGCAAGAACCATGGTCAGCAACAGCTCTGGATTTCTAGTGGGTATGAATTTCAACAATTGAATTAAAATTGCTAACTTTCTTCCAGAGCAGATGATTTTATGTCAAAGCTGGTTAGCAATAAAAAGGGAAGAAAAATAGAGGTTTACAGATTCTTTTAAAGCATTTATTTTTGCTTCTCTTTCCACACTGTTTTGACCCACAGAGGAAAGGGAGGCTAAAAGCAAGAAGGTGGAGAAGAAGCAGGTCACGCCCACAGGACCTCTGGGTTCTGGGAATCCCCACAGTGCTCTTCCCACTGTCTCCAAGTGGGTTGAGTCCCATAAAGCTGCCCCACCTGGGTGGGCTTCAGAAGGACATTTACATACTCGGTTGGCTGCATAAATTCAAACCCTTACCTTTGGAGTCAGATAAGTTTTATAACTTTTCAATTTTAGAAACATAATATAAAGCATATACTATGGATTATGTATCACCCCTAGTAAGGTGTGTAATAGCACTCCATAATCAAGTTTAGTAACTGTTTTGTGCTAAAATGTATGAATAACCATAATTTTAGGATAAAAGATGTTTACATAAATCCTCTTATTAGCTCGGGTCATGTCAGACTTTGCCACTATGCATAATGTAAAAGCTTTTGGTTTTCAGAGTCTGGGGGTTTCAGAATAGAGGATAAAAGAGTATGGATCTATAACAGGGATGTGGAAAGTGATTACTAAAACCTGGACTATTGACTCTCAGTGTTAGAGATCATCTTTGATGGAGGCTGGCGTCTGTGACCGGTTGAGCTTGTGTCATGTGCCAGCTGCTATGTCCCATGCCTCTGTCCCACCATGCCTAGCCAGCCATGTCTCCACCACCAGAAACACCACAAAGCATCCCTTCCCCAATATGTCCTGCTCACTCCCTAAGAATAACACTGACAATGGATTATTCACCTCCCTGTAGGAGACCACCAGTGCCATTCCCATCTGGCCCTACATTTCTACTTCCCTAGTCCCTAAAAGATATTCACAATCCCAAGTCTTTCTTTTCCACCTGGACTCTCACCTCCAGAAAGTTCAAAATGTCCCCTAATCAAATCCAATATCATATAACTTCAAACTCTCCTACTGTGCCCTCTGAAACTCATGATCCATCCTCAGCAAAATCCCCTCTGTCCTTAGCAGCAGAACCCTTCTTCTACTTGCTCTGCTTGAAGCCAGGCTCTGCCTTGAGTACACTCCCCACCCCCCTCTCGTGACCTACGCAACTCATAGATCTATCTCACATCACTGGGCTATACATGGAAAACGTGTCCTATTTACTCCTCATCACCACTTTCAGACCTTCACACACACACACACACACACACACACACACACACACACACACACAAACACAGCTTTTACACATACGCACCACACAATACCATTGGTTGCTCCTCCTTATTGGAGCCATTTTAAGGTCTCTGGATCCCCTTTTTCCCATTCTCTCCTTCTAACCCTATTCGTACAATACCTGACAATTTCAGTATTCATGTGGATGATACTTCCAGAACCTTTACCTCTCAGTTTCTCGATGTCCACTTATTTTACCACCCACCTCTGCTCACCCTCACCTTAGTCTTTGTCATCATTATTTACGGCACCTCTACAATCCCTATTTTGAATATCTCATTCTCCAAACACAGTCTCTTACCTCTTGAGCTTACTTCCTCTCTGCTCTAATTTCACTGACTCTTAGACCACATGGGATCTTTAACCCTGCCATCATTTCCCTGTCCGCTTGCAACCAGACACCACTCACTCGATGCCATCTTCCATTATTATACTCATTCCTTCAGATATGTAATCGACTCCTTTGCTCCTCTCTTCTGCATACTCAACTGGCAGAAAACTCAGTGCTGGTTAAATGCAATTTTTTCCTGTTCATATCAACACAGCTGAGAAGGGTCAGAGAAAAAGCACTCAACTAGATGGCTCTTCTCCATTTAGTCACTTCAGTGAGTCTGTAGTGCTATTTGTCACTCCCACCACATCCCCTTTGTCAGTGCATGCCCCACCAGAGATGAGTAATTCACACCTCATTCTCTCTTCTCAAGTTGCCCACCCCCTTTCCAGTCCTACTCTCAGCTGAAGACCTTGCCTTTTATTTCACTGAGAAAATAGAAATGATCAAAAGAGAACTTTGATATGCCTCCAAATGTTATTCTCACTCTCGTGCTCATACTCATCTGTCCTTTATTATATGCATTCTTTCCTTCTAGCCTTTCTCTGAGTGTTGAATTCACTCTCCGTCTCCTGCAGACCATCATGCTCATTTCACTTTCCACTGCCCTGAGTTCCCCCACGGTCACCTCCGAATGGCAACCTCAGTCCCCTAGACCACCTGGCCTGTTTCTCAAAGTTTCAATTCCAAATTCCAGTCTGAAAAGCCTGCCTGGTCCAGCGTGGGTTAGGCAGTCCCCTCCAGTCCTGTGGGCTGTGGCCGTGGAAGGGGGCTACGCTGCACGTGAGGGTCTTACAGAGAGGCTGGGTTCCAAGAACGAGGATGCAGGGCCACAGAAAGCATAGACCAGCAAACAGCCAGACCAAGAAACACAACAGGAACCTCCTGCAAAGCCTTGTCTTCCACTGAAATAAAAGAGAGAGACACACATATGAATACACCAGGGCATTTAAAAACTCGGAGAAAAAACTTTTAAAGAAACTACTGGGGAAAAGGATGATATCATGACAAGAGAAACCTGAGGAAAGCATAGCTATAACGGGACGTGTATTTCACTCTGCATCCTGTAGACTGTTGGTGTCTCAGAGCCCAAAACTAGCCCTACTGATCTTTATAACCCAGTATGTAACCTGGTACCTACCATTCAGTATTTGCTACATTGACTGGAATCCCAATGACAGCGTGCTGGGCGCTGCAATTCCCCTTGTCTGCAGACAGGCAGAGTGCGAGCCTTCCTGGAGGGTCCAGTTCTTCTCTACCACTGGACATTGTAAGGCATTCTAAAGAGAAATGTTTATTTGAGAGACATTTGGTCACATAACAGACAATGGCTCATCTAAGGCTTTGCAAAAATTCAGAAATGCCCTTAAACTGCCTGTTTCTCATATTATCCCCCTCGAAAGCCAAGGACAAAACACTGCATCATGGCTTCTGGACGGCACGTCCTGGAGAGGTGAGCTAGCCTGGCAGAGCAGGGTGCTGTCTGACCGAACGCAAGAGTGGCGCTGAGGCAGCCTGGAGGTGTGGCACTCAGCCATGGTGGAGGACTGAGAGGCAGAGGGGTTTCAGAATCACCTGGAAGAATTTTTCAAAATATAAACCCACCCTCCACCATGATTATAATATTATCTGGGTCCCTGAGAATAGAGGAGGTAGGATGAATTAGAAAGAATACAAGTGGCCCCAGCCAGTTGACTCAGTAGTGGAGTGTCAGCCCGGTGTGTGGAAGTCCTGGGTTCGATTCCCAGTCAGGATACACAGGAAAAGCAATCATCTGTTTCACCACTTCTCCCCCTTCTTTCTCTCTTTCTTTCTCTCTCTCTTCCCCTCCTGCAGCCATGACTTGGTTTCTGGTGCTGAGGATGGAACCATGGCCTCATCTCAGGCACGAAAATAGCTCAGTTGCCAAGCAACAGAGCAGCAGCCCCAGATGAGCAGAGTATTGCCTGGTAGGGGGCTTGCCAGGTGGATCCTAGTTGGGGTGCATGCAGGAGTCTCTCTGCCTCCCCGCCTCTCACTTAATTAAAAAGAAAAAGAAAGAAAGAAGAATATATGGGCATGTGTGTTTGGAAAACATAGCTCCCTTTCCCTTCCTCTCCCCCAGTTCTCTTGAAGACCGATGAGCTGGAGGGATGCATCTATATTTGCTATGTCTTTCTCAAATATCAGTATACATTTTATGTTTGCATATAGGTATGTGTTTATATGCCATCTCATTCCAGAAAGGATGGCATATGCCTTACAAAGATATATAAAATACCAAAAAGGGACATAAAAATAGAAACAAAATGCCAAAGAGAAAAAAGTTGGAAATGTAAATCCAAGTACCCTCAGTGCACTTTTGCAAAGTTCAGCCGGCTTCAATTCAAGAGAGGCTGAGCTCTTGGAGAGGAGGTGTGAGGACTGAACATGAGCCGGTATGCAGGCATCACAGAAGCTGCAGGCTCTGGGCCATGTGCTGGAGAAGCTGACCACCTGTTACCAAGATGGAGCCCCTGAGTCTCACAAAATGGAAGCAATTCCACCTGAAAGGGAGGTGGCAGCAATGGTCCCATTTTATAAAACTGGGGGTGTTTCAGGGGCCCCATTACAAGGCATGGGCAGAAGAGCACTTGGGAGTTAAGAAATTAGCAAGCAAGGTAAAGGATTATTCTGTCTTATGATTGCCTCTCTGACCCAGATAGATGTCCGGGGTTGAGGCACTGGAATTCAGTTTTATACTCAGATTCCACCTTAGCCGGTGGCTGAATCCCAGATAAGAGGTCTAGGTCTCCTAATCCTGATTCTAGGCGATTAATTCTGTCTCCCTATACATACAATGTATTTATGCTTGGAACATGACCAAGCATTTACAGAAGACCCCATGATAGAGCCGAAAACATTAAGAAGTATGTAGAATGGGAGGGGGCACACTCAAGTGAAGGAAGGCAGAAGATCAATTAATTATACCCATAAATAATAATCATGATAGCTAGTATTATTGAGAACTTTTTAAGTGCTGGGTGTTTTAAATATGTTATCTCATTTAAGCACTTCAATGACCCCCTTGCTAGTCCATGTATCATTCTCACTATTTTTATAAATGAAGAAATGGAGGCTCAGAGAAATTAAATGCCTCGCTCTGGGCAGTTCAGCTCTTAAGTTGTTGAAACAGGATTCAAATCCAGCACTCAGCCTGGTCAGTAAGATCACAGACAGGAGGGTGCAAGCTGAGGTGTAGTCAATAGGTTACAAAGCCCCGGTTGAAAAAAGAAATAGTCTTGAGCTTTTCTGTGAAACTCAGCACACTCAGCTTTTTTTTAAACCAAGAAAGAACAGACATCCTTGGAAAATTGTTTCTGCCATTCCGCTTCCAAATATTGGGTCTTCAGTTATGGCAAAGAAAATTTTCTGCTAATAATTTAACAGTCATCCTGCTTTGTCTTGGCCAGTGGTGAAAGATAGGGTGGGTAGAGGTGGGACAAACAAAATCTCATTTTTAGGATGAGGAGAATCACACCATCTACCCAGAACTTCAGAATCGTTTTATATTTACCCACACCAACTGCCATTTGACATCAAATTTCATCATCACCCTAAGAATCACCCTAAGAAGTGTTTCTTTTAACAAATCCCTCCCAGCTAAGATTTTATTCAGCTTCACTGTTTCTAGATAAAATTACAAAAATTATTTTAAATTTATTTTCCAAATATAAATGTTGTTATAATTGAAATTACGAGTTTCAAACCATTCATTCAAACTCTTTGAGGGAGTTCTCACTGCCTTTGAAGAAGTCTGGGAGAGACCTTACCCCTGGGAACTTTGTCTGAATATATTTTCCCTGAAGTACTTCCTAGAGTTCAAGAGTCTCTGAAGGGTGAATAACACTGCAATTTGAAGGAGTCAGAAAATTTATTGTTTCTTCCTCATCTCTGGTTTAAAAATCCTCATGTGCCTTATTAGAGTAGCAAATAACCTGATCTGTGGGGTATTGGATGTATTGTTCCTTTTAGTGTCTTTTTCTTTTAAGTTATTTATTCATTTCAGAGAGGAGAAAGGGAGAGGAAGAGAGAGAGAGAGAGAGAGAGAGAGAGAGAGAAGAGAGAAGAGGGGGAGGAGCAGGAAGCATCAACTCCCATATGTGCCTTGACCAAGCAAGCCCAGGGTTTCGAACCGGCAATCTCAGCATTCCAGGTCAATGCTTTATCCACTATGCCATGGCAGGTCAGGCTTTTTAGTGTCTAAAAATCATATTTCCAGATATTTCTCCAGTGTCTTTCTTTTTTAAACTACTATATGTGATACACAAAACATATATGCCATGTGTTCACATAGGGTTTGACCTAAACTTTGGGCCCCATACACATGACAGGGAGCTAATCTTTGAGGCTTCCAGGAGACGTGTGTGATGTGTGTGTGCAAACACACCCTGAACTCAGACCACTGAAGATTTTTTGCCAAAGTCTCACATTCATAATTAAACTGAGAAGAATGATGTTTTTCTCAAAGCTTTCAACTTTTGTGCTTTTTAACTATAAATTCCTTGCAGATTTAATTAGTTACTCGCTAAGCAGCTAACGCTTTTTTCTAAATGTACAGTTGGATCGTGAAAAAACTCTCTTTGATTAACCTTGCAGCCCTTAGGCCAGAGCAGCTCCTGCAGTGTAACTTTTAAGAAATGCTCTTTTCTAATGATGGAGAAAAAGAATGGGTGACGACTTTGGAGCCAGGAGATTTGCTTTTGTTGTATAAAATGTTTTATTTTGAAAGAGTTTAAGACTCAGAGCAAGTTTCAAAAACAGTAGCAATTGTTCCTGAGACCCCTCTCCCCAGCTTTCCCCAATGATAGCGTATTATTACAGAACTGTGTGCACTGAGGAGACCGGCTCTCAACAGCAAATATTTACTGAGCTCATGCACAATGTTCCAGAAACCATTTTGAGGTTGTAGTGTATTAGCTCCTTTTATCTTCATGGCAAACCTTTGGGGTCAGCATAGTAGCCCCCATTTTACAGTTGAAAAAGCAAAGTTGACAGCTGAGGCAGAGGTTGGATAGGTCACCCTTAGCCAGGATTCAAACCCTGCAGAACACACGCTGTCATGCACTCCATGACCTTGGCTTTTTTCTGTGTGACCTGATCTGAGCTACTCATACTACTCCCCATTTTTAAAAATTAGGTCATTTGAACATTTTTTCCCCAAAATTAGGCAACACAGTGCCATGTACAGGGTCCAGGACTCATTGCATTATAGTTCCCCTTCTTCCCCAACCCCCATGCCCCAAGTTCATTCAGTGACTATTGTATCTGATCTTCTAGGCTCCAGAAGATACTTTATAAAAATCAACAGAAAGTCTGTGCGTGGTGCAAACCACTCACTGGTCAAGCAGCATTCACATCAAGGTTTGCACAAAACACACCAGTCGTGGGTGAGTTTTCACATCACGGGAAGAGCACCTTCTAGTTCTTTCTGTGGTTTCAGATCCATCAGATAGTTTTCTTAAGGAACAGCTTCTGGGAATGAGAAGTATAATATTAGTGCCGATTATACAAAAGTCAGGCCAAGTAGGAAGAAATTAAACTAAAATCAAAAAAAGCTTTCAAAAGTATGCAAGCAGAAAGAATGAGAATGAGTACCTCTCTTGTAGTTAGGTCTAAGGAGAAGAATAGGTACCAGCTACTTATTATATGCCTACTATGTGCCAAGAACTTTACAGTCTCTAATCCTCACAACTTCCATGAAGCAGTAGCACATTTAAAGAGAAAGGAACTAGAGACTGAGCTGCTATCTTATCAAAAGGATGAAACAGGTGACAATAGCATCCTTTCCTAGTTCTGTCATCTACTCACCTCAGTACCAAAGATCAAGGGTAAGCTGACAATGCAAAGATAAGCTAGTTAAAGGGAAAGTTATCTTTATTGCTAGTTAGGAGGTGTGACTTGCCAATCCCTGGGACCCCATAGAATGAATGTCATAATATGAATGGTGACCAATAAGGTTATTAAATCTTGTTGAGTCTATATCCTAGCTTTTTCCTCCACTCTCTTTTTACTCTCATTTACTTCCATGGGTGGGGTGGGGGAGAGAAATATAAATTTAGACCAAACCAAATTTATTGACAAGCACTACATGATGGTTAATTTTATGTGTCTACTTAACTTGACCATGAGATGTCCAGAGATGTGGTCAAACAATATTCTGGGAGTTTCTATGACAATGTTTTTGGATGGAAGTAATATTTAAATCAATAGATTAAATAAAGCAGACTGTCTTCCATAATATGAGCGTGTCTAATCCAATCAATTGAAGTCTTAAATAGAACAAAAAGACTGACCTTTTTCCAAGTCACAAAGAGTTCTTCTGCCTGAAGGCCTTCAAACTAGGGTATTGACTTTTCCTGCCTTTGGACTTGAAATAAAGCATCACATCTTGGGTGTCAAGCTTGCACACCTTCAGATTGGACTAAACTTCAGCTCTCCTGGATCCCCAGCTTGCTGCCTCATCCTGTAGACTCTGAGACTCGCTAACCTCCTTAATCGTGTGAGCCAATTTTTTATAATCAATTTCTCTTTCTCTCTCTCTCTTTCTTTCTCTCTTTCATTCTCTTGATCTCTCTGACTAATACAGGCTCACTGAGCAGAAAATACATTTTAATGACTAAGCTTAAGGGGATAGGAATAGCTCTAACATTTTGCATAGATGCTGACTGGTTAGCTAAGTGAGACATATATACAAAGGTAAATGCAGATGAAATGCTTTAACTTTCTTGGTATACTGTAAAAAAAAAAGATATTCAAAGCTCTAAGGTGATTAGAATACTACATTGGATTGATCACATAGCCCTCATAATCCATTCTGGAAGGGTCTAGAACAGTGGTCCCCAACCTTTTTTGGGCCATGGACCAGTTTAATGTCAGAAAATATTTTCACGGACCGGCCTTTAGGGTGGGACGGATAAATGTATCACATGACCGAGACAAGCGGCAAGAGTGAGTCTTAGATGTAACAGAGGGAATCTGGTAATTTTTAAAAAATAAACCTCATTCAGACTTAAATATAAATAAAATGGAAATAATGTAAGTTATTTATTCTTTCTCTGCAGACCGGTACCAAATGGCCCACAGACTGGTACAGGTCCGTGGCCCAGGGGTTAGGGACCACTGGTCTAGAGGGCCTGTCCTCACTAAGGCTGTGATAATTCATGAGGGACCTCCTGCCTCAGCATCCTTGAGAGTTTTGTGATTGTTCTTCTCTGTAGGTCAGATGTTACAGTATGAACTGTGATCAAATTGTGATTTCTAAATAGAATGGGGATGATAAGGTTCTAGATGATAAGGGATCAAGTGACAGTGGAGCCAAAGCAGCTATCAAAGCAGTCTGACTCTGGCCTGTGGTTGTGCAGTAGATGCAGCATTGACTTGTAATGCCGAGGTTGCTGGTTCAAAACCCTGGGCTTGCCTGGTCAAGGCACATACGACAAGCAATGAACAATTAAAGCGAAGCACCTATGAGTTGATACTTCTGCTCCCCATTCCTCTCTCTCTCTTTCTGTAAAATCAATAAAGTATTTAAAAAAAAATCTGACTCACAGAAATCTTTACATTGACCAGTTGGTCATGCTGTCTCCAGAACCAAAATACTTAGAAAGTATATTTAAGTCTTATTTTATCTGAATAAGCAATCTATGAACAGAAGTCTGGCATAAGTCACCAAACTAGAGAGTCCCAGTCTCTCAGTCAATTCCTAGCCTTGAGCCAGGTCACCAACCCAGAGCCAGTGGGTCCTTGAAGAAGCGCACACAGTGTAAAAAATTTTTACTGTGTATCTCTTTCCCTGCTTTTCCAAAAGGACATGTGACTGTGAATTGGGGGAAAAGAAACAGCAAGACTCTTCAGGGATTATGGGACACTGGGTCTGAATTGGCATTAATTCCTAAAAACCTAAAATGTCCCTGTGGTCTACCAGTCAGACTAGGGGGATATGAAGGCCAAATGATTCATGGAGTTTTGGTTCAGTTCCCTCACATAGGGGCACAGCGGATCCCTGAAACCATCCAATGGTTGCTTCACTAGTTCTAAAGTGGCATACTTAGAATAGAAATATTCAGAAAATCCCTAATCTGTAGATTGAGGGCTGTTATAGCAAAAAGGCTAAGGGAAGTCACTAACATTCCCTATACCTAGGAAAACAGAAAACCAAAGGCAATACCACATTTCTGGAGAGATTACAAGAGATTAATGTCCCCATCGAGGACTTTGAAAATGCAGGGATGGTGACTACTAGCACACCCCATACAACTAGTCTATAACAGTTTGCTTGTATAGAAAACTGATGAAGTTGGTTGGCCGGTTGGCTCAGTAGTAGTGTCAGCTCAGTGTGTGGATGCTCCTAGTTTCATCCCTGGTCAGGGCACACTGAAGAAGTGGCCATCTGCTTCTCCACCCCTCCCCCTCCCCCTTTTCTTTTTTCTCTCTCTCTCTCTCTCTTCACCTCCCACAGCCATGGCTTGATTGGTTTGAGCGATTTGGCCCCGGGCACTGAGGATGGCTCCATGGAGCCTCAGCCTTAGGCACTACAAATAGCTTAGTTGCGAGCATAGCCCCAGATGGGGAAAGAATCGGCCTGGACAGGGGTTGCCAGATGGAACCCAGTCAGTTCATATGTGGGAGTATGTCTCTATCTCCCCTCCTCTCACTTGGAAAAGAAGGGAAAAAACAAACAAACAAACAAACAAAAAAACCATAAAATGATAGAGCTTGGATTATCTTCAACATAATCAAGGTGGTGACTACAGTTGCAGCTGCTCTTCCAGATATGGTTTTGTTATTGGAGCAAATAAACACATCCCTTGGCACCTTGTATACAGGTATGGATCTGTCAAATGCCCTTTTCTCTATACCTATTAATAATACCAGCATAAGTATATAGTTTTCTTCCAGCTGGCAAGACCAGCAATAACCTTCACTGTTCAACTTCAGGGCTATAGAAACTCTCCAGTCCTAGCCATAGGAACATGACCACTTTTCCACCCCATAGGTCACTGTGCTGGTCCACTGTACTTATGATATTATGCTAACTGGACCTGGTGAACAACAACTTTAGGCACAATGAGGTAACAATTTCTGTAAGGTAAAGGGAAATAAATCACACACACACACACACAAAAGTTAATGAAATTTTATTGTCTGAGGCATGTTTAGATATTTTTTCCAACAAGGAGGACAAGATGCTACATCTGGCCCATTCTGCACACTAGGTCTCTGGACATCTTTAGACATATACCCATTTACTAATTGACTCCAAAAACTGACAGTTTTGAGTGGGTCCCCAGAATGAGATGCAGGTATAGGCTGCCATGCAAGCTGCTCTACCACTTGGACCATATAACCCACAGCTCTAATTACACTTGAGTGTCAGTGGCTCATAGGAATGATGCATGGAAACTTCCGTAATGGTTCACAGATGTTTTTTCATCTGGAAGCAGGTGGCTGCAGCACTACAGCCCCACACTAGGATGGGCCAGAAGGACAGTGATAAATGAAAATATTCCCAGTGAATAGTATTTGGAGCAAGGCACTTATTCATTTTGTTTGAAAGTAGAGAGGGCAAGAGTATGGATATAAACTGCTTTATGGGCTGTAGCTAATGTTTGGGCAGAATGGTCAGGAACTTAGAAGAAACAAGACTGGAAAATTAATGGTTAGGAGGTATGGGGAAGAGGTATATGCAGAGGCCTCTCCAAATAAGAATAGGGTATGAAGATATTAGTACTTTGCACATAAATGCTCACTAACGGGTCACCTCATTAGAGGGGAAATTTGATAATCAAGTTTCTAAGATAACCCATTCTGTGGATACCATTAGCTTCTTTCCCCAGCCACTCTAGTCATTGGCCCATGGATTCATAAACAATGTGGTCCTGTGGTTTAGGAACATGGACTTCTCTTCACCAGGGCCAATGTGGTTTCAATTACTGCTGAGTCCTCAATTTGCCAATAACAAAGGCCAACACTGAGCCACTGATATGGCACAATTCCTCAGTGGACTTTGTGGCAGGTAAATTCCTTTGGACCATTTCCATTACGGAAGGGAAAGTATTTTGTGCTTAGCCACTTACTCAATATGGATTTGCCTTTCCTGCCTGCAATTTTCTACCAAAGCTACCATTTATAGACTTATAGAATGCCTTATTCACCTTCATGGTATTCCATATAACCTCACTTCCAACCAAAAAACCCACTTCATAGAAAAGCGAACTGAAGAAATGGACCTATGTTTATCAAATTCATGAAATTTACTGGTCTCATGATGTCCTCTATCACCTTGAAGCAGCTAGTTTGGCAGGAAGATGGAATGGCCTTTTGAAGACTGTTATAGCTAGGTAGGCGTTAAACTATTGAAGGGTGGGCAGTCTCCTCGAAGATGCAGTATATGCTCTACATCAGCATACGGTGCTATTTCTCCCATAGCCGGGACTCAAAGGTTCAGGAGTCAGGGGTCGGAAGTGGGAGTAGACCCACTCACTATGATCTTTGTGATCCACCAGTAAATTTTGCTTTTATGTCCCATCAATGTTAGATTCTGCTGGGCCAGAGAACAAATGTTTCACTAGCAGCATAGCAATGATTCCGTTAAACTGAAGGTTAAGACTGCCATTAAACCCTTTGGGCTCTGTGTACCAGTGAATCAACAGGCAGGAAAAGGGGAATTCCTATACAGGTATCAAGGGGAAATTGAGCAGCACGTATGGAATGTGGAAGATTCTCATACTTTAAGATTAAATTCAACAATCCAGTTCGGGCAGGACTACCCGTGGCCCAGTCGCTTCAGCAATAACAGTTTGGGTAACTCACTAGACAAGGAACCATGACAAGCTGAGGTGCTTGTTGAAGGCAGAGAGAATAAGGGATGGTGGTGGAAGAAGGTAGTTATAAATACCAGCTACATCTCTGTGATCAGTTGCATAGAAGATGATAGTAGTTATGAATATTTATTTTTATATAATATGTATATGAGTGTTCATATACATATTACTGAATATTTTTCTTTCTCTATTCCCCTTATTATCTTACACCAAATGTAGTAATAAATATTAACTTTGTATTTTAGTATTTAAGGTAGAGCAGTGGTCTCCAACTCCCGGGCCGCGGACCTGTACCGGTCCGTGGACCGTTTGGTACCGATCCGCAAAGAAACAATAAATAACTTACATTATTTCCATTTTATTTATATGTAAGTCTGAATGATGTTTTATTTTTTAAAAATGACCAGATTCCCTCTGTTACATCCGTCTAAGACTCACTCTTGACGCTTGTCTCGGTCACATGATATATTTATCCGTCCCACCCTAAAGGCCGGTCCGTGAAAATATTTTCTGACATTAAACCGGTCCGTGGCCCAAAAAAGGTTGGGGACCACTGGAGTAGAGGATATAAAAGAGGGAGTATGAATCTCCCAAGGGAAGAATGAACATTAGCCAAAGACAAAAAAAAGAAAAAAAAAATACTTTCTATCTTCTTTAAAAAAGGGCTTAGAGTGTTTCTGTTCGCACACTGAAAGTTGTACTATGTTAGGAAGAAGTATGACTAACTGTCTTTATCTGGAGATTAAGTATAGTTTCAGCAGGATGTGTGAGTGACAAATAGGGAGAAGAGAGCAGTGACTTTGTATCGACTTGGTTAGACTGGACTACATTTGCTTATGTTCCTTTTCCTGTATACTTCAGATAAGAATGGCCACAGAATATTCTATGGGAGTTTGGGGGTGGTGCGGAGGGAAAGCAGCAGGTGTTTTTTAGCTCACACTTATCTGATAGCTCATCTCACTAGAGTGAGGGCGTATCACACCTACAACTGCTCTACCTTCCCCTATCCTTCCTCAACTTATGCAACTCCTGGACCAGGTGTGTTTCACTCCTGGACGAAAAGCTTCAACTTCTGTAGGATGTTCATTCCACCAAGTCAGAGGCAACAGGACTGACATGAGCTTCAATTCATTCTCATGCTTTTCACTTGTGCTAGTGGCTCCAGCTTGTCCTTGCTCTCTCCTACCTATTTTCACATAAATACATATATAGTGTTACCGGTATTTACCCTTACCAATAATTAGTGGGTTACGTCTCTCTATATAAATATATAATATGATATAATAAACATAATTATGGTATTAGCCAAATATATATATGTATCTGTGTATGTGTATGTGTATGTGTATGTATATGTATATGTTATACACACATATAGTATCTGTTATAGAGATTTGACCATATCTCTCTATGTAAATATATCATTATATAATATAACATATTATATGTAATATGCATATGTAATTTGCTGTAGGAATTTGGCATAGATAGATGGATAGAGTCTGCTTCTCTGATTGAATGCTGACTGGCACATAGATCCAGCTCAAAGGATGAAAGACGTGTGATCCCCCAGACACACATCCCATAAGACTTTGAAGACTGCCCACTGCAGACAACAGCCACGGTAAAACTCCCAGCTCCGAGTCTGAAGGAGAAGCCTTTGTGCCTTCATGGCTTCTTTCTCGTCCAGGCTCCTCTTTTTCCCAATTGCACCGTCTCTGGGAGAGCTTTATGACAGGAACGATCCCCAGTCAAGGTATGATTAAAGAACTGAGAGATGGCTGCTGAGATCCCTGAACACACGGCAATTATCCCAGGCCTGGAATAATTCCACATCATCTGTGCTTCTCAAGGACCCAAGATTCCTCCCATATCTCTGTATCTTGGGAGGACGTGATTTCCTGCTCATTTCAAGTGAACTGTGAACCTCTTCCAAACTTTCACCAAGAAGCACATATTCCTGTCGTGTGACATGGAACATATTCCTGCTCTCTTCCAAGCAATGTCTGTGAGCTCCCATTCTGAAAGCCCAGCCACCCACCGTCTCCAGAGCTTTTTCTGTGAATCCCACCCTTGCCACACATTAGCACTTGACCGGAGCTTTCCAGGAAGACCGATAATATTGTCCTCCACCTTTAATCACCCTGATGACTTCAGATGTCTCCTGTCCCAAAGCTCTTTGTTCTACTGTGGCTCAGGATCAGAGATGAAGATGGAAGGCTTCCACCTCAGGTGGGGAGGAGGGGAGGCCGGTCTCATGCTCCCCAGCCCCTCACCCCGGGGTTCACAGAGGTGAGTAATAGGGATGCCCTCTCCTTTAGGCCGTTTCTCCTCCTCTGAATTCCTCAGAACTTCTCCTTCCTCTGGGGAAATGCCACCTACATCATGGCCAGGGGACCTGGGTCTCACACTTCAGATTGCACGACACTCCAAAGAGACTTGAGGACTAGCGGAAGTAAGGGTAAATCAGGAGTCACCGTGGGACTGAAGTCGGGAGCCCTGTCTGGAGGCTGGTTCCTTCTTACTGCTTGCTTAGCATACAAGAGCCACTAGAAATACCTGTTCTCTCTGCCCACAAAGAAGTAGATGTCAGGCTTTTCACCTCAGCATTCTTGAGAATACGAGAAGTGCCAAACAATGTAAATCTTCACTGATATTGAGTAGTTATGAAAACTCATGTTTTCACGATTTTTAGTAAAAAAAGGAGAAGTAACCATAAAATGCTAAATCTTTTTTAAGAGCAAGTGGTAGAATGATATAAGCCTATTTATTTATTTCCTTTAGATTTCAAATTACTGACTAATCCCAGAAAAAAAAATCGCAAGCTGTTAGCAGTGATTTCTTCTCAGGAGTGGGTTTGGAAAGGAGAAAGTTTCTCTTTCTTATTCTATATAATTCTGAATCCTTGAGTTTACTTACAATAGCAGTTTTGTAATTCAAGAATAAGGATTAAAAACCATGTTTTTAAAGACTGGTAAATGACAGACAAATGTTTATAATTCAAGGTTAATTTTTAAAAGCAGGACACATAATACAGAAAGGCTACAACCCCATAAAATATTATACAAAAAAATAAATAAGTAAAAAATGTAAAGAAAGACACAGAAAGGAAGAAAATAACTCAACACACAAATGCAGGAGCTGTCTGGGTATTAAGACTATAAATAACTTATGTCTTTCAGGATATTTTTTGTATTCTTGAAACTTCTATAGTATGAATTAATGTGGGTTTTTTTTTTTAATTAAGTGAGAGCAGTAGAGGCAGAGAAACAGACTTCCACATGTGCCCCAACAAGCAATCTACCCAGCAAGCCCCCTATGAAGTAGTGCTCTGCCCATCAGGGGCGTTGTTCTGTTGCTCAGCAACTGGCCATTTTTAGTGCCTAAGGCCGAAGCCATCAAGCCATCCTCAGTACCCAAGGCCAACTCACTTGAATCAATCAAGCCATGGCTGCAGGAGACAGGGGAGAGAGAGAGAGAGAAAGGTAAGGGGGAATGGTGGAGAAGCAGATGATAGCTTTTGTGTGCCCTGACCAGGAATCAAACCCTGGACATCCACTTGCCAGGTTGATGCTCTACCACTGAGCCAACCTGCCAGGGCAAGTCAATGTTTTAATCAGAAAAAAATTGCCATTATTCTTTTTTTATAGTCAGCCTTTATGTTAAAACTCTTGGAGGTGCAAGGCCAGCATGGTTGTGTAAGGCTCAAACTTCCTTATTTTTCCCCCCCAAATCGGAACTTTTGGGGGAGACATTTTCTCATAGACACTGCAGTAGCTGTGTTCCTGTGGAGAAACTTGGAACAATCCTGTTCAATAAATAGCTCTGTAGGCCACCTAGGCTTCTGGCCGTCACACAACTACTCCTGCTGTCATCAGCAGCCACTGCCACCACCTTATTGATTATCTGGTTATTAACTAACCTTCCTTCTAGGCAGAGATTTTTGTACTAAATTCTCTAATTCACATCTGCTGCCAAGCACCATTCTCTTCATTATACCTACAATAAGAATTGATTGAAGAGTACTGAACTCCCTGCCAAAAAGACCAGTTCAATAGCAGGACCAGACCAGACATCCAATTCAATTAATCTCACATTTATTTAAGCTCCTGGTGTGTGCCAGTCATTGTTGACTCTAAAAATATAAAAACCACATTGGCATAATCCTCACCCTTTGGATGCTCATAATAGACAGGTTGGAGTAGGGGAGGGGGCAGGGAAGAGCAAGAAACAGGTTTAACGTTAGTGGAACTCCCAGTAGTGATGCTAGTGAGCATAGGAAAGCCAGGTCCATCGCTATAGAGACAGGAAGCAAATGCAGGATAGAGGCAGTGGAGGAAAGCAAAGCCTAAGCTTGTTCATTTTCCAAGAGCAGTGGTTCTCCAGGTGTGGTCCTCAGAAGAGCAGCACCAGTATCTCCTGGGTCTATTAGACATGCATATTCTTGGGCCCCACTCCAGACTTCCTGGGAACCAGAAACTCTGGAAACAAAGGCCAAACATCTGCATTTTAACCCACCCTTCTTCTCCCCCCCCCTTCACTTCCCACCTTCACCACCTGTGATTCTGAATTCAGCTGAAATTTGAGGACCACTGATCTGAAGTTCGGTGACTGACAGGTTCTAAATAACTCAGGGACCTATCTGTGGGGGTGCAGTAGATAAAACGGCAACCTGGAACGCTGAGGTTCAAGGCCCTGAGCTTGCCTGATCAAGGCACATAGGAGAAGCAACTACTCTCGCTTCTCTCCCGCCCCCTTTCCTCTCTTTAAAAATCAATAAATCAAAACTTTACAAATAAATAAATAAATCAGGAAGGCAAACATGGTAGAAAACCTGGCATAGCTGAGTCAGCTGTGCTTCCTGGAATGACTAGAAATGGTGCCCCTGGCATATGCTCTTCCAAGATACACTTAAAAAAAAAAGGTTTGCAAATTGAAATCTGGAAGTATTTATGATATGCTAGTTCAACAGCAAGTTAAATGCCTCTTTAAACAACTCAGAAAGAACTCCCTTGTCATTTCATATTTCAACCATTCCCAGGAATGCCAAGCAAGGTAAGTCACCCAAGAACAGCCAAATTCTGTGAATCAAGAGAATCATGTAAATTCTAACCTGCACGTGTGGTAGGGTACGATAAGTGCTTATTAGAAATTTGAACACAGTGCAACGGAGTTCACGGGAAGCAATCACTGCCAGCCAGAGGCAGTTAAAAGAGGGCTTCACTAAACAGACATCTGATGTGACCTTGACTAACTGGTAGAATTTTACCAGGTAGAGAAAAGAATAGGAACAGAAGTTGGGGGGTCATAAAGGCCTCCTAGGTGGCAGGAAGGAGAGAAAGGTAGATTACAAAGAGCCCCAATGCTAGGCCGAGGAAGATAAACATTTCTATAGAGAGTGGGGACCATTGGAAGTTTGTAGAATAATGTTTGATGAAATGGACAAATAGAAAACCATTTGGTATGAGTAGAAAGAATGGATTGGGGAGGAGAACAGTTAAGAGATTCTAGGTGATTTTTATTTTTATTTATTTTTATTTTTCTATTATGAATGTATTTTACTCACCATTTCATTGAATTCGGTGTGTGGACTTGAGACCCTGCCAGCTAGCTCGGTTGGTTAGTGCATCATCCTGATATGCCAAGGCTATGGGTTCAATTTTCAGTCAGGGGACATACAAGAAGCAAACAAAGAATGTATAAATAAATAAGACAACAAATTGATGTCTCTCTCTCTCTCTCTCTAAAAATCAATAAATTTTTAAAAACAGCCATGTGTACTTGAAAAGAAGGAGCAATTCAGTACAGTGACATCCTGGAGATTCAGACTTAAGAGACAGGATCAGGCCACAGTAGAAGTGTTAGTCCTAGAAAGAGGCCATTTGTCCTTTGAGATCAGAAAGAAGGAGCCACAACTGCATGGAATGTGAAAGTGTTTAAGTGGAATAGAGTTGAGATTGTTTGTAGCAGAGATCTCTACTTCCTCACTAATGAAGATGTCAACATCACTGCTGAGAATGCAAGATGACGCTCGGGTGGGAGCTTGAGAAGCCATCAAAGGTCGGAGCAAGTGACAGGCAACACCCCTGTAGTGGGTGTTAAGTGCCAGGCAATGCCCTAGTGCTTTATTTATACTGACTCAATAAATTCTCACAACAACACCAGGAGGTAGACACTATTATTATCACACCCATTTTACCCAAGAGAAAACTGAGGCACAGAGAGACTGCAGTCACATAGGTGGTAAGTGGCAAAGCTAAATTTCAACCCAGGCAGTCACCATCCAATGTAAGGATTCAGAGAAAGAATACCCTGGGGATGATTGAAAGATCATGAAGTCGTACTGAAATCTCAGCTGAGTTTAAAACCATGTATTTTTCATGGAGTCAGCCCGAAGCCCTGCGCTGCCTACTTCTGCAGAGAAAACAGTAGTAGAACTACACCGTGTTCTAGGAGAGGCTTCTTGGGCCACCCTTAAAAAGTTGCCCTGAGTTGCATTCACAGAAGACCACGTGAGCGCCCACGTCACATCACGGGAGAACCCTCGGTTGGTTGGAGCTTTCCGCGGAGAACACCAACGGTGGGCCAGCAGACGCCTGCTGAGCCAGAGCCGCTGTCCCAGAACCCGGAGGCTGCAGCCGGAGAGGGAGGGCTGCTTTCCAGCTGCCACGGCCTTGCCTCATCCATTGTAGGACTGGAAGTTCTTCAAGTATTTTGGGGAACAGCAGCTGCCAACTACACTGAATCAAAGGACCTAAAAATAATTAAAGAAAACACGAAGACAGAATGTGAAAATCAGATTATTTGGGAAGCCAAGCCAAACTTTAAAAAACTACAAGATGGGAGGGGAGCAAGAAAACAGAACCGCAACCTCACTCCCCATCCCTCCCCAGGAAATAATCACATCCCTGATTGTTCGCTCACTGGCTCCTCCTGTGTTGCTGTCTCTGCTGTTCCGTCCTGGTAAATTGCTCTCAGGCCACCTTCACTGAACATCAAAGCCTTCAAAATAAGCAAATTGCCTTGTCGCCTGTTTGTTACTGTGTTCACATCCAACATAGTCCCAGTGCAAGGAGAAGTTGCCCCGCACATTCCCAGCCACCAGTGGGATGGACCTGCCTTCCCTGCAGTGGGAATAAACTGCAAAACCTTAAGTTTCTTCAAAATGCGCAGCCACCCTGGTCCTCACACGTGAGATTGGGAGGTGCTCAGAGGAGATCCGACATAGATTTGGGTAGTAAGAATTCATTTGACTGTCACATCAGAAAACCCTCCTAACAGGGACATCACTCATAAGGCATATTACATACACATACACGTGTATAACAAATGTAACAAGACCATTGGAGGAAGGTGGTCCCAGGGTCAGTTCAGCAGTTCCATATTGTCCGTGCAATTAGGGGGGTGCTGTCCTCATGTCTCCCTCACGAGTTGTAGGGAAGGAGGCTCCCTTTCTCTGGTTGGCTACTTAATGCCCAGCCCTTCCAAGGAGATGGTTATGTGTTCCCCAGTGAAGAACTATGTTAGTTTCTCTTGCCTTTTCTATTTCTGGAGGCCACTTCATTCTGGGGCTCATGGTCCCCTAATATATATATATATTATAAAAAAAATTGTTTCCTTGCAGTTATGAAGGCTGACAAATCAAAAATCTACAAAGCCCATGTCACCTGTTGAGTGCAAAGGTCAGAGGTTGCTGTAGAAGCAGGAAGAGCTGAGGTCACAGTTGAAAGGCTTCAGGAAGGAGAATCCTCTCTTACTGGGGAAGGGTCAGCCTTTTTGTTCTATTCAGGCCTGCAGCTCATTGGGAAAGGCAAAGCCACATCAGAAAGGATAATCTGCTTTACTCAGTCTGACCATTTAAATGGTCATCGCATCCAGATGCCTTCTAAGACACACCTGGAGTGTTTAACTTGATGTCCAGGCACCCACAGACCAGGCAGGTTGTCACCTAAAATTAACCATCACAATGCCAGTGGCAGAGGGGGCAGTGGCACTGCTCGTGCCAAGCGGAGCCCTGCTGGGAGGTGTCACCAAGCACTGGCTGGGCCAGTGGTGTTATGCGGGGTGCACAGCAGCAGCTGCACACCGCCTGCAGCTGGAGAGCCCGAAGCATGGCAGCTGGAGGGCTCTGCAGAGAAGACAGAGCACATCTGTGTCACTTGCACCAGACCCTTTCTGGCAGCTGCTTCCTCCTGAGAAGGCTGCAACATGCTCCTCTCACCTCTGTCCCTTCCCTGCGCTTTGAGCCGGACTTATGTACTTTCTCTCTTCCCTGACCTTGAGCTTTTTTCCTGCAAAATCCTTTATTTTTCATGTAAATAGACTCTGCATATAGAGCTCTCATGCCTCTTCTCCCACAATCAGCTTTCCACGTGGTCAGGCAAGCCTGAAACCCAAGGTAAACATGATTCAACTTGAAACCAGGCTGATATACACCTGCTGAAGACCTCAAAGCTTTGAAGACAAAAGGGATGAGTCTCTGATACCAGCAGTGTCCTGAGTATCTGGGAGCAGAGGAGTCGGAAGTTTAAGAGGTGGCAGGATATGGGAAGAGGTGGATTGAAAGGCAGGTGCACTGGGCGCGCCCTGGGCCCCGACTTCTGAAGGCCCCCAAAACCCAACTTTACACTTTTTTCTAATGACACCAAGTTGGTTTCATATGTGCAATTTTAACATTAATAGTACATAGTATTTTTTATTTTTTAAAAAATATGGTTAACATGTATTCTTATTTTCCCTGTCTCTCTTTTTTTTAAGGGGCCTAGTATTTTCTTCTGTGCCCGGGTCCTCAACCGACCCTAATCCACCTCTGCTTATGAGGGGTAGTTATGTCAGGTAAACCCTGTCCTGTCTCTGGGCTGGCCAGTTTTCCTGAGAACAATGAGGCTTACCCACTGTCACCTGCAGAACTGTCCTTGGGCAGGTTTCTGACCCAGAGTTACCCTGGAAACATGAAGATGCTCCAGGCAGAACCCCTTTACTTTCCCATTGGTGAAGGTCAAAGCAGTTACATAAAAGATTGACTCGCCTTAGCCTGGGCTGTCAATCAGCCCAGCGGATCTGAGCAGACACGGACTTCCCAAGGCTGTTGGAAAAAGCATACATATTTCATGAACGCCTAATCTAGTTGAGTGTATGGAGGTTGGAAAAAAGGCCCTGCAAGGCATTCCCCTGCTGGCTGAGCGGGCAGTACCAGCGCAGGGCAGCTGTGCAGAAACCGAGAGCTCAGAGGCCCCAGGGGGGAGGCTGACTTCTGGTAGGTCGGGGATGGGTCTGCAGGGTGGGGGGCAGCGTAGCCACTGAGCAGGCTTCAGGTTGGCTTTGAGAAATACTAGTTATTCAGGGGCCTTGTCAGAAACCTTTCAGCCAAGTCAGGGAAGGGACTGACTTTCAGCTCGACTCCAAAATGCACCAAAGGTTTGACAGGGGAACCCTTGACCCACAGCAATGCAAGGAGGGTAAGCACTAAGGACACAGGCTTAGTGCCCTGGGTTACAGTCTGTGCTCGGCCCTTCTTTGGGTGAAGAGGTGAAGTTACAATACTTTATTGATAGAGATCTGTCTCATATGAAATTTAATAGCAGCATCATTAACAGCTCCATTAGGGACCCAGACTTTTCCTTCTACTCTGTCTTCCTAGTATGAGGCTTCCAGTCTCAAGATCATTTAATGGTTTCAGATGCCCATGGAGCTTCCAAATTGCAGGCTGCAAGTAGGAGAAAACACAAAGTGGGAAGAAAAAAGGGCTCTTACCTCTCTTCTGGTTTGATCAGCTTCTTTTAACCAGCCTGACCTTCCTACATAGAACGGGAGCTTGGTCTTAAGACCAAGCTGCAAGGTGTAAGGGCACCTGAAGAAATATTGCCTATGTGTTCTTATTAAGCTAAGGTCATTTCTCACCACCCCAAATAAAATCAGGCTCGTGTTATTAAGGAGGAAGAATTGAAGGTTGGGGGAGGAAACGAGGACTTGCCACAAAAGCCTCCTCCTAAGTTCCCTCCTGCTTAGCTCTGTCGCCAGCATCCTGCTCACTGTCTCTTCTCAGTAAGGACCAGAGTCAGGCACTGGGCGAGCAGGTCTGAGGCTAGGACACACCATTTAAGGGGGCCTTCACCCTCAGATTTACGCAAGTGCAGATCCTGCACCTGCAGGAACCTAGGAGTGAGGGCCTCCTTAAATGGTGCATCCTAGGCATCTTGCAGGCTCATCCTAGTCCCAGCTCTGTCTGTGTTGCCAGGTGGGAAGGCCTACCCCTTTTCCTCCTCATCACATTGCGAAGGATCATTTCTTCTCATTACATGCTGTTTTCCAAATGGGTAAAAGTTCTATGTGATCCTCAGCATTTAGATCAGTTTAAGGTTCTCAAGGACTTCAGACCTCTTCAACCCTCTAGAACACACGGGTCCCTCAGGGTCAGAGACCCACAGCCCCCAGAGAGCCGGCAGACGTGACTGGATGGCCAGGCTGGATGCTGCTCTAGCGGGAAGGCAAGCCTATCACCCCCACAGCACAACTTTGCTCTGCGCTGATTTCATGGCTGCTGCAGGAGGTCTGGCACTGTTCTCGCCCCCACCCCTACTTCGACTTCTTCCAAGAACACACTAACCATGATAACACCAGCATCTCACAAACCAGCTTGCCTGAAACAACTCTGGATGCACTGTGTGTTCCATACACAACCAGTTAATTTCCAGTTCAGTTATAATAATGGTAAGAATTGGCCACACACAGGGAGCTGGCAATTGCCACTATTTTAACCTGCATCACCAAGGCAAGTGGTTTTATGTTCCACTGGTTCTAAGACAGCAGTTCCCTGAAGCTGGAAAGCCATGCACCAGAGTCATTGTCCCCCTCTTCTGATGTTCCTCTTCCAGTGTGGCATCACCACAACTTCCAGGCTCACGAGGCCATCGACCTGTTTCTCCCTTCCTGCCCTCCCTTCCCAGCTGGCTCTCCAAAGCAGCAGAGATCTGATTTACCTGTTACCATTGCTTGCCCAGTGGCTCCTGAACTCTGAGCCCCACTTAGGGCCCCTATCCGTACCCCCGCTACTCTCAAAGAAAATGTACATTCTTGGATTTATTTTGATAATACACTTTCTGAACGCTGCTGTGGGCTCCTGTCTCTGGGTGTTTTTCTGACATCATCATGGGCCTGACCTCTTGTCTCACAACATTTGCCAAGAGAGAAGAGACATTGGCAGGACTCCAGGAGGACCACCCATATAGGGGAGCGGGAGGAAGGGAATAGGGCAAAGGAAATACTGCATAGCTTTCATCTTCTGCCCCATAAATAGACGTAGGTTTGGAGTACTCTGTGCAAAGGGCTGGGAAGGATTCTAGGGCAGACATGACCTCTGGAGGAGCATGGCCCCTGCTCTGCTCTTTTTCTGTGCAATTTGTGTCTCTCTCACCTCCCTTCTATAAGTGAATCGCAGCAATTGTGTATTTTGCTGTGGTCACTCAGCACAACTTCCAACACTGTTGATGCCGATTGTTTGTTAAGCAAATAGCATCAGGTACTTCTGTAGCCTGGATATGTTCAGACATCACCAACCCAGGACAGACCTCAACTGGATATTCAAATAAAGTCAAATTAATATCAATCATGAATTATATCTGTCACATCAGAAGGTGCCTATAGGCAATTTTATTCTGCATGTTCCTCACTGAGTTGTTACAAATGAATAAATGAGAAGTTAGAGTCAGCAGTTGGGTGAGGAGAGGAAGGCACTGAACTTAGGTGTAAAATGTGAGAGACATAAAAAAACTCAGTAATCGGCCCTGGCCGGTTGGTTCAGTGGTAGAACGTCGGCCTGGTGTGTGGGAGTCCCGGGTTCAATTCCCTGCCAGGGCACACAGGAGAAGTGCCCATCTGCTTCTCCACTCTTCCCCCTCTCCTTCCTCTCTGTCTCTCTCTTCCCCTCCCGAAGCCGAGGCTCCATTGGAGTAAAGTTTGCCCGGGCACTGAGGATGGCTCTATGGCCTCTGCCTCAGGTGCTAGAATGGCTCTGATTGCGGCAGAGCAACGCCCCAGATGGGCAGAGCATAGCCCCCTGGTGGGCATGCTGGGGTGGATCCTGGTCGGGCGCATGCAGGAATCTGTCTGACTGCCTCCCTGTTTCCAACTTAAGATAAATACAAAAAAAACAAAACAAAAAAAAAACAACTCAGTAATCTCGGTAAATGATAATGTTCGTACCCTGAAACTGTATTGTATTCGACAGAATAGAACAGAAATGTATTCGATCATAGTACTAGATGCTAGAAATCAGAAATGAGGTGTCAACAGGGCAGTGCTCCCTCCAAAGGCTCTAGGGACAAATCTTCCTTTGCCTCTTCCAGCTCCTGCTGGCTGCCAGCAACCTCTGTGCTCCTCGACTTGTACCTGCTCCACTCCAGCCTCTGCCTTCGGCTTCTCATGGGCGTCTTCCATTTGTCTCTCTGTGTTTACGGCCTTCTTAGAAGGACACCAGTTCCTAGACTTAGAGTCTCCCTTAACCCAGCCTGACCTCATCTTAACTAACTCTATCTGCAAAGACTCTATTTCCAAATAAGGTCACATCCTGAGGTCCTGAATTTGATTGAGCAGGACACACTATTCAAACCAATACAACAATATTTTTTTAATCAAAATTAATGCAAAATTAACTCATGAAGAACAAAATGTTTAAATTCTAAATAAAGACAGAATCTGCCCCTGCACTAGCAAGACTCTCTTTATTGCCGCCCCTAGGTCCAGCCCTGATGATATCACCTCTGTGAAAAGCCTCTAGAACAGTGTCAGGGAACCAGAAAGGCAATAATATTGATTTCTTCTCCCACTCTGTTTGGCGCAAGTTCTCATGAGAACTTCCATCTCTTCCTGGGATTTGATCTCTCAGGAGACAAGCAGCACAAGCACCACTAAAAACACTTCTTTTTTTCGCTTGTAGCTGTCCATACCGACAAGACTTCATTCTGAATGAAAGAGAGGCATGGGCCCTGTCTGTTTGGCTTAGTGGATAGAGTGCCAGCCTAGCGTGCAGACATCCGGGTTCAACCCAGGTCAAGGCACACAGGAGAAGAAACCATCCGATTCTCCCCCCTACTCCTCCTCTTCTCTCTCTCTCTTCCCCTCTCACTGCCAGTGGCTCAATTGGTCCAAGTGCCGGCCCCAGGCACTGAAGATAGCTCCATTGAATCAAGCATTGGTCCCAGACAGGGGTTACCAGGTGGATTTCAGTCAGGCACATCCAGGAGTCTGTCTCTATCTCCCCTCTTCTCAGTTAAAAAAAAAAAGGAAGAAAAAAAAGAAAGAGAGGCATGTAGGAAAGGCAAGGCCCATGTCGTAAGCCAGATGGGACGTAGTTATCAGTGCCAGTGAGTATCTGAGGGAAGAGGCACCAATGGAGACGAGAGCCCTCCCCAAGGCTGCGAGGAACCTGGGGAAACACACCTAAGTTTGCACAGCAACCTTTCTCTGCCATTCTGGAAGTTTGTGCTGTACACTTAGAAAGGTTTCCAGAATTTCCAGAGAAGCTGACCCACCCCTTTGCGGAAAAACACACAACCTCTGCTGGTACGTTGGTTTCTCAGCAAGGGAACAGAAGGAGAGCACCGCCTGGCTGCAGTGATTCATAAAACGAGGCCATAAATACCCTCAAATCAGACCCTGGGGGCCAGGCTGGCAGCCGACACCACAGCAAGCAGGGTCCACGTGGCTTGTTTTCCTCTTCTTTCTGGAGTCACAAAGGTGGAGGGACTCAAATCTGCAAGTTTCTTTCACTGCAAGAAAAGTCAGTATTTTTAATATCTAAAGATATATATTATATATACACACACAAAATTGTATGCAATTCTCTTTGTAATTTCCATGAAATCAAACTGATGAGGTTGTTAATCTTCCTGGTTTTCAAAATGAGCACCATCTCTGGGAGATAGCTGACTCACCCAGAGTGCCCCAGGCCCAGTGTGGTGCCAGGATTTGAACTCAGGACATAGACATTCTTTCACACACCAGAATCCTGTGTCTGGTTCACAGATTGCATGCCAAGCATCAATTCCAATAGATTCATGACCCTTCTGTTAACTTTTTCCACTGAGTTCAAAGACCGAAAACAAAATTATATCATAAGCCTTTGAAACAGGTATATCACCACCCAAGTGATTCCACTTCTAGGAATTTGCACAAAGAACACAATCAATAATATACCCACCTGACCATGAGGTGGCACTATGGATAGAGCATTGACCTGGGATGCTGAGGACCCAGGTTCAAAACCCCGAGGTCACCAGCTTGAACATGAGCTCACCAGGTTGAGTGTGGGCTCACCAGCTTAAACACAGGGTCTCCAGCTTGAGCATCGGATCATAGACATGACCCCATGGTCTATTCATTGAGCCCAAAGGTTGCTGGCTTGAAGCTCAAGGTCTCTGGCTTGAGCTCAACCTCACTGGCTTGTACAAGGTATCACTGGCTCAGCTGGAGCCCCCTGGTCAAGGCACATATGAGAAAGCAATCAATGAACATCTACAGTGCTGCAGCAAAGAATTGATGCTTCTCATCTCTCTCCCTGTCTGCCTGTCCATCCCTGTCTATCTCTCTCTTTCTCTCTCTCTCTAAAAAAAAAGAAAAGGAAAAAGAAAGAAGATGCATTCTAATTCCTTAAATCAGCAGACCCTTTTGTATTGCTTAGAACTCTCAGTCAGCCTGTTCAGCTTCTAAACCTGGGTCACCCCTGAAACAAAGTATAAGAAATCTCTGTTTGAGCCATTTTTAGAAACGAGACAGGAGATAAGGACTAGGGTGGGACACCCATGCTGCAGGAGGCAGCCTGAGTCTCCATCAGAACTGAGATTTCTTTCAAAAAAGAATCTCCGTGCATGCTTCAGTTTTCATTGTGGCCAGATTTGAGCTTCCAGCACCACTTTTTATCCAGATAATTTTGCCTATGAAAAATAAGATGTCCCATGACATTCAAAGGACAATTTTCCAGAAGAGTCTTATTGCTTTTAAAACATAATCGTGCGTGAAATGTTCTATTTCTATCCTGTCGGCCATCTGGGCTTTGCTGCAGGCCCGTGCCAAGCTTTTGTGCCGGAGCTGTCCTGAGGCAGGTGGGTCCCACTGGGACTGGCGTGCACCCAGGCCATGCTGGAGCCAGAGCTCCTTAGCCTAATGTTATTTGCACAAGTCGGTGTTCGCTCCCTCCCTCCAGCGCCTCTTTCCGAGGCTGCCCCATGGATACCCAAGCTGCCCTCTGTTTTCTTCAGGCTGGGTCCTGTGATCTGGAAATTTTGGTACTGAATGGATTTGTCATCTGTCCCAATCCCTTAGATTTGTGCTGTCTCCTAGTGACCTGAGGTTGATCCGGGTATTGTTATATGATAACTTTCCTGGTTAGAAAACAATGATACCTACCAGGTAACACAAAGATGATGCAAATCTTCAAGAGTTCTTTAGGATTAGTCTGCTGAACAATTTCTATTACCAAAACAGGTGCATGAGGGAGGCGTTTAAGGGTCTATGGGATTTGCTTTACACAGCAAACCACACCTCTTTTTCTTTTTCTTTTTCTTTTCTTTTTTTTTTTTTTTTTTTTTTGCCTGTAAAAAGATTGGTCTTTGCTGTGAAGTGTCTATGGCACAAGGTTCAGGAGGGAAGGACAAGCCAGGCACGAAGGAGAGTGAGAGCCTGGCCCTGTGGTCCAGATCCTTTTCTTGGGCTGTTAGACAAATCCAAGCCAGCAAGTCTATCTCTTTTGAATAACACTCTGATTTCTTTTTTCATATTTGAAAAGTAATACAAGCTCATATTATGTAATTAGAAAGTTCAGAATGCACAAATAAAAACTATAAATCATTCATGTTCTTATAACCTAGTTATAAGCACCGCTGCCATTTGGTGTATGTATTTCTGGATATAGATAGATAAATAGAAAGGTAGGTAGGTAGATGATTGACAGATAGATAGAAACATAGAAAGGTTGGTAGATAAATAGATAGATGCAAATAGATAAGAAGCTAGATGGAAAAGCCTCGACATGACTGCATTTAGCTGTGCTAAGACGGTGGCGTTCCTTAGCTCTCATGAAGACTAATTCTCAGGTATCATTCCTGGACTGGCAGCAACTGCAACATTTGAGAGCATCCTAGAAATGCAAATTCTCTGGCCCTACCTCAGACCTTCTAGAAATCAAAAACTCTGGAGCCAGGCCCAGTGATCTGTGATTTAACCAGTAGACTCTATAATCTTCATTCAACATCAGGGTGGTTAACTCTTGTGAACCGGCAGGAAATTTTGGGCAGACTGGCACTGGTTCAAGGACCAATAGTTTAAAACCACTACTCTAGGTGATTCCAATGTACACTAAAGACTGAGAGCTACTTCTCTATAACTAATTTGATCCCTGATCTATGACCAATTCTGACCCCTAGCCCATCTGCTACACAGGCTTTTTAGAAAAATTCTCAGTTTAGCTCATTGGAGGTTAAACTTAGTCCAAGCCAATGAAGTCCCTTCAGGTTTAATTTCATCTTCTTGGTATGACAGCTCAGTCTTTCAGATTCTTTCCCTACCAACTTCACCCAATTCTTGTCGATCCCTGAGTTTCTGCCATACATTCTATATACTCTTGACTGGCTTCTCTATGCATGCTGTCCATGTTCTCATTTGGAGCCTGAGGGGACGCTCGCTCTGCTCAGATGTCTCTCTGCTGTATTATAGTCACATCCCATGAGCATACCTTGTGCAGTGGTCTCTGCCCAAGTGCCAAGAGGAGACTAGGGTAAGTCCTATTTGTCTTTGGTCCCTTGAGCTCATGGGACACAACTTCTTCTCCCTGACCTTCTCGCTGATTCCATCTCCATTTCTCTCCCCGCCAATCTTTTAGGCAAGGCCACTGATATTGAATGGCCCTCTTTCATCAGTTCCCAGCTTTTGAAGCCATCTCAGGTGTACAGTTCTATTTAAAATGGTAAAAGCTAAATAGCAATTCTTTCTCTTGGCATTTATAATCATGCCTCACTCTGAGACACATAGGTGTAGGAAAGCAAAATAGAAAAACACAATAGTATGTTTCCAAACCTTAACCTCTTTTCATAATCAAATAGACATACAACATTCATATAATTTGGATTCTACTGCACGTACTTTTTGATGGGTCTTCCTTTGTGTGTGTGTGTGTCTTATCCATATGCCATAAACACTGTTTCCATGGCATTAAATATTTTTCTACAACATGACTTTTAATGGCTCTGAGGAATTCAATTAATTGTGTGGTGAGAAGGAAAATAAACTGCTATTTTTTTAATGTTTATTTTATTGATTTTAGAGAGAGAGGAAAGGAGAGAGGCAGACAGAGATGCCAGGAACATTGATCTGTTCCTTCCTGTAGGTACCCTGACTGGGGATCGAACTAACAACCTCTGTGCTTCAGCATGATGCTCTCGCCAAACGAGCTATCCAGTCAGGGCAAAAACAAACTACTATTTTCAAAGCTATTGGCAGTTTGTCTTGGTTTTAAGGTATGGTAGCAAAATTCAACTGAGGGAAAAAAATTTTTTTTCCTTAATAAGGATAAAAAGAACCCGTGAATGGACCTTTTGCTTATGCAACAGCAATAACTGATGACTTCATCGGAGGCTACGTTAGAGACATAGAGGAGATGAATAGCGGTGAAAAGGTTGTCTTCTTGGTTGTTTAGATGGTGGCAGACTTTTGGTTTCCTTTAGGAGTCGTGAGCCAGGGGTCACAGGTCTTGGGCCAGGAAAGTGAGAAGTGTGTGGGTATGAGTAAGAGCGGCCTCCGAGAGGAAGGTGGGCCAAGGCAAGGAGGTGACTTGGTCAGCAACGAGCGCCTTGCCTTGAAGCCCGAGTGGTGCGTCTGTGAATAAGGATGTCTGATTGAGATTCAAGTCTTATTTTTACGTCTTGTATTTATCTGATGATTTCTTTGTAAAGACTTGTACACACAAGTGATGCTTTTAGAAATGAATAAAGAAATTGTTTTCATATCTGCAGTAAAATGTAGGAAGTGTGGAAATATGGCTGAAAGACATTAGAAGTCAATTACAGCATGAACCCAGAGCTTATAGCTACAACCAACCACTATAACTGCTCTTCATGAATTGTTAAAAAACATTATGAACCCCTGTATCACAAAACAATGGGAAGTCCAGCTGTTTTATTTGAGTATTAAAGCAGGGTGACTACGCAGGTCACTTTCATTGTATCGTAATTTATTTAACCATCCTCTGTTTTTTCCTATTTTCATTCGTAGCATTACTATGAGCAGCCTTATAGATAAAGGTTTGGGTGTGTTACTACTACTACTACTATTATTATTATTAGCGAGTGAGAGAGAGAGCCAGTGACCATGCCAGTGACCATGGGGTCATGTGTATGATCCCACACTCAAGCCGGTGATCCCTCACTCAAGCTGGTGAGCCTACACTCAAGCTAGATGAGCCTACGCTCAAGCTGGTGACCTTGGAGTTTCAAACCTGGTCCTCTGCATCCCAGGCTGACACTCTATCCACTGCGTCACCGCCTAGTCAGGTAGAATGCATCTTTTTTTTACCATAACAGTCTGGTAATGTTATACCCTTCTCAGCTCAGGAAACATTAACAAGCCATGCGTGGACTGCTTCTCCTGAATTCCATGACAGGCTTGACAGTCCATGACTTCTATACACAAGGTGACACTTGCATTGCACACAGGGGCACAGAAAGTCAGCTAACTGTACAATGTTTGTTCATTCCCTTGTTTTCCTCATTACTTGGCTGTGAGCTCCTTGAGGGTAGAAATCATGTCTGAATTTTCACTGTGACCGTGAATGCCTAGCATTGTGCCTGCCTCATAGTAGGTTCATTAATGTTTGTTGAATGGATGAATGATTCAATAAATGCATAAAATTGTAATGACTCTCATAGAGAGCACATTTACTATGTATCCAATGGTATGCTAAATAATTCACATTTTATAATTGCATTTAACCCCATAACAGATCATTTCACAGATAAGAAATGAATGGAGTAAAACTCAAAATCATTGGTACGTAAAGACACATGCTGCCCCATGTTCATCACAGCATTGTTCACAGTGGCCAGGACATGGAAACAACCAAAAAGCCCTTCAACAGAAGATTGGATAAAGAAAATGTGGTACATATATGCCATGGCAGTGGTCAGCAAACCATAGCCTGCGAGCCACATGCAGCTCTTTGGCCCCTTGAGTGCAGCCCTTTGGCCAGCTTAGAAGTACCCTATTAAGTTAATAACAATATATCTACCTATCTAGTTTAAGTTTTAAAAATTTGGCTCTCAAAAGAAATTTCAATTGTTGTACTGTAGATATCTGGCTCCATTGACTAATGAGTTTGCCAACCACTGTACTATGGAATACTACTCAGCTATAAGAAATGATGACATAGGATCATTTACAACAATGTGTATGAACCTTGATAACATTATAATGAGCAAAATAAGTAAATCAGAAAAAACTAAGAACTGTATGATTCCATACATAGGTGGGACACAAAATTGAGACTCATGGACATGGACAAGAGTGTGGTGGTTACCAGGGTAGGGGAAAGAAGAGGGTGGTGGGAGGGAAAGGGCATAAAGTAAACCAAATTAAGGGTGACAGAGGACAATTTGACTTTGGGTGATGGATATACAACATAATTGAATGTCAAAATGATCTGGAGATATTTTCTCTAAATCTATGTGCTCTAGTTGACCAATGTCACCCTGTTAAAATTAATTGTCTAAATAAAACTATATTAATAAAAAGGCCCTGGGCCCTGGCCGGCTGGCTCAGTGGTAGAGCATCGGCCTGGCATGCAAGGGGTCCCGGGTTTGATTCCCGGCCAGGGCACACAGGAGAAGCGCCCATCTGCTTCTCCACCCCTCCCCCTCTCCTTCCTCTCTGTCTCTCTCTTCCCCTCCCAAAGCCAAGGCTCCATGGGAGCAAAGTTGGCCTGGGCACTGAGGATGGCTCCATGGCCTCTGCCTCAGGTGCTAGAATGGCTCTAGTTGCAACAGAGCAACACCCCAGATGGGCAGAGCATCACTCCCTGGTGGCATGCCGGGTGGATCCTGGTCGGGCGCATGCAGGAATCTGTCAGTTTGCCTCCCTGTTTCCAACTTCAGAAAAATACAAAAAAAAAAACAACACAAAAACACAAAGAATAAAAAGGCCCTGGCTGGTTGGCTCAGCGGTAGAGCATCAGCCCGGTGTGTGGAAGTCCCAGGTTCGATTCCCAGTCAGGGCACACAGGAGAAGCGTCCATCTGCTTCTCCACCTTTCCCCCTCTCCTTTCTCTTTATCTCTCTCTTCCCCTTCTGCAGCCAAGGCTCCATTGGAGCAAAGTTGGCCCGGGCGCTGAGGATGGCTCCATGGCCTCCACCTCAGGCGCTAGAATGGCTCCAGTCCTAACAGAGCAACGCCCCAGATGGGCAGAGCATCACCCCTGGTGGGCATGCTGGGCTGATCCCGGTTGGGCACATGCAGGAGTCTGTCTGACTGCCTCCCCACTTCTCACTTCGGAAAAATACAAAAAAAAGAAAAAGAAATAAGTAGAGTGAAATAGAATAAATGGGAAAAGAGGAAAAAGAGGATGAAGAAAGGGATAGGGAGGGGAGAGTAGGTGAAAGGAGAGGGGAAAGGGAGCAAAACAGAATTGAGAGGGGAAGAGCAGGATGAGGAGGGGAAGACAGGATGAGGAGGTGAAATGGGGAGAAGGAGAGGGAGACAGAGAGGGAGGGAGGGAGAGATTTAAGAAGGGCCAGCTGGCACCTGCAAGTAGCCTTGTCCAAAGGGAAGCTCCTATCCAGCAGAAGTGATTGCCAGAATTTCAATTGAGCCAGCAGAGCTCATCATCTGGAGGGATTGATCAGGGAGCCTGGTCAAGGCCATAACAATGGTCAGCACCAACAGTGTGGTTAAGTGTGACCTGCTGGATGGCAGGCCCTGGAAAAAGGACTCTCCCTGCGGGCCAGATTTGAAAACCAAAGAGGTTGAAGATGCTGGATTAGGAACCAGAGACTGACTCTAATATAAGGTTACAGAGGAGGCCTAAACTATCCCTACCCCTACCCTTACACACCCCCTAACCTTACCCCACCACTGTCTCTACCCCTAGAACTCCCCTACCCCTACCAAGCTCTGCTTTTCCCAGATGGCAGGCCATCGTGTACTAGCATGTACTCCAACAATGTAGTAACTTGTGAGGAGTGATTCTTGTGCATTCTGTAAAGAAAGCAATGAAAAAGTTTGACCTCTATTGTGACTTATAAACTTCTGCATACTGTGGGTCTTGAGAAAGCGCTAGAACCTACAGAATGCTTTGAAGGTATTTTAAGCTCACCCTCTGTATTAATGGCTGACATGATATTGACGATCTCTTTCTTCTGGTCCTGACACGGACTCCTGTCGCAGCTGCAGTGTGCCCTTCCAACACTGAACATATACCAGAGAGAAGAAATGTGTGTTGGTTGAACGATTAAAATAGATTCCAAATGGAAACGCAGCACTGTTTCTGATACGCTGGGATCTGAACGTTTTGATTTAAACTTGTAAAACGTGAGAGAAATAATGTGATGATATTTACAAGGCACTTAAATGAATCATTATACACATCATTCAAAGCAGATTTGACTGCAGTGTAAAATTTTTGAGTGACACTGCTGAATTTTAAGCAAAATATGTTTGATTTTCCTCAGAGTTAATACGCACTACTTTCCAAGTGACCTGCATGGTACTCTGACACTTCTGAACATGAATGACAGAGAAAGACATGAGTTCACATTAATATTAGGATATCTTCTGGAGGTTACTACTATTTACAGTTTGACATTAGAGGAAGAATTTTGAAAAGTGTAAGAAAATACTTTATTTTAGTGTTAAAATACATCTGGGGTCATCCTGAACTTGTGAAAGGTAGGTATTTAAATTATGTCATAGCTATCTGGAATTTGGTCCAGGCTGGGGTAAACATGACCGGTCATATATTGTCGTTTGACAATGTTCATTTGATTCTGCCCATAGTTTGGTCAAAGTATTGTGTGAAATATAGGATAAATCTTCAGTTTTTACTTATGACGTAAGTGTAATGTTTCCTGTACATGTGCAGTTAAGTTAGACTTGCTGTTAAAGTTAGTTATATAATTGGAGTTACATGTAGGTTCCGGGTTAATTTATCTTTTCTTAATGGTTCATAACTTTATTTACAGAATAATGTCATATTTTACATCAGAAATCTGATTGTATATTTTACTCATTCTTGCCCAGGCACATTAGATTTACTTTTTCATTGTAATGGAGTCCAGTGCGACATTTAGTCTTTTTTTGTTGTTGTTTTGTTTTTGTTTTTGTTTTTTTTGTATTTTTTTCTGAAGCTGGAAACGGGGAGAGACAGACAGACTCCCGCATGCGCCCGACCGGGATCCACCCGGCACACCCACCAGGGGCGACGCTCTGCCCACCAGGGGGCGATGCTCTGCCCCTCTGGGGCATCGCTCTGCCGCGACCAGAGCCACTCTAGTGCCTAGGGCAGAGGCCAAGGAGCCATCCCCAGCGCCCGGGCCATCTTTGCTCCAATGGAGCCCTAGCTGCGGGAGGGGAAGAGAGAGACAGAGAGGAAGGAGGGGGGGAGTGGAGAAGCAAATGGGTGCTTCTCCTATGTGCCCTGGCCGGGAATCGAACCTGGGTCCCCCACACACCAGGCCAACGCTCTACCGCTGAGCCAACCGGCCAGGGCCGCGACTTTTAGTTTTTTGTTTTCATAATTCTTCCTCTAATGTCAAACTGTAAGTAATAGTAACCTCCAGAAGATATCCTAATATTAATGTGAACTCATGTCTTTGTCATTCACATTCAGATGTTTCAGAGTACCATGCAGGTCACTTGGAAAGTAGTATGTTTTAACTCTGAGGAAAATCAAACATATTTTGCTTAAAATTCAGCAATGTCACTCAAAAATTTTACACTGTACTCAAATTTGCTTTGTTTTTTTTGTGATAGAGAGAGAGAGAGGGACAGATAGGGACACACAGACAGGAAGGAAGAGAGATGAAAAACATCAATTCTTTGTTGCGGCTCCTTAGTTGTTCATTGATTGCTTTCTCATATGTGCCTTGACTGGGGGGTTTCAGCAGACCAAGTGATCCCTTGCTCGAGCCAGCGACCTTGGGTCCAAGCTGGTGAGCCTTGCTCAAACCAGATGAGCCCAAGCTCAAGCTGGTGACCTTGGGGTCTTGAACCTGGGTCCTCCACATCCCAGTCTGATGCTCTATCCACTGCACCACTGCCTGGTCAGGCTCAAATCTGCTTTGAATAGTGTATAATGATTCTTGTAAATGCGTCGTAAATATCATCACATTATTTCTCTCACGTTTTACAAGTTTAAATCAAAACATTCAGATCCCGGCATATCAGAAACAGTACCGTGTTTCCATTTGGAATCTATTTTAAACATTCAACCAAAACACGTTTCTTCTCTTTGGTATATGTTCAGCGTTTGGAAGGGCACACTGCAGGTGAGACAGGCGTCCGTGTCAGGACCATAGAAAGAGGTGGTCAGTATCATGTCAGCCATAATGCAGAGGGCGCTGCACTCATTCGGCGCGGCAGATACCCATTTCCCAGCTACTTCATTTAAAACGTTTTTGTCTATTTTATTTCATCTATTATAATTACAGTAAATTTTGAATGCATTGAAGAGTGCCAAGAGCCATAAACATATATCACTGAAAGTTTCAAAATATGAGATAGGTAGTGCAAGTGGAAACACGAGGTTACTTGAGGGCAGTCAGCAAGTCTTGGGCCTGACAACACACGTTAACTCGTGAGCAGCTGTTTCCTCTTTGAGATTGTTACTGCTCACTTTTGTGTCAGTGATATTCAAATCCACCGCTGTGGTTAGGTTCTCAAACTTGAAATGGCGAGATTTCCAATTAGTGTTCGTGTAAGTTTGGTAAAAAGTTGTGCAGAGATTCGTTTCTACCTTAGTTGACTCATTCTTGCCCAGGCACATTAGATTTACTTTTTCATTATAATGGGATCCAGTGCTACATTTAGTTTTTCGTTATATCTGGATCCATTGCTAATATTAGTTTCAGGTTTCCAGACCTAGCTTCACTCAGGTGTATGTTTGGGGTTGCTTTAAAATTAACTTCAGGCTTTCATTTTAATTGTGTCTATTTTTGGCTCAGGAAGATCTTCTACACTTAGGTTACAGAACGACTTCCTTTAACCAGAAGCTGCTTCATTTTTTAACTACACCGTAAACAGCATATTGAGTTCAATACACAGTCAGATTCCTGATGGTAAAATATGACATCATTGTGTAAACCAAGTGATGAACCCTTAAGAAAGACAAGTCGCCTGACCAGTCAGTGGCACAGTGGACTGGGACGCCGAGGACCCAGGTTCAAAACCCTGAGGTCACCAGTTTGAGTGAGGGCTCATCTGGTTTGAGCAAGGCTCACCAGCTTGGACCCAAGGTCACTGGCTTGAACAAGGGGTCACTTGGTCTGCTGTAGCCCCACAGTCAAGGCACATATGAGAAAGCAATCACTGAGAAACTAAGGTGCCACAATAAAGAACTGATGCTTCTCATCTCTCTCCCTTCCAGTCTGTCTGTTCCTCTCTCTGTCTCTCTCTCTCTCTCTGTGTCTCTGTCACAAAAAAATAAAAAGAAAGACAAGTTAACCCAGAATCTAAAGTAACTCCAATCGTACAGGGCACAGTAACAGCAAGTCTAACTGAACTGCACATGTACAGGAAAGGTTACAGTTGGGTCATAAGTTAAAACTAAAGATTTATTCTACATTTCACACAATACTTGGAACAAAGTATGTGCAGAATCAAACGACCATTGTCAAACAACCAATATGTGACCTGTCATGTTTACCTGCAACCTGGACCAAACTTCAGAAGGCTACAACTAAAATTGGAATACCTACCCATCTATCTTAACGAGGATACCAGAGGCATTTTAACACTGAAAAAAAAAAATGGTTTTCTAAACTGTTTCTAATTCTACCTCTAATGTCAAACTGTAAATAATTCTATCCTCTGGAAGATATCCTAATATTAATTAAACTCATCACTCATGCTCTATTCCTCACGTTCAGAAGTTTTAGAAAGCCATGCAGGTCACTTGGGAAGTAGTACCTATTAACTGGGTGGAAAATCAAACATATTTTGCCTAAAACACACCAATGTCACTCAAAAATTTTACGCTGTACATACATCTGCTTTTAATGATGCGTAGAATGATTAGTTAGAGATGTGTTGTAAATATTCATTACATTTTTCTTTCACGGTTCACAGGTGTGACTCTAAATGTCCAGTTCCCGCATATCCCACACCGTGCGTGCTTCCATTGGGACGCCATTTTACATGTTCAACTCACACATGTCTATTCTCATCAGTGTGTGTTCAGCACTCTGCAGGGCATGTTGAGGTGAGACATGCGTCCGTATTAGTACCATAAGAAAGAGATCATATATCATGTCAGCCATTAATAGAGCAAAAGCTTAACATATCTTCAAAGCATTCTGTAGGTTCTAATGCTTTCTCTAGAACCACGGTATACAAAGGCTTATATGTCACAATATACATCAAACCGATCATTTCGTTCTTTACAGAACGCACAGGAATGACTCCTCATAATCTCTCCCTGTACCCCTATCCCTACCACTCCCCACAGTCAGGAATCCAGTTACAGTGTAGAAGCATGAGGGGCCCAGGGAGATGCTGCTAGTCAAACCGAGAGAAGATACATAATATATTCAAGCAAAGTGTTTGTGTATTTGTTTGTTTTTAAAGTAAGAACTTCAATGTTTGGGGGAAAAAATGTGTTCGTTATAAACAAAATTAAGCAATATAAAATAGAATAAAGGTCAAAAAATAAAACTCAGTGATCTTCATTACCTAGGAATAAACCATGTTACATTCAATAGAGTTTACTTCAGCTAATTCTCTAAGGTCATATAGACAGAGAAACATAGATAAATAGATGAAACGGCATACAGATGGACACGTGAACAGATGGGTAGATATTTCCAAAAGGTTATTTTTAAAGTCTGAAAGTTTTTTTTAATTTTTTAAATTTTTATTGAAATTATTGGGGAGACATTAGTTAATAAAATTATAGGTTTCGGGTGTACAATTCTCTAACACATCATCTATATACCACATTGTGTGCTCACCCCCCCAAGGCAAGTCTCCCTCCACTAGCACTTCCCCCACCTTCTCACCTCCCCACCTCCCTCACCCCGTTCCCTCCTGCAACCCCCACACTGTTGTCTGTAAGGGTTTTTTTTCTTTGCTTAACTCCACTTTTTTCAATTTACTTGATTAGATTTAAACTTACTTAAATTTAAATTTTACTTAAATTGGCAGCCCAAATTCACACTTCCTCATGATTTGAAAAGCCTTAAGAAAAAAAATATAATTCTAAATCAACCTAGACTATAATATTGCCTTAAGGCACAGAACAGAAGCTAATGTACCCTAATCCCAGGTCTATTTCTACAAATCAGTTCCCAAAAAAAGAGAAGCCTACAATTTAATGTCAAAAACCACACAAGAAAACCAGGTGCTATGTTTGAGAATTAACCAAAGCAAGAGGGCTGAAACAATATGAAATATTTCAGATATTAGAATTATCAGGCATAATTTAAAATTGCATTTAATGTGCTTAAAGAAAGAGGAAGCACTTGAAAATGAACAAGGAGAAATATAAAGTGTACCCAAACAGATTTCAAAAAGAACTAAATGGAACTCCTAAGGAAAAAATGTAATAATTGATATTAAAACTTCAATGACTGGCTGGAAAGCAGATTAGACACAGCTACAGAGATACATAGTGAACCAGAAGTGAAAACCAAATAGATTATCCATAGGTAAGTACAAAGAATTGGAAAAGCACCACACACACATAAAAGTGAAAATCATAAAGGATGGAGTAGGTAGGTACAACATCTGTGTAGTTAGAATTCCAGAAAATGAAAGAAGGAGAATGAGGCAGAAGCAATATTTGAAGAAATAAAGCTAAACATTTAATAACAGTGATATTCTTATCCAAGATTTAAAAGGAAGAAAGAGGGTATTTAAAAACAAATACCTTCTGTGTCAACTTAGGACCCTGAGGACTCAGGTTCAAAACCCCAAGGTTGCTGGCTTGAACACAGTCTCATTGGCTTGAGTTGGGGGTGTCTCTGGCTTGAGCCCAAGGTCACTGGCTTGAGCAAGGGGTCACTGGCTCCACTGGAGCCCCCTCCCCATTAAGGCACAAATGAGAAGCAATCAATGAACAACTAAAACATCACAGCCACAAATTGATGCTTCTCATTTTTCTCCCTTCCTGTCTGTCTGCCTCTGTCTGTTTGTCTCTCTCTCTAAAAATAAATAAATAAGTTCCAATAATAAAATGAAATAATGGAATTATTTATCCCTTTGTGTAAGGTGAAGGAACTGTTATAAAAATCTAAGATAGCTAGGATTCATCCGAGCTAGGTTTTGGAATAAGAAGGGGGAATTTTGCCAGTGGTAAAGTTAAGGAAGGGAATTTGAAGTAGAATGAAAAAAACTACAAATGTGTTGTTAGAGATGGAATTAAGCAAGACTCGTGGAGACAAATCACGTCAGCAAGGCAACCTGAATACCTGCTGCAGAGGGCATGCTGCCGATAGTGAACACCAGCCCCTAAGCAGGCGGCAGAGGGCAGACTCTGCTTCCGTCCCTCACGCAGGCCCTGGGACGCTGGGTCTTGCTCCATTGGCTGGAGTGTTGACCGTACAATCTTATTTTTTCTCGATTGGCTAGTTTAAATGGCCGCACCAAGGTGGAAGGGAGAGATGCGGATATCATTAACTAGGTGAGGGGTTTGGGGAATGATCGGAAAATCAAACCGGATGACCAGACGAAGGGGGCTGGGGAATTGGCAAACAAGTTAGTTATTTCTCATTTTACTCCTGATCAGAGGAACTTGAATGAAGGGAATTGGGAATTAGTTGAAGAAAATAACATGAGTTAAAACATTTACTTCAGTATGAATATTTTTTTAAGGGAACAGAGATGCTAAAAAGCACCAGGTTATTTCACGGCAAAACTCCAGTGGCATTGCATTTGATGGGATGCCACTACATAAAGATACCATGTGAATGGCGTCCCATGAAGCTGTGTGGCACCAGTGGCCCTCAGACATCTAAGTGGGAATGCTGCACATGTGACTAAAATGATAGGTATAGGTTAGGTTATGAGAGTCTTAATTATAAATAATTTATACTTTGTTCTCTAGCAATTAAGAGCTCTCAGGAATTAGTATCTGGGAGCAACTTAATTATGTTTGACTGTTCAAAAAGATGTTTATTTTACAAGATCACTCTTAAAGTAGTCAGGAAGATTGTGTGTATGAGAGAGAGACAGAGAGAGAAAGAAACTGGCTAGAGTTTAGTTAGGAGGTGATTAGAATAATTTTGGCTGGTGATTATTAAGGCCAGGTTCAAAACTCCGAGGTCCCCAGCTTGAGAGTAGGCTCACCAGCTAGAGCACAGAGTCACCGGCTTGAGCGTGGAAGCATGGATATGACCCCATGGTCAATAGCTAGCTAGAGCCTAAAGGTTGCTAGTCTGAAGCCCAAGGTCACTGGCTTGGCTAGAGCCCCCCAGTCAAGGCACACATTAGAAAGCAATCAATGAACATCTAAGATGCTGCAACTATGAGTTGATGCTTCTCATGTCTCTCCCTTCTTGTCTGTCTCTTTCTTTCTCGTTCACTATTATTTTAGCTTTTATATTTGATACATTCATCTCGAATTAATTCTGCATATGCTGAGAAACAAAGGTCAAGGAGCTTCCAGCATATGTTACAGGCTCCTGCCATTTGCAGAACTCTGGACTCCAAGCGCTGCGAGCATGTGGATGTCCCTGGTCTCCAGACCAGTGCCAGATTCCCTCACTGCTGTGACTACACACTCTGCAAATGTTACATGGGGAGAACTGGTGGACAGAAAGAACAAGTTCCTCATTTAAAGCTCTAACAGATTCCAATCACTCTTGCCGGCCCACAGCGTTGCTCTAAGCTCCACTGGTCTCCCCTTATTAGTGTGAAGTCCCTCTGCCTACAGCAGGCGGGATGCTCCGCAGGACTCAGCAAACACCTCCAGGGAAGAAGGCAGCCCCTGACCTCTTCACACCTAGGGAGGGCTCATTCTTTGCCGACACTTTGTTCCTTTCGACTTTGCTCTTGCCCCTCTCTGTCATTTAAAAATGTACATTTTTAAAAGCTTACCCACTTTTTTTCCTCAGTGTTACAGTGACTGTGATGATCCACTGCAACTGTCTATGTCAGATCCAAAAGCTAGAAACCTAGTCCCATAACTTTTAGCTACGATCTACGTATTGATAATTCTCAAATTTTTATTTTGAGCCAAAGCTTTGCTAATGAATCCTAGACTTTTACCTCTAGGTATCGTAAGCCTCTTACATTTACATGTCTTACATGGCATCATCATCTTTTCCCATAAACCAGCTCCTACCTGAAAGTTCTTGTCCTGGAAAATACCATTCCCACTCTCCCGGGCACCCGGCCTTGTTGGCCCCTTCTTCTCTCTCACCACATCATGTGTTACCAATGTCACTGGTGTCTATCTCTAAAATACTCACACGTCCCATTCCTTTGATTCTCCTGCCACTGCTCTACTCAAGCTGCTGCCTGATCAGGCTAAAATTATTTTTTTAATTGATAAATTGAACTTACTCAAAATGAAAAACTTTTGTTCATGACAAGACACCATTAAGAAAGTTCAAAGGTAAGTCACGGCCTGACCAGTAGTGGTGCAGTGGATAGAGCATTGACCTAGGACATTGTGGTCCCAGACTTGAACCCAGAGGTCACCGGCTTGAGCAAGGCTCACCAGTTTGAGCACGGGGTTGCTGGCTTGAGCAAGGGGTCACTGACTCAGCTGGAGCCCCAGGTCAAGACATATATGAGAAGCAATCAGTGAACAACTGAAGTGTCACAACTACAAGTTGATACTTCTCATCTCTCTCCCTTCCTCTTTCTCTGTCAAAAAAAAAGAAAAGAAAAAGTAAGCCATAGGCTGGGAAAAAAATATTCACTAAATATATATCTGACATAACTGGTATATAGCATATGTAAAGAACTCCTAGATATCAATTAGAAAAGTCAAATACTTAATAAAAAATAAGCAAAAGACTTAAGAAAGCATTTCATATATAAAGATACTTAAATGTGCATAAGGCATATGAAAAAGTGCTTAAAATAATTAGGCATAAAGAAAATGCAAATGAAAACCACAAAGAGATACTGCTATGCAAACACCAGAATGAATTAAAATGAGAGACCAACAATTTCAGGAACTAGGGAGAAAGTGGAGCAATTGGTATTCTCATCAATAGCTGGTTGTGGGAGACAGGCTGTGAGCTGACAAAATCCTTACAGCCTAGGGCTTAGTTTAAGACTAAACTCTTCAACACCCTTCTAATACTAAGATTTTCCACACACCTTTCCAACACTAAGATCTTCTTAACACCCTTCTCAAAACTAAGCTTTTCCCCACACTCTTGACTGTTACATGATGTGGGGTGGTGCACTCTTTTGAGAAATCCCATTTATGCCTCAGATAAGTGGCTTTGTATCAGAGACTTCCTTATTTGTATGTTGGCCTAAAGGCTTTAATTGTCTATGCTATATAATAAAGCAAGACTGGGGGCTTTCTCTCTCTGATCTTGCCATCAGCATTGCAGAGGCTTCCCGATCCCATTCTCTTTTCTCAGTGAATCTATTTTCTTAATTCCACTCTGTTCTCCCCCAGGACCTGGAATTACTAGCTGCACTGGTCCATGGCAAGTGGTACCCAAATAAGGACCTGGGTATGAGAAAACTAAACTAAAGGCAGTTGACGGAACTCCCCAAGTGTGCACAGTGAGTAAAGAAAGTTTTGGGGGAGAGTATAGTCAGGAGTAATAAATTATGGGACAGTTAGGGTCAAAAGTAAGGGACCTTTTTGTAGCAATGTTTCCATATGAGAACAAATTGTCTGAAGAGTATCAGAGTGAGCTAGAAACTGAGGGATGTGAACATGAGAAGACCTTAGAGTCTGAGGATAACTCGGGAGAAAATGAGGGTATATTGGCTATGGCTGCCTTAATCGTGGCACCTTCGCTGCCCTCTGCTTCTTCTTATACTCAATCCTCTGCTCCTCCGTACCCTTATCGAGTTGCTCCAGAGTCTCTAGCTCAGAACTTTGGAAATTCCTGATCCAACAGTCTTTAGATCAGGCTTGAAATATAGGGAAAACAATAAATGGCTTTGCCTGAAAGACGGGACGGTCAAGGGAATGTAGTGCGAGAACATAAACCTCTACCTTCTAAAACTCTGAAAGAACTTAAACTTGCTTGTGCTCAGTATGAGCCTACTGCCTTTTACACTTGGTTTATTAGATACTATTAATGTAAAGGCTTTACTGCCAAATGACTGGAAGGCGATTGCTCATGCCTGTCTCTCTGGGGGTGATTATTTGTTATGGAAATCAGACTTTTATGAAAAGGCCACTGAGCAGGATGAGAGAGACTAGCAAGAGCAGGTTGCTGTTACTGCTGATATGTTAACTGGAGAAGGACAATATGCCCCTATGATGGCTCAATTAGAGTATCAACTAATTACTTATCAAATGATTAACCAGACAGCCACACAGGCATGGAAATGCCTGCTTACTACAAGGACCAAAATGGAGGAATTGAGCAAAATTAAGCAAGGTGCTGATGAGCCATTTTGAGAATTTCTTTCATGGCTGATTCAGGCAGTTGAAAGAATAGTGGTGGACAAAAAGGTAGAAAGGGTTTTAGTGAAACAGCATATGAAAATGTTAATTCTGTTTGCCAAGCTGCACTTCGGCCTCACCGCAAGGGAGATACAGAGGACTATATCAGAATATGCACTGAAATTGGGACTTCATACATGCAAGGTCTTGCTATTGCCACAGCGCTTAGGGGAGGCTTCCAGGATACTTTGATAAAAGGCAAAACAAATGAAAGAAGGAAGGTCAGGGAAGTACTTCTGCCCCTGGATCTTGTTTCCAATGCGGGGGTGTGGGACATTTTGCTAACAGTTGCCCTACTCCCTCTGGATATCAGTCTCAGCCTCCCCTTCAAGGGCAGCCAGCTCCTCAAACTCTGGACCTGCCCACCCTGTAGGAGAGGGACACATTGGGTGAATGAGTGTAAATCTAAATATACTGATGAAGGGCAGGTGATTCAGGGAAATGGACAACGGAGCCTTCCCCGGCCTCATCAAACAATAGGGGCAATGTCGGTGTTTCCTTCGCAAATTCTGATTCCAGCAGGCCCAACATTGCCCAACTATCCAGAGCAACCGCAGGCAGCACAGGAGTGGACCTCAGTCCCACCTCCCAATTCATATTAACTCCAGAGATGGGACCTTGAGCTATATCCACAGGAATTTTTGGACCACTTCCCAGTAACACAGTAGGACTCTTATTAGGCAGAAGTGGTTTAACTATGAGAGGATTTTTTGTTCTCCCTAGAGTAATAGATTCAGATTATACAGGGGAAATTAAAGTAATGGCTCACATCCTAAGGCAGTGATTCTCAAAATGTGTGCCTTAGAAGAGTTCCAGGTGCACCCTATGGTATTCCAGAGAAATATGTGCCTGTTGGGGACCAAAAAACCAACAGGGTTTTTGGAGTTTAGATTTTTGGGGGACAGAGGTGTGGGGAATTGGCTGTAAACTGACAGTCTGCCCAACCCCCCACCTCATTTGCCTGATTAGGTTGCAAAAGGCTGTTAAGCTGTGGTGCTGGATTGTTTACACTACCCCTCATGTTCCCCAGAAAGACTGGAGCAAGTTTCTTCTATCCTTTTGTAAGGCCAGGAGCCACCATCGTGGCCGTTCACATGCAGGTTCCCATTGGATTCGGGCAGACGATAAAGAAATGGCGGAGTCAGAGGATGGGGGTCCATCCTATTTATTGGTGTCTCACCAAGACAGGCAAACCACAAAAGAAGACAAGGGAAAAGCAGAAAACCAGCTCTTCCCATGAAGGGCAAGGGATCAGGGAAGCCCCTGCAATTGTGATAGCAGGAACTGTGTGTCCAAGCTCCTGGTCTGTCCCACTTTATAGTGTAGAAAACCAAAATCCCTTAATCCAATATACAAACAAGGAAGTCTCCGATACAAAGTCACTTATCCAAGGTATAATTGGATTCCTCATGAGAGTGCACCACCCAGATCATACAATCAGTCAAAGGTGTGGGGAAAAGCTTAGTCCCAAAACCAAACCCCAGGCTACAACGACCTGGCCTGCTTATAGCCTGTCCCCCATACCCAATATAAGTCACAAGCGAGCAAACATATATATCATATTTACAAACTTATTTGACCAACACCTTTGTTTGGTGTAAAGTTAAGATTTGCTAATGGCCTCACTTTGCCCTATAAATAAAGCAAGATGAAATTTTGGGGCACGCTTTATTCTTGTCAGCGACAATTACAAGGCCCTCTCAACCATGTATTGTCTTAATTTTGCGTATTTTTTTAATTCCACACCGTTTCCACTCGGGACCTGGAATTAATAGCTGCGCTGGTTTGCGGCATATTCTCAGATATAAAAATAAGTATAAGGCCCTGGCTGGTTGGCTCAGTGGTAGAGTGTCAGCCTGGCATGCAGGAGTCCCGGGTTCGATACCCGGCCAGGGCACACAGGAGAAGCACCCATCTGCTTCTCCACCCCTCCCCCTCTCCTTCCTCTCTGTCTCTCTCTTCCCCTCCTGCATCCAAGGTTCCATTGGAGCAAAGTTTGCCTAGGCGCTGAGGATGGCTCTATGGCCTCTGCTTCAGGTGCTAGAATGGCTCTGGTTGCAACAGAGCAACGCCCCAGATGGGCAGAGCATCGCCCCCTGTTGGGCATGCCGGGTGGATCCCGGTCGGGCACATGTGGGAGTCTGTCTGACTGCCTCCTGTTTCCAACTTCAGAAAAATACAAAAAAAAAATACAAAAAAAAAGGAAAAATTAAAACAAAAATCTCCTTTTAAAAAAAATAAATAAATATAGTCACTCTATTATACCATTTCATTATGGAAATACCACTCTTTTTGTTAACATAATTATTATATTTATTATTAACACATCATTATATTATTTTTAGATAAATACACCCAAATAAAATGGATAGATTTCTCAAAAAAAGGCATGATATTGAAGAAATCCAATTCTAGAAATGAGCAAAAGTTAAATGCAAGTAAGAAAGCAAACTCACGGCCCTACTCGCAAATATAATGAAAGCTATTTAAGCTTTGGTTTCACTTGGACCAGAAGTGAAGATCATCCTTTACCACTATGTTTAGTATGTGGATGTAAAATGGCAAATGAATCATTGCTTCCTAGTGAATTGAGTAAGCATTTTAAAACGATACACTCTAATTTACAAGATAAATCTGTTAAGTTTTTTCAAGAGATTGTCTGAACAGCAAACAAAAGCGGCAAATTCTTTTAAAAGTATAACTATTTCTGATAAAGCTCAAATTGCTTCTTATCAAGTCTCCCAATTGATAGCAAAAAATATGAAAGCTCAGACTTTAGGTGAGTCACTTATTTTGCCTGCATGCAAAAAAATGGTCATGACAATGCTAGGAAATGAAGCAGCAATAAAAATAAGCAAGATTCCTCTGTCCAACAAAACAGTTCACAGGCATAGTATAGAAATGTCTTCTGATATCGAGAAAAATGTATGTAGTAATAAGCTTCCGTATTCAAATTTTGCATTGCAAGTTGACGAGTCAATAGACATTACTAACATTGTGCAACTCTTAGCATTCGTCCACTTTATTAATGAATATCAAATAGTAAATCACTTTATTTTTTGAAAAGAATTAGGTGTGTCTAGAAAAGGTGAAGACATTTTTAACATTCTGAATAACTATCTTGATAAACGGCAGTTAACATGGAAGGCGTGAGTAGGCATTTGCACAGATGGCGCCCCTTCCCTGGTAGGCTGTGCTAAGGGTCTTACAGCTTTTGTAAAAAAACAAAATGAGAATGTTATTGTAACTCACTGCTTTCTTCATACGGAGGCCTTGATGGCAAAAACATTGGGAGAAAAATTAAGAGAAGTTTTAGATCAAGTTGTTCAGATGGTAAACTTTATTAAAACAAACCTGTCAAATCGCGTTTATTCAAAAAGCTTTGTATCAATATGGATTCACAACACAGACGGCTGCTTTTACACTCTGACGTGAGGTGGTTGTCGAGGAAAAAAGTACTTACCCGTGTACACGAGCTACAACAAGAACTTATTGCATTTTTTTTGAAGAGATGAAACAGTTACATTTTTGTAACCTCCTTCGGTGAGAATTTTGAGTTGCCAGGTTACAGCATTTGGCCTATATATTTCAGCAGCTCAATATTTTGAATACTAGCATGCAAGGGAAAGAAGAAAATATTCCCACATCCACTGACAAAATGAAAGCGTTTCAGAGAAAACTACAGATTTGGGGAAAAAAAGCTGTTGAAGGTAATTTGGAAATGTTTCCATTGGTAAATAACACTTGCATAAATGAAACACTTCCAATAATAGTTGAACATTTAAATGTTAGAAGAAAAATTAGATTCTTATTTTCCATCACTTAACACTGAACAATACAATTGGATTAGAAACCCATTTATGGAAGTTTCAAGTGATTTTGGTTTAACATTAACAGAAGAAGAAGAACTGGCAGCTATATCCACTGATCGTGGATTGATGATTAAACAAGGAATTATCTCTTGAAGCCTTTTGGATTTCTATAAAAGAAGAATATGTGGCAATATCTAAAAATGCTTTGAACATTTTACTACAATTTTCAACATCCTATTTATGTGAATTAGGATTTTCTACCCTCAACACAATTAAGAGTAAAAAAAGAGGAATTCTTCAATGTATTGATGAGGAAATGAGAGTTTGCCTTTCAAATATATGCCCAAACTTTGAAGAAATCACTAGGACACATCAGGCTAATGTTTCTCATAAACACAAGAATGAAAAAACAACACATTTGTGCCAGAATCTGCTGAGTTTACTAAATCTTACTAAGAATGTGTGTGTGTGTGTGTGTGTGTGTATAGAATATATATATATAAAGATAATATTTTTGTCATTTTTTAATTTTTTAACCCTTTTTTATGCTATTTTTTTATTATTAAATTTAATGCAGTGACATTGATAAATCAGGGTACATATGTTGAGAGAAAATATCTCTAGATTATTTTGACATTTGATTGTGCTGTATACCCCTCCCCCAAAGTTAAATTGTCTTCTGTCATCTTCTATCTGGTTTTCTTTGTGCCCCTCCCCTCCCCTAACCCCTCTCTCCTTCTTCACTCCCTCCCCCCTCCCCCAACCTCCCGCCCCTGTTGCCATCACATTCTTGTTCATGTCTCTGAGTCTCATTTTTATGTCCCTTCTATGTATGGATTCATCTTAGTTTTTTTTTCTGATTTACTTATTTCACTCCGTATAATGTTGTCAAGGTCCATCCATGTTATTGTAAATGATCCGATGTCATCATTTCTTATGGCTGAATAGTATTCCATAGTATATATGTACCAAAGCTTTTTAATCCACTCGTCCTCTGATGGACACTGGGGCTGTTTTCAGATCTTCGCTATTGTGAACAATGCTGCCACAAACATGCGGGTGCATTTCTCCTTTTCGAGCCGTTCTATGGTGTCCTTGGGGTATATTCCTAAAAGTGGAATAGCTGGGTCAAAAGGCAGTTCGATTTTCAGATTTTTGAGAAATCTCCATACTGTTTTCCACAGTGGCTGCACCAGTCTGCATTCTCACCAGCAGTGCAGGAGGGTTCCCTTTTCTCCACATCCTCGCCAGCACTTATTCTGTGTTGTTTTGTTGATAAGCGCCATTCTGACTAGTGTGAGGTGATATCTCATTGTGGTTTTAATTTGCATTTCTCTAATGATTAGTGATGTTGAGCATTTTTTCATATGCCTATTGGCCATCTGTATGTCCTCTTTGGAGAAGTGTCTATTCATCTCTTTTGCCCATTTTTGAATTGGGTTGTTTGTCTTCCTGGTGTTGAGTTTTACAAGTTCTTTATAAATTTTGGTTATTAACCCCTTATCAGACATATTGTCAAATATATTCTCCCATTGTGTAGTTTGTCTTTTTATTCTGTTCTTGTTGCCTTTAGCTGTGCAAAAGCTTTTTAGTTTGATATAGTCCCATTTGTTTATCCTGTCTTTTACTTCACTTCCCCGTGGAGATAAATCAGCAAATATATTGCTCTGAGAGATGTCGGAGAGCTTACTGCCTATGTTTTCTTCTAAGATGCTTATGGTTTCACGACCTACATTTAAGTCTTTTATCCATTTTGAGTTTATTTTTGTGAGTGGTGTAAGCTGGTGATCTAGTTTCATTTTTTTGCAGGTAGCTGTCCAATTTTCCCAACACCATTTGTTAAAGAGGCTGTCTTTACTCCATTGCATTTCCTTACCTCCTTTGTCAAATATCAGTTGTCCATAGAACTGTGGATTTATTTCTGGGTTCTCTGTTCTGTTCCATTGATCTATATGCCTGTTCTTATGCCAGTACCAGGCTGTTTTGAGTACAACGGCCTTGTAGTATAACTTGATATCAGGAAGTGTGATACCTCCCACTTTATTCTTCTTTTTTAAGATTGCTGAGGCTATTCGTGTCGTCTTTTGGTTCCATATAAATTTTTGGAATATGTGTTCTATATCTTTGAAGTATGTCATTGGTATTTTAATTGGTATTGCATTGAATTTATAGATTGCTTTGGGTAATATAGACATTTTAATGATGTTTATTCTTCCTAACCATGAGCACGGTATATGCTTCCACTTGTTTGTATCTTCCTTGATTTCTTTTATCAATGCTTTGTAATTTTCCGAGTACAAGTCTTTAGTCTCCTTGGTTAAGTTTACTCCTAGGTACTTTATTTTTTTGGTTGTAATTGTGAAGGGGATTGTTTCCTTAATTTCTCTTTCTGACTGTTCATTGTTGGTGTATAAAAATGCTTCTGATTTCTGAGTATTGATTTTATATCCTGCCACTTTGCTGAATTTATTTATCAGGTCCAGTAGTTTTTTGACTGAGACTTTAGGGTTTTCTATATACAATATCATATCATCTGCAAATAATGATAGTTTTACTTCTTCTTTTCCAACTTGAATGCCTTTTATTCCTTCTTCTTGTCTGATTGCTGTGGCTAGGACTTCCAGGACTATGTTAAATAAGAGTGGTGAAAGGGGGCACCCCTGCCTTGTTCTTGATCTTAAGGGCATTGCTTTTAATTTTTGCCCATTGAGTATGATGTTGGCTGTGGGTTTCTCATAGATGGCTTTTATCATGTTGAGGTATGTTCCCTGTATTCCCACTTTGCTGAGAGTTTTGATCATGAATGGGTGCTGGATTTTATCAAATGCTTTTTCTGCATCTATTGAAATTATCATATGGTTTTTCTCCTTTTTGTTTATGTGATGAATCACATTGATTGATTTGTGAATATTGTACCAGCCTTGCCTCCCAAGAATAAATCCCACTTGATCATGGTGTATGATTTTTTCCATATATTGTTGGATCCGGTTTGCTAATATTTTGTTGAGGATTTTAGCATCTATATTCATCAGAGATATTGGCCTATAATTTTCTTTCTTTGTGTTGTCTTTGCCTGGTTTTGGAATCAGAATTATGCTCGCCTCATAAAAGGAGCTTGGAAGTCTTCCTTCCTCTTGAATTTTTTGAAATAGTTTGAGAAGGATAGGAGTTAGTTCTTCTTTGAATATTTGGTAGAATTCCGTTGTGAAGCCATCGGGCCCCGGACTTTTCTTTGTTGGGAGTTTTTTGATAACTGTTTCTATCTCATTTGGTGTAATCGGTCTGTTTAGGTTTTCTGATTCTTCCAGATTGATTTTTAGAAGATTGTATGTTTCAAGGAATTTGTCCATTTCATCTAGGTTGTCTAGTTTTTTTGGCATACAGTTCTTCATAGTATTTTCTTACAATATTTTGTATTTCTGTTGTGTCAGTTGTTATTTCTCCTCTCTCATTTCTAATTTTATTTATTTGAGTCCTCTCTCTCTTCTTCTTGGTGAGTCTACTTAAAGGTTCATCAATCTTGTTTACCTTTTCAAAGAACCAGCTCTTAGTTTCATTGATCCTCTGTATTGTTTCTTTAGCCTCTATGTCATTTATTTCTGCTCTGACCTTTATTATTTCCTTCCTTCTACTACATTTGGGCTTTACTTGCTGTTCTTTTTCTAATTCTTTTAGATGCAGGGTTAAGTTGTTTATTTGAGCTTTTTCTAGCTTCTGAAAGTGTGCCTGTAGTGCTATGAACTTCCCTCTCAGCACTGCTTTCGCTGTGTCCCATAAATTTTGAGTTGTTGTATGCTCATTGTCATTCATTTCTAGGAATTTTTTTATTTCTTCTTTGATCTCATTCTTAATCCATTCATTATTTAGCACCCTGCTATTTAGTTTCCATGTGTTTGAGAATTTTTGAGCTTTTCTGCTGTGATTCATTTCTAGTTTCATGCCGTTGTGATCGGAGAAGGTGCTTGATATGATTTCAGTCTTCTTAAATTTGTTGAGAGCACTTTTGTGCCCTAACATGTGGTCTATCCTAGAGAATGTGCCATGAGCGCTTGAAAAGAATGTATATTCTGCTGCTTTAGGGTGAAAGGATCTGAAGATATCTATTAAATCGAGTTGATCTATTGTTTCCAATAAGTCTGCTGTTTCTTTGTTAATTTTCTTTCTTGAGGATCTATCTAGTGATGTTAGTGGGGTATTGAAATCCCCTACTATTATAGTATTGCTGTTGATCTCGCCCTTTAAATCCATCAAAGTCTGTTTTATATATTTGGGTGCTCCTTTATTAGGTGCATAAATATTTATAATAGTTATATCTTCCTGTTGGATTACTCCCTTTATCATTATGTAGTGGCCTTCTTTATCTCTTACTATATCCTTTGTTTTAAAGTCCAATTTGTCTGATATAAGTATTGCTACCCCAGCTTTTTTTTCATTTCCGTTTGCATGAAATGTTTTTTTCCATCCTTTTACCTTCAATCTATGTGTGTCTTTTGTTCTAAGGTGTGTCTCTTGTAGACAGCATATGTATGGGTCCTGTTTTCTTATCCACGCAGCTACCCTATGTCTTTTGATTGGATCATTTAATCCATTTACATTTAAGGTTGTTATTGATATGTAGTTGTTTATTGCCATTTTCTTCTTTAAAGGTGTATTCCTTTTTTTGCTATATTCTTTTCCAATTTTGATCTGTTTACAACAGGCCCCTTAACATTTCTTGCAGCGTTGGTTTGGTTGTAATGAATTCCTTGAGTTGTTTTTTGTCTGGGAAGCTTTTTATTTCTCCTTCGATTTTAAACGATAGCCTTGCTGGATAAAGTAGTCTTGGTTGTAGGTTCTTGTTCTGCATTACTTTGAATATTTCTTGCCATTCCCTTCTGGCCTCAAGTGTTTCTGTTGAGAAGTCGGATGTCATCCTTATGGGGGCTCCTTTGTAGGTGATAACTTTTTTTTCTCTTGCAGCTTTTAATATTTTCTCTTTATCGCTTAGCTTTGTTATTTTAATTATGATGTGTCTTGGTGTAGGTTTCTTTGGGTTTCTCTTTAATGGAGTTCTCTGTGCTTCTTGGACTTGTAAGAGTTTCTCTTGCATTAATTTAGGGAAGTTTTCAGTTATGATATGATTGAACAAAGTCTCTATCCCTTGTTCTTTTTCTTCTTCTTCAGGAACCCCTATGATGCGGATGTTATTTCTCTTCATGTTGTCACAGAGCTCTCTAAGTGTTTCCTCTGACTTTTTGAGTCTCTTTTCTCTCTTCTTCTCTGCTTTCATGCCTTCATTCCAGTTGTCCTCCAACTCGCTGATTCAATCCTCTGCTGTATCCATCCTGTTTTTAATTCCTTCCATTGTGGTCTTCATTTCTGATATTGTATTTGTCATCTCTGACTGATTCTTTTTTAATATTTCAATATCCTTTTTTATACTTGCTATTTCTTTATTTAGGTTTTCAAACTGCCCCTCCATTGTTGTTCTAAGATCCCTAAGCATCCTTACAATCATTATTTTGAACTCCGCATCTGGAAGTTTGATTATTTCCATATCACTCAGCTCATCTCTCAAGGGTGTCTCTTGTGATTTCATTTGGGTTGCACTCCTTTGTCTTCTCATAATGGTGTTTTATTTGTAGAGTTGTTTGAGTCTAGGCTTGGTGTTTTCTGCCTCCTGTTTTCAGTTGTGTTATTTCTAGGTCTTCTTGGATTGGTATCAGCTATTATTTGTAATCCACTTTCGGATTTAGGCAGCTTTGAAGTCTTGATTTGTTTGTTTTCTTAACAGCTGATAGTCTTGTTAACTGATCTCAGCAGAGGGCTTCCTTGAAACTGTATCCAGGAATGCTGTGGGTGTAACCTGAGACGCTGAAGGTCTGTTCCACCAACTAATCTCACTGGGGGCAGGGTTTTTTCTCAGCTTCAGTAGGGGGAGGTGTATCTCAGATCTCCATGGAGACCTGAGTTACTGCCCCTCCTTCCCACTTCTTGTTTTCAGCTGTGTCTTGTTGCGCTGATTGGAGCTGGATAGATGTCCGGAGATCTCTGATCCGGAAGCACTTCAGCTCTGTTTTGTGAAAGGTTCAGTCCCTCCCCCAGCTATGGCCGCCTCCAGCATGAATGAGTCAGCTTTTTTATTTCATTTCTTGCATACCTTAGCCCCTCACAGTCTGTCCCTCTCCTTGTCCTTTCCACTTGGGAGATAAGCTGGTCTTTTCAACCCACCTTGCTCCCTGGTCGCCAGGTAAGTGGCTGTGAGCAGTAGTTTCTGCTCTTTTTCCTCTGTGAAATCCTCTCTGGGCTCTCAGCCTCACCCCCCCCCCCCGCCGTTCCTGTAAGCAGAGGAGGTTCAGGCACTCCTTACCAGGTTTATTGTGGCTTCCTCTTTGCTCCTTGGTTTTTGAGAGCTGTTCTTTTTTTTTTTTTTTTTTTTTTTTTTGCATTTTTCTGAAGCTGGAAACAGGGAGAGACAGTCAGACAGACTCCCGCATGCGCCCAACTGGGATCCACCCGGCACGCCCACCAGGGGGCGATGCTCTGCCCACCAGGGGGCGATGCTCTGCCCATCCTGGGCGTCGCCATGTTGCGACCCTCCTGGGTGTCGCCATGTTGCGACCAGAGCCACTCTAGCGCCTGGGGCAGAGGCCACAGAGCCATCCCCAGCGCCCGGGCCATCTTTGCTCCAATGGAGCCTTGGCTGCGGGAGGGGAAGAGAGAGACAGAGAGGAAGGCGCGGCGGAGGGGTGGAGAAGCAAATGGGCGCTTCTCCTATGTGCCCTGGCCGAGAATCGAACCCAGGTCCTCCGCTCGCTAGGCCGACGCTCTACCGCTGAGCCAACCGGCCAGGGCCGAGAGCTGTTCTTGCAGTTCAGTATTGGTTTTTCATGCTGATTTTTCCTAAATTGATTTGTATTCCAGTTTGGTGTTGAGAGCTGGGCGTCTGTGTGTCTGCCTACTCCGCTGCCATCTTCAAAAACCTAATTTTTTAACCCTTTTTACAAACTCTAAAAAGCATAACTCAAAAAATGTAACATTAATGTTTTTTTAATGTCAGAACAAACTTAATTTTGTCGTATTTATTATATTTTGTTTAATTACCATAAAAGCACTCTTGTACTTTATATTTTTTTCTTTAATTTTGGACTTAATTATTATAACATATTTCTCATAAATTTGTATATAGAGTGCCTACAATTATTTGTAGGATTTTAAATGCACCCTGACTTCAAAAAGTTTGAGAACCACTGCTCTAAGGAATATAGTCACTGTCTCCCCTGACATGAAAATTGCTCAATTAATCCTTTTACCTCTTTTAAGACAAGGCCACACTCTGCAAAAAGGGCCTTGAGGAAATCAAGGCTTTGGCTCCACTGATGCTACCTATTGGATTCAAAAAATAAGTCAGGAGCACCCTAAAATGGAACTAACAATACAAGGGTGTAAATTTAAAGGACTTTTAGATACCGGCGCTGATGTATCTGTTATTGCTAAGCTACATTGGCCTCATCCTGGCCCACTTATGCAGCAGCCACAGAATTACTAGGTATGGGGCAGAGTAAATTCCCCCAACAAAGCTCTAGTTTTTTACAATGGGAAGATAAAGAAGGTCATACTGGACTTTTTCAGCCTTATGTGCTCCCTGGATTGTCAGTTAATTTGTGGGGTAGATATGTTTTGTAAAATATGGGAGCATTGCTTGTCAGTCTTAATAATTTAATCCAGGGGTCCCCAAACTTTTATATATACTTTTCTTTTCTTTTTCTTTTTTTTTTTAATTTATTCATTTTAGAGAGGAGCAAGAGAGGGGGAGAGAGAGAGAGAGAGAGAGAGACAAGGGGAGGAGCTGGAAGCATCAACTCCCATATGTGCCTTGACCAGGCAAGCCCAGGGTTTCGAACTGGCGACCTCAGTATTTCCAGGTCGACACTTTATCCACTGCGCCACCACAGGTCAGGCTAGTTCCCAAACTTTTTACACACGGGCCAGTTCACTGTCTTTCAGACCATTGGAGGGCTGGACTATAAAAAAAAAAACTATGAACAAATCCCTATGCACACTGCACATATCTTATTTTAAAGTAAAAAAACAAAACGGGAACAAATACAATATTTAAAATAAAGAACAAGTAAATTTAAATCAACAAACTGACCAGTATTTCAATGGGAACTATGAGCCTGCTCTTGGCTAATGAGATGGTCAATGTGCTCCTCTCACTGACCAGTAATGAAAGAGGTGTTCCTTCTGGAAGTGTGGCGGGGGCCGGGACGTAGTTTGGGGACCCCTGATTTAATCAGTGCTCAAATACTTGAAATCAGGGATTTTTGCCCACTAAGCGATTAGGGAAAGAACAGCAGGAGATTCTCACCCCCATAGAAGTGACACCCAATACCAGTAGGCATGGATTAAGGTATGAAAATTTAGCATAGGGGCCTTGGTAGGTCCTGCTATCCCAATAATGCATGTGCAGACCCAATTACTTGGAAATAGATAATTCTGTATGGGTAGACCAATGGCCCCTTTCTCAGGAGAAACTTAAGGCAGCTGCTCAATTGGTACAAGAGCAGTTACAGCTTGGGCACATTGAACCTTCTAATAGCCCATGAAATATGCCTATATTTGTTGTTTTAAAAAGATCAGGAAACTGGAGGTTATTACAGGATTTGAGAGTAATAAATAAGACTATGGAAATTATGGGTCCTCTCCAGCCAGGACTCCCCTCTCCTACTGCCTTTCCATGGAATTTTTACCTTATTATTATTGACTTGAAGGATTGCTTTTTTAATATTTCTTTAAACCTTCATGATTGCAAACATTTTGTGTTCAGTGTTCCTTCACTTAATTTTCAGGCTTCCATGGAGCAATATCAGTGGAGAGTTTTGCCTCAAGGTATGGCTAACAGTCCTACCTTGTGCCAAAAATATGTTGCTCAAGCTATCTCTTCAGTACAAAGGCAGCACCCTAAGGTACATAATCCATTATATGGATGATATTCTTATTGCTCATTCAGATAAAGACACTGTGCTGACCATTTTGCAACAATTAGAATATTCTTTGAAAGAATCAGGACTTTATATATCTCCCGAAAAGGTACAGCAGTCCTTGCTTTTCTCTTATTTAGGACAAAGTATTGAGGGACAACAAATTTGTCCACAAAAATTAGAAATCAGGAAGGATCATTTGCAAACTTTGAATAATTTTGAGAAATTGTTAGAAGACATTACTTGGCTTAGACCTTCCTTGAAATTAACTACCAGGGAACTAAAACCACTTTTTGATATTCTTAAAGGTTTGGCTGATCTTTTGAAAAAGGAACAACAATAAGTTGAGGCTCAAAACCTATAAGCTGTAAAAGTCACCTACCCCTTCGATAATCAAGGAGGTGACAAGCCTCCTAAGTTGCTGAGGGGAGGTGAACCAGCCTCCCCTCAGCAACTTACAGCTGCAGGACAGCAAGCTTTACAGCTTGTGGAAAAGGCCTTGCAGCAAGCACAAGTAAAACGCATAAATCCTGAGAACCAATTGCCTTACTAATTTGTCCCTTGAGCTACACTCCAATGGGACTATTATGGCAAGCTTCAGGTCCTATTGAATGGATTCATTGAGCTGTTACTCCTAAGAAAGTTTTATCTCCTTATTTTGATCTTGTCACCTCCTTGATTATCGAAGGGGTAGGTGACTTTTACAGCTTATAGGTTTTGAGCCTCAACTTATTGTTGTTCCTTTTTCAAAAGATCAACAACAATAGCTCTGGGAAACTTTCACAAAAATGGCAAATTGCTTTTGCAAATTTTACAGGTCAAAGTGATTCTCACTACCCAGCTGAAAAAAATAGTTTTATTTTTATTAGTTACTACATTTGTCTTTCTTAAGACAATTGTTAATGAGCCCATTCCTGAAGCACCTACAGTCTTTACTGATGGGTCCAGCTCAGGAATAGCAGGCTTTGTTGTAAGGTACCAAAAAGCTGAAAATTGAAATTTATATCCTGGGAGGAAAAGTCTGGCTTTCCTATCAGGCTTTCTTGTCCTGTCCCTCCTTTAGGGAGGGGAGGGAGAAGAATGTAGAACAGGGGTCCCCAAACTACGGCCTGCTGGCCGCATGCGGCCCCCTGAGGCCATTTATCCGCCCCGCCGCACTTCTGGAAGGGGCACCTCTTTCATTGGTGGTCAATGAGAGGAGCATAGTTCCCATTGAAATACTACTCAGTTTGTTGATTTAAATTTACTTGTTCTTTATTTTAAATATTGTATTTGTTCCCGTTTTGTTTTTTTACTTTAAAATAAGATATGTACAGTGTGCATAGAAATTTGTTCATAGTTTTTTTTATAGTCCAGCCCTCCAATGGTCTGAGGGACAGTGAACTGGCCCCCTGTGTAAAAAGTTTGGGGACCCCTGATGTAGAGGTTTCTGGCTTGCAAGAACAATGGATTGTTCAGTTTTAAATCAAAAATTAAGGTTAACCTAGAAACTTCTTCTCTTTCAATAGGAGGCAGCATTTACATACCACTTTGCATTGACTGTAGTTCCTCCCCCTTCCTGGAATCTTGAGAGTAACATACCTCTAGGCTAGTAAGGGAAGATGAACCCTGAAAGATTTGTAAACATCTTTGATGGTGTTACCTCGAAGGTCTTAATGTTTCTGTGTATCCCTTAAACCAGAGGTCGGGAACCTTTTTGGCTGAGAGAATCATGAACGCCACATACTTTAAAATGTAATTCCGTGAGAGCCATACAATATGTTTAACACTAAATACAAGTAAATGTGTGCATTTTATGTAAGACCAACACTTTTAAAGTACAATAAGTCTGAATTCTTTTTAATAACGTTGTTATGCTGTTGCTAACCAATGAGGAATAAAGTACTTCTTATTATTAATGCAACTTCTGGTGCTGTATGATGTAAAGCCAGAAGCCGGGGCCAGGGCCACTATCACAGCAGCCTTCTGGCCTATGCAGGTTCGCATTGGATTCGGATAGTCGGTAAAGAAACAATGGAGCCACAAACTGGTGGACCATAGTCTTTAATCCTAGCTTGCACCCGGCGGGCAAGTAAAAACATACACTGGGCTCCAAAACCCACTCACATTCAGTGCTCACAAAGCCACTGACTTATCCGAGTTTCCTAGAATCAAAGATTTCTAGCTCACCAGCCTTATTCTCCTCAGTTCCCCATCTCCTTCCTTATCCCAGATACAAACTCTGCACAAACTGGCATTTCACTCAGCACTCCGCCATCTTGGCTGCTTCCCCTGGCCACATGGCCTCTTTCTGCTCTCTGCTCTGCTCCCTCTGCTCTCTCATGCTAATCATCCCAGGAACCAAGAGCACAAGCTCCCTTTCTGCCCCCATTTTATAGTGTAGATTCAAAACCTTTAATCCAATATACAAAATAGGGAAGTCTCTAATACAAAGTCACTTCTCTGAGGCATGATGGGATTGTACCACCCCACATCAAAACGGGTGGGAAAGGCTTAATCCCAAAACCAAGCCCCAGGCTACAAGGATTCTCAACACACATTAATATCACCTGGGCGACGGCCTCACGTGGGCAGCGCTATTTTTAACAAAGTGAGCATAATATATTTTATCTGCCCAACACATGGTTTTGCTAATGGCTTTGTAGTCTGGTTGATACCTGGTGAGTTTAAGCTTCATGCAAACGTTGAGACTTCGATCTGTTAAACGTGATTGTAGGTTGGTCTTAAGGTTCTTTAGATGTGAGAAAGACTGCTCACATGCATACATAGAGCCAAACATTGTCAGTACAGCAATACTCACACGCTGCAGTGTGTGGTATGTGACAGGAAGCACGTTCCAAGTTTTGACAATCAGCTGGTCCATGGGTTGAAGTTTTTTCATTCCTCCCCACTTGTGTTTGCTTGCCAACTCTGCTTGCTGTCATGCAAGTCTTTCCAAATCTTCATTCAGTGACTTAACTTATTCACCCACATGTCTGAGGCCTTCAGGTCAGCAGCTTGTAGCTCAAAATCTCTGATGGAGACATCAGGGATGTAACTCAGGTCAGTGCTGTCCCCTGCACACTCGTGTGGATGGGTGATGAACTTAAAAAGATGAGTGCGCTCACGAAATTCTCCAAAGCATGCTTTGAATGACTGCAGAAGATTAGCTGTGAAGCCGCTAGCTGCTGGAGATCAAGATGTTGAGCAGGGTCACTTGCTGTGCATGCATCTTTAAACTCTCCTAGTTTTTCAAAGTATAGTAAATGACCTGTTTCAATGTCCACAATGAAGAGTTCCAGATTGTTTTCAAATGCAAACACTTCTTGTTGAAGGGATAAGACTGTATTTTCAACGCCTTGCATTTTCACATTAAGCTGATTCAAATGTTCGGTCATGTCCATGAGATAGTAGAACTTCAGGAGCCACTCAGTGTTAGCTAACTCAGAATGCTCAACGTTTTTCATTTCAAGAAAAGTCTGGATTTCGCTCAGACAAGCCGAGAAACAGCTGAGCACCTTCCCTCTTGACAACCAACGCACATTGCTGTGCAGAAGCAGACCAGGATAAGTATTCCCAACTTCATCCAGCAGTGTTTAAAACTGGCGATCATTAAAGCTCGGGCAACAATAAACTTAACCACCCAAATGACCAGCGACATCACCTCACCAAGCTACTCGTCACACATCTGAGCACAAAGCACCTCCTGATGTAGGATGCAGTGAAAACTTAGGATGTGTCTCTTTATGTTCACAAAGAAGTGCTACATTCCTCTGTTCTCCCCATCATGCACAGAGCACCATCAGTACACACTGAAATAAGTTTATCCATTGGTAGATTTTTTTCTTTGGTGAACTCAGTGAAAGACTTGAATAAATCCTCCCCTCTTATTGTCTCTTTCATAGGCAAAACAGCAAGACTTTCCTCACATAGTGTGTCACTGACAGCATACTTTGCAATCACGCTGAACTGGGATAAATGGTTTATGTCTGTTGACTCATTCAAAGTGAGAGAAAAGAATGGTGCTGCATTTATGTCCTTCACTTGTGTTGCCTCAATTTGATTTGCCATCATGATGGTACGATCTTGAACAGTTCTTGCCGACAGAGGCATGCCTTTAATTTGATTATCTTGCCTTTATCCAAAACATCATCAAACAGTTCATTGGCAACATCAAGCATGAACTCTTTGGCATACTCCTCATCGGTGAATGGCTTTCCGTTTCTCACAATTGCTAAAGCACAAGCAAAGCTAGCCGAATTCCAGTCACCTTGTTGACTCCGTCCAAACACGGAGTTGCTGCTGACTAGCTTACACTCTGCACAATCGCTCTTGACATGCTTTCTTCCTGCTGTCCCCCGCTGGATATTTCAATGCAAATGTAGTATGGCCTGTGTCGAAGTGCTGCTTTATATTTGATCGTTTCATTGATGCAATTTTATCATTGCATATTAGACACACTGCAGAACCTGCTCTCTCCACAAAGGCAAATTCCTCTGTCCATTCCTGCTGAAAAGTTCGATACTCCTCATCTTTTTTTGTTTAGCCATCTTCTTTGTCAAAGAGTTTCTGCAATTAGCTAGCTGACTACTTGATTAAAAGAAGGGAAGTTACATATATATAGTCAAATAATTTTTGATAAAGGGGCCAACAACACACAATGGAGAAAAGAAAGCCTCTTCAATAAATGGTGCTGGGAAAACTGGAAAGCCACATGCAAAAGAATGAAACTGGACTACAGTCTCTCTCCCTTTACAAAAATTAACTCAAAATGGATCAAAGATCTAAACATAAGACCTGAAACAATTAAGTACATAGAAGAAGACATAGGTACTCAACTCATGGACCTGGGTTTTAAAGAGCATTTTATGAATTTGACTCCAATGGCAAGAGAAGTGAAGGCAAAAATTAATGAATGGGACTACATCAGACTAAGAAGTTTTTGCTCAGCAAGAGAAACTGATAACAAAATAAACAGAAAGCCAACTAAATGGGAAATGATATTTTCAAACAACAGCTCAGATAAGGGCCTAATATCCAAAATATACAAAGAACTCATAAAACTCAACAACAAACAAACAAACAATCCAATAAAAAAATGGGAAGAGGATATGAATAGACACTTCTCCCAGGAAGAAATACAAATGGCCAACAGATATATGAAAAGATGCTCATCTTCTTTAGCTATTAGAGAAATGCAAATCAAAACGGCAATGAGATACCACCTCACACCTGTTCGATTAGCTGTTATTAGCAAGTCAGGTAATAGCAAATGTTGGAGAGGCTGTGGAGAAAAAGGAACCCTCATACACTGTTGGTGGGAATGTAAAGTAGTACAACCATTATGGAAGAAAGTATGGTGGTTCCTCAAAAAACTGAAAATAGAACTACCTTATGACCCAGCAATCCCTCTACTGGGTATATATCCCCAAAACTCAGAAACATTGATACGTAAAGACACATGCAGCCCCATGTTTATTGCAGCATTGTTCACAGTGGCCAGGACATGGAAACAACCAAAAAGCCCATCAATAGATGACTGGATAAAGAAGATGTGGCACATATACACTATGGAATACTACTCAGCCATAAGAAATGATGACATCGGAACATTTATAGCAAAATGGTGGGATCTTGATAACATGATACGAAGCGAAATAAGTAAATCAGAAAAAAACAGGAACTGTATTATTCCATACGTAGGTGGGACATAATACTGAAACTAAGAGACATTGACAAGAGTGTGGTGGTTACGGGGGGGAGGGGGGAATGGGAGAGGGATAGGGGGTGGGGAGGGGCACAAAGAAAACAAGATAGAAGGTGACAGAGGACAATCTGACTTTGGGTGGTGGGTATGCAACATAATTGAACGACAAGATAACCTGGACTTGTTATCTTTGAATATATGTATCCTGATTTATTGATGTCACCCCATTAAAAAAATAAAATTATAAAAAAAAAAAAAAAAAAAAAAAGAAGGGACGTTTACTTCCTGACCTCACAATGACCCATGTTACGCATTATCCAATAAAAATTTGGTGTTGTCCCGGAGGACAGGTGTGATTGGCTCCAGCCACCCGCAACCATGAACATGAGCAGTAGGAAATGAATGGATTGTAATACATGAGAATGTTTTATATTTTTAACATTATTATCTTTTTTATTAAAGATTTATCTGCAGCCATCAAAAGAGCCACATCTGGCTCTCGAGCCATAGGTTCCAGATCCCTGACCTAAACAAATGTTGCCAGCCTATACCATGATGTCATGCTCGTCCCCCACCCATGAGTGATCAAGGGTATATAAGCAGCCCCTGAACTATTTTTGGGACTGCACAATTTGGGCCTGCAGATGCCCCATGTCAGCCATATGTGGCTGGCATATTTAATAAATCTCCTCCTCTAATAAAACTCTTCAAAATTCATCTGGACTGGGTGTCTCTACATGAACTCGATGAAATGAGATACAGTGCCTTTCAGAATCTGGGGTGCAGTACTTTATAACAGCTTAATAATTGATGGACAAGTTTATACTGAAACAGTCATCTTAAAATCAGCTCAAAGGGTAGAATTACATGCCATTATCATGGCTTTTCAACATTGCCATGTTCCTCCTTTAGTCTGTATACAGACAGCAGATATTTACTTATGGTGTTTCCACTATAAAGACTGCGGTCTTAGGGACAACTGCTGATGAGGAACTATTTCAGCAGTTTCTCCTTCTTCAAAGACTTGTACATCAACATAGAGCTCCATGTTTTATAGGACATATTCAAGCTCACTCCATGCTCCCTGGAGCTTTAGCACAAGGGAATGCCTTGCTAATCAAGCTACTCAAAAGAAGATTATTGGAGCAATCATGATAGATCAAGTAATTCAGTGCCATACTATTCATCACCAGAATGCTGCAGCCCTGTGTAAACAGTTTCAACTCTCTCAGGAAGCAGCACCGCAGATTGTTAAATCCTGTCCAAGGGGTCCTATACTACAATCTGTCCCCTTATTTGGAGTTAACCCTCGAAGACTCCTCCCAAGACAACTTTGACAAATGGGTATTACTCATATACCTTCATTTGGCAAACAATCCTTTGTCCACGTTACAGTGGATACTTATTCTGGATTCATGGTAGCCTCTGCCAGAACAGGTGAGGCTGCTAAGTGTGTTATAGCTCACTGTTTGTATGCATTTTTTATTTTAGGACTTCCTAAGCTGATCAAAACTGACAATGATCCTGCATATATAGGAAAAACATTTATTACTTTTTGTCAGACTTTTGGAATTGACCTAAGGACATTTATTCCTTACAATTCTCAGGGTCAAGGCATTGTAGAATGTGCACATCAAACACTTAGAAGTCAAAGAAAAAATAAAAAAGGGGGAGTTATACCCTCAAACTCCTGCAAATCTTCTTTATCATGCTCTTTTTTACTTTAAAAAATTTTTTGAATGCTGATATACAGGCCATTCGGTAGCTTAGAGACTCTGGAATCCAAGAAGGAAAGCCTTCCCTGAAGTGCAATGGAAGGATCTGCTTACAGGAATCTGGCAAGGGCCAGACTCTGTTCTCCTATGAAGCCGAGGATATGTTTGTGTTTTTCCTAGGATTGCTGAGGCTCCTCGGTGGGTCCCTGAATGTTTGGTGAGACACCATGAACCAGGAGGAGAAACTTTATTCCACAAAAGCTATTGTATAAGGCTTATTTTACTTCACTTTTGTCCCTTTCTCTGTCAAACTTGTTTCTGTAAAAAGCTTAAATTGGCAGTTGAGGGCCCTCAAACCCCTCAACGAGATCCCCCGAGCATGGCTTTTAAGGTCTATAATGATTGAGAGGAACAGGAGAAGGCAGACAGAGCCCAAAGAGATCAGGCAAACTACCAGCTCTTGGTGGCCATCCTTAAAGGCTCCAACATCCCTAAGGGGCCTCATAAGGCTCCATCAGGGCCCTGCTTCAAGTGTGAAAAGGAAGGTCATTGGGCTAAAGCCTGCCTGGCTGTTCAGCCCCCTCCAGGGCCTTGCCCTTGCTGTGGGAAAAAGGGACACTGGAAGGTAGACTGCCCCCTTGCTCCTCCAAGGGAGGGTTCAGACTCTTCCAGCCCTATCCCAGACACCTCTGACCTAAACTTGCCCAGCCTGCAGGAACTAGCCACTGAAGACTGAAGATGCCCAGGGTCATTGGCCCATCTCACATCACCATGGAGGAGCCTTGGGTAACCATCCAAGTAACAGGCAAGCTGATCTCATTTCTTATAGACATGGGGACCACTTACTCTGCTTTGTCCTAATATTCAGGTTCTGTTCATCCCTCAAAGATCTTTGTTGTGGATATTGATGGTCTTATTTTCCTCCTCATTTTCCATGGATCCACTGCTCCTTTATATACTCTTTTTCTCCTCCTGCCTCAGTGCCCCAACCCTATTTCAGGCCAAGAATTCAGAGCCTTTCTCTCCTTTCATCTCCTGTCCTCGAAATCGGCCTTGTTCCTACTCTTGGCCAGCCAGATTTGCTCACTTCTGTTACAAATTTACCTCTACCACACAGTGTAGTAAATCCCAAGGTTCTTCTTAGCACCTCCATGGCTGCAAAATGCCAGGAAGGGGTTCCCTGGTCTCATCTCTCCAGACTGAAGAGAACAGGGGCTCCATCTCCACACATGCCCACAAATGGCCCTTCCAGTTTACCTGAACCATTGCCAGAAACCCAGAATTGACATTAGGCTTGAGACAAAAGCTTAATGTGCTGGAAATAGTGGTCATGGGACTTGGAGGCTAGCTGCAGAGTGTAGAAATGTGACAACAGTTCCAGTGCGATGCGGACTTTTCCTGGACACATTCCTGGACTCCTGGACTTTTCCTGGATGTGTTTCCTGGACTCCTGCTCCTTGTGACAGCTTTCAATGGACTGAAGTGGGGTTGGTTTGCATTTGCAGGGAATGCGGAACGGTAATGTGTCAGCATGAACTTAGTAAACATGTTAAGGACATTCAAAACAGCCAAGACTCTATTATAAATCTTATTATATTGGCTAAGAATTTGCTTAAAGGCTTTAATTCCTATAATGTATTAAGACACTTGTTTTAGTATCTGTTAACATGGGCTATGTTAATTCTCTGTTTATTCTGTATTTTTTCAATCTGCTTCTGAATTGGAATCTAGGAAATCAAACAAGTGCAAATCTCAACATCAGAGCTAAAATTAAAGGGGGGGATATGTGGGAGACAAACTGTAAGCTGACAAAATCCTTACAGCCTAGGGCTTAGTTTAAGACTAAGCTCTTCAACACCCTTCTAATACTAAGATCTTCCACACACCCTTCTAACACTAAGATCTTCTCAACACCCTTCTCAAAACTAAGCTTTTCCCCACACCCTTGACTGTTGCATGATGTGGGGTGGTGCACTTTTATGAGGAATCCCATTTATGCCTCAGATAAGTGGCTTTGTATCAGAGACTTCCTTATTTGTATATTGGCTTAAAGGTTTTAATTTCTACGCTATATAATAAAACAAGATGGGGGCGATTTTTCTCTCTGATCTTGCCATCAGCATTGCAGAGGCCTTCCAACCCCATCCTCTTTTCTCAGTGAGTCTATTTTCTTAATTCCACGCCATTCTCCCTCAGGACCTGGGATTACTAGCTGTGTTGGTTTGCGGCAGCTGATATGAGTTTAAAAATGGTAGAAACATTTCAGTGACCTGTGTAGTACTTTTTTAAAAATGTAAGCATAAGCTTTCTCTACAGCCTAGCTATTCTACTCCAAGTTACTTACCCACCCCAAAATAAGACTATATATCCACAATAGCTTGTAAAAGATTCTTTATAAAAAATTTATTCATAATAACTCAAAACCTAAAACATTCCCTGTCAACAAGAAAATGAATAAACAAATTTTAGTATATTCGTACAATGCAATACCAAACAGCAATGAAAAAAAAGAGTGAAGTACTGATATGCACAATATGAAAGAATCTCAAAAAATTATGTTAATTTGAAAGTAAGACATAAAGATTACCAATTGCATGAATCCATTTATTTGCAATCCAAGAACATGGAAAATTACTCTATAGTGATAGAAGAAAAAATAATGGTTTGCTTGGGGTTGGGGTGGGAGTAGGCATTGACAGGAAAGAGACACAAGAAAACTTCTTGATCACATGAAAATATTCTGCATTTTTACCTTGTTGGTTATATGGATACATGATTACACACACAAAAAGCCATCAAGCTATATACTATAATTCCTTCATTTTTCTGCATGTAAATAATACTTCTATATGTAATATTCTGAAAAGACAATGTCACCTATGAAGTATTTTGGCAGAGAATGTACAACCTCAATTTACTAACAAGGAATTATCAAATAAACACAAAATGAGGAAGTTTCTATTTTAAAATATAAACAATGTAAATGCATAAAATACAAAAAGAGGCTGTAGAAATGTTCCAGATTAAAAAAACCTATGGAGACCTGAAACTAAATGCAATAGCCTACCCTCGATTGACTCTTGAAGGGAAGAATGCTATAAAGGACTGTATTGGTACAACTGACAAAATTAAACTGTAGACTGCAGTTCACACAACAGTGTTGTATAAACTTAAGCAGTTGACAGCTGTAGTAATTGATGTGAGAGAATAACCCAATTCTTAGAAAATGCAACCTACAGGATTTAGAGGTAAAAAGACATGTTATATATAACTTGCCATTAAATTATTTGGAGGGAGAGAGCAACTTAAAAGGTTTGTAATTTTTTTATTTATTGATTTTAGAGAGAGAGAATTCAGGCGGGAGGGAGAGTAAAACACTAATTTGATGTTTCACCTATTCACGCATTCATTGGTTAATTCTTGTGTGTGCCCTGACCGGAGATTGAACCCACAGCCTTGGTGCATTGGGATGACACTCTAACCAACTGAGTTACTAGGCCAAGTCCAGATTTAAAAGTTTTTTTAAAAATAAAAACATTTTAAAAGATGTTCACAATGAGAAAATAGCAGACTTGTAGAAGTCTATATATTGGATGATCACCCCCAATTGTTAAAATGATTATTTCTGGAGGGTAAGATTATGTGGAGATGGAGATAAACATTAATTTTTTTCTGTATTATCTAAAAAATTTACCTCTCATTAATATTATCAGAGAAAAAGTTATTTCAACTTTCTAAAAATACAAAATGACATTAGAATGTACTTTAACTCATTTTCTTTGGTAGTTCAGGCTTGGAGCAAAAGCCAAAATTTAGAACACCTAAATTCTATTCACCCTTTAAGATTCAGATAAAATTTCACCTCCTCTGGAAAGCCTTCAGTTTTAGAAAGGATTATTTTAGTTCCTAGTGACATACTAACCCAACCCAAACTAATAAACACCAGCGTTGAATACATTGGCTGTTGAAATACAGTACAAGGAAGGCTTAAACAAAGAACACAGGAAAAGAGAGAAATTATATCTGCGCTGCAGGCACAACCGGAAGCATGGAAGGAAAGACCCCAGATCTTTTACCTCCTGAATCTCTCTTTATTTAAGCTCCATTCTCTCTCACCAAAGCAGATTTTTTCACCACATGGCAAGAAACATTCTGCCTCAAGTTCCTTAGAACTTTTCTTCTTAAAATATATGATCTTAGAAAGAAACAGAAACTTTCAAATTCAGTTTGAAATATTCCAAGGAAGGAAGGAAATCAGCCAAGCTTGGTTAGATTCCTTCCCAACACCAATCAGCTATGACCAGGGTATGAATCCACTTGAGTGACATCCCAAAGAGTTGAAATTATATTTGTACATAGAAACCCAATCAGGAAGGAGTTATTGCTATACTCTCCCATAACTCTTAAATTCTAGTTCTCATATCATCTTCTACTAGTATTATGAGTATTATGAGTATTCATGTGCTTCCCATAATGCATCACCAGACTGTAAGTTCTTTAGGGAAAAGAGCCATATTCTTTTTTCCATAGGTATTCTATAAATTGATGGCACAGTGTTTTCCATAATAGATGAAGTATAATCTCCAAAAGGGAAGAAATGTTATCCATCATTTTCACTGGAACTTCAAACATACCTGGCACATGGAAAACACTCAAATTAAATATTTATAGAACAAGAGAATAGTACACAGTCAGTATATATAGAACGAATGGATGGATGGATGGACTGACAGATAGTGGATAGATGGATCAATCTGTAAGTTTTCCTCTAGCAAAGATAAATTTGTCCTCTGGGGAGTCCAAGGTATTCTTTCTGGGCCTGGATGGGTGGAGCTGACTAGCAATCAAGCAAGCACAGTTAATTAATACTTGGAATGATCATGCTCCGGTGCTGACCTCCTTACCTGAAACCTGCACGTTGTGGCTTTAGTACAGTGGACAAACTGGAGGCTAACTAGGTCTACTGAAACTTCCTCTCTCTGAGGCCCTGGCTGAGTAGTTCAGTTGAAGCACCATTCTGATGTGCCAAGCTTGTCTGTTCAATCTCTGGGCAGGGTACATAAAACAATCACCCAATGAATGAATAAATAAGCGGAACAACAAAATGATCTCTCTCTCTCTCTCTCTCTCTCTCTCTCTCCCTCCCTTCCTCTCTTCTAAAATAGATAAATAAATAAATAAGTTTTTATAAAACTTTCTCTCTGTGAAAGATGAGAAGATACCTGAAAACCCAGCTTAGAAGCAAGCATTGATGTATATGTTAATTCAATTAGCAAATGCTTGGATACCTACTGTGGACCAGTCACTACTCAAAGCCTCAGGGCTTCGTGGAACAAGACAGATGTCAATGTTCTAGTGCTGTGAAAGAAAAGTACAAGCTGTTTCCCAGGTAAATAACAGGTAGACCTAACTTAGCCTTAGGCTGATGTTTTAAGCTCAGACTTGAAGGAATTAGTAGAAGTTAACTAAGTAAAGAACCTGGAGAGAGGGGAAGTGTTCTAGGTACAGAGTATAAAAGCCCACAGCTTGGAACTTAAGAGGAATTGAAATATAACCAACTATATGGGTCATGACTTATCTATAAGGGTGGGCATTATGTATGAGAATTGAAAAGTAAAATCAACTCAAATGTCCAACAACAGGGGAATGATTTAATAAGCTATGCCACAGTGGATTTTTAGGTCAATAAAAAAAAAGTTGGATATATGTATAAAGTTGGATATATGTCATCATAACATTTGTCCAAATCCATAGAAAGTACAGAACTAAGACTTGAGCCTAATGTGAACTATGGACTTTGCAGGAGCATGCCGTATCCGTGTAGGCTCATCAACTGTGGCAAATGCATCGTTCCAGTGAGGGGGTTGATAATGGGGGGGGGGGCGCTGTGCATGTGTGGGCTCAGGCGGTATGTGGGATAGCTCTGTGCCTCCCCCTCAGTTTTTCTGTGAACCGAAAACTGCTCTAAAAAGATGTCTGAAATAAATAAGCTATGCCATCCATGCAATAGAATCCAATAAACCATAACAAATGCTACCGATGACAATGCTCAAGATCTACTGTTTAAGCTTAAAAAGGACAAAGTATACAATCAATATGATCCAAATTCTGCTCTCTCTATAGTTATTATTCATAGGCATTGCAAATTCATAATCATCATCCCACAATTTCACCTGTAGTTTTTGGGTAGTGATAATTTCCCACTTTGTACTTTTCAGTATTTTTTTTTTTAAAAAATTGTAAATGAATATGCTCTTCTTTTGCTGTGGAAAAGCGTATGAAGGAGAAGTAGGCTTGCGTGTTCAGTCAGCCATCCAGTGTTCTCCCAGGTGAAGAACCCCAGGAAGCCGGACAAAGGCCCAGCTAGCAGCTCCGCCTAGCAGGCCCTGGCTGTGCCGCTCAGCGTATCCACCTCACCTCGGAGCACCTGGTGCCACATTCCGCAGGAGGCTCCATGTCAGAGCTGCCTGGGACTGTGACCTTCCTGCCTCGCCTCCCTGTGTCGGTGTTTTTCTCCCTCAAGAGAACTTGTTTTACCTTCATTAAACAAGTACTACTGCTCTGAAAGTGACCTCACCATCTATGAAAGGAGCTTTAATTTACTATGTATGCGCCTTGACTGCGCAAGGAGCAGGGGAGATGGAGCCCAGCCGCTCTCAGCGAGCAGCCTGGGAGCAGGTGCTCACCCTGCTACCGCAGCACCGGGAGTGGGTGTGACTGAGTCTGTTTGCGGAGGGATAAGGGGCTGCTGCTTTTCTGCCACCTTCCCACTCAGTGGGCTCCTTTCAAGGTGGGAAGCTCCCAGAGTGAGGCGAGGAAGGGGTGGGTTCTAACGTGGAAGCCTGTATGCCTCAGTCTCAAGCACTTGACCTCAGCCTTGGCCTCAACTTGAAATCACTTGGAGAGGTTTCAAAATACTGACACCTAAGGACCACATCCAGAGGTCCTGATTTTATCTGTTTGAGGCGTGAGGGGCATGGGGACCCGGTGCCCCTTTCATCCCCCCACCCAAACTTCATTCCTGCCTTGGTTTTCACCCCTGGCCTGTTACCTAAGTGTGGAATTCTCCCTACTCCCCCGGCCTGATGGGCTCGTTCTCTCTCTTTCTCTCTCTCTCTCTTTTTTCTTCCATCTTTTAAGTCAATTCTGAAACCCTATTTTCTGGAGGAACTTCCAGTGCTGTGACTAAGGCTGTGCACTTTTAAAGCAAGTCTCTTGACCCCTGTAAGCCTCATTTCTTTACTCGAATGGGCCTGGTTTTCAGTTGCTCCGACACTTGGAGGCCCAGCCTCACGGTGTCCCCTCCGTGCCGCACCAGCAGCAGCCTGTGACCCTCTCCTCGGGGGCCTGAGTATCGGCTCCGCCAAGCTTCTAGTGTTAATAATTCCAACTCCTTTCCTTTGTTCTCTTGGATCAAGAGGTAGAAGCCACTTCCTGGAATTGCTACATCCTTCATACTTTGATGCTGAGCTGAGGTCAGCACACGTTTGGGTCAAAAGGCTGAATGGTGATTGTTTTGGGCTTTGAATGCCATTATGGTCTCTGTTAAGACTGTTTATCTTTGTCATTATAAAACAAAGCAGACATAAACAGTATGTAAATAAAGGAGCATGGCAGTGCTCCAATAAAATTTCATATCCAAAAGCAGACGGCAAGTCGGATTTGGCTCACTGACCATGGTGTTCACAACCTGCCTTATCCTCGGTTACCTAGTTAACAACGTTATACCCAGTTAACAGTTCTTTATATTAAATCATCTCTGTTCAAATAACCATTGTCGTTATTGTGTTTGAACTGAACGCAGCCTGATACAACCTCTCTGATTTTTGTATTTTATTAGGTGGGTGAAAAAATTTAAAGTATTCACTTAAACACCACTATATCGTTTGAATTTTTTATAGGCACAGAGGCAGATTTAACAGTGGAGGCACTGGCATGCGCTCTGGGCCCCGACTTCTGAAGGGCCTCGCAAAACCTCAACTTTACACCTTTTTCTAGTGACACCAAGTTTGGTTTCATATGTGCAATTTTAACATTAATAGTACATAGTATTTTTTATTTATTTAAAAATATGATTCACATGTATTTTTATTTTCCTTGTCGCTCTCTTTTTTTAAAGGGCCTACTATTTTTGTTCTGCACCCGGGGCCTTAACCAACCTTAATCCACCTCTGTATAGGCATATTCTATTTTTGGAAAAATTTGACCTAAAAATGAGTTCTTTAGTTAGCACTTAGACTGCCTTTCCTGTGCTCTAGCATCAAAGGGAGATTATTTATATGTTAAATATTTCATTTCATTTCAATTTTCCCTCCAAGGCTGGAATAGTTGCATTCTTCCCAGAAATATCACTACAATGCCATCTTGAATTTTTGCTGTGATCCTGGCAAATTTGTGTTTAAATGTATCTTTTTTAGAAGAAGAGGTAAAGGAATAATGGCAGCACGGCCAACCCCAATGTGGTTGTGATAAACCAATTAGGTAATGGATGAGAGAACTGCATTGAGGAGATAAAAGTGCTGCACAGATAGAAGAGTTGCAAGACCCTTTCAGCCTTCCTGAGAAAGGCTCTTAATGCGTCTTAGGGAAATATTTAATCTTCGTGTTTCCTGGGTTTTAAGTGCATTTCTCTTATGAGTGGATATTCATTGTGTGTTCTTGCTAGTCACCTGCCTTATATGTACAAGTTGGCAGACAGAGGCTATGGCTCCACCCTCAGCAGGGCGGAGCCACAGGTCCCTGAGCACTTAGTAAATGCAGTAGAATTAAAAGTTGCCTGGCAACTGGGCCCCCATCCTGCTTGTTTTGATATTGGCTAAGAGAATCTGCTCACACAGAGGCATTGCCTTCCAAGGCCATCTTTACTGAAGATTACCTGGGGAAGGCAGAGAGATACATTACACCCAGAGCAGAGTTTTTAGTCTAGGGTCTGTAAATTGGCTGGACAAAAATATTGGTTAAGCACTGCCTTCCATTACGAATATAAGGCAACAGTGGTAGCAGCACCTGTGACTTTCTCACTAACAGAAACCATGGGCATTTTCATATCATGGTAGAGTTATTATATTTGGAAGTATGTCATCTATGCTCGCCACTACTTCAAAATTTATGGAGGTTGTGAGATCTTTTTATGTAAAGTATTATTAACAAAAGTACATAGTATGTTACTCTATGTCAAATTTGGTTTTCATATTTTGATCATTACATTTCAATGTAATTGGTTTCCTTTGTAATCTCATATTCTTTTTGTTTTTGTTTTCTGTTTTTTTCATTCAAAGAGAGCCACAAGCTTCACCAGACAGCCAAGGGTTATGTGGCACATAGAAGGTTAAGAACCCTCTCCCTAAGAAAACAAATATATTCTCCCAAGATGTTTTGTTCTTACTTTTTATTTCTTAGATCTTGATCCTCAGTGGTTCTTTCCTCTTCAGTCACAGATTCATATACACACTCACCCCAACTTCAAATTCCTCACCCCACTCGACTCTACAGAGCAAATCATCTCAGCATCCTTGTCAGGGAACTCAGGAAAATGAGATTTCTTCACTACGGGACTCACCTGCCTTTGAGGCAGTTCACAGATTAGGTTTTTATCCCTTGAAGAAGAACTTGGTGTTTTAACCAGTACATCATAGGCTCATTAAACTGCTTTGCTCAAGAGTCAGTTTGATGAATTATTGTAGAAATAAGACCTCAGACCCCAGACTTTGAGGAAGATTTTATTATTTACCCAAATCCTCCTACAGGAAGAAGTGAGGCAAACACACAAAACACAAAGTCTGTACAACCCTCACCTCCAGTTGCTTGACTGAACTTTCTAAGCATACAATTCAAATCTACAAAAGGAGCAATGGATTCTTTCAGGTACATAAGTTAAATTAAGGAGCAAGATCATAGCAAAATATTCCAACATGCAAGATATTCTGTGCAGTTCTTTTAAAATAGAGCCTGAGTTAGCAATTTCTGAAGTACCATTGTAAAGCATAGTTATAAGTCAATTTTGAAAGGGGTCACACTATTTAGTTCAGGAGAACTAAAGCAAGGTTCTACTTGTTTTCTAACATCTAAATCAGCAGTCTCTGTGACATGCAGCTTTTATTGTTGTGGGACAGAGAGAGGAAAGATTTATTCTACAGAATAATGTCTCTCCATCATACTGTACCAAGCTTACAGTACAATCTATGAATGAGATAGGGAAATGTCACATGGTAATTATCAGGTCAAGGAATTTCAGAGTGGGGAGAGAACAGTTTTTCCTGTCAAGTAGTAATGAGCTACAAAAGCAAAGACTGTTGAGAATCATACAGGTCATATTGAAACCCATATGGGCCTCCCAACCAGTAATATGAAATCTGAGATAGTTGGCCTGAAACTCTGTATACTTCATTGAGACTTCCTTTCAGTCCTCACTTCATCTATAGTGGATGATAGAAAACAATACCTCTTGACTTTGCCTTCATTCCTGAAAGATATTTTCAGTAGGTGTAAAATTCTAAGTTGGCAATTGTTTTCTTTAACTGCATTGAGGATGTGGTTTTCTGGCTTTCCCATTTTCTGTTGAGAATTTGGGGTTGATCTGTTCCTTCTCTTGGCCTGCTTTTAAGATAGTCTCTTTTCTATTAGTTTTATGAAAATCTGGATTTGCTTTATTTTTAAATTTTTTCTTTACTTTGCAACCTTCCTTTGGATTTTTTCTCTTTTTTATTTTTCCTATTACAGTTTACTTTCAATATTATTTTGTCTTAGTTTCATGTGTACAGCATAGTGGTTAGACAATCACATACTTTACAATGCATTAAGCTGTGGTACATGTATACAATGAATTTATTCAGCCATAAAAAAGAATAAAATCTTATCATTTTGTGACAGCATAGAAAGATCTTTCTTTGGATTTATTGTACTTCTTGAATCTGTGGATTGATAACTTTTATCAATGGATAATATTCGCAAAAAGTATCGATTGTAACACTGCCTCTATCTCACTCTCCATCTCCTCCATTTCTGAAACTTTAGTCGCATGTATGTTAGAACTCCTCATCTATTCTCCGTGTCTCTTAATTACTTGTCATATTTCCCACCTCCCTGTCTCTCTGTGCTGTGTATTTTTCTCTCACTTAGATTTTGGCCTGATAATTATGTATGCTTTTGTCAACTCTCCAAAGCCTCTGAGAAGATTTTAAAATTACATTTTGTATAGCATTTCTGGTACTTTTCATTATATATTTTGTATAATTAGCCCAACATAGTCTCAGAAGCTGATGTGTGTGGTTGGATTTGATGATTAATGCTATCCGTTCATGTTGGAAGATTTGTCACATTAAATTGGAAGCTTGGCCCATAAGACTTGTGCAGATCCTAAAATATGTAAATATTTTTTACCATATTTATGGGTTTACTTCTGAACATTATTTCATTGATATGTGTCTGTTTTTGTGCCAGTATCACACTGTTTTGATAACTATAGTTTTGTAGTATAGTTTGAAATCTGGAAATGTGATGACTCTAGCTTTGTTCTTTCTCAAAACTGCTTTGGCAGTTTGAGGTCTCTTGCATTTCCATATGTATTTCAGGACTGTTTTTCTATTTCTGTGAAAAAATGTTATTGTAATTTTGATAGGGATTACATTGAATCTGCAGATTACTTTGGATAGTATGGATATTTAACAATATTAATTCTTCAAAACAATTAGCATGGGATATTGTTCTGATTATTCATATATTTTTTTTCATTATTATCTTACAGTTTACAGTGTACAGATCTCCTTTTAGGTTAAATATATTCTTAAGTATTTCTTTTTTTATGCTATTGTAAATAGAATTTCTTTATTTTTTTATTAGGTACTTTCTTTTTTTTAATGTATTATTATTTTTATTTTAAAGGAGGTCCACATTTAAAGCTGAATTTTAAAATGCTGATGTTCCTTCAGTAAATTACTCACATTTGCTTCTGAAACAAAATTACTCAGATCTGTTGAAGTATCTCATCTTAGTGATGACTGCAGTCATTCCAAAATGGCAAATATTTTGACTGAATAAATAAGTTGTCATCTGGAGATGTTCATTTCCTAATAAACTGTATTTTTCAAATACTTTTGGTAACTATACCACTGAGTTTTTTCTTTTCTGTACCATTGAGTTTTATGAAGTATTTACAAGACACATCTAAGAACAGGTTTGAAAACAATACCAAATAAAAGTGAAACCTATATTCAATAAATAAGGAAAAATTATTAAAACAGTCATCAGCCCCGGGCAGATAGCTCAGTTGATTAGAGCATCTTCATGATACACAAAGGTCACCAGTTCGACTCCCTGGTCAGGGTACATACAGGAACAGATCAATGTTTCTGTCTCTCTTTCTCTCCCCTCCTCTCTCTCTAGAGTGAATAAATAAAGTTTAAAAGTTCATCAAATAAGAGCAGTTATTTTCTAGGAAAAAATAGAATGGAATTCCTTAGGTTATAACAAATATCATTACAGACCAACAGTATCAGGAAATGTTCTCTTAAGAATTCTACATATGCTTGCTAAGATGTTCTTTTACAATGCTAACATTAATCTTATTCTAATGTTAATTTTTAAAAAGGGTTATAACTTGCCTGACCAGTGGTGGCACAGTGGATAGAACCTCAACCTGGGACACTGAGGGACCAGGTTCAAAATCCCAAAGTCAACAGCTTGAGTGTGGGATCATAGACATGATCCCATGGTTGCTAGCTTGAATCCCAAGGTCACTGGACCGATCAAGGGGTCACTGGCTCAGATGGAGCCCACCTGGGTCAAGGCACATGTGTGAAGCAATCAATGAATAACTAAAGTGATGCAACTACCAGTTGATACTTATCTCTCTCCCTTCCTGCCTCTCTCTCTCTTGTTAAAATAAAATTAAATTAAATTAAAAATAAAAGGATTATAACATTTCTATTTTACAATTGCAACATAGTCCAACAGAATGTCTTCATTGGACAAACTAATTGGCATTTAACAGGTCATATAGAACTCCATTTTCACAGAGAAACTATGGTTCTTCCCAAGTACGCCAGTCTCCAGGCACCTAATGTCAAAACTACTTTACCCCTGGAATTATAGACAGTGGGACCAAAGGGGTTCTGGAGTCACTCCTTAATCTCTGAGATGAGCAGAGGCCCCAGAGCCTGTTGATGGTGGGGCTGAGTCTCACTCAGGGCCACAAAACAGCACCCAAACTTAACCCAGCACTGCCAAAAGGGGGTTTTAGAATCAGTTTCCAAAGAACACTTGTCAGGCTCACACTGAGAACTAGGGGAAGCAGCAGCTCAAACTAGAAGGTGGCAGGTATGTGGGAAAGGCATAACTTAAACCAGTGTAAGCTCAGCTTTAGCTAAAAAGAACAAAACCAGTTTCTGTGTTATTGCTTCTGAACACATATAAGAAATACCAGTAAGGTAAACTAAGAGGACTTTTCAATTAAGGAACACTGAAGAAGGCACACTGAGACTGGTAGGAAAAGCGGAAACACGGAGAGGACTGCCCAGCTCCCTGGAGCAAACGGCAGCCTGGAGAGACTTGCGTGGCAGGAAGTGAGTTTAGCAGAGAGGGGAGGGTCCTGAGTCCCAGGAACAAAGCCCCAGCATGCAGCCCCAGAGCCTAGAAGAGGCGTATGGACAGTATTTAGCTGGAAACAAGACAGGATACTGTTTGTGAAGAAGAGACTGATTTCTCAGACCCAGGATTCTTCTTAAAGGGACCGCGCAGAAAACCTCTCTCACAACCACTCACCTGGGGCTCCAGGGGATGGGGAGAGAGGAGAGGACCGGAGTAGCAGGAAGAAAGTGTAATCTAGGAGGCACAGGGAGAAACACTTTGAGAACAGCCATTCTAACCCCTGGGCTGAGTCACCCCCCAAATCTGAAGTGAATATATCCCCTAGAAACAGCAATACCAGCAAAGGGAAGAAGGACACCAGCCAAACAAGCTTTACCGCAGCACTCAGAGCACAGTCGCTTAGAAGGAGGGAGCTTTCGGGGCTACAGTAGTGAGTCTTAGGGTCTGAGCTGCAGCGCCCCACCCACATGGCTGAGGGCTCATCCCAGGGTGGGAGGAGGTGGGACAAGGAAGCACTGTTCTATCGGCAAGGGCGGAAGCTGGCTGGCCAGCACTGAGGCCCCGGTGTGAGCTCAGTCTTGCCCGACTGGGGAGGAGAGGACATACGAAAGTGGTCAAGCCCAGCTGCAAGCCACTTGCAAACCAGCCTGCAGGGGAAGGGCAGGAGCCCCAGAAGGGGCAGAGATCTGCCCTTGAGAAAGGGCGCAGGAGTACAGCCTTGCCCTGACCGTGGAACTGAGGCTTGTGGCCTGACTTGGGAGCCAGTTCCTCCCATGGGCCTGGAGCCAAAAGCCAAGAACAGGTGGAGTCCTGCTACTGAGCAAGGGCACACAGTCCCACCCAGCCTGTGGAGCCAAGCTGTCCCATGAGCGGGCTCCTCCTGCAAGTGCAGGGTGAAAGCCCAGAATCAGGCGGAGACCCGCAGCTGAGCAAAGGTGCTCATCTCTGCCCTCAGGTCCGAGCATAACGCCACCCGTGGGGGCGGGGTGAAGGCCAAGGCCACCAAGGCTTGTACACCCGAGCACGTGATCATAGCCACTCCCATGAAGGAGAAGCGGAAACCACAGCAACAGCCCATGGGCAGGCACTGGCAACACCATACCCAAACAACAGCAGAGGGGGTGGCGGACCTGCAGACAGACCACACCTAGGGAACACAGAGGCCACATTCAGTGGACTCCAGTGGCCAAAACCTTTTTTTACACAGAAAAATGAGAATGCAGAGAAATGCAACACAAATGAATCCAGAGAAATCCCCAGAAAAGGACCTGAATGAGTCACATATAACCAAATTACCAGATGCAGAGTTTAAAATAACGATTGTTAGGATACTCAAAGATATTAGAACAACAATAGATGGTCATTACGAACACCTAAATAGATAGCAAATATAAAAAAGGGCATTGAAGTAATAAAAGAAGAATCAGTCAGAAATGACAAATACAATATTAGAAATGGAAAACACAATGAAAGAAATTAAAAGCAGAATGGATGAAGCTGAGAATCGAATCAGTGAGTTAGAGGACAAGATAAATAAAGGCACAGAAGCAGAGCAGAAAAAAGAAAAGAGACTCAAAAAGTCTGAGGAAACTCTAAGAGAGCTCTGTGACAACATGAAGAGAAATAATATCCACATCATAGGGGTTCCTGAAAAAGAAGAGGAAGAACAAGGAATAGAAACTTTGTTCAAACATATCGTAGCTAAAAACTTCCCTCAATTAAGGCAGGAAAACATCTCACAAGTTAAAGAAGCACAGAGAACTCCATTAAAGAGAAACCCAAAGAAATCTACACCAAGACACATCATAATTAAAATACCAAAGCTAAGAGAAAATATTAAAAGCTTTTAGAGAAAAAAAGACTATCACTTAAAAAGGAGCCCCCATAAGGATGACTTCTGACTTCTCAACAGAAACACTTGAGGCCAGAAGGGAATGGCAAGAAATATTCAAAGTAATGCAGAACAAGAGCCTACAACCAAGAGTATTTTATCCAGCAAGGCTATCAGTTAAAATTCAAGGAGAAATAAAAAGCTTTCTAGACAAAAAAAAAAACCTCAAGGAATTCACTACAACCAAACCAAGGTTGCAAGAAATGCTAAGGGGCCTGTTGTAAACAGATCAAAGGAGAAAAAGAATATAGCAAAAGAGGAATACAGTTTTAAAGAACAAAATGGCAATAAACAATTACATATCAATAATAACCTTAAATGTAAATGGATTAAAAGATTTAATCAAAAGACATAGGGTAGCTGCGTGGATAAGAAAATAGGACCCATACATATGCTGTCTACAAGATACACACCTTAGAACAAAAGATACACATAGATTGAAGATAAAAGGATGGAAAAAAACATTTTATGCAAACGGAAATGAAAAAAAAGCTGGGGTAGCAATACTTATATCAGACAAATTGGACTTTAAAACAAAGGATATAGTAAGAGATAAAGAAGGCCACTACATAATGATAAAGGAAGTAATCCAACAGGAAAATATAACTATTATAAATATCTATGCACCTAATATAGGAGCACCCAAATATATAAAACAGACTTTGATGGATTTAAAGGGCGAGATCAACAGCAATACTATAATAGTAGGGGATTTCAATACCCCACTAACATCACTAGATAGATCCTCAAGAAAGAAAATTAACAAAGAAACAGCAGACTTATTGGAAACACTAGATCAACTCGATTTAATAAATATCTTCAGAACCTTTCACCCTAAAGCAGCAGAATATACATTCTTTTCAAGTGCTCATGGTACATTCTCTAGGATAGACCACATGGTTAGGGCACAAAAGTGCTCTCAACAAATTTAAGAAGACTGAAATCATATCAAGCACCTTCTCCGATCACAATGGCATGAAACTAGAAATGAATCACAGCAGAAAAGCTCAAAAATTCTCAAACACATGGAAACTAAATAGCAGGGTGCTAAATAATGAATGGATTAAGAATGAGATCAAAGAAGAAATAAAAAAATTCCTAGAAATGAATGACAATGAGCATACAACAACTCAAAATTTATGGGACACAGCGAAAGCAGTGCTGAGAGGGAAGTTCATAGCACTACAGGCACACTTTCAGAAGCTAGAAAAAGCTCAAATAAACAACTTAACCCTGCATCTAAAAGAATTAGAAAAAGAACAGCAAGTAAAGCCCAAATGTAGTAGAAGGAAGGAAGTAATAAAGGTCAGAGCAGAAATAAATGACATAGAGGCTAAAGAAACAATACAGAGGATCAATGAAACCAGGAGCTGGTTCTTTGAAAAGGTAAACAAGATTGATGAACCTTTAAGTAGACTCACCAAGAAAAAGAGAGAGAGGACTCAAATAAATAAAATTAGAAATGAGAGAAGAGACATAACAACTGATACAACAGAAATACAAAATATTGTAAGAAAATACTATGAAGAACTGTATGCCAAAAAACTAGACAACCTAGATGAAATGGACAAATTCCTTGAAACATACAATCTTCTAAAAATCAATCTGGAAGAATCAGAAAACCTAAACAGACCGATTACACCAAATGACATAGAAACAGTTATCAAAAAACTCCCAACAAAGAAAAGTCCTGGGCCTGATGGCTTCACAAGTGAATTCTACCAAATATTCAAAGAAGAACTAACTCCTATCCTTCTCAAACTATTTCAAAAAATTCAAGAGGAAGGAAGACTTCCAAGCTCCTTTTATGAGGCGAGCATAATTCTGATTCCAAAACCAGGCAAAGACAACACAAAGAAAGAAAATTATAGGCCAATATTCCTGATGAATTTAGATGCTAAAATACTCAACAAAATATTAGCAAACCAGATCCAGCAATATATGAAAAAAATCATACACCATGATCAAGTGGGATTTATTCTTGGGAGGCAAGGCTGGTACAATATTCACAAATCAATCAATGTGATTCATCACATAAACAAAAGGAAGGAGAAAAACTACATGATAATTTCAATAGATGCAGAAAAAGCATTTGATAAAATCCAGCACCCATTCATGATCAAAACTCTCAGCAAAGTGGGAATACAGGAAACATACCTCAACATGATAAAGGCCATCTATGACAAATCTACAGCCAACATCATACTCAATGGGCAAAAATTAAAAACAATACCCTTAAGATCAGGAACAAGGCAGGGGTGCCCCCTTTCACTCCTCTTATTCAACATAGTTCTGGAAGTCCTATCCTCAGCAATCAGACAAGAAAAAAAATAAAAGCCATCCAAATAGGATAAGAAGAAGTAAAACTATCATTATTTGCAGATGATATGATATTGTATATAGAAAACCCTAAAGTCTCAGTCAAAAAAACTACTGGACCTGATAGATGGATTCGGCAAGGTGGCAGGATATAAAATTAATAATCAGAAATCAGGGGCATTTTTATTCATTAACAATGAACTGTCAGAAAGAGAAATTAAGGAATCAATCCCCTTACCATTGCAACCAAAAAAATAAAGTACCTAGGAATAAATTTAACCAGGGAGATTAAAGACTTGTACTCGAAAAATTATAAAACATTGATAAAAGAAATCAGGGAAGATACAAACAAGTGGAAGCATATACCGTGTTCATGGTTAGGAAGAATAAACATTATTAAAATATCTATATTACCCAAAGAAATTTATAAATTCAATGCAATACCAATGAAAATACCAATGACTTACTTCAAAGATATAGAACACATATTCCAAAAATTTTTATGGAACCAAAAGAGAACACGAATAGCCTCAGCAATCTTGAAAAGGAAGAATAAAGTGGGAGGTATCACACTTCCGGATATCAAGTTATACTACAAGGCCATTGTATTCAAAACAGCCTGGTACTGGCATAAGAACAGGCACATAGATCAATGGAACAGAACAGAGAACTCAGAAATAAACCCACAGCTCTATGGACAACTGATATTTGACAAAGGAGGTAAGGGCATACAATGGAGTAAAGACAGCCTCTTCAACAAATGGTGTTGGGAAAATTGGACAGGTACCTGCAAAAAATGAAACTAGACCACCTTACATCATTCACAAAAATAAACTCAAAATGGATAAAAGACTTAAATGTAAGCCGTAAAACCATAAGCATCTTAGAAGAAAACATAGGCAGTAAGTTCTCTGACATCTCTCGCAGCAATGTATTTGCTAATTTATCTCCACGGGCAAGTGAAATAAAAGACAGGATAAACAAATGGGACTATATCAAACTAAAAAGCTTTCGCACAGCTAAAGACAACAAGAACAGAATAAAAAGATAAACTACACAATGGGAGAATATATTTGACAACACATCTGATAAGGGGTTAGTTACCAAAATTTATAAAGAACTTGTAAAACTCAATACCAAGAAGACAAACAATCCAATAAAAAAATGGGCGAAAGAAATGAATACACACTTCTGCAAAGAGGACATACAGATGGCCAATAGACATATGAAAAAATGCTCAACATCACTAATCATTAGAGAAATGCAAATTAAAACCACAATGAGCCTGACAAGGCGGTGGCGCAGTGGATAGAGCGTCGGACTGGGATGCGGAGGACCCAGGTTCGAGAACCAAGGTCACTAGCTTGAGCGCGGGCTCATCTGGCTTGAGCAAAAGCTCACCAGCTTGGACCCACCCAAGGTCGCTGGCTCTAGCAAGCGGTTACTCAGTCTGCTGAAGGCCCGCGGTCAAGGCATATAGGAGAAAGCAATCAATGAACAAATACGGTGTTGCAATGCGCAACGAAAAACTAATGATTGATGCTTCTCATCTCTCTGTTCCTGTCTGTCGTTCCCTGTCTATCCCTCTCTGACTTGCTCTCTGTCTCTGGAAAAAAAAGGAAAGAAATTTAAAAAAACAAACAAACAATGAGATATCACCTCACACCAGTCAGAATGGCGCTCATCAACAAAACAACACAGAATAAGTGCTGGCGAGGATGTGGAGAAAAGGGAACCCTCCTGCACTGCTGGTGGGAATGCAGACTGGTGCAGCCACAGTGGAAAACAGTATGGAGATTCCTCAAAAAACTGAAAATCGAACTGCCTTTTGACCCAGCTATACCACTGTTAGGAACATACCCCAAGAACACCATAGCACTGTTTGAAAAGAAGAAATGCACCCCCATGTTTATAGCAGCATTGTTCACAATAGCAAATATCTGGAAACAGCCCAAGTGTCCGTCAGAGGACAAGTGGATTAAAAAGCTTTGGTACATATATACTATGGAACACTACTCAGAAGAAATGATAACATCAGATCATTTAACAGGGGTCCCCAAACTTTTTACACAGGGGGCCAGTTCACTGTCCCTCAGACCGTTGGAGGGCCAGACTATAAAAAAAAACTATGAACAAATCCCTATGCATACTGCACATATCTTAAAGTAAAAAAACAAAACGGGAACAAATACAATATTTAAAATAAAGAACAAGTAAATTTAAATCAACAAACTGACCAGTATTTCAATGGGAACTATGCTCCTCTCACTGACCACCAATGAAAGAGGTGCCCCTTCCAGAAGTGCGGCGGGGCCAGATAAATGGCCTTAAGGGGCCCCATGCGGCCCACGGGGCCATAGTTTGGGGACCCCTTATTTACAACATGGATGGACCTTGATAACATTATACTGAGCGAAATAAGTAAATCAGAAAAAACTAAGAACTATATGAACCCATACATAGGTGGGACATAAAAATGAGACTCAGAGACGTGGACAAGAGTGTGGTGGTTATGGGGATGGGGGAAAGGAGAGGGAGGGGGTTGGGGCGGGGAGGGGTACAAAGAAAACCAGTTAGAAGGTGACGGAAGACAATTGGACTTTGGGTGATGGGAATGCAGCATAATCAAATGTCAAAATAACCTAGAGATGTTTTCTCTGAACATGTACCCTGATTTATCAATGTACCCCATTAAAATTAATTTTTAAAAAAGGGAAAAAAATAAATAAAAATAAAAGGGTTAGACAAAAGCAAACAAAAAAAGAAAGAAATACCAGTAAAGAAGAAGACTAAATTCCTGATGTTTCCCTCGGGCTCAGGCTCTTTAGGATCCCTTGTATCTGCTGTCTCTCCCGCTCTGCACCTACCACTCCTCTCGCTGCTCTCTTATTCTAATTCAGTGACCCAGATCTACTTTTGTTTTCTCTCTGTAACAATTAGCATTCCGGAAAATGGCAGCAACTCCAGATCCCTACGAAGTTAGTGGTGTCAGATTTCATCAACTCTGTATCCCCAACATCTTCTCGTCCTCAAAACGGCCAATGCCACCACAAGCTTTCCCTGTTCTGCCACTCAGCTTCATGCCAGCCACGCAGGAGCTTCCCGGAGCTCGCCCTCGGGGCGGAGCAGTGCTGCCCTCGCAGCCCCACCTCCAGCTCGTTGATACACAGGCCGCCGTAGCGGTTGACGTCGAGCGTCTGGAAAAGGGTCCAGAGGCGCCGCCGGGTCCGGGCCCCCGCAGACGGCGCCGCTGCACGGGTCCAGAGACGCGGGCGACGAGGCGGACGAGGCGGCGGCGGCGGCGGCGGCGGCGGCGACGAGGAAGCCACGCAGGGCCACAACCCACCGCTCACTGTCGGCGCGAGTCTGGGGCGCCTGGCAGCTATGAGAACGCGAAAGACACGCAGAGGTCCTCAGAGGGCTAGGGCGGGTTCTGAGATTTGGGTACTTTCTTGTTAATTATAGAAATGCAACAAATTATTGTATCCTACAACTTTACTGAATTCATTTATTCTAACTTTTTTTGGCAGAATCTTTAAGATTACCTGTATATATTATCATGTTATGTGCAAACACAGACAATTTCATTTCTTCCCTTCCAATTTGGAGGCCTTTGATTTTTTTTTTCTGCCTGCTTAAATGCTTTGGCCAAGGCTTCTAGAGTTCAGTGTGATGTTAACTGTGTGTTTGTTTTATAAGCCTTCATTTTGTTGAAGTATATTCCTTCTATACCCAATCTGCTGAGAGCTTTTTTTATCATGAAGCATGTTGTATTTGTCAAACACTTTTTCTGTATCTATTGAGAGAATAATATGACTTTTAATTTTTATTCTATTAATGCTGTATATCACATTTATTGATTTGCATATGCTAAACCATCCTTCATCCCAAGAGTAAATCCCAATTGACCATAATGTATGATATTTTCAATGTGTTGTTAAATTTGGTTTGCTGGAATTTTATTGAGAATGTTTCATCAAGGATATTGGCCTGTAGTTTTCTTCTCTTTTAGTGCCCTTATCTAGACTGGTTTCATCAGGTATAGAGCTTTGTCTCTCTGTTCCCTGGGCTCTTGGATTACCTCTGGGATCGCAATTGTGCTGGGCTGGAGCCAGTTACGAGGCTGTGGCTGGGTCTGCAATGGGTTTGCAGTTGGCCACCTGTTACCAGGAGTTCAGGCAGGAAGGGAGCCTACCTGGTCCCTGTGTAGATGAGACTGCTGTGTGTGTGTGTGTGTGTGTGTGTGTGTGTATTTTTCTGAAGTGAGAAGCTGGGGGGGAGGGACTCCCAGTATGCCCACTAGAGGGTGATGCTCTGCCCATCTGGGGTGTTGCTCTGTTGCAACTTGAACCATTTTTTAGCACCTGAAGCAGAGGCCATGGAGTCATCCTCAGCACCCAGGTCACCTTTGCTCCAATGGATAGAGAGGAAGGAGGGGGGAGGGGTGGAGAAGCAAATGGGCGCTTCTCCTGTGTGCCCTGGCCGGGAATCAAACCCACAACTTCCACATACCAACGCTCTACCACTGAGCCAACTGGCCAGGGCCTGATGGGACTGCTTTCAGTACCTTGTTTAGTAAGGTAGCACTGAGACAAGGTTTCACTTTATGGTCTTCAGTCAGTCAGCCTATTACCAAGTATATAGTGGGTGTGGCTCCCATAAGGATCTTGAGAGGGCTGCAACCTAGTTACTGGGGGGTCCCTGAGTGAGCAGGTCTGGCCCTGTACCATGGCTGGGAGGGCTGGAACCAATTCCCTGGACTGTCTCAGGCTCCACAGCCGTGACTGAGGACTGCAGACCTGGTTCTAGAGACATGAGTGGATGTGTCTACACAGGTTCCCAGGTAGACTGGATGGGTCCCAGACCATGACTGGAGCAGCTGGGATCCAGTGTGTGGCCCTTTCAGGTGTCCTGAGGTACAGCCATGTCTTCTGCCTGGTCCCTTTGCCATCATGACAGCTCACAGACGGCAGCCAGGAGGAACAGGAACCAAACATAGGGCTTTTTAAGGATCTCCAGGGACACAGAAAGAATTATCTCCTACTGAATCCCTGGGTGGGAAGATCTAATGGAAGACTACAGCTGTGGTAGGGTTGGAGCCAAGCATAGGGCCCTACAGGCTCTCTGCGGATGCAGACAGTAGAATCTCGGCCCCTAGCAGAACTGTTCACAGAGTGAGGTTGGGTGGGGCTGGAGCTGAGTACAGGGCCCTTTCAGAATATCCAGGGTTTCAGATAGGAGCATCTCTCACTGAGACCCTGGACTCTCCGAATACTGGCAGACTGTGGCTCTAAGTAAGCTGGAGCTGCCTCCAGAGCCCTTTCCCGGACCCTGGAGGCATGGATGAGAGTGAGTCTTGTTGGTTCTTTGGATCAGCTATTTGTGGACTGCATCTGGGACAGGCTGGAAGCCAGTTACCACACTCTTTCTAGATATACAATCTACTGAGTTTGGCAGGTTTATCTTCGGGAACTCGCAGACCACAGCTGAGAGGGCTACATCTGAATCACAGGCCGCTCACTTCAGAGTCCACAGCCGGAACGGAGGTCTGTATGTCCATCACTCAGCAGGTGGGCAGGTCTCCTCCCAAGTCCCTTGGAGTATGAAGCCATGACAAGACCAATTCAAGAGTAGCAGTAGCCAGGCCCTCAGGTGTACAGTGTTACTTGTCTGTTTGTAGCACAGTTAGCAACTCAGCACCTAGTCACAGCCTGTCTTATCAGAATGGCTCTCTTCAAGCTTAGACTACCCTAAGGTTTCACAATCTCCTACCTGGATCACAGAGCCCCCATAAAGGCCCTTTTGTCTGTGAGTAAAAGCCACATTATTGTTGTTGAGGGGGGACACGTGAGGAGTGAGCTACTCAGACATATTGTGACATCACTCCCCTTAATTTGTATTCTATTTACTTTATTGAATCCAGACCTGATATTAGTACCTTTTGTATTGTCTTTATACCTTTTCTGAACAAGAATATTTTTTTCTCTTCCATGAACAATAAATATTCCTTTACTTACATAGAAAATTATATCATGTATTGTTATATCAAAATTTACAATACAGGGGATCCTTGGGTCATGACACAGTTCCGTTCCTATGACAATGACATAACCTGAATTTTAGTGTAAGTTGAAACACTCCCTAGCCTAAGTCGCTGCCTGGTATGTGCCACTGATGCTGGTCTTCCAGCCACAGAACTAACAATCATTCCATCTCAGTCATTATGCCATTTAGCTGTTTAGTAATCACAGTCAATTTTATAGGGGCTGATCCCTTTACATACTCTGGGATATAGTCTTGATCCTTGATAGTTATTGCTACTGTAGAGCAGTTAAGGCCTAGCATGTGGCTGATGTTCGTCACTGATTCTTCTTTTCCTGATCTCTTTATAATGTCTAATTTCACCTCCATCACAATGGCTTTCCTCTTCTTTGAAGCACTACTATCTGAAGACTCTGACTTCCGTTTAGGAGCCATGATAAGGGCCAAAAAGTCGCCAAACAAAGCAACACAGATGGAACACTTGCACTTTTAACAGTCCAAAATGGCGTAGGTGAGCATCCTGGAGGACACCAACTCCCTCACTCATATGCTGCGTATTCTTCCACCACGTGCAGCCAAACTAGTTCGCCCATGTAGTCTGTAAGTACGATGCTAACGGCATAAGCCAAAACACTCACATCTCAATTTTTTTAAGTTTTAATGGAAGTGAGCATCATAAACTCAAATCATCATATGTTGAGACTGTCATAACCTGAGGACCCCCTGTATAGAAATCTAAGTCATGCTTCCAATTAGTGTTATTTTGAAGAAATACCAGTTAAAATCTTTACTTTCTCCTCAGAAGATTTTAAAGACAATCCCTAATATCTTAGGATTCTATGTGATTAACAAAAAAGAATACATACAAACACAAATTTTATGATTATATATGAGCATCACTTCATACAGTGTATGTGTTGTTAGGAGTCTTTCTTTAAATTAAAAACAATTCTAGTATAAAATGATAATATTTGCCTACCAGCTGGTGGCCCAGTGTATAGAGCATTGACCTAGGATGTTGAGGACCCAGGTTCGAAATCCTGAGGTCACCGACTTGAGTGCAGGCTCACCAGATTGAGGGGCGAGGTCACTGGCTTGAGCGTGGAACCATAGACATGATCCCATTGCTTGCTGACTTGAGCCCAAGGTTGCTGGCTTGAGCCCACAGTCACTGTCTTGAAGCTCAAAGTCACTAGTTTGAGCAAGGGGTCACTGGCTCAGCTGGAGCCCATTGGTCAAGGCATATATAAGAAGCAATCAGAGAACAACTAGAGGTGATGCAACTATGAATTGATGCTTCTCACTCTTTCTCCTCCTTCTCTCTCTCCCTTCCTCATTCTCTCTCAAGTCAATAAAAAAAATTAGAAAAAAAGAAACAAGAAATAACAAGTGTTGGAATGTGGAGAAAAAGAAACCCTTGTGCTTGTTGGTAAGAATGTAAATTGGTGCAGCCACTATGGAAAACAATGTGGAGGTTTCTCAAGAAATTATAGAGGTCTCAAGAACTACCATGTGATTCAGCCATTCCTCTCTGGGTATTTATCTGAAGGAAATGAAAACACTAATCTGAAAGCATATACGCACCCCTATGTTCAGTGCAGCATTATTTACAATAGCCACAATATGGAAGCAACCTCGGTGTCCACTGATGGATGAATGGATAAGGAAAATGTGAACCATATATAAATATATTTATATTTATGTTTACACAATGGAATATTATTTTGCCATAAAAAGAAAGAAATCTTGATATTTGCATTAACATGAATGGATTTTGAGGGTATTATGTTAAGTAAAATATGTTAGACAGACAAAGATACCAAATGAGCTCACTTACATGTGGGGTTAGGACAAAAATTGAGCTCATAAGTACAAAGGACAGATTGGTGTTTGCAAGTGGCAGGTAGTGGGAAGTTGGAGAAATGGGTGAAGGGAGTCAGAGGTTAAAACTTCCAGTTATAAAGTAAATGTCATGGGGTTATAATGTACAGCTTGGTAACTATAGTTAATAACACTATCTTGCAGATTTGAAAGTTGCTAAGAGAGTAGATATTAAAAGTTCTCATCACAAGAAAATTTTTTTTCTAACTATGTATGGTGACAGATGTTAACTAGACTTATTGTGGTGATCATCCAGTTATATATGCAAATGTTGAATCATATAGTACATCTTAAACTAACACAATGGTATTTGTCAGTTGTATCTCAATTTTTAAAAAGGAATATCAGAAAATATAACTAGGTTAACCCAAATAAAATACATGCATACTAAACAGATACTAGAAGTTTGACAGATACTACACTTTAAAATTTTACTCAGAACAAGAGAAAGAACAAAATATAAACAAAACCCAGTTGTTTAACAGGAAAAGTATAAAACCTATAGAGGAAAACTTTAAAATTCTGATGGGTACAACAGCAAAATATTGAAAACAAGCAGGGTCCAGCATTGAGACCAGTTGAACAGCTTAGGTGAGTGGCACCGTGGAGCACTCTGCAGCTAAGAAAAGGAAGACAGAGGCTTTCTTTGTCAGCAAAGATCTACATAGTAAGTGAAGAAAGCAAATTATATAGCAATGTCCTTATCATGCTACTTTTTATATGAGAAAAAGCAGGGAAAGAAGAATAAATATTCATACTCGCTTTCATTTGCAAAAGCAAATACTAGGATGATAAACAAGAAACTAATATAAATGGTTACCTATGGGGAACAAGATGAATGGAGTCAATGGGAAAAAGAGTGAGTAAACATTTTAGCACAGATTTTTTTTGGATTGTTTTCATTTTATTGAACCATGAAACTATATTACATTCAAATAAAATACAATTTAGCCAAAATATTCAAGTAAAAACATTTCTCTAGATGCATATGTTTTTTACAGTTTATTAAAGGTTTCCTACCACCAATTCACAAAAGATAACCTTTATTTTATAATTGTAACTAGAATTATACAATTATAATATATTTCAATTGAAGTCCCATAATACATTACATTTGCATAACGCAATTGCTCTTTTCTCTATGGAGCAAAACAACAAATCACATTCTTAATAATAAAGCAAAATGTTAAAATTTCCATATTCATCATATAAATGTTTCTATCCACCTTTTGAAGTTTAAAGGGATAATATACAAAGCTGTTTATATTTGAAAAATACGTTTTAGAAAAACAAGAGCCACAAAAGACTGTTTAAACCAGTGGTAGTCAACCTGGTCCCTACCACCCACTAGTGGGCATTCCAGCTTTCATGGTGGGCGGTAGTGGAGCAACCAAAGTATAAATAAAAAGATAGATTTAACTATAGTAAGTTGTTTTATAAAAATTTATTCTGCAAACTCAGTGAAAATCCGACAAAGTACTTGGTAAGTAATTATTATTATATGCTTTAACTTGCTGTAACTCTGCTTTATAAATTTTATAAAATAAAGTTACTTCCCTACTTTATAAATCACCATTACTGTGGAACCGGTGGGCATTTAGAAAATTTTACTACTGACAGAGATACAAAAGTGGGCAGTAGGTATAAAAAGGTTGACTATCCCTGGTTTAAACCAAAAACTACCTCTACATATATGCTTTTTCTAGAACCAGAACTTTTTATTTCTTGGTTTGTGTTCTTTTGTTAACAGATTAAAGTTTTTGAGCTTAAGAATATAGTAAGGAAATTGAATTCTTCTTTTTAATTCATAATATTTTGTTGTATACAAATAAATTCACACATTTTTCTGACTATAAAAGTACACAGAATTTAGGGAAATGTTCAGAAGGAGGTTATTTTATCTTTATCACAGGAAGCTTCATATTTTCAATCAAACATATTATAATTGTTTGTTTGGAAAGAGTGTTGCAAATTGTCAATCATTCCTGACACTCCGCAATCACAAAACATCATTTTTATTCAGTCCTCGGTAATATGTGTTTATTTTGATAAATGTTTGTGTCTTTGGGGAATTTTCTATGATCCAATATGTTCCATTAACATGAGGCTCCATTAGTGTGAGGCTGCACTTTTGCTACTAATCTAATTGGTTGACTACGTGTCATTCTTACAAGGCTTGCAGGACCTATGTGACTACACTGATCAGTATGCAATGTCTTGTCTGGCATTGTTCCAAATCTATTTCTCTCTGGGGGGGCTTCATCAAACCCATAAACTTTTTCCAAAATGCGATATTTTTAGTAAGAGCATGAAAAGAAGACTCATCATCATCAAGGGGTCCATGCACACAGCCTAGCACTGAAGCTGCGGAGCTTAAGAAACTGGTTACTGAACGTTTTGCTGGAGTGTTGGGAGTGGGTGATGCAGATGAGTAAGAGATCAGAGACACTGAGAGCTGGACCTGGCAAGAGGGCAAAGTGGAAAACTACAATGTAAACAAAGTAAAAGTGGCTGATAATGCCATGGGAATGGAAATTCAGCATTTTCTTGTCCATGTCCCAAGTCCTGACAGGGTCATAAACCCGCATCTCCATAGAGTTCTTTACTGTTTCCTTGAAGGCTTTATATAAGGTCTACCGGAAAGTTCTGTCCATTTTGGGATAAAACAAAATACAAATTATTCTGACTTAATTCATGTGGCACCCATCTTGAATATTTCCACACCAATCCTATCTTCCGAATATGATCCGAAATGGTTTGCTGAGCTGAATTAAGCCTTTCTGCGATCTCCGATGTTGTCAGAAAAGGATCTTGCTCCAACATGGTCTTAACAACATCGTCATCGATCAAAGATGGTCGTCCAGAACGTGGCTTATCAGAAAGGTCGAAATCACCTGTTTCAAATTTTTCAAACCATCTTCTGCATGTCCTATCAGAAACTGTACCTTCACCAAACACTTTCAATAAATTTCTACATGCTTCTGTAGCATTTCTTCCTTGTTGAAATTCGTAAAAATACAGTGGCATAAATGAACTTTATCAGTAGCCATGGGTACACTATCACTTCACACATAAGACTAAGGCGAATCAACTTTATTTTAGTTAATTTGCTACGTCAGTATGTATACATTAAATGATAAAAATAGAGAGGCACACATGCGCCAAATAAACGTGCTTACATGTTGAAACTTGTGACAAAAACTGACAGAACTTTCCCTTAGACCTTATATCAGGGGTCCCCAAACTTTTTACACAGGGGGCCAGTTCACTGTCCCTCAGACCCTTGGAGGGCCGGACTATAAAAAAAACTATGAACAAATTCCTATGCACACTGCACATATCCCGGGAACAAATACAATATTTAAAATAAAGAACATGTAAATTTAAATCAACAAACTGACCAATATTTCAATGGGAACTATGCTCCTCTCACTGACCACCAATGAAAGAGGTGCCCTTTCAGAAGTGCGGCGGGGGCCAGATAAATGGCCTCAGGGGGCCGCATGTGGCCTGCAGGCCGTAGTTTGGGGACCCCTGCCTTATATAATCCTCACTCAGTGGAAGACACAAAGTAACTTACTTTCCTTCTAGAGTAGGGTTCAGCAAATATTTTATGTAAAGAGCCACATAGTAATTATTTCAGGCTTTATGAGTCATATTGTTTCTGTTGCAACTTCTCCACTCTGCCACAGACAATACAAAAAACAATGTGCACAACTGTTTCCCAGTAAAACTTTTTTATGGACAGTGAAATTTGGACTTCATATAATCTTCAAATTTAATAAAATCGTCATTTTTTTCCTTTCAACCATTTAAAAATGTAAAAGTAATTCTTGCAGGCAGGCCATACAAAAACAGGTGGCAGACCAGATTTGGTTTGTAGGCCGTAGTTTGCCAACTGCAGTTGTAGGTGTTAGAGGAAAGCAGCCAGTGTCAGTTGGACCCGCCCTGCACTGTCCCCTCACAGTCATAAGTGGGCGGGGCTCTTTTGAGGAAGAACTACACGCTCATTATCATAACTGGGGAGGCTTCGGGCCTTTTAAGGTCTCCATTATACATTAATTATTGCTTAATGTATAATTTTTGCTCTTTATCTTGTCAGAGCTTTTCAAGCTTACGGGTTCTATGGTTAGAATGTAATGTTTAGGGTTTTACATAAAAATTAGAAAACTTACCCCATAAAATTGGAAACTTAGTAATATTGGAGTCCATGTTGAGGAATGTATTTTTGAAGCAATATTTTGGCAGAGTAATAATGTCTACTTTCCTTTAAGGCAACAGTTCTCAATATAGTCACCAGATTGGTAGCATCAGCATCATCTGGGAACTTGTTAAAATGCAGATTCTTAGGCCCCACCCCAAACCCACTGAGTGAGAAACTGAAGGTGTGGCCCGGAACCTGCGTTTTAACAAGCCCTTCAAGTGGTCCTCGTGCATTCTAAAGTTTGGAAACTACTCTCATAGGGGAAATCTTGGATCCTCCAGAAAATCAGTATATTTATTATAACTAGAATTTGAGGTTACCACTTCATAGGAGAAGGTTGATACATTTGATCTGCTAGTTGGCGAGAGGCATCCAGTTCCTGGGCATTTCCCGACTGGGTCCTGGACCAGCTTCCTTGCACAACAAGCAGAGAGCACGTGCAGTGACAGGCTGCTGGGCTGGATGACCTAGGCACACACGGCAATTCTGATTTGTTCTGTTCCCTCTAGTCTCCCAGGTGTCCCCCCCAGCTGATATATTGACTGATAGAAAGGACATAGCAGTTATGGGATGACTGCATGGACGCAAACAATTTGTAAACAGGTAAAGGAGGCAAAACGTTGTTTTCCTGATGGCCTTTTTCTAATCAGTGGCTTCATTTTTAAAGTTATATAGATTTTATGGTTGTCAAGTGGCAAGTCCTTGAGAGAAGCAGCTTTAGTGGCTGCAATAGCACAAGCAATTCTCTAACCCCATCTGTGTAATTGATGTGAGCTGTTGGTCATGGTAGAAAAGGCAGGCAGAATTGGACGGGAATATACTAGAGAGGAAAATAATGCACTGGCCAGGTAGAAAAACAGAGAATTGGGATCCTGGAGAAGACAGTATTAGAATTAGGAACTCTGGGATAAACAGGGCTGACATACGTATTAAGGTGGCAGAGGTTCTCAGCAAAGCATTACACTTGTCTACCATTAAAGTTAAATTCTCTGACATCTTCACTCAGTATCTAGAAGTATGTGGACTCCAGGTCAGACTGAAGACACCTGTATAAAGAGGTTATTAATGAAGGGCTCAAAATCTCTTCTGCTTATTTTGAACTTGGGTAAGTGCTAGAGCATCAAAATGGCCAAGTTCACTTTGGTTCTAGCAAGAGGTGCGTTAGACTCATTCCCTGCCTCGTTAAGTTAGTTGCCTCCAGATAGATGGGACTTCTGTAAGGGTCAGGTCCAAGCTGGGCTTGTAACTTAGTCATTGTTAGTTTTCCATTTAAATTTGTCTGGATTCGAAGCTCTGGTCCATATATTCCATATTCTGCAGTACATCGCTGTATTTAACTTGAAAGTAAATCTCAATTCAATACACATGGAGGCCAAGGAGGCCTCTCACGTTTCCATAGGGCTGTCACCCTACGGCACACATTTAGGAGGCCAGGTTTTCACTGACCTCTTGCCTGACCACATTTCCAGGACATTGGCTGTTGCCCACACATCAGTGAAAAACCAAATGTCGGGGCTTTTAACACACTAAATTCTCCCATCACAACTAGAAAAACAGCAGGCAATTCTTACCTCCCTTGACCATAGTCTTGCCATCCACTGACCTTAATGCAGTTTTCCAAAGGGGATAGTGTTCATTCATCTTGCAACTGCCATCCATAAACCAAGTAGGTTTTTGTTGTTCAGTCAAGGGTTGTTCAAGCCTGGTCAGGCAGTTCAGCTGGTTACAGCATCGTCCTGATACGCCAAGGTTGCAGCTGCAACCCCCAATCAGGGCACATGCAAGAATCAATCAGTGAGTGCATAAATAAGTGTAAAAACAAATTAATGTCTCTCTCTTTGTCTCTTTCTGTTTCTCTCTTTTTATAGTCAAGAAATAAAAACTTAATTAAAACTAAATAAAAACTAAAAATAAGAGAGCTGTGCATAGGGTGCTGCCCATGTGGCAGTTGTTTCTGGGAGCTCCTTGGGTGGCTCCCAAGTTGGTCCTGGGGGGTAGGACAACCTGCTGGTAGATACAGTGGGCATCTCCTTGCCCCTGACCCCTGCAGTAGCATGCCTGGACAAACCATGTCCACTTTTTATGGAGCTCTTCAGAGCACTGACTTCTCACTAGCGTGTTTCTCTAACTCATGCAAGACATTAGGGGTATCTCAGGTTTTGTGATGATTTAATGTCCAGCAGTCTCAGTTAATGCTCAATAGTAGGCTAATAATGGTCTCTCCAAAGGTGTGTACTAGGTGGCAGCATCTGGAAGTTTTCCAGTCCAAAATTCCAACTGTCACTCCTGGGAGGTGCTCATGGGCTTTTTCCATAAGCTCCAGTCTACATGGGTTCTGGTGGCAGACCCTTCCAAAATCATATCTGCATGGAGGTCATAAGGGCCCAACAGTGTCAAGAGCTGCCGCCTTTTGTAATCCAGACATGGCTGGCTTTGGTTCGGGTCCCCACTCAAATAAAGCCCTCCTCTTGGGTTTTTATGGAGGCTTTGCTACATAGTCATGAAAGGAGGCTTTGCTACAAAGTCATGAATGACTAAGCCATTGGCCCCTGGCAGCTCATCCATCCCCCAGCCCCTCTCTGTCCCCCACCTCCCAGGGGGAGGAGACTAAAAGTTCCAACCCTCTAATCATGTGGTTGGTTCTTCTGACAACCAGCACCTATGCTTAAGTAGGGTCTAAAAGTCACCTCATTAACATAACAAGAGACAACTTTATCACTCTCAGTACTTAGGAACTTCCAAGGGTGTGGGCAGCATGAGTCAGAAACTGCGGATAAAGACCTAATCTCATAAATTACAGTACCACTGGGGCCTATTGAAAAGATATTATAGGTGGAAATAGCTGACACAGAGAACAGAAAGACAAAGGCAGCCTCAGTCTATGGCCAGAAATGGAAATTGCTAAGGCCTTCCAGACTGGAGCTGTCTGAGACAGCTCAGAGACAGCTTCGCCGGCCCCAGACAGCAAGGGGGACTCAGGAGCGGGAGGCTTGCTGCCTGCCCTTGGCCCTCACGGTGCCATCGCCTTCACTGGCCTCCAGGGCTACTACAGATCCTGCCGACTATGCCAAATTGATGAAGAAAAACCAGTGTCTCACATATTTGAGTGAACTCTGTCACTCACTAAAAATCAGCAAGAAGGACAAAAGAGGAGAAAGCATGCATTCCCCCAAAACACATGTTTCCATGTCCTTGTCTTATTTATACCTTTCAATAAAAGAATGTCCAAACCTATGAGAGTTTATTTAGCCACATTTTTTACAACATGTCCAGAAACAAGATCTCAACAGATTAAGGGAATGCTCACTCCATAGAACAGCAGTTTTGCAGTTCCTCTTACGCATTCAGTTTAGAATCAAAGCAAATGTAAGGAAGGCTCGTGGAACCCATTGGTGACAGATAAAGGAGGTGGAGGGAGCGGAGCGAGGACAATCTCTAGGACTGCATAAAAAGCAACATGGAAAGGCACACACTTTTTTTGCATCAGTGGGTACTGCTCCGTGCCTATGGTTGTGTCTTCAAGGCATTTAGAGAAGAAAATTACCCTGACATTTCAAAGGTATGTAGCCCACCTGCATAAGAACAGTGGACAGGGCTCATCTGAGGTGAAGACTGACCTTTCTAAGGAAGCTGCAGGCCTGGGACATAAGCACGCGCGGTGACCTGCCACTTAAAAATTTGTGGTCAGACCATACTGTGTGCTATTTCTGGTCACTGAGCTCGTCAGGCCTGCCATGTGCCCTCCCTTGAGCTTGTCAGGGTCATTCCATAGCCCCTTTCCATTCACATATCTTAGGACAGGACTCAGCAAACTTCTGTGAAAGACCAGAGAGGAACTATGTTAGACTTCCCAGCCATACAGCCTCCATCGCAGCTACTTCCCTCCGCCGCTGCAGCGAGAGGGGAGCCATAGAGCAGCCTCCATCGCAGCTACTTCCTTCCGCTGCTATAGCGAGAGGGGAGCCATAGAGCAGCCTCCATCACAGCTACTTACCTCCGCTGCTGTAGCTAGAGGGGCGCCATAGAATGGGGTGCTGGGGGGAGGGAGGCTGTGTTCCAACAAAGCTTTATTTTCGGACTTTAAAATTTGAATTTCATCTAATTGTTACATGTCAGAAAATATTCTTTTGATCTTTTCTTTTTTTTTTTATTTTTTTTTATTTTTTTTATTTTTTTATTTTATAATTTTATTTTTTTAATGGGGTGACATCAATAAATCAGGATACATATATTCAAAGATAACAAGTCCAGGTTATCTTGTCGTTCAATTATGTTGCATACCCACCACCCAAAGTTAGATTGTCCTCTGTCACCTTCTATCTTGTTTTCTTTGTGCCCCTCCCACCCCCTATCCCTCTCCCATTCCCCCCTCCCCCCCGTAACCACCACACTCTTATCAATGTCTTTTAGTTTCACTATTATGTCCCACCTACGTATGGAATAATACAGTTCCTGTTTTTTTCTGATTTACTTATTTCGCTTCGTATCATGTTATCAAGATCCCACCATTTTGCTGTAAATGTTCCGATGTCATCATTTCTTATGGCTGAGTAGTATTCCATAGTGTATATGTGCCACATCTTCTTTATCCAGTCATCTATTGATGGGCTTTTTGGTTGTTTCCATGTCCTGGCCACTGTGAACAATGCTGCAATAAACATGGGGCTGCATGTGTCTTTACGTATCAATGTTTCTGAGTTTTGGGGATATATACCCAGTAGAGGGATTGCTGGGTCATAAGGTAGTTCTATTTTCAGTTTTTTGAGGAACCACCATACTTTCTTCCATAATGGTTGTACTACTTTACATTCCCACCAACAGTGTATGAGGGTTCCTTTTTCTCCACAGCCTCTCCAACATTTGCTATTACCTGACTTGCTAATAACAGCTAATCGAACAGGTGTGAGGTGGTATCTCATTGCCGTTTTGATTTGCATTTCTCTAATAGCTAAAGAAGATGAGCATCTTTTCATATATCTGTTGGCCATTTGTATTTCTTCCTGGGAGAAGTGTCTATTCATATCCTCTTCCCATTTTTTTATTGGATTGTTTGTTTGTTTGTTGTTGAGTTTTATGAGTTCTTTGTATATTTTGGATATTAGGCCCTTATCTGAGCTGTTGTTTGAAAATATCATTTCCCATTTAGTTGGCTTTCTGTTTATTTAGTTATCAGTTTCTCTTGCTGAGCAAAAACTTCTTAGTCTGATGTAGTCCCATTCATTAATTTTTGCCTTCACTTCTCTTGCCATTGGAGTCAAATTCATAAAATGCTCTTTAAAACCCAGGTCCATGAGTTGAGTACCTATGTCTTCTTCTATGTACTTAATTGTTTCAGGTCTTATGTTTAGATCTTTGATCCATTTTGAGTTAATTTTTGTACAGGGGGAGAGACTGTAGTCCAGTTTCATTCTTTTGCATGTGGCTTTCCAGTTTTCCCAGCACCATTTATTGAAGAGGCTTTCTTTTCTCCATTGTGTGTTGTTGGCCCCTTTATCAAAAATTATTTGACTATATATATGTGGTTTTATTTCTGGACTTTCTATTCTGTTCCATTGGTCTGAGTGTCCATTTTTCTGCCAATACCATGCTGTTTTGATGGTCGTGGCCCTATAATAGAGTTTGAAGTCAGGTATTGTTATGCCCCCAGCTTCATTCTTTTTCTTTAGGATTGCTTTGGCTATTCGGGGTTTTTTATAGTTCCATATAAATCTGATGATTTTTTGCTCTATTTCTTTAAAAAATGTCATTGGAATTTTGATGGGAATTGCATTAAATTTGTATATTGCTTTGGGTAATATAGCCATCTTGATTATATTTATTCTTCCTAGCCAAGAACAAGGTATATTCTTCCATCTCATTATATCTTTTTCGATTTCCCTTAACAATGGTTTATAGTTTTCATTATATAAGTCCTTTACATTCTTTGTTATGTTTATTCCTAAGTATTTTATTTTTTTTGTTGCAATCGTGAAGGGGATTATTCTTTTGAGTTCCTTCTCAGTTGTTTCATTGTTGGCATATAGAAAGGCTATTGACTTCTGTATGTTAATTTTGTATCCTGCAACCTTACTGTATTGGCTTATTGTTTCTAGTAGTCTTTTTGTGGATTCTTTGGGGTTTTCGATGTATAGGATCATATCATCTGCAAAAAGTGATACCTTTACTTATTCTTTTCCGATATGGATGCCTTTTATTTCTTTGTCTTGTCTGATTGCTCTGGCTAGAACCTCTAGTACCACATTAAATAAGAGTGGAGAGAGTGGACAACCCTGTCTTGTTCCTGATTTAAGGGGGAAAGCCTTCAGTTTAGTGCCATTTAATATGATGTTAGCTGATGGTTTATCATATATGGCCTTTATCATGTTGAGATATTTTCCTTCTATACCCATTTTGTTGAGAGTCTTAAACATAAAATTGTGTTGTATTTTATCGAAAGCCTTTTCTGCGTCTATTGATAAGATCATGTGGTTTTTTTTCTTTGTTTTGTTGATATGGTGTATTACATTAACCGTTTTACGTATGTTGAACCATCCTTGAGATTCTGGGATGAATCCTACTTGATCATGATGTATTATTTTTTTAATATGTTGTTGTATTCGATTTGCTAGTATTTTGTTTAGTATTTTAGCATCTGTATTCATTAGAGATATTGGTCTGTAGTTTTCTTTTTTTGTGCCATCCTTGCCTGGTTTTGGTATGAGGGTTATGTTGGCCTCATAAAATGTGTTTGGAAGTATTGCTTCTTCTTCAATTTTTTGGAAGAGTTTGAGTAGAATAGGAACCAAGTCTTCTTTGAATGTTTGATAAAATTCGCTGGTATAGCTGTCAGGGCCTGGACTTTTATTTTTGGGGAGGTTTTTAATGGTTTTTTCTATTTCTTCTCTACTGATAGGTCTGTTTAGGCTTTCTGCTTCTTCTTGACTCAGTCTAGGAAGGTTGTATTTTTCTAGGAATTTATCCATTTCTTCTAGGTTGTTGAATTTAGTGGCATAAAGTTTTTCATAGTATTCTACAATAATTCTTTGTATATCTATGGTGTCCGTGGTGATTTCTCCTCTTTCATTTTGGATTTTGTTTATATGAGTTCTTTCTCTTTTTTCCTTGGTAAGTCTTGCCAAGGGTTTGTCAATTTTGTTGATCTTTTCAAAGAACCAGCTCCTTGTTCTATTAATTTTTTCTATAGTTTTTCTGTTCTCTAATTCATTTATTTCTGCTCTGATTTTTATTATCTCCTTTCTTCGGCTGGTTTTGGGTTGTCTTTGTTCTTCTTTTTCTAGTTCCTTAAGGTGGGAAGTTAAGTGGTTCACTTGGGCTCTCTCTTGTTTGTTCATATATGCCTGAAGCGATATGAACTTCCCTCTTATCACTGCTTTTGCTGCATCCCATAGATTCTGATATGTCGTATTGTCATTTTCATTAGTCTGTATATATCTTTTGATCTCTGCACTTATTTCTTCTTTGACCCATTCATTTTTTAAAAGTATGTTGTTTAGTTTCCACATTTTTGTGGGATTTTTTTCCTCTTTTTTGCAGTTGAATTCTAGTTTCAAGGCTTTATGATCAGAAAATATGCTTGGTACAACTTCAATTTTTCTGAATTTGCTGATATTGTTTTTGTGGCCCAACATATGGTCAATTCTTGAGAATGATCCATGTACACTGGAGAAAAATGTATACTCAGTCACTTTGGGATGAAATGTCCTGTAGATGTCTATCATATCCAGGTGCTCTAGTGTTTTGTTTAAGGCCTCTATGTCTTTGTTGATTCTCTGTTTGGATGACCGATCTAGAGCCGTCAGCGGTGTATTGAGGTCTCCAAGTATGATTGTATTTTTGTCAGTTTTTGTTTTAAGATCAATAAGTAGCTGTCTTATATATTTTGGTGCTCCTTGGTTTGGTGCATATATATTAAGAATTGTTATGTCTTCTTGATTCAGTGTCCCCTTAGCCATTATGAAATGGCCATTTTTGTCTCTAAGTACTTTTCCTGTCTTGTAGTCAGCATTATCCGATATGAGTATTGCTACACCTGCTTTTTTTTGGATGTTATTTGCTTGGAGTATTGTTTTCCAGCCTTTCACTTTGAATTTGTTTTTATCCTTGTTACTTAGATGAGTTTCCTGTAGGCAGCATACAGTTGGATTTTCTTTTTTAATCCATTCTGCTACTCTGTGCCTTTTTATTGGTGAGTTTAATCCATTTACATTTAGTGTAATTATTGATACTTGTGAGTTCCCTATTGCCATTTTATATCTTGCTTTCTGTTAGTTTTGTGTCTTGTTTGATCCTTCTCTTTCGTTTTTCTATCTTTTGTTTTTATTTGGTTGTATTCCATACATCTTTCCTCTGTTGCTATCTTTTTTATCTCATGTGCTTCTGTGGTGGTTTTTTCAATGGTGGTTACCTTTGAGTAATGAAAAGGGTCCCTACCCTGTTCATTGTAGCGAACTATTTTGTGAGTACTTTTGCACTCCATCGTCCTTTGCTACTGTTAATCTCCGTCTTCTCCCCCTCTTTCTTTTTGTTGTTGTCACAGTTTAAATTTGGTTTTATTGTGTTCTTCTTGGAGCTTTTACTTGTGACTCTGTTTTTTTTTGTTCTTTGTATCTGATTGGAGAACCCCCTTTAGTAATTCCTGGAGTGGGGGTTTTCTGATGATAAATTCCCTCATCTTTTCTGTATCTGTGAATGTTTTTATTTCTCCTTCGTATTTGAAGGATAGCTTTGATGGGTATAGTATTCGTGGCTGAAAGTTCCTCTCTTTCAGGACTTTAAATATTGGGGTCCACTCTCTTCTAGCTTGTAGAGTTTTTGCTGAGAAATCTGATGATAATCTAATGGGCCTTCCTTTATATGTTGTGTTCTTCTTTTCCCTGGCTGCCTTGAGAATTTTTTCTTTGCTGTTGGTTTGTGTCAATTTCATTATGATATGCCTTGGAGTAGGTTTGTTGGGGTTAAGAAAACTTGGAGTTCTGTTTGCTTCTTGAACTTGAGGCTTTAGTTCTTTCCACAGGCTTGGGAAGTTCTCATCAATTATTTGTTTAAGTATGTTCTCCATTCCATTTTCTCTCTCTTCTCCCTCTGATATACCTATTATTCTTATGTTATTCTTTTTGATGGAGTCAGATAATTCTTGTAGGGCTATCTCATTTTTTTTAATTTTTGAGTCTCTTTCTTCTTCTCTCTGTTGTGCCTCAAGTTGCTTGTCTTCTATTTCACTAATCCTCTCTTCTATCTGACCTGTTCTATTAGCTAAGCTTGTTACTTCGTTTTTCAGCTCGTGAATTGAGTTTTTCATCTCTGTTTGATTTGTTTTTATAGTTTCAATTTCCTTGGACATATATTCTTTGTGTTCATGGAGTTGTTTTCTGAGCTCCCTATATTGCCTTTCTGTGTTTTCTTGTATATCTCGGAGGATTTTTAGGATTTCTATCTTGAATTCTCTGTCATTTAGCTCCAAGGTTTCCAATATATTAAATTTTTTCTCCATAGATTTTTCCTCATCTAGCTGTGTTACCTCTCTTTCTTTTGTATCCATGATATTCGATTTTCTCTTCCTTAATGGCATCTGAGGGTGGTTTTGTTGATAGTATTAATGAGATTTAATAAAGAATAAAAAGTTAAAAAAAATAAAAAAATAACAAATCGAAAATAGTTGTTTTTTTTAAAAAAAATTAATAATGAAATAAAGAAAAATAAAATAAAATAAAAATTTTTTAAAAAAGGAAATTATTCCCCCCCTCTTTTTTTCCTCTCCTCTCCTCTCCCTTCTTTCTTGAGAAAATCTTGTGGTGGACTGTGAGTTATAACAAACAATGCCTGTGATGGAGGGCCTGAATTGGGGAAAAGTAATAAAGGGGCAAAAAAGAGAGAAAGAAAAAAAAAAAAAAAGAAAGAAAAAAGAAAAAAAAAGAGCATATGGACCCACAAAAAGCAAATAAGGAAAAAATTTGGGTCAAGAATAAAATGATTTGCTTTTAGGTGTTGGTTTTCTAAGAGTTATGATGAGAGGAATAAGAGGAAAATGGAAAAATGGGGGGACAAATTAAAAACTTACTATTGTATTTAGTGGAACAAGAACTAGATAATATGGAGAGCCAGGGATGGGAGCACTGCTAGTGAGTTAAAAAGGTGAAGTAAAAACCTCCCAAAATGCCACAAACATAGGTTTGAGTCCCAGATAAGATACTTTGTTTGTTATTGAGGTTTGAATTAGAGGAGATGTAAAGGAGAAAGGAAGAAACTAATATAGAGGGAGAAAAGAAAGAGAGAGAGAGAAAAAAAGAGGGAACCACTAAAAGAAGAAAAAAGAAAGGAAAGAGAGAGAGAGAGTTAAGGGTTTTGGAGTGCAACCCTCATAGAGAGAAAGGAAGAGAAGAGAAATGATAACGGGAGATGTAACACTTATGGGTAGTGTAGTTCAGGGAGAGGAGAGAGTAAGACTGGTAGAGAGTTAATCGGCCAAATTGGAGGAGGAAAAAAAAGTCTCAAGAATGAAGATAAGAGAAACAAACGAACAAATATAATAAAATGGGATAGGTTATAAAGTCTGCAGATTATTCTTGATTTTGAGAGGTTATCTTCTTGCTTTTTCTTTTCTCTCCCTCTTCCTGGTCGGTGACTCTGTACCCCGGGTTGTGCCCCTTTGGCACGCTCAGGTAGAGGTTTGCAGTTGATAAGTCTCTATGGCAATGTCATGTATTGTGCTTTATTCTCGTTGGGAGTCGAGGCTCATTAGCATTTATAGGCTCCGACAGTGAGAGAGTCCGTGTTCCTGGAGCCTTTCTCCTAGTCTTTCCTTCCTCAATTAGTAGCCTGATAGTCCAGGTATGGGGTTGCTGCTGCCTCTGCCTGGATAGTAAGAGGCTCAAATTGCTGGCAACTCCCCACTCTATTTCCACTCAGCACAGGGCTCTGGGTAAGGCTCAGTCAGTCAGAGCTGCTAGCATAATCAGGCGGGCTTTCCGCCCACTCGAAGACCTCTGGCTCTGCCACTCTATCCGGTAACACAAGCGGGCGCCCACTTCCGGGGCGCTTGGAGGAAACTCTCACTCACTGTCTGCAACCAGGATATCCGGCCAGCAGTCTCACGCTCTGAGTGAAACCCCCAACCGCAGGGAAAAGTTGCAGCGTTGGAATTGAGTCTCGCTCCGTCCCCGTGTGCGGCTTTTGCAAGGCGCTGGGGCGGCCCGAGATTCCGCTTTGGCCCACACAAAGGCCCCTGACTCTGCCCCTCTGTGCGATAACACGGGCGCGCACTGCCGAGGCACTCGGAGGAATCGCTCACTCCTTATCTGCGCGCGCAAACCAGGATATGAGGCCGGCCGCGGTTCCCTCTGAGTGAAACAGCCTCCAGCACGGAAAATCTCCACCGTTGGGATTAGTTCTCACTCCCTCCCGTGCGTGGCTTTCCCAGGGCGCTGGGGCTGCCCAGAGACTCTGCCCTCAGCCCACAGAAAGGCCTCTGACCCTGCCTCTCCGTGGGGCAACACGGGCACCCACTTCCGCGGCTTAGGAAGAAATCTCTCTTCCACTAACTGCGCACCGACCAGGAGACCGGGTAAAATGGCCGCTCCGCTTGTCTTTCTTTGTTTGGGTTTGGCGCGAGTGTTAGCTTGTATTGCCCGGGTTGCCACAGGATCAGATTTTCCTCGGCTTGGATCTCTGAGCCACAGCCTGGTTCGGCCGTTTTTGCTGCGGCGGCCTGGATCTATTCACCCCCTTTGCCCGCTTCAGTTTCTAAATTCACAGTTACCAGAAAAAGCCGCCCTGTTTAGGTTAGTGAGGAAGGCGGAGCATTTCTTACTCCCTATTTCCTTCGGGGTTTGGTTATATATTTAGCCAATTTTTCACTCAATCATACCTTTGGGTGTATTGCGAAGAATCTGGAAGCTCCAAGTATAGGTTTTTCTGTTTCTGGTTGAAGATCTTGTTGAGTTTTGGGGGAGATTTATCGGTATCGCTTCCTACTCCGCCATTACTCTGACGTCATCCCCTCTTTTGATCTTTTCAACCATTAAAAAGTTTAAAAGCTGTTGTCACTGAACTGTACACTTCAAAATGGTTAATGGTTCATTTTATGTTATGTGAATTTTAACTCAATAAAAAAAACAAACACTTTTTAAAGCCATTTTGGCTTGTGTGCTATACAAAAACGAAGAGCAGGTCAGATTTGACCCATGGGTTGTTGCTTGTCAACCTCTGCCTTACAGATTATCTTAGACACACTTAAGTAGAACTTAGGTAGATGTCCATTATTAAAATAAAATGTATTTTTCTAAGATCCACTAAATAAGCTATGTGAGATAATATTTTTTAGAGATGGAGAAACCCAGGTACACATCTGTTCATTTATCTTCCTGAGATGCAGTCCCACAGCCAACGCCAATACCAGGATTTGAATCCTTGCTCTTGCTGTGTAATTTTCCTATGTGCAAATGATAAAAGCTAACACAGCTCAAGCATTCAACGTGAGCCAGATACTGCTCTAAGAGCTCTAGACCAGTGCTTCTCACCCAGAGGCACTTCAGCCCCCCTGGGGACATTTGGCAATGTCAGGAGACATTGTTGACCAGGGGTGCAACTGTTCTGCAATGTACAGGACAGCCCCCCCCCATATATAACAAACTTCACACAATATTGGAGAGAACTATTTTTAAATGTTATTGCACACATTTCTTCTCCTTAAACATTGAGATGAATAATTAAACTCAAACATTTACTTAGTGCTTTTAAACTCACAGAGGACTTTCTGTATTATCTTATCTTCACAAGAACGCCATACCAGGTGTTCCGCAGTTATTACCCACCTCATTCTCATTTGGTAAATGTGAAACTGGGGCTCTGAAAGGGAGAATGACTCACACCCTCACAGATACACCCAGAAATAGTGCTCATCTGCACCAGTCAAGCTTATGTATAACATTAACCATCCCTGTTAATTTAACACTTCTAATCTGCTTCAAGAGAAAAGCTAACTGTTTGGACTCCTAAAGGTTACAGGGCCAGTAAGTGTTGGAATTGGACTGGCCCACAAGTCTTCTAAGTTATTCTCTATCTTTCTACTTTGGCCTGCTGCTGCCTCCCGTCAGTGAACCTCCTACTGGGATTCAGGGTCTTCTTCTGCCTGTAGGTTGCTGTCATTGGCTGTATGCAGTGTCTAGTGAACTTCAAAGTCCTTTAGAGTGGTTGTGTCCCCAAATGGCTGCAGGTGCCATTTTTCTGTGCACGTGCATTTACTATGGATAGTGTCTCAGTTTTTTCTTCCCTGGCTGTCTGTCCTCATCATGCCCATCTTTAGCACCTCCTCTCAAACACACACCTTGTATTGGTCAGGGCTCTCAGGAGAAAATAGCCAATAGGATATAATATGTAGGAAGATAGTTATTACAAGGAACTGGCTCACATGATTATGAAGGCTGAGAAGTCCCACAATCTTATGTCTGCAAGTCCGAGGCCCAGGAAAGCCTGGTATAGTTCCAGTCTGGGTCTGAAAGCATGAGAACCGGGGAGCTGATGGTGTGAACCCCAGTCCAAGGGCAGAAGACCCATGTCCCAGCTCAGGAGGGTCCAAGGGCAGAAGACCCATGTCCCAGCTCAGGAGGCAGCAGGGAACAAAAAAGGCAAATTCCTCTTTCCTCCACCTTTTGTTCTATTCAGGCTTCCCCACATTGGATGATGCCCCCACATTGGGGAGGGCCATCTACTTTACTGAGTTCACAGTTTTAACTGCTATCTCATCTGGAAACACCCTCACAGACACACCCAGAAACAGTGCTCATCTGGGCCCATCAAGCTTACAGATAATATTAACCATCCCTATTAATGTGATACTTCTAAATCTGCTTCAAGACAAAAGCTAACTGTTTGGGCTAATCAAAATCATATCTAAAAAAAAAATCATATCTAATATAAGAATTAGCAGGCTCTGTGTGAAGGCCTATGAGGAATTTTTTTAAGTAAGAAGTGTTTTACTATTTACTATTCCATAGGGAACCATCTATTAAATTTATGCCAATAAAGCCATAGCTTTTTATGAGCTTCCTGCTGGAAGATGTCTTCTATTCTGTTTTCCTCAGCCACACTGGGAATAGGTGGAGTATCTGGGTAATTGGCCTTGTAAGCCATGTGTGTATAATGAACTAGAGGAATGCACAAGCATTGCAAGTTTCCTATGTACCAACTACTCTTGCAAGAGCTTTAGATGGGGTAATTCATCTCCTCTCATCACTAGGAGGCAGGTGCTCTTACTATTCCCATTTACAGGTGAAGAAACAGAGGCACAGTGCGCTCAGGAAGTTGTGTAGCCAGGCTCACATTTGCTTTTTACTTTCCTGGAAAGTCCTTCTTTTAAACCACAGCCTCTCCCCATGGTGTCCTACTCACAGGTGAAATCTCATTGAAATTTTGTTTTAGATTTTATTTATTAATTTGAGAGAGAGAGGGAGGGAGAAGACAAGGGAGAAGGAGAAGTGGGAAGCATCAACTCAAGGTGCTCCTTACATGTGCCTTGACCAGGCAACCCGGAGTCTCAAACTGGAGACCTCAGTATTTCAGGTGAACACCTTACCCACTGCACCACCACAAGGAAGGTCCAAGTGACCTTTTTTGGCCTCCTTGACTCGCCAGTTTCCTTCCCTCTTATAAATCCACAGAACTTTCTTTCTTCCTCTGCCCTGTGCTCTGAACCTGACTCTGCCCCATTAAGTGGCTGTTTGTGATCTTGTCTATATTCTACAGTAGAGCATATTAAAGCACAGGTGTGGAACCCACCCAAGTGTGTTGAAATGAGTGGTTGGATCTTAATCATCACTTTCAAAATTAAGTAGAACAGAAAAGAATAAATAATATGGAATAGAAGTATAATAGAATAAAAGAGAATATCAGAGTGTATCCCAAATAGAAAAAGCAAGTATGATTTGATGGAATTTTTTATCAGCAAGGTATTTGTGTGTGTGTGTGTGTGTGTGTGTGTGTGTGTGCACATGCACATGCTCAGTTACAACACAGAGATATTTCTTCTGGGGAAGAAGACACATGCACATGCTCAGTTGCAACATAGAAGATATTTCTTCTGTTTAATGGGTGTAGAGTTTCAGCTTTGTGAGAGGGAAAGAGTTCTGGAGATCGGTCACACAGCAAGCTGAAGTACAGTAGTCCCCCAACCTTACTTGCAGTTTTGTATTCCATGGTTTCAGTTACCCATAGTCAACCATAGTTTAAATATATTAAAAGAAAGGTTCCAGAAATAAAGAATGTATAAGTTTTAAACTGCACATTATTTTGAGTAGAATGATGAAACTCCCTGCCATGCACCTTGGGCATGAATCACCCCTTCGGCCAGTGTGTCCGTGCTGTGCACACTCCGTGCCCTTTCGTCACTTAGTGGCTGTCTTGGTCGTCAGATCAACCGTCTGTGTCTCACAGTGCTTGCATTTAAGTCACACTTATTTTACTGAGTAGTGGCCCCAAAGTGCAAGAGTAGTGATGCTGGCTAATAGTTCTAACACGCCAGGGGGAAGCCATAATGTGTTCGTCTGTAACAGGGCACAACACAGTTGATACAGGGTTCAGTGTTGTCCACGGTTTCAGGTATCTCCTGGGCACCTTAGAATGCATCGCCCCAGACAAGGGAGGACTACTGTACTTAATGTCACTAAACTGTACACTAAAAATGGTAAAGATGGCATTCCAATATGTGTATTTTTCCATGGTTAAATATAAAATTTTTGAGAAGGTATTTCTTACTGTGAATTAGAACCACAATGTTTGAGGAATACTATTTTACCTATTGAAATCGTTTTAGGGTCTAGATCATGTGTGGTTCAGCTTTTAATTCTAAATAGCACACAATTAACATAACAGCACCAGCTCGGAGTAAACTCATCAAATATCTCTTGAATTGAGTATAGAAAGTCCTCACAATGTCATTGATAGGTTCTTGGAAACTGCAATTTCAAGCTAAATGACACATAAGAAACCATAGGCAGATTGATATGCTCAAGAATTAACTTCCAACAGTTTATTTCTGGTCACAAAAACATTACCATTCTAAATAAAGACCCAAGCCACTTCCAATATCAAACATTAAAATAAACATGAGGTCTATATACATTTTAAGAAAGATTAATATAAACAATCAAGATAAGCACTTTCCAACTTGCTTACTCAGCTCAGGGCTGTGGGTGGCCAGACCTATCCCGGCAGTGCAGGGCACAGGGCAGGAGCCCGCCCTGGACGGGGACCCTGAGAGGGAGGGAACACTTGGGTCACATATGCCTTTGGGTTCACGGGGAGTCCTCATCGGCTGTTCTCAGTTTTTCAGAGCTGTGAAAAATTCTTTCTGGCTTCTGACCTGAACAATCTTTTACTTTTTTTTTTAACTTTTTCTTTCCTTTAAGGAGAAAGGCATTTGTTCTTTTAAAAGCTGTAGTTTTCTAAACCAGAGGAAAAATTACTTTTCAGCTATTTCCTCTTAGAGATAAATTTTCTTTCTGTTCTAATTTCATTCCTTCACTCTTTCTTTCACATGTTCATTGAGGAAGACTCCCATGAGCTTCCCTTTGGCTGGCCTGCCAGTGCTGGGAACCAAGGCCGGCAGGCAGACCGCCCCTTACCCCACCTCTGGGACTCGCTGACAATCCATTCTGTAGGGCCAAAGAGAAGCATACAGCCCAAAAGCAGCCATGGCAGAGGGCAGGCCCCTATGAGCAAGAGCAGGTCTCCCTTGGGCGAGGGAGGAAGCAGTGAAAGAGAATCTCAGCCTTCCAGGGAGCTCCGCCCACCACAGGAGTGTGGTCCCCGCCCCCTCCCCAGTACCTGTAGGAGCCCCAACCCCAAGCCTTTGGACGAAGTGACATTTTAGGAGACTAAAATCTTGCGATAAATGTATCTCTGGTGAAGAAGGCAAGGAAGGGTGTGGGTCAGGCATAGGGACCAACATCTACAAAGGCACAGAGACTTGGAAAAGTGTGAGCATTTAGGAAATGTCTTGAGGTCGGTTCCATTGGAGGGTCCCCAGGGGGACGGCAGTGGGAGTGATGGGGAAAGATACTGAGCAGGGACTGTCAGATGGGATCCAGGCTGGAGAAGCTAAGGAACCCCTTCTGCTCTAAAGTAGTTCCTAGCTACTTTTCAGCAAGTTCATTTCCCCCTATTTGGATAATATTGAGTATTCAGCTGCAAGAGAGAGGGGGTGTGAGTACTTTCAACAGGCCGAAAGAAAGCCACATCTTGACAATTCACTCTGCTATCTGATGTGCACTAAATTAGTTTCCATATTAACACATTATGTGGAGATAAGACAGAGAAACACGAATTATAAAAGACACATTGGGCTCTTATTAAATTTTCAAGGAATACAGTGTGTGCATTAGTCTGAAGCCCGGAAACCTAACGCAAGAGAGATTTGCAGGGAGCTGCTATACAGAGATGGATTACCCAGAGAAAAAGATTTGGCTCTGGAGCTGATGTTTTCTTTTTCACTGTGAATGGAACGAGATAAGACACATTTCGAACAAAATGGAACTGCTCCTGGCTCACTTTCCCCCAGTTCCGAGCCCCCGCTCCAAGTGCTGCCAGGCACAGAGGGCGGCTCTGCGCAAACCCCGAGGGCCGCTCAGACAAGCCAAGCAGCGTTTGCCGAGGAACCGCAAATCCAAGAGAAGATGCCGGCCCTGGGCGACTCAGGCTCGGCTCTGCACTGTCAGTCCAGCTTTGGATGATGAATTGGTGATGTTCCTGTGTGGAGGCACCAAGGCACCACAGCCGCTGGGCCTAATCGTAATGCATGTTTAACCTTCCCCTGCTAACCAGCCACCAAGGAGAAAAGATCGATTGAAAATAATTCCCTGGATGGGTTCACAGAAAACCAGAAGGATGAATGCCAATGTCTTTGAAAGGCTGATGAGTTGTTGGTAGTACCAACAGGGATTCAGGTCCCCTTGGCTGTGGCACCCTGGGGACAGAGTGTGGGCTGCCTGGTCCTCGCCTAGTCGTCTGTGGAGGCTCCTGAGGCACGTAGCATAAGAGCTGTTCTAGTGTGGAAATAATGAAGGCAAGGACTAGGATTTGGCCTGCCATGACCTTGCTGTGTGACCTTGAACAAGTTATTGAGCCCTTCATTTTCCTCTTCTGTTCAATGAAGGGGTCGACCTGCATGATCTCTAATATCCCTGCAAATGTTAATATTCTAGTATCCTGTTACTCTGCTAATGAACACAATCTCATGCTTTCAAATTGTAGAGGACACCGATGAGCCTCCCAGATGACTTTTCAGTCAAGACCCAGCAGCTGGGAGTGTCAGTGGGGAGAATCACCTCCTGCTGCAAAGGGCTGCCTGGTCAGGGTGCAGCCTGTCCCGTGGAAGCCCCCCTGGCAGACGCGGCGTGAAAAGGCCCGGCTCCTTCACCCCACCGACACTGTGCCGTAGGGCATGCTAGCTCCAGAGCTACCCAGGGGGTTGCTCAAGGCTTTCACTGGACCTCAGTTTCACCCCCTGCCCAATTGTTCTTCAGCCCCTCCTTCCAAGATATTGCTCCCACAGCTCTTCCTTAACAAGCAGCTCCCATGCTAACCCCTTCTCAGAGTCAGCCCCCTCGGGAACCCACCCGCCCATGGCTATGGACTCATGCCATTCTAACCTCTCACTACAGCCCTACCCGGCCCTCCTCCCTCATTTTCAAATGAGAAAATAAAGGCTTAGAGGATGACTGGCCAAGTTCACTCTGTTGGCAGAACTGGGGTTAAACTTTTAGTTTCTCAAGTCAACCACACCCTCTTTCTACCACGCTCAGTGCCTTCCCTAACGTACCTCATTTTCCTTGCGTGGTGGGGAGAGGTATGGAGGCAGAGAGAGAAATCGATTCCTCCATCCATCTCCACTGCAAGGAGGAATAGTAAGCAAATGCATGATTCATGGGTTATTCACTGCCTCTATTTTAAAGAAATGAACGAAGGGTTTTCATTTGGGGATTTTTTTAACCTCTTTGTGAAGCCAGATCACACAACTCTGGATTAGGAACCAGAAAATGAATTTTAGTCTCAACTTCTCTCTTTTGCATTGCAAATATACTGCTGTTTGATAGTGGGATCTTTCAGATTCCAAGCCGGATGCTCGGGGGTGGGGGTGCTGGGGTTCAGGGGCAGAGAGAAGGTTAATCTTGTGAAATAATAGCTGGTGATGATGGCTACATAAGACATTGTCATGGGGGCGGGGGAAGCTGGATGAAGGGGACATAGGAACTTTTTGTATTATTTTTACACTTTCTTATAGTTAAAATCACTTTAAAAGAAAAAGCTTAAATATACTAATAACCAAACGATGGTTTCATTGATTCTAACAGGGCTGGATGACTTGAGGTGGATGAAGGGAAGGAGTGGGCAGGTCTCAGAACGTATGAGAGTACCTGATTGCAAGGCAAGTGTGTTCTAAATGTCACTCAGTGAGATGGAAGCTGAAGGAGACTGTTGCACCAGGTATGCATTTTTATAACATGTGCTTCACGAGGAAAGAACCTGAGGACAGGCCGTCTCTAAGCCAAAGCCTTGCAAAGTGCCTGCTAAAGCACGTGCTCCCCTGTTTGGGCTACATCTCCTCAGTGAGTCTCACCGACCTCCGAGTCTCCCATCCCCTGGGTCTGACCAGCTCCCTCAGTTTACAGGAGAAAAACTGAATCCCTGAGCAGTAAACAGGGTGCCCAGAGAGTGGATAATTTAATATAACAAAAGCAGACAGCTCTAAGATAGAAGCAGACACCTGGACAGTGGTTTGTCGCGTGTCTTGTCCTGTTTCAAGAGCTCACAGTTGGAGGGGCAGAGGCCACACGCAAGCAGAATGGGGTCAGGACTGCCCCCTGACAGCCTGCCAACCCCAGCCAAGAGCCCCCAGACCAGCAGCAGTGTTGGGCAAGCCGTGCAGGGTGGTCTGCACAGGAAGGACCCCAGCCACGGAGCTGCCCGTAAATCACTCATGAGTTGAGTATTTTTAGTTTTGAAACTACACTGCATTCCAGGGTACTGTCAACTATAAATGAAAGTCACTGTAAAAGAAAAAAAACTAATCAACTGAATGGAGACAGCTGCCTCCTATCACAATGTCATGCAATAAAAGGTCCATTTTTTCCTCTAAGTTCTAATTTTCTCCTAGGAAAAGTGGATAGTTTTGGAGTTACAAGATACAAATACTAACCAAAACTGCTGTAGATTCATAAATGTATGTTATCTTAGTGGTGTTCAGTGTCCAAGAAAATCACCATTACCTCTATCTCATGTTTCCAAGTCCAAAGTCACAAGGAGAACTGTTTTATCCATGTGCATTTTAAAGCATAAAACTAATTAATTTTTATACATCATATATACCTAGTAACCACCACCCTGACCAAGATAAAGAACATTTCCAGCACCCCAGAGGCTTTCTAGAGTGCACAAATATTTATTTATTTACTTACTTATTTTATTGAGAGACAGACAGACAGACAGGAAGGGAGAGAGATGAGAAGCATTAACATGCAGTTGCATCACTTTTATTGTTCTCTGATTGCTTCTCATATGTGCCTTGACTGGTGGGCTCCAACCAAGCCAGTGACCCCTTGCTCAAGTCAGTGACCAGAGGCCTAAGTCAGTGACCTTGGGCTTTGAGCCAGTGATGTTTTGGCTCAAGTTAGCAACCATGTGGTCATTTCTCTTATCCTATGCTCAAGGTGGCAACCCCACACTCAAGCCAGTGACCTAGGGGTTTCAAACCTGGAGCCTCAGCACCACAGGCTGATGCTCTATCCACTACGTCTGGTCAAGCAAATGCACAGATATTTAAATAACACATAAATATTATACAAATTGAAGCCTCCAGCCTCACCTGCCTGGGCGGCCAGCTGCTCCAGGACCTGAGATAGACCCCTCGGTGGCCAGTAGGGAGGAAAGATTTTTTCCTAAATGCAGATGTGAGACATTCAGGCACACTATTCCAGAATTCTCCACCAACTGCCTTTTCAAAATGCCCTTGAAACATTTTCTTTTTCTTTTTTTTTTTTTTTTTTTTTTTTTTTTGTATTTTTCCAAAGTTAAAAGCTGGGAGGCAGTAAGACAGACTCCCGCATGCACTGACCAGGTTCCACCTGGCTTGCCCATTAGGGGATGATGCTCTGCCCATCTGGGGCGTTGCTCCATTGCAACCTGAGCCATTCTAGCACCTGAGGCGGAGGCCGTGAAGCCGTCCTTACTGCCTGGGCCAACTTTGCTCCAATGGAGCCTTGGCTGTGGGAGGAGAGGGGAGAGAGAGACAGAGAGGAAGGAGATGGGGGAGAGTGGAAAGCAGATGGGTGCTTCTCCTGTGTGCCGTGGCTAGGAATTGAAACCAGGACTTCCACATACTGGGCTGATGCTCTACAGCTGAGCCAACTGGCCAGGGCTGAAAACATTTTTTTGACAAAGCACAGAAGCTTTAAGGGAAAGAGAATGGAGCTGGGTGAGGGCAGCAATGAACATGATAAGGTTTAAGGAGAACCTGGACTTAGGGGAAGGAGAAAGGTAATGGTGAGATATGACAGGTTCAACTTGTACAAGATGGTTTTCAATATAGAATAATAGTGCTTGTAACTTTGTTTAGTAGCCACTGAGTGGTAAGCACATCGGGCTTCAGGCTGAGGAATAGATGCCTTGCTGTAAAATGTTAAACTGATGTTGCAGAGAGCCACTTCCTTCTGGATTGTCGAATCAAGCGCCAGGTGTCAGCTTTGACACATTTTTTTTCCCCAGTGGACAATTCCACTTACCTCTCAGGTCAGGATTTCATAACACATGAAGCTGCTGGCAACCCAGGATTTTGGATTCAATTTCACCAACCTTCTTCATTCCAGGACACATCTTAAAGTCCTTCCCACTTAAGTATTCTACCCAGAAGTTTTCCTCTATGAGGGGCACTGACTGCTTAGTCTTCAAATTAGAAACTGTATCTTCCAAAATTCAATTTCTAGTTCTAAAAAGAAGCTCAAGGCTCCCCCCTCCCCATCACCTCCCAAAATCACAGTCTCAGTTCTCTCCCACGGTTTTGCCCAAAGCCTGCTTAGCCGATCAATTGAGCATGGCTGTTTGGAGAACAATTTTAAATAAGACACTTGACACTGCGGACTGGATTGAGGCCTTTAGAGTCAGATGAGGTTAGGGCCCTATGGGCTGACCTATAATCAGTGGAGGAAAAAAGATAATAAACAGAAGGCATCATTCCTCAGAGGATCCAGCTCAGCCTTCCTCATCGATAAGCCTATTCAGCATCCTTGCTCTCTAGTGGAAGTGGGAATTTTGAGACAACACCAAATCCCTGTGAACTCTCTGTTTCTTTTCCTACACGCCAGGGTTAGAGTCATCGGCCTTCAGCAGGGCCGGTAGACTGTGTGTATGTGTGGGAGAAAAACCCCGCTGAGCTCACACTGAAGTCTGCCTCCTGCTGTGGAGCTGGCCGCCCTGGTCAGGCCTGCGGATTTCTATTGACAGGGAGCTGACCTGTCAAGAAGAATTTGGGTTTTTGCTTCAGGAAGGACAGCTTGTTTTATGAACAGATATCTTGGAAGAGAAATCCCACCTCAGCCTGAAGGTTTATGTTGTTCCTCCACCATTTATAATCCCCTCCTTACACTGTTTTCTGATTATAATGTGTAAATATCACATACTCTTTGTAAATAATTCAAACAACTTATAAAAAATGTAATGCCTTTAAAATATAAAAATCTAATAAAGTATATCTTACTATCCTAGGATAACCAACACTAAAATCCTCAGGACCATTTCTGCAAGCATCTCTTTATGTACACATGCCTATACCCATGTCATTTTACAAAAATGAGATCCAGTATACATGATCCCCGCCTCTCTCTGTCCTCACCCACATCTGCACCCCACACCATTCTCTATTTTCCCCAAGTAGCCGTGTGTCTGAGCCAGAATGCAAACTGTAAAGTGAAGGTTTGCATGCAATCGTTCATCTGAGGAAGTGGTCCAGAGAACAGGGGAGGGACTGGAATGAGTGAAACAGGGAAGGGAGAAGAGCCAGTTCAAGGTTGTTTTATTGAGCTGGTCACTGTTGTGAGCACCTGGAGTCCTGAGGAGCTGTGTGCAATCTACCTCAGGATTGTCCGCTGGGGGAAGGAAGGTGGGAGCACTTTTTATTATTGAGATTCTCTCTCCCATTGGTCAAGAATTGCCACATGGTGTATTAATTGCCTCTTCCTTCTAGCAAATGCCAGGCTGACTTAGCAGTCATCTCACAGCGTAGCTTCAGCGAGGCCCTCCAGGAGAAAGTGAGAAATGAGGTGCAGCTGAGGGAAGGTACTAGAAGGTTATCCCTGCATGAAGCTGGTCACTTCAGCAATAGACACAGTAAAAGGTGGGTTGAAGGGACATAAAGCATGAGGCATGATGGATGGCCAATGCAGTGGTCACTCATGTCTTACTCCTTACAACACTCATGTCTAGCAGCAACCTTGAAAAAGACGTAATCCAGGAAGTCAGAACCAAGCTACAGTCCTCCCAGCTGCAACTGCTCCCAACATTATTTCCTTCTCCCACACTCATTTCAGACTCCCCCCATCCTTGGCTAGAACTTCCTCCTTCATCCATGCAGAATGAAGCCTTAGTTCCCTTACCCTTGTTGGGTCAGACTTGCTATAATGACTTGTTTATACTTACGGCTTGGTATGAAGCACCAATGTCCCATGGATCTAGACATGTTTCTTTCTTAGCCCTTTGGGGAGCAACAACCCTAGCTCCTCACAGTATTCAGGGCCAATAGTTCTTTAATGATCTACTGATTCAAGGAAGCTTAAAGAACTAAGCAGAACCCTTCTGGGATAAGCATGCCCCTCTCCAAAGCATCTAATCCAATAGATTATAAGGCTTCAGGGTGGGAAATATAAATTTCTCAAGTAGTTCAATGAGAGTAATGGTGAGAGTAGCTAATGCTTTTCACTACTTGGTTCCAGGACCCATGTAGTCTAGCTATTGGGGACCCACATCCCACCCTGGCCATTGGTTCAATGCATGTAATCATCCTGAAAACTAGATTACAACACCACTGAGTGCTGTGCCCAAGGACAGCATCTTAGGGGAGTCTTTAATAAGTCTTTCAACCTTCTATTAGGCCGTCAACTCCCAGGTGATGTGCTATATAGTAGAATCCGTGATTTCTATAGTTATACACCCAATGGCACACCACTGTTACTCTGAATAATATTGCCCTTAAATGAGGCAATATTATTCAGACTCTATACTGTTAAATCCTGCAGGTCCTTGGATGGTGATGCTGACAATCGATGGGAATCTCACATCCAGAGTAGACATTAATTCTTATAAGAACAAACTGCTGCCCCCACTAAGATGAAGGGATCTGAAGAAATCCACCTGGCTCCAAGTAGCTGGCTGTTCTCCTTGAGGGGAGAACATTGAGAGCTTGGCTGTGAATTTCTTTGGCTGGAATTCATCATTGGCAGTGGTTAGAAGTTCATGCTTTTGGCCCTGGCCGGTTGGCTCAGTGGTAGAGCGTCGGCCTGGCGTGTAGAAGTCCCGGGTTCAATTCCCGGCCAGGGCACACAGGAGAAGTGCCCATCTGCTTCTCCACCCCTCCCCCTCTCCTTCCTCTCTGTCTCTCTCTTCCCCTCCTGCAGCCGAGGCTCCATTGGAGCAAAGTTGGCCCGGGTGCTGAGGATGGCTCTGTAGCCTCTGCCTCAGGCACTAGAACGGGTCTGGTTGCAACAGAGCAACGCCCCAGATGGGCAGAGCATTGCCCCCTGGTGGGCGTGCCAGGTGGATCCCAGTCGGGCACATGCGGGAGTCTGTCTGACTGCCTCCCTGTTTCCAACTTCAGAAAAATACAAAAACCAAACAAACAAAAAAGAAGTTCATGCTGTTGGACCCAGGTATACAGTCTTGACCTTTGCTACTGTGGCTTTAAGGGAGGGTTGAATAGGCTGTGGTAGACGCTTTCTGGTGAAAATTAGCACAAGACCCACAGATCTTACACATTGTTTCCACTCCCATGGACATAAATGCCTCATCTCCTAACTTCCTTGACTCTCATCTTCCAATCTTACTCCCTTCAGGCTTCTGACCACTTAGCCAAGCCACTTACCAAGGCCAGGAGTCTATGTTTAACCATATCTCAAGCCAGCTCTGTCTCTATGCACATTAGGTAGTCAGTTCCCACAGAGAGGATGCGAGGGTTTGCTTTTCAGTTGGCATCATTATGCGTGCAGGAGTCCTGGGTTTGATTCCCGACCAGGGCACACAGGAGAAGTGCCCATCTGCTTCTCCACCCCTCCCCCTCTCCTTCCTCTCTGTCTCTCTCTTCTCCTCCCGCAGCCAGGGCTCCATTGGAGCAAAGTTGGCCCGGGCTCTAAGGATGGCTCTGTGGCCTCTGCCTCGGGTGCTAGAATGGCTCTGGTTGCAGCAGAGTGATGCCCCAGATGGGCAGAGCATCGCCCCCTGGTGGGCATGCCGGGTAGATCCCGGTCGGGTGCATGCGGGAGTCTGTCTGACTGCCTCCCCGTTTCCAACTTCAGAAAAATACAAAAAAACAAAAGTAACATAAAAATGTTTTTTAATGCCAGAATAAATTTAATTTTGTCATATTTATTTTGATTAATTACCATAAAAGAACACTTGGACTTTTTTTTCTTTAATATTTGACTTAATTATTATAATGTATTTCTCAGAAATTTATATATAGTGCGCCTACAATTATTTGTAGGATTTTAAATGTGCCCCTACTTCAAAAAGTTTGAGAACCATTGGTCTAGGCTATGATTTTCCTAGTAGGGTTTTTCCAAGCACTCCACATAAGCATTCTTATCTACTTTGTATAATGTTAGCACTATTGCTTATGCTGGCTCTTATGACCCAAATGGGAGGCAGCTCACCCCAAAACCTGGACCTGCTGCAGAACTTTCTCAAAACAAACAGGATTCTAAGATACCCAATAAAAGGATAAGAGCAGTATTTCCAAACATGTTCAATGCAGTCTCCAAAATTAAAAGTGGCACACCAGTGAAGTATATTTTACTTGGCAGTATGAGGTACAATAAGAAATAAGTTGTCCTGCCTGACCAGGCAGTGGTGCAGTGGATAGAGTGTCAGACTGGGATGCGGAGGACCCAGGTTCGAGACCCCGAGATTGCCAGCTTGAAAATGGGCTCATCTGATTTGAGCAAAGCTCACCAGCTTGGACCCAAGGTCTCTAGCTCGAGCAAGGGTCTGCTGAAGGCCCACGGCCAAGGCACATATGAGAAAGCAATCAATGAACAACTAAGGTGTCACAACGAAAAACTAATAATTGATGCTTCTCATCTCTCTCCGTTCCTGTCTGTCCCTATCTGTCCCTCTCTCTGACTCTCTCTCTGTCTCTGTAAAAAAAAAAAAAAAAAGAGAGAGAGAGAGAGAGAGAAGTTGTCCTTTATAACTCATTATGACTGTCCTGGTGCACCCAGACCCCTGGGCCCCGAATCTTCATAAATATACTGAATGTCAGCCCACCCACCTCCAGTAACAGAGTCCTTATCACTGTCTGCCCAGTGAATGGCCAGTTCTCCAATCCACTTTGAGGTTCTGATTTCTAGGTTCATCTCTGGAACCAAGCATACTAATCTATCAATAGATTCCCACCCAGAAAGCAGAGCCTGAGACCCAGGCTTCCATGCAGGTGACTTATTTTGAGCAATGATTTTAGGAATGAGAATGGAGGACTTGGAAGAGTGAAAACAGGAAGGAAGAAAAGCCATTTCTTCAATTATTGGGCTTGCTCCAACTGTGGGCAATGAGGACTGGACGCCCAGGACACTGCATTGGCTTCCTGTGGCTGTTGTAGTGAATCGCCACAAACTTGTTGGCTTCAAGCAACAGAAATCTATCCTTTCACAGTTCTGTAGGCTAGAAATCTGAAATCAAGGTGTCAGCAGGTCCAGACGCCCTCTGAAAACTCTGAAGGAAACTCCTTCTTTGCACCTTTCGGCCTCTGATGGCTGTGGGCACTCCTTGGCTTGTGACTGCATCTCTCTCTGGTCAGTCTTTATGTCACCTTCTCCTCTGTGTGTCTGTGTCTTCTCTTCTGTCTCAAATTTTCCTCTGCTTCCTTCTTAAAAAGGCACTTTCATTAGATTTAGAGGCCAGGATAATCTTCTCATCTCAATATTTTTAATTTAATGACATCTGCAAAATCCCTTTATCTGAATAAAATAACATTGATAGGTTCTAGAGATTTGACATGGATATTTTTGGAAGGTTCATTTTTTGGCCTACATAGACACCTGAGAGGTTCTGTAGAATGTACCTTAAATTTCTCAGTTGAAGGGAGAAAGAGGAGGAATTAATCTACCATCTTCCAGGCCCTATTGGTCAGGGGTTGCTACATCGATGTTAACCATTGAAATTCCAGGTCGTCTATGCAAGTATGAATGGCAGGTGGGACCCAGCAGGCATGCACACAGTGGCCCTGAAATCCTAAGAGAGAGGAAGTGGCGGGTCTGAGGGAAGAGGCTGTCAGGATGTGTTTGGCTCATGCTGGTAACAGCAGCAAAGTTTGGCATAAAAGGTGGATTGCAGCGCAGGGGACAAGATTTTTAAAAAGATAGTGGAGACTAAATCAAAATTAAAACCTGTGCATCAAAAGACACAATCAACAGAGTGAAAGGCAACCTACAAAATGAGATAAAATATTTACAAATAATATACTTGATAATGTGTTAATACTCAGAATAGACAAAGAACTGCAATTCAACAACAAGAAACAACAACTGGATGAAATAATGGACAAAGAAATTAAATAGACATTTCCTAAGAAGATATACAAATGGCCAGGAAGCACATGAAAAAATGCTCTACATCAGTAAGTCATAAGGAGATTCAAGTCAAAGCCACAATGAGATACCATCTCATACCCATATGATGGCTACTATAAAAATAAAAAATCCAGAAAAGAACATGGGTTGGCAAGGATATGGGAAATTAAAACCGTTGTGCAGTGTAAGTGAGAATGTAAAATGTTGTTGCTGTGGGTAACACATTCCTCAAAAAATTAAAAATAGAATTACCATGCGATCCAGCAATACTACTTCTGTGTTATTGAAAGCAGGGTTTCAAGGAGATGTTTGTACACCACGTTCACAGCAGCTTTATTCACTATAGCAAAAAGGTGGTAGCAACCCAGGTGTTCATCAGTAAATAAACAGATAAACAAAATGTGATGTATACATCTAATATAATAGTATTCACCCTTGGGCCCTGGCCGGTTGGCTCAGCGGTAGAGCGTCGGCCTGGTGTGTGGGGGACCCGGGTTTGATTTCCGGCCAGGGCACATAGGAGAAGCGCCCATTTGCTTCTCCACCCCACGCCCCTCCTTCCTCTCTGTCTCTCTCTTCCCCTCCCGCAGCCAAGGCTCCATTGGAGCAAAGATGGCCCAGGCGCTGGCGGATGGCTCCTTGGCCTCTGCCCCAGGCGCTAGAGTGGCTCTGGTCGCGGCAGAGCGATGCCCCCCGGAGGGGCAGAGCATCGCCCCCTGGTGGACAGAGCATCGCCCCTGGTGGGCGTGCCGGGTGGATCCCGGTCCGGCGCATGCGGGAGTCTGTCTGACTGTCTCTCCCTGTTTCCAGCTTCAGAAAAATACAAAAAAAAAAAAAAAAAAAAAAAAAGAATAGTATTCACCCTTAAAAGGGAAAGAGATTCTGTCACATGTATGGATGAACCTTGAGACGTAATGCTAAGTGAAAAAGGACAAATATTGTATGATTCTGTTTGTGTGACATATCTAGAATAGTCAAATTCATAGACAGATTATAAAATGGTAGTTGGCGGGGATTGGTGGGGGAGGAGGAATGTGGGGTTATTGTTTAATGGGTATGAAGTTTTAGTTATAAAGATGAAAAAAGTTCTAGAGATAAATGGCATTGATGGCTTCACAGAAGGTGAATATACTAAATGCCACGGAACTATACACTCAAAATGGTTAAGATGCTAAATTTTATGTTATCTGTATTCAACTACAATTTTAAAAAATTTGTTTAATAAATTTTTAAAAGGTAGACTAAAAAGATGTAAGGAGAGGGGACAAAAGAGATGTCTAATATCTTTATCACAGGTAACCAAAACTATGTCCTTCCATTTGGTTTCTTAATACTAACAAAATCTTCTAAAGACCATATTACACAACTCCTTTGTAGGTACATATATACCAGAATATATAAAGGGCTACCTTGTACAAAAGTAGGGTCAAATTTTATATTTTATATTCCTTTCTACCTCTTTTGTTTGCAACCCAAATTCCTCCAAGTCATCTGCAACAGTTCTAATTTATTCTTTCTAATGTCTGCATATTATTTCACAGTATGGCTATATCACAATTTTTCAACCAATTTATTTTTTTGATGGGGAATCAACTTATTTCCAGTTGTTCAATACTAAAGCACATCTGAAACACACATTCTTATGCATAATTTTTTGACGGCCAAGTGTTGAACTGTGGAGAAAAGGGTTCAAGTCTGAAAGTCCCAGGACTTTGAGAGACTAGATACAGGGAATGATGCTTCAGGGCTTCGATGATAAGATGCGAGAGCTCACCATAGAACATCCGGCAGCCTGGCCATCTGAGGACACAGGTGGCCCCCAAGTTCAAGGAATGGTGTGCCAAGCAGAACACATTCCCACAAAGAATACCAACAGTAGAGGCAGGACATGAGCAGACATGTTCCTGAACACAGGTGAGGTACCTCTTGGGACTCCCAGAAATCTCTGGGGAGGAACTGTGCCCAAGCTTTGAGTTTCCACAGGTATCCCATGATCATTTGTACCATCAGGCCACCGCAACTTGGGGACATCTGAATTGAATAGGGAAGGCTCCCATGTTCTTTTTCAAAGTAACCATAATGGCCCTGGCTGGTTTGCTCAGTGGTAGAGCGTCAACCTGGAGTGCAGGAGTCCTGGGTTTGATTCCCGGCCAGGGCACACAGGAGAAGCGCCCATCTGCTTCTCCATCCCTCCCCCTCTCCTTCCTCTCTGTCTCTCTCTTCCCCTCCCGCAGCCAAAGCTCCATTGGAGCAAAGTTGGCCCGGGCGCTGAGGATGGCTCTGTGGCCTCTGCCTCAGGCGCTAGAATGGCCCTGGTTGCAACAGAGCAATGCCCCAGATGGGAAGAGCATCGCCCCCTGGTGGGCGTGCTGGGTGGATCCCGGTCAGGCGCATTCAGGAGTCTGTCTGACTGCCACTCTGTTTCCAACTTCGGAAAAATACAAAAAATAAAAAAAAATAAAAAATAAATAAAAAAGTAACCATAATGCACATCTTTGCTCTGAAAAATTTAAGGGATTTTGGGTTCTTGAAATCATTACAGGGTTGTCGACACTTTGCAGAGCAAGCTAGAGAATTGCTTAAGTAGCTTTATTTCTCTTCAACAACAAGAGTAAAATAAATCTGGCAGGAGAAGACTCTGGGGATATAAATGGCAAGTGTCAGAATAATAAAGTTTCCATAAAGTGTGCAGTATGAGTAAGAGAGAGAAAAAAATTGGAGATTTTATCCATTTCCTTCCTTCTCGTTGACTTTTAATTCTCCACTTTATTATCATTCACTGAAAATTAAATTCTCCACAAAGGACTTTCAACGGAGGAGCTATGTCCAGATGACCCTGCCCAGGGACCCACTCTACCCAAGCACATCAATTGACTGAATTTACTCTTAAGCTCACAATATACATAAGTAGCCAGTAGAAGAACAGTGAAGTGCTCACTCTGGGAACACTGTCTGGTATTGCTAAATCATTTATGTAAAATTTCCATGGCTCTGTATGCCATTTCCACCAGATTCTACTCATCTTATGCATTCAGCCATAATTATAACATTTTCGATATCTTTAAAACTCAGAGGGTAGAGAAAAAGACAAGACAGAGCAAGAGAGAGAAGTAATTTCTCCGATGGCCACAGATTACCTGCCCTGCCATCTGCTCTGCTATCTTTGCTGCCTCCTCTTTTCAGTCTGAAGCTTGCCTCTGATCCCCGGGCTCTGTGATGTGTACAGGATACAATTCAGTCTCTCCAGCCAGGGTTTCAAGCCCAGCCCCAAGCTCACCCTCCAATTTCAGTTCCTGCTGATCCCACCCCCAAATACAAACTCGCCTTGGCCACTCCCCAAGTCTCCTCTTCTGATTTCCCACCCTGAGCCTCTCCTGAGGCTGGGTTTCATACTTGCTCTTCCCCTTGTGGTGTCTTCTCTGTGCCCAGCAAGGCTTTCCTTCCTTCAGGATCCAGCTCAAGCCCCACCTCCTCCAAAAATGTTTACAAGAATGTAAGCTCTCTACGGAGAGGATATTTTTCATCTATGTTATCAGTCATGTATCCCCATGTGTCTGCCATGTAGTAGCTACTAAATAAATATTTGCTAAATGAATAAAAATCCAAATCTGTCTTACCACCTGCCAGCTGTGAGGACATACATCGTCTGTTGCAAGCTGCCTCCTCTGGCCAGGCAACTGCTGCAGGTTTTGTCATCTTTGTCTTCCTTGTGGACAGAAGTGTCCTGGAGGGCAAGGATCTTGTCCAACTCACCTTTCCTGTGGGCATATCATGCTGTTCAGTTATACTCTTGGCTGTGTACTTTACTTTTCAATTATGCAGCATCAACATTGTAATAAATAGATGTTAATTTTCATCATCTACCAGCCTCAGGGACAGGGGGTAAGTAGTTTGAAATCTCTAATCAAGCATCCACACACCACGAGCCTTCACCCATCATGATAGTCATCAACCATGGAGGGTTCCTGAGAGCTCAAGGGATGAAGGCTGTTTTTCATCACTAACATGTAGAGGGTCAAAGTGTGTGCATTGCCTACCAATACTGTTCAGGCACTGCCACTGTCTATCTAAACCAGAGATTTTCAATGTTTTTCATCTCGTGGCACACATAAACTAATTGCTACTAAAATTCTGTGACAGATGAAAAAAAATATTTTTGCCAGTATGACAGAAGAAATAGGTATAATTTTGATATTCACATGGGCTGGCTATTGTTGATTTTTATTTGGCAATCTAAGGGAAAAGAGGTCAGTGCCCTTGGCCAAGTAGTAAGATACTGCATGTTTCAAAAGTTCCTGTGGCACACCAGTGTGCCATGACACACTTGTTGATAATCACAGATCTAAACAGAGTACCAGCCTCCCTCTCTTGGCAAAGTGCACTAGCTTCCTAATTCAGTTCCTTGCACCCCACTCTCCTGTGTAGTTTTCAAGGAGACTTTCTAATTCCAATCCAGTCTTCATCATGCAGATGGTACTCTCACACATGAAGCTGGTGTTCATGTACTCTGTGGAGCTCTCCGGTGGCCTCTGTGCAGGAAGCTCAAGGCCACTGAGGACCCATCCTCTGCACACCAGTCTAGCCTCATCTTTCAACGTCCATGCGCCACTTAACCTCCCCCTACCACACACACATGCACAAAACCATTCTGTCCCGCCTACACTTAGCTCACGCTGAAGGATGACCCATGCAGTTTTCCAGTTCATCTGTATCTGCTGACTGTGACACGGTGAGTTGTCAGTACCCTTCTGCAAGGCACTTTATCTATAGGGCAAAGATAATTCTCTCACTGCTAATTCTTCCCTGCAGAGATTTCAGTGAATCCATTGAAGATTCTAGATTTTTTATTTCTTAGAGGTTGGAAAATAAAGTGACTAGGAAAAAAATCATTATACCGAAGAAAAAAGGCTAAGGACTAACTCTGTGTATCTTCTCTTCAATGTAAAGTCTTTTCCGTTGTAGAACACAAAGTAATATGCCAGCCAGGAGATGAGCTGGGAAGCTATATTGCTTGAAGTCAAAACCTGATTTCAGCACACCATTCCTGTGAGACCTGAAGGAAGTTATTTAATTTCTTGGTGACTCAGTTTCTGAATCTGTTAAGTGGCAGTGACAACAGTGTTTAGTTCTTTGGATATTTTGTGAGAATTAAATAAATTAATACCTGTATAGTACTTAGCATACTGCCTAGCACATAGTGAAGGCTCAAAAAAGCTTTTATTAGTAGAGTCACCCAATTTATAATTCAAGTATCATGATACTGTTACTTTGATGATGTTATTGTGGGCAGACGGTGATGGAGTGTGATTGATAAAGCTCTTAAAGACCTAGCTTCCTGTCTCGGCTCTGCCACTTACTGGACTGCGTGACATTTGCTAATCCTCTTCCTAACTCTGGTCCTGGATTTTCTCAGTGAGAAAGTTGAATGAAACAATGTTATTCAAATTGTAACAGTGGAACCCTCTTTTTAATCATAACTTTTATGGGACTGTCAATATAGAAGACAAGTAAAAATGATGCTGCTTCCTCCTGGCCAAATCTGCCCATGCTCTCTGAGGTACCTCTGAGCCACCCGACGGCTCCTGGGTGAGATCACTAGATTATACGACCTCCATGGGTCTGTATCTTATAAATGATGTTCCCTTTCAAAAGAGAATTGAAAAATTCTGGCCACATAGTAAATACTCAATAAGTACTATTATCATAGTGGTGGTGGTTGATGGCGACGATAAAAGCACTGTTATGCTTGACATCCTGACTGGCCATTTTACTCACATGTGCATTCAACAAATATTTTTTCCAGTGAGTCTACTACATGCTCAGTTGCTGGATGAGTGCCAGGTCATTTGAAGCATGTCATCATTCCAACGCAATGCAGCTGTTGCAGCCATAAATTGGCACTGAACCAAACATGGTGACAGGAATCTTTGAGAACTAATCCCAATTCCAGGCTTTTTTATTAACTGTTCTAAAGAATACTGGCCTCTGCCAAGTAGTTACTTCCTTCTTCATGCATGGCCCTATTGGAGGTAACACTGAGTAAGTACCCTGAGCTGTCAGCCAAGGTACTTCGTAGACGACTCCGTCTGAGAGCAAGTGACCCCTGGGTGCCTGAGAGAGTGTGAAGAAAGACCGTTCCCTGGATGCAGGACCCCATCTGGATCCCTGGATATATCAGAGAATGGAGATGAGAAAGTCAATGACAACTCTGGGACTGGGGTTCTTAAGAGGGCACAGAAACCCCTTAGGGTCCTCTTTGTGTTTGTCATTAGTAGAGAGAAAGTTTTGAAGAGAAGGATCAATCTTTGGACCCCAGTTTCTATCCCAGCACACTGGGAGTTTCTCCCTTCACTTCCAGCCCTATAAGACTAGCTGGGCGTTTATGCAGAAAACCAGCAGGGTTTCCGTACAGGTGCTCCCCTTCACCAGAGGCCACCCTGCACACTCCACACAAAGGCCATGACTCGCCACCCCTGTCTACATCTGTCTGTGCCCTTCCTGTCACTGTTCTTCAAAGAACTGGTTCATGCAGAAGCAGGTAAGGCAAGGGCATTGTTGAGCTGACCCCACAGAAAAGGCAGGTTGGACTTTCCCTGAAGTTCACTTGCAGGTGATTGCTAAAGTCATATGTTCATATTGCCTACATTTTGATGTCGAAACCCTAATCCCCACTGTGATTGTATTTGAAAATAGAGGCTTTAGGGGATAATTAAGGTTAGATGAGGTCATAAGGATGAGGCTCTGATCTAATAGGATTAGTGCCCTTAGAAGAAAAGACACCAGAGAGCTTGCTGTCTTACTCCTTCCATATACACTCAGAGGAAAGGCCGTGTGGAAACACAGCAAGAAAGCTAGAGTCCACTTCCTGGCAAGTCTTCTAGCCAGGAAGAAAGGCCTCGCCAGAAACCAAACCCTGCTGACACCTGGATCTTGGACTTTCCAGCCTCCAGAGCTGTGAAAAGATAAACTTTAAGTTCCAGAGCTCCTGGTATTTTGTTAGCCTCAGCTGACTAAAATGGAGATGTTGTGTGGTTTAAGGAGCTCTCTCACATGAGGCTCTGGGCTGCTGATCTGGCTGAGGAACTATATCAGGGCATTTCATTATCCCCTAGACAGAGACTTGCAGCTGGAAATTAGAACCAACTCCATTCCACTCTTTATAACTCTCTGGAAGCATTCAAGTGTTCTCTGGCAATGTATTTGTCCCTCTGCAATGTGGCAAATGAAGATTTAGAAGCCTGTATGAGACCAGGCTTTTGAAAACTTGACTTAGTGTATAAATGAGTCTCAGGGAGGGTTTGCACTCTGTCTGTTAACTCAGAGCCTGCCCCAGGCCCCTCCACTGCCAGGGGCAGTGCTAGGCAGGTGGGGGCAGAAACACAGCTTCCAGTTCTAAACAAACCACACTTAAAGTGATAGTAATGCAAGCCCTGGCTGGCTGGCTTAGTGGTAGAGCGTCAGCCCAGTGTGTGGAAGTCCTGGGTTCAATTTCCAGTCAGGGCACACAGGAGAAGTGTCCATCTGCTTCTCCACCCTTCCCCCTTTCCTTTCTCTCTATCTTTCTCTTCCTTTCCCACAGCCAAGACTAGATTGAAGCAAAGTTGGCCCGGACACTGAGGATGGCTCCATGGCCTCCACCTCAGGCGCTAGAATGGCTCCAGTTGCAACAGAGCAACAGCCCCAGATGGGCAGAGTATCATCCCCTAGTGGGCTTGCCTGATGGATCCCAGTTGGGCACATGCGAGAGTCTGTCTCTGCTTTTCCCCGCTTCTCACTTCAGAAAAAAAAAAGTGATAGTAATGTATACACATAAATAATTTGGTTATAAGAGCAATATGTGCTTACTTAGAAAAAGGGAAAAATGCATTTAGGTATGCAGAAGAAATTTTAAACTGTCATTCCCCTGCCTACCAGCCTTTCCTTCCAGTCTTGTGTATGTGTGTGCAAATTTTAAGCAGAATTGAGATCATACCATAGATAGTTATATATTCTTCTCCATCATTTAATGCTATGTGCCATGGACATTTTGTCAAGTCATAAAGCCTTCTCTAGAAAATAAAATCTTATTTTAGTGGCTTTTTTTTGTAATTTTTACCCAAGTTCGCAAATTTATTACTACCTAATTATGAAAGGGTAAAAGGAAAAAAGATGGCTGTAGCTCCATTTTCTCATGTTCTGCACCCTTCTTGGCAGTGATCGCCAGGTGACAGGATGGGCTACCAGGAGGAATGCAGGACCTTTTCCCTCTAGAAGAACCTAAGAACGAGAGTCCCGTCCAGCTGGGGCAGCTTTAGCAGGTGCAGTTTTTAAGAACACCAGGCACGCCAGCGTGGGGTCATACTTAATCGCTTTAGGTTTTCACTCTTTTCCTCACCCTGTTATCCAGACACAGACATGGAGGAATGCTGGCGAGCAGACACTCGCTGGTCTCTCTCCTGCAGGCCAGTGCTTAAAATCCTAGATTGTCCATCCAGCGCTTCCCACCTCCTGGGTTCCGAAGCTCAGGCTTAAAGAGCCAAGGGGCGGGAGCAGACAGAGACAACGCTGAGAACTCGGCGCTGCCCCTGGTGCTGCTCTCCTGTCTCCGCCCACCGGACGGCTCTAACAAAACACCATAGACCCAGTGACTTACGTACAGTGGACGCTTACTCCCCACAGTTCTGGGCTGGCAAGGCCCAGCTTCCGGCACCAGCAGATCTGGTGAGTGGTGAGGGCCCCTCCTTTGTTCAGAGACACTGTCCCCTTGCTGTGCCCGCCCATGTAAAAGGCCCAGGAGCAACCTCAGGCCTTTTTGTAAGGTCACCAATCCCATTCGTGAGGGCTCTGCATTTTAAATTTTATATATTTGCTGTCATAATTTGGGACACTTCTGCAACCTTCTTTGTTTCTTTCAAAGTCTTTCTTTTGAAAAAAATTTTACCCATGTCTTAACATCTGTAGTATTCTATATTATGAATATTTCATAGTATTTTTAGCATTTTAAGTCACCGTGACAGTGGCCCTGCGTGAACCGTCTTGCACAGGCCTGCCCACCCTTCCAGTGCTTTCCCACGGAGCTAAGTGGCCAGTGGCAGCAGCTGCTCCCCACACACTGTAGATTCTAGTTACATTCTAGTTACTTCTGTTACAACCAAGTGTGTCTTGTGCCATCCTGGGGTGGGTAGAAAGGCAACAGAGCAAGAGTGGAATGTATGAGATGGGACTGGAAAAACTTGGCAGGGGAAATACCTGTAAGAAAAAGCCTGATGAAAAGTGGAATAGGGAAAAGAAACCCCAGAGAAAGCTGTGCCAGCCCACCCTCTGGCCAGCTCCCGAAGGCCCCCCGAGAGCCCCTGAGGCCTCCAGGGCAGGGGTTCGGGGGTTTATTGATTGGAAAGGGGTTGAGTCTCTTCTTTATCTTTTTGATCAATAAATTGAAACTGTCATGTATGTTAAAGTTCTTCTAAAATATTTGACTAATTGCTTGAATCTGAAATATTTTCTTTTCCAACTTTGCCTCTGAATTTTTTTAAAAATAGCTGTATTTTTAGAGAATGCTCTAGAAAACTTCAGGCGACAGTGTCAGCTAATATTTATTCATTTGAAGTCCTGTCCTCTCTTTCTGTTTTTAAGATTCTCAGAAAAAGTTAAACATTTATCTTCCCAATTTGGTCTGCTCTAGCAAGTGCTAAGATTTTTGGCCTGAATTTTGAGGGTTTTTTTGTTTGTTTGTTTTTAATTTATTCATTTTTAGAGAGGAGAGAGAGAGGGGGAGAGAGAGAGACAGAGAGAAAGAAGGGGGAGGAGCTAGAAGCATCTACTCCCATATGTGCCTTGACCAGGCAAACCCAGGGTTTTGAACCGGCGACCTCAGCATTTCCAGGTCGACGCTTTATCCACTGCGCCACCACAGGTCAGGCCTGAATTTTGAGTTTTAATGAATCTGATATTAAAAACTGCCATTCTGACCTGATGACAAAGGCAGTTAGTTCTTCTATGTAATGGACTGTACCTGCATGAGAATCACACTTACTCTTTAATCACCTTCTCCAAAAATGAAATCCTCTAAATCTCAGTGAAACAATGTTTGTCATTGGCTCTTCTTAACTAAAAGAGGTGAGGGATTTAGACCCAAGAAAAGAGATAGTTGAAATCTGGGCTCTTTTTTTCTCCAGGATGTGCTTGCTCCAAAGTAGGTCAGACTGCATTGCTATAAATCTTAACGATTCTCTTTAATTCTTTCACAGGCTGTAGTTGGGGGCTTGCAGGGAGGGAACTCATTCAATGAACTAAAGAAAAATGGCAGGAGGAAGAGAGCAGCTCCCAGAGTGCTGATCCCCATCTCCACCCCCAGTGAGGTCATCAACATGAAACTCTTCATCAAACAATTACTGGTGGTGAGGCAATTATTATGCAATGGATGCTTCAGTAGTGACCGTGCATGACCAAGAACATTCAGTCTTCCTCCTGGTGTCTGAGAAGGAAGCCGACACAGCTCCAGAGAGAGGCCAAGGCTGAGCTTCAGGGAAAGAAATGTGGAATGACTCCTACCACTCCCAGTTGACGTCCCTTCCCTGAAAACCCAGAGAAGGAATTTTTTTCCTTTTCTCTCTTTTTTTTTATTTTTAAAAATGAATTTATTGGGTGACATTGGTCACACCATATTGTGTGTTCACCACCACGCCCCACCCCACCCCAGAGAAGAACTTTCCAAATTGAGGATTCAGCAGAAACTTCCTAGACGACGTAGAAGTTTATGGAGGCATGTGTGAGTGGTGGGAAGATACAGAAGCTTTCATAATCACTGTGTGCATATGTGTGTATTTTCCCTGGATTTAAATCCTTTTTTCCCTTTAGCCTCTGACTTACACTGCTACCTCAACCATGGAGTGGTACAGAGATTCTAGCCTCTGACTTACACTGCTGCCTCAACCATGGAGTGGTACAGTGATTCTAGCCTCTGACTTACACTGCTATCTCAACCATGGAGTGGTACAGTGATTCTAGCCTCTGACTTACACTGCTGCCTCAACCATGGAATGGTACAGCGATTCTAGCCTCTGACTTACACTGCTACCTCAACCATGAAGTGGTGCAGCAATTCTAGCCTCTGACTTACACTGCTACCTCAACCATGGAGTGGTACAGTGATTCTAGCCTCTGACTTACACTGCTGCCTCAACCATGGAGTGGTACAGAGATTCTAGCCTCTGACTAACACTGCTACCTCAACCATGGAGTGGTACAGTGATTCTAGCCTCTGACTTACACTGCTACCTCAACCATGGAGTGGTGCAGCGATTCTAGCCTCTGACTTACACTGCTAACTCAACCATGGAGTGGTACAGTGATTCTAGCCTCTGACTCACACTGCTACCTCAACCATGGAGTGGTACAGTGATTCTAGCCTCTGACTCACACTGCTACCTCAACCATGGAGTGGTACAGAGATTCTAGCCTCTGACTCACACTGCTACCTCAACCATGGAGTGGTACAGCGATTCTAGCCTCTGACTCACACTGCTGCCTCAACCATGGAGTGGTACAGCGATTCTAGCCTCTGACTTACACTGCTGCCTCAACCATGGAGTGGTACAGCGATTCTAGCCTCTGACTTACACTGCTACCTCAACCATGGAGTGGTGCAGCGATTCTAGCCTCTGACTTACACTGCTACCTCAACCATGGAGTGGTGCAGCGATTCTAGCCTCTGACTTACACTGCTACCTCAACCATGGAGTGGTACAGCGATTCTAGCCTCTGACTTACACTGCTGCCTCAACCATGGAGTGGTACAGAGATTCTAGCCTCTGACTTACACTGCTGCCTCAACCATGGAGTGGTGCAGTGATTCTAGCCTCTGACTTACACTGCTACCTCAACCATGGAGTGGTACAGAGATTCTAGCCTCTGACTTACACTGCTACCTCAACCATGGAGTGGTGCAGAGATTCTAGCCTCTGACTTACACTGCTGCCTCAACCATGGAGTGGTACAGTGATTCTAGCCTCTGACTTACACTGCTGCCTCAACCATGGAGTGGTACAGCGATTCTAGCCTCTGACTTACACTGCTGCCTCAACCATGGAGTGGTACAGAGATTCTAGCCTCTGACTTACACTGCTGCCTCAACCATGGAGTGGTACAGTGATTCTACCCTCTGACTTACACTGCTACCTCAACCATGGAGTGGTACAGAGATTCTAGCCTCTGACTTACACTGCTGCCTCAACCATGGCGTGGTGCAGAGATTCTAGCCTCTGACTTACACTGCTGCCTCAACCATGGAGTGGTACAGAGATTCTAGCCTCTGACTTACACTGCTGCCTCAACCATGGAGTGGTACAGCGATTCTAGCCTCTGACTTACACTGCTACCTCAAGCATGAAGTGGTACAGAGATTCTAGCCTCTGACTTACACTGCTACCTCAACCATGGAGTGGTACAGAGATTCTAGCCTCTGACTTACACTGCTGCCTCAACCATGGAGTGGTACAGCGATTCTAGCCTCTGACTTACACTGCTACCTCAACCATGGAGTGGTACAGAGATTCTAGCCTCTGACTTACACTGCTGCCTCAACCATGGAGTGGTACAGTGATTCTAGCCTCTGACTTACACTGCTGCCTCAACCATGGAGTGGTACAGAGATTTTCGAGAGCAATCTGGCCAGAAAATAAATAGTACAGTTTTGCCACTTAATCAAAATGTCACCAATTAAATTTTTTTAAATGATATATTGTGACTTCAAAAACTTCAAAAATACTGTTCTAAATCATCACAGGCCAGCAAAATCTGCAGGTTTTAAGGGATTTTTAAATGACCTCTAACTTTTCCTTGTCCCACATCTTAGTTTGCAAGAAATTTTTTTTTTTGGATGACTTTTTTTTTAATTTATTTATTCATTTTTTTTTTAGAGAGGAGAGGGAGAGACAGAGAGAGAGAGAAAGAGAGAGAGAGAGAGAGAGAGGAGAGACAGAGAGAGAGAAGGGGGGGAGGAGCTTGGAAGCATCAACTCCCATATGTGCCTTGACCAGGCAAGCCCAGGGTTTCGAACTGGCGACCTCAGCATTTCCAGATCGACACTTTATCCACTGCGCCACCACAGGTCAGGCAGAAATTTTTTTTTTTTAAAAAGACTCTTTGTTAAGCTATCCTGGACAAAAAATTTTCCAGTGTTTGCCGATTAACCAACCTAAGACAGCATGGTAACCATCAACAAATTCTTTCTCCTCCATATCTAAGACAGAGCATCTCTTTCAGTTTTTGCTGGAAGGGATAATGTTCTTGTATATTTTATGTCTCCAAAGTTAATTTCTTAACTGTATTCATCAACTATTTCCAAAAATATGCTGCCTAAAAATGCCAATCCCAAACAACTCAAAAACTTGGTGGCATAAAAGAAGTATTTATTTCCTGCCAATGCATTTGCAGGTTTCGAGATTTGACTAACCTAGGTTGACCTTGCCTAGGTTGACATCAAGATGTGGGCAGGGACTAGGGCTACTTCATCTGTCTCTCCTTCTCCGCAGATCAGCAGTTTCCCAAGGCATGGATTTCCCACGGGAAAAGTCGGAGCGCAAAGAACAAGCCCAGCCCCACCGGTGGGTGTAATATCGATGCACACTTCCCATCTGCTAGCATCCCTGCAGCCAAAGCAAATCATAGGGCCACACCCAACATGCATTTATGTACATATGCAGCCATAGAAGAAGCTCTCCCTCACACGGTAGGAACTTCAGCCTCATGTGACAAAGGGAGGACAAGCAGAAAAATATGACCTATCACCCTAATCTTCTCTGTTTTGAACTAAGGCGGCCATCCATCCGTAATCCTTTTAGAAGCCTTGGAAGACCGCACAGGGAATCTGATCAACCTACTGGATTTGAATGTTGGCTTTTCCACTGACTGATTGGGTAGACTTAATGTGAGTATTCAACTTTTTCAGGCCCCAGTTCCTGAATCTGTGAAATGGGAGAGCATATTTACTGTATATGACTGCTGGGATGACTAAACTCAGTTCATCTACTTTGTCGATGTAAGCTTTTGTGATATCTTCCTTGAAAGTCCCTTTCAGTTCATTCCAGGCCTCCCACATGGCCTTGCCTTTGAGGTCCAACATCCCAGTGTGTCTGTATTTATGTCACCCACAGTCACTTGTTTGTAGCATCTATAAATGAATAACACCTTGTCACCCTCTTTCTTGGTCCTGAGGCACCTAACATCCTCAGCAGCTTTGTCAACTCAGCCTGAGACGTGCTGGCAGGCGCACAAGCATTCCAGGGCCCACGGGGGCGGGGGGGGGGGGGGCAAGTAACAGTATAAAGCTGAGTGTAATTTGATGCCCATAGTAAAATGTGCTCAACAAATAGCAGCTGTTCATCGTGGATCATTGATTCAGTAGACATTTAATGAGAATTTACTACATATTTGGCATTTCATCAGGCCGAGGTGGTACACAGATGAATGACACAGTCCCTGAAGGTGGTGAATATTAACTATGCTTGAAACAAAACAGCTAGGTGGCAGGGAGAAGAGACACCTCACCCAGCCTGCGCATCAGGAAAAGTCTTATACAATAGTAAAGATGATACATAAACAGAGCTTTAGAAAATAAATGGGAGCCCTGGCTGGTTAGCTCAGTCAGTTAAGCGTCGTCCCAGAATGACCGGGTTGAGGGTTCAATCTCCTGTCAGAGCACACATGAGAAGCAACCGATGAATGCGTGACTGAGTGGAACAACAAATGAATACTTCCCTTCCCCTCCCCCCTCCCTTCTTCTCTCTGTCTTTCTAAAAATAAATCAATAATTTAAAAAAATTAAGCCCTGGCTGGATGCTCGGTTGGTTGCAGCGTCGACCTGGAATATGGAGGTTGTGGGTTCAATCCCCAGCCAGGGCACATACAGGAGCAGCTTGATGTCCCTGTCTCTCTCTCTCTCAAAAAAAAAAAAAAAAAAAAAAAAAAAAAAGATGAAGAAGAAGAAAAATAAGAAAGAAAGAAAGAAAGAAAGAAAGAAAGAAAGAAAGAAAGAAAAGAAAAGAGAAAAGAAAAGGAAGAAAATAAATGGGAATGTGCCAGATAAGTGGTAATGGAGTTGGATGGGGGACATTCTAGACAGAGGGATAGCCAGAAAGAATCTGACCTGCTCAGATGACTCTTAGTGGGTCTGCAGGGAAAAGGGAGGGAAACTGGAGGAGTGTGTTTGGGATAAAAGTGCAGTTGTGTTTGTTTAACTAAAAAGTTAGATTACATCCCAAAGTCCATTAGCCATTCAAGTGTTCAGATGGGAAGCATTTGTTTAATGGCATCTTCTCCAGCTTACATTAATGCTACATGGTCTCTTCTAAACTCCTGTGATTTGGTACGGAGAAAGGTCTGGGGTCTGCTGGGAGGAAGATCTTCAGTCAGAGCTGCTGAGAGGGACAGAAGGCTTTGGCTGCACCTTCAACCCCATGCGATGCAGCAAAGGTTTGATGGTATGTCTTTCCCTGCCCGGCACTCTCCTTCACACCTAAGATGAAAAGCTGGGTTGGAGTGAAAAGTGTGAACAGACAGGAGCTCTGCTTGTAGAGGTTCTAAAACTAAAGCTGCCGTGGCTGTCACGTGTGCCCATTCTCTCATCCCCCAACCTGTTCCGTTTCAGGCCACACCCACTTGGAGGTTATGCTTCCTGGATCAGTAAGCAGGGACCACTGCCACTGAGCAGGATGGGCAAGAAATGCTCTCTGGGTTTCCTCAATGCCCTTGCTCTCCTCCTCTAGCCATGTACTGTTTTCCTGGGGAAAGAAGACAGAGTTGCTGGGGGTGGGATGGGAAATAAAGGAAGGCTTGGGCTCATTTTGTATTGGCTTTCCTTCGGGGGGGAAATAAACAGCTTATGTAGCTCAGTTCTCTACCTCCTGAGAAACTAAAGATAGGGAATTTTAAAATCTGATCTAGACATGAATTAGTAATAAGCTTCTGATGAATTTTTAAAAGTTGTACTTGTCACACCATTCAGTGGTCATTACGCCTTTCTGATGAATCCAAAAGATTTAGTTTTGTAATTTGCAAGAAATTCCGAGCTTCAGGACAGACTTTGTATTGTGCACTGGTGAATCCCTCAGGCCAAGGTTGTTCTAACAGTGAGTGAGCACCTCCCCGATTAAGTGCTCCCGCTCCGGGGTCCCCTCATGCTGCAGCACCCTCCCTCTGGACCCCACCTCTCTAGATCATCTCAACCTTCTCTCCAAAGCGCACTCTGCTTCTGCCATCTGAATTCATGCAGTACTTTCTTATGATAAGGATGCCAACACTTCATGCCTGGACCTCTCAGCAAATGCTTCTGCTATCTCCTCTTATGAGTATCGGGCATCATTTTACTTCATCTACCCCCAAACCAATGTTTTAGCCTCCTTCTCAGACTTCTCTGTTGCCCCAGCTCAGAGCCAGTGGGTGGGATTTACCTTCTTATGTGGACGATGATGGAGGTGATCCCTTCCAGGAAGGCTTTAGAGGAGGGCTCTGTCTTGACCTGGATCGAGCAGGGTCTTACTTTTGAATTCTGTTAATTTTCTGGTGCCACTGGAACAACCAATCACAGAATTGATGGCTAAAAACAACCCAAATGGATTATTTTTATTTTATAGTCCTGGAGAGCTAAAGGTTTAAGTGGATGTCACTGAGCTATGTGAAGGCTGCATTCTTGGCTGGAGCCTCAAGGGGAGAACTCTTCTCGTTGCCTTTTCCAGGTCCTAGAGGCTGCCTGCAGACCTTGGCTGATGGCCCCTTCCTCCATCTTCAAAGCCAGCCAATGGCTGGTTGAGTCTTTCTCACTCTGCATCAATCTGACGCTGTTCTGCCTCCCTCCTCCATACCTAAGGGCCCTGTAACGTCACTGGGCCACCTGGATAATCCAGGGTCATCTTCTTTTCTTCATGTCAGCTGATGGACAACTTTAATTCCATCTGCTCCCTTCATTCCTCCTTGCCATGTAACACGCCACAGTCACAGGTTCCTGGGATGAGGACCGGGACATGTTTGGGGACCATGACTCTGCCAACCACACCAATCAAGGGGAAGATGTGCAAGACAGACCCTCCCAAGCTTGTTTTGTGGGACAGGCCCAGCCGGCGGCAGCTGCTGCGTGGAATGCTTTCTCGTGGGGAGGGGAGGAAGGCACGCAAAGCAGCATCTCCAGCCCCCCTCGGCCTCCTTTCTCCTCTGGTCCTTCAGATTGCCAGAGAGGTGGGCTTTCCCTGTGTTCACGGCTGTGGCTCTGACATGCTAGTGACAGAGAACTTCTCTAGCTTGAAAGAGTGGGGAGGACAGATGAGACAGAAGATAAAGCCTGCCTCTCTTCCACCTGCCACAGGCCTGTCAAAGCTTTCATTTAACCTTGTCCTTCAGAGGTCCTATGTTCCACAAGAACGAGGCCACGTACTTCCCCATCTGTAATTAATCACACGCTTGTGCCTCTGCTGCTGTAGCACTGTGGTATTATGTTTGCATTGTTTAAAGAACAAGGTGTGCCTTTGTTGTTTGAATTGAGGCCCCCTCAGACAAGGGTTTATATTTGTAGTCGGATTTTCACCCCTGCCTCACCAGTGCCCAAGGGAGGGCATGGTACTGAGTGGCCACTCTGTGGATACTGCTTTGGCCATTAGGGAATCTCTGGGGATGTGTGGAGTCCTTGAGTGGCAGTGAGGTTGCTAGCGTGGTCTTGCTTCCTGGGGAGAAGGAGTTGCAGTAAACAGGAAACCATCTGCCATCAAATCTCAAAGTCTTGTGCAAGCTGCTTGGCTCTGTAATCCAGGACAAAATGAAGCGTTGCTGGTCTTCTAGAGCAGGAAAGAAACTGGAAGGAGGAAAGGGGATTTTCATGCAAGTGTGGGTAGTCTTCACCATCTTGTCCTCGATGAGAACATTGCTGGTGGTGGGAGCCAAGCAGAGGAATGGGCAGGTTCTAACCTTGGGGGCAGAGAAAAGGAGGGTGCTGTGGGTGTCACAGAGGTGCGCGTGGTTTCATAGCTGATGGGAGAGAGAACAGGTGAAAAGAAAAGAGCAGCAACTGCCTTTGTCAACTTTGTCTGCTCTCACGAGGCCTTGGTAAGATTTTTTGGATCATACTACTAACAAGTTGTGTATCCACAAACTACCTGGTGGAAAAATGCTGAAAGAGCTTTGCTTTCAGACAATGTACTCAGAGAGAGCAACAGCCGTCTGAGCACCAGGCCATGTGGCCTAGACGTAGGTGGACGTCTTCTTGCTGTGCCAGAAAACACACACGCTGCGTGGACAGGCACGACAGGAGCCACTGCAGTCCCCTGCCAGGATCCCGCTGCTTCTAGTGGAGAAGCAAGGGAAGCCCAAGCTAGGGCTTCAGAACTCATCTGCACCGTCAGACCTTAGACAATGCAGACCCTGGGGTGGCCATGGTTTCTATTAGTGAAATAGTTTACATCGAATATATAATATAGTATGTGCTGTACAATTTTAGAGGAAAGGTGTTCCCCACCCCTGACTCCAGGCTCCTGATTACTTGCCTGGCTCTGCAGCTGGGCCAAGCCATTTTTGTAAGTTAGTCTGTTTGTTTGGATGTTAGATTTTTTTTTCTGCTAACACTACAAAGAAGTGTGTCTGAATGTGTGTGTGTGTGTGTGTGTGTGTGTGTGATGGTGTGCATTTAAAATGGAGAAACCAACTTTTGTATAAATGTATATATACTTATATAGCAGTATTTCTAAGCTCTGTCTGTATTTCTAAGTGCAGTGAGAGAAAAATAGTTTCTCAGGTCCACCCTCCATTCAAAAGCAAGACTGAATCAGCCCCAGAGAGGACCTGATATGTCTTAAGCTGCAAAGGTAATTCAGAGGAGACTCCCTTGGACTCCTATCTCAAAATGCCCCAGAGTCACTAAGAAGCTCCCAGTCTAAATCCAAGCTATTCACAGGCAACCTTGTGCACACAGTATGATAACCATCTTCTACTGCGAGGCACTCGGGCTCAGTGTATTCCATAGGTCTTATTCTTACAACAAAACTGCAAGGTGGGTGCTTTGGAAGTGGGTCTCGGAAGCTGCTAGGCAGGGGGGAAATCAAGAGGATGATCTGCACCGTCTTTCGAGGAAGGCTTGATTTAAATAAAGTGTGTAACTGGACTAAAGACACAGCTAGTCAGTAGCAGAACTGGGATACCAACACAGGTGTATCTCTTTCTGGAGCCAGCATATCTCAACGGGTAGCACTCCATTCAGGCCCGTTTCCCCAGGCATCAGAACTCTCGGATTAGATTACGGGGCTGCTGCTCAGAGATCCCATGAGAGACCACCAGGCAGACCCAGTTTTCTAAGTGCCTGTGTTCTGGCTACTGAGGGGGAACTGCTGCTGCTTCATGCAGGTAGGCCTGGCACTATCTCTGTTGCCATCACTCTTGGGCTCCTGCCTCTGTTCCCTCCACCGAGGCTTAGCAAGGTGGAAAACCAGCACAGAACTCTATTCTGACCTTGTCTCCCTCACTAGCCGTCTGTGAAAACTTACGTATCCTGGAAGTATACTAGTGATTGCCTCAGGACGGGCCAGTAAGAGAAATGGGGCGTGACCCATTTCTGGGCATAGGGGTTTCTTTTGGAGGTGCAGAAGGTGTTCTGAACTTAGAGGATGTACAGCTCTGTGCTATTACTAAAAAGTGCTGAATTGTACACCTTATATTAGTGAATTGTACAGTATGCCAAATATGCCACAATAACATTACTAAGAAGATAAATTTTTACCTGTCTCATTTGCTATCTTTTTGTGGCTAATTGGGTAATTAGCTGTGATGAGTTTTAGCTATGTTTAAAAATATTTGATGCTCTTTCATTCAAGAAATGAAGCTTAGTTACCCACCCCTTGGGTATGGGCTGGACTTAGTGACTTTATTCTGGGAATGTCATGTGTTGGAAGTGAGCAAGTGTAAGTCCTGAGACTAGGTCATAAAAGTCACTCACTCCTGAGGGAAGCCAGCAGCCAGGTTATGGGGATGCTCAAACGGCCCTGGGAGAGGCACAGGTGGTGAGGAGCTGAGGCCTCCGTCAAGAGCCGCACAAGGGAGCCATCTGGGAAGCATTTAGGCCTTCAGTTGACTGCAGACCCAACCACATCTCAACCACATCCTCATGAAAGACCTGTGTTAGAACCACTAACTAAGCCACTCCAAATTCCTGACCACAGAAACTGCAAGATGATAAATTTCTACTTGTCTTGAGCCACTATGTTTTGTAATAATCTGTTATACAGGAAGAGATAACATTAGATACAGTAAAATACATTAGATCATTCACTAGATTATATTGGCTAAAAATGAGCCAATCTGAGATAAAATTCAGACAAACACTGGTGGGTTAATACTTTATTCTTCCAAAATAAAACCTTTCTATTTTAACAGAAGAGCCCTGGAGAGGCAGTGGCCCAGTTCAGAAGCATTGTGACAGTGGTGAGCATTTCCGTCTTGGTGGCGGGCCTACAGGGAGGTTATTTCTGGCCCAGGGCTGGGGAGCTGTATGACTTTCCGATCACACCGGGTAGCTAGCCGCCTGTTCTTCCGAAGACTGCCTCTACCCACTCCTCGGGCAGAGAGACAATCCTGTCAGAGGCAACCTGGGCAGGGCCTCAAAAATGTCACCACTCTCCAAGTGACAGGCTCCTCTCTCTCCAGGGCCTTTGGTCCCCTTTCTTTTCATGGTGGCAGCAGTCCCTTTAAAAATCCTTTTAAAACATCTCGTCTCCCACAAATAAAGGTCAGTCGTCTCCCCTCTGTCGCCTTCATCGAGGGGGTCTTTCTATTCCAGGTAAGTTAGGTCTTTGCCACCTGCCGAGTTTTTCTCTTTTTTCCATTTCTTCTGTCTCCTTTGACATTTGTCCCTGCTACAGTCCTTTGGAAATCCTGGAATTCCACTAACCATTTACTCAAAACTGGGGATTGGAGTGTAAGAAGCCTAGAGCCCTATGCAATTACTCTAGAGTGTTTTCACCCTTGGCTGAGACAGAAGAGAAGAGCACATTCACACACACAGCACACTGCCACCAACACAGGCGGCCAGTGGCAGGCACGCGGGCCCTCCTCACCAGGACAGCCAGCAGGGGGGAGGGCTGGTCCGACTCTCCATCCCTCCTCCTCTCGCCCAGACTGAGGTCTATCACCAGGTAACAAAAACCAAAACTGGCCTGACCTGTGGTGGCGCAGTGGATAAAGTGTCAACCTGGAACACTGAGGTCCTGGTTCAAAACCCTGCGCTTGTCTGATCAAGGCACATATGAGAGTTGATGCTTCCTGCTCCTCCTGCCTTTCTCTCTCTCTCTCTCTCTCTCTCTCTCTCTCTCTCTCTCTCTCTCTTTCTGTCACTCTCTCTCCTCTCTAAAAAATGAATTTAAAAAAAACCATTTATTAAAGACTGATAATAATCTCTCAAGCACATAGTCTCTCCTTTGCTATAATCTTTACCTTCCAATGTGTCATATCACCATCTGCTTTGCAGATGTTCAAGCAGTTTCTTTTACTAAGAGCATAAACAATTGATTAGGACCCCTAGTTACTGAGTCCAAGTTTTAAATTTTTTGCTTGCATTAGCGTACCTTCTTTTGAACGCACAAACTCTATTTTGGCCTCAGGATTCCCATACTGAGTTCTGGAATACCTTAGAGCTCTGTGAAGAACTCACATGAGACTGGAATATTTCATATTTTTTTGAGGGAAATGAAATAATACTGGACATTGAAGGACACTAACCTGAGAGATTTCACAGTTCAGCATTAAACTTAACTACATTCTCTTTAAAAAATCATGTCTTTGCAAAGCTGAATTTTTGGTGGTCACGATAAAAAGAAAATGTCACCCAAAATTCAGTGGGCAGCAGTGGCCCTGGTCACTTGGCTCAGCGGTAGAGAGTTGGCCCAGCGTGTGGATGTCCCGGGTTCAATTCCAGGCCAGGTCACACAGGAGAAGCAACCATCTGCTTCTCCACCCCTCCCCTTGTTACTCTCTCTCTCTTCCCCTCCCGCAGCCATGGCTAGATTGGAGCAAATTGGCCCCAGGTGCTGAGGATGGCTCCATGGCCTCTACCTCAGGGGCTAAGAAGAGCTGGGTTACTGAGCAAAGGAGCAATACCCCAGATGGGCAGAGCATCATCCTCTAGTGGACTTGCTGGGTGGATCCTAGTTGGGGCCCATGCAGGAGTCTGTCTCTGTCTCCACTCCTCTCACTGAATAAAAAAACAAAACAAAATTCAGTGGGCAGCAGAAAATGAAAATTGTGGTGTCCAATCTGATTCCAAGGCGGGAGAGATTGTGCAGTATACATATATTTTTTTCATAAGTAACTGTGATATTTTAGAAATAAAATTATAATAGTTTTTCTTTTAATTTAAGTGTATTTTTTCAAATGACCATAATTGTTAGGACATAAATAGCAAGAAAGCTGTTTGGACCCAACTATTTAATATATGGAGCCGTTAGGTATTTCTTTTGGCCTCAGATCACCATGAAAAAATAACTGACATGCTAAGAGAACAACTGCAAAGCTGAGAAAGCTTGGAATCTCTGTGTACCCTTTGTGACCTGGCCTCATCCCATCCATCTCTAACATTCCCGGCTCCAGCATCCTGTGCCTTCCGCAGCGCCTTGTGTGCCACTCCTCAAACTTGCCATGTTTCCATACCTCTAGGACCTCACACATGCTCTCCTCTCTGTAGGAAATGGCCCTTTCACCTCTTCTGTCTTCGATATGTGCTCTCAATCACCTGTATGTGCAATTATAACAGCACCTGTCCAACTGTATTGCATTTGCTTGCTAGCATGTTTGTTTTCACATTAGACAGGGAGCTTCTTGAGAGCAAGGACAGAGCTTGCTCACCTTGGCATAGCTAGCATTTGTTGAGAATTCTTCTCGCTGGCTGCTGCCTTTACCCTATCCTCCACAGACAGCCCTACTATCCCTAACCTCAGCTGCATCATCTGTACTGCAAGAACAGAGCCAACCTTGGGTCGATGGCCCTTCTTCCCCCTAAAATTTTGCTTAGGATACTCTGGCTCCTTTCAGGAAGTGTATGGACTGGGGCTGCCCTAAGGTTCCAGAGTGGAGAATCAGGCCAGACACACCTGGTTTTAAGCAACAGAGATTCCAGATTCCTAAAGAAAAGAAGAAAGGTTTTCTTGTTTGTTTGATTTTGGCTTGTTTTGGTTATTTCGGTTGTTTGTTTGGAATGATAGTCTTATTGCTAGTTCTTATCTTAGGTCAGGAACAGCATCAGTGCCAGGATTCTGGGGAACTGGGCTTCCTAGAGCCTGGGACCCCACTCAGAAGCTCAGGGCTTGCTCTGAATCCAAACAACACCAGTTCCTAGGTCATGATGAACCTCATCCAAGGGTCTATTTTCAGTGTGACAAGGTTTTTTTTCTGCCTCCTTTTAACCCCTTTCTTCTGTGCTCATATTATCAACTAACCGCCTTTCTCTTTTTAGCTGTGGTTCAAAGTCCAAAGAGAGGGAATCTGATTGGTTCGTCTGACTGGTGACATCTTTGTTTGAACAGAGATTTTGCAGAACCTATAATCCGGTTGTACTTGGGTCAAGTGTCTGCTTCCTCTCAAGTCCGCTGGGTTTAGGACAAGAAGCTCAACGGGCACCAGCACGATGATTCAGCTGGAAGGAAGTGAAATAGTAGCTGTGAGCACAGCAAGTAGCCTGGGAATGTGCTCCTATGGGCCGTGTGTTCTTTCCAGTCATGTAGCGCTAACTAGCCGTCTTCTCAACAACACTGCCTGTTTTCTTTCAGGATTCTTACTAATCATTCTGAAATTGTCACTTGTGGTTTGTGCTCTGATAATGCTCAGACATCCAGTCAGGGAGCCATCAGTAGCAAGTGCATTATTCAACATCTAACATTGTAATAAGGGGACTCTTTCTGTTTCCTTGAGCAAATCTCTTTCTCCTTTGGGGCTCACTTGCATTATCTGTGAAGCTGAGCATTAATGTGCCTCACCCTCCCAAAGAGAGGTCAGAGCCCAGTTCACTGAAGATCCTCTCTCACACCAAGAGTACAGGATTCTACAGTGATTGAGAGATCAGAGCTTCCAGGTCACAGAAACAGCATCAATGTGCCTTACCCTCCCAAAGAGAGGTCAGAGCCCAGTTCACTGAAGATCCTCTCTCACACCAAGAGTACAGGATTCCACAGTGATTGAGAGATCAGAGCTTCCAGGTCACAGAAACAGCATCCATGTGCAGGACAAATGAATCAATGAGATGGAAAAAGAACTTTTTTTTTAAATTAATTTTGTTGTGTGACAGAGATAGAGACAGAGAGAGGGACAGATAGGGACAGACAGGAAGGAGGAAAGATAAGAAGCATCGATTCTTTGTGTGGTACCTTAGTTTTTCATAGATTGCTTTCTCATATGTGCCTTGACCAGGAGGTTACAGCAGACCGAGTAACCCCTTGCTCAAGCCAGAGACCTTGGGCTCAAGCTGGTGAGCCTTGCTCAAACCAGATGAGCCCACACTCAAGCTGGTGACCTCAGAGTTTCGAACCTGGGTCCTCCATGTTCCAGTCCAATGCTCTATCCACTGTGCCACTGCCTGGTCAGGCAAAAAGGAACTTCTTAATTTGAGCAATGGAACTCATTAAAGAAAGAAAACCTTTTTAATTGGTATATCCAAATAATTGAGGACTCTGTTCTTTTTTTTGGCCTAAATTGATAGGTATTTTGCATGAGTGTAGGCTGAGCCTGAATCTTCAATGAGACCCTCTGGGATTCAGGCACATTTCCAAGGCTGACTTTTAGCCTGAATACTGACTGTTTCCCTACCTCTCCCATGAGACTGTGGTATAAACCACACATGGTCTCTGTCACTTCATTCTTTGGTGCTTTGGATTGTTTAATTCACAAATTTCACTTTCTTCTGAACCATTATCACCTAGACCTTTAACTTCTCCCCTTTGCAGCTTTTAAGTGCTGTCCCAACTAGTTCTTCTGTTTAAATAAATGTAAGGTATTATTCTGAAAATAAATCACCTTCCTTAGACCCTATGTAATCCTTTAGCTCTCTTTCTGTCCCTTGCGCCCAAGCTTCAGGAAAGAGTGGTCTGTGCCTAGGTCTTCATTTACCCAACCTACCATCTTCTACCTAAGACAAGATGGCTTCTTCCCCCAGCACATCCCTCACCTTCCTTCAGTCAGGGTTAGTAGGAGTCTCCTGACCTCCACGTAGAATACACCGTCTGGAGGTCTGACATGTCTAACCATGTCCATAGCCTTTGATCTCAACCTCATCTTCCTCCTTCCTATCTGATATCAGTGGTTCTCAAACTTCCCTGGGAGGACTTGTTGGAAGATTGTTGATCTCTACCTCAGAGTTCCTGAGTTTGTAGATATGGTTTGGGGCTCTAGAATATACCTCTTAAAAAAGTTTGATGACAAAGTGGCTGGTCTTCGAGCCACACGTTGAGAAACATTACTAGGGAGAATTTTGCTTTTCCCACCTTTACTCACCCTCAGACATTTGGCAATGACTGGAAACATTTTTAGTTGTTACAAATTGGGAAGTAGGGAGTTGTGGTACTGAAACCTAGTGGGTAATGAACTAGGATGATGCTAAACATCCTAAAATGTATGGGACAATCACACCCACCCCCCAAAAGAATCATCTGGCCAAAAATATCAATAGTGCCAAGGGACCCTTGAGAAAGCCTGCTCTGGCAGATCTCTCTTTGGCTGGCTAGTCTCTGATCACTGCCTCTACTTAGCCAGTTGCTCCGTAGTGCCCTTTAGTGCTACCTCCTATATCTGTCTTGTCTGTCTTTATCTCTTTATCTCTTTGTTTCTGCAGTCTCTTATTTCAGACTTTATCATCTGCTATATGGATTACTTATGGCAGTAGCTTTTTAAGTGGACTTTTTGAAAATAAGGGCATTGTTCCCAAATTGGCATGACTGTCGAGCATATGGCCTTTCCAGGTAAAAGCTATCAATGCTTTCCCTCCTCACGCAGTGCCTCTACGAGAAGACTCAGACCCGTGGAACCCACGAGGACTCCTGTGATGGACTCCTGCCAGCCTCACCAGTCTGCCCTACTGCCTCTCCCCACACCCCGTGCTTCTGCCCTGCTAAACGCCACCGCCCCAAGGTGCCACCCGCTGCCCCATCTCCAGGCACACAGTCTGTTTCCTCGCTCTCTGCTAGGCTAATCTTTTCCAACCTTAAACTTAGCTTAAGTGCCGCCTCCTCCAAAGAGCCTTCTCTGACTTAAGAGTTATATCTGTACTCGTCTATCCTAATATTGGTCACACAGAAGGGCAGGAGAGCATAGTGACTCTGAACTGAGCAGCACTATGACTCTGGACCGAAGTTCCAGAATCAGAGTCCCAGTTCTGGTGTTTACTACCTGTGTCGCCTTAAACAATCTACTTTACTGTCTTAGTCTCAGTTTCCTATATGTAGATGGAGTTAATATGTTTCCTACCTTATTAGGATCAAGTGAGTTACTGTACGTGTAAAACACTTAGAACGGGTTCAGCTACTGCTGAACTGTTTCATAACATTGGCCATTGTTATTAGTATTTACTTGTCTATTTACCTCATTGGGTTATAAACTTGGTGAGGACAGCAATATGTGTTTGATTTGAGCCTTTGTACCTCAAATAAGGATAATAGTGTCCACCATCTTCTCTGTCATCACAATGTAAAGCTATCATGAGATAATAAATTTATGGAAAGTTTAGACAATCATAAAATATAAAATATTTATTTTTCTAACTCACCTTTTTTGTTGTTGTCAATGATGCTAAAACAAGAGGCATTAGTCTGACCTATAATTAGGTTCTTTGTAGGAAAATTAGAGAAAACATTTAATGAGAAATAAATTTGCTGAGGCTGGGAGAAGCTAGAGGGAAAATTTCATCTTACAGGATTATGCTGGCTAGTGATCAGCATTTTCCAAGGAATGATTCAAATAATACTTGTTCCAGGTGATAATATTTTGAGAGTGGGGAGTGAATCTATAGTCAAATAAATTTGAGAAATACTGAATTAAGCAAATCTAGGCAAGTTTCTTTGTGGTTGGACTTTTCAGAGTCTTTATAAGCTAGTATCCACCATGATCCTTAAGAGAGGATCTCAGATGCATCTAGGGGACAGAACTTCTCAAAGTTATTTGACTGCAGAACTGTTTTCCATCAGGTATCTTGTGATCCAACAGTTTCATGGTACATACATTGGAAACACAGAGTGGAAAACACTGGTCCAGTCCACCTGTTTTACATAAGATGTTGCAGGTAAGGTACAGAAAAATTAAATAATTTGCCCAAAATAACACCATCAATAGGAGATTCTGGCTACTAGACCAGGGTTTTTTGAACAACTATACTTAAGCCATCTTCCTCTAAACCTCGTTAAAGTAGAGGCTTGAGTCCTCTGATTTTGTTTCAAAGTGATTTTTAACTTCAGATTTTAGAATCTCAAGAAATTTCAAAGCAAAGTTTCTGAAGAAAATAAAAGTTAATTTTATCTTTCTTCCAGTCAGATAGAATGATGACCTCCTAACTTCTCTGAAGTTCTTTTTTTTTTTTTGTTAACTTTTTAAGAGTTTATTTAAGCCAAACTGTCAACAATCACTGGGAAGCAAAGTCTCAACAGATTGAGAAAGTGCTCCAGAAAATGGCGGTTTCACCATTGACTTTATACATCAGAATCAGGCCTCGAAATTGTCCAGGTCCTGAGGGAGAAGGTGGGAGATGAAGAAATAAACACAGAAAGAAAAAGGATAGGATCAGGAGGCCTCCTGTAGGCTGATGGCATACAAGGAAAAGGGGCAAAACCCCCTTCCCAGCTTTGTTATATAGTGCAGAGAACAAATCCATTTGTAAAACAAGGAAGTTTCTGCTACAAAATCACGTATCTAAGGTATAAACTTCTCTGAAGTTCTAAGTCGAGCCTATTGCTCCAGGCCTCTTCTTTCAGTTCCCACATAAAAGAGGGCTCAGTTAACACTTGTTGAGCATTGAGAGTTCCATAATTTCTCCTGTCCATGGGGGATCATCTCCCTCTCTCACAACATGCTTCCAGCACTATTCAATGGAAGTTTTCATAATCTCCCTTATCACTATTTACATATATTCTCTTTCTAGCACTAGATTATAAAATCCTGTAAGACCCTGATTTATTGATGTCACCCCATTAAAATTAATAAAAACTTATGTAAAAAAATTCTGTAAGAAGGGTCTATGTCAAATTCATTCCTATAAATTGATATCAAAACCTGATCCCAGGGAAAGAGCTACTATAATCATTTATACCTTAATGTAAATCAATGTGCATTGTTTTTTGTGTTATATAAACCCAGGCAGATTAGGTTTATGCTATAGTAACAAATAGCACCCAAATCTCAGTAATATAACTCAATAAAAGTTCTCACACATGTTACATACAGATCTGATATGGGCCAGCAGAGGACATTGCTCCATTTTAGTCACTCAAGGCTCATGGAAGTTTGACCAGTGACCTCATTAGTAGTCACAAGTAACCAAAAGAATGTGGTAGTCTCACACTGTGTATGTCATGCTTCATAAGTGACATAAGCTACTTCTGCTCAAAGCCCATTGGTTAGAACTAGTTTTGTGGTCCTTCCCAACTGCGAAGGGCAGATAAATCTAAGCATCTCATGTGACTAGAAGGAAAGGAAGGAAAGCCAGGTGTAGGTAAGCCCCAGAAATCTCTACTACACTATGAATTTATAAAAATTAAGCTTTATTCCTAATAGGACAAAAGGCAATTATCTTTAATAGATGCTTAACACAATTTTTGATTGATGAGTAAGTCAAAAGTGAGTGGTATTTCAGAGAACAAGGAGAGTTGAATGAATAAAGCATTAAATTAGAATCCTAAACCAATTTTGTTCCTATTCTCTGACCTTGAGCAAGTTTGATCACCACTCTGAGCTTCAGTTTTTTTCATCTGTAAAATAAGAAACTAGATGATATTACTCCTAAAGTCTCTTTTTGCTCAAATCTTCTAATATTCTATGGTGGAGAAGGGGGCATTCATCCCAGGAATTGCTCTCTTTTTCTCTATAAAAGAGATCTTGTTAATAAAGGCCTCCCATTCTCTGCAGAATTATCCCTTTAATACCAGCTGGTGTTTTGTCATAAATAAACAGAGAAATCTTAGAGGAGAGAATAGTGAGGAAAGAAAGGATCCGGAAATAGCCTTTTCTTTCAAGCTGGAGTCAAGCAAGAGCCTTGAGCAGCCTGGAGATGTCCACTCTGCTTTTGGGAGATGCCAAAATTGTCTCTGGAATCAAAGAGGATTTAAAAGGGAGCACAAAAATTCTCTAATGTTCTCTAAGTTGCTCCCTGGCCCAGGCCCAGGAAACGTTATTGTAACTGAGACGTTGGGACATTTGGCAGTATTATGTTCTTGTTTGGCCCAGTACATCTCTTTATTTATTAAAGTCTCTGGGCTCTTCAGGCCATGGTTTACTGTATTAATTTATGTAGTTTGCCTCCCTAGAGAGAAGACCAACTTGAATACCTCCAGCTTTAGTATGACCCAGTTTGCCACTGAGATCTTAACTCTGAAGACTTTCTTCCCTTGTCTTTCTTGTTAAGTCTATAAAATGTATTATATTTGGTGCCCAATACATTTGGCAGAAGGTCAAGATTCAATACCTTCCTTTTCAAATGCCACACTCTTCCTTTACTCTGAAAAATTGGACTCACAGTTTAATTCAACCAGTTGTAAGTTAATTCATGAAGTCAAATACTATTTGAGTTCTAATTATATGCAAGTCATATACTAGCATGAATGAAATAAGACCCAGTTTTTGTCTTCAAGGAGATAGGGACATACTGGGGAGACAGAATGGAAACAAAGTTCTCCAGAAGAGTGTGGCGGGTGCAGAGCTGGAGGTGAGTAGTAAGAAGGACGTGAAGTACAGAGAGGCATCCTGCTGAGAGGTACGGGTGGGTGCAGAGCTGGAGGTGAGTAGTAAGAGGGCTGTGCAGTACGGAGAGGCATCCTGCTGAGAGGTACGGGCAGGTGCAGAGCTGGAGGTGAGTAGTAAGAGGGATGTGCAGTATGGAGAGGCATCCTGCCTGGAGGTACGGGCGGGGCGGGGTTGGATTTCCGGAGAATGATGCCTGGTTGGAGCCCTAAGAGATGGAGAAGAGTTTTCCAAGTGTAGAGGAGTGTGTGTCCTAGCCTGGGTCAAGGCATGATGAAGTAAAATGACACTTCATTCTTGGGGAACTTAAATCATTTCAGCTACTCAAGCAAAGAATGAGGGAGAAGAGGTATGGAGGTGAGAAAAGGGCCAGCTCATGGAAAACTTTGGTTTTTTAAATAATTTGAAAAATATTAGGAACTCTATAAGTCAGGGACAAGGACAAATTTTCCAAGAGGGCTTTGTAATTATTGGCTGCATAAAATCAACCTTTGGTTCTTAAAAATGTTTGGTCATGGCTGATTAAATGAGCCTCATTCTCAAATATGACATTCCAGGTAAAACCATGGTTGCATAACTAATGTTCCCAATTATGTAATGCTAACCAGAAAGTCTGATCATTTTAAAACTTATTCAGATCACTATATTGCCAATGGAAGAGAATACTTAATATTTCCCAAATTCTATAGAGGGTTCAGATATAGAGAAAAAAATGTGTCATGTTTATAGAAGCATAATTTATTAAATTGTTATGAGTTCTAGGAAACTTAGAGAAAAGATACCTTGAAGGGTTCCTTATATCTAGAAAATAGAGTATTAGAATATCAACAATATTCTTAACACAAGCCACAATCATCCTTCATCATTCAGCCCTTGTAATTAACTCTTGTCCTGCACCATCCTGTGTTAGCAATCTCATGAACACATCTGTTTTTTTTAACTATTGTCCTGGAAATCCTGACTAGGTCCTCCTGTCTCTAAGTTATTTAAGTAAGGCCTTCAGAAGCCTATGCCCAAAGTACCTGGCAAAGTCCCCTTCTATAGGACCCCAAGACAGTCCTTTATTGGACAGTGGTACAGGCAAGACTTCTTAGGAAGGCATCAGAATAAAACAACACTCATGTGTAGATGACTAAAGACCTGGGGGAGGAGCTGGGAGCAAGGGCGTAATAAAGGACAAATAAATGGTGATGGAAAATGATTTGACTTTGGGTGATGGGAAAATAACACAATCAACAGTCCAAGTGTTATAGAGATGTTCACCTGAAACCTATGTACTCTTATTGATCAATGTCACCCCATTAAATTTAATTTCAAAAAATAGAAAGGACTCAAACAGTTGTGGTTAATTTGTTACTGATCATTTCCAAAACTGAAAGATCTGATAAAACTTTATTACAACAATAATGTAGCTGACAGGAAATGTGGATGTTTATATGGTGTGCAAAACAAAATAAAGTCAACCCAAAACAAGTTTTATAGTATTCATAAACATAATGATTAATCCTATTTTTCAAGAACGAATAGTGCACCCAATTTTTAAAAATAGATGAACATAATCTCTACAGAGAAAAATATCTTCAGATATAACATACAATGATCCAAGACAATATGCCATGAATATTAAGCACATAGTTGGAATAAACCAGAAACAGCTCCAGACCATCAAGTCGAGAGGTTCAGAATGTGTGCAGTAAGTCCTAAACACCTGCATCTTAATAAAACTTCATGGGTAAGTCATGCAAATCCTCACCTGAAAACTGCTAGCCTGGATGCTAGATTAAAATTAAAGAAGTGAAGTTGTGATCAATTTAACCGTTTAAAAAAATGAGTAAAATTATGACTAATCACACTATACTGTTGTTATCTAATATCCAGCAAAGCAGCGCCAGGAGTCTGATGAATAGAAGCACATCACAGTGAGGATGCTGACAATTCTCCAGGAACTTCCTAGGCAGCACATCATTTCAAAATACTTATATTAATAACATTTGCCCATACAAATCTAACCCGAGGAAGGTTAAGTATCTTTTCTGATTTGACAATGTTTTTCATGCAACTCATCAATAAGTAATATGTCAAATAAACCTAATTGTTTTCAGCACTTCTCTTTTTACAAGGTGAAAGGACAAATTGCTTGTGATTTTCTGGGGACCCCCTGGGAAATCTTCAAGACAGTCTTAAAAGATAGTTAGGAATCAATTTAGGAAAGAAAACTATCAAAAGTTGTCAGGGGATCTGAACGCTAGTTAAGATAGGATCATGAGTTACTGAGAATAACACTTGGCGATCAATTTAATTAAAGTGACGATAACAGATTTTAAAAGTAAACACAGAAGGTAGCATGATGGTAAAGAACCTTAATTTCTTTTCAAAAGCAAGACTTTGTTCTCTTAAATAATCAAAAACATGACAAAGTCAACATAAAGCACAGGAAATTATTCTTGTAATACAAAGAAACTTTGTTATCTAGGCAGATTACACACAAGGTAAGAATCACCTTTTACAACCTCAAGAGCAGACCAATGATCTCAGATTTTTTTTGTCATTTTAATTGAGAGAAGCCAAATTCTAGTTTTGCACCAGTATGACAATTGACACCTTTGATTTTTTTTAAGTTCATTTAAAAATCAAAAACCTCAGTCAGATTTGAACACAGCAAGTAAAATTCCTTTTCTTTAAACTTTCTACAACTTTTTATATCATTTTATCCAGATTTTTGTCATAAACTGCCATTTTACTTACAAAACTTCTCTTTTTTTAAACAATAGCACATTCCCCTTAGTATAATCTCTCGAAGTGGCAAAAATGAACAAAGTTATTAACAGACCCAAATAAATAATTATACAAGAACTTTAAGAGTATTCAGTTTAATTAAAAAAAAAAGTATTCAGTTTAAGTAAGTGCTTAATTATCACTGAGACTCTGAGAATGGAGCTCTTTTAAAAGATTTCTATGGCCTGACCTGCGGTGTTGCAATGGATAAAACATAAACCTGGAACGCTGAGGTCACTGGTTCAAAACCCTGGGCTTGCCTGATCAAGGCACATATGAGAAGCAACTGCTATGAATTGATGCTTCCTGCTTCTCCCTCATCTTTCTCTCTCTCTCTCTCTCTCTTCATCTCTACAAAAATCAATAAATAAAATATAAAAAAATAGATTTTTATGATCTATTTTGGTAACACCACCTGCATGTAAGAATATATTTTTAACTAACAGAGAAATAAACATACAAATACAGATAGAGAACTTATAAGTTTCAATTTTAAAATTATAGTCATGAGTCAAGGATAAACACAGAAATACCAAACTCATTGTTTCATATCAAAGACCTGCTCTCTTTTCATTGTGCACAAATTTTTACTTGACTTGAGCTTAAAATAGACAAATTGACAAACCAACAGATAAGAATAACAAGCCAGATTATCTATCATCTCCCACCCAGCAAAGACAAGACCTTTATAAACCATCAATCCACTTACAGAGATCACAAGTAGACCATAAAACCAAAAGCTCACTCTAGAAAGCAACAAGTACTCAAAAAAATAAAAAATAAAAAAATTATGAAAAGAAAACAAATAAACCAAAGTCATGTTCTTACCATACTATCAATGGAGAAGAGTCTGGAACATAAGACCACAAGGAAGTCTCACTATTGAGTTCCCTGGATGCCAGTCAAGAAGGGGGCTAAGTGTTACATAGAGCATTAACAAGTGGACCTCGAATAGTCCCTTGTAGAAGTGGCTCAATGCCACCAGTCTGGTTGGAAGTTGCAGAGTGGGTAAGGTCTTGAGTAGATGTAACTATATAACTGCATAGCCATACAGGATAGGGTGACTAAAGTCAATTGATCAAATAAAATAGTGAGGATTTAGAGATTGGGGTGTAGGTAATGTGCTGGTGTGCCAGCCCCTGCCAAGGACCCCTGACTCAATTTAGCTCAATGCTTAAAAGGAACTAGTTTATAGCTACAGAAGCAAGTGGAAAATTTTTACAAGCCTCAGCAGTTAGGCTCAGATCTAATCTTGCTAACAGAGGCAGGATGCGTTCTTTGTGCTTCAGCCTTGCAGATATTGCAGGAAGGCAGTTTATTATCTTTAGAACAATTTGTACTTTAGCAAGATATTGTGCAAACATGCTGAAGCAACTGTAACCTTGTGGTTTTCGCCCTTAAATACCTCTCTCCCTCCGAGCTCAGGACTGTTTGTTGCTTCCCAGCGGATAGTTGCCAGCCGGCTAATAAAGGCTCTTTAAATTCCTAATCAATTTGGGCTCTGGTTCCATTCCTACGGGTTGCACCACAACAAGTCAAGTCTGACCAATACCATCCTTACTGTGTGGGAGTGGGCAGGAAACAAGCCTAAGGACTTTTGCAGTGGTTTGCACTATATGCTCCAGGAAGGTTCCTTTTACATTGGTATCTACCCAGTAGCCCCTCAGTGAAAGTGGGGAACCCAGTAGAATGAGCAGGGAGAGATATTGAGGGCCAAAATATGTCTGAGGCTTGGGATGCACAGGAAGTTGTAAAACAAAATGTTGAGTATGTTTGTCAAACTGTACAATGTGTCATCAAAATATGGGGACTTCAAAGAGGAGCAGCACCTCAGCTTCCTCATAAGGACAGACACACAGAAGTAGAGATTGTTCCAAAACCTTCACTAGCAATGCACAACTTGATTTGTTTCTAATTCTCAGCCCAGGTGAGCTGGTGAATTATTCTAGAGCATACGGCTTCTCAAATATGTAGCTGTGTAAATGCCTTCTGGCTCCAAACAAGGGCCACCAGCATGGTTCAAAGCCAATTCTGTCCTCTACCTCACCCAAGAATGGTACTGCTGGGGCATATGACATGGTTTGAGAGAAGAAAGGCAGGGACCATTATCTATTGAAGTAATACAAGCAAAATACCCATTCTTTTTTTTTTTTTAAAGTTTGCCAACGATCATTTTTTTTTATTTATTCATTTTTAGAGAGGAGAGAGAGAGACAGAGAGAAAGGGGGAGGAGCTGGAAGCATCAACTCCCATATGTGCCTTGACCAGGCAAGCCCAGGGTTTTGAACCAGCGACCTCAGCATTTCCAGGTCGATGCTTTATCCACTGTGCCACCACAGGTCAGGCAACCCATTCTTTTAACAATTGACATCAATGCAATTTGTAGCCTGAAACATCAGTATGAAATATCCACATATACCTTATCCCTCCACTCTGGCAGCTGGATAAGGGACAGAGAAAGATGGAGAAACCTGAACAATTATGGCAGAAACACCCATTGGGTGGTGTCACGATTTGCTTTGCTGCAGGGTCAAGCCTTGCTTCAGGGGCAGAAATGTTTCTCACACATAGAACTGCTGGAAGTTGAAGTTTATTCAATCACCAAGAGCCATGGCTTTCAGACCGTTGACCATGACCCAGTGTGAACAATGTGCTTGCTGTTGTGACACAGTGCACACATCCATAACTGAGGCAAGGCTTTCCGTGCTGTAAATACTCCCAGCGTGTCTTCTTACTAGCCATCAGCCTGACGTCACGGAACCACCGAACAAGAGTGGAGAAGAGGTGCCCAGACTGGTGCCACACACATACACAACAGCAGCAGCGTCATCAGTCCAGACTGCAGAACTGGCGTGGCAATGCTTTGGGAAACCCTTTTATAATTTGAAAATTTGTAAAATACCACCAACAAAAAAGGAGTCAGTATGCAATAGCTGAAAGCATTGTTTCCAGAATGTTCAGCGCTTCTGTAAACCTCTTTCAGCAAACACCCCTTTTATAGTTTAGTCTCCTACTGGGGATTTTCTGAGACAGGTGGTCCCTCTCATTTGAATCACTGGCCTCTCTAATTTTATTCTGGCCACTCTTTGCTTTGGCCCAGATGAAATTTTTCTTGGAAGCAGTTTTTACAAAGCACTAAAAAATTAGGTTTGCTATACTATAAAATGAACAGTGTGTGTGTGTTATAATTTATATGACTCTAGGTATTCAAAACAATTGGATGGACATTGATAGTTTTCTCTTAGGCCTTCAATTTATTGTGCAAATAAAAGAATTATACTGCTGAATAACAAACCACCCCAAACAAGTCACTGGCATTCAATAATAAGCATTTGTTTCTCATATTTGAGAGTTAGCTGTGAAGACACTGCTCTTAACTGGGCTTAATCTTTTGTTTGTGGAGCTACTGGGCTGGGGTGGGGCAGCCCTGCTCCTCGGAACCCTGGTCCACCTCAAGGGCCATTGGGCTAGCCTCATAAAAGCATTCCCTCTCTTGGCAAAGGACAGGAGAAGCTTTGATGTTGGGATGGATGTGAAACTTCAGGGGCCAGAAGGCAGACTGTGGTAAACTGAGTAAGGATCCTCCGAAATGTTCCCAGTCTAATCACTGGGACCTGGGATGCTACCTTATCTAGCAAAAGGGGCTTTGCACCTGTGGTTGTGAGAGGTACTTAAATGGGGAGATTATCCTGTATTATATAGGTGGGCCCTAACTGTAATCACAAGGATCCTTATAAGACAGAGGTACCAACAGGTCAAAGCAAGGAGAGGGTGACGTGATGATAGAAGCAAAGATTGGAGAGATGAGACCAGGCACACGGGTGGGGCGCCACAGCCTCCAAACGCCGTCAGAGCAAGGAGCAGGCGCTGCCCTTGACCCTCCGGAAGGAACAGCTCTCCTGATGCCTTGATTGTAGACCCTGGAAATTCATTTTGGACTTCTGACCTCTAGAAAAGTAAGATGATAAATTTGTGTTATTTTAAGACATTAAGTTTGTAGCAATTTGTTACAGCAATAGTTGGAAACTAACATCAGACCAGTAATACAATCTCATGTAGGAATAAACCTGGCTTCCATCATTGCAGGAATCAGAGGAGGACAAAAACGCCCAGACAACCTGATGAAGGAAGTAGGATTCATTTCGCCGGTGGAGCAGCGTGACCCTCAAAAGAGGCAACCAAACACATGCTCCCCGAAGTTAGATTTCTTACATCTTCTATACCTTTTACAGAACGCAGGTTTTCATGCAAGGGGCTCGTGATCCCTTTGTCTACTCTAGAGGTACATACATCACTCTCATGACTTCAAGATGGAGGGGTGGGTTACGAGGATAAGTGTTGCAATTTTTAATTAAGGTATGTAAACATTATCTCTTAAAGGCTTTAAGAAAAGAAAAGGGGAAGAGGTATTCAGATAAGTTCTATCTTCTTTGGTCTGTGTAGCAAGTGGCCCCAGGCAGCCTTTCAGAGAACTACACAGGAAGTAGTTCATCTATAACTGGCTGACTCAGTTGCCCCTGCAGGCTCCCTTCACTTGCATTCTTCTTGTTTCTTCCTTCTCAGTGAAGGGGGAGGGGCTGCCCCTCCTTCCTCACCATTTTTTTTTACATATAATGTCATTTAAGTATTATATGTTTTAAATGTGTGCTACTATTATTATTTTTTTTTAATTTTATTTATTGATTTTAGAGAGAGACAGACAGAAATGTGGGAGGAGGAGCAGGAAGCATCAAGTCATAGTTGCTTCTCATATGTGCCTTGACTGGGCAAGCCTGGGGCTTTGAACTGGCAACCTCAGCGTTCCAGGTCGACACATTATCTACTGCTCCACCATAGGCCATGCTGTGTGCTATTATTTTTTTAAGGTATGCTGTTTGTGAATATTTGACGTTCTCAGATGTGATTTGACCTCATATGCGACCAACTTGTCTTTCAAACGAAAGCATCTTTGCTTTAAAAGATGAAAGTCAATGCCCTGGCGGGAGAGCTCAGTTGGTTAGAGCATTGTCCTGATATGCAAAGATTGCTGGTTCCATTTCTGGTCAGGACACATACAGGAACAGATCAATGTTTTTGTCTGTCTGTCTCTCTCTCTCTCTCTCTCAAATTAATAAATAAATTTAAAAAGAAAAGATGAAAGTCAGTAATTAGATCTGAAATACTGAAATGTCCATGATAGGCAACTGTGAACACAGTTTTAAAAATTAAAAATAAAAATTATATATGATAAAATAACAATTATTAATGTAGGAGAGTTGGGAGTCTCCAGAAGGAATTTTGCAGTTACAGTTTTGCCCCTCGTCCCTTCGTGGTTTTACTTGTTAGAAGCCAGGAAGTAAGTGCACGTTATAGAGACAGAAACAATGGGGCCTGAGAAAGGGGACAAGCAAGGAACCTGTGGAGCAGGATGCCCTAGAGCAGCGGTGTGGGCTGATCAGAGTAGGCAGAGGGAAGAAGGAGAATGTTTTTATAAATTGCTGTAAGTTATATAAATGTATTTGGATCTTCTTTAAAGTTTTCAGGAAATGCAGAGTAAAGATATAAGTGAATTGGGGATTTCTTCTGCAGTACATATCTGTGATGTTATTTTGAATCTTTTCTCAAGAGCTATTTATCATCCAGGAATGCTTTAGTTTGCAGGTGTTAGAAAAGTGCACCAATAATACCTTAACAAGTAGGGATTTGTTTCCCTACTATAACAAGATACTTGGAGATACATAGTTGTGAGAATGGTTCCTCAAGGACCCAGGCTCTTTTTGTCTTATGCTGGGCTTGGGAGTGGCTTTTAAGCTTAGGCTCATATCTTGTTTGAATGATGGTTGCCACTTTGCCAGGCACCATGACCTCATTCAAAAGCAGGAAGGACAGGGGTGGCTAAGGTAAGAACCTAGCTCCTCTTACATTCCTATTAAAAGGAAACAAATTATCTTTTCCAGAATCCCTCATCAGACTGTCCCTGTGATCTCGTTGGCCAGAACAGGCTCACATGCTGTTCCATGCCTCAGTACTTGTAGAGTGGAGGTAGAGAAAGCAAGACTCTGGCTTTCTAGACTCTGTAGTTGAATGTAGCAAAGAGGATGAGACTGGGAATGGCTTTTGGATGGCCATCCAATGGTGTTTGCTGTAAGTATCCAGTCTCCCTTTTATTCAAGGGGCTCCAGGTTGGTAGGCAGCAGATTTGAGAGTTGAGTGAGGGCTACATCTCTTTGTCCTGAGATCTAGTCTTCAGAGAAAAGCAACTCCAGAACTCTTCAAAAATGCTGGCAAACGCCCTGGCCGGTTGGCTCAGCGGTAGAGCATCGGCCTGGTATGCGGGGGACCCGGGTTCGATTCCCAGCCAGGGCACATAGGAGAAGCGCCCATTTGCTTCTCCACCCCCACCCCCTCCTTCCTCTCTGTCTCTCTCTTCCCCTCCTGCAGCCGAGGCTCCATTGGAGCAAGGATGGCCCGGGCGCTGGGGATGGCTCCTTGGCCTCTGCCCCAGACGCTAGAGTGGCTCTGGTCGCAGCAGAGCGACGCCCTGGAGGGGCAGAGCATCGCCCCCTGGTGGGCAGAGCGTCGCCCCTGGTGGGCGTGCCGGGTGGATCCCGGTCGGGCGCATGCGGGAGTCTGTCTGACTGTCTCTCCCCGTTTCCAGCTTCAGAGAAGTACAAGGGGAAAAAAAAAAAAAAAATGCTGGCATTCTGACCCGTGGTGGTTCAGTGTATAAAGCGTTAACCTGGAATGCTGCTGAGGTTGCCATTTTGAAACCCTGCACTTGCCCGGTCATGGCATATACGAGATACTACTAATTGATGCTTACTGCTCCTTCCCACCTCCTCTCTCCTCTCTCCCTAAAATCAATAAATAAAATCTTCTTTAAAATGCTGGCATACCCCTCACCAGTGGACTTCTCAGTGCTGGGCCCCCTTGGGGAATTTGGTATTGGAATGGATAAGTAGGTGTACATGATAAATACATTGAATTTTCCTAAATTATTAGATTCCTTCCTCTACACAATAAAAAGGTATTTCTGGAATCTCACCTTTATAAGAACTTCAGTAGAGGCCTCAAAGGCTGACTCTAGATCCAGGCAGATCTGACTCTAGATCTGATTTGAATCTGAGCTCTTCCACTTATTGTATAAGCTGCTTATGGGAAGTTGTTGAGCCTCTGTGTGCCTCAGTTTCCTCTTTTATGGGTGGAGGTGATAATATGTATCTCAAAGTGTATTCTTAGAATTAAATAAGTCAAAATATAAAGGTATTTTAAACAGTGCTTGGCACCTACTAAGGGTTTCATGAGTATCAGCTAACATTGTTATTTACGCTGGCCCCAGCGTTCAGTAGCCAACTGAGCAGGTGATTAATACTGCATCTAGGATTTTGGTGACTTGCCTCTATATCGATAAATTCAGCCTGATGTAAAGCTATGTTCTTCCTTCTTTGGTCTAGAATTCTGAGAATCCCTTGCCGTGTATATTTCCCATATTTTTGCTTTTACAAATTAGCAGAAACTCACAACTCCTGTGATGGGTAAGACTTCTTCAGGGTTGGTCTTTTCAATTGGCCTCCTGAGGTGTGTTCGGAACCTCGGCATTGCCTTCATTTGGAGAGGGAAGCCAACACAAGGCTCAAGGGGTGAGGAGTACATTAAGTCAGTTGATTTGTTCATGTCTCTCCATTCAGTCTTCAGGGTCCTATTCTGTTCTAATCAATGCCCTTGGTTTCAAATAAGAGAAAGCTTAAGCTGTGAATTTAAGTAATTTGGCAACCCACAAGGTCAAACTTTTTTTTAGTTCTTACCTATTTTAGCCCCCAGCTGCTAGAAAAAGGAATTGTGTTGTTATTGTCAGTGTTTGTCTATTTTACAAATCAGAAAATCCTTGTTATGCATGTGCCTTTGTGAATAAACTTCATGACCTGAGAACTTGGGAATTTGAGCTAAAATATTAGGAGTTAGAGATCATTATTCTCTTTTTTTAAGCTGTCCATCTCCATAAAACAAAACAAACAAAGAAACAAAAACACCTTGTGCCTATAATCCTTTTGTCCCTAAGCTGCTACTTGGTCTCCCCAAAGCTTGATTTGAATGGATACTTTATTTTAGGTGAATACAGATGATAATGTAATGTTTTGCTACTGTATGCCACTGGCCACCTGCATCAAAACCCTTTAAACCAGTTTGATTTTCAACCCCCAGTCTTAATCAGATTAGATAACCCATCCCTGATTTCTTCTTCTGTTTCCTTGAGAGTTTGTGCCTCTTGATTCTAATGTTTCAGACAGCCAACTTAACTACAAGTGACTTACTCTGACTGACTTAAGGAGAATAGGAATTTATTTAAAGGAAAGATAGTGTCAAGCTCAGAGGCATAGGCATCTAAGAAACAACTTCTAAAATCATGTCATAGAACTGGTAAGGTGAAGACACTGCTGCCCCTCCCCCTGTACACTAGACCTCTCAGCTTAAGTTATCAAATACCATGGTGTCAGTCACTGGGTACCACTGCTCCAGTGCTGACCTAAAACCTTGATCACCCACCTTTACCATTAGAGGTTCACCTTCACCAGAATTACATTCTAAGTCTTCAGCCACAAAAGATTTCAAGTCCTGGGCAGGAAGAAACCATTCATTTGTTTATTTCACAGAGACCTGCTCCAAGACTGAATCACCTGGGTCCCAGCTTTGTAAAACATATATACACAACTGTTACTTTGTTGCTAATAATTTTCCTACAATATGAATGTGTCAAAACATGTGATTTATGCATAGTACCTTAAATATCCTCTTTAGTTTTTAGTGTACTCTTCAGACTAGTTCTTGCCCTGACCTTGATTTCTTCTGGGTTTCCTGGGGGTAGGCTTCATAGCATAGTAGAGAGATTTTAGGCTCCAGAGTCAGGAAAACTTTGGAGTCAGTCCCGACTCTGGCCCTAAATAACAGGGCTCACCAGTGGGCATATTACCTAACTTTTAAAAGCCTTGGCTTATGCTTCTTTAAAAATGGGTATAGTAAAATCTGCTTCATGAATTGTGATGAGGATGAGTATAAATCACATAGAGCTTAGGAGGAGATGCTGAGAAACAATGGATTTGATTGTGTGGACAGAGTTGTGTTTTTGAAGTTTGTTCACAAAGGATGGAAATACTGAAAACGTGAATTACTGGTTACCAGGTAAGCCTGACCTAGCTGCCAGGACTTTCACTATTAAAGTCTCACTGTGTTATTTTCTTACACTCTTAAGTTTGTAGCCATTTCTCTCTTGAGAGGACATGATGAAATATACAACGCCATCCTAGTAAGCATCTTTGTTTATAAGCAGTGTCCTTTAGCAATTATTACTATAAATTAAAATCTAACTCTGCAGGTTGGGTGGGACACGTGAGGAGGAAGCCACTTCACTGGTGGAGTTACCCTGGCTGAGCAAGGGGCTCCAGGGCCCCGACCCGAGGAGGGCGGTGGGGGTCATCACCACCTGTGGCCTGCAAGATGAGCTGTGAGTTGCACAGGTGGGCGCAAGTCTGAGCATTTCTGAACCAGGGAGAAGGCACATCGTGCTTCTTCCACTGACGAGTCCAAGGCAGGGTTCCTCAGCAGACCGCAGCTTGACTTTCCCGTGACTGCCAGGAGGGTCAGCTTTGGAGGAAGGTATCAAGAAACTGATGTTCCCTTGAATTTGCTTCTGCGTTTTCTTCACCAGTGTTTCTTACTTTGAATAACTTAAGAGAGTTGCTGGAGTTTTGATGTTCCCATGAGCCAGGTTTTGCAGATTTGGGGGAAATATAGGTTATGGGTCAGCTCAGAGTATTGTTTGTATTTTGGGGGAAATTCTTCCTTTAAAGCCTTGTCCCGGGCCTGATTTTGAGTTGCTCCTAGTCTTGAACTCTGTAGACCCCAGTAACTGTGTATTTGTAGTTCTGTCTTTCGCTGATATTTTGTGTGCGGCAAATGATAAAGGAGCCAGCTGTCTCAGATTTTGAAATGCTGTATGAAAAATCAGGAAGCTGAGAAAAGTGAGTTTTTCCATACTTTACAATTAGTTTGGGATCTACTGTCACCTGCTTTAAAACATTTAAAGGAAAGAAAGAAAGAAAGAAAGAAAGAAAGAAAGAAAGAAAGAAAGAAAGAAAAAAATAGCCTGTAAAAGAAGCTGCAATTTAAAAACTAGCTGCCCTTGGCAATAGACTAACTTTTCTTCACTCTCAGATTGCTGCAATTGTACAAATGCAGGAACTAAAACACAAGACAATTCTGGCTCCTATGACTCGAATGATGGGCCTGGTGGTTTGGGACCAGTGCCATCATCAGGGACTCCTCAACTGAGTATCAAACCAGATCCATTTTCAAGTTCAGTGCTTCCCTGCCATCTCCGCCCCTAGTTTCCTTCTCTACAGCCCCACGTTCTCCTCTTGTACAGCCAGGACTTAATAGTGTCAGAGACTTGGATAATTCAGCAACTGAAATGAAAAAGAAAACAACAACAAGAAGCAAAAAACAGCACTCAGGTGCTAGTAAGACTGATTAAAAACAAAGATGTTCTAAACATGTTGAATGTTTTAAAGGATATGAATAAGATTGAGGCTATTGTTGAATAGTCACCTGGAGGCAGACCCATTCATAAAGGCACTTAAGCAAAAGTTTACCTTCCAAGATGATTCCTTTGAGAAAGAAAATAGGTTGTATGAGTCTTCTCCATTTCTTAGTCCAGAAACTTCAAAGATTGGACACCAAATTTCACAGTCAGAAGGACACTGAACTAAAGAAAGACTGACAAACACAAAAGGTGTTGTGGCCAAGGTGTGAACAACACAAGCTGTGTTTGCACTTAGAAGATTGCAGAAAATGTCAGCATGTGTTTCCCCACATTAATGTTTTCTCTTTTAAATTTTATTTATTCACTTTAGAGAGAGGAGAGAGACACAGAAAGAGAGAGATGAGGCGGGGGATGAGGAGCAGGAAGCATCAGCTCCTATATGAGCCTTGACCAGGCAAGCCCAGGGTTTTGAACGGGCAAACTCAGCGTTCCAGGTTGACACTTCATCCGTTGCATCACCACACGTCAGGCACATGTGAATGTTTTGTTAATGAAATTAAATGAAAAATAAATAAATAAATAAATAATAAAAAATAAAGAATTAAATGAAGTCTGTACACCAAGATGTACTAGTGCAGAGGCCTGAAAAGTCTTGATTCTTAATAATACCTGTCTCTGTACCTACATAAATTTATTGACCAGCATCACCCCAATAAATTTAACTTTAAAAAAAAGAATACCTGCCTGACCAGGCGGTGGCGCAGTGGGTAGAGCATCGGACTGGGATGCGGAAGATGCAGGTTCGAGACCCCGAGGTCGCCAGCTTGTGCGAGGGCTCATCTGGTTTGAGCAAAAAGCTCACCAGCTTGAGCCCAACGTCGCTGGCTCAAGCAAGCAGTTACTTGGTCTGCTGAAGGCCCGCGGTCAAGGCACATGAAAAAAAAAAAAAGAAAAAAGAATACCTGTCTCTGGTTTTAAAAGATCCAGCCATTAACTAGTTACTGATGATAGTTAGGTGTATTAATTTTTTTCATGTATGTTAATTTTTAATTGTAATTTTATTTTTTAAAAAGATTTTATTTACTGATGAGAGAGAGAGAGAGAGAGAGAGAGAGAGAGAGAGAGAGAGAGAGAAAGGGGGCAGGGAGGAGTGGGAAGCATCAACTCATAGTTGCTTCCTATCTGTGTTTTGACCAGGAAAGCCTGGGGTTTCAAACCGCATTCCAGGTCGACTGTTTATCTACTGCACCACCACAGGTCTGGCTATTTTTAATTTACTGATTTTAGAGAGAGAAGAAGGGAGAAAGGTCAATTTGTTTTTCTACTTATTTATGCATTCATTGATTGATTCTTATATGTGCCCTGGCCGGGAATGGGACCTGCAACCCTGGCGTATTGGGATGATGCTTTAACAAAATGAACTGCTGGTCCAGGGCTGCCAATGTTATTAAAGGCTGAATAAACACTTTGAATGATTTTCTTAAGAACTAAATAGTAAATGACTTAATGTTTCTCATAAAGAACAGTAGGATCTCACTGTAAGGTAACAGAAACCATTGTAGAAATTAAGGTAAACTAAGTCTGTTGTACTACTCAGCCACTGGTAGTGTGTTTGAGTTTTTTAAGAACAATTCATTAAAAGCAGTTATGACACCCTAATTTAAGAGCATTTGAATATTTTAAAAATTGGTAGTGATCTCATTAACTTGACCTCCAGTACCTTGAAGATATTCAAACAATATAATTCTTTCATTAAGATAGTCATAGCTTGAATGACATATGACATAAATTTTTCTTGAAGTTGATAAAGAATTATTCTTAGAAACTGATGTAATAAATACTGGTATTTAAAGAACAGTCGTAATCAGTTTTGCTGTACTTGCTACATAAACATGTATGCCTATCATTCTTATGTTCCTATTTCAGTCACTGTTTCTTTGTAAATGGAATGAAAATGTGCCTTTGCAACTTGAAAAAATTTTAATTCTCTAAGAAAAACAATTGAGATAGTATTAATGTACTTCAAAGGCACTGTAAGTATATTATTTATACAAATAAATAGTATATCTAATACAAACACATTTGTATTATATGAATTACATATAATGTGTGCACATATGAATATTCTATCCTTGTACTTTCTCTATATACACATACACACTTGTTAAAAGAACCCTGAAATAATAACCATCTGTAATGTCCTCTAGAACAGTGGGTCTTAGAAGTATAAATGATTGATATCTTTCATAAATCTCTAGGCAACCAGGTGGTACAATTATTAACTATCCGCGGGAGCTTGGCTTCAAAGCAAATCAATTAGGATTAGAATCTGCACCATCCATGTCCAAAGCACAGAAAGTCCTGACCACCAGATGTCACCATTCTTCTATTTCCCTCCCAGTGCCAGGATAGTTTTAGATGTTATTTCTTCCAAGGGACTGAGGGAAATACATGCCTTCCAATATTCCTGGGATTTCACCTAAAGGTCTTTCTAAGAGGAGTCATCCTGCCCATGCAGATTTCCTGGACAGTTTCCGACAGCTGGGGATCCAAGTGGCTGATAATTTGGGGCCCATCTGGTCAGAAAATGTTACAGCTATTTCATTTCCTCCAGCTTGAAGTTAAAGGTAGGACCGACCTACCGGGCTTAGAGTTTAGAGCTAATTTAATACAAGAGAGGCCTTAGGGTGTTTTCTATTAAGTTAAGATCCTGGGGTCAGGAAACCTCTCTAACTAACTGGGTGACCCGAGAGAGCTCACTTACAAAATGAGGGAATTGGACTAAGTCTATTTCCACACTTCTTTGTTTTTAAGTGCCCCTGTGTGGAGGAGGGTGGACAGTAGGATGGGGTGATCTGAGTTCAAGCAGGAAAATCCCAGGCAGGACAGTGAAATGGGGATGGAGAACTCCTGCAGTGGAACATACACTCTCATACAGTGACCTGACTGACTGGTTACAAGGCCTGGAACTTGCTGGGGTTAAGAACCCTGTTACACTTATACCCCTAAGTAACCCATCAGGCCACTCGCTCTCCTTGCATCCTAATACTACTTAACAATGATCTGTAACGCTTAGTGGTGTAAATGTACACATCATCTCCAGGGCTTGGCTGAATCTACTGTCCTGTCAGCCAGTGTTCTTTGGGGTGCCTTCGGGGTGTGGGATGAGTTTCATTTCTTTTTGAATTTACAACAGTACAATGTTCAGCTAGCCTGTCCACAGTGCTTATAAAATATGAGGTGGGGTGGGAGGAATGAAAGAGAAATGGAATTTATTTATTGAGTGCCTAATGTGTGCAGGTATAGCTAAGTACTTTACATGCATTTTATTTCATCTTCAATATAACCTCATGAAGCAGCATTTATTATGTTCAATAGATAAAGAAGTTAAATTTATGTGGTTAAGTGGCTTGCCCAACGCCACAAAAACCAAGTGGCAGAAACTCATACTACTTCATATATGGTAACCCAATTTATGGGAGTGAAAACTGAGGTTCAGGGCATGTTGAGGTGGTTGAGCTCAGTCTCTCCTCCCAGGACTTCATAGCTGGAAGGGACCTGGTGCCTCAGGGCCTGGACAGCGCCACTCTGGAGGACACAGGGCTATATCAGCATTTGCACACTGCTCCTGACCTTGCTAAGAATATTATTTATGGCCAAGATCAAACTGTCTTTCTCCCTTCTTTCTTCCTTTGGGCTGCGTTCAAGTATGGTTGGTAGAAGTCCTCTCCAACAGAGTTGATAGTTTGCAGACGGCCCCTGAGAGGCTGGGGCGTTCCGAATTGGCTGAGCGCTCTGCTGGGGAGGCGGGGAATTTGCCGAACGTCCCTGGCCGGAATCCCTGCCTCCCAGAGCCACGAGCCCAGAAGCGGGGAGAAGTTGGAGAGGTCGGGTAAGCGAGGGTTGGGAGAAATTGCGGACAGATCCCAGCCCCGGTCTGCTGAGCTCCCGAGGAGTGTCTCTGCCGTGTCCGGACCGGGTGTGGACGCGCCTTGCGCGGCTCTGCCTGGGCTTGGAGTTTGCAGACCGTCCCTGCCGCGAACAGCTTGGCGGCGGCCCTGCGGCTCCCGGCTCCCGAGTCTGCCGCGGTGGCCCCGGGCGCGACCCAGCCTTGGTAGCTGCGCCGCAGGCTCGGGGCGCCGCAACTCCCTGTCCCGCTGCGCCTTGGGCCCCACGGGGACGGCTACGGGCGGGCGCTCCCGGCTGCTGCTGCTCCTCGACAAGGAGGTGAGAGCCACTGGGTCAGGACGATCGCGTTGTAACTCGCCATCCCCTCGGTAAGATGCACGCAGAGCGGACCGTGGAGGGCAGAGGGAGCTGGGTGCGGGCGGGGAAAGCCTGTGTCCAGGGTGGCGCAGCCTGGGGCTTTCTCGCGTTTCCCCTCTGCCGCCTGCGTGGTGCCCCCGCCACGGCCGCTCTGCGGGACCCGGGAGTGCAGCCGGGGACGCGCCTTGAGGCGCCCACCTGCCGGGGGAAGCCCATATCCAGTGGAGGCTTCGTGGGCTTTTCAAGGACTGACCCGAGGAAGCTTAGGTTATGCGGGCCGGTGGCGAGCGGCTGGGGATGCAGATGGGTGCACAGACTGTGGAGGAGCCTTGATGGGGTTATGCTGGGGGTGTGGGCCGGGCTGGGGTTCCTCGGACCTGGCCGCGCTGGACGAGCTGAGCCTCAGGCCAGTGAGGAGGAGAAAGAAGAGAGACTGGACCTAGGTCGCAGGACGGGCGCTCTGGTCTGGCTGATCAGGGAAGTCCAGCGGTGCCCCCACCCCTCGGAGACGGCGGCGGCCACGATCCCGCCCGCGCGCTGGGCCAGCCCGCCTGGCCGGAGAGGCTACGGGGAGCGCAGAGTCCACACCCGCGCGCACTCCTCGAGAGCATGCTCAGTGCGGCCTGGGGAACTTCCTGCCGAGTCGCTAGCGGCCCCAGTCCCCTCCTGGCCCGCTGCTCACAAAGTTGGGGGCGACGGGGCGCTAGAGTGGGGGCGCGGCGCCCGCCTGTCGCCCTTTGCTGTTCCGGTTCCCTGCACCGCCTTAGTCCTGCCTCCGGCGCTTCTCTCTTCTGTCGCCTGTGAGGCGGGGAACAGAGGCGTGGATGTCATCCCCCGCTCCCCGAGGCCAGGTCCCAGGCCGGGTAGCCAGAGGCCTGGCGGTGCGGCCGCCTGCGGGGTGGACCCGCTCGCGATGCGCTCGCCCCGCGCACGGACCCCGTGCAGTGAGCAGACTGGGTGGCAGGGGGTGTGTGAGCACGGGGCCCTTGGCGCACACACTCGCTGACACACACAAAGCCTTGGTTTCATAGATACCGCGCGGTAGAGAAGAGGTGCCGCTTGCATTATCCTGCGGGTTTGGGAGCACCAGCTAGCACCAACTGGGTGCTTCTCTCTGCTGCAGGGATGCCGGAACCAGGCGACGCAGATGGTTTTCAGAGATGCCCCAGGTGAAGTCTTGGGCCCGGAAGTTCTGGCACTTACTGCCAGGCGCGGCCCTGAGCTGACTCCGCTTTCTGCGCTTGAATTCGGTAGTCTAGTTAGGGAAGGTTGGTACTTAGGAGGCTAGGAAATTAGTGAGGAGACAAATGAGTTTTATGTGGGGTTCAGGTGGGATGGCAACCTCGCATTTGGAAACACTTGAATCTAAGTGTTAGAGGCAGGATCTCATTCTAAAGAAGCAAGTGGGAAGCTGGTGGTCCCACCGCGCCCCCCAATTGTCAGGACCTGAGACATTAGGTTGGTTTTTAACTCTGAGCCTCCACCCCACCACCATGTTAGCCAGTGTGTCATTCACACTCAAAACCTTGACCCAGGATCAGAGGTCTCCTGTTTTTGATTTGAGAAAATCATAAAGCAGATTTTCACGATGGGCAGACCATCACAGATCTGTCTTGATAAATGAATTTTCACCCCTACTTCTTTCCTACAAATTGTTTTTGTTGTTACTGTTCAGGACTGAGATAGGCACCTTAGGTTTTTTGGCTGTTAGGATGAGCGCAAACTCCCCTGTCCGGAGGCCTTTTAGGTTTTCTCCAGTTACCAACTTGAAGTCCATGAGGTCAGCCTGAAGTGGAGAGGCCTGAGAAACGAAGTGGTGGAGGATGGAGAAGAGGGTGACCGCTGCCCCTTTCAGGGGCTGGGAGAAGAGGAGAAGGAGGCTGCTTTGCCTGACACCAGACTCTGGCAGAACTCGGTGCACCATAAGATTTGGGATTTTCCTTTCATCTCCTTTGTTTCAGCCTGCCTTCCAGGATCTGGGAGACGTGTGGGAATCACTAGGATTAGGAGTCTGCAGCCCTGGTTTACAGGGCTTGCCCCTACATAAGCGGCACTGGTTGGCTTTAAGGTGAGCTGCAGTGGCAGCAGGGCTGAGGGGCTCGCCCAGATCTGCCCATGGCGTTTGTGTGTTTCAGCTAATGCTGCAAAGCAGCTCACAGGCTTTCGAATTCTATCAGCAGTGTGCATTTCAAGTGCTTTGTGTTTGGAAGTGTGAATATAGTACTCATTTATATATAGTCACACATTCATATAGGTTTTTATAAAGAAGCATGGGCATATGCAAGTGCATATGCAGTGTTCTTTGGTAGCGTCTTGGAGCTGGAAGGGACCTCAGAAGATCATAAGAATTCAAATTTTCTCCCTCTCCAGTCAGTGTCTCAGTTTAAAAATAACCAACCAGCCTTGTGCCCAGCTGGCTTCCCAAAACATTTGATGCCAGAGTCCCCCTGTGATCCTAGCCAACAGAGAAGACTGGCCTCTTGCTGGAAAAGTGTATCTTCTCAGGATCTGGTCTAGATGCACTCTGACATTTGACATGACTTTTCCTAATGTTCCACATAGGTAGTATCTAAGTCACTGCAGAGCCAGACTGATTTTGGCAGGGGATAAGCAGTGACCAGTGCTCCCTGCAGCAATGTCTTAACAAATTGCAAAGAGCAGTCATCAGTAAGACTTGGGCTGGAAAGTTTGTGTCCTTTCCCACTTTGTGGTTGTCCAGGCCGATAGTTGCTCTGCCTCTTCCCAAAAGTAGAGGGGACTCATTTTTATTACCTCCCCCTGAGTCTGGTGTCAGGCAAAGCAGCCTCCTTCTCCTCTTCTCCCAGCCCCTGAAAGGGGCAGAGGTCACCCTCTTCTCCATCCTCCACCACTTCATTCCTCAGGCCTCTCCACTTCAGGCTGACCTCATGGACTTCAAGTTAGTAACTGGAGAAAACCTGAAAGGCCTCCGGACAGGGGAGCTTTGCGCTCATCCTAACGGCCAAAGAATTTAGGGCGCCTATCTCAGTCCTGAACAGTAACAACAAAAACAATTTGTAGGAAAGAAGTAGGGTGAAAATTCATTTATCAAGACAGATCTGGTCTGGGATGGTGTTCTGTGCTGGTGCTGTTATAGTAGGTCTCAGGAAAGCATGTGCTATCTGGAGTCTTGTTGCTGGGGTTTGTTATGATGGATGTCGAACTTTGGGCAGGGATCCTGGTGTGTCAGGTCAACAGCTAACATAAAGTTTTGGCTGAAGGAAAATGTATGTGTCTCAGAATTCAGGCACTTGAAAAAAGAAGAAATAACTTTATATTTGGGGGAGCGCCACGTGGATGACAGTTGAGAAATTTGCGTCAGAAATAAATTTTATTCTTGTCAGTGCAAGTTTTACTAGGCTTCCTTAAAAGTTCATAATTGCCTTGAAGTATAGAGTCCCTTTTTTGTGTGTGTGTATTTTTCTGAAGTTGGAAACGGGGAGGCCAGGGGTCTCAAACTCAACTCAGCATGTGGGCCGCAGAGCAAGATCACAGCCATTCGGCGGGCAGCACTAGGTCTACAAAAGGCAACTGTTACGCAACACTTTTCTCACTGCAGTTGAAAACAAAAAAAAAATCAGTACAACAAGCACAATCGTACATGCAGTTTACTCAGTGTCACAAAACGACCAGAAACTGTAGTTCGCATTACAACTGCTGTTAACTAAGCTAATATCTAGCTAGGATGCTAGAGAAATGAAAAATACAAGTAGGCCCCTAGGCTTACTTAATTTTATCCAAAATATTTTGAACTTCGTGGATTAGTCTGCAGGCCGCACAAAATTGTTTGGTGGGCCACGAGTTTGAGACCCCTGGGGTAGGCAGTCAGATAGACTCCCGCATGCGCCCTACCGGGATCCACCCGGCATGCCCATCAGGGGGCGATGCTCTGCCCATCTGGGGCGTTGCTCTGTTGCATCCAGAGCCATTCCAGCACCCGAGGCAGAGGCCAGGGAACCATCCTCAGCGCCCGGGCCAACTTTGCTCCAATGGAGCCTTGGCTGCGGGAGGGGAAGAGAGAGACAGAGAGGAAGGAGAGGGGGAGGGGTGGAGAAGCAGATGGGCGCTTCTCCTGTGTGCCCTGGCCGGGAATCGAACCCGGGACTCCTGCACGCCAGGCCGACGCTCTCCCACTGAGCCAACCGGCCAGGGCTAGAGTCCCTTTTAATAGCTAAAATATAGCTATACTTTTAAATTTCTGTTTGAGTAAAGATCTCCCCACCTTTTAAAAAATTTATTGATTGACTTTAGAGAGAAAGGAAGGGGCGGGGAGAGAAATATCAATTTGTTGATCCACCCATTCATCTGCCCACTGGTTCATTCTTGTATGTGCCCCAACTGGGGACTGAACCTGCAACCTTGGGGTATCGGGATGACACTCTAACCAATGGAGCTATCAGGTCAGGGCTCTCCCCATCTTCTTAGCGTTTTGAATCTAAGCCTTGTCCCCATACTCTCTTGCATCCTTTGTCAACATCACAGATCTGAGCATAGTTGTGGTGACCTCACAGGTCACCACAGGTGTACTCCCTGAGTGTTCACCGGGCTGCACCATGAGCCACGCTCTGTGCTGGTGCTGGGTATAAATATGTCCTTTACAAAAATTGCCTCCTCACTTTTAATCTATCTGACCTTCTCTTTCAGTGTGTTAACACAAACTAATAGCTCTTGGAAAGCTGCCAGCGTGGGTCCCAGGAGCCTTAGTACTGTAACGATGTTTTCTACCGAAGAGTAGGGACTAGAGCTGTGTTTGCCCACTTGTATTGTTTTACTCATTTTCCCCCATTGCCACAATTAAATGAATCCTTCCCTTGACTTTGTCACATTTGGAAGGCTCTATGTGTATATGAGAAGGGTTGGAGGAATCACTGATTCTTCAAAATCCCACAGCTCTTTTGTCTGAACATATAACTTTCTGGAAAGAAAACAGACTTTTCTGCTGGGCCTTTAGTCTGGCCTCAAAAATCAGGAGGGGCAAAGGGGAGAAGCTCTCATGGCTGGACTTGTTGGGAGCGGTTCTCCCTGTAAACTGGACCCCTACTGCCATGCCTGTCTTTCTGCTTTTGGACCACGGCCCCAGCTGGCGCGATTAGGGAAGATGGCTAAGGAGTATTTCTCCACCCATGAACTCATGGAGTAGCTTATCCAAGTACTTTGTTACTTGTAAGTTAAGTACTGGTATTTGCAACTTAGTTACATACAAATAAGTCAGCACTTCAGGGTTACCCCTAGAATAACAGCTTTACTTGTTTGCATTCCTCTCTGAATTTTGTGGCTGGCCCTGGAGGGGATGTTTTCTGCCCCCCCCCCCCCATTGGCACCTCTTGGTGGTGTAGTTGTGAGCACAGGTGGCTTGTAGGTCCTATCATTCTTCCGACGCTCTTCGTAAGTACCCTCCACAGCACAGTCTTCCACTGCAGACGTTTGGGTCTCTTTCATGGCCCAGTCTACCCTTGGGAGTTTGTTGTGTTGGTGATCAGTTGTAGCGATTACATGTCTTGATGGAGAAATTTCAAGATCATGTGGGCAAGAAAATGGAGATGGTGATGAAAAAAATGTACTTCTGTATTGGGCATGATTGCAAATGCTTCTTTTGTATTTTACTTACTCCTCTACTGCAACACTGAGGTAGATACTAATGCCATTCATTCCCTGTTTATACATAGAGAGACTGGGACATTTAGAGTTTATGAAACCTGGTAACAGTCACACACAGCTAGCTAGTGGCAGGGTAAGAATTTGAACCCGGGTGTTTTAGCTGGATTATGCTTAGTTGTAAAGGCTGTGAACTTCACCCTGTACTAGTCAACACTTTCTTTCCAGCTAAACCCAAGAGAAGTCTAAGGTACTGGAAAGAACTTGAAGATCCCTCCGACCTTTGCTCCTCTGGCTATCGTGGAGGAGCAGAGAGGTAAAAGGACTTGCTCCAGTTCTCACCATCGAAGATGCGCCTCGATCCTGACCCTCAGTCACAGGAACAGTTGATAACAGATCGGTGCCTGCTTTTTCGTTGAGTTGATATGAAAGAGAATGTGACTGGTCTTTTGGCATCTGTCCCTCCCACTCCTAAAACCCTCTGTCTGCTCACAACTCTTAACCTTAGATTCTGATGGGGAGCAAGTGGGTGTGCCCAAGTTCCTTCTTTCTCCTCAAACAGGAGAGTAGCAACTTTTGTGCTTTTAAGTGAAGTGTTCCCTTTTTTTTATACCACCTTTTAAGTTTGCTACCTTAGAAATGTAGTCTGGGATGGACTTCATGTTTCACACTGAAATTCTTATTTTCTCTTTCTCCAGCTCTCTCTGTCTGGCTCGTGGCCCCTCTCAGCGTTGATTTCCACTCTTTAGGGGCATGGGTTGGGCAAGGGGTGACCTGGCGGAGAAGTCAGGGCTGTAACCATTCCAGCGAAGGGTTAGTGAAGACACTCCCACAGTGTGTGTGGGACCCTGGAAGATTGCTGAGGCCCTGTAGGGTTTTCTCCGGCCACTGGGATATTCTTACTTGGAATTTTCCAGCTGGGCGTGCTGCGAGCACCGTTCCCTCCCTTTGCTTTCCTTCCTTTCATGTGACCTGGGTTGCAGTCAGGCACAGCCGCACTCTCATCTGTTCCTGGTTCTGGAAGTTTCTGGCCCATAAACAGCCCTTAACTGCTCAAGATATCTAGGCCTGCTCAGGGCCCACACACAAGAATTAAATTCAAGAATAAGGCAGTGTGCAAATGAAGAGCCCATTCATTCAGCCCATCTGACCACTTTGGGCCTCAGTTCTTAGGCTGAAAAAGTTAATAGGATTGAACAAGCTCCCCAAAGTTTGCCTTACCAGGCCGTGGCACAGTGGACAGAGCATCAGACTGGGATGTGGAGGACCGAGGTTCGAAACGCGGAGGTCGCCTGCTTGAGCACGGGCTCATCTGGTTTGAACAAGGCTTGAGCAAGAGGTCACTTGGTCTGCTGTAGCCCCCCAGGTCAAGGCACATGAGAAAGCAATCATTGAACAACTAAGGTGCTGCAACAAAGAATTGATGCTTCTCATCTCTCTCCCTTCCTGTCTGTCACACTCACACTCTCTCTCTCTCTCTCTCTCTCTCTCTCTCTCTCTCCAAAGGTCTGTTTGGTCCTAATGCTGTATGATACAGATGGTAAAGGAGGTGTAGCCCAAGGAAATAAAATTCCCTCTTGGAAAAGGAAGATATACTCAGGAAAAACTCACCTTGTTTCTGCCTTTGCTGGCACTCTGTAGTTGATAGCTGAAATGCTTACCTAGCAAGAACTAGCCCTCTGTCATCGCTACCTTTTTGATGTACAGTTTTGAATGTTTAGAAATAAAAAAGCCTCACTCCTTACTCCTTATCCTAGAAATAACCTGCTTCCCTTCGTGAATCGATTTTCTCCCTTGAGAAATGGAGATTCAAGGAGCAGAAGATGCCCAGGCCCAGGGCTGTGGTGTGTGTCAGAGCACCCTGGGGAAGCAGGCTGCTTACCCTGCCACAGGCTGTGCCATGTTCATAGCTGCTCCTCTGTGACTCTGCTTTGCAAGCACAGAGAGTTTGATATCAATCTTATTGCAGCTGGGGTGTTTTTTTTGGTTTGTTTTTTAACTATCTGTTCTTGCCTGACCTGTGGTGGTACAGTGGGTAAAGCGTCAACCTGGAACACTGAAGTTGCTGGTTCAAAATCTTGGGCTTGCCTGGTCAAGGCACCTATGGTAGTTGATGCTTCCTGCTCCTCCCTCCTTCTCTCTCTTTCTTCCTCCCCCCCTTTCTCTCTCTCTCTCTCTCTCTCTCTCTCTCTCTCCTCTTTAAAATGAATAATAAAAAAAGATGTTAAACCATCTGTTCTTTTCAATGCTAGTTTTTTATTTACTAGTGTTCATGCGAGTGAGTTTTCTCAATGACCCATTTTTTGTCTTATATTTCTTGTCTGGAAAAGCCATCTCTGTTCCTCATGCTGAGCACGATATTTCTGTCAGCATTTCATTTGGGGGTACTTCCCTTACCCCCTGTCCTGTAAAGGTCTGTAAGACCTTTGCCAACACAGCTTCTAGCCCCTCTGTCAATCAGGAGGGCCTTCCCTCTTTAACAAAGTTCTCAGCTCCGTTGACTGAGAATGGTCACCTTTCTTCCCTTTATGTGATTTCTAACTGTTGTGCTTGCTAGATTCACCCTTACATGATTTCTAACTGTTGTGCTTGCTGGATTTACCATTGTATATTATTTAGTATGCACAGATGTAATTCTTTTGGGTAAATATTCTCAGTCAGCTCTCTTCTATAGGTTTACCATTCCTTATTTGCTATTCTGATGTCCACTGAGTTCCAGAGAGGGAAAGTTTTTTTCCCAGGTTACTAAAAAAAAAATGCATCTGGCCCCATGGGTTTCTCAGAAAGGAGTGTAGACCCCCAAGAAGCAGAACTGGAAGCTCCCGTGCCTTGTACAGGGCCTGATGCCGAGTCATATGATCAGGCAGACAGCATGGCATTTACTGAAGGTAAACTGACTGGCAGGGCAGGCTCTCAGTGGTGGGCTAGCTGTCTTCATGTAGGTCATTTAGGGCTCTGGCATTCCGGTTTCTCCTCTGTCAAATGAGGCATCTCAGCTTCGCCTACATCTGTGGGACTTGACTGGTGCATCTTCCTGGCTCATCCCACCATACTCATCTGCTCTGGTTTCATCTGTCCTTAAGGGTATTCTTAGGAGTGTTCCCAATTTTGAGGTGCTGTTTGGCTGTGTCTGTTTAGAGTTCTATTTTTCAAATCAATGGACCTTTGTAGACATTTTGTCTTTTTTCTCTTCCTATGGGCATAGTTCCTGGGCTCATGAAGCCCAACAAATTGGGATTTTTGGGGGGAGTGAATGAATGTGTGTATGTGTCCATTTTTACATATTGCTAGAGCTTCTTACCTTACTGTATTGTCTATGAAAAGAAGTGGGAGTGGTCAGAATTGGACTGAACTGAAGGTCTGGGGTAGCCGTCGATGAAATAATGTCTCTAGAAAGTTTCTGTGGAAGGATTTTGTTAATAAGGCTTTTCCCCTAGTACATTTGCATAAGTAATGATTTTATTGTACTTTCCTATTGACTGCAATAAAAGTTGTCCATAATAATGAGTTGCTTAATGTAAGCCTGGTAGTCGCCACGGTCACAGCCAGGCATGTGCAGGTTCCCATCAGATTCGGACAGACGGTAATGAAACTGCGGAGCCAAAAGCTGGTGGGCCATTCCTTTATTCTAGCCTCGCAACCGGCAGGCGAGAAACACACAGGGCTCCAAAACCCACTCACACATTCTCCAGTTCCACAACCAGGAGAGTCTTTTCCATTTTTCCTAGAATCAAAGGCCCCCACTAGTCTAAGTCGCCTCTGGTTCCCCATCTGCCAACATGGCTTCTTACTCTGCACAAACTGGCTGCTTTCTCTTTCCCTGCCATTGTGGCCACTGCTTCTCCTCAGCACACGTCCTCCCTGCTCTCACTCTGCAAAGATATGGCCTCCTTCTTCTCCTTTCTTCTTAAAACTTTTTGGCACAAAACCCCTCCTCTGGCACACATTAGCATAACAAAGCCCCTTCCCAAGCAGGAAGGTAATTAGCAGTTTCACATGGGCAGCGGCCATTTTTAACAATAAGTGAGCAAAACCAAATAACACAAATTTTACAAACTTATTTACCCAACACTTATTCTATCATATGCCTTTGTCTAATTGCCACTGTAATCAGACTCAAGTCCAGTTTTCCATTTCTTGTTCCACACCTACATGGTGTTCTCCACGTTCCAGACTTTCTTTCCTGCGGTCTGGTGGTTTCATGAGGGGCTTTTCTGTATCCTCATTGTCAACCTTCAGGATAAAGATTACAAAATTATGTAGTCCTTTTATTGCTGTAACAAATAAAACAAATAACCACAGGCTTAGTGGCTTAAAGCAACACAGCTTATTGTTTTATAATTCTGTAGGTTGGAGGGGCCATTCCTAGGCTGGTGCCGCTTTTTCCAGCGTCAGCCGGCACTGCTGAGCTGAGTCCTGTCCCTCTGCCTTCAGATGGGCACCAGTGTCAGAGCCAGCACTGCTGAGCTGGTCCTGCCCCTCTGCCTTCAGATGGGCACCAGCGTCAGAGCCAGCACTGCTGAGCTGGTCCTGTCCCTCTGCCTTCAGATGGGCACCAGCGTCAGAGCCAGCACTGCTGAGCTGGTCCTGTCCCTCTGCCTTCAGATGGGCACCAGCGTCAGAGCCAGCACTGCTGAGCTGGTCCTGCCCCTCTGCCTTCAGATGGGCACCAGCGTCAGAGCCAGCACTGCTGAGCTGGTCCTGCCCCTCTGCCTTCAGATGGGCACCAGCGTCAGAGCCAGCACTGCTGAGCTGGTCCTGCCCCTCTGCCTTCAGATGGGCACCAGCGTCAGAGCCAGCACTGCTGAGCTGGTCCTGTCCCTCTGCCTTCAGATGGGCACCAGCGTCAGAGCCAGCACTGCTGAGCTGGTCCTGTCCCTCTGCCTTCAGATGGGCACCAGCGTCAGAGCCAGCACTGCTGAGCTGAGTCCTGTCCCTCTGCCTTCAGATGGGCACCAGTGTCAGAGCCAGCACTGCGAGCTGAGTCCTGTCCCTCTGCCTTCAGATGGGCACCAGTGTCAGAGCCAGCACTGCGAGCTGAGTCCTGTCCCTCTGCCTTCAGATGGGCACCAGTGTCAGAGCCAGCACTGCGAGCTGAGTCCTGTCCCTCTGCCTTCAGATGGGCACCAGTGTCAGAGCCAGCACTGCTGAGCTGGTCCTGCCCCTCTGCCTTCAGATGGGCACCAGAGTACCAACAGTTGAGAAAGTTTCTCTGACTTTTCCTTTTTCTTTTTCTGTCGTGGTTTATTATTAAAAAATTGAACAATTTAAAATAAATGCATCATTGACAGAGCCATTCGTTCATAGAATTTCTACATACAAGTATTACAGTACATTCACCCGAAAGACTGAAATGAGATAGAGGAACATGGAGTGATTTGAAAGTATATTTATAGTCTGGATATACAATATGTGAAAAAGTATGTAACTATATAAATGAAGGCCAAAGTTTACATAAATGCAAGAAACATTAAATTCTAAAAAAGGCTCTCTGATTTTAAGGATCTATGTGATTAGATTGAGCCCACCCAGATAATCCAGGATAATCTCATTTCAAGGTCTTAACTTAATCACATCTGTCCTATAAGGTAACATAGCCACCAGTTCTGAGGATTAGGAACTGAACATCTTTGGGGGCCACTTATCTGTCTACGACAGTCCTCAAAACTTTTTGCAAAAAAATGGTTTTCTATTCTTTATGTAAAAGAACTGTTCCCTTCTATCAAAGAACTTTACTGTCACGGGAACTTTTCCAATTTCCTTGTTGCTCTTATTTTTTAATTCAGTTGTCCCTTAGTGTTCACCAGGATTGGTTCGGGGATCCCCCTTGGATACCAAAATTCTTGGGTGCTTAACTTTCATATAAAATGGCAAAGGGTTTGTATAGAAACTATATTTGCATCTGGGCCACAGCAAGGGTTGCCTACCCATCTTTCATTTGCGTGGGTCAGTAGTGCTGAGGTGTGGCAAGTTCACAATCTGTTTTTTGGAGCTCTCTTGGATTTTTTATATATATTGTATTTTCAATCTGCATTTGGTTGAATTTGTGGATTTAAAATCAGTGGATATGGCCTGGCCTGTGGTGGCGCAGTGGGTAAAGCGTCGACCTGGAAATGCTGAGTTCGCGGTTCAAAACCCTGGGCTTGCCTGGTCAAGGCACATTTGGGAGTTGATGCTTCCAGCTCCTCCCCCCCCCCTCTGTCTCTTCTCTCTCTGTCTCTCCCTCTCCTCTCTAAAAATGAATAAATAAATAATTTTAAAAAAATAAATAAAATCAGTGGATATGGAGGACCGATTGTTTTTTCAAATAAACCATTTGCAAAACCCAGTATCTAAGGCTTGAGTTCGCTGTGGCTAGACACTGAGCTGCTCATGTTTAGGTGTTGCAGTTTATGTAATTGTCAGGTCTGCTGTTACAAGGGGAAACTTGCCCAGGGTCATGTAGCCAGAAGTGGTGGAGTCAGGGTGCAACCGTGCATCTCATTGATTCCAAAACCCAGTTCTTTTCACTCTGCCTTCCTCCCTCAGAAGTGATAGTGGAAAAGCAAAATGAGAAAAGGTAATGGGAAAATGTAAAATAATGTAAAATCTCTCTGCTTCTGCCTAGATGATAACAAACAATAAATACTGCCTGCAGTAGATTGATTGTCCTATTGGCCCTGGTTAATGGCCTCCCTGGGTCCACACTCTTTACCTTGTACTGTAGTCCCCTTCCCTTCTGTCCCCCAGTACTGGAATTGGCCATGTGGCCTGCTTTGGCCAGTGGGATGTTAACAGATGGAACAGCGTTCAGAAGAATCTAGGTGTTTCTAATAGCCTTTTACAGAGCTGGGTGTGCTCTGACCATCACCACATGCTCAGACTAGCTTTATGGAGAGGTCTGAGTGCTCATGGAGTAGCCAGGTTCTGTCAGCTGAGGTGACCCTACACCAGCCAGCCCCCAACTGAATTCTTGACTGCTTGAAGTCTCCTGAATATTTTTCCCAGATCAGTTAAGCCGGATCACCAGAACCACCCAGATAACATGTAGAGTTATGGAAATGATCAATGATTGTTGTTTCAAGCCACTGAGTTCTGGAGAAGTTTGTTATACAGCAATTGCTAACTGATACACAGCTCTTGTCAGATATTTAAATAGTGTAAGAAATATTTTATTGTCCTTTTGAAGATCATTTTGTATTACTTGTAACTAAATATTCTTTAAAAAATTTTTAATGTTTTTTTTTCATAGTCTCTTAAGATTATACTTTTGGTTTAAGAACATGCCCATTATATCTGCCCCCCCTTCTTAACATGAAAGTCTTTCTAGAGTCTTACCAGTTTCAGTTAGAAGTAGACTTGTTTTCCTTTCTCAAACTATTTACTTTTTCTAATATGGTGGCTTTTGACCCCCAACCTGCAGTACAAAATTGACTCAGAACATGTATGTACCAGCAGGAAAAGTTCCTGAAACAGCACCTGCCCTTCCCCTTCTGATGCCCTCTGATATTTTCTGTTCTGTTTCATTTTCTTAAAAAAATGCTGGTCAGGAGTTGGCACTATGGCCTTGTAAGGCCAGCAGTCACCACCGACACCGCTATTCACATGCAGCTTCCCATTAGATTCAGGCAGGTTGTTAACAGTGGAGCCAAAAAATGGTGGGCCATTCCTTTGTTCTAGCCTCCCACCGGCAGACGAGTAAACACACAGCAGGAAAAACACTTCCCTTTCACTTAGGGCTCCCAAAGCCACTCACATTCTCTGGTTCCACAACCAGGAGAATCTTCTCTGATTTTTCCTAGAATCAAAGGCCCCACCAGTCTCAGTCACTCTGGTTTTCCATCTGCACACCTTCTCCCTTCTCTTCTCTGCACAAACTGGCTTCTCCTTCGGCAACCTGCCTTTTTGGCTTCTTTCCCTCTCTCACTCTCAAAAATGGTTTCTTTCTCCTTCTCCTCCTCCTTCCTTTTTAAAACTTTTTGGCATGAAAACCCTACCTCCAGCAAACATTAGCATAACAATGGCCCTTCCCAAGCAGGAAGGTAATTACCAATTTCACAGACTAGCGCCATTTTTAACAATAAAAGTGAGCAAACTCAAATAACACAAATTTCACAAACTCCTTTGCTTAACAGGCCTCATTACCCATTTTGTAAATAAAGTTTTATCAGAACACAGCCACTTGTTTCCATCTGTTCCTTAGTGTTGTGTATGGCTGTCTTCAAGTTGCAATGGCAAGAGTTGACTAGCTGTGACACAGTTTATCTGGCCTCCAAAGCCTAAAATACTCACTAGCTCTTGAAGAAAGTTTTCTGACCCTTGCACTGAATTGATTTCATAACCCATCAGTTGGGACCCCTCCACTTAGAAGACTGAGTGACGTTTTAAGATTTTATTTGTTTATTTTAGAAAGGGGGTGGGAGGGAAGAAAGAGAGAGAATTGGGGGAGGAGCAGGAAGCATCAGCTCATAGTAGTTGCTTCTTGTATGTGTAAGGTATTTTTCCCCCCCGAGAAGGAAGTAACGGGGCTCAGAGCCACGAAGTGTGGAAAAATAAAAGGCTTTATTGAGTACAGAGCACACATCCCGCCTGGCAAGGTTCCCTGGCCCCGAGGGAAGTTGGCACAGATTAAACCGTGTGGGAGATATTTAAAGGGGTCCCTCTAGGGAAGTCGAGCTAACATGACGTGGTGAAATCCCACTGGCTGGTAGAGGGTCGCTTTTTTCCTAACGGTTCCTGTGAAGCCTCCTTTGGCGAGCTTGGTTGTGGGCGGTCCTAGCCAAAGTCCGCGGGTCTGAGTTCCCCACGTGACCATCCCCCATTATCCACCGACCTTACAGTATGTGCCTTGACCAGGTAAGCCCAGGGTCTCAAACCGGTGACCTCAGCATTCTAGGTCGATGCTTTACCCACTGTGCCACCACAGGTCGGGATGTTCAAGTGACATTTTAATTCTCTTAATATGCCTATGGAAATTATACTAAGTAAATCTGGCAGATGTGAAACTAACCCTTTTCCTGTGTCTTACTCAAACTTTCTTTTATATTTACTTAGATTTCAACAATTAAGTGTTCGTTATTTAACATTATACCTGAATGACTTCTACTGGAATCTTTTCAAGCAATTCTAAACTGTTTCATTATGAGTAAGTAGTATTACCACCACCACCTCCCACCCCCAATTTTTTTCTAATTTAAATGAGGCTCTCTTGTGGAAACTCACTGAAATTAGCATGGATACAGATTCCATCCAAGTGCTAATTATTTATCCATCAGGCTCCAGCAGCGCGGTAATGGAGTCCATCAGTGGGAGAAGCGGAGAAGCAATGGTCTTGGCTTTTTTCAGAACACCTTTCTGATAACTGACCTTGATTGCCACATTTCTGAATTAGGGCAGTATTCTTTCTGAGCATAATAAGATTTAGAGACATTAAATCATGGACTTCTGGGGTTGGAAAGACTTTGGAAAAAATTTTATTTTTTTCACTCAGGCCTAATTGGGCCCTTAAAAGCCAAATTTCTTCAATCCTTAGATTTTCCAAGCCTGTCGAGAAAGGACAACATTGTTATTTATGTGTCATGGCTAATGAGATGGATGAAGAGGACCTGAGACAGAAAAGGCTTCAGAATAATCTGGATATATCTTTCTAGAATCTGAAATGCCAGGCGAGGAATGGTCACTGGCCCATTTATTTATTGGCAGCGAGAACAAAATGAAAATAAATGTGCGTCAGATACTGCATGAAGCACTTAGGTACAATCTGAGAACTGTTTCTGAGTAAGGTGGGTTCTTTGCCATTAGAACAGGTTCTCCTGAGCATGTTTGATGTTAACTGCCCCTGCTTAGTTTAGGTGGGTGGCCATCTCCGCAGGTGCTCGATGCCTGTAATTAATAAGAACGGCTTGGGTGTGAGCAAGAGAGACGTGCCAGAGCTTGCTTCGGACCGAAATGGAGAGTTCACGTTAGGGCTGTGGGAGCTGGTGTCAGGAGCTGCCTGCAACCTGGGGTGGAGGCTCTGCAAGCCAGGAACCCCTCTGCTGCCTCTCTGTCTCCACTGGTCTGGCTGCCTGTCTCCTCCCTGCCTCCTCCTGCTGTTCTGGTCCCAAGGGCAGAACTCTTGGGAAGCCACCCAGGAAGACTGACCTTGCCCTTATAATACCACTTCCAGTTTTCTGGGGAGTGTCTCCTCAGTGACCCAGCTTGATGTCACCCAGAGGTGGGCAGAGCATGAGAACTGTAATATGGATCTTCGCCTCGTTCTGGGAGTCTTATGGAGACATTTTAGAAATTTGTGGAGCAGTTTGGGTTGTCAGTGATTGAGGGGTGCTGCTAGCATTTGTTGGGTGGGGATCAGGGATGCTAACCATCTGTGATGACCAGAACAGTCTTACACCCCAAAATATATCCTGTGTTCCACTGTGAGTTGCTCAACGATAAAAAAACAGAACCTTACTTAGACATTAACAAAGTCTGTTTTGCATGTTTTAAGTCTTTTTCAGTCAAGGAAGAAATATTGTGCTTTGTTTTGTGGGAAATTGATCAAGAGACATTTGCTGTTTTGAAAAATCATACCACCCGTGGCATTACCACATCACCTGTGTCAGTCCACATTTATACCTGACCATTGTTTGATTTTATATTAAAGTATGAACACCTGATGTCTCCATCATATTTTTTCTTTTTAAGGTGAGAGGATGGGATATAGTGAGACAGACTCCCACAGGAGCCCTGACCAGGATCTACCAGCAACCTGTTCTAGGGCTAATGCTTGAATCAACTGAGCTATTTTTAGTGCCTGAAGCTGATGTGCTCCAAGGCAGCTATCTTCAACACCTGGGGCCATGTTCAAAGCAGTTGAGCCACTGGCTGCAGGAGGGGAAGAAAGAGAGAAGAGGGAAAGAGAGAGGGGAGAAGCTTCTCCTGTGTGCCCTGACTGGGAATTGAACCTGGGAAATCATATGCCAGGCTAATGCTCTATCCACTGAGCCACTGGCCAGGGCCAGTACTTTCTAGATTAGACTTTTTTTTTGTCTTATAGAGATGTTTTATTTATTTTTTAAATTTATTTTCTAGATTAGTCTTGCACATGAATTGCATATTGAAATGTGTGTTAGGGTTGTTATAAGTTATTTTTCTTTTAGTTTCATTTATATTACTCTTAGGGCAATGCATAGATATGTTTGAAATTGTTTAGGAAGTTTTTCGAAGAAATTTTTTTTTTTGTATTTTTCCGAAGTTAGAAGTGGGGGAGGCAGTCAGACAGACTCCTGCATGTGTCCGACCGGGATCCACCCGGCATCCACTAGGGAGTGATGCTCTGCCCATCTGGGGTGCTGCTCTGCTGGGGCTGGAGCCATTCTAGCATCTGAGGTAGAGGCCATGGAGCCGTCCTCAGCACCTGGGCCAACTTTGCTTCAGTGGAGCCTTGGCTGCAGGAGGGGAAGAGAGAGATAGAGAGAAAGGATTGGGGGAGGGGTGGAGAAGCAGATGGGCACTTCTCCTGTGTGCCCTGGCGGGCAATTGAACCCAAGACTTCTACACTCTGGGCCAACGCTCTACCACTGAGCCAACTGGCCAGGGCCTTTTTCTAAGAATTTGATTCCAGATAGTAAAAGAGTATTAGAAGTTTGCTGTAAGCCTGGGGCATTGGGGCTCATGGAGTTTGGAACACAGTGCTAGGGTGACTTATAATTATCTCCTAGCTTAATGATTAATCTGATTTAAGCACTCTCGTCACTAACAATTTAAAAAATTAAAAACTGGCTTGTGCACTGAAGGCAACTGACTGAGAAAAAAGGAGCAGAGATGTTGGCGCCGTGCTGCAGACCCTTCTCCCTCCCATTTGTGTGCCTTACGGCTCCTGCAGAGCTGCGGTCCAGGTTGGAGGCTTCTTCATCATCTGGAAAAGCCATGGGAGTAGGGATAAAGTCAGACTATCATGAGTTTCATGTGCACCACTTTGTGGGGCTTCAAGGAGACCCGTGAGCTGGCATGGGAAAATATTACACCTTGATGTTAACTAACCTGTAACAAAAATTGAGCAATTCCTTAACTTTTGAATGTTGACCACCAATGTAAAGCCAGTAGCTGCGGCCACCATCACAGCTGCTTGGCCCATGCAGGTTCGCATTGGATTCGGACATTCGGTAAAGAAACGACGGAGCCAAAAACTGGTGGGCCATCATCTTTAATCCTAGCTTGCACCTGGCAGGCAAGTAAAAACACACACTGGGCTCCAAAACCCACTCATTCAGTGCTCACAAAGCTACTGACTTATCCGAGTTTCCTAGAATCAAAGGTTTCTAGCTCACCAGACTTACTCACCTCTGTTCCCCATCTCCTTCCTTCTCCCTGCACAAACTCTGCACAAACTGGCTTTTCCTTCAGCACTCTACCATCTTGGCTGCTTCTCCTGGCCTCCTCCACGTGGCCTTACTCTGCTCCCTGCTCTGCTCTCTCCTCTAATATTAATCTCAGGAACCAAGAGAGCAAGCTCCCATTCTGTCCCCATTTTATAGAGTAGAAATCAAAACCTTTAATCCAATATACAAAATAGGGAAGTCTCTAATACAAAGTCACTTTCTGAGGCATGATGGGATTGTACCACCCCACATCATAAAGGGTGGGAAAGGCTTAATCCCCAAACCAAGCCCCAGGCTACAAGGATTCTGCCTGCCCACAGCCCGCCCCCAACACACATTAATATCACCTGGGCGACAGCTTCCACGTGGGCAGCGCCCTCTTTAACAAAGTGAGCATAATACATTTTATCTGCCCAACAACCAACCACAGTAATGTTAGTGTTATCTGTGACTCTATCACCAATAGAAATTTGATATTTTCATATTGCATCGTTGATAACTAACAGTTTTCTTGAAATGCCGGTATTCATTATGACTTTGAAATTATGGTGGTTATTATACCTGCTGCTAGATAATGTTATTTACTGTATTGACAGATAAGCATAGGTGTTATTATATACTGCTCACAAAACTTAGGGGATATTTTATTGCTTCATATTTATTCTGGAATATCCCCTAATTTTTGTAAGCGGTATATCATAATTGAAAAATATTTTATTTATTTATTTATTTATTTTTTTGTATTTTTCTGGAGCTAGAAACCGGGAGAGACAGTCAGACAGACTCCCGCATGCACCCGACTGGGATCCACCTGGCACGCCCACCAGGGGGCAACGCTCTGCCCACCAGGGGGCGATGCTCTGCCCTCTGGGGCGTCGCTCTGCCACGACCAGAGCCACTCTAGCGCCTGGGGCAGGGGCCAAGGAGCCATCCCCAGCGCCCGGGCCATCCTTGCTCCAATGGAGCCTCGCTGCAGGAGGGGAAGAGAGAGACAGAGAGGAAGGAGAGGGGGAGGGGCGGAGAAGCAGATGGGCGCTTCTCCTGTGTGCCCTGGCCGGGAATCGAACCCGGGACTTCTACACGCCAGGCCAACGCTCTACCACTGAGCCAACCGGCCAGGGCCTGAAAAGTATTTTGATAACCATATTTGAATATAATTGACTTCCTCTGTAGTCTTACGCATTTCATTTTACACATTTTAAAAACTCTCAAGAATGGGTCCATAGGCCTCACCAGTATGCCAAGTGGTCTATATGGTATAGCAGTCTTAGAATAGGATTTCGGAGTGCCCTATCTCCTGTTTATGGAAGTTGACCTCCTCCTGCCTTAGTCATTCCCCAAGACTGCCAGATAGGAGTGTGGAAGGGGTGTGGAGAGGGTGTGGGTTTATCTCCAGTTGTCTTATTTTCTTAGACCTCATCAAGGACTAGAGCTTGAGTCACATTTGGTTCATTCTTTTATTACACATGAGGAGACACCTTTGCGGGAACATTCCTCCTGGAAGTCCAGATTGATCAGCACAAGGTGCATGATATATTTAAAGCCAGAGGTACCGATTATCTGAATCCTAAACAGAAGTGCAGTTTCTGGTTCAGTTTTTCAAGTGGAGGAAAACCACAGATGTTCTGCAGGAAAATTCTACAGACCAACTTCTGTTTTCCTCATGATATGTTGCAGAGTTACATAATCAAAAGAACTATAAGAAGCACACCCCCCATTGCCCAGGAAATATGTCGCATGTCTGCTGGCTGCCAGGGCTTTTCCTGCTGCTAGATGGCTTGTAGGAGGATAGGCGTTACTCAGCAATCAGGGTTCGAGGTGGAGGAGACACCTCTGTCGGTGTGCATTTCATCCTTGGGGTCACCGTGCCCCCCAGTGAGTCCAGCTGGAGGCGGGGGTCTGTGCTACCACTACAGCTGGATTTTGGGGGGTGGTATTAGTCTTTCTCTGTGTCTGGAAACTTCCCTCAGTAGGAAACGAGCTTGCCACAGGGTAACTTTCTGCACTGTTTCTTGCTGTCCTGCAGACATGAAGCTGCTGCTGGGTGCATCTTTTTCCTCTCACAGCTTCCAAGTCTGTGGTGGCAACTGGACAGACATGAGCACAAGGACAATGGGTCAGGCACAGTAGGTCACCAGGAGGAAAGTCCTGGTGTCTAGCAATGGGCAAAACTGGAACAGCAGGGGACTCACCCCAGAGCAGCCTTCCCACCCCTGGCACATTGCTGGTCGCACGGTTTAGATCCCCTGACCTTTCCTGTCACTGGTCAAGTGGTTCAGACCCTCCCTGACCTTTCCTGACCTTTCCTCCGCTGGCACGCTGCTGGTCACGTGATAGGCTCCTGAGCATGTGGGCCTTGCACAACCACTCCCTTAAGCATTGAGCCCCAGGACAGTGAGGTTCTGAGCTGTGTCAGATATATCTGGTCTCAGTTGTGTTCAATTCCAGGCCCAGAAAAGCAGCAAAACCAGACAAGGGAAAACCACGGCTGACCTCAGGACCAGGTGCATTGACTAATGACCCCTGAAAAGACACACCTGTAAAGGTAATGAATAGTCTATTGAGATCCTCCCCTGGGGCCTCCCCTAAAACCCCCATCCTTAAACCCCCTGAAGAGGGAGGAGCCAGTGTGGCTCTAGGGAGCATACCCGCCCCTGTCCCCACCCAGGCTTGTTTTCCGTGCCTCTCTCTTTCTCCTGAGCTCCAGTACCCCTTCTTTTGCCTCTGTAACTTTTTCCTGGCTTGTTTCATCTCCTTTTGCTTATTTCTTCTACCTCTGTGACTTTCTAATAAATAACTTTTCTCTTGTAGCTTCAGTCTTGGCTCTGAATTCTTTCCTAGCCAGAACTCAAGTACTGAGGTTGCTAAACCAGGATCCCACCTGACCCTACCGGTCTACCAACTGGTGTCCTTCTGGTCGCCAGCAAGTCTATATTTAGAGCATGGAAATGCTGACTGTTTCCTTCCGAATTCTTTAGTAGTTGACCATGGAGCGTGGTCTTCACGCATTTAACCCTAATACCTTGAACAAGTGTATTAAATAATAATAATAAGAATTTTTTTTCATTCTTTGTTTCAAAAGATATGCTGAAGGTTGGCATTGAATAGTTTCAAAATTTTGAACTCCCATTTTTCTATGGGTTTGTTGATTGAATTTCTCAATGAGTAACAGACACACCATTAAAGTCATAGGAGTGACCCGATGACAGTGTGCTGTTATTGCCCATGTCAGACTAAAGCTCATCAATGAAGTGACAGCCCCTCTCTTTTGTAAAAGGGAACAGAAGAATTCTGTTGCTTCCTGAGCTGCTGATTACTAGTACAGATTCATGTGCAAAACCAGTGGGTACTATTTGGCCTGATTTTTTTTTTCTTCACTTTTCCGAGGCTGGAAACGGAGGCAGTCAGACAGACTCCCGCATGCGCCCGACGGGGATCCACCCGACATGCCCACCAGGGGGTGATGCTCTGCCCCTGGGGGGGGGGGTCGCTCTGCCGCGACCAGAGCCACTCTAGCGCCTGGGGCAGAGGCCAAGGAGCCATCCCCAGCGCCCGGGCCATCTTTGCTCCAGTGGAGCCTCGGCTGTGGGAGGGGAAGAGAGAGACAGAGAGGAAGGAGAGGGGGAGGGGTGGAGAAGCAGATGGGCGCTTCTCCTGTGTGCCCTGGCCGGGAATCGAACCCGGGACTCCTGCACGCCAGGCCGACGCTCTACCGCTGAGCCAACCGGCCAGGGCCTGGCCTGATTTTTAAAGTGAGATACCTCAGTCCTTTTATCAAGAAACTATCCTATTATTGGGTTGGTAAAGGCCATCTTTTTTGGCTTGAGAAAGTAAGACATTTACAAGCTCATCGGCTGAGAGGTAATTATTTCACTCAGATGGATGGATCTCTCCCCATTCTGAGCCACATTCATTTGATCTGTTTTTCATAGAGGTGTGCTGGGGATGAATTCTGAGCATAATCCTACCTTTGTGAGGAGAGTAAATAACGTCCAGGAGATCGAGAGTGCAGGTGTTTAAATATCCATTGTGATTTATCTCCTGGTCAGATGGGCGACAGAATAAATGGTGCAGCTGCTGGACTGAGTAGATCCCATTACAGTTTTTAGACCATCTCACAGCAAAAACCAATACTGGTCCTGTCTTCAAACTGTCAATCAACGGCGAGGACCTCACATGGCTGCATAATGCTTTTTCCTGAGAGTGGACCTCTCGAGCACATAGCTAATGTGCAGGGGAGTACTGGGCCATCCTAGGAACCAAGCCTTGAGTTCACTGGCTAATTCCATGCTAATGACAACCTTGTAAAATAGGGTTCCCTTATTCTCATTGAATAAATGTAAAACTGAGTTATAGAGAAATTGTTTTGTTTGCCGTGACTTATAATTTTAAGCATAATTTAGCATACAACACTGAATACTTTTGAGAGTGAAAGGTGGAAGTAATGATTATGCTGGGAAAACATGCATAAATTGTGATATATGGTCCCTTTACTAATAAGGTGCAGATTGGGGGGCTTAATTCAGGTCTCCTATTCCAAAGGCTGCATGTTTGCCCTTAGATGCATTGGCTGGGCTGCCTCATCCCCAGATAAATTGGTAAAGCAGATATTATATAGCCTTCTGAAGGTGAGTTATGCACTAGGTACAGAGACAGAGAAATTCCTCCAAGGCACAATAAAAGTTTCCTTTGGCAAGAGGAACTTCCACTAGAGATCTTCTTTCATATAAAAACACAGGGAGGGTATATTTGGGAAGGCAGATGGCTTTTCTCTTCCTAAAAAAATAGTTTTCCATTTATTGTTTAAAAGGATGAGCCTGCTTTAGCATTTATAAGAAAGACAAAGTGAGACTCATCAAAATCTCATATTTAGGGCAAACTTCTTAATAGCCAGTGGCTGTTAACGCTATAAAGTGATATAATGAATTCTTCAGTGTAAAGGGTATAGGTGCAATTTACTACTCCTATTTTTAGCTGTCCGTTCATGACTTATTATTAAGGCTGATTTGTGCGGCATAACCATGTTGTGAGCTGTTGAGATAGCATCCCAGCACTGGAACATGTTGGACTACCGGCTTGCGATCAGCCTCTTCCTCTGGGAGCCTCAGGTGCGTGTGTGAACACACCCAGCAGAGGTGAGACACAGAGGTAGTTGAAGCTCAAGGCACTTACAGCTGATAGTACAGCCCAACCACGAAAGGTCGTAAAGGACATCGCCCAGCATTCCCCTGGGGTTTATTTGTTCACTGTGTTGTTCCCCAGCCACCTTCTAGGCCAGTTGAAGTGTGAAAGAGAAAGTTTCCCAACAGAGCAGTTTTGTAAATACCACGCCTCTAAAAAAAAGTTCTGCTGGATTGCCATTCATCATCAAGTCTGCGGTGACAAAGAATGACAGGCCATTCACTCAAAGGCCACTGTGGGAACCCGAGCAAGCAGGCCATGGGTGAGAGTTATGTGTTTGGTTGGAAATCTGGGATTTGGCTTTTGAGAGCTGTTATTTGGCCTTCATTCTACACCCAGGTTCCCAGAGACTCTGCCTTCTAAACTCTGAGCACCCAAAAAAGACTGAATCCCAGAGTAGGCAGACAGAACTATCTGGTGATGAAGAAGCTACCCCCCCCCCCCACCAGAAGTGACCAGCGGGACCTTGTGGGGCAGGCGGTGTTGAGGTGCCCCTACACCTGTGATTTGTTTGAGCTGTTCCTGAAGAAGACAACAATCTCTGGTTGTCTTTTTGAAGGGCCAAAATTTCCCAGGAAATAAGGTAACTACAGTCCATGAGACAGAGAGAGAGAAAGGGGGGGGGAGGGAGAACAGCAGAAAACAAAGCAGGGTTGGAGGACAGGCATGAGAAGGAGACACAGGGGCATAAACAGGTGGCCCAGGGGGCAGGCAGCACCCCTCTGCTGTGGGAAATGAGAGACCGTGGGAGACACAGAGCCGTGCAGTGTTGGGTAACAAGAATCTTCTTGGAAGGAGGCAGGAAACATCAGCTGGGAAGTCAGGAGGTCTGGGGCCGATGCTTGCTCGGCCCTTAGCCCTCTCTATGAGCCTCGGTCTGTTCCCCGTAGTGGGAGGCTTGGGTCGGGTATTATCTAGCATGACTTCCAGCTCCAAAGTCTTTGCTGCTGAACCACAGACCCTTTCTAGGCTCATCAGTGTGGCCTAAAAGACATCTGCTTAATGCTTAGATGTCAGGCATAGGAGCACAAACTGAACGCAATACCTGACCCCCACATCTAGGGTAGGGCCCTGTCATAAATGCTCACATTACTTCGATAATTAGAATAGTTAACTCTTTTCCCCCCATTGATTTGGAAGAGAGAAGAGGAGAAAGAGGGAAAGGGAGAAAGAGAGAGTAGTAGCATCAGCTCATTTTGTTTAGTTCCATTTAGCTGTGCACTCGTTGTTTCTCATAAGTGACTTGACTGGGGATTGAACCCATGATCTCTGGTGTGCCAGGTTGGTGCTTTATCCACTGAACCACTGTGTCAGGGCTAAGAATAGCTAGCTCTTATAAACCATTTATTATGTGTCAGGTAGTATTATAGTTATAGCTTATTAATTCCATCTGTTAGCTCTTTTAATCCCCTCCACCCTCTGAGGTTGGTCCAACTGTTCTAATTTTAGAGGTGAAGGAACTGAGGCACAGAGCAGTGATTTGGCCCAGATATTGCAGCTCACAAGTGGTGGAGGCAGGACTTGAACCCAGGGAGTGTGACTCTAGAGCCCATATGCACTGTGCAGCGTCTGCCAGCGGTGGCTGCCATGAGTTCCTGTTTCCCAGTCTTGGTATTCCTGATACCTTTCTCTTTGTCAGCTCTTGGGGCATTTTTGTTGAATGAATGGGTGAGTAAATGGGTGGGTGGATGGGTGAGATAAACAGGGTCTTCAGGAACCTTACAGTCTAAAGAGGAAGATGGATCCATAAGCACATAATGTTTGTCAGCATCAGGCAGGAAGGGTGCTTAATCCAGTCTGGGATATCATGGAAACCTTCCTTGAGAGGGTGATGCCTGAACTGAGCCTCAGAAGAAGTGCGGGATTTGGGAGCATCAGGGGAAGGGAATGCCAAGCTGAGGGCCTTGTGGGCTAACTTGAGCACTGCCTCACAGTCAGCTGTTTACAGAGCACACAGAGTGAGGCAGGGGCTGTTGGCAGTGGGTCAGGGAAACCCTTCCCTGGGAAGGCATGCGGGCTTGCTCCTGAGAACAATGGAGAGCTCCTGAAAAGGTTTAAGCAGAGGAGTGACATGGACACTTTAGATTTCAGACGGGGTGTTCTGGCTGCAGTGTGAAGGGCGGAGGGATAGGAATGGGATGGGGGCAGAGGGGAGGCTCCCTTAGTGACCCCAGCAAGAGATCGTGGGCACTGGAAGTGGTGGGCATGGGGGAGGTGGCTAGAAGGGGGTGACCCTTAGCTTGGGCAGGTTAAGTCAAGGCATCCTAAAGCTATTGATGTGCTTCATAGGCGCCTCCCTCCCACACTGAGTGAAAAGCTGGGCTGATCCTGGGAGGGCAAGGACCATGCTCAGTGTGGGTTTTGGCACTCCCTGCATTAGGTGGCAGGGACGTGGCGGGTGCTGTCTCCTGGGTTTGAGGCAATGGTGAATCTCAAACAATGGAGGAGAAGGTGGCTGGAGGCATGGAATCAGGAAGAGCAGAGCTGTTGTCAGAATTGGAGGGGGTTTACGATTCCACTGGTAGGAAATGCCCAGAATAGGTAAGTCCAGAGACAGAAAGTAGGTCACTGGTTACGGGGCGGAGGGGAAGGGGGTCAGGAAGACTGCTTAATGGTTCTGGAGTTTCTCTTTGGGGTGGTAAGAATGTTTTGGAAGTAGAGGTAATGGTTGCACAATATTGTGAATGTACTAAATGCCTCTGAATGGTACACTTTTAAAAGTTAATTCAATGTTATGTGAATTTTACCTCAATAAAAGAAATAGGAAGGTGGAGAAGTGGGCAGGAAGTGAAGTGGGTCACATCTGATGACCAGGATTTTCTGGCCTCTGCTTGTTCCTTATTACGTATGGCTTTATTTTCATCGTCTCCCAATACCTGACTGCTTTTTCTTACTAGAATGCAAGTGCTGTGAGAATCAGTTCTGTCTCTGTTCCTGCTGTGGCACCTGGCACATAGTGGGTGCTCAGTAAGTATTGGAACGAATGGAAGAATGGATGAGTGATGTATGACATGAATGGTGAGGCTGGCTCCTGGAAGTAGAACAGGGAAGGGATGCCAGTTTGGAATCATTGGCGGAGGATAAAGAGAAGTGGAGCTGACTGAGGACAAGAAACCATCTGAGTTGATGAAGATAAAAGATCTGCAGAAGATGCAGGCATGAAGTCACCTGGCAACAATGTTCATGGGGTTACTATGTATTCATCTCTACTGTTGAATCCTCTAGTGGGCAATGACAGTGGAAAGACAAGAGTTGGAGGGAAAGAGGGCATTGGTCATTATTGATTTAGGGAGGTAAGGGAATATGAGGAGAGGCTCTTTACTCCAAGGAAATGGAAAGAAATGATGATAGGACTCTTAGTTGTGAAGAACAGGTTATCAAAGTGTTGGGACTGGCAACTGGGACACCTGGTCTGCAGAAGGTGCCAGGGATGTGGCTCAGATCAAGGTGAGGTCATTGGGCTCCAAGTGGTTACTCTGTTGCAAGCCCAGATCAGTGATTTCCAAAATTTGGTACCTTACCTTTGAGGTATGGGAAGAAAACATGAAAACTTTTAACTTAGGTTTATTTTTTTCCCTTGAAAATTAAGGACTTAGGTTTAGTAATATTTACATGTTTTTTCATTTTAAAATACATTAACATATATTAATGGTGCATGCTCACTTACTAATGAGCTATGTGACCATAGCAGTTTGTGAAGGCCAGTGGTTTGGGAGGTCAGACAGGCCCGTGGAAGGGCATCTTTGAGAGAGATGTCACATGGGAGAGCAGATGTCACATTGGCTTGCTGAAATGGAAGCCCTGTGTCTCTTATGTCACTGTCACTTTCTCTTGGTTGACCAACTAAGGGTACCTTCCAGAAGGGGCATGAAACTGGCTCATTATACTCTGCAGATCATCTTTTTAAAGTGATCAGAGACCATCTGCTGATCATTCCATGTAGAACGTGAGCACTCAGCAATGTCAGTATTTGGAATCTACACCCACACCCTCTTTTCTGGATGTTCATTGATGTTCTCCCTCTCCACTCTCCCTCCCCTCACGCCCAAGAGATTATTTATTTAATGGGGTAACCATATGAACATTGTTACCTAGGAAGGTTTCTTTAGGATCTTGGGCACCATTTACCTGAACCTTGAAATCTGAGCTGAGAGTACCTCACGAGGTCTGGGGAGGGAGGGGCAGCAGCAGAGAGCGCGATCCTGAGCCAAGGTGATTCGGCTCTCAGTTCTGACTTTTGTTACCAGCTGTGTGCTGCTGGACAGGTTGCTTAACCTCTCTGACATCTGGTTTCATTTTAAAGTTGGAGAGGTGATCATCTATCTGATAAGATGATGGGAAAGGTTAAAGGGGTTGGTGATGCATGTGGAGCCCCTTGAATTTGCTAGAACGTGGGAAGTGCTATTTCTTTCTCCTCCTTGACACTTCCCACCCTAGCTTCCTCTTGTCTACCTCTTGCACATTTCCTCCCTGGTGGAAGACGCAGGTAAGAACTGTCAACATAAAAAAGTACAAGCCTTTAAGAATTTTTATGAGTTTATTTGAGCCGAACTGTCAGTTGCTGGGAAGCAAAGTCTCAACAGCTTGAGGAAATGCTCTGGAAAATGGCGGTTTCACCACTTACTTTATACATCAAATCAAAGGGGAAGACGTAAGGGGGTTCCATGAAAGCCACTGGTGATAAATAAATTAGGGAGGTGGGAGAAAGCAAAGCAGGGAAGCCTCTGGGATTGGCTAAAAAGTAAACATACTTCTTTTACATAGGTGGGTATAGTATAGTTAACAATAATGAACATGATAATAACAATGAGGGGATTTGTGGTCTTTGCTCCGTGGGGTGGTTGTGCCCTGAGAGGTCTGGAAAAGATTACTCTTACATTTCAAAGGTATGTTACTCTTATGTTTTAAAGGCACATAGCGGTGATGTTATTATAGGTGCAAGAAAGTCAGTTAACCTTTGTTAGAGAAAAATACCACCCTAGGACATGACTACCCATCATGAAATGCGTTTTGTTAGACAGTGTTAATACGAGACCATGCTGTGTGGTTACTTTAGGTCTCTGAGTTTGGAAGGTGCTGCATAGGCCTCCCTGAGCTTGTCAGGGTTAGTGTGTACCCCCTTTTCCATCCACAGAGCAAAGGGTGAGTCCCTGTGACTCTCTGTTGGGCTGGTTTAGAGATGTTCATGGTATTAGTTAGCCGTTCCTAGTGCTGTCCCTGTGGTGGGTGCCTCTCCCCAAGCTTCCCTGTTTTGAGGAGAGTTTAGAGCATCCTAAGTTTTGTTATGATTTGGTTAATATTGAAACAACTCATTGAGTATGAGCCTCTCTACCCCATTGCATGCCTTCATGAAGTACTGAGTTCACAGAGATCAGACAACAATAAAACGACACCCCCTAACCCCTACCCCATTTCAGATATTAAACCAAAGGAAATGAGTTCTGAGAACATTTTGAATCAGAATGTTTGAATAGGGTCATTTCAAAAGCCCTCTTGAAGTTGTGGAGCGAGGCCTTCCTATTTGAAGACAGTGATGATGTTGGGGGAACCCCCCAACCTTATTGTGACTTCTTATTCCAGGTTCCCAGGATTGTGGGTGCCTGTCGCACAGTGGGCTTCTCTCACCCCTGGCCACTGGCCACTGTTTCTTCCACAGCCGTAGTGATACTTCATGAATGAACAAGGTTGAAAAAAGTCATTCTGGAGTCTTTAGAAAGTGTGGCTATCAACAAAAATAGGCCTTTGAGTTACTTAGCTCAGTCTGTTGCCTAGGATAAGTGGGAGTGGTGGTCTTTCCCCACCCCAGGAAAATATTTTATTATTTAGTTAAAAATAACAACAGGCAGACCTCAAAGATATTTTGGGTTGGGTGCCAGACCACAGTAGTGAAGCTGGTACAGGGATAACTCAACAAATATTGTGGGTTCGGTTTCAGACACTGTAACAAGGCCAGTATCGCAATAAAGTGTCTTAATCTTTTTGTTGGTGGAGGAGCCTTGCCTTCACTTTGCATAAAAGGGAAAGTCTGTGGAGTGTAGTAAAGCAAAACATAATTCAGTGAGGTGTGCCTGTACCTTTTAATTTATAACTGGAAATTCAGAGATATTAATGTATTTTGAGCTTTCTTTTCCTCTTTCTCGCCACACGCCCTACAAGTGATTTTATGTCATCAAGCTCTGTTTTGAAGTTCCTAATCACTTTGTTTTTGCATTAGTGACATGGGATAACAGTCCAGCATGGATGTGAGCATCAGCACTCACTCAGGAAGAGAGCCTAGCGCTATACCTAAAGCACAGTAGCCTCTCAATACCCAGTAAATGCCGTTTTAAATTCAGGTCGGAGAAAAGCGTTCAGGTTCAATGCCGGCAGTGTGGCATTATATGAGAAGGAACCTATTGATTAAGCACTTAGAAAGTTCCCAAAGACCTCCTTTTAAATCCCAAGATATTGGCACTCATGTGATGGATGCCTTGAGGCAGATAAAACAGCTGAGTCTTTTTAGTAAAAGAAACAGGGATCTTTTCACTTAAAGTGGCACTTGAAAAATATTGCTGTAATTAAGATATACAGTGTAGTTAGTTTTCAGGAAATGTAAATTTTTCATGTCTTGAAGGAGCCTTACAGAGTTACTTTTAAAAAACCCCAAAAACCAAACAGCCTGTACTGGAAATTAGCCTGTGATTAAGGTGAACATTTTTTTCCCTTCCCATCTGTTGGAGATCTTACTTACACCCAGTGATGCTGGATGCGTGGGTCCTGGAACTCCTTGCTCTGATGGCCTCTTCTGCCCCTCCCCCCACACCTGGGAATCTGTCAGCTTGAGTGGGGAAAAAATTCCATCTTTTATAGACTGTTAATTCTGACTGAAGTTTGGCATTTTCTTCAGTTGTGAATGTAAGCAGCAAAGCAGAGTACTATGAGACGTATCTGGACTTTGTCACCAATAAATCCATATTGCATTAAAGTTGCCACAGGTGTCTTCAAATATTATTTATATTCATTACTGTTTCACAACAGTGGTACATAACAGAGCTTCTTTTAGATCTTGTCACTTGGTGAATTGATACAGAAACACTTATGTTACTATACCACAATTTAACAATATTGTAATAACTAAATATAATTGTTTGCTTTGGAATGTTGGAGTTTACTTTATACATTTAGAAACAGTATTTAGAGGAGAAGTCCAGGGCCTCACCTGATTGCTAGTGGGGCCTCAGAGACCCTCTTCTTCACCCTCCATTTACCTTTTATCCTGATACTGGAGTGGCTCTCCACCCTGGGTGCCCACTAGAATTGCTGGGAGAGCGTGAAGACTCCCAGTGCCCAGGCCCTGTCCCAGATCACTTACCTTTGAAGTTCTGAGGGTGGGAGCTAGGTGATTCCAAGTGTATGCAGTGTATAGCAGAGGTTGAGAACTGTTGGTCTATATGTTCAGATAAACCAGCCCACTACCCTCTTTCCCTCCTTTCTGACTTTTTCAATAAGAAATTAAGTTTCATGCTCATGGTAGAAAATTCAAACAGTACAGAAGAGCACAGATCTCTCAGTGATCTAAAGATAAGTATTTGACAATTTTTGTGCAGAAAAAAATCGTTAGAGACATACATATCCACACATATATCCACAATGGGGTTCTGCTATACATGTTATACTATACAGGCATATGATACGATTTTTTTCACTTACAGCAAACAGCTTTCATAACCAATTTCTGAGCTAGGTTGGTCCTTAAGATCAAAATTCCCTTTCTTTGGTGTTGTTGATTTGCCTAAAGCTAGGGAGCCTGACCCCTCTAGGTCCAATTCAGGACTAATTTGGAGACCTTGAGCCCTTATTTCCAAGAACCGCGAGGAAGGAACAGCATTGGGATCAGCCCCGTCTGGGGTACGCGACTCTGGGCAAGTTGCTTATTCATGTAAACTTTTTTGAATCTGTTTGCTTATTTGTCAGATGGAGACAAAGAGTGCTTCCTCACAGGGCTGTTGTGAAATGTGTACTAAGTTGGTGACAGGTAGCTGTCATCATTATTCTCCTTGCAGGCTGTATTCCCCAGAGGGGCTTGGAATGTCCCATGGGCCCCCTGACATTTTCCTGTTAGTATAGAGGTAGCAGAAAGCACAGGATAAGATTTTTTAAAAATTCCTGTGCACTTCCTATGGACAGAGAGTCTGCAGGCCCTGAACCCATGCCTTGCGATTGCTATCACTTGGCATGATTAGGAGTTAGACTCTGGGCCACATTGATGAAGAATTAGCCTGATAAACTTCTCTCAGCCTAGCACTTATACCAGGTTAACAAACTTTTAGAAATGCCCCCACGTGCTTATTGACCCACATCTTTGCATTTCATCTCACTTGCAGAAGCAATTATGCTTGGAATGAGAGCCAGTCTGTTTGGAATGAGAGCTCCTGGCAGAAAGCAGAATTCACTCAAGATGACTTGAATGAAGATTAATGGAAGGAACAGCCTTGAGGTGCTGCCCACGCACCAGGAGCCACCCAGGGACTCACAACAGTGGGAGATGAATACATCATCATTAGGGCTGAGAGGCAAGGGGCAGAAGTAGGATTACTGGAGCCCAGTGAGATTTCAGACTGGAAAGGGGCCGTCCATCAGGAACTGTAGTCGTCCCTCGCCATATCACAGTCCACTTTTCATGGCCTCACTGTATTGCGGATTTTTAAATTGTATATATCTAATTTTGTATCGTGGATTTTTCGCTTTATCGTAGGATATTGCGGTATATAGGTATTTTTATATATTTATTTTAATTATTTTTGTGGTAAGATAAGCATAGGAAGTGTTTGTGGTAAAATAAGCATAGAGTGTGGGGAGGGTTTATAAAGCCTTAAAATATATATAAATAATAAAATAAATATAAGATTGCTACTTCGTGGATGTTTTCCTATTGCGGGGGATTCTGGAACCTAACCTCCACAATAGTTGAGGGACCACTTGTATAGTCAAAAAGAATGGTGTCCAGCCCGACCAGGCGGGGGCGCAGTGAATAGCACGTTGCTCTGGGGCCCAGAGGACCCAGGTTTAAAACTCCGAGGTCGTGGGCTTGAGCACAGGCTTACCAGCTTGAGTGTGGGGTTGCTGGCTTGAGCATGGGGTCATAGACATGACGCCATGGTCCCTGACTTAAAATTCAAAGTTGCTGGCTGATCCCAAGGTCGCTGGCTTGAGCAAGGGGTCACTGGCTCGGCTGGAGCCCCCTGGTCAAGGCACGTATGAGAAAGCAATCAATGAACAACTAAGGTGCTGTATCTCTCTCCCTTCCTGTCTGTCTGTCCGTCCCTATCTGTTCTTCTCTCTCTTTGTCTCTCACTTAAAAAAAAAAAAGAAGACAATTGGTGCCCAAAGATGTGGCATCCAAGGAGCAAGGGAGCGGGAAAGCACCCTGAACTTCCTCCCTTCTCCCGCCCCCTGCTGGGCCTGTAGTTGGCTGAACCAATAGGAATCCAGTAGGCACTGTAGCCCTGGTGAGTAGTCTTACAGGTGTCAGCTGGGGAGGGTACAGACTAGGACTCGGAATAGTGGGGGTGCACAGACAGAATAACCAGATAACCAGCAGAGAGGCTGTGGATGTCAGTATTGTGTGGAGTGCCTGACAGTGTTGAGCACTTAAGGGTGCACAGTATTTACTGCTCCCTTCCCCATGCCTCCTGGGGTTTGGAATGCATCTTGTTCTCCCTCATCTTAAAGAAGCAGCAACAACGCCATTGAGGCAGAGAGAGGAGGAGGAGCTTCACTTACCGAAATAGCGAACCTTTGAATCAATATCTGCCATAGTTTTCTGAGCTCTGGCCCTCTTGGTGTCTGTGTTGGGAAGCTCTTCTCATATAAATTACCCCTTAGCTCACGGCCGCCGCCACTGGGGGGACAGTACGCCAACGACATGGAAATCCAGTTGAGGAGATGTTAATGTGGAATCTCCTCTTGTTTCTCCTGACACCCAGGCCTAGAAATTTCTACTGGTTCTCCCTGGTAGCTAGGAGACTACATTGGGCTGAAGTAGCTTGAGAAGCTACTGAGAAGGTTGGCCTTTCAGAGAGCAGGGAAGACCAGGCTGCTTCCGTGATTGGAGCTGTACTGCATATTTAAAAAGAAAATGCGTGTTAGGTTTAGAAACACCGTAGGGAATTGTAAATGTTTATGTGTGAGAATTAAACGTGCTTTTTTAACACAAAGAAGCATAATATAACCTAATCATGCTTTTCATAAGATAATTATAGGAGGTACAAAAATACGGAGACAGCACACTATAGCTGGTGCGATCTGGTAATGGGATAGCAGTTCAGAGTTACATGATGAATGTCTCCTGCTTCAACCCCACTGTTGTATCTCTGAGGCTCTGTGACTTCACTGGGAGAAAATGTCAGAAGGCTGGATCTGAGGCTGTCGTGAATTGGTCCCTTGCCAAGTCTACACCCTGTTCCTCTGCGTTCTGTATACTCTGATTCCTGATTCCTGTATGCCTTTTCAAACCCAGGTCTGGAAAGACTCAAAGTTAAAGTATGTCTTTATTTTGCAGAAGTATCAGGCTGATTGAGCACAAGTGTGTGTCTTTCAGGTAGAGCAGAGCGGTCCAGCTCACTGCTCTGGCGACAGCTCTTCTTCCTGCCTCCAGATGTTGACATTTCAGGTCAGCAGTTTCTCAGCCAGTGTGTCACAAGTATTCTTACAACATGAAGTACCTGACTCTTTAGTCAGGGGCACTGACCTCTTTTCCCTTAGATTGTCAAATAAAAATAATAACCTCCAACATAACAATAGCTGTCTGGTATGAAGGAATCAAAATTATACCATTTTGGGGGGGAGGGTCAGAACAGCAAAAAACATTTTTTGGTGTGCTATAGAATTTTAGTAATTAGTTTGTGTGCTGTGAGATGATAAAGGTTGAAAATGGCTGTTTTAGATCACCGCTAGTTCATAGAGACTTCTTTGAAGGAAAAGAAAGGAAGTGAATGTAAAATCAGTATCTTTATTATTTTTTTTAAATAATGAACTGTCTGTTGAAAGATTTGGGGGACAGAGACTTGGATGATGAACATGGTGAAATATGTTTTATCTCTGAGCTACATGCAGATATGACTTAGACTATCTTAGTTTTAAAAGAACATGATTTGTTATGTGACTTCAGCTGTAAATCAACAGCATATGAATAAAACAAGGCAGCAGGTTGTCAACTTTAGATGTGTAAGGATGGAGGAGCTTGCTGAAAGGGCAGATCTTGGACTCCCCTGTCCCAAGGCATGGAGCTCGCCTTTTCAGCCAACACCCCAGGGAGTTCTAGAAATTTCTTAGGAAACTGCAATATGGGATGTTGACCTCCTTAAGCCTTTCAAAGGTGCTGATGCTAATTAGGAAATCTTGGGTTTTTATTTTATTTTATTTTTTAGGGAGAGAGAGACAATGACAGACAGGAAGGGAGAGAGGTGAGAAAATCTGTTCTTCATTGCTTTCTCATATGTGCTTTGACTGGGGGGCTCCAGTAGAGCCAAAGACCCCTTGCTCAAGCCAGCGACCATGGAGTCATGTCTGTGATCCCACGCTAAAGCCAGCAACCCCACGCTCAAGCTGGTGAGCCTGCGCTCAAGCCAGATGAGTCTGCACTCAAGCCGGTGACCTCGGGGTTTTGAACCTGGGTCCTCAGCATCCCAGGCCGACCTTCTATCTACCGCACCAACACCTGGTCAGGCTTTTTAAATTTTTTTTAAAAAAATATTGATTTTAGAGAGATAGAGGATGAGAGAGAGAGAGAGAAAGAGAAATACTGATTTATTTTTCCACTTATTTATGCACTAATTGGTTGATTCTTGTATGTGCCTTTACCAGGGATCGAACCGGGGCAATCTCTGTGTGTTGGGGTGATGCTCTAACTGAATGAGGTAGCTGGACAGGGACTTTTTAAAATCAGAATTGGGAAATTCCTCTGGATCATCTTATAGACTGTACTTTGTTTTGTTTTGACCCCTGTACTCCAGGCAGCCCATCATTGGTAGGGCAGATGCACAAGAAGTAATTTCCCTGAGCGGGATCCTGCTGTCACATGGTGGAGGATACTATCTTGTGTTAAAACAAAGAAATAAAACCCTCCATCGAACTCTGGTCTCCCTGAAGAGATTGGAAAGTCATCCAGTGGTGTCTGTTTCAAGCCTGTGTTGTTATTAATCCTGTTACAAATGAGAATGCTTTCCGTTTGCAGGCGGGCCTGTCTCGGAGGAGCTTTGTGTGTTGCATACTAGACCCTGCTGGGTGATTAAGCCACTCAGTGAGCATCGTGCGGGCGACGGGAAGACAGTCTGCCTGGAGCAGGCTGCGGCACTTCTCAGGGAGCTCGCGGCCTGGGGCAGCCGCGCTGTTCTGGTTCCTGGGCTGGGGGGTGGGGTACTTAGGGCCTAATGCTGTGGGGTTGTGGCCCAGAGAGACGGGGTTCTCCTTTCAGTCCTACACCTTGATCTTTCCAATAGCATCAGAAGCTTCTTGGCTCCTTTGATTAGGGCTGTAACTCTTCCTTTTTTAAGGTTCATTATCCTCTAAGGGGAAAAAAATATAAAAGAAGAGGTCGTTAATAATTTCCTACTTTTGTAAATAAGAGAAAGCTTTTTACTCACCAGGTTTTAAAGTTTCAATTTAGAGTCCAGATACTTTGTGGCTAATTAAGGCAGTGAGTGTCAGGAAAGAGAATATGGGCAGATGAAGGGTGGGGGAGTGGACAGTTACACAGGCGAGTTTCAGGGGGCAGTTTCCCACTTCTGTAGCCTTTTAAGGCAAAGCCCTTCAAACCTCCAGTCTCTGTGGCTTTGCACAGCTGTGGTAAGGGAGGCTGCGACTGATCTGCATAAGGATCTCGTGCTCTTGCTGCCCACGGTCCCCCCACCCCGCCCTCCAGAAGCCCACCAGGCTCCACACTGGCCCGGTCTGTGCTGTGTCCAGACCCACAGGACAGAGGACAAAAGCAAGGTTCATCTGGAAAATGGGAGCCCGGCGGCGCCCTGACTGAACCGGCCCTGGGAGACAAGAAGCCGCAGCTGCACCGCTTGGCTGGGCTGTCCCCACTGCCGGCAGAGCGCTCAGGCAGCAGCTTTGACTCTCAGGTTCTATAGAATGATTGGGGTGAAGCCTCCATCCTCCGCCTTTTAATTGAAAGTCAAGTAACACTGGCTGCTCCCCTCAGACTCCAAATCTAACCCAGGGGAATAGTGGGACAGCAGGCTTCTGCAAGACCCAAACCATTTCACAAGTCACAGGTGGGGCTTTTCCGGAAAAATCAGCCACCCCAATGGACGTGCTGCCAGTCTCCCCTAATGAGCTGTGAGGCAATCACGGTCATGGAGGAACACTGCTTGTTCAAGTGTGAGCGAGAAGCCTCGCTTTGCCTCCCAGTTTGAATCTGATCAGTGGTACAGGAATACTACTGTGAGGCATCTTTCCTCTAGATAATGACATCCATTTTGAACAAGGAAACATACTTGTTTCTCAAAATGCTAAAGTTCAAGACTAACAGTGGCTCTGACTGAGGAGGCCGGGTGCTGATGTCTCCGTCACCACCAGCCCTGTGTTTCAGGTTAATCCCACGGGACAGGAACCCCTCTTTTCAGCCCTAATTCTCATCCTCTGATGGGAGATTTGGGGGGTGGGTTAGGATGCAGGAGTTTTCGGACTTCTGAAGCAGCTCCTGGGAGAGTCCACTCGTCCTCTGCTATCCGACAGTTCTTGCTTGGACATCTCTGTTGCCAGCGCCCAGGCCCAGGCCACCACTGCCGTTCCCTGCCTGGACGAGGCAGTGGCTCTGCTTGATTACCCCTTCTCTGTCTCCAGGGCACCCTCTGCAAGCCTTGGAAAATGCAGACTGGATCACTGGTCACTGCCATCACTGGTCACTGCCATCGGTCCACTGCTTCCTTTCTTTCCTGCCCAGAGGCAGTGTCACCATGGTTGACAGTTTGCTTCTCAAGGTGAAGCAACTTATCTAGCTTTATCTCCCAATTGCTCCTGTAGCATGCACCAGGTACAAGAACAGACGTCGGAGACTTTCAGGAGTATAGATGTTTCTTTATTGGCCAGTTTAACCTGCGCAGGGGCGAATTCCCAGGTGTCCGGAGACACCATACCCACAAGGAGCTACAAACGGGAATCGCCCCTGGCGCTTACAGCTAGGTCCTTATATATTCTAAGTAAGCAAGCATTATACAGAAGCAAATGTGGCAGTTACCTATTCACTAAGGGGGGCGCACCCACAGCATAGCAACAGGGGCTGGGTCTAGCTCATTGGCGAATTTCAAACATAAACTTCTGATAAGGGTCTCTAACCAATGGAATGCAAACGTTTGTCTTCCTTTGTTCTCAGCCTTACAAGGTCCTTATCATTACCTCCCTGTCTCTGCCCCTACACTCTGGCAATCCCAGCACACTTTCCTGAATCTAACATTTTGATCTTTTCTTGGTCCTTACACTCCTGCCTCCTTCTCTGTTTTCTACACACACTGGCTTTGTTCCTCATCTCCAAATCTCCAACGCACCAAGCTTACCTGCCCCAGGGCCTTTACACAAGCTCTTCCCTGCTGAGGATGTTTCTGTCCTCCCACTGCCTGGCCAACTCATCCTTCATATTTCTGCCTACTTGCCCCTTCCTCAGGGAGGCCTCCCAGATGCTGAGGGGAAAGGACAGCCCCACTGTTCTTCGCTGTGGCACCCCCATTCTTTCACAATGTTTGCCACAGTTTGTCATTTACATTTTTTTGTCTTTTCTTTTTTTAATTGGTATCTTCAGGTACTCCTGTGGCCTGTACTACACCCTAACTGTGTGTTAATAAACGTGCCAGGTGTGATCTGCTTCTGGTGGCATGCCTTCATGCCAAGAACCAGCGCGGTTAGTAATTCCAGGTTCTGAGTGGGAACTGTGCGGAATTAAGAAAATAGGCTTAGAGGAGAAAAAGGATGGGATCTGGAGGCCTCTGCAATGCTGATGGCAAGAACAGAGCACCCTCCACATCCACTTCCTGCTTTATTTATAGGGCAAAGTGAGGCCATTAGCAAATCAAAGGGATCTCTGATCACATTTCCAAGGCAGCCCAAGAATTCTACCAAGTGCAGAAAACCCTCACCATACATAAGGATAAAAGGAAACTTGCCTCCAGTCTTTCTGAGGGACATGGGGACATGGTGGGTAGGATGAGTATAAACAATCCAGCACCATAGCAAAATAGCTTTGAGCAACTTCACAGAACAAGTGAGGTGGGGGGTTGGGCAGACTGTCAGCTTACTGCCAGTTCCCCACACCTCTGTCCCCCAAAAATCTACACTGCAAAGTCCCTATTGGCTTTCAGTCCCCAACACCTTCAGGTAACCCTCTTGTCAGGTTTCCTGCCCTGGACGAGGAGGGTGGTGACCTCGGGAAGCTTGCTGTACCGTGTTCAAACAGAAGAGTCAAGTTGAAAGGACTCTGTTGTGACCATGTGCCAGTGATTGACTCCTACGAACCCTACTTCATCACAGGGGGATCAGAATGGTACTCACCCCTGTGTTCCTGGGAAGATAAGATTCCTATGAAAACTGGAGGGATCCCATCAGAGTCTGTGGTTTAGTTAATGGTAACGTGCTGAGATTAGTTTCTTGGTTTTGACAAATGTGTCATGGTCATGTAAGAGGTGAGCATCGAGGAAGCTAGGTGAACAGTACGCAGGGACACTGTACTATCTCTGTAACCTCTCAGTAATCTAAAACTATTCCAAAGTGGAAATTGTATTTTAAAAAACATTTGTGAAGTAGTTAGGATGCTTCAGATTTAGTAAGCCCTTAATAAATGGTGGCCATTACCATTGCTAATATGACAAGTACAGTTACTACTGCTACTACGGATAATCTGGAAGCGTCCTCATCACTGATGCTACTACGGATAATCTGGAAGCGTCCTCATCACTGATGATGACCACTCTACAGATTGTATATCAGTGTTCTATTGCCACTGTAACAAGTTGCTACAAGTTGTTCTATGTTTTAGGCTGGCCTAAAATCCAGGTGGCAGCAGGATTGCTTTCTTTCTGGAGGCTCCAGGGGAAGATTTTGTGTCCTCGCCCTTTCCAGCTTCTAAAGGTGCCAGTGTGCCTTGGCTCACAGTCTCCCTTCGTCTTCAAAGCAAATGATCAAACCACTCTGACTTCTAGCATTTGCTTCTCTAACGGTGACCCTCCTGCCTCTCTGTATAAAGACCCTGTTATTACCTTGGACCCACCTAGATAATCCTTGATAATCTCCCTGTTTCAAGATCCTTAACGTCATACCATAGGCAGAAACCCCTTTTGCCATGGAAGGTAGCATATTCACAGGTTTTGGGAGTTGGAACAAGTACATCTTTGGGCAGGGAGGCATTATTCTGCCCACCACGAGTGGTAAGCTGTCTTCTTTTGTCATTTGCTTATGTCCCATGTCCCTGACACAGCCCCTAGATAGGGAGAGAGGGGTGTTGTTTTATACCCTTGAGTGCTGCTTTCCTCTCCTGCCCTCTCCCTTGGAGGCCTGAGCTCTGTGTGGGTGCAGGCTGAGGGTGCAGACTATGGCTAGTAGGTATGTGTGATGTACAACTGGGAGCCTTGTCACTGAGAGTCCACATGGTAATGGACTCTTAATTCTTCACTTGTGGGTGGGCTTGGTACTCTGGACACAAACGTGGTGACACCTGCTATCTCTCAGTGAACAAAGTGCTCATGTACTCACTTTTGAGTTTGAAGGCTGATTATACCTGACCCCTTGTGAGCCCAGATTATGAGTCATGGATGATCCTGGGTGTCATATTCCCATAGTTCTGTGTTCGAGACCTTCCCACCCATTCTTTTCCTCTTCCCCTTCCCATCTCTGGCTAAATCGGGCTTGCCTAGCATGGTAGCCACTAGCCACATGTGGCTGCTGAGCAACTGAAATACAGTGGATTGGAATTCAGATATACTGTACATGTAGAATACACACTGAAATTTGGAAACTTAGTGTAAAGAAAAGAATAACAGATTTCATTAGTGTTTAAGTGCCAGTTGCGTGTTTCACAATAATATTTTGGATATATTGGGTTAAATAAGCTACATTATTAAAATTAATTTCACCTGTTTTCTTTTTTACTTTTACTTTTCCTTTTCTTTCTTTTTTTTTTTTTTAGTTTTTACTTTTGCAATAAAGACAGACAGACAGGAAGGGAGAGAGATGAGAAGAATCAGCCTGTACTTATGGCATATCAGTTGTTCACTGATTGCTTTCTCATATGTGTCTGGCGCCAGCTGAACCAGCGACCTTGGGCTCAAGCTGGTGAGCCTGTGCTCAAGCCGGTAGCCTTGGGATTTCGAACCTGGGCCCTCAGTGTCCGAGGTCAGTGCTCAATCCACTGTGCCACCACTGGTCAGGCTCTTCTTACCTTTTTATTGTGCATACTAGAACATTTTAAATTACTCCTGTGGCTTGCATTGTTTTTCCTTTGGAGAGTGCTGGTCTAAATCCTACTCATATCGTGTGTGTGTGTGTGTGTGTGTGTGTGTGTGTGTGTGTGTGAGAGAGAGAGAGAGAGAGAGAGAGAGAGGCGTCCTATTATTCCTGTCACAGTGTTATATAAAAGGCTTCCCCAGGACTTCTCTCTTTCCCTCTCTTTTTTCTGTCTTTTTGTCTTGTTCTTTCCTTCTCTTTCTCTCTCCATACCCCTTTTTATTCACTGTGAAGAGCCTGCTGAATGAATCACTGGAGGTGGAATGGTAAATCATTTGAACCAGGACAAGTTTGCTCAGAGAAAAGGGGCAGGGCTTTATCCTGGCCCACAGTGTTAGGAAGTCAGCTACCCGTCCAGCTCCTCTCCTGACTGTTTTATGCCCTAGAAGAGTCTAGGTTTTTTTTTATTGTTTTTTGTTTTGTATGTGTTAGGACTAGTGCTTATATTTTCAAAAGCTTCTGGGGTGGATTCTAACAGTCCTCTCCCAACTCTTCCTTGAAAACTGCCACTCAGAGAGGGTGGGGTGGGGACAGTGGTTCCAAAATGCATCATCGTGAAAATGCAGATTCCCAGGCTCTGTGCCTCTGGGCTTTGCCAGGAACGAGGATGGAGTTACAGCAAGCAAATCAAACACGTTTGCCTGACTCAGACGGGAGTGCAGTCTGGCTGCATGGTAAGTTTGTTTCCATTTCTGCTGCTTGGGAGGGATGCGGATGGATGGTCTGTGCAGCTGTCAGGGTATGTGGCGGTGGTGCCATGGCTTGTCCTCTCTGCTCTTCCCAGCACCTGGTGATGGCTTGTTGGGCTGAAGAGGGCATTCTTTCCTCCAGCATTCTAGTGAAAGCATGATGAGAGGACAAGTATGCCCGAGTGGCAGGAAGGAGCACAGCCAGTTCAAAGGTGGCCAGTGATATTAGACAGGCCAGGTTCGCATCCTGGCTTCACCACCTGTCAGGTGTGTGACTTGCTGTGTGTTCCTTTAACTCTGTGTCTCCATTCCTTCACCTGCAAATTATAGTAGCTCCAAAAAACAAAGATTGTTGTAGAAGTTACTGGTACTGGAGCTCGGGTCAGTGAGCATTCAGGGCTGCTACTGCAGCTGTGCTGTAAGTAATGCCATCTGAAACCCGTGGCGAACTCCAAGCTCTCATCAGTCAGGAGCATGCAGCCGACTTCCAAGTTTTATGAGGGACACCTTCGAGCCCCACAACGTGAGGGGCGAGGAGAGAATGCGACCGCTGGAGGTGAGGAAGCTCGGATGCAAAGAGCTGTGTGGGGTATTTAGGGATGGGCAGTGAGTTTGCAGCTCTTTAGAGACATTCAGACCCTTGCGAAGCACACTCACCCTGGATTCTGACAAGCCGCCTTGGCCTGCATCAGAGGGAGCTGACTGAGCAAGGCTGGGGTAAGGGCCTACGTGTCTGAGCAAGCTCAGTGCTGGGAACTGCTGGGCCCTGCCCTGGGCGCTGGGTCGGGCCTGGCAGGTCGGGAGCAGGTGAAGCCATTTCTCAGCTCTGTGGAGTAAGCCCTTCACCAAGAAGACGCATATTTCTGGTGGGAGCCTGGTTACCTGGTAACTCCTGTAACTGACGCGGGCTTCCTGCCTCTCCTCTCCCCTCCCCTCCCTTCCCGCAGTTCAGGACCTGAGCCAAGGGTTCGCTTGTTGGGCCCCTGCCTCGAGCTCCAGCTTGGAGGAGGCAGCAGCCAGACCACCTGGACTAGGAAGGGGGGCGGGAGCGCCAGGCCTCTCTTTGCTCTGACTTCCCCTCTGAGTTTTCAGACACATGCACATTGATCTGGAGGAGTAGAGTTTGCTTTTCTTCCCGGGGAGGGTATGGTCCTGGTGGGGTTGGGTCGCCCACTTGTTTGAATAATTTTATTTTGCTTTTTTCTCAGCGTTTTGGGCTGTCTCTCTTTTTTAAGGATGGTTTCAGTTCTAGGTTGTTAAAAAAAAAACTGTAACCAGTAGTACTCGTGTGTTTTCCTTCCAGGGATGGCCTCACTAGTGCTAAGTGGGTTGGCAGTTGGCAAAGTGACAAAAACAAGGGTCACGTGTGGGTCCCCTTGCGACTCTCAGTGTCATGTTCTTGCATCCGCTGTGTGAGGACGCTGGCTGAGCCCTGGGAGGTGGCGGGCCTGTCCTGTGGACTTAGACAGTGACGGAACCAGATGACAGTGATGTGAGAGAGAGGAGCACACAGGTTGCCCCCCCCCCCCGTTTAATGTATTACTATTATTATTATGACTTATTTTTTTGAGAGAGAGAGAGAGACTGGCAGAGAGAGAGAGATGTGGAGGAGAGAGATGAGAAGCATCAACTTGTAGTTGCATCACTTTGGTTGTTCATTGATTGCTTCTGATATGTGCCTTGACTGGGGGGCTCCAGCCGAGCCAGTGGCCTTGAGATCAGGATGATCCACGCCAGTCGGCAGCCATCCCACACTCAAGCTGACAGGCCTGTGCGCAAGCCCACAGCCTGCACTGTAGCGGTGACCTCAGGGCTTTGAACCAGGGTCTTCAGCATTCGGCCAGCACTCAATCCACTGTGCCACCACCAGTTAGGCACTTTCCAAGTTGTGTTTTGACTGAATTACAATCAATTGAATAAATGCCACTGATTGAGTTACTATTTACTGGGAACTTCAGCTATGTCCCCTCATTTAATTCTTAGACTAAACCTTTGAGGTTATTATCCCATTTTACCCATGAAAACACTGAAGCTGCATGGCTGAGTAATTTTCCCCAACGTCTCACAGCTAGGATCTGAGCAGTTGGATTTGAACACAGGTCAGTTTTATTTTTATAACCATGTTATATCTACCATGCTACATGTTTCCTTACAAAGATTTACTGATATTAGGAATAAAAGGGGTAGAGGTAACATTTACTGAATGCCTATGGTGTGCCAGGCACTGTGCTAAGTGCTTTAATTATTATCTCTAATGTGCAGAGAGCCTGGGGATATTAGTACTGTTATTACCTTGGTTTCACAAAAGGTGAAACTGAGGCTTAGAGGTTACATGCCTCACCTGACACATGGTGGAACAGGAAGTCACAAGGCAGCCTGCGCCCGGAGCCTGGGCTTCTTCCTCAGCACAGAGCCTTCGAGGCTCATGGTGTGCAAACAATATTTTGAAGGGGTCTTATTGGCTAGGAATGCATTGTTGGAACAATGAAGTTGTAAGCATGGATAGGAAATATTGTCAGTAGTGCACAGCATCAATTGTGTGTAAGGTTCTGGGTCTAAAATGCTATTTAGAGATACCAAGGGGTGTAAGCCATGCCCCGCTCTGGAGGTGTTGACAGTCTGGTTATGGGTATTACCATGCAGGGGAGGTAGCGAGCTCTTCAGGTCTGGGGAAGTGGCCTAGTGTAGATGCTGTTTGCATTACAGAAGGGTACTCTGAAGGTACAGGCATACCTTGGAGATTTGTAGGTTCAGTTCTGGGTCACAGTAATAACGCAAGTATCACAGTAAAGTGAGTCGTAATGTGTTTGCTGGTGAGTCTTGCCTTCATTAGTCAGTACGCAGTACCTATGAAGTGCAACAGAACGAAGTGTGCCTGAATAGGGGCAGGCACACTCTGAAGGCGACGGGGAGAAAAGATAGGCTAGTTGGCTTGAGCAAAGCAGTCCTTCCTGATTCTGGATGGTCTCACCGACCAGGGTTTGCTCTTAGAGATGGTGATTCCTAAACCACTCTATTGAAGCAGAAAGGCCTGGCCTGAGGGGTGTTTCCCAGGTTCATCTGGTTGGTGGTCAGGAATAGATTAGGAGTGAGGGGGTTGAGGCTCAAGAAAGGTCTACCAGGTTACAAAGCTATTGTTGTGAGCTACTGGGCAGGAAATGGTTAATGCTAAAACTTCAGTTAGCATCAGTAATTCAGTTAGTCCTCAGGCAAAGGTGAGTCATGCTGGGAAGGGGCAGAAATTGGCTTTCAGCCTGTGGTTGAGTTGGGAGCTTAGAGAGAGGAGAGCTTTAGAGCCAGTGACTTTCATAGGCTCTAAGGGAGGAACATGTTAATTTATCATCATCCCACCCCTCAAGTATGAATCAATTGGCATACTTATTAGGAAACTCTCCACCTTGATTTCTTGCCCTAGCTTTACAAAATTCTTGGTTGCTACTTTATCATTGTGGTGCAAGAGGCCTAGGTCAGACTGTGTACAAGGAGTCTGGGCCCATCACGGGGTTTCTAGGATTACCTAAAGCAGTTGGCAGTGGAGATAGCATTCAGACTTCGACCCCCCCACTTCATAGACCAGTGTTGGCAGCCATGAGGGCTGGCTCGTCTTAGATGCAGAGTTCAATCCCTGGTGCAGAGACAGCAGGAAGGGAGGAAGGGGAAAGCAATGAAGAACTGAGGGAGAGAATAAATCCAAGTTCAGGGCACTTGCAGGTTGTAACATGAATATCACATTAGTGACCTTGCCTGTTGGTCACTGTGTCTCACCTGGGACTGTTCTAATCTGATGGTAATCAACTGTTGGATTAAAATCTGCCCCCAAATAGGAGCTATACTGAGTTTCTCAAGGTTTTAATTCTTGATAATCTTTTAAGAAACTCCTTCCAGGTCAGGTGTCACTGAGGGTACCAAAGGGACCGAGGCTGTCTTTGCTACCTAGCCTGTCGTCAGACTGTCATCATCACCAAGAACTTATCTCATTGCTGATTATCCAGCTTTTAGTGAATCAGTTAAATGATGAGTAGGAAATACAGTGATTTGAAAGATGATTTCTTTGCATTGACTTCTTTAGTAATTAGGAACAAGAGACCTAGTCCCCACACTTGTGCAAGTCCCCAAGGACCCTGTACAAGCTGCTCGTGCACGTGTGTGTGGTTGCTCCAGCGATTCCTGACCTGCAGTTGCATAGGGTGGTTCATCCTGAATGGAAGGTCTTATGGCCCTGGCCAGTTGTCTCAGCGGTAGAGCGTCGGCCCGGCGTGTGGAAGTCGCAGCTTCGATTCCCAGCCAGGGCACCCAAGAGAAACGCTCATCTGCCCCCCCCCCCCCCTGCTTTTCTCTCTTTGTGTCTCTCTCTTCCCCTCCCGTAGCCAAGGCTCCATTGGAGCAAAGATGGCCCAGGTGCTGAGGATGGCTCCATGGCCTCCACCTCAGGCACTAGAATGGCTCTGACTACAGCAGAGCAATGCCCCGGATGGGCAGGGCATCGCCCCCTAGTGGGCATGCCGGGTGGATACTGGTCGGGTGCATGCAGGAGTCTGTCTCTCTGCCTCCCTGCTGCTCACTTCAGAAAAATACAAAATACAAAAACAAAACAAAACACAAAAGAAGGTTTTATCATAATTGTTTCTTATTGCCTGTCACTTCTGATGCTTTCTGTTCAATGCAGTTGGTCTGCTCGCTTTATTTATAAGTTTACCGAGTGACTTAACTTCTCAAGGAATGGTATTCTTTAGAAGGCAGTATCTAAAGACACATAGGTATGGCCATAGTTAGTCTGATGAAGCCCTTAATTAGTCCTGAGGGTAAAGAGGCTCTGTCCTCCTGCACAGTGGATGTTGGATGAAAGATGCAGTTCTGACATAGCTCTAAGCCAGTGCTGTCCATAGAGCTGTCTGCTTGACGGAGATGTTCTGTGTTTGTGCCATCTGTCCAACATGATAGCCATGGTCACATGTAGCTGCTGAGCACTTAATGTGTGGCTCCTGTGTCTGAGGAATAGAATTGTTTTATTTATTAGGGGCTGTCATTGGACAGCAGCACCCTAGACAGTGGCCAGAGATGACTGGTGGCTGCACTGAGGACATAGATATCAGTCCTAGTTGGGTGGACTTGTTTGCGAAGGGAGATTAAAAATGTGGGGACTCTAGTGCAGTGGTCCCCAACCCCCAGGTCACGGACCAGTATCGGTCCGTGGGCCATTTGGTACCGGTCCGCAGAGAAAGAATAAATAACTTACATTATTTCTGTTTAATTTATATTTAAGTCTGAACGATGTTTTATTTTTTAAAAATGACCAGATTCCCTCTGTTACATCCGTCTAAGACTCACTCTTGATGCTTGTCTCGGTCACATGATACATTTATCCATCTCACCCTAAAGGCTGGTCCGTGAAAATATTTTCTGTCATTATCCTGGTCCGTGGCCCAAAAAAGGTTGGGGACTATTGCTCTAGTGCACAGTAGAAAATCTAATAGCATAGAATTGTGAGATTTTATTTAAAGGTTGGAATTCAAAAAAGACTTGAGTCATCTGGCACTGCAGTGGACAGGGAAGTTTCTTAGAGGAAGATGGCACTGCCTGTAGCTTTTAGGCTCTGGAGTAATGTCCAGGCAGCCGCAAGTGGTCCATTGACTCACGCTCCGAGGGAAGCAGCACAGCACGGGAGCCCAACAAATCCGTGCAAAGGTAGGGTCCTCAGGCAAAGTGTTTACCTTTCTGAGTCTGTTTTTTTATCTGCAAAGTACACATAATGGTACTACCTCAAAGAGCTATTATGTTAGATAACTTATATAAAACTCGCATCTTGTCACATAGCAGGTTCTCAATAATGGGAGAATTATTATCGAAATAGGAATAGCCTATGTACACAAAGGTCCCTGACCACCTTAACCTGCATGATGAAACTGAGTTCATACTGATTTTTTCCATATCCTCTGATGAGGGAGGCCCGTTTCTTCACACACATAGAGCCAGGGGTCCTGAGGTTGTTGCAGAGTCAAGAGAAGACAAGGGTCTGAAGAGACTAAGTTGTACACACAGAGACCCTTTAAAAATTGAGAATTGCGGTGATAAATAAATTCAATTCTTCAGGCAATGATAGGGGCACAAGTTTATCTATGTGCATATTGCAGTTTTCAGAATTCAGCTTTTATGCTCCTCCTGTCCCAGAATTGTGTTACCTAACTGGAATTTATAGCTGAAACACTCCCTGGGTTTCTGGGCATTTATTTGCATGGTACCTTGGACACCTAGAGCTGGTTCCATTATTATTTTCTCATCTGGGTTCTGTTTACTTGAACACTGGAGGTGGATTTAGTACCTTGCAGGAACTGAACATTGTCTTCCCGGCATCATTAATCTCGCTTTCTTACTCAGTGTAAGAAAGTGTATGAAATTAATCAAGAAGGAAAAGGAAATTAATGATACGTTGGTATTCACAATTCATCAGGAGATTTCACAGCAGGTATGAAATTAACTTCTCTGAATTAATACACACTTCAACAAATTAAAGGTATAGGAAAGGGTTATTTATTATTTAGGAAATGCACCTTAACACTTCCAGCTTTGATAATTAGTTAGAGCAGGGGTAGTCAACCTTTTTATACCTACCGCCCACTTCTGTATCTCTGTTAGTAGTAAAATTTTCTAACCGCCCACTGGTTCCACAGTAATGGTGATTTATAAAGTAGGGAAGTAATTTTACTTTATAAAATTTATAAAGCAGAGTTACAGCAAGTTAAAGCATATAATAATAATTACTTACCAAGTACTTTATGTCGGATTTTCGCTAGGTTTGGCAGAATAAATCTTTATAAAACAACTTACTATAGTTAAATCTATCTTTTTATTTATACTTTGGTTGCTCCGCTACTGCCCACCATGAAAGCTGGAATGCCCACTAGTGGGCAGTAGGGACCAGGTTGAGTACCACTGAGTTAGATGATGGGTGGTGGTTTATGATAAGACCATTCAGTATTGTGCGGTTACCATAGGACCCATAGTAAGCATTAATTCAATTTTTTTTTAAATTTCACTGAGATGAGATAAAACAAAATGGTTAATGTATACTTGTTTCCTGTGGATTGAAAAAGATTTGCCCAAACACTTGCAGCTTTGATCTCTGTTTACAATGAACTAAATTTGATCCGGGTTCTGTGCTTCCTTGTTATGGTGCGATATGATCAGTTTCAAAGGCTACGTTAGTATGAACACACTGTGGAAAAGAATGGAGCATTGTAATTACAACTCTGTTACAGCTTTTGCTGAGGTTCATAAAGGACAAACTTTTGTTACTGGGTCATTCCTGTAATTATATCAGAAATAACAGGTAGCAGTCACTTTCCATCAGCAGCAGGAGAGAAGAAATCTTACTATTTAAGTGATCGCATAAGGCACTGAATGAATCATCTTTGATCCCATCATGAGAATTTAAAAATAGAAAGGAACAGTTGACATCATCCCATAGCAGGTTTTTAAAGAGCAGAAAAATGCCAGATAGTATTTTAAGGAAAAGAGCCCTCTGAAGTGATGTCCCCGCCCACATGTTAATTGCCTATTGGCAGTGGTTCTTAAACTTGAGCAAGACCACGGAATCCGCTGGAGTGCTTGTTCAGGCCTCAGAGTTCTTGACTCGGTAGATGAGCAGGGCTCTGAGATTTTATATCACAACTTCCCAGGTGATGGTCGTGTTGCTGGTCTCAGGACTACAGGCTGGGAACTGTTAGGCTAAGAAACAAACCAGGTGTAACTTGAGGATGGTTCCAGAAACTTAGAATTTTAAGATTATTCCCCGAGTGCCTGTTAAAATAGTTTTAAGATGAATACCCTAATGTTAAAATAATTTTGATGAAAATACCAAATTCTGTTTGGGGTGGTGTGCCTGTTTAGTAGCGAGGAGCTGTTCTTTGTGATGTTGTAAATGAATACTAAACACAGTTGCAAACCTAGATAACTGATCTCGCAGCACTCCTGGCCCTCTGTCATCTTGGTAACATCTTGGATGAACTTTTTTGGCTACAAGTATTATCTCTGTAATCCAAACTAGTGATGAATTTGGAAGTCACAAGGTTTAAATACTTTTTTCCTCGTTTATTAACCAAACACACTTTACTTGGGGCCCATCACTTTAAGGAGGCATATTCGAGGTCTCTAGGCACTAAATCCTTGTCCTTGTCATACCTGCCTGACAAACCTGCTGTCAGCAAAGTGAAAATACAGCACATTGGGCACCCCTGTGGCTGTGGTTTCAGGCTTCTGACTGGTTCTACAGCTGCCCTTATATTATCCTGTTAATTTATTATCCTTATATAGCAATAGCAACCCTAGTAATAATCGCTAACGTTTGTAGAGGTCGCGCTGCCCCTCCAACGTGTTCGCTGTACTCGGTTCTGTTGTGTCAGTTCACGAATTCTGCCGTCACTTCTGGCTGAGGAGCTGTGATCACTTCTGATGCAGACACAAGACAAGTCTTGGAGAGACTCAGCTGCCCTCGTGGTTTGTAAGGGTTGGACCTGTCTGAGTCTGGGCAGTGTGAGCAATGTGGGACAGAGCTAGATTTGATAGTATATTTTGGGAAGCTCTCAGTGAAGAGTCCATGAGAAGGCCTCACTGAAATGAAAAGCTGCTAGAAAGTTTGAAGCGTGATGAAACCTTGTGTATTTAAGGTTAAGATTGTGTAAGTTCTGACGTCAAAGACCTCTCTAGATCTTTGTAACTGGGCAAGATTTCACCAGGTAATTTTAGCTGATAAGGTAAATTTAGCTGCTCTGCCCAACATGAGATGCAAGCTGAATAAAGCCTGTGTTGTAATTATGAGGTCTTTTTCTGTGAGACTGTCTGATGTTTGATAAGGAAGATTGAATGACTTAAAGCTTATAAATATGGCCATGATTTGTTTCTAGCATACCCCACTGGACGATATATTATTTGAGATCTTTCCTCTAGAAGTGAAGATACTTTAGGTGGAACCATAGACTCCCTTCAACCATTTTCTCACGTGAATAAAGACAGGGCTGCTCTGGTGTTCAGTGAGCCACCTTTGCTTTAGAGGCTGTGAAAAGCAGCGAGGGAAAGCCTGCTTTGCACCATGTCCGTGGTTTTGGGTTTTCTTTGCATCAACATTCTGAGATTCTTTATTTGGAGAGACATTGTCCATAGGGACTAAGAGGATGAAAGCTTGACTGTGAATGAAAAGGGATCAACCGACAGATTCCAGTGCTGAGGGAATGAGGGATGGGGGTGTGAGACCCGGAGGTCTAGGATTGGCCACTGTTGTGTCTTCAGATCCAGAGTAGACACTGCGAGAGTGGCCCTTGAACATTCTGTTTCAGCATTGCCCATTTTTAGAGGTGCTTTGAAGAGGGTGGCATGCAGGTAGAGACAAGACACTCAGATTCAGATTTCTAATAGACTGCCACCTGACGGTACAGAGCTGATCATTAGGCTATTTTGTAGGCCATTTGCAATATCATTTATTCAAAGTATGAAATGAAAGTGGCAGTTGTTGGTTGGAAATGTGATTCCAGTTTTTCCTAGCTCCTCTTTTACTCTCTGTCTCTTGTGATTGCTTCCTATTTCTTTTTTCGAGATTGAGTTGCAGTCCCATGATCTCTGTTTACAGATGCTTTCACAATTTCGGTATAATTAAGACAGGGAGGAAAATCAAAACATAAGCTCAAGAAGAGGCTGAGGGAGCATGTTAGTCCCCAGGAAAGGTACTTTTGGGTGAAATCTTGATGAAAGCTGTTGAGGACTTCCTTCAACATCTACTTCACCTATAGACATAGCTAGGAGTGGCTATAAACTTTAATGTTATATCTTTGGCTTCATGGGAAATTATATTTACGATTAGTTGGACTTTAAAGCTTTGCTGAGGATAGAAGTGAATGCTCTTGGTTTCTTGGCGACCATGAATTTTGCTAATGTATGCATCCAGGGATGGTACAATGGTTTTCATGTGACTGAGGGGGTAGCTTGTCTGATTCTTATGGTAAAATCAAGATTGAGTTCTTAATTAGTGTATTATTAAAAAAAAAACAAATCCAGACTCCAAAGCATAGGGGGAGGTAAAGGGTAAAGGAGTTTCTTTTTTGGCACATAATGAACATTTCTGACTCTTACATTGTTACTACTGGTATGATTCATGTCACCTACTGCCCTTGCACTTGATCCCAGTACACATAAGGAAAACTGCCGTTTAAAGTTCCAGATGAGATGTTTATGAAATCAGAGAAAGGAATAAAAGCACTGCAAGTCAGTTGATGCTACTTAGGTCTGAGGCACGTGGATGTTCATTTTTTTAGCCTCTACCACTATATGTGGATGGGGTGTTTTTGATGTTGATTAAGAGCTTTAGGATTGTTTTCTCAAAATATCTTTTTTTAATCTTTTTCAAGGTTTACATCAGCGTTGTTCTGTGTTAGTTTCAGGTGTGCAGCGTAGTGGTTGGCCAGTCCTACACTTTGTAAAGTGCTCCCCTGACATCCCCAGGACCCAACGGGCACCATGCACAGTCATTACAACACTGAATAGATGATATTTCTTACACCGTTTTCTACATCCCTGTGACTGTTGTGTAACTTCCAGACTGTACTTCTCAACCCCTTCACCTTTTCACGCAGGCCTTCAACCCCTCCCCCTCTGGCAACCATCAGCCTGTTCTCTGTGTCTATGAGTATGTTTCTTTTTCTCAAAATATATCTTTTTTCTGTGTGTGTGTGTGTGTGTGTGTTTTTTTCTGAAGTGAGAAGCCGGAAAGCAGAGAGACTCCCGCATGCACTCGACTGGGATCCATCCGGCATGCCCACCAGGGGGCGATGCTCTGCCCATCCAGGGCGTCGCTCTGTTGTAACCAGAGCCATTCTAGCGCCTGAGGCCGAAGCCATGAAGCCATCTTCAGCGCCCGGGCAAACTTTTCTCCAATGGAGCCTTGGCTGTGGGAGAGGAAGAGAGAGACAGAGAGGAAGGAGAGGGGGCGGGGTGGAGAAGCAGATGGGCGCTTCTCTTGTGTGCCCTAACCGGGAATTGAACCCGGGACTTTCACACGCCAAGCTGATGCTCTACCGCTGAGCTAGCCGGCCAGGGCTTCAAATTATATCTTGATGACTGGACTTAATTGGAGTTAGCAGCTCTTTCTGAATCATGATAACCTAGTTTCCAAACCAGCCCTTTATCTCAAAGCTACAGTGATACCTCAGTTTTCGTCGACAATCAGTCTGAAAACAATTGGCAAAATCCAAAATTGACAAAAACTGAGGCGATTATTTCCATATGAATCAATGTAAATCCAATTAATTCATTCCAGACTCTCCAAAATACATATCACAAACACATTTTATAGAGAATAAATCTAGTGTTTAATACTAAAAGCAATAAGAAATTAATATAGAATGAATATAAAAGACTAAGGTAAAGAAGAAGTGAACATTTAACATGGCATTTACCTTTCTGAAGACTCTTCTTGGCGTATGGAAGAGGCGAGGAGGGGAGAGAGGTGCAGACACTGTATGTTCGGTAGTCACTTACATGTAATTGTAGTATTAGCTCACACAAGGAGAAACAATGCCACACTGAGCAGGGTCACCCTCTGTTTTTGCAAAATTAGCAGTGAGGTCACACGGGGACACCGACGAAATCTGAGGTGACTGACTAAAACCGAGACAAATTTTTTGTGGAAAAAATCGATGAAAACTGAAACCAACGATAACCAAGGTCAATGAAAATGGAGGCGTTACTGTATCTCACACAGACGTGGTCACTGGCATTGGCTTCCATCCCTCTGTAGTAAGCTATTACTTAGGGCAGACTGGTTCATGGAGGTGGCAGATTTGGAATGACTGAGGGTTGAGCCTACTCTCCCAAGTTGCCTCAGTTTACCCCCCTCTGGTATTGCTCAGATACTGTTGCCACAGACAAAAATGTTAATGCTGTGAAGGATAGTTATATGCTGCAGACCATATAAAGACGGAGTTGGCTTGGTCGGATTAAAAATAACAAAACTCTCAGATATTTTCCAGCAGAACAACATGTTCTTACACAAGGTCTGTAAGTAGAAGGTAGACCAGTTGGTTAGTCTTAGAAGACCTGTGGGCAGTCAGCTTGGTGATGGGTCTATGTGGCATGGTCTTTATATTTTTCCTCCCTCGTTTTTCCTCTTTCTCCTTGCCTTGCTGCCAATTGAGCTTTTTCATTTTTATAATTCTCTGCTGATAGATTCCACAAATATCGGGAACATACTTTATGTATCTGTTAAACGACATGTTTTCCCTCCATTTTTCTTTTATAAGAGTGTTTTATAGAGTGAAGTATATATATATGTCTAAAATGACTTTTCATTGCTTTTTTGGATTCTGTACTTCTAGGTGAAGTGGCTGCAAGGAATCTGTTATATTTGAATGAACAGGTGTATAATTCAGTTGGCTTTATTTCATATTGCGAATGCCAATGTTTTTGGTAATAGAGCAATTCGTTGTTTTTTTTTGTTGTTGTTGTTAATTTATTCACTTTAGAGAGGGGACATAGAGAAAGAAAGAGAGGGGGTGGAGCAGGAAACATTAACTCCCATACGTGCCTTGACCAGGCAAGCCCGGGGTTTGGAACTGTGTTCTAGAACCCCAGTGTTCTAGGTCTATGCTTTATCCACTGCAACACCACAGGTCAGACTAGAGCTATTTGTTTTTAAAATTGTGCATTTACATATACTTGAGTGTGTATGTATTAATGTAGTCGAGTCCAGAAAGCTTCAGGATTGGTAAATGCTTTGGTGTAAGGCCTCCTGAGACTTGGAACAAAGAGCAGTTCTGTGCAGATGCTCCGTCTCTGGCAAGTGCAGCCTTGCTCTTGCTGAACTAATAATGGATGACTTTGGATCCTAGCAAGTGAGATAATAGAATTTTTTTTGGAGAAATGCCTTTAGATGTTGAATTGATAGGGCCTCCCACCTAGCTATTTTTAGGTACCCTTTTTTGGGGGGAGACTATCTTAAAAAGCACTTTTTTCCAAAATGGAAGAAGCAAAGTTCATCGATGCTCTGTGTCAGCCTGTTTGCAGCAAATCAAGTCCTTAAGGAGGAGAAACTTAAAAATGTCATTGTCCTTGTGATTTCAGGAGTGATCACTGTTGTAAGGTGGACATTGGCGGAGGATCCACTAGGCTATGTGGGCACTGTAGTAAGCAAATATTTACCTGGCTAAGCACAGATCCAGGATGTTTGACCCTGGCAGGGAGAGGACCAGGTAGCTGAGTCAGATGTCAGCATTTGGATGATCAGAATACAGATACTATAGTGTCCCGGTCAACCCAGTCCTGACGGGACATCTCTGGCTATCCGGTTAAAGCCTGGTGGACTTGATCTTTTGGGATAATTGGGCAAGAATATTTTATCTGTCTAGAATTAGTAATGTGACTGGAGCAGAAGGCCACTTGTTATTTTATTCAATCATTATCAAACATAAATTTACTGACCTTGATTGTGGCTAGGCAGTCCAACATGGAAGGGCTACCTCCTTCAGAGAAGCCCAGCCCAGACCTGACACAGAAGATCACAATGTGAACGTAAGAAAAGTCAGTGAGGGTCCTGGCCAGTTGGCTCGGTCCTGGCCAGTTGGTTGGCCAGTCAGAGCGTCGGCCTGGCATGCAGGAGTCCTGGGTTCGATTCCCGACCAGGGCACACAGGAGAAGCACCCATCTGCTTCTCCACCCCTCCCCCTCTCCTTCCTCTCTGTCTCTCTCTTCCCCTCCCGCAGCCAAGGCTCCATTGGAGCAAAGATGGCCCGGGCACTGAGGATGGCTCTGTGGCCTCTGCCTCAGGTGCTGGGATGGCTCTGGATGCAGTGGAGCGATGCCCCAGATGGGCAGAGCATCGCCCCCTGGTGGGCGTGCCGGGTGGATCCTGGTCGGGCGCATGCGGGAGTCGGTCTGACTGCCTCCCCGTTTCCAGCTGCGGAAAAATGAAAAAAAAAAAAAAAAGAAAAGAAAAGTCAGTGAACTGGAGTATGACTCACAAAGATTGCACAATTACTGAACTGTGTCTGTATAATGAACCACTCACTGCTCAAGGACTAGATTTTCCTAAAATCCCCAGTTATGACCAAACTTTATGGAGGAAGAAATTTGCTAAATACTTCCTTATTTATCTGTGGGAATAATCAGTAGCACTGGGAACCACTGTTCAGGATACCCTTGAGAGTTACCTTGGTAAATCAGATGTTCAGCTTGGGAGCAGAATATTTGGATTTCACAGGCTGATAGGATTTGGGTGTAAAGTTTATGGGGCCAACAGAATGACACATTAAACATTCCTAATTCTTGTTTCTTTTATGTATGTGGGTCTTTGAACAAACTGTTTCTAACAACATCACAGGATTAAAAACTCACCAGCAACTCACAAGCAGGTGAATGTCTGATGTGCATAAAAGCCTGAATGTAAGAGCTAGAATCAGAGGCTTGTATCAGAGGCTTCTCTTTAGCCAGCTGTCACCTTGAGAGTTTGTCCTGCTGGGAGAAGCCAGAGAACAGGAAGTGCCTTAGTCAGAACCTCAAAGGGATTTCAAATTTCCGAAGACTTGGGATTTTGTCTGACATGCAACAAGCCTATTTAACTGCCCCCCCCCCCCCCCCCCCCCCGCTTCCTTACATGTGAACACCACAGCATCACTTAATGGCTATGGCCAACTGAACAATCTGCTTCAAGGGGCTGTTCCAAATTAGTTTAGTGGTGGCAGATAGGGACGTTTTGTTTGCTGCTGCTCTCCTAGAGTTCTCAGGCGTGGCAGCTGGGGCTGGCAGACTGGCATCCCGGACACTTGGAGTTGGGGGCCTGGTTCCCGATGCCTCATTGCTGCACCTTATGTTGTGGGAAGGATGAACTTCATTCTGCCTTTCCTGTGCTCTGTTTTCCTATGGCAGGGTCTGCGCTTCCCTCCTGCTCTCAGCCCTGTGTTGTGTGTGGCTGACAGCCTTCATGAAGCAGGCAGACGTGCGAGCGTTGTATGGGACTCCTGGGTTGTGTCTATCTGCCACCAAATATGTCGTCACCTTCCCTGCTCAGCATGCCATACCTAGCTGCCTTTGGAGAGGCCTCTTGGCTCCTGTAGAGATAACTGCAGAAAGAGCAGCTGTCTGTCAGCCTCCTCCAGACTGATCGAATTGGGTTGCTGTCAACCTGTTGTTGGAAGAGTTCCCAACGCAGCAGACTTGGCTGTCATTGACATTTATAACTTGAAAGCCATATCACAGATGATTCTGAGTTTCCTATAATCCTTTAAATAGCCTTCAGAATATAAAGCACATGCCCTCTACACACTTGGGCGACTCTCGGGAAACTGGAAACAGTTGGTTCTTCCAGGAGGGAGAGAAGCAGCTCTCCATTCTGCTATATTGTAAAATTTTCTCTCTTCCGACTTAGGACAAGGTTGTCCTGGCTCTGTGCACGGTTCGTGTGTAACCATATGAGTCAGTTTAGTTCAGGAAGATTATTGGCTTCTAAGAACAAGTGACTCTTAACTCTGACTACCATAAAGCCTGAGGGGAGAGAAGATATTACTGGGAAAACTGATGTCGGAAAATGTTTCTCAGATGGGTTGGTAGATCCTGTGCCTAGTTTTTTAAGCCTTAACTTCTGAAAGAACCAGTTCCTAAGCTTTACTTCTTGACAAGACTGGAAGAGAAAGATGTAATGTTCATGGTAAAGATAAAATTAAGACCAAAGCCACCCCCATCAAGTGAACATATACTGCCAAAGAAAGTGGAGAAAGGGCAGAAAGAAATTGGAATACACTTGACCTACTGTGGTTCTATCCAGACTGATTTCCTGGGGGCTTGGACTGACCCTGTGGCCCTTCATGCCACCAGCGGCTAGCACAGAACCTGGCACGTGGCACCAAGATAAACTGAATAAACAAAAGTAAGGAAGAAAAGGTGTAGGTAGAAAATATTTATTTCATTTTACAGTCGTGAGTCATTTAATGATGGGGATATATTTGGGGAAGTGTGTTGTTAGGACATTTTGTCGCTGTGCGAACGTCATGTAATGTACAACACAACCTAAATGGTCTAGCCTGTGTGGTCTCGCCCATTCCTCCTGGGCTACAAGCTCGGACAGCCCATTATTGTACCAAACAATAAAAGACTAAATCAAGCACAAGAGAAAATGACACAGTCAAGAGACACAGTAAACACGGCACGCTGCTGGCATAACGTGGGGTACTGTTTCTAAGTAGAAAGAGGACATAGAAAGCATAGTAAATACATGAAACAGTCATTTATCATTGCCAAGGATTATGTACTGTACATGATTATATGTGCTATCCTTTTGTACAACTGGCCTGCAGCAGGTTTGTTTACACCAACATCATCACATGCAAGCGCGTGTGCCGGGAGGTTGTGACAGCTACAACGTTACTAGGTGACAGGCATTTTTCAGGTGTATTGTAATTTATGGGACCACCATATCTGTGTCCTGTTGTTAACTGAAATGTTAGGTGGTACGTGACTGTTTTTATCCTGGTAGTGACGACATTGAAATACATTAATCAGCAAGTCTAGATTATGGGATTTAAAGTTAATGATGTTTTCCTGTTGGCTTCAAAGATGAGTAATCTTGGAAGAGGCATAACAGAATCGAGGATTTAGACAGCAGGCCTTAGAGGTGATTAAAATGAAACACTTTCACTGTGCGATCAGTGTTCTCCTGCGGTTCCCAGCACGTTAGCCGTGCCTGTGAGTGTGAGTGCTGACTGGGTCTGTGTGTGGCTAAGGGCAGTGCAGTCCGCCAGCCAGGAGAGGGGCAGCGACAGGCCCTTGAGCCAGTGTGGTGGTGGCCACAAGCTTTGCGAAGATTGTCAGCTGAGGAATTTGTTACCCTCCTGGCCCTTTGCGTGCAGGGCACGTTGAAACTCCATCTGAGTCCTCTTTGTCAGAGAGTCCATAGACTGCACTCCAGATAGCCACTACCCACTACTGATACAGAGGAACACGGTGGAGTAAATCCCTCTTCCCTCCTGGCCTAAGTCAAAGGTGAAAGGTGGGACCTTGGGGGCAGAGGTCACCGCTGTGGACAGCCACTTGCCTGGTCACCAGGCCAGATGGGGAGCAGCAGAGCAGCTGTCTTCACAGGCGTGCCCAGTGTTGACTGATCTAATCAGAATTCCCGGTTAGTGGCAAGAGGTTTCAAAACAGCATCTTGCATCTGTTCTCTGGCTTTACTTGAATAGAATATTAATTTTTTTAAATTTATTTATTCATTTTAGAGAGGAGAGGGAGAGACAGAGAAAGAGAGAGAGAGAGAGAGAGAGAGAGAGGAGAGTCAGGAGCTGGAAGCATCAACTCCTATATGTGCCTCGACCAGGCAATCCCAGGGTTTCGAACCGGCGACCTCAGCATTTCCAGGTCGACGCTTTATCCACTGCGCCACCACAGGTCAGGCAATATTAATTTTTTTTAATATTTCAAATATCCAGATAAGCAATACCCCCAGACAAGCGCAGAGACTTCCTAGAACACCCTCTCCCGTACTTCCGCCTAGGTCCCATGCCTTTCTGAGCTTACTAATGACGCATGTCTTATTAACTATGGAAGAGGCTTTTGTGGGCTTATGTTAATGTTCCTGTCCTTTTGTCCCTGAAGATTCTAAAAAATCTTGCCTGGAGTCCAGACCCAGCAGAGCCACACTCTAAGGAGGGGTGGGGCTGCCTGGGGCTGCCTGGACACCTGGTTTTCTTTGTTCATTCTGTTAGGTTGTCAGCCTCATTGCCACCTGTTTTCTCTGCATTCAGTTCCAGAGAGGTGTGTGTGAGTTTCCGTCCTTTTTTCTCCAGCTAGTTTCAGGACTCCCTGGTAGTCCCTGGGCAATTCAGATGCCATCTCCACATCTCATTCCCTTCCCTTAATATCCTTAATACTTCATTGTGCTCGATGCCACACACAGGCGACTCGCTTTCTAAAGCACCCCTCGTTTCTTGCCAGGCCAATGTGGGATTCCTCCCCGTGTGTCCATCTCCCTGGAGGAGGGAGGCGAAGGCCGTTTCACTTTGCCTTCCAGGTTTAGAATGATGGATGGACAGCATCTGTCTGGCTGAGCTCTCCAAGGGGTCATTAACATAGGTAAGGCCCACTGGCGGGTTTCTGGTCATTTCTTCTTTCACCTTGGCCGTTTTCTGGAACGAGAGCTGGTATTGAGTTTGCTATGTTGATGGATGACTGATCATTCACTTAACTCTTCATTTTGGGGTCTAAACCTCAAGATGGCTTACAGAAATCAGTGCCCATGGCTCATCCCTCTGAGGGGCATACAAGGGTTCATCACCACCCGATAAAAGAGATGCCACTTTGAAAGGAAGGGTGGAGGGAGCTGCTGAGCCCAGAGGGTGGAGGAGCACCTAGGCGAGGGCGAGGCAGGGAGGAGGGAGAGGGTGCCGGAGCCTTGGGGATTAGGCAGAAGAGTTTGAGGACTGGGGTACCTGGAGAAACAGACCAGTTTCTGTTTATTTCTGTATTTATAGACAGACAGGGACAGGCAGGAAGGGAGAGGGATGAAAAGAATCAACTGTGGTAGCACTTGACTTGCTCATTGATTGCTTTCTCTTATGTGCCTTGATCTGGAGTGGGGGTCCAGCTGAGCCAGTGAACATGTGCTCAAGCCAGCGACCTTGGGCTCAAGCCAGCGACCACAGGGTCATGTCTATGATCCCATGCTCAAGCCAGTGACCCTGTGCTCAAGTTGGTGAGCCCGCACTCAACCAGATGAGCCTGTGTTCAAGCCGGCAACCTTGGGGTTTCAAACCTGGCTTCTCTGCATCCCAGCCCAACCCTCTATCCACTGCGCCACCGCCTGGTCAGACGAACCAGAACAGTTTTTAAAAATTCTAAGCCATTGTGGTCTGGTATACTATAAGTCAATCACTAGAAAAATGAAATGAAAGAACAAGAAAGTTGAAAATAACAACACTTTAATTTTATTATTTGATCAAAAACATAAAATGACCCTATCACATTGTTATAAAATTTTCCAGAACACGTACCCTCAGTTTGGGTAGTATTTCTTTATTGTCCAGAAGCAGTCTGTGGACTGGCCCCAGCGCTGGTTCCCTCTGCACCATCTTTGAGTAGCACCAACCTGGACGATGCGGGTCTCAGCTCTATTCTGCCCTTGTATGCCGGGGGCCCTGACCTTTCTGAATCACGGTACAGAGAGGAAGTTGGTCAGCACAATACTGTTTTTCCTGGTTGGAAATGTTGGACCAGGAACAGGGGCTTATTCCTGAGTCCTGGTCCCGGTGGGTCTCCTGTTAGAGATCCTTCTGGAAGGAGTGTGCTGGGGGCTATTTTATATTCTCTCTGGGCCACCTTGACCAGATGTCTGACCAGCTCATTTGAAGGGTGTATGTCCTGCATTCGTGACCTCCTATAACAATTGGACCTCCGTGCGTGTGTGTGTGTGTTTGACCGTCTAAGTAGTTATGTTTCTTGTTCACAGTTTTAGGCTGGTGGTGGGGGAGTGGCCCCTTTTAAGAATTCATTTCGTGACCAAGACTAAATAGGCCCCGACTTTTTGAATACCGGCGTCCCCAGGATCGCTCTGCAGTAATGCTGAGTCCACCTCGCTGGAACTGGGAGTAGGGAGAGGAGCCAGCGTGGGAGGGATTCTGGCTGGGCTGGCAGTGGTTAGTGTCGCTTTCCACTCGTACTGCGCTGCCTAGCACTCAGTTCCCTGGCCGGGCCTCGCTGGGAAGCGTCCTCTAGTGCGTGTCTGGGGGAAGGGGTTGTGGGTTCAGTGAGCAGAGCAGCGGCTGTCCGCACAGCCCCCCTTCTGCTGCTCTGATCCACTTATCAGAATCTTGTTCGCTACTGCATTCTGTATCTAAATGAACTCGTTTGCTCCTCTTTCTCGCCTCCCCCTGATTACAGTTAGGCTTTCCATTTTTATGCACTGTGCTAGGAAGTGGTGGAAAGAGAAGAGGGTGGAAGTTGCTGAGAATTAATGGGTAGCGATCACACCGGCGCTGTTGGTGGCTGCTGCCAGCTGACTATGAGAGGGAATTAGGTATGTGCCGTAGGCTACATTTGGTTGTTTTTTTAAATCAGGTATTTATGAATTGAGAGTAAATGCTTAGTCCTTAAAAGGGAATAATGCTTGCATGGAGGGAACCATGGGTTCAGGGCCAGACAGTAGCTTGTATTAAAAGGTGGCAGAGGAAATATAACTTGAAAAAGCTGAAGTCACTCTAATATCTTTCTTTCTCTCTTTCTCCCTTTCTTCCTTCCCTCCCTCCCTTTCTTCCCTCCCTCCTTCCTTCCCTCCCTCCCTTTCTTCCTTCCCTCCCTCCCTCCCTCCTTTCCTTCCTTCCTTCCTTCCTTCCTTCCTTCCTTCCTTCCTTCCTTCCTTCCTTCCTTCCTCCTTCCCTCCCTCCCTCCTCCCTCCCTCCCTCCCTCTCTCCCTCCCTCCCTTCCTTCTCACAGAGAGAGAGAGACACAGAGAGGGACAGATAGGGACAGAGAGGCAGGAAAGGAGAGAGATAAGAAGCATCAATTCTTCATTGTGGCACCTTAGTTGCTTATTGACTGCCTTCTCATATGTGCCTTGACCCGGGGGCTACAGCAGGGTGAGTGACCCCTGGCTCAAGCTGGTGAGCCCACGCTCAGCCAACAACCTCGGGGTTTTGAACCTGGGTCCTCTGCATTCTAGTCCGATGTTCTATCCACTGCACCACCACCTGGTCAGGCTAATATCTTTATAAATATGTTTTTCTTTTTCTGTAGCAGTGAATTAAAAATATAAAACACCGTTATTGGCTCTCGATTCAGAGAAAGCAGAGAGTCAGAAAGAGAGAGGTGAGGTTTGTGGAAGTGTCAGGGACTCGTGACAGACTGCAGGGTACAGCGTCCTTTGGAGCCAGTGTTTAGTAAGCTGTCAGAACAACTGGAGTAAGCCTTGCAGACGGAGAACCTACTGCGGAAAATTGAGGGTGCCAAAAGTGTGTGGTAACCCAGAGATTTGCAGCCACAGGAAGATGTCCGAGCCCTGAGGCTGCAGGAGGGATGGGAGTGAGGGGTATGGTCAGAAATGGGAAGCGGGGTCACCTGGAGAGAGCTGCCCCCGTGGGGGAGCTGGGCCCAGGCAGATGGAAGGAGGGCGGAGACCCTGGCTGCACCTGTGTGCCTGCCCTCCAGCCGCTGCTGGTGCCTCCCGCAGGCCAGCCCCACACGGAAACCGGTCGGGAAGGGTGTCGGGAACTGTCGTTCTCTTTGATTCCTTACCATAGGACAAGGTGTGCAGAGAGTGTATCTGAGGGCAACCAGGTAGATGGCTGATGCTGGGAGTGTGACCTCTTGGTGAAAAGGAAGGATGTTAAACAGATTGAGGGAAAATGCTTTTGGAAAAAATTTTGAGTTTTGATTTTTCTCTCCAAGACATATTCCTGCGGCTGTGGTCCTCTGCTACCACTTGTGTTCTCTTTTGCATAATTGTGTTGTGCTTTTTATACCATGTGACTTTTTTATTGACATACAGGGTGGGCCAAAAGTAGGTTTACAGTTGTGAGTACGTGAAGCATAGGTTATTCTTGTATTACGATTTATTAGTTGTTGTATTATTTTCCATACAAACAGCTGTGGACCTACTTTTGCCCACCTGTGTTGAGCCCCCGCCCCCCACCCAGTCATAGCTACGGGTGCTGAGCACTCTCTGTGCCTGGAGGCGGTGCTCTCCTGTGCAGCACAGCCCACCTCAGGGCTCTTCCCAGACACTGTTTTCATCAGCATTGAGGACCCTGCACCAGCAGAAGAATTGAAGCTTGCTGAAGGGTCCAAGGACAGTTAGTGATTTTTCACAATAAAGTATTTTTAAATTAAGGTATGGATATTGCTCTGTTAGGCATAATGCTACTGCGCACTTAGTAGAATAATATAGTATCGTGTAGACATAACTTTTATATGTACTACTGGAAAAAAAGTTTGTGTGTCTCACTCACTTTATTGCGATACTTGCTTTATTGCAGTGGTCAGGAACTGAATGTGCATTGTCTCCGAGGGGTGCCTGATAATTTATTAAATCATCACAGCTGCTGTGAGGCAGCAGCAGTCGGTTCTCATGATTTGCGACGCTAAACTCAGTAGTGTTGGGCCTTTGTGACCTTGCACAAGGTGGAGGGAAGTCCGAGCTGACTAACCAGCAGCCCCCAGCTGAGGGGAGCAAGGCTGTGCTTGGCATTCTTACTTCAGATCTCACCCTGGAAATATGTCCTCTTTGTGGTCTAATTAGTGCCGCTTTTGAAGTGTTTTTGAGCTCTTTTTTAAAAAAGTGAGCTCAATGTTTAAAATGGCCCCTAAGCATAGTGCTCAAGTTGTCTAGTGTTCCTAAGTAGAAGATGTCTGTGATGGGCCTTGCGTAGAAAATACGTGTGTTAGATAACTTCTTCAAGCATGAATTGGAGTGTTATAGCTATGAGTTCAATGTCAATGTATAGAATATATTAAATAAGATGTCAGCACAGCAACACATAAAAAACATGCTTGTATGTTGATTGGTGGACAGAAATGTTGTGACCAGAGACTCGCTGGAACCTAACAGTGTGTTGCTCCAGTTCAGTATTTGCTAATTCAGGGTTGGTGGTGACTTTATAGAATATAGCTACTGTCCCTGACCAGGCGGTGGCATAGTGGGCAGAGTGTCAAGTTGCGATGCCAGGGACCCAGGTTTGAAACCCTGAGGTTGCCAGCTTGAGCACAGGCTCGCCACCTTGAGCACTAGGTCGGCTTGAGTAGGATCATAGACATAACCACATGGTTGTTGGCTTGAGCAAGGGGTCACTGGCTCAGCTGCCCCCCCCCCCGCCCCAGTCAAGGCATCTGGGAGAAAGCAATGAACAACTAAGATGCTGCAACCATGAGTTGATGCTTCTCTCTCTCTCCCTGCCTGTCTGTCTGTCTGTCTCTCTCTCTCTCTCAATCTCGCTAAAGAAAAAAAAAGAATACAGCTACTGTGAATAAAAAAAAGTTGACCATGCTACTTTTATTCCCGATTCATAGAGACTGAAGTATACAGAGACAATAAAGTTGCCGATGTCACCCTGTGGGATCGGATCCCCAGCTTCACTCTTCACCTTCATGCTCTGCTGCCTTTCATATCTGTTTCACACTCTTGCCTGACCAGGCAGTGGCACAGTGGAGAGAGCATCAGACAGGGACGTGGAGGACCCAGGTTCGAAACCCCGAGATCGCTGGCTTGAGCATGGGCTCATCAGCTTGAGCGCTGGGTTGCTGGCTTGAGCGTGGGATCATAGACATGACCCCATAGTCACTGACTTGAGCCCAAACAAAGGTCGCTGGCTTGAAGCCCAAGGCTGCTGGCTTGAGCCCGAGGTTGCTGGCTTGAGCAAGGGATCACTCGGTCTGCTGTAGTCCACCCCCCCCACTCAAGGCACATATGAAAAAGCAATCAATGAACAACTAAGGTGCTGCAACAAAGAGTTGATGCTTCTCATCTCTCTCTTCTTGTCTGTCTGTCCCTCTCTTTCTGACTCTGTCACAAAAAAGAAAGATGTTAATTGTCTTCTGTTCATTAGGGAAATATTTGAAAATAAATAAGAAAATAAAGGAAAAATAATTGAGAGCTGCTGGCACTTTGTCATTGGCATACTTTCTCACTTAAACATTGTTTTTGCCTTCCCTTTAGTTTCCTTTTGCATTGAAATTTGTGTTTGAATAAGAAACTGATGTACGTTCTAAAAATTATAATGATACTACAAAAAGCAAGACAACCACACGGGGCAATCGCTATACCTGATTTCTTGTGTACAGCAGGTCCTTGGAAATCCTCGAACATCCTGTCATTCAATGTTGATTTGTTATAACATTGATGAGATGCTGTAGAAACCTAACTCTAATTTTTATCAGATAGCCTGTCCTAAAATTGGTTTTGTTATATGTCATTTGCTTAGAGTCACAGAATCTACTAACAACATTAAGTGAGGATTTACTGTACTCTTCCAAAGGCATTCTAACCTCGACTGCAGTGATTTGCAACTGGTGCTGATTTTGTTTCCCAGGGGATGTTTGTCACATCTTGGGTGGAGTGTGAGGTTACAACGGGTAGTAGTTAGAGCCCAGGAATGCTACTGAACATCCTAAAATGCAATGAACAACCCCACAAAAAAGGGTTCTTCGGCCCAAGTAGGCAGTAGTGCTGAGGTTGGAACACCCCGCTCTCCCTCACTGTTCACTGAAGTGCTGTCGTAATGTATGGAACATAGAAGCTTTTGTCTAAGTTTTGAAGTTGGTTTTGTGTCTTTGGAAGGCTTTGTTTGCCTAATTCTTTTGCTTCTGGTTGTGCTGCAGTTGTCCATGGGTGAGGATGGGTGTGGTCCTCTCCAGGTGCCAATACAAGGGGCTGTTTGTCTAAGTTCTAAGCAATTGCTGCTAGTAATAACTATGTATAAATATATGTAAACATATTTACTTTATATATACACACTTGCATTACCAAGCACAGTTTTTTTTTAACTTGCCCTTTAATAAACATTGTATTCTACATGGAAATTGATTTAGAGAACTCTCTGTCATACATTTGGCCCTATACTGAGCTACACACATCTTAAGGTCCTAACGGTTCAGAATTGGAGCTTGCTTTGTGCACAGTTCATGCCTCTAACCCTGGTACATGGTACAAGATACATAATATAATATATTCCTGTGTTTAAATAGAGCTTTTCAATAAACAGTGATGGTGCAGTTTAAGACAAAGAAATGGAACTGGAGTTCCTTAAATTCTGTTACACCGTGTGACTATTTGGAGTTTTTATGTAAATTAAAATTTAAAAACAATGCAAGAGTATATAACTCCTTGGTATAATGTTATTTGATAGTGCATAATTTAGTTCATAAAAGCAATATATTTTTTTGCTTGACCAGGGGTAACACAGTGGATAGAGTGTTGACCTGGCATGCTGAAGTCCCAGGTTCAAAACCTCCAGGTTGCCAGCTTGAGCATGGGATCATCAGAATGATACCATGGTTGCTGGCTTAAGCCCATAAGTCACTGGCTTGATTCCCAAGGTTGCTGGCTTGAGCAAGGGGTCATTGGCTCGGCTGCAGCCCCCTGGTCAAGGCATGTATGAGAAGCTATCAGTGAACAACTAAAATGATGCAACTGTGAGTTGATGCTTCTCATCTCTCTTGCTTCCTGTCTGTCTGTGTCTCTCTCTATCTTGCAAAATTAATAAATATTGCTGAATTTTAGAAGTAACTTTAAAATTGACATTGTTTTAAAACTAAAGAATGATTCAAGAATATAATGATGATTGTTTATTGCATGATCATTGCTGGAAATAACTGTCAAATTGGGGAGGGAATGTTAAATAGTGACCTGCCCTGATGTGGCTACTGCTAGATATAGGTCACTGGTAGGATGCTTGATATCTTTAGGAAAAATGAATGAAAGAAAATGAAATCTGGCCCAGTAAAAGCCCCTTGTTATTTCTGTTGATCTGGTTTTTGTCTCACGTGAGACCTGTGCTTTTTCACATGCTACATAGGATTGAAGTTCCAACCTATTAATAATGCCTTTGTGAGAGTAGCCAAATTTTGCCCTCAACCCTAATGTTTTAAAACTTTTTTGTTGAATAAGGCACCTTGTATTACATTGTTAGTATGCAGCATGAGGAATTGTCACAGCCAAACACACCTGTGTGAATGTATCTAGACCAAGAAACCAAATAGAGCGGCACCCAGAAGCTCCTGTGTGAAGCTCTCCATCCACCCTCATCCCATGCATAACCACCGACCTGACTCCCAGCCGCACAGATCCATTCACCCCCGCCCCATGCATAACCAGTGACCTGACCCCCAGCAGCACAGATCCATTCACCCCCACCCCATGCATAACCACTGACCTGACTCCCAGCAGCACAGATCAGCTTTGCCTGATTTTGAATGTTACGTAAACAGAATTACTTATACAGTATATAAACAGAAGACTAATTTTTAGCTGCCCTCTGGGTTTTGATTCTGGCTGGAGACATCTGAAATACTCTAAAACTTGGCCGTTAAACATTTTGCGATTTTAGCGGTAGATGAGCAAAAATTCCCAGTCTGTTTCATGTGTGGCTTCACTAATGGAAGCATTGGCCTTCAGGTAGTAACATTGAAAATACTTGCTTCTGTAATGCAGACCACAGCCAACATAATTATGATATTACTTGTTGGGCTCTAGACTTTTATCTGGAAGGCAGATAATTGAATAGAAATTAAATTGGAGTTTGTTTATGCATTGAAGCAATCAAGCTTCATTTGCAGCTAGAGTAGCTTCTGGGTTTAAAGTGTGGTCAATGAGCTGGCTACACAGTATAGAAGCTTATAATTGGATTTGGTTTGGAAACCATAACATTGCAGTGCAGTCATATTGCATCAGTTATTATACAGTGTGCCCGTAAAGTCATGGTGCACTTTTGACCGGTCACAGGAAAGCAACAAAAGACGATAGAAATGTAAAATCTGCACCAAATAAAAGGAAAACTCTCCCAGTTTCATACCTATTCAGTGCAGTTTGATGTGGGCTCATGCACAGATCTTTTAGGGCTCCTTAGGTAGCTATCCCGTATTGCCTCTACAGACTCGTCACTGACTGATGGCCTACCAGAACGGGGTTTCTCCACCAAACTGCTGGTTTCCTTCAACTGCTTATCCCACTGAGTAATGTTATTCCTATGTGGTGGCACTTCATTATAAACGCGCTGATATTCACATTGTACTTTGGTCACGGATTCTAATTTAGCAAGCCACAGAACACACTGAACTTTCCTCTGTACCGTCCACATCTCGACTGGCATGGCCGTGGGCTACTCCGCTGTATACACAGTGTTACATCATCATCTGCGCATGCGCACATGCTGCCACATCATCCTACAGAAACTGGGAGAATTTTCCTTTTATTTGGTTCAGATTTCACATTTTATTGTCTTTTGTTGCTTTCCTGTGATGGGTCAAAAGTGCACCATGACTTTACGGACACACTGTATTCAGAATACCATTTCCTGAGTAGTCAGCATGTATTGTCTATAGGGACAGAATGTATAGGAGATTTCACAGGTGACGTTTAGGCCACGGGGATCTGAAACCACCCTTCACGTTATGTGGAAATTTAGTACTCAGTTTGAAGACCTTTGGGAATGTTGAACTGATCAATTAACATAAAACTGTTACTTAAAAAACATAGCCTCCTCTGTAACCGTCATCCACGGTGAGAATACGTGCGCTCACTCCTTCTTGGATCTGTCAGAAGTGGGCTTGTTCGCGGGGAGCCGCTGCGGCCAAGCTGGGAGGCTGGTGTGGCTCCTCCTGAGCTGTTATGTGGCAGCAGACTACACGGGATGTGGAAGGCGTTTGCCACGCCACTTCTGTGGGTCCCAGCAAAGATGAGAAGGAACAGTCCTAGCAGAATTGTTAAGTCAGAGATGTCTGTCTCTGAGAAGCTGGTCTTTGCTCACTTCAAGTTTTGGTTGTGAAAACATTCTCTTCCTTCTTCCCCCTTAGTGGTTTCTAACTCTCCTCTCTAGTTAAAGCAGGAAAGGATCTTATAGTTTTTATTCTTTGAAACTTATTTTTGTCTAGTTGCTAAGTCAGCCTGGTTTTTGTTTATTTATTTATTTATTTTGCATTTTCAAGCCTTGGATGCAGGAGAGGCGATGCTTGCAAATAAAAGCCAGTTAGGACATTATAGAAGATGGGAATTGGATCACGTTCCTGGGTTCTTCAAAGTCACTTGTCAGCTGCAGGGGAGCCCTATGACCTGCCATGGCATTGAAGATGCCTGGTCACCTTGTCTTGCCACCCAAGACTCGCCTGGGCATCGCCTGCCTCCCACCTGGCCCGGGCATGCGAAGGACTGTGCCCTTGAGTGGTGCTGTTCGCTGGGGGTTCCGCTCCTGCTCCCCACACAGTGCTTTCCCTGCTGGAAGGCCTTCCTCTGCCATCCTCTTTTTATCTTTCAAGACTCCTCACAGAGTTTTCTTCCTTGATCCTTCTGGGTAGGATGAGAAGAGTTTCTTCTGTGTTCTCATGATAACTGTGTCTATCCTGCCCTCTGGCATTTGCAACTGGTGTGTGCCCAGTATCCAGAGTAGTGCCCTGTACATATGGGTGCTCAACAAATACCTACTGAACCAATGGATGGATTTCATTTTTATATAGTATCCTAATCCATGGGTATGTCAGTCTTCCCACGACAGTTTGAGGGCAGGGATCATGCCTAGGCATCGTCCCTGAGCACCTGACACAGGTTCCCAAAAACATTTGAATGGAAGGCAGGCAAGGCTGGCCTGTAGGACGAACATTTTAGAGGCAAAGGAGAGTTTTGCTTGCACTGCAGTCATTTCTATTAAGTCTTGAATGTAGAGTCAGAACCTCATCCTTCGCTTTGTGACAGGTGCAAGGGAATCCCAGAGTACTGTGGGTAGGAAGCATGTCTGTGACTGCCCCAGGCCCACCTCCTTGTTTCTGAAATAGAAATGCCTCTCGAATGGGCAAGTGTTGATGAAAGCATTCATCTCTCAGAGAAAATGCCTGACAGTGATGTTGATTACCCTGCTGATTGCTGATGCAGAAAAACATCCGTGTTTTTTTTAAAAAAGTGGGTTATGTAAAAGCAATATTAATTATCATCCTTTAAGGGAAATAACTGTCATTTTAACATGATTACTGTACAGCCCAATAAGACTGTGTGGTGCATGTCTTATTTTGTTTCTACGGTAATTTTGGTATGAGTGCTTGCCTCAATTTAGGTACTTGGCTCCTAGAATCAGATCAGAAAAAGAAATTAAATGATGAGATAGAGCTTTTTCAAATGTGAGTCTTTCTTTTCCGAACATGCTCATATTTTTGGCAATCACTTATTTGCCAGTGAGTGCCCAGCAGGTGTTGAGATGAATAAATAAGGAAGAAAACACAAATTTGGTGGGAGAGCAGAGAGATGTGAATCTTTAATATTTTCTGCATTTCCTGGGCGCTAAGGCCTCTGCCTGCAACACATGCCCTGTCCTTCGAGTTGGATTGTTTCTTGTCAGCAGAAGGGATTCCATGTTTCAGGACGCCCTGGTGTCAAGGGAGCCTGTGACGTCGGGGGCTCTGCTGACTTCACAAGTTTGAGGACCTCTGGATTGTGGACAGAGGTACATTGCCTGAGTCCGGTGGCTCACGAGGTGTGGTTCCTTGCTTCTAAGCTGGGGGAAAGAAAACGAGAGAGAAGACTGATCCTAAAACACACTCTTCAACCCCGCCTCTCTCTAAAGGGGAGAATTGAGTGGGTCAGCACGGATGGTCCAGGTACTGCCACCTCTGCAGAGCACTGGCCTTTGTGGAGTGGTTGTTCCTCCGCATGGAATACCCTCCACTGGCCGGGACAAGGGAGATTTGTTCAGTCTTGTGGGCAAAAAGGAGACAAGTGAAGACTGAGAAGCCATAGGTTTTTGACAGGACAAAGTGTTGAGGCTTATAAATGGCGTGCTGAACGATGCCCAGTCTTGTCTGTCTCCCCGGCAAGAAATACCCAGGGACTGCCTGTTGGGGTTCATTATGTCCCTACTGAGCGATGACTGAACCTTTGCCATTAAGGGAAGCCCTGAAAGACATCACCTACCTTCCTGAAAGATCTCTCTCCCCATTTACTTGTGGAAAGAATTTGAATTTGGACTGGCAACTGTATTTACTTCACAATTTGGATAACTTTATCAATTAGAGGTGCTTTTTGGGGCCTTTTTGTATAAATGTTGGGTTGACAGGTGATTTTGTTGGGAATTCTTGTCTTCTTAGGATCAGAATCACAGGGATAGTTGGAGCAGTTGCCTCTGTTGGATGGAGAACATGGCCTTCTGAACTTGCAGACAGCAGGCACTGAACCAAGAGCGGGTTGTTCCTAGACAGGTGCTGTGAGGAGTTTGGGTGCAGAAGGTTGTGGGTCATGAGTCTGATGCCTTCACCAAAGTCACTCATTTCTTCACTTGACATGATCTATTGAGTTCCTACTCTGTGTCGAGCACCATTCTAGTCACTGGGAATATAGTGATGTGTAAAGACAAAGGAAGTGGGAAAAGAGGTAAATCACATGTCAGGCAGAGATGAGAGTGAAGAAGAATCAAATTGGGCATGAAATAGGGTGCGCATCGGTTCAGTGTTAGATGTGGTGGCCCAGGAGGCTGCTCTAGGGAGTGATGTTTGTTGGAACTTGAATGATGGCAGGGTCAAAGCAGTTGCCAAGGTGAAAAGAGTTTTAGAAGGAGGAAACAGCCCATACAGTAACAACTTGACCTTGTGCCTCAGCAGTAACGAACTTGACCTTGCACGCGGGCTGTGTGGGTAGCGTGAAGGGAACAAGGAGCTGAGTTGTGAGGGCAGTCATGCCAGGACACAGAGAGCCATGCTGGGCAGGTGCAAGTTTGGGTTTTATTCTGATTGTGATGGACGTGTGTGGAGTTTTAAGCGAAGGGTGGGGGGTGACCTGATCAGATTTTTATTTTATAGAGGTTATTTAGCTTGTGAGGAGAACTGATTGTCGGAAGCAAGGATGGAAGCAGAGATAGCAGTAGGATATGGGGTAGGAATGACTGTTGTCCTCTGGAAGGTGATAATGGCATAGCTCAGGTGAGGGGAGGGACATGGTCATGAGGGTTGGTGACCTCATTTCCTGATTGGGCCCCTCGCTGTCTTCATCTTCCTCCTTCCCTGTGATTGATTTCACTCTCGCTGCACACTTCATTTTGTGCTTCCCCCACGTCTACGCCCACTTTTTTTTAATATCATTTATTTTCTGAAATAATGATAAACATGTACACATGCTCAACATACACACTTGCTTGTCACTTTGCTAACTTTCTCTCCTGATGGCATACAAGTGCCATGATGGCACAGAGGGACCTTCTCCTGTTTATTGCTGAGTCCCAGGTGCCTAGAGTGCTCAAAATATTTATGAAGGAGTGCATGCAATGAAAGGACAGCCAACTGATGTCCTGATTACATAATTTCTATTTGAAAAACTGCCACGACTGCCTGAGGTTTTAATTGCAGTGCTTAAACACACTGCAAACATCAAACTGTAATAACAATTTAATAAAAGTAAAGATTTAACACTGTAGAGTTTAAATAACAGGAAAAAATTGCCTGACCAGGTGGTGACACAGTGGATAGAGCATTGGACTAGGATGCAGAGGACCCAGGTTCGAGACCTCGAGGTCTCCAGCTTGAACGTGGGCTCATCTGGTTTGAGCAGAGCTCACCAGCTTGGACCCAAGGTTGCTGGCTCCAGCAAGGGGTTACTCGGTCTGCTGTGGGCCCCAGTTAAGGCACGTATGAGAAAGCAATCAATGAACAACTAAGGTGTCGCAACGAAAAACTGATGATTGATGCTTCTCATCTCTCTCCATTCCTGTCTGTCTGACTCTGTCTCTGTAAAAAATAAATAAATAAAAACAAAAATTTTAAAATAAAAAAAAATAACAGGAAAAAATGAGGGAAGTGGGTGTTTGTGTCAAATGTGGAGAGGTTATGCTTGTCCAGTAAGGGAGACAATAACAAAAAGGAAGAACTTTGGATCTATTTGTTGTAGTGAAATTCACCACTTTCATTTACATCTAGTACCATCCAGCTGTTAATTTGTGATTTTGTTGGGAAAGACTTTCAGGGAAACAGTTAATTTCCCCCTGTGCTGTCTGTGTCCTCAAACTTAGTTTTCCTGACCTATAGTCAAAGTTGGTTAAGTCTGTCATCAGAAAGCACATATTCTTCCCCAAAGAAATGAGCACATGGCCCTTCTAAGGCTGGAGAGTGCGAGCAAGTGGGGACAGAGAAGAGCAGTGACCTTGGTCGCTTGGGGAGGTGGGCAGCCAATGGTCAGTGCTTTTCCTCCAGATTGACGGCTTGGGGTGGCCTCTAGAAACAGAGGAGCTTGTTTTGCATCCTGGCACCTCTACTATGTGACCTTGGGCAAGTAAGTTCCTTACCTTACTGTGCCCAATGTTCTTATCTATAAAATGGTGATAATAACAGTTCCTACCCTATGGGGTCATTTTAAAGATTATGTGAGTTAATACATGTAGGTCTTAGAACAATGTCTGAGATAGCATTTATGCAAAATATTTTAACATTCATTATTGAATGGGGACAATTTTGTAGTCATTGGCAGTTGGTGTAAATTTTAGCAGATAAAAGTTATCTTGTTTGGACCTGGGTACTGAGCCAGTGTACAGCACTTGAGTCAACTGGAAATGTCTGTGTGTGGGTGGTGTTCTGATACCAGGTGGTGTCCTGCAGTACAATTCTGAGGCTGGCCACCTGGACTTGGTATGGATCCTGTGAGTTAAAGATACAGTCCCCAGCAAGATTGCCCCTGCTTCAGATGTCAGCTGCAAGTGGGGTCCCCAGGAACATCTAACAGACCATTTACAAATCCGAGAGGTTCCCTTGACTCCCTCAGGTTCAATAACTCATTGGAATGACCCACAGAACTCAGAAAAAGTGCTATGTTTATGTGTACAATTTTATTTTAAAGACTATAAATTAGGACTATCCAGAGGGTGAGGTCTGAAAGGGTTCTATGCCCTCTCTCCCTTTGGGATTGAGGGTGTGTCACCTTCTGAGAGTATCATTGTATTCACCAATTATGAGGCTCCACTAAGCTTGGTGTTCAGACTTTTTATTGGATTTTCATTACATAGTCATGGTTGATTGAGTCATTGGCCATGTGGATGAACTCAATCTCCAGCCCCTTCTTTTCCTCAAGACTGGGCTGGCTCATAGCCCCAACCTTTCGATCACATGGTTGGTCTTTCTGGTGGTCAGCCCCCAATCTGAGTGTTCTCATTTCTTAGCATAAATTCAGGTGTGATCTAAAGGGGCTTATGAATAACAATGACACTTCTATTACATAGGAATTTCCAAGGATTTAGACTCCCTTTTAGGAACCAGGGACAAATACCAGTCAAATTTTTTGTTATACAATAGAGCAGGGTTCGGAAACCTATGGCTCGCGAGCCAGATGTGGCTCTTTTGATGGCTGCATCTGGCTTGCAGATAGATCTTTAATAAAAAAATAATAACATTTAAAATATAAAACCATTCTCATGTATTACAATCCACTCATTTCCTACCGCTCATGTTCATGGTTGCGGGTGGCTGGAGCCAATCACAGCTGTCCTCTGGGACAACACCAAATTTTTATTGGATAATGCGTAATGTACACAGGTCGTTGCATGGCTCTCACGGATTTACATTTTAAAATATGTGGCGTTCATGGCTCTCTCAGCCAAAAAGGTTCCCGACCCCTGCAGTAGAGGATTGTATGTGAGATAGCAAGATACAAGATGGTGGCCTGGGATGGGCCCAGCTCTTGTCTTGCTGTTGTAGCTATAATCTGATATCAGGTTGGATTTATGATTAGGTAGTGAAATATGATTAGTCTTGAAAGCATTAGCTTTTCTTTAAAAAAATTTTTAATCGATTTTGAAAGAGAAAGAGAGGAAGAGAGAGGGTGAGGAGAAAGATGAGAAGCATCAACTTGTAATTATTTCACTTTAGTTCATTGATTGCTTCTCATACGTATCTTGATGGAGTAGGGTTGGGAGAGCTTAAGTGGAGCCAGTGACCCCTTGCTTAGCCAGCACCCTTGAGATCATGTCAATGATTCTGTGCTCAAGCCAGCGACCTTGGGGTTTTGAACCTGGTACCCCAGCAGTCCAGGTCCACGCTCTATCCACTGCACCATCACCAGTCAGGCTAACTTTTCTTTCTTTAGAACAACTTTAGGCCCTGTTGGCTCAGTGGTAGAGCGTCGGCCTGGCGTGCAGGAGTCCTGGGTTCGATTCCCGGCCAGGGCACACAGGAGAGGCGCCCATCTGCTTCTCCACCCCTCCCCCTCTCCTTCCTCTCTGTCTCTCTCTTCCCCTCCTGCAGCCGAGGCTCCAATGGAGCAAAGTTTGCCCAGGCACTGAGGATGGCTCTGTGGCCTCTGCCTCAGGCACTAGAATGGCTCTGATTGCGGCAGAGTGACACCCTAGATGAGCAGAGCATCGCCCCCTGTTGGGCATGCTGGGTGGATCCAGGTCGGGCGCATGCAGGAGTCTGTCTGACTGCCTCTCCGTTTCCAACTTAAAAAAAAAAAAAAAAAGAACAACTTTATATAGTGTCATGGTGATTAAGCTGTCTTTTGGGATTTTATAGTGACCTTTTATTAAATAAGTCACAAAGACAGCATTTCTGAATTTGAGTCTTTCAGAAGTAAGTCTTTGAACTTGTTCTTTGATGCTGTGTGAATATATTGAGTTCCTGACTGGTCATAGTGTCTTTTCTGGCTCCTTCTCAATAGGTGTCCCCCACTCTGGTTGGACAGGCGGTGCTGGCTTGTGGATGAGCAGCCTTTCTGCTTTCTTCATCCTGTGTTCCTAACCACCGAATGCCTGTGGTCTGGGAATCTGTAGGCTTGTTGTAAGACCTTTCCTGTGGTTGTCTTTGCTGTTCTTAGTGGTCATTAGTGAGTGCCCACCTGATTTTCCCATTTGTTCTTTGATTCCTGTACTAAGTGTGGTTTTCATAGCCTATCTCTTTGATTCTCTGTATCCCAGGCTGCTCACTAATGTAAACATCACAGTATAAGTTAGTCCCTGCAGTTAAAGATTGAGTATTTCCATAGTCTTTTTCATCTTTTCTTTAGCGTTTGTATCCTGCCTCCTAACTCCTGCTTGGTGGTATTACCCAGAAGGGCTTATCTGATTAGGGTTTACATGGCTGAAGCACCTTAACTAGATAAAAAATTTGAAATAGGCTCTTTGCTTCCAAATAATTTTTTTATTGTGATGAAACATATAACATAAAATTTACCATTTTAACCATGTTAAGTGTGCCGTTCTGTGGCATTAAGTACATTCACACTGCTGTGCAACCGTCACCGCTATCCATCTCCAGAACTGTTTCATTTTCCCAGCTGTGCCCATTGAACAACTCCCATTCACCCTAGGCCCTGGCAACCACCATTCTTCTTTCTGTTTATCTGACTTTGTAGCCTAGGTACCTCACATAAGTAAAATCATGCAGTATTTGTCCTTTTGTCCCTGGCTTTAATTTAGCATGTCTTCAGGGCACATCCGTGTCATAGCATGTGACAATGTTCTTCAGTGTTAAAGCTGAGGAATTTTCCATCACGTATTGTTGGAATAAATGTCACATATTGTTTATCCATGTAGGCAAGGTGCAGATGGACGTTTAGGGTACTTTCACCTTTTGGTTATTGTAAATAATGCTTCTGGCGTCTATGAGGTTGATGTGCAACTATGTTTCAGTCCTTTGGGATACACATACCCGGAAGTGGAATTGCTGGAACCCATATCCTTTTGACAAAGAAAACAGTTATGCCCTTTTATATGATTATGTGTGACCAGGCAAATACTTACATGCCAAAGTAATAAACCTAGGTCACTTTTTGAGGAGTGAGCCAATGGGATGTTAGTAGTTGATTTTCAGATTTGGTTTGCTGGAGGAATGGAGGACTGTGTCCATCCCTTATGGGACTCCACAAATGGTGTGTTGAACATATAAATAAAGGTAGGAGTGTAATTGACAGGATATAGTTCTAGTGCCCCAGAAGTTAATCTACTTCCTTCCACTTGTTCTTCCAGGTTGTTTCCCAAGTGTTTGTATAATGTAGTAAGTAGTAAAAATCCTGGACTCTGAAAGCAGATTACCTGGGCTCAAACTCTAGCTCCTCCAGGGGCCAGGTGGGCAGATTAGCTCTTCTTTGCTTTGCCTCCTCATCCCCATTTTGCCATGGGTTTAAGAAAATAACACTACTTCAAACATGTAAATCACCAGAACAATGCCTGGCACATAGTAGGTGCCTGGTAAATGTTGTGGTGTAGTTTATTTATTTATTTTTTTCAGAGACAGTCAGAGAGAGGGATAGATAGGGACAGACAGATAGGAACGAAGAGAGATGAGAAGCATTAATCATCAGTTTTTCTATGCGACACCTTAGTTGTTCATTGATTGCTTTCTCATATATGCCTTGACCATGGGGCTACAGCAGACCAACTGACCCCTTGCTGGAGCCAGCAACCTTGGGTCCAAGCTGGTGAGCTTTTGCTCAAACCAGATGAGCCTGCACTCAAGCTGACAACCTTGGGGTCTCGAACTTGGGTCCTTCGCATCCTAGTCCAATGCTCTATCCACTACGCCACCGCCTGATCAGGCGTGGTGTTATTTTTATTAGCAGTAGTCATTTTCATCTGATTGGCATTTTTTTTTTTTTGAGTAAGAGAGTAAGGAGAGAGATGAAAAGCATCAACTTGAAGTTGTGTCACTTTAGTTGTTTATTGATTACTTCTCATACGTGCTTTGACCAGGGGGCACCAGCCAAGCCAGTGACGCCTTGCTTAAGCCAGCGACCTTGAGCTTTTCAAGCCAGTGACCTTTGGGCTCAAGCCAGTGACCATAGGATCATTTCAATGATCATACGTTCAAGCCTGTGACCCCCTCACTCAAGCTGTTGAGCCCACACTCAAGACAGATGAGCCCACGCTCAAGCCTGCAATTTTGGGGTTTTGAACCTGGGACCTCAGTTTCCCAGGTCAATGCTCTATCCACTGGTCCACCACCAATCAGGGAGATTGGCAATACTTTTTTTAAAGTAACCATAAAATATAGATAATAGAAACTTTGGTGAGAGTGTAGAGTATATGGGCATTCTTACACCTTGCTAGTGGACAGTATAAATTAGTATATGTTTTCTGAAAATGTGGGAATATTACTATGTCAAAAGCCTAAAAAGTCTCTTATGTAACCTGGTAATTCCTTTGGTCTAAAGAAATACCTGAAATTGCAAATATAGGAGTGAAAGACAGTACTGTTGTTATTTTTTAATATAGAAAAATTGGGTGAAAAATGCCTAATACTGTGGGATTATTTAAGTAAAACATGGTATATATGCACAGTGGAGTACTGTTTAGCTTTTCCATTGTGATCAAAATATATCTAATTTCTTATGGGGAAGTGTTTAAAATGTGATAAGATATAAAAGCAGGCTATAAAAAAGCAGGTGTAATATTTTGGTGTGTGTGTGTGTGTGTGTGTGTGTGTGTAATATACCAAAATCTTACCAGTAAATACGTGCAGGTGCTGGGATGATAAATGATTTAAAATATTTCTGATTATTTATTTGGCACTGAGTAAATTTTTGGCATCCAGCAAATATTATGTTTCTATTAGAGAAAAAAGCAGTAACTTCATTTGGAAAAGAAAGATTCTTGTTGGTTATGTGGAATTTTAAGGCAACCCAGAGAGTGGGCCTGTCTTACTTACCAAGGGTTCCCTGCACCCACGGATTGGCTGAGCTTGTGCCCAGGCTGTGGGGCACTTGTCCTACCAGCCGTCTGCCCAGCCAGACTCCAGGGTCCCAGCTTGAATGTTCGTGTTCTCCCGCCAGCTGTGGATGCAGGACAGTCTCCCTCCCTTACATGCTCAAAGTCCTGCTGGTTTCTTAAAGATTTTCTAGCCCTTGGCTGGATCTCGGTTTCAAGTTTTGTTACGTGCCTCTGTCATGCCTAATGCAGACATTTATGTCCTTGTAGTTTTGTGCATAAAATTTGAAAAGGGTAAAAATAAACTTGCTTGCTGTTCAAAATCAACCCTAAGCAATAGATCTTCCCTGGATGTGGGTGCCAGATGGTGTTGCACCTCCTACTGGGTTAATGAATAGGCATTTGCTGAAAACCTTGAGTTGCTCTTGAATCATTCAGTTCACCTTTAACATGAAACTGTGCCCCGTGGCAATTTGCATTTGTTTCTCTTCCTTTCCCCCTTTTGATTTTAGGAAGGAGGAAGAGGTGACACCATCTCTCTGGGATAATTTCCTGTGGGTTGAATTTGTTTTATTGCTATGGTTGTATCGATACAACCCCTGAAGTAAACATATGTTGTGCCAACTTCTGGGAAAAGGAAATTTCTTCTCAGAGCTGTCTCTAGTGGTAGCTTTAAAATAAAGTTCGACTTCTGCCTGGGGTGGAATAGGATGTGTGTAGGGATTAGTGTGATGTTCTGCAGGATTCTTGGTTGCTCATTCTTGCTGCAACCCTGAGCAGTAACAAGAGGCAGATAGAAGAATATTACGTCCATTCCCCTAATGTTGCCCAACAGCTTTAAGATAAGGTGTCTGGGTGCTGTGCAGTAATAATAAATATTTGAATCAATCTAATCAATTTATCTCAGAGGCTGAAATAAATGATGGTGGTGGTGGTGTATGTGTATGTGTAGAATCCAAGGATTTTGGTCCTGCCAACATAAATTCTTTCTCTCTCCCAGGTGTAGATCCCTTGCACTACAGATGGAGAATATGTTTTGCTCTAATCATTTAAGCGGGTCCTGAAATCCTGCCTCCTTCACCAGACCTGTCTAGAGATGGGACTGTTCCTTAATTCTGCCCTCACTGGGGAAGGCCCTGGTGGATTATCTTCTGGGAGCATTTATGCCATTCCTTGACATTGGTATTTTGTGCTTCAGATGCCCACGTTGCCACAAGAACTTCACCTCAGGAAGTAAGTAAAGAGTTGAAGTTAGGAGCTGTTTTTACCAAAGTTGAGGAGTCTTTTCTCTGTGTTCCGAGTGGGTTGGTTGCTCAGGCTCTTAAGGTCCAGGAGTATTTTGATCAGTGGCTATGTCTGTGAAGGTCACATATCTATTTTATATTTACCGTCTTTGATCTCCAGTATCCCCAGAGCACAGTTAGCATCAGTGGCATACATAATGGAGTTTGTTAACCTCTGGGACTAAAACACCGTTTGTAATATTTCTGTCAGCAATCTGGCTGCCTCTGGGTTCCCAAACCAGTGTGGTTCATGCCTCCCCACCCGAACGGGTGGCTTGAATCTGAATGAGCAGATACTGTACTATAATTGAGTCCTTTTTAGTCTTCAACAAATATAATAACCCTCAACATTTTTAAACTTGGCTTAGAAAAGTTTTTAAATATGAATTTCCTGTTTTGGAGAAGGCTTTCTCTTTTCAAAGTTTCTAAAATAGTATTTTGATTTTTGTCTGGGCATTGTGTGTAACAATCCTTACTTTATTATCCACTTATGTTAGATTATAATTTTCTAGAAGTTACTCTAGAAATTAGAGGGGAGGACGATCCAAACATTTTAATCATGGAGTTGGAAATGTCTCACAATACCCTATTCTTACCTCCAACATGGGTGTAGCATGTTTTATAATTTATACATGTAGTTTCTTAGTCTCTGTTCCCTTCACTCGCAGTGAGCTCCTTGTAGAATACATTTTCTTTAGCCTCATGCATTTTTGAGTTCCTACTGCCTACCCACTGCATTAAGTGAATCCCATTCTAACGTTTGCCCGGAGCCTTTTGTTGTATTTGATAAGTGAGGGTGTGTGTGTCTGTTTCTGTCTGTCTGTCTGCGTGTGTGTCTTCTGGGCTGGATGATCCCTTTCCTAGACTTGGTTTTATTTGTGTAGCTTGTGTTAAGGAGCAGCTTTTATTCTGTGCTCGCGAAACCCCTGAGTTAGTTCTGAGAGGACTGGAGAGTCTAGGCTTTGCTGTGCCTGCAACTGGCTTGAGTTATCCAGCAAGTCACTTAATCTACCTGGGCATCCAGCTGAATGGTCTTGAAGGCCCATTTTATTCTGTGCTCGCGAAACCCCTGAGTTAGTTCTGAGAGGACTGGAGAGTCTAGGCTTTGCTGTGCCTGCAACTGGCTTGAGTTACCCAGCAAGTCACTTAATCTACCTGGGCATCCAGCTGAATGGTCTTGAAGGCCCATTTTTTAAGATGCTGTGAGTTTAAGTATAAGAATGACTTGCTTGATTTGGGAGGAATTCCAGGGTAGACAGTTACGATGATTCTCATGGAATTAATAATAACTTTTTCTGCTTGTCATTTGAGGGAGCTTCCCTTCAGCTCCTGTTTAGTACTCTGGACATGTTCTTTGATAGTTTGTGAATTTTCTCTTTGCTTTATATTGTTCTTTAAGCTTTTGTTAGACATTTGTTTAGTCCCTGTACTAAGGTTTATGCAATTAGCAGAAGTGGAAACTTTCTTTGAGCATAGAATTTGTCTAGATTGGCTTTGTGCTTGGGAACTATGACCCATGACCTATATTTGGTATTTGAAAGAATATGTTTTATCTTTAAAAAGAGAAGATGGTAGGCTGCTTCTGGTGCTCAGTAGCATGGGATACGTGTGTATAATGTTAGTTTCTTCTTCAGTACTTAAGTTTAAAAAATCTACATAGAATCAAAGGGAACTTCTTAAAACATTGTTTAATGTATATATGTAGTTTTAAAAAATCAATATAGGATGTTTTCAAAGCAAAAAGATCATTTCAAAAATATGACAGCTCAGATTTCATAGTCCACTAGCTAATTGTTTTTCTATTCGGTGCAAACTTGTTTCTCTATTAAGTGCAACTCCTAATAAATGATAGTGTCAAGGATCTTTAGCTCCTTTGAAGGCTGTGTCTCCTACCTCCACAGACTAAGTAAGGTGTAATAGTTTAAGGAGAATACTTGTGTTTATTGAATTTACAAGGAGAGTACCTTAAGTCTTAGGCTTTGCCTTTGAATTTTAAATGACTTACTCATAGGATAGCGGAGTTAATTCAACAGTTTGTTGCATTAGTTCACCAGTGTTTATTGCTTTCTTACTGTGCCAGGTCCTGAGATGCATGCATTGGAGAGCAGTGGGGGTGAGAGTCAGGGATATTAAGGTGAGTGAGCCATTATTGCCGACAAGAACCCAGAAGGCATATATATCACAATATACTTTGATTCATTTTTAAGAAGACCTCCATGCCCTGAGGAGTTGAGACGTTTTCACACTTGAACCTGGCCATGATGTTGAGGAATTTTTTAGGTCAGGAAGAGCCTTCCAGGCAGAGGGACAGAAATAGCCTTGGTGAAGTAATGCTAGACTCGTTCCAGAATGTGTGAATAATTTACATGGTGACTATTGGTGACAAATTCTCTTCCAGAGGTAGATTGGGACACTGATTGGCTGAAAGGAAGGCTTGTGTTTCCAGGTGGGTCTGGCACCTACAATCTGAGGTTTGGGATGAAAGCGAAGTTTTGGGGACTTCTGATTTAACTTGCTCCCCTTTGGAGATGAGGATGGTGATGTCTGCTCTCACTGGGCAGAGGAGGAAAAGGCAGGTACGAAGGGATGGCTCCTTGGTCAGTAGTTATCTTGTTCCAAGTGGAAAAGAAATTCTTGGTACTCAGATAACATGTGCAGCTGCTTTAACAGGAACCCAGAACATTAGTGACTTAAACAAGATCGAGTGTATTTTCTTTTATGTTAAAGTCAGCTAGAATGGCATTTCTATTCTGCTGAAGTCTCAGGGGCTCAGGCTTTTCTCATCTGGTCACTGTGCCATCTCCAGTGTTGGAGTCTCCTTTGTATGGCCCAGGTAAGGGAGGGAAATGGATGACAGGAGGAGGGGTGTAGGAAGATGACTACCCAGAATTGTACATGGGCAGAATTGGGTCTCATTGCTGCCTCCTGCAGGAGACACTGGTACTCCGCTCCACTTCCGATTCTGTGGGAGAGGGCGCCTGGCTTTGGGGCCCAGCAGCAGTCTAACAGCCCTATTTGGACTTTGTCATCTGTGGCGGAAACTTTGGAAATAGGAAATGAATGGTTCTTTAAACACTAAAGAATGAAGAAGGGTAGCCACAGCCTCCTTTCTCCAAGTTCTTCTCACTGAAGAGTAAAACGTTGTTATCTCTGCCTCTTCAGACCCTCGGAGCCTGTTAGCCACCTCAAGTCCCCCCCCACCCCTGGAGGGCCCCATCAGGAGCAGTGCACACTCACTGCCAGACATGCACCGTGCCTGATCTCAGTGTCTGCCCAGCTCGCAACATTGCCCACATTCTGACCCGGCTTTCTTCATACTGCCAGGCAAGTGGCAGGAATGCCCAGGAAGTCTGCAGGAGGACACTTTTAGCTCATGAGTCCCACTGCATGTGAGGCTGGGCTTTCTTGGACCATCTGGACTCCTTCCCAGGTGGTGAGTTAATAAGACCTCTTGGGTATTTCAGTGTAAAGCCGCCTGTGCAGCTGGAGTTCTGCTGGGGTGGGTGAGCGCAGTGAACCCCCCTTGCCATACTTCTAATAGCAGCTGCTCCCAAACCTGCCGCGTGATCCCCAACACATGGAGGAGGGGTTGGTTACATCTGAGTGTTTCTGCCGTCCACCAGAGTCGAACAACTAAAGCAGGGTCTCAGGGCGGTGCCCAAGGAATGGATATTTGTGGGACACTTCCTCCGTGTGGGTTTGATGGTGGGCCAGGTTTGGAAACCACTGCTGGGTAACCCTTCTCTTAACCTCTTACAGTTCTCTCTTGGTAATGGTACTGCACGTTCCTTCCTCTGAGGGATTTATGTCACAGCTCAGCTTGTAAATGTTAGGCACTGGGCTGTTTCTGACACTCAGTAAGTATGAAAGACAAAAGTTTATTTTCAAATGTCTGGTATTTGTGTGAAGCTCCCTGCCTCCTCTAAAATATATTCTTATGGCATCTTAAGTTGTCTTAAAACATTTTGGTTAACAGAAGGTAAAAATTAGCACACCAGGCAATGTTGTGTGTATCATTTCAAAGAAATTAAATACTTTCATGTCTTCCAAAATGGGTGATAGATTTTGAAGTAAACACTAAACTCCATTCTGGAGTTTTTATGCTAAGCCAGTGCTTCTTACATAAATCTTTTGCACGTAATTTGATTAGATTCTAAGAGTACCGAATTCCCGTCCTTTCTCAAACGCATGTCTTCGCCTCTTGTCCTCCAGCTCGTGGAAGGGCAGGGCATTTTCCCGCGCCCTGACAGCACTCAGGGGCTGCTGTATCCCAGGAGACAGAATCTTGCAGAATGGGTCTTGAGTCTCGAGGAAGTCAAGGCAGAGTGGGAAAAGCTGTGGGACCAACTGTTGACTGAGAGCCACCTTTTCTTTTGTGTGACCCGTGTACTGTCCGGTTGTTCTCTGACAACACTGGCTGCAGCTGTATCTGTTTGCTGGCTTGATTTCCTCTCTCGAAAAAACAGTAGCCTATGCTTTGTTCTTCCATTCACTCGGTGGCGATGGAGAATTAAGGTTCTGTTTGGAAAAACATGATTTTTACACTGTTCTGCATGCTGCTCCAACAACTCTCTGATGTCGGCATTCTGTGATTTCCCTCAACTGTTTAACACCAATATCCATTCTGTGGCCCTGTTCCTCTAGTCACCCAGGATTTTCTTCGTAGGGTTGACCTGGAATCTTTTGCTTTTTCTCCTCTACCCTTGTTATTTGAACCTCCAGCTTTGGGAAGGAGACCCAGGATTCATTTGCATGGGAAATGACTGTGCATACTGGCTCAGCTCCCCTGCTCTCTCACCGGTCCTGTGGGTGTATGCCGGGAGCAGGTCTCATTGGGTACCGACTCGGTGCTCTGCTGCTGGAAGTGAAGCTGGTGGCGGGATTGACCGTGGTCCTTGCACACAAGGAACTTGAGTGGTCTTACAAAAATAACACCTCATGTGCAGCTGTACACTTGAAGCCACTGTCTAGCAGTATGTTTCTGGAATACCTAAGGAACTATTTTCCTTCTGTTTCTTCTTGGAAATGAAGGTCATCTTTTTTGAAATCAAGAATCGATCATGTAGTCCTTTGCAGATAGCATTGTTTTTTATTTGGATAGTGATATTGTCGCTGACTCTCCCATCACCCAGTATAGGTTGAGAGAAATATGTGGATGGCTGACCATGGTAAGGATACTGCTAATGTCATGCTTGAGGGGTTTCAACAGGTTTCTGTCAGGAATCAGCCGTCAGCCTGAATGCGTCAGACAGAGCTGTTTGAGGTTCCTGACTTCGTCCTTACTGTGAGTTCTGCTGGAAATTCCCCTTGTCTCTCAGGGATGCTCCACTTGCAGGGACATGGCTGTTCATGGGCCAGGCAGTTGCACCAGTTATGGTGCCGCCAATCTCTCTCTTTTTTTCTATTTAGCTACTCTTTGTCCTTCACTGCCCTAAAGGTGATCAGGAGAAGTCAGTCTGGCATAGGTCAAGTGTCTTGGTGCCACCTCTTATCCATCAGGCTTTCTGCGCTTCCTCACTGACTCGAGGACTCGCTGAGCGCTCACTGTGGGTGCGGTTCCCTCTCATCTCCAGGGAGGCCGGGTGTGCAAAGCAGGCGAGTGCTCTGTTCTCGTGGGGCTGTGCTTTGGTAAAGAAAACAAATAGGGTAATTTCAGATAGTCATATGTGCCTGTGAAGGGAAGGGAAGATTAAAGGGGAACATGCATTTTATACAATGATGAGGGACAGCCCGATTCCCTACATTGGAATTGAGTGGAATGAGGAGTCAGCAGCCATGGAAGAAACTCCCAGGCAGAGGAGAAAGCGTGCCCAAAGGCCTTGTAAGGTGAGGATGAAACTGGCACTTTTTTATGTGTGTGTGGAGGGGAGAGTGGGATGAAATAAGGCTGGTAAGGTAGCAGAAGGCCAGATCGGAATAGTCCACACGTAACCTGAGACAGGAGTTTCGAATTTCCCTGCAGTGTAATGGGAAGTCACTGGTACAAAGAGGACAGACCGTGTAAGTGGCTTGACATTTCCATCAGTGTTGACATTCTGGGTTACCTGTGCACCTGTGGACAGTGGAGATCCAATGGCCAGGTTACAGATTTTTACTGCTTTCCTAGAAATAGCATTCCATGCTGTCTTCATTGCCTTAATAGATTGATCCCAAGCAATCAAGGTCTTTATCAGCCACAGTGAACCTGTGGTCCATGATGGTCCTGACTTGTGGAGGTGTTGTGGTAGGAAAGTTCAGGCCCCTCTGCCTGCCCCGTCTGTTCCTGTGTTAATGCTCTTTCTTGTCTCTCGTTGGTGCAGTGAGAGGAAAGGGGAAATGAATAAAGTGTGCCTAGAGCAAATCATGGTTATCCATGTGCCCGTGCAGTGGCTCTTTTTCTATTCCCTCCTCTCTCTCTTTGCCTTTTCTATTTGGGGCTGTGCCTAGAATTTTCTATCTCCTCTACTGTTCCTATACATTATTACCAGGGCTCATAAAGACTTAAAGGTCATGTATTATAGAGCATAATAAAATGCACATCCATGGTCCCTAAGTTACGACAGTGCCTGGATTTTTCTATAAACTACTTTGGATTTCAAACACAAATGAAAAAAAAGAAATTTACACTTCAGTTTTGGGGGGCTTATTTGTTGTTTTTATTTGTTCAACTACTTAAAAATTTTTTTAAACTTATTGATTTAGAAAGTACCACCAATTTGTTGTTCCACTTATTTAATAATGTAAAAATAGGTCCAGAGGCAGTGGGAGTCTAAAGATGTTTCTTTTGGGAACACCCAAGAAGGGGTTGTCTGCTCACTGAGAATGTGGAGTAGGGTGTGGAATATTGTAATCCTCTCTTATGCTTTGGTCATAATAAGCAAATTATTTTTCTCTGTCTCTTCTATTTGAAGGGTCTCTTCCTTTTCATATTCTCTTATATTAGTGAACCAGCATATAAGAGAAAAGATAAGATTATGGGAAAGGAGGGGAGGAGAATACACAGTCAGACGCCCCTCAGAGCCTCAGGTAGCCTCTTGGAAAAGAATCACCGTACCTGCCACACCCAGTCCACCTGTGACAATTCCGGTCAGAGTGAAGTAGTTTTTATGATTTGTCTTTGGCTCTTTTTTTTTTTTTTTTTTTTTACATTTTATTTATTGATTTTTTTTAATTTTTTTTATTTTTTTATAATTTTATTATTTTAATGGGGTGACATCAATAAATCAGGATACATATATTCAAAGATAACAAGTCCAGGTTATCTTGTTGTTCAATTATGTTGCATACCCACCACCCAAAGTCAGATTGTCCTCTGTCACCTTCTATCTTGTTTTCTTTGTGCCCCTCCCCCTCCCCCTCTTCCTCTCCCTCTCCCCACTCCTCCCATAACCACCACACTCTTATCAATGTCTCTTAGTTTCACTATTATGTCCCACCTACGTATGGAATAATACAGTTCCTGTTTTTTTCTGATTTACTTATTTCGCTTCGTATCATGTTATCAAGATCCCACCATTTTGCTGTAAATGTTCCGATGTCATCATTTCTTATGGCTGAGTAGTATTCCATAGTGTATATGTGCCACATCTTCTTTATCCAGTCATCTATTGATGGGCTTTTTGGTTGTTTCCATGTCCTGGCCACTGTGAACAATGCTGCAATAAACATGGGGCTGCATGTGTCTTTACGTATCAATGTTTCTGAGTTTTGGGGATATATACCCAGTAGAGGGATTGCTGGGTCATAAGGTAGTTCTATTTGCAGTTTTTTGAGGAACCACCATACTTTCTTCCATAATGGTTGTACTACTTTACATTCCCACCAACAGTGTATGAGGGTTCCTTTTTCTCCACAGCCTCTCCAACATTTCCTATTACTTGACTTGCTAATAACAGCTAATCGAACAGGTGTGAGGTGGTATCTCATTGCCGTTTTGATTTGCATTTCTCTAATAGCTAAAGAAGATGAGCATCTTTTCATATATCTGTTGGCCATTTGTATTTCTTCCTGGGAGAAGTGTCTATTCATATCCTCTTCCCATTTTTTTATTGGATTGTTTGTTTGTTTGTTGTTGAGTTTTATGAGTTCTTTGTATATTTTGGATATTAGGCCCTTATCTGAGCTGTTGTTTGAAAATATCATTTCCCATTTAGTTGGCTTTCTGTTTATTTTGTTATCAGTTTCTCTTGCTGAGCAAAAACTTCTTAGTCTGATGTAGTCCCATTCATTAATTTTTGCCTTCACTTCTCTTGCCTGTGGAGTCAAATTCATAAAATGCTCTTTAAAACCCAGGTCCATGAGTTGAGTACCTATGTCTTCTTCTATGTACTTAATTGTTTCAGGTCTTATGTTTAGATCTTTGATCCATTTTGAGTTAATTTTTGTACAGGGGGAGAGACTGTAGTCCAGTTTCATTCTTTTGCATGTGGCTTTCCAGTTTTCCCAGCACCATTTATTGAAGAGGCTTTCTTTTCTCCATTGTGTGTTGTTGGCCCCTTTATCAAAAATTATTTGACTATATATATGTGGTTTTATTTCTGGACTTTCTATTCTGTTCCATTGGTCTGAGTGTCTATTTTTCTGCCAATACCATGCTGTTTTGATTGTCGTGGCCCTATAATAGAGTTTGAAGTCAGGTATTGTTATGCCCCCAGCTTCATTCTTTTTCTTTAGGATTGCTTTGGCTATTCGGGGTTTTTTATAGTTCCATATAAATCTGATGATTTTTTGCTCTATTTCTTTAAAAAATGTCATTGGAAGTTTGATGGGAATTGCATTAAATTTGTATATTGCTTTGGGTAATATAGCCATCTTGATTATATTTATTCTTCCTAACCAAGAACAAGGTATATTCTTCCATCTCATTATATCTTTTTCGATTTCCCTTAACAATGGTTTATAGTTTTCATTATATAAGTCCTTTACATTCTTTGTTATGTTTATTCCTAAGTATTTTATTTTTTTTGTTGCAATCGTGAAGGGGATTATTCTTTTGAGTTCGTTCTCAGTTGTTTCATTGTTGGCATATAGAAAGGCTATTGACTTCTCTATGTTAATTTTGTATCCTGCGACCTTACTGTATTGGCTTATTGTTTCTAGTAGTCCTTTTGTGGATTCTTTGGGGTTTTCCATGTATAGGATCATATCATCTGCAAAAAGTGATACCTTTACTTCTTCTTTTCCGATATGGATGCCTTTTATTTCTTTGTCTCGTCTGATTGCTCTGGCTAGAACCTCTAGTACCACATTAAATAAGAGTGGAGAGAGTGGACAACCCTGTCTTGTTCCTGATTTAAGGGGGAAAGCCTTCAGTTTAGTGCCATTTAATATGATGTTAGCTGATGGTTTATCATATATGGCCTTTATCATGTTGAGATATTTTCCTTCTATACCCATTTTGTTGAGAGTCTTAAACATAAAATTGTGTTGTATTTTATCGAAAGCCTTTTCTGCGTCTATTGATAAGATCATGTGGTTTTTGTTCTTTGTTTTGTTGATATGGTGTATTACATTAACCGTTTTACGTATGTTGAACCATCCTTGAGATTCTGGGATGAATCCCACTTGATCATGATGTATTATTTTTTTAATATGTTGTTGTATTCGATTTGCCAGTATTTTGTTTAGTATTTTAGCATCTGTATTCATTAGAGATATTGGTCTGTAGTTTTCTTTTTTTGTGCCATCCTTGCCTGGTTTTGGTATGAGGGTTATGTTGGCCTCATAAAATGTGTTTGGAAGTATTGCTTCCTCTTCAATTTTTTGGAAGAGTTTGAGTAGAATAGGAACCAAGTCTTCTTTGAATGTTTGATAAAATTCGCTGGTATAGCCGTCAGGGCCTGGACTTTTATTTTTGGGGAGGTTTTTAATGGTTTTTTCTATATCTTCTCTACTGATAGGTCTGTTTAGGCTTTCTGCTTCTTCTTGACTCAGTCTAGGAAGGTTGTATTTTTCTAGGAATTTATCCATTTCTTCTAGGTTGTTGAATTTAGTGGCATAAAGTTTTTCATAGTATTCTACAATAGTTCTTTGTATATTTGTATATCTACGGTGTCCGTGGTGATTTCTCCTCTTTCATTTTGGATTTTGTTTATATGAGTTCTTTCTCTTTTTTCCTTGGTAAGTCTTGCCAAGGGTTTGTCAATTTTGTTGATCTTTTCAAAGAACCAGCTCCTTGTTCTATTAATTTTTTCTATAGTTTTTCTGTTCTCTAATTCATTTATTTCTGCTCTGATTTTTATTCTCTCCTTTCTTCGGCTGGTTTTGGGTTGTCTTTGTTCTTCTTTTTCTAGTTCCTTAAGGTGGGAAGTTAAGTGGTTCACTTGGGCTCTCTCTTGTTTGTTCATATATGCCTGAAGCGATATGAACTTCCCTCTTATCACTGCTTTTGCTGCATCCCATAGATTCTGATATGTCGCATTGTCATTTTCATTAGTCTGTATATATCTTTTGATCTCTGCACTTATTTCTTCTTTGACCCATTCATTTTTTAAAAGTATGTTGTTTAGTTTCCACATTTTTGTGGGATTTTTTCCCTCTTTTTTGCAGTTCAATTCTAGTTTCAAGGCTTTATGATCAGAAAATATGCTTGGTACAACTTCGATTTTTCTGAATTTGCTGATGTTGTTTTTGTGGCCCAACATATGGTCAATTCTTGAGAATGATCCATGTACACTGGAGAAAAATGTATACTCAGTCACTTTGGGATGAAATGTCCTGTAGATGTCTATCATATCCAGGTGCTCTAGTGTTTTGTTTAAGGCCACTATGTCTTTGTTGATTCTCTGTTTGGATGACCGATCTAGAGCCGTCAGCGGTGTATTGAGGTCTCCAAGTATGATTGTATTTTTGTCAGTTTTTGTTTTAAGATCAATAAGTAGCTGTCTTATATATTTTGGTGCTCCTTGGTTTGGTGCATATATATTAAGAATTGTTATGTCTTCTTGATTCAGTGTCCCCTTAGCCATTATGAAATGGCCATTTTTATCTCTGAGTACTTTTCCTGTCTTGTAGTCAGCATTATCTGATATGAGTATTGCTACACCTGCTTTTTTTTGGTTGTTATTTGCTTGGAGTATTGTTTTCCAGCCTTTCACTTTGAATTTGTTTTTATCCTTGTTACTTAGATGAGTTTCCTCTAGGCAGCATACAGTTGGATTTTCTTTTTTAATCCATTCTGCTACTCTGTGCCTTTTTATTGGTGAGTTTAATCCGTTTACATTTAGTGTAATTATTGATACTTGTGAGTTCCCTATTGCCATTTTATAGATTGCTTTCTGTTAGTTTTGTGTCTTGTTTGATCCTTCTCTTTCGTTTTTCTATCTTTTGTTTTTATTTGGTTGTATTCCATACATCTTTCCTCTGTTGCTATCTTTTTTATTTCATGTGCTTCTGTGGTGGTTTTTTCAATGGTGGTTACCTTTGAGTAATGAAAAGGGTCCCTACCCTGTTCATTGTAGCGAACTATTTTGTGAGTACTTTTGCACTCCATCGTCCTTTGCTACTGTTAATCTCCATCTTCTCCCCCTCTTTCTTTTTGTTGTTGTCACAGTTTAAATTTGGTTTTATTGTGTTCTTCTTGGAGCTTTTACTTGTGGCTCTGTTTTTTTTTTGTTCTTTGTATCTGATTGGAGAACCCCCTTTAGTAATTCCTGGAGTGGGGGTTTTCTGATGATAAATTCCCTCATCTTTTCTGTATCTGTGAATGTTTTTATTTCTCCTTCGTATTTGAAGGATAGCTTTGATGGGTATAGTATTCGTGGCTGAAAGTTCCTCTCTTTCAGGACTTTAAATATTGGGGTCCACTCTCTTCTAGCTTGTAGAGTTTCTGCTGAGAAATCTGATGATAATCTAATGGGCCTTCCTTTATATGTTGTATTCTTCTTTTCCCTGGCTGCCTTGAGAATTTTTTCTTTGCTGTTGGTTTGTGTCAATTTCATTATGATATGCCTTGGAGTAGGTTTGTTGGGGTTAAGAAAACTCGGAGTTCTGTTTGCTTCTTGAACTTGAGGCTTTAGTTCTTTCCACAAGCTTGGGAAGTTCTCATCTATTATTTGTTTGAGTATGTTCTCCATTCCATTTTCTCTCTCTTCTCCCTCTGATATACCTATTATTCTTATGTTATTCTTTTTGATGGAGTCAGATAATTCTTGTAGGGCTATCTCATTTTTTTTAATTTTTGAGTTTCTTTCTTCTTCTCTCTGTTGTGTCTTTGGCTCTTTTTTCTCCTTTTACCTTCAGGGTGGCCCATGCTTGTCAGGTCCCCTCAGGGGGTGTTATTGTGGAATGAAGTAACAGCTGCACATGCTAATGAGGAAACAGTGGTTTTCTAAGGTGATGTGGTGGCTGCCAGGTACCACCCTCTTTATCTGCCTGGCACTGATCATGAGACCATGCTCCCCATACCAAGCGCTTGCTGTTGCCTTTTATTATTATTATTATTATTATTATTATTATTATTATTACTGTGAGAACAATGACTACCCATTCTTCCAGAAGCAGCTAATTACTACTCAGGCTCAAAGTACTCCATTCTAGTATAGTTTGCTGTTTATAATACAAGATGCCTCCGTTTGGTATGGTTGCTAAGATAATTATTTTCCTTTCTGTGATTATTAATTCAATAGTTGATTGATCCTAATGAATACATGCAAATCATTTTATATCATCATCATCATCATTATTATTTAATATACATTTTAAAATTTTCTATTTATTGATTTTATTGAGAGAGGAAGGGAGAAAGAGAGAGACAGGAACATCAAATCCGTTCCTCCATGTGCCCCAACCGGGGGTTGAACTGACAACCTGTGTTCTTTGGGAAGATGCTCTTAACCAGTCGAGCTCTGGCCAAGACATTATTGAATATTTTTGAAACCACCTGACCCAAGATCTTGGACTTGCCAGTAACTCCTAATTCTGTTTGTTCCTTTTCTTGGCCATCCCCTGCCTCCTGCCCTAGTAACCACTAGCCAGAATTTTGTTAATTGTTCATGTGTTCAGCCACTTACCATGTGCCTGGCCCAGGGCTCAGCACCTTCCTGAACAGGGGTGCCTCTGGCTGCCTGCCTCTAGAGCCCAGCTCCCCTGCTCCCCTTTTTTTTCCTTAGAGAGAGAGACAAACAGGAAGGGAGAGTGATGGGAAGAAACATCTCATAGTTGTGGCACCTTAGTTATTCATTGATTGCTTTCTCATATGTGCCTTGATGGGTGGGCTTCAGCTGAACCAGTGACCCCTTGCTCAAGCCAGTGACCTTGGGCTTCAAGTCAGCGACCTTTGGGCTGAAGCCAGTGTCCATGGGGTCATGTCTATGATTCCATGCCCAAATTGGGGAGCCCGTGCTCAAGCTGGATGAGCCTGTGCTCACGCTGGCGACCTTGGTGTTCCAAACCTGGTTCCTCAGCGTCCTAGGCTGACGCTCTATCCACTGTATCACCTCTGGGCCAGGCTTACTTTTTCTTTTATGTATGCAGGTAAGTGGGCACTTTGGGAATATCTTTAGGGACCTCCTTACTTGTGAGATTAGCAAAATTTCAGCATCATTTTATCCAGAATCTTTTGCCGTCAAATTTAATCCTATAAGGCCCAGTGTCTTAATTTATAGCAATTACTTTGTAATAGTCTCTTTGTATCTTGAAAGCAAGTCATAGATAATATAACTGACCAGCACACACAATTTCAAAAACAAAAAATAATGCAATTTCCTATTTAATGTCAAGAGAAAGAAAGGAATGTATAATCAGATAGGTATTTCATTACCTAAATTCTTGGGTCTGCCCATACCAAGAGGACAAAACAAAGTAGTCACATCTGGTGAAGTCACCCACACATGTCACAACTCCAAGCACAGGGTCGATTTGGTGACTTACAGTCCAGAAGTGGCTTTGTCATAGTGATACAGATCTTAAAAAGTATTTAATATCTTGAGGTCAAAGTTCAGGACAAAACAAAGTGTATTTTGGCTCATTGTACGTGATAGATACATTGTGGGAAAATTCAGAATATGTTAAAGCTGTTTGAAAAGTAGTTTGTCTCCCCATATGTGGTCCTGACAGTGAGTCTTAACCACAAACAGGTCAGACTCCCTGGGATGCTGATTTAAGATGAGACCTTTACTATTGCTGGTTCTGCAGGCATCCCTTGGACTCTGGAATTTACATTTTTAATGAGCACCCCAGGTTCTTCTGATGTGATGAGTGGGTCCCAGGACAACCTCTGAGATACACAATTTGAAACTCAGTTATTATATACTTTGAGCGCTTTCTAAAGGGAATTCTAGAAATAGGAGCAACTATGTTAATATTTGCTAAGAATAGTTGGTCTTCCAAGTGAGCTAAGGATCAGTCACAGGAACAATGATCAGAGTTTTGGTCCTGTAAGTCAGTGGTCCCTAACCCCTGGGCTGCGGACCGGTACCGGTCTGTGGGCCATTTGGTACTGATCCGCAGAGAAAGAATAAATAACTTACATTATTTCCTTTTTATTTATATTTAAGTCTGAACGATGTTTTATTTTTAAAAAATGACCAGATTCCCTCTGTTACATCCGACTAAGACTCACTCTTGACCCTTGTCTCGGTCACATGATACATTTATCCATCCCACCCTAAAGGCCAGTCCATAAAAATATTTTCTGACATTAAACTGGTCCGTGGCCCAAAAAAGGTTGGGGACCACTGTTGTAAGTGACATTTCTGGCTTCATGATTCTTGCATTTAAAAATGCATTTTCAAAAAGGTTAGGTGATGGAGACATTCTAAAACTCTTGAAACACCCAAAGTTTTTTGAGGCACGACCTCATGAGCGGCTGAGTGGTGTTCCGGAAAAGGGCAGGGCTGGTCTGCTCTCATTATCAGTTTGCTCTTTGCTGCTTGTGACCTTGGGTCCAGGACACTTTGGGTTTAGTAAACCCCTTCCTTTATTTAAAAAATGGTGAAAATATATTTTATGACTGCATCAGGGTAGGTTATATTGATTTTTTCCCTTCTGATTATATACATTAAAAAAAAGTTTTTTAAAATTTAGTGAGAGAAGGGGAGGCAGGGACAGACTCTTGCATGCACCCCAACTGGGATCCACCCAGCAAGCACACTAGGGGGTGATGCTCTGCCCACCTGGGACATTGCTTCATTGCTTAGCCACTAAGCTCTTCTTAGCGCCTGAGGTGGAGGTCATGGAGCCATCCTCAGTGCTGAGGCCAACTCACTCCAACTGAACAATGGTTGCAGGAGGGCAAGAGAGAGAGAGAGAGAAGTGAGAGGGGGAGGGGTGGAGAAGCAGATGGGTGCTTCTCCTGTGTGTCCTGACCAGGAATCAAAACCAGAACTTCCACATGCAGGGCTGACACTTTACCACTGAGCCAACCGAGCAGGGCTAAAAAAATTATTTATTGATTAGAGAGAAAGAGACATCAATTTGTTGTTCACTTATTTATAGTACATTCACTGTTTGATTCCTTTGTTTGTTTGTTTGTTTGTTTGTTTAAAGATTTTATTTAGCCTGTCTGGGCAGTGGCACAGTGGATAGAGCATTGGACTGGGATGTAGAGGACCCAGGTTCGAAACCCCGAGGTCACTGGCTAGAGAACGGGCTCATCTGGCTTGAGCGCTGGCTCACCAGCTTGAGCGCAGGGTTGCTGGTTTGAGTGTGGGATCATAGACATACCCCATGGTCACTGGCTTGAGCCCAAAGGTCACGGCTTGAGCCCAAGGTTACTAACTTAAGCAAGAGGTCACTTGCTCTGCTGGAGCCGCCTGGTCAAGGCACATATGATAAAGCAATCAATGAACAACGAAGGTGCTGCAGTGAAGAATTGATGCTTCATATCTCTCTCCCTTCCTATTTGTCCCTGTCTGTCCCTGTCTCTGTCTCTCTGCCTCTCTCACTCTCCCTGTCACAAATATATATATATATATATATATATATATATATATATATATATATATATATATATATAGTTATTATTTTAGAGAAAGGAGAGAGAGAGAAAGAGGGGCAGGAACGGTAAGCATCAAGTCGTAGCAGTTGTTTCTTTTATGTACCTTGACCAGGTAAGCCTGGGGCCTTGAACCAACAACCTCAGTGCTCCAAGTCAACACTTTATCCACTGTGACACCATAGATCAGGCTTATTGGTTGATTCTTGTATGTGCCCTGACCAGGGATCCAACCCGCAATATTGGCATATTGGGACAACGGTCTAACCAATTGAGTTACTCGGCTGGGGCCTTTTCTTTCTGACTTTAAACAAATGAAAGCATAACTACTTCTTGGTGACTTTTTTTTCTTTCTGACTTTAAACAAATGAAAGCATAACTACTTCTTGGTGTTTTGGTTAAGATTAAGTATAAAGAATGAAAGCATTTTCATGGCCTCAAACAGCTAATGGGTCCTAGGCACTTTGCCGTGCCATGCTTCTTGGATAAGTTGGCCTTGCACCTTTCTGAACGTAACATTTTTCTTTCAACTGAAAAATGAGATCATTACTTTGCAGGTTTGTTGTGGGCATTAGATCTAATATGAGTAAAAACCCTCTAGCGTATTTATTATCTGGCATAAACTGGAGTTGTATGCAGGCCAAGAGGGAGCGTTCCATTGAAGAGCTGGCCTTGGCACAGGCACTTAAAGGGTCAACTTGTGTTTTCACCGCTTAATTTTTCTTAATCAATCAGGTTGTTTACATGGACATTCTTTTCCCTCCTAATCTCCATTCTCTTTCATGCCAGCACTTACTTCACATGTCCATGAGATTCCCACCGTCTGCTGTGTTTGACACTCCTCTTGCCTCTTTGAGAGGGTCTGTGGTCAGGTACTCATCTTTTTAAAGAGCATGAATGGAGATGCATGTGGTCTTCCTATTGTTGGGAGGACTCCTCACCTCAGTACTAGAAATTCTAATTTCTGCCTGAGTGTCCTTGTTTTTACTCTGTCCTTTTCTTCCCAGGCCAGTGAGGCACTTAAAACTTGGTTATTAGCAAATGGTGTGATGCCCTGAGGTCAAGTGAGGGCCTTGGCTAGCAAGAGCTCAATGGAGGAGCAGAAGTGCTGATGGAAGTTAGGGAGCCAGCTAGTTGGTAGAAAGGAGAGAAGGGAAGAGAGAGGGAGAGAGAGGGAGAGGGAGCACAGAAGCCAGGAGAGGGAATGGGAGTGAAGTGCAGGATCCAAGGATGGAGATCTTGATGTCTTTTCTGTTTGTTAACAAAAGAACATCCAGCCTATAGAAAAGTTGTTTTTCCTTTTTTTTTTTTTTTTTTTTTTTTTTTTTTTTTTTGTATGTTTCTGATGTGAGAAGCAGGGAAGCAAAAAGACAGACTCTTGCATGCACCCAACCAGGATCCACCCGGCAAGCCCACTAGGGGACGATGCTCTGCCCAGCTGGGGTGTTGCTCCCTTGCAACTGGAGCCATTCTAGTGCCTGAAGTGGAGGCCATGAAACCATTCTCAGCGCCCAGGCCAACTTTGCTCCAGTAGAGCCTTGGCTGTGGGAAAGGAAGAGAGAGACAGAGAGAAAGGAGAAGGGGAGGAGTGTAGAAGCAGATGGACGCTTCTCCTGTGTGCCCTGACCGGGTATCAAACCCGGGATTTCCACATGCCAGGCAGACGCTCTACCACTGAGCCAGCCGGCCATGGCCCCATAGAAAAGTTTTATTAGTGTTTATTTGAGCCAAAACTTTTAGGACATGCTTGGGAGCAAAATCTCAGTGGCGTGAGAAAAGATTCCAGAGAATGGCAGTTTTGCAGATTATTTTATGCTTTCCAATCAGAGGAAGAGATGCAAGGGGGGCAGTTACATGAAATCCGTTGGTGGTAGATGAAGGGGTGGATAAAGCAAAGTGGAGAGATCACTAGGGTTGCATAAAAAGCAAAATGGAGAGAAACTTTTTTATTGGTGGGTACAAGATAGTTCATGTTTAACATTTACGGTACCTCGTGATGGTGTATGGGCAACAGTATATCATGAGGGGCTCTGGTGGTCTTGTGCTCTGGTGCCCCAGTCAGGAAAAAAGTTTCTCTGACATTTCAAAGATATGTAATCCTAGATGCACCAGCACACTGAGACGGCTCATTAAGGTCTCAAAGAAGCAGTAGGCCTAGGGAGTGACGACCACCATGACCTGCTTAGAAATTTTCATGTCCAGACCATCCTGCGTGTTTGCTTTCACTGAGTTGTGAGTCCTGCCATGTGCCGCTTTCCCAGCCCCCAACCTCCGTAGCTTGCAGGTTTAATGTGTGGCCTTTAATCTGTCACATGTTGAAACCTAGGAAATCACTATTCCTCAAAACCAAAGAGACTGACTAAAATAACACTTTGAAAAATAATTGATACTGCCCCTGTACTGTAAAACGAGGTAGCAGCTTGTGAGCAAGTATTTGTTGAGCTCCCGGTCGGTGCCGGGCACTGGGTGCTGAGGTCAAGCCTTAGCCTTGGTGAACATACACCCTGGGAAGGGCGTCAGCCAGGGAAGGGGGCTCAGCTCTGCCGGAGTGTTTCTGAAAAAGGCCCTAGGGCAGGATGAAAGTATGTGACTGAGGGCTGCTTTCTCCAGAGTAGGCTGACGACTAAACATTTGAGGTGAGGCCTTGTAGGGAAGAGGATAGGCATGCACATAGATATGGAAGATTACTCACAGTGGAAGGGGCAGCAAATATGAAGGCCCTGAATTGGGGACAAGCCAGGGCACATTACAAGAGAGGACGGTGTGCATGCTAGTGTCAACAAAAGCTTGCTGCCACCAATCTAACGCCCACATAAGAAGTTTCCCCAACCCCTGGTCTGGGGTGTGGAAAAAGAAGAAAGTATATTCAGGTGAACAGTCTGCAAACCCTGGAACCCACAGTCTCCAGTGGAAACCCAAAATGCCCTCCCCCAGGACAAAGAAGGAGTTTGCATATATGACAAAGAGCCTGTCCTGGTCCTTGTATGGTCAATTTTTATGTAAATGAGGAATCTTGATTACATAGTTCTGATTGGTTCAAGGAGCACTGTCCTGATTAGTCAGCATCGTGAGTTCTGATTAGTCAGTCTAAATGGAAATGAGGATACAGCTTCACTGTTCCCAGAAGCCGAGGAAGGTCTCAGGCTGTTGGTTGTAAATAGGATTCCAGGAACTCCTTTATAAGAGTGAACTCAGATGGCAGGAACTCAGGGCAGGCGGCTTGCAGCTCAGTCTGTGGCTTTCCATGATACACAGTGTGTGTGAGAGGCCTCAATGGCTGCTGGACTCTGGTTAGGAATTTGAGCCCAGTTAACCACAAGAGTCCTTAACACCAGGTGGATTCTTTGTCAGAGTTCACACTAGTAAATAAGGACAGAGAGGTTGAGGACTAGGCAGTGGCCAGATCTAATAGCTCATGGTCAGATGTGGGCTTTGACTGTAGCTGAAAGCCCCTGATAGTTAATTCCTGGGAGTGACATCTGATGTCCACGTTAGAAAGGTGACCACCTGCCCTGTGGAGGGTGAAGGCTGGTTGGCAGTGAGGGTGACACTGCAAGAGGACTAGCTGAGAACTGCTTGCCAGCCTCTGGGTGGGAGGGAAGGGTACTTTGGATTGGGGTTGAAGTAGTGGAGATGGTGAAAACTTGTCAAATTTGGGATAAATACTGGAGACAGAACTTATAGAATTACGGATGGATTCAGTATGAAAGGTGAGAGGGCGCGAAGAGAATGTGCATGTGAAGGCTATGGGTTTCGTGTGGGCACTGGGTGGACGCAGTGCTGGGTCCCGAGCTGGTACATGCTCTGTTTGGGCTGCTAATCTGGGGATACTTCCTAAGCATTCCACTGGGGTGACCGAGTCGCACTGTGATATTTGGACTTGCTGCTTGCTTGTGTGAGGTTCAAGGCTAGGTGTACGATTATAAGATCATGGGCCAGGGTGCTTTCAGAGAGAGAAGAGGGCAAGGACAGAGTTTGGGAGTGTCGCAGCCTGGGCACTTCTGGTAGAGCAGTCCCCTGGGGAATCGCTGCAGTGTCCTGAAGGCAGGTCAGTGAAAAGGGACAGCTCTATAAATAGAAATCCCTACAGAGACAAGGGAAGACCAGCTGTATGGCATACCCTGAGAAAGAATAGTGATTAAGAGGTGCTTTAAAGTGTGACATTCTGCCCCTTGATTCTAGGAAAGCCACCTGAAGAGGCTGTTTCTAATTGAGCAATATGGCCCATTAGAAACTTACATTGTCTTATGTTTGTGTTAGGGATTATTGGCTTTGTGAGCAAAGCCTTTTGACATTTGTGGATGGAATGTACTTGTTATTATTAAGTAGAATTGTCTGAAATGAATGTCAGTTCTTTTTTTCCCCCTAAGCTTTGCTTGACGAATTACCACAAATTTTAGAAACTTGTGACAGGCAAGAGGAAAGAGAGAAGGGTGATTTCTGAAACTTCTGATGGCCACCTACTGCTGAATTTTGGAATTTTTCACATCTTTTTGGGGAGGAGGGGTATCGTCTTTTAGATATGAAGGACCCCCTGGGTGCTGCTGGAAATCACTGGGATGGGGCAGCTCCTCCATCTCGCCCAGGCTTTCCAATTGGTAGCACACATTTGGGATATAGAAGGTGTATTGGTGTCCTATTGCCAGTGTAACAAATTACCACATTCTGTGTCTTAAAACAAGGCAAATTTATTATCTTACAGTTCTGGATGTTGGAAGTCTGAAGTGGGTCTGTATATAGTAGGCTGACTAATGCTTTCCAAAGACTTCAGGTTCTAACTCCTAAACCCTGTAAATACTATCTGATATGGTATTATTTGGCAGGTGTGAGTAAATGAAGCATTTTGAGGTGGGGATACTGTCCGAGCTTTTCAAGATGGACCCTAAATGCCATTACAAATGTCATAGCAGAGAGGCAGAGGACGATGACACAGAGACAGAGAGAAGTAAGTAGACAGTGTGACCATGGGGCAGAGATTGGAGCGATGGAGCCACCAGCCAGCAAGCAATGGTCGCAGCTACCAGAAGCTGGAAGAGCAAGGGAAGATTGTCCCCTTGGTCCCCTGGTAGCAGGGGCTATGGGACTATGAAAGAATAACTTTCCCATTGTTTGTAGCCATTGAGTGTGTAGTAATTTATTACAACAGCAGTAAGGAACTAATACAAGAACCTCACTGGGCTAAAATCAAGTGTCGCCAGGGCTGCGGCTTTATTTATTTAGAGGCTCCACGGGTGAAGGGTAATTTGCCTTTTTACCTTCTAGGAGCAGTCTACAGGCCTTACCTCATGCCCCCTTCCACCTTCAAAGCCAGTCTTTCTTGACACTTTTTAGGCATTGACTCTTGTGCCTCTGTCATCCACATGTGAGGACTCTTATAATTATATTGGACCTACCTGGATAATCTAGTATAATCTCTTTTTTTTCTTTATATATTTTTTAACTCATTTTAGAGAAGAGAGAGAGAGAAGAGGGAGAGGAGCAGGAAGCATCAAATCCCATATGTGCCTTGATTAGGCAAGCCCAGGGTTTCGAACCGGCAACCTCAGCATTCCAGATCAACACTTTATCCACTGCGCCACCACAGGTCAGGCAATCAATCTAGTGTGATCTTAAAATCATCAGATTAGCTACTTAGTTTCATGGACAACTTTAACTCCCCTTTGCCTTGTAAGGCAGCATATTCATAGGTTCTGGGAATTAGGACTGGGACATTTTTGGAGGCCCTTATTCTGCCTACCACAGGGTGGGGGGAGGTAATTTTTATGCAATAGTATATAAGGTGAAGAAACAGGTCTTGCTGGGAGACCTACTTTGCCCTCTTATGTTTCCATGGCATGGATACCCTCTTCCCACTACATGAGGCAGCCAGACTTGCATGTTTTAGCCCCCAGATCAGCTTTTTTTCATAGCAAACTCCGTGATGATACTAATAGGTTAAATGAAAACTGTTGCTTACCATAGATACTGAGCATTTATGTAGGATGGGCCCAAATGTGATTTTAAGAGCCTAGCTGTGAATCATGACCTCGGCAAGCTCTGCCTTCCTGGGAATCTTGTGCACAGCTATCATTGAGGTCAGACACCAGGCTGCACGATACATATTGTCTGTACTCTGTCATCTGCTGTTTCCTGCCTGCTCCAGGAACACCTCACTCAGGAGGTTGGTGCCTGCAGGCTTGGAAAATGACTTTCTACAGCTCAGGGACACTGTAAGGAGAGGGGTTTGCTTTTGCTCTATAGCCTTACTGGTTTGGGTGTCAAAACTCAGTAAAGGTTCATTAGTCTCAGCTGGACAGTAGCCACATCTTAGCTGAAGGCAGAAAAGCTTTATATTCTATTTCCAAAATATTTCACATTTGTCACTGTTCTAACCCTATCATTAGTTGCTGTGATTCTTGGGAGGCCTGCAGGGGAAGACAGGTGAGGAAGTAGAATGCATAAGGACACAGCAACCCAGCCTTTAGAACCAGAGCTTTCTGAATCTTGGCTGAACAATTTTTTCAAAGTGGATCATAGTTTCAAAACTTCAGGCATAGTTTTTACCGTATCCATGTTACTACTTGTACAAGTTACGTAACATACTTGTCTTCCAATTTATTCTAAGTCAGTTCATTTATTTTAATTTGATCTTATCCTAATTAACATCATATTCAGACTTAGGGATTTGGTGGGCTGATGCATGTTAACATAAACTCAACTATTAGAATAAAAAGAGTGTGTATATACTGTGTCCACAGTGCCAATGTACCACACTCAGAAAACAGTTGTATTAGATCACTCCGACTTCCCCAGAGCCTCTATGCCCAAGGGGGAGAGTCTCTGGTGAGCAAGTCGTCAGTCAGCTAGACTTCTGTTAGCTAAGAGGGTGTCTGGTTAGCCATTTACAATCATTTCAAGTGGAGTACCTGTCAGCCAGGTAGTGGGCATGCCTTTATTCCCAGCAAGCAGAAGAGTATCTTTACTTACTCTAGTAATTGCAATATAAATAACATAGATATCCAAGGAAAGTGAGAATTTAACAATTTAACAAAACATCATTCTGTTTGGTCTTTCTTGGCTGAGCTTTTTTAAAAACAATTATTTTTATACCATATTCTTTGTTTTAATAAAACTACTTTGCTCTCAGTCTCTGGGGAAAATAAAAGAATAAATAACAAAGAGAATCAGTAGACATTGTTGTGTTCAGGGGTAGCTTTTCAAACTGTCCTGAGAGCAGGGCAGCCTGGTCTCTGCCGTCAGCAGGAAGGAGGCCGTGGGTGTGGACAGACCGAGACCTGCCGGCGCTGCGGGTGCTGCCGGCGCTGCCGGCGCTGCCGGCGCTGCCCGCGCTGCCCGCGCTGCCCGCGCTGCCCGTGCTGCCGGTGCTGCCGGTGCTGCCCGCGCTGCCGGCGCTGCCCGCGCTGCCCGCGCTGCCGGCGCTGCCGGCGCTGCCCGTGCTGCCGGCGCTGCCCGTGCTGTGGGTGCTGCCGGCGCTGCCCATGCTGCCGGCGCTGCCCGTGCTGCGGGCGCTGCCCGTGCTGCCGGCGCTGCCTGTGCTGCCGGTGCTGCCCGTGCTGCCGGTGCTGCCCGTGCTGCCCGTGCTGCGGGCGCTGCCCGTGCTGCCGGTGCTGCCCGTGCTGCCGGCGCTGCCCGTGCTGCCCGTGCTGCCGGCGCTGCCCGTGCTGCCGGTGCTGCCCGTGCTGCGGGCGCTGCCCGTGCTGCCCGTGCTGCCGGCGCTGCCGGTGCTGCCCGCGCTGCCGGTGCTGCCGGTGCTGCCGGTGCTGCCCGTGCTGCCGGCGCTGCCCGTGCTGCCGGTGCTGCCGGCGCTGCCCGTGCTGCCGGTGCTGCCCGTGCTGCCGGCGCTGCCCGTGCTGTGGGTGCTGCCGGTGCTGCCGGCGCTGCGGGTGCTGCGGGTGCTGCCGCGGTCACCTGCCTTCCTCTCTCCCTCACAGCCTTGCTGGGGTCAGGGGAGTTGTGTATGGGGTTGACTTCTGTTTCCAATAACGTAAAGACACCTTTAAGTGATTAACTGGATTCTTGGGCCTCTTCTTGCTCAGCTTTGAGAGATTGTAAAATCCTAGTTCTCTGGAAATCTGGATCTAGTTTTATATGGAAGATTGTGTGAAAACTTGGATTTTCCTACTGCTCATGGTCTGTTCTCCTCTGCTCTGTGTCTTCTCCTGTAATACTGCCTTTATTAGTCAGTTGTATCAGACTGTTCTTTTCCAGGGAGCTGGAAGATGTCAGTAAGACCTTGAGACTTGCACATCTTTTGAGTGATGGTGGTAAATGAACCAGCTTGCCTGCTGAGCTCCGCTTGCATAGAATGCTGCTTTGCTGAAGTTGATGCATGTGCAAAATGTTTGACTCCTCTTCTCCCTGACATTGAGATACTGTTTTGTTCTTTGGAAGAGCACTGTCTGGACAAGCCTTTTGAATATTTGCATTTTATTTCAGAGTCCTTGTGGCTAACTTGGGTAAATATATCACTTTTCTTAACCCCTTTCCTCATTTTCCTAGAGGAAAGAAAGGCAGCCGAGAGACAGGCTGGCAGCCAGTGAGACTGTTGGGCTGAAACTGCATGTGAGTGAGTAGGTGGCCATCTCAGCTACTCAGCTGTCGGGCTGGCTTTGGAAATGTTTTGTATATCCAGTTAGTGATACTTGCGTGTCTTTTCCTTAACTCCTGCATTCTGAGATGAAGGTCAGTGTTAGGTGCTCACTTGGGTCCCAGCTGGCCCTCTACCTAATCCTGGCCAGCTTCCTCCTGTGATCTGATCCACCTTATAAAGGCCAAGAAGGGGGGACTGACTGAGGGGGAGGGTCTTAGATTCTTCAAGAATTAGAGTTGAGGGCACGTGAGCTAACATTTTGTCCAGTATTTTTAGTAAGGCTAGGTACACGGGTGAAAGAACGTGTCCCAGGTATCCAGCCAGCTATTGCCTAAACTCACTCGTTACCTTTGCAGGAGCCTTCTGTCCACCTCGCAGCCAGCTAGCATTTTGATAGAGTCAGTGAGGCAAGCAGTGACTTAACGAGGAAACCAACACCCTTGATTTCATTTTTAACTTTTTATTTACCTATAATTATACATGCAGAAAAGGAGACAACGCAAAGTATATATAGGCTGATGGATTTTGCAGAGTGCGCACACTCGCACGCCCACGCAGAAAGCACAAGGAGCATTGCCAGCACTTCAGACCTGCCCCTCGTGCCCTGTTCCGGCCACTGCCCGTACACTCCCCCCAGCCAACTCCTCACCTCTTCTAGCACAGATTACTTTGCTTGTTTTTGTGTATTCTGTATAAATTAATTTATACAGTGTGTACTATTTTGTGTTTCGCTTCTTTTGACTAATCCTATGCTTGTGAATTTTATCCATGTTGTGTGTACATTTGTAGAGTCACGATTTTCAACTTTTTTTCATCTCGTGGCACACATTAACTAAAATTATGCAGCAAACCAAAAATATTATTATTATTAATTATTGCTGATCTAACAAAAAAAATAGGTATAATTTTGATTCATTCACACTGGACAGCTATTGTTGCATTGGCTGTTGTCACTTTTTCATTTGACAATTTAAGGGAGAAGAGGTCAGTGCCTCTGATTCAAAAGGTACCGCCTGTTTTAAAAATTCCTGCAGCACCCCAGGTGAAAATCGCTATTGTAGACCATTCATTCTCATTGCTATAGGGTATTCCACTGTGTGACTATGCCTCAATTTATTGATCTGTTCTACTATAGGTGAGCATTTGGAGCTATTATGAATAGTACTTCTGGAAGCATTCTAGTATGTGGCTTTTGGTGAACATGGGTCCACATTACAGTTGAGTCTCTATTAGACTTGGGATTTCTGGGCCCTAGGGACTGCATGTGTTCAGCTTTTGAGAGAACTACCAGTTTCCCGGAGTGGTCGTGTCAGCATGTCCTTCTACCAGCAGTGTGTGCGGGCTCCCTCCCACACATACTCAGTACACCAGTATTTCCCGTCTTTGCACCTTGGCCCTTTTGGTGCGTATGTAATAATATTATGTTGTGGTTTTAGTCTTACCTGTTTTATTTGCTTCTGAAAGACTTGGTTATGTACTTTAGCTGTGCTTGTCATGGACTTTGAAATTGTCACTGCTTTCAGATGATGACCTTAGAAAAGGATTACTATTTTAAGTTTTCAAAGAGGCTGTTGTGTTCTTACATACTCCCTCATCATTCAGCTCTCCTTTAAGAGAGATGCATGGGGTGTTGGTGTCTTACACTAAAAAATATTCTGCTCTCACCATGTGTTTGCTTTGTGGCAGGGAGATCAGCAGAAATGGGGAACAAGGTCCAAATCCAGCCAATTTAATTTGGGCTAGCTGAATTTACTAACGGCAAATATGAACATGTGTAGTTCTGTACGGGGGAGCCGACAGGTGAAGGATGGCTACGTCTGAAGCTTGTTCACAGCAAGGTCCCATGAAACCAGACTTGGTGTTCAGGTTTTGAGGGAGAGCCCTGTGGCAATCCCTTGCACTGCCTGGGTAGAGGGATTGCGAGGAAGAAGTAGTAACTCAGGAGTGCTGGACAGCTGGAGTTGTAACCGTCGTGTCACTTAGCACAAGGTATATCCAGAGTTTTCTCTCAGTCAAGGCAGTTTCATGGTCTAAGAGAACTCCCCTGAAGGTCCTGGAGGAAGATTAGAGCTTGACAGGAGGTAGTGGTGGCGCGGGACGCTGGGAGACCCAGCTCTTAGTAAGCGGCCGTCCTGCTGGGCGCCCACACCCAGCAGAGGCAGGTGATTCATGAAGACAGATAGGTCACTGCTGTTCATGCCGCTACTTTTGCCATTTCTACCCCTTATCTGGGGCCCATCTCAGGTGCTCAGTGAACGAGGTAGTGGGAGTGGCAGAGGGAGGGCCCTAGGTCTGGAGGTGCAATTCCTGGGCTCAGATTCCTGTGTCCAGTTGAGGGCCACCTGGATAGATTGGACTCCTAGTCTGTGCACAGCAGGAGTCTTGCTTAGTATAGGGATGCTTTTGCCAGAAAATGAAGTCACTATGGACTTGGCACAGGAGCGACTTTGCCGAGGACAATGGGATACGGCTACTTAGGACTCCAGTGGCTTGTTTTCACATTAGCTACCCGGTGGATTGTGTGTAGAGGTTGTTGGTATCCTTTCTGGGAGGAGGGAAGTCCCTATACATTGGTAGGATGCCTGATTGAGTATACCCAGCATGATAGATAAAAGTTGAATATATGTCTGTTGTTTGGGGATAAGACTTTCAGGATTTTATGCTATTAATGTTATTACAAATGTGACATTATATCAGGCAGGAGGTGATGTGTGTGTGTGTGTGCGCGCGTGCGCACGCGCACATGTGTACGTATTGTGTGGTGTAGCAAGTGTCTCTTTGTCACCAAAAGGGAGCAGAGAAGTCTTTTTGAGCATGGATTAAGTGCCCGCCCTGGGCCAAGCCCTTGGACTTTCATGTTCTGTTATCTCGCTCAATCTCATTTGATTCTGCATCCTATCTTTGTGAAACTGAGACTTTCAGGGCTTGATAATTTGCTAGACTAGTTACCTGGAAGAGTGTAGGGAAAAGAAGGTAAGAAGGTGTGGGTAGCTGAAAACTAAAACAAAGGCCACCCTCAAGAGGAATAGATCATGGAGAGACACTGCAGCGGCCACCTGGGCAGCAATTACCCTCAGCGAGGACAGTCATTGCAGTATGTAACGTAAGAAATATGGTTGCGGTTAAGGCCTTCCCACAATGCCACTGCCATGCACAAAGAAAGTGGGTTTGGTTACTAGGATTTTAGGAGACAGGCTGGGGCCCACCTCTGGCTGTGTGTTTCTGACTGTTGCAGTCAGAAAGAATAGGCTGGGCTCTCTTCTTGCTGAGAAGAGGGCTCGTAGCTCCACCAGTACGGAGGGGGAGCATGTCATGTGTGTCCTCAGTGCTGAGCACAAAGCTAGGCATTTGTTGACTGAAGGGAAAAAACATGAGATGGAAGGGGAAAATATGGGTTATAACTTTGAAAAAATCTTTTCATGTCTTGCCCCTTTTCCAGAAGGATTTGACATCATCACCAGAAATTGCCGTTTCGAGTCACTAAGAGCTGATTCACAGGCGTCAAGAGAGTGAATGAGATAGCTGTCAATAAGGACTTTCTGTTACTGTGATTACTGGGACCAGGGGTGTTGTAGGAAATAGCTGCTTGGTCCTACTCTTCCACCGTCTTTCCTCCTCAAGAAACTATCAAAATGCACAAGGGCAGTGCTGTAGATGGGGGTGAATCGACATGAGCTACAAGTAAATCTCTTGTAAAATTTAGAAATACTTTGTTCAAATCCCTTGCAGTAGATCGTGACATGCCCCTAACGTGTTGCTGCACTAAAGTTCTCAGGATGGAGCAGGACACAGCTCACAGCCCTGCCTGCCGGGGACTTCTCTGCTGTGGTCACTCACTGGCAGCTGTTGCCACATGACTAGCTTTCCCAACTTTTAGTGGCTTGAAATGGCAAGTTTTATTGGTGTTCACAGGAATGCAGGTCGGTTGGGTGGGTCTTCGGGTCTCAAATAGGTTTACTTACATGACCTGGGGGTCCATCTACTTGTCTTAGGTGGGCTTTCTCGCATGAGTGGGGCCTTGGCTGGCTGAGTCTGGTCTCCAGTGGTGACATCTGGGCCCCCCCTGCACGTGGTCTGCTCTCTCTCAGCAGGCTAGTCCAGTTATTTATGTGGGTCCCAGAGGTTACACAGGAGCATACAGTGCATCCTGTTTGGGGCCCAGATTCAGAGCTGGCATACGGTGACTTCTGCATTGTACCAGCCAGAGCAAGGTGTGAGAGAGCACAGGTCGGAGCTGCTGCAGTCTCATGGCAGGGCCTCGGACACAGGGACACAGGGAGACCGCTAAGCGGGGCCATTGATGTAGTCAGTTCACCACGTCCATCATTGTATTTGTTCAGTTCATAATCTTCCTGTGGTCTCTTAAGCAATCTTTTACCCTCTTGTTCTGTTCTTTATTAATTAGAAGTTAGGAAAGACTGTACCACTTACTGTGCATAGTCGGAGGAAGCCACCAAGAGAAGATGCCAGGCTTGCCAAAGGGGTAGGGGAGGCAGACCCGAAGGGGGCCAAGAATGAGCGAATTGGAGCAAACCCAGAGAAGTTTGTGTGCAGAGTGGGTGTGACACCAGAGGAAGGAGCAAACTATGTCTGTGGGTTGGATCAGAACTAGAAGAGGAACTAAGTCGCCCAGGACCTGGGAGCAGAAAATGGCTAGAGACCAGGAAGAGGAGGGAGGGTTTGGAAGGGGAAGGTCTGGAGGGGGTAAAAGGACCAGTGTTCGTTCTGGAATGCTCGGTTTACTGTAGCGATGGGAACGGTGGGCGATAAGGTTGGGAAAATGCTTGGATGGGGTGGGAAGCCTGCTGTGAGGGTTCAGGGTCTCAGACACTATTAATGGCCAAAGGGCCGCTGTTAGCAGATTTTTCGTTTTCTGTCACGTTTCAGTGACTCATGCACTTTAAATTACAATGTGATTACTGCACCCTGATGCCTATTTATTAGCAGAAGGAGGAAGAGAGGAAAGTGTAGTTCTGTGGATTCCAAACAGTATGGAGGCACTCTGGAGTGCCACGTGAACATCCCGAGGGTGCCATGGGATAGTATAAGATTTTTGGGGGGGAAAGACAGCTCTCTGCCACAGACAGCACTTACCTACTACTATTAAGTTGTCAGACCTAACTACAGGTTGACCCTTAAAAAACACAGAGGTTGGAAAGGCATCAACCCCCGTATGTAGTCAAAAATTTGCATATAACTTTTGACTTTCCCAAACTTAACTACTAATAGCTACTACTGACTGAAAGTCCTTCTGATAACATAAACAATAGATTAACACGTATTTTGTATATTATATGTATTACATACTGTATTCTTATAATACAGTAAGCTAAAAGAAAAAGAAAATGTTATTAAGATCACGAGGAAAAGGAAATGCATTTACAATATTTATTGAAAAAATTGCACATTAGTGGACTCACAAAGTTCAAACCTGTGTTTGTCAAGGGTCAGTTGTACTTAGTAAGTGGAACTTGTATTCGCTGTTTCTTTTGGTGTATAAGTACCATGAAAAAAATTACCGAATCACTAACAATGCAGTAGTGGGCAAGTTTGAGTTTGGGAACCTCTGGTCAAGTTGTTGTGAGTACTGGGTTTGAATCCTGCCTCCTGTCTATTATTAGAGGTGTGACCTTGGGCAAGTGAGTTACTCCCTCTGACCTCCTCTGTGGGATGGAGATCCCTCCCTCCCTAGGGTTCTCGAGAGTGATAAATGAGTTTGTAGAAGGGGAGAGGGCTTTCAACAGAGCCTGGCACAGTATAAGCAAGCTCTAATATGGGAAGCTTCTGTCTCACCATGGTTAATTTAGTAATGCCACCATCCCTGGCTGTTGCTAGGTCAGCTGTCTTTCTGTGACGAGCACAGAAGCACAGCACAGGCGCCCCTGCTGGGGGAAGGAAGGCCTGCAGAAAAGTTCAGGAACCTTGTAGTGGCAAACAGGACTTCACATTCTGCATGAAATCACAGGCTGGAGTGGACACCACTGTACATCTTTATCCTCGTTCACAAAATCCTAGTTCCCACCGGCCTCTCATTTCAGAAAACTGAACTTTCCAAATGCAGCTCAGGTTTTAAAGTGATATGCTCAGCCACAGTAGTCCTTATTCTGTCTCTTTCCTGTGACCTACTCCCCAGTCCCCTGCCTCACCACCAAGTGAAATAAGCTGTCTCTGCAATAAATGGCTCAGAGGAAAGGAACATAAGATGGTGACGTGGTGTCTCAGCCTTGTCGTTTCTGGCATTAATGGAAAGGAGCAGAACAGCCTGGTAGTGGGGGGGCAGGGGGTAAAGGAGTCGCTGCTCATGCAACTGCCAGCAGAGCTCTGCACACACCAGACAGGCTTTTGTTTATAATTATAAGCTGATTTGTGATGGCTTAGGCAGATCATTGTTCCCCATCTCCAGTTCTCCTTTTTTTGTTTACTTAAGGGAGCATCAGATTGCACTGGGTTAGCTTCTCTGCTGTCCTTGGAGTGTGTGTGCGCGTGCTCACGTGTGGGTGTGTAATGCTCTTGTGTTTTGTGTTCTGGACCAGGGATCTGCCCCTTTCCCCCTCAGCCCTCTCCTCTGGTGCAGTCTGTTGCTCCCCTTTTGTCCAGGAACTTTTTCCTTTCTTCATCGTCAAAATGTCACTCTGACTACTTCTCTCTCGGACTTTTCACCGGGAGTTAGCTGTGACCTCAATTCTCATTCTGATCGTGTTCTGGGTAGATTCTGCCAGATCTCTTTTACATCTGTTCTCCACCTCAGCGCTCCATTCTGTCAGCATGTTCAGCGAGCCCTTCCCAAGCTAATTTTCCCCCATTTGCTTTTTAATTAGTTTTCCTTTCCTGCTTCTTGCCTCCACCCCTTTGTCCTGCTGTCCTTCTGTGAATAACCAGTACCAGTCCCATGATTTCAAGCATGCTTTTAAGAAAGTGTGGGTTGGAGCCATGCAAATCACAGTGATTGTTTCCAGGGTTGTGACTTTGTCTTGAAACTTTTCTGATTTGTTCGTCATCTTGCTCTGTCATAAATAAGGCACACAACTATTTGCAGGTGATTGTGATATGTGGAAGTTTCCAGAAGAAGACTTGGTATCTTGTATAAAATATAGCATTTATTGGAAAGGCTTTGTATTTTAATAATCAAGTGCTCTGAGTAAGTGTTAACCCATGTCTTTAAAGTAAACCTTCTAAAAGACAGGGAGCGAGCTTCCTTTTCATAGACTCAGAGACACTGTCTATAAAACCCCTGAAATTTAACTAAACCTTTGGTGTCTATATTGTTTTGGGGTAAGAGTGTTCACAGCCTTTAGCAGGTTCCTATAGCTGTGTGTGGCCCCCATGTATTGGGACCACGTGCCTGGCTTATTTAGAAAGCCTGAAGAGATTTGGAAGTAGAATGTGTGATTGAGAGGAAAGGACAGAGGCTGTGGGAACACACTCACACCGGTTTCTAGTAAGGATACAGCCCTTATGAGGTGCCTGTAGGTGCACAGGTCCGAGTGTCCACAGCTCTCACATCTAAGCCAGGAGTGGAAATAAAGGAGCTTGAGATAGGTTTTGAGAGTCCCCCCCCTGCCTCGCCCTGTACTAATCCTTACCCCTTAGCAGTTGTGTGGAATAAAAGGGAGAGGAATTCCAACCCAAAGCACACCACACCAAATTCCGTCCTCCGACAGGTGAGCTCAGCTCCTTAAGCACTCTGTGTTGGCTGCAGGGAACAGAGGGGGTTATAGGTCCCCCTGGGGCTCCTGGGTCCTTGCTACTCAAAGTGGGGCCCCCAACCTAGTGACATTGGTGACACCTTAGAGCTCATTAGAAATGCAAGACTCTTGGGGCTCACTGACTTAGCATCTACAACATAGCCTGACTCCATAGGCAAGAACGATCCAGGAGCCAATTCGAGGCCCAGCCTGTTTCACAGGTGGCAGCTAAAGCTCTCATAGGCACAGTGTGTCACGGTCATGGCTTCAGTGCTTTACAGTAAGTGCGGATTTCCTATTGTTTTGGGAGTACATTCTAATACACTGCGATTTAGAGGTGGGTCTCTATGCCTGTATGTGATTTGGTTTAATGCCTTTCTGTGAGTGTTCACAGGTAGATGTATATATAGATCAGAAAAATAATACTTGACTATCTGCTTGAGGTCTGGGCATGGCAAAATACCATCCTGCCTACCATATGCAATCGTCATAGAAAGCATGGGGGAATTCAAGCAGTGAGACACTGTTATTTTTGAGAAGTCTGGTCCGGGGAGATGAACATATAAAAGGGTAATTCATCTCACACTATATCTTGTGATAGCCTACGGGACCAGAGGAAAGAGTGGGAGGTTCTTATCCTACTGCTGGGGTATCACTAACATCAGTTTATATTGATAGGCGGACAACCCAATGTGGTAAAGACATTTTTAGAGCTTTACCAGACTTCTGACCTCTTCAGGGAGCTGCCCTGATTCCTCCTTAGACTGAATGGATAGCACCTTTTGTGTTTTCAAGTAAGTAGCTTACAGTGTCATTTGTTTAGTGACCCGCTCGCTGGTGTGTAGCCAGCTAGAGTGTTGGCTGTGGAGTGCTTGTTCTGCGGCTCTGCCCTGTGGCTAAGAATCCCTGCTTCCCATTAAGTGGAATGACTTCCTGCTGTGACTTTTTTTTTTAATTTTTTAATTTTTTTGTTTTGCTGCTGTGACTTTTGATCCTGGTGATCTCTGATGGAAGGCAGGTTATGTTAAGTTTATTGCTTTTCCTTCAGGATTGCCTAGCTGAAGCATGGTCACCAATCGCTGTAGCAGAATGCAACCCCATTTGAAGATTTAGGTGGATTCCGGCTCTTTTGATGAAAGATTCTTAAGTTTTGCAGAAGAAAGAAGCAGTGACCTTGTAGTATTTGTACTGTTTACAGGTGTGGAACAAAAAGTGTCTGGGAAACTAGAGAGTGTTTGCAACGAGCCTGTTTCCCTTTATTTTTATTTTTTTAACTAGAAGCTCTTTTGCTATACTTTGACTTCTGCTTCCACACTCCTTTGCTTTGGAGTCTAGTAGACTAGGAATCAAATCTAATCACGTACTAGCGGGGTAAGCTTTACAAGTGCAGCTCACTAATTCTCTGAATCATGTGTGTGAAGTGGGGAGCAGATATTTCAAAACGCAATGAGTTGAGTGCCCAGAGGGTCCAGCAGAGTTCATGTTGTTGTTTTGATCTGACATCTAGCAGGCACAGTGGCTGGGAACTATGTACTGTGCCCTATGCTGAAATGTGCTTGCGAATAAAAACATCAGACAAGACCTGTCCTCGTTGGAGCCGATAGGCTTTTAATGTATGACTAAATTAAAATGCTAGCATTCCGTGGGAAATTGGAGAGCTGTGCAGATCCTCCATTCCTGCCAGGATCCCCTCACGGAGTAGGGTGCGGTGTTACCAGATAGTCCTTGTTTTTCACAAGAAACTAGCAGCTCAGGTTTTTATGTCAAGTCTTCCTGTTTTTCAAATGTAGGTAACTAACTAAAAAAAAAAAAAAGGAAATCTTCCTGACCTGATTATGACTACCAATAATGATTATCAACAAATGTAATTTTGACGGGCTGCCCTCTCTGACCCATCCCTTCACCACAGAGCAGCCCGCAACCATCCTCCTGCCTTCTCTCCCCTGCAGGAAACAGCTATGGGCTGGGCGTCCTGGACCTGGCCTCCTCTCTCCTCCTTGTGAATTTTGCTGCAACAGTGAGAAACTTAACCATGGAATGGCCACTTGTCCTGAAATAGAAACAATTTAAAAGGTCCATCCTAGATTGAGCTCTAGGTATAGTCTTCTTATTACTCCATTCTTATTGTTGCTTCAGCTAGAGCCTAAAAATGGAGCTCTGAAATAGTGTGTTTTAGGGACCAGCTGTTCTTGGCAGGGCCTGTGTTTATATCCTGGGTTTTGCATTTACGAGCGCTTAAGTTCTGAGCCACAAATTTTGATTAAAATAAACAAACAAAAAATAGTACCTCTCCAAAACCATTGGCACCGACCTCTTTGTTAGTAGGGCTTTTTCACAGCTGGTCTTCGGGAATGGCTGACCTTTGTAATGCACATGCACTTTCCACTGAGTTGCACTGTATGGTTGGGCACTCAGGGTGAACTTGGCAGGGAAGGCTTCCTCCAGAAGAAAAGGTTCTTGATTTCCTGTAGGATCCTCTTGAACTGTCACTTTCTTCAGCCTTTCCGGTGGCCTCAGACTGTTGTGGCTCATGATGGGTGGGAACTGTTACTCTCCAGCCACTGCCGTGTGCTTTGAAGTGGCAGTGGCTCATGGTAATGGGTTGTCTTGTCAATGGCTGTGGAATGTGACAGGTAAAAGCGAGCCATGTTTGGGCCTTGGCTGGGTGGCTTAATGAATAAAGTGTCGACCCCGCACATCGCACATCGAGGGTTCGTGAGTTAAACTTTGGTCAGGGCACATATGAGAAACAATCAGTGAGTACAGAACTAAATGGAACAACTATGTGAAATAAGGAGTTGATGTTTCTTTCTGCCTCTCGCTCTCCTTCTCCCTCTGACCCCCTCCCTCTCTTTTCCCACCACTATTCCCTCCTCTCTTTCCAATCAATGGAAAAAAAATGAGCCTCATTTCTTTCATCTATAGTAGGGCCCAGGTGTCCAGCTTTTCACTCACATGCCAGCCACTAGAGAGGCAAAACACAGTCTGGTGTAAAGGCTCAAGGCAGGGAAGAACTGATCCAGAAAATGCCAGGCTCAGAGCAGTGATTCCGAGTGAGAATATCAGCACCAAATTGGAAGGCCTTACACAGAAGGAATAATTAGAATGGCAAGAACTTAGTGTGGGACCCATTACAGCAACGTCACCTGTTGTTACAACATAGGTCTGTTTGTGATGGGAGTGGGAGTGTGTATGTGTAAGGTGCCCAGTCATCCTCCTTTAGGGAGGACAGTCCTTCTTTTATAAGTTCCGTCCTTCCTTGAAAAGTGTCTTCCTACATGTCCTCCTTTTTGATACTGGAAGACTAATCTGTAAATGTCCGTATTCGATCGATGCAGAGTCAATCCATTGCATGTGATGTGACATATTTGTATTTGACATGATGATTCATCAAGGATCAGTAGAGTGTGGTGAGATGCAATTATGAGATGCATGCGCTTCTCACGGGAGAACTTGAGAGAGCGTGCTATATACCCAGTGCACAAAGGCTTTGTGTACTTCTTACTGAAAACACGACACGGCACATATGACACTGTTGACTCACAATTATTTCTTTCTCAGTGAATATTCAGTTGTATACAGGTAAGCACAATTCACATTTTATTAATTCCTTATCTATTTAATAACCAAATACGTTTAATTTTATTTACAAATATTTTCCCAAAATTAGAGATTTAAAGTGGATATCTAATCTCAAACCATATCTATTAATAATACATCTTGATTAAATAGTTGCATAAAACAGAAGTTTTTTTAATTATAAAATGACAAATATACCCGAATATCTCTCAAAGTAGTGGTTTTGTTTGATATTTAGTTTTGTTAATTTAGCTTCCGGAAAATTCGCGTACTATGATGTAACATTTTCAGTTCCTAATGTGCGTGCATCATTCATGTAGCTCTGTATTTTATTTTTAATTTTAAGTTTCATTTAAGGGATGGAAAAATTTTAAAAATGCCATTTCAACAATAAATTGAAAAAGGAATTTCCATTCCTCGTATCAAAGAAAGATACGATTGTTTTCTGCAATATTTGCTGTGGAGAATTTTGTATTGCATTGGGGGCAGAGCAGCTATAATGAAACACTTGACCATCAACAAACATAAGCAATCATTAGATGATTCAGCTTCCAGTCGTAAAGTAACAAGTTGTTTTAAAACTTCAAATTATTCTGAAGATGAAAAGCAGTTGGCTGCAATGGAGGGAACATTTGCATTTTATACCATAATTCACAATCAAAGTTTTCATAGTATGGATTGTATTACTAAATTATTGAAAAAGTTTCACAATGCAAAATTTTCATGTGCCAGGACAAAATGTGAGACTATTTTGAAATCAGTATTTAAAAATTACTGTGACAAAATACTTACAGAGGACTTGGAAACTGCAGCATTTGCAATGATTTTATCTGATGCATCAAATCATAACAAAATTAAATTTTATCCAATAATAGTAAGAGATTTTAATGTTACCAAGGGCATTCAAGTAAAAATTTTAAATTTAGAATCCATTGAGGGCAAAATTTCTGAAATTTTGTCAAACCATCTATACAGAGTAATAAATGAAAACAATTTGAAATCCAAAGTTGTTGCACTAACGGCTGACAATACAAATACAAATTTTGGTGGGCAAAGCTGCAAAGGGGTGAATAATGTGTATGTAAAATTACAAGAGTTACTCCAAAAGAAAATACTAAGAATAGGTTGTAATGCACATATTTTGTCAAATGCAGTCAACACAGTGTCATGTGCCATGCCAATTGAAGTAGAAGTAATGATAACTACAATTTATTTGCATTTTAGTCATTTTACCATTCATGTTGCTACTTTAAAACAATTTTGTGAAGAAGCAAATGTTGAATACAAAAATCTTTTAGGAATATTCAAAAGTTAGATGGCTTGCTCTAACACCTGCTATGGAGCATGTGCTACAATTATTTGAGCCTCTCCGTTCATAAATTTAGACAAATGTCCTAAAATTCTGGAATCATTTTTCAATAATAAAATATTTGAGATATTGATATATTTTGTATATAATCAAGCATCTATTTTTCACAAAACTATTCAAAAGATTGAAGGTAAACACATTTTAGCTACAGAAGTCAGTCTTATTTTGAATGACTTTATCCTTCAATATAAATCTTGTTTTGAAGAAAAATTTCTTCCTTTAATTATAAAAAGAAAATTGTCAGACTTAGAGGAATCAAATCCGGGCATAACAAAAGTTTATCAAAGAAGTGCAGAATTTTTACCAGACATGTTTTCAATATATTGAAGAATGGTCTGAAACAAACATCACAGGAAATAACAGTTTTCAATGGTGTTTTTTTACTTCATCATAAGTATATTGGACAGATATTGAATCTTGTCTTGAGTTTTTATCTAAAGAAATGCCAGACATCAAAATAGACAATTGTCTCTTTGAAGAAATTAGAAGACTGAATGTATATTTAAATTCTGAAAAATTAATAAAATGGGAAAATGAACATGTCAAAATTGATAAAAAATGGGTGGAAATATTCAGCCATTTCGAAAATGAACATATTCCATGTGAAAATTTATTTATTCTTGTTCAATTGACATTGTGCTGCCCTGGAACTAATGCAGCAGTTGAAAGAGTTTTTTCAATTGCTAATGATTTTTGGACACGTGAGAAATCGAGATTGAATGTTGATACTCTAGCTGTAGCACTTGTCCTAAAATTCAATATGAAGGATATTTCTTGTTCAGATATTTCCAATATATTGTTACAAGATGATAGATACATTGACAGAAAATATTCATTCAATGGAAAAGTACTCATTTAGGTAATATTATCTAAGTGAGTACTTTTTTCTTCCAATTATTATTAAAAATTAATAGGCATGTAAGCATAATTACAATATAAAATATTACAAATGTTTTTATTATGCATTTATCATATTAAGTGTAGTATTGTTGCAGTGAATGAAATGATTTTTTATTTACGATATTGTTTTCTTCAATTTATTTTTGTCCTCTTTTTCATTGTAAAAAAGTTGGTCACCTTAGTATGTGTGTGTTTTAGGAGATCAGGAAAAGAAGGGAGTGAAGTGGAAAGTAAGAAGAGTGTTCTCTGAAGGGAAAGTAAAGAATTCACAGGAAAGTTGAAAGGAATTAATGGCATTATAGATGTATAAACACCCAGGGTCAGCCTATGGGAAATTATAGAGTAAGAAAAGCTCCATTTAGAATTCTTTTTTCACTTTAAATATTTTTTTATTTTTTCAATTACAGTTGACAGAAGATATTAGTAGTATCAGTTGTACAACCCAGTGATTACACATTATATAACTTACTAAGTTATCACCCTGATAAATCTAGTATCTGATACTGTACATAGATATTACAATATATTGACTATATTCCCTATGCTATACTTTATTTACATCCCTATGACTATTCTGTAACTACCAATTTTTAATTTGTACTTCTTAATCCCTTCAGCCTTTTAACCCATTCCTCCCCCCCCCCCCAATCTTAAAGAACACCCTTTAACAGTTTGTATAATACTGGTTTGGTGCTGATGAGCTCCTTTAGCTTTTTCTTGTCTGGGAAACTACCTGTCCTTTGATTCTAAATGCTAGGTAGAGTAAACTTGGTTGTAGGTCCTTGTATTTTATCACTTTGGGTATTTCTTTCCAGTCCCTTCTGGCCTCAAAGTTTCTATTGAGAAATCAGCTGACAGTCTTAGGGGAGCTCCCTGGAAGATAACTGACTGCTTTTCTCTTGCTGCTTAAGATTCTCTCTTTGTCTTTAACCTTTGGCATTTAAATTATGACACCTGACCAGGCAGTGGTGCAGTGGATAGAGCGTTGGACTGGGATACGGAGCACCCAGGTTCGAGACCCCGAGGTTGCCAGCTTGAGCGCAGGCTTATCTGGTTTGACCAAAGCTCACCAGCTTGGACCCAAGGTCGCTGGCTTGAGCAAGGGGTTACTCAGCCTGCTGAAGGCCCATGGTCATGGCACATATGAGAAAGCAATCAATGAACAACTAAGATGTAGCAACGAAAAACTAATGATTGATGCTTCTCATCTCTCTATTCCTGTCTGTTTGTCCCTATCTATCCCTCTCTCTGTCTCTGTTAAAAAAAAATTACGATCTTTTGTGGTGTGGGCCTCTTTGGGTTCATTGTGTTTGGGACTCTTTTGTCTTGTTAGCACTTTTTGGACTTGCATGCCTACTTCCTTCACCAGCTTCGGGAAGTTTTCTGTCATTATTTTTTCACATTGGTTTTCAATTCCTTGCTGTCTCTCTCTTCTTTCTGGGACCCCCATGATGTGAATGTTAGTATGCTTGAAATTGTCCCAGAGGCTCCTTATACTGCCCTCATTTTTTAACTTCTTTTTACTTTCTGGTGTTCTGATTGGGTGTTTTCTGCTTCTCTATCTTATAAATCTCTGCTTTGATCCTCTGCTTCATCTGCTCCACTGTAGATTTCCTGTAATATATTCTTCATTTTGACTGGTTCTTGTTTGTGTTTCCTAGTTCCATTTTTATGTCTTCTATCTCTTCGTTGATGTTCTCACTAAGTTCATCTACCCTTCCTTAAGTTTATGGAGCATCCTTGCAACTGGTGTTTTGAACTCTGCTTCTGGTAGGTTGCTTGTTTCTGTTTTGTTTGGTTCTTTTTGTGGAAATATTTTTCTGTTCTCTAATTTGGGACATGTTTCTTTGTCCCCTCATTTTGACTGTCTCCCTGTGCTTGTTTCTGTGTATCAGGTGGAGCTTCTGCGTCTCCCAGACTTGGTAGAACTGCCTACTAGTAGGTGTTTTGTAGGTTTCCGGGGTGCGGCCTTCTCCGTCACCCAAGCTGGTATTCCAGGTGCACCCCCACAAGCCTCCCATCTACACCCTCCTGTTACAGCTGAGCCTTCACTGATGACGGCACATCAATGGGAGGGGTTTACCCTCGTGGAGGTTCAGCTGTGTATGGCCCACCCGTGGAGCAGGATCTAGCAGGGTGGGGCTCTCATGCCCACTGAATTCACCCTTGAGTGTGTGCTTGTGGAGTTGGCTCTGGGGTCTCCTGGAAGCTGCAAGCCAAGGTCAGCTACCACCTGTGTCCTGCTTTGGGCCACTTGGCACGAGCTATGGTGTGATCTACAGATTGCTGCTACTTTTGCTGGGTTTAGAGTGCCCAGGGGAGGCCAAGCTGTGAACCAAGGCTGGCTGCTACTAGTACCAAGTTTGAGACCACTTAGAGGTACAGAGCATGCTGAGGTCAGATTCTGCTGGTTTGAGAGATTTTAGGAAAGTCTGAAGCATGAGCCAAGACAGGTCATTCATATGGAAAAGCCTCTAGAAACAGCTTGGGTGGGCCTGTAAGTTGAGTGGGGCAGAATTTGAGGGAGCCACCAAGGCAGGGCAAACAGTGTGAGCTGGATTGATAGAGGCTCAGATATGGTACCTGCCAGCTGGCTCTATGGAGGGAGGGCTCAGAAAAGGAACAATGGCCTCTGCTAGTACTTCTGTCTGGGAGAAAGCTGCCCCTCCAGCTCTTGTCTTGAAGCCAGACAATTCAGCTCCTCCCTGTGTGTCGCTGGTGCATTTCCAGCTGCTGCCCTGTGCTAGGGCTCAGAGCAAGTGAGTCCGAGTAAGTCTGTGTGGGGTCCTTTAAGAGAAATGTCTCCAGCTCTCCTTTTCTCTCAGTCACAGTCCTTGCTGGGCTTTACAGCCAGAATCTATGGGGACTTCTGTTTCTGGGACTGGGGGTAGTGGTGTGGGGCTGGAACCCCGTGTTTCTCAGGGGGGACCGCCACAGCCGAGCTGTCCCTCCCAATTATTATTGGCCACATGTGGGCCATCCTGTTCTGCCTCTCTGCTCTTTTTCCAGTCTTGCCATGACTTCTTCATATCCATAGTTGTAGGACTTCTGTTCAGCTAGATTTCAGGTTGTTCAGCTAGATTTCAGGTGGTTCTGAATGATGGCTGTTCTGCAGTTTAGTTGTAATGTCGATGTGGGAGGATTTGCGTACTGCATTTACCTATATCACCATCTTGACCAGAACCCATGGTTTTCACTTTTGGTGAAAGTTGCTCAAGTTCTCCAGCCCTGAGGGTACACAGGTGTCTTTCCCCAGATATGTATCTGAAATTTTCCAAATGCATTTGACTATATCACACATGTCATTTTTTAAATTTATGGCCTCTCAATTCCAAATATGTCCCTTTTGCCTGCTTTATGAAACTGATCTGGCTCTATTTCCTTTGCAGAGGCTCAGTGTGAGGCTCTGTCGGTAGCGGGCAATGGAGAGATACTGCAGGAGGAGACGGCGCTCCTGTTCTGCACGTTCTCGGGGAGGGTTCTTTCAGACTGTGTGTCTTCTCCAGTTTCCTTTTCATCTGGGGTGTGGCAGTCAAGAGCACCCCTGGTCAGCAGCTTTCCCTGGCATCCTAGACGACACGCTTCCGGCAAATTTAGCCAGCTGGCACTACACAGTGACTTCTGTGCCATCTAGTGAGTTATAGCTATGCCCTCTCCAACACAATCAGGATCTCCGCCCCTGGAGTGGGTCGTTTTCTTTGGGTGCTCTATCTCCACCCCCGAGTAGTGGCTCCGCCTTATAGCTAATCTTCCTGTATTTTAGAGTTCCTCATGTTACTTCTTACTAGTCAATCTCTTGGTATGCCAGTCCCTAGTTGTAGCTAAGAATTAAGCTCTTCTTGTTCAAATTACTGTGTGATTTTCATTTCCTGATTGACCTTAAAGTATTGTCAAGAAAAATTTTGAAAGCCTCTGAAATAGGTAAAAAAAGATTACTTAGTATGGAGTGCACACCCTTCTGGGTTATCTGTGCCTTTTGTTTTCTTTGAAGTGTTTTATAGTCTGGCAAATTATAGAAAAATGATAGTGGTGGAAATGAATCTCTTTTATAGATATGCAAGTTAATATTGCCCATTGCAGGTACTATTGATTTCTCTCAAGAAAATAATTTTCTGTTATTACATTTATTTCAGCATTACTGATTGCCTATATATGTGTGTGTTCTTTGTACTTTTTAATCTGTAATATACTTTTGGTTCCCATTTTAATTAGTGAGCTGAAAAGCTTTGATATCTGTTCATTTTATATTTGTAAGAGTCATGGCTTTAGCTTTAAAAAATTGTAAAAATATACTTTTAAGGAGCTATGAGATAATGCCTACTTAGATTTAAAAATAACAGAAAATGGTGGTATGAATTGCTAGAAAAATGATTTACATGCATTTTCATACTTTATAACCAGATAGAAATAGAAAAATAAAACCATTTATAAAGAACAAATAATTAACATATTACTCTTATGTTTTGAAAATAGAAGATAAGATTCATAACATACCCATAGAAAGGGAGAAAATATTTGTAAATCATATACCTGATTTGGACTTATATTTGGAATATACTGAAAACTCTTATGACTTAGTAATAAAAGGACAAATAACCCAATTTTAGAATGTGCAAAGAATCTGAATAGATGATTCCCCCAAAAGAAACCCACATAGCCAATAAGCACATGAAAAGATTTTCACCATCCTTACTCATCAGAGAAATGCAAATTGAAACCACAGTGAGATTCCACTTTACACCTACTAGGATGACTGTAATAAAAAAAAGTCAGTTAATGGCTAGTGCTGGCAAAGATGTGGAGAAATTAGAATCTTCATACATTGCTGGTTGGAATGCAAAATGGTACAGCCACTGTAGAAAACATTTTAACAGTTTTTCAAAATGTTAAAAAACATAGTATTATTGTGACCCAGCAATTCCACTTTTAGGCATAGACCCAAGAGAAATAAAAACATGTCCACACAAAAGTTCCATGTGATTGTTTATATAGCAACTTTAATCATAATACCCATCAGTTGACGAATAGATAAAATTTGATCTATCTATAAGGTAGATATTACTTAACCATAAACAGAATTAAGTTTCGATTTGTGCTGCAACAAGAATGAACCTTGAACACATTGTGCTAAGTAAAAGAAGCTTGTCACAAAAGACCACTTAGTACATGATTCTATTTGTAGGAAACATCCAAAGTAGGAACATCTATGGAGACAAAGTAGATTGGTGATGGCTGAGGGCTGGGGCTAAAGTGGAGGATTGGGAGGTGATAGCTAAAGGGTACAGGGTTCCTTTTGGGCATGATGAAATGTCCTAAAGTTAATTGTTGTGGTAGTTGCGCAACTCTGAATATAGTAAAAACTGTTGAATTGTAAACTTTGTGTGGGTGAATTGTATGGTATGTGAATTATATCTCAATAAAGCTGTTACCTGAAACCTAACCTAGACAAATAATCATCAAATAAAGCATATTTCTCTGTGGTGGGTGGTGAATGCTGACTGCACATGAATGCAACTGTCTACGTGTCAGGAGGTCTTTGTATGCTTTCTTTTCTGATGTCTTCTCATATGGAACTTTTAAATTTGCAGCATCATTTCTTTAAGGGAGATTAATAGCAAAGTGAAATGAGTAGCTGCGTTGTTTTTGATGCATGTTCCTCAGTTCCCCACCCTCACCCCATCGTGGGAAGCAGTTTGGAGAAGTGATGCTTTCTTGGAACCTTTATTACTCCTGTTTTTCTATCAATACTTAGGTGTCTAAACTTTTTTTTTAAGTAAGAGGAGGGGAGAGAGAGATTCTCCTGCACACACCCCAACCAGGATCCAACTGGCAACCCCCATCTGGGGCCAATGTTTGAATCAATTGAGCTATTCTCAGCGCTTGAGGCCAATGCTCCAACTAATTGAGCCACTGGCTGTGACAGGGGAAGAGAGAGAGAAAAGAGGGAGAGGGAGGGGAAGATAAGGAGGTGGTTGCTTCTCTTATGTGTCCTGACTGGAGATTGAACCTGAGATGTCCACATGCCAGGTTGAACTCTAGCCATTGAGCCAACCATTATTTCATAGCTTTCTCTCTCAGAATTTCTTTTTCTTAATTTTTTTCTTCTTTTTCAAGTGAGAGGATGGGAGATAGAGAGACAGATTCCCGCATGTGTCCTGACTGGGATCCATCCAGCAACCCCTGTGTGGGGCTGATGTTCTGCCCTTCTGAGGCCATGCTTGCAACTGAGCTATTTTAGTGCCTGAGGTAGAGGCTCCAGGGAGCTGTCTTCAGCACCTGGGGCTGATGCACTTGAACCAGTCTAGCCATGGTTGCAGGAGGAGGAGAGAGAGAGAGAAGGGAGAGAAGGGAGAGGAGTGGAGAAGCAATGGTCGCTTCTCCTGTGTGCCCTGCCTGGGAATCAAACTCAGGACTTTCACATGCTGGGCTGACTTTCTACCACTGAGTCAACTGGCCAGGGCTCTCTTTCTCAGGATCTTATGATAGTGACTGTCAAAGGAATCTGTGAATTTGTAAATTAACTAAGTTACAAATAACACAGAGCCAAAATAATATCTAGGCTTTGGATTAACAGAAATAATTCATAAGAAACCTAGTGGGATTGAACAATGGACCCAAAGTAATGATATAAAATACAGTATATTGGAAATATATAGGAAGTCTTGCACCTAGGTTCAAAATGATTGATTAGATCAACCCAAAATGGTGAACACCTATCCCAATGGCAGTTCCAGTGATAAATAAAATTGTAGTGACTCTAAATGGGGTATGATGGGGGAAAGGCCTAATAAGAGCCAAATATTTCTGTGGCTTCCAGAAAACTCTTAGTTCTGCTCATACCCCAGGGGAGCCACTTACTAACTGAATAGCCAGGACAGGTTACTTAAACTGGCTGCATCTCAGTTACTCCTGTGTACAATGGGGTTAACAGTCTTTACCTTATAAATGGTGATGATCAGCCAGACCAAGCGGTGGCACAGTGGATAGAGCATCAAACTGGGACGCAGAGGATCTAGGTTCCAGACCCTGAGGTCGCCAGCTTGAGCACGGGCTCATCTGGTTTGAGCAAGGCTCATCAGCTTGAGCCCAAGTTCGCTGGCTTGAGCAAGGGGTTACTCTGTCTGCTGTTGTGCCCCCCTCTCCCGTCAAGGCACATATGAGAGGCAATCAATGAACAACTAAAGTGCCAAAAAACTGATGCTTCTCATCTCTCTCCCTTCCTGTCTGTTCCTATCTGTCCCTCTCTCTGACTCCATCTCTGTCAAAAATAAATAAATAAATAGTGATGATCAGCCAGGTTAATACTTACAAAGCTTTAAAGCTGTACTTGGCACACAGTAGGCACTCTGGTATTGATGCAGATCATAGAAAAACAGTTATAGAAGTAGGGCGTCTGGAATAAGGATAATGATAATACCAGTGTTTGGAAGAATCAGGTCCTATTAGGAATGCTGGCATCTGGTTAATAGAATCATCAACTTAAGGGGACTGCAGGTAGAGGGTGGTCCTGATGGGGTAGGTGCTGAGAGATGTGAATGCAGTTTCAGCTAATAATTATTGAGTATCTTTTGTGAGACAACTTCTGTGTTAGATGTGGTGGGAATAAAAAACTTTGCATCACGTGTATAATGTGGAATAAACTAGGGCTCACCCAAAGGAGGTTAGTACAGATAATAAGAAGGGTTCTGTGCTTTACTGGTATCTCTCCATGTTGAGTTCCTCATCTGTTAAATATTCCTCAATGTCGGGATATTATATTGGCTGTGAGGATTAATTTAAGATTTATGTAAAGCACCTTGGTGGTGCAAGCACTCAAGAAATAGTACTTATTATATAATATAACAATATCAGTGGAATAAGAAAAATAGTAAAAATAACTATGGAGCAGGCATTTAATAAAAGTCATAAAAGAGATAGAGGGTGCTCTGGGATTTGGAGAAGGGAGGGCTCTTATGTGTTCGGGCCTGACAGGGCAGTGTTTCATCTGAGAATGGCCTTTGAGGGAGTGAAGATGGGGGTGTGGTTTTGGAGGACCCAGTGAGGAGGCTAATTTCTGAGAATCAGTAATGCTGTAGAAGGAATTCCTTTAGGTTTAGAGAAGGTAATAGGGGTCAACTATTTTTTAGGTTTCTTCTAACTTTTATGTTTTTGGTCATTTATTCTAGGAATGTTTCTTTGGTGTAGTCAACCTTTTTATACTTACCGCCCACTTTTGTATCTCTGTTAGTAGTAATATTTTCTAACTTCCCACTGGTTCCACAGTAATGGTGATTCATAAAGTAGGGAAGTAACTTTTATAATTTATAAAGCAGAGTTACAGCAAGTTAAAGCATATAATAATAATTACTTACCAAGTACTTTATGTTGGATTTTCGCTAAGTTTGGCAGAATAAATCTTTATAAAACAACTTACTCTAGTTAAATCTATCTTTTTATTTATACTTTGCTTGCTCTGCTACCACCCACCATGAAAGCTGGAACGCCCACTAGTGGGCGGTAGGGACCAGGTTGACTACCACTGGTGTAAGGGGTTTTTGAAATTTTAATTGTCTACAACAAAGAAATGCATTTCTCAGTGAAACTTGAAGAGCTGTGGCACTCCACTCAGGAAATGTTTGAACAGGGGCTCTCTTCCTACTCCCCAACAACCTGTACTCCTACAAATAAAAAAGATGAGAACATTTATATTAGGATGTTCAATTTTGAAAAAAAAATTAAGTCAGATTTCCTGTGCACTTACTATTATTGCTATTTTTATTTTTAATAAGTGCTATAATTCAGGAACCCTGTGAGGGATATGTCAGTAGGGTGGACCTTTTCCAAGTCGCTGTATACAGGGTCAAATGACTAGGTCTGAAGATGACCTGACCAGAGTCACCCTACTCACCCTGAAGTAAGTTGTTCGTCTCCCGGTGCTTCATGACCAGTTAGATGAGGAGGAGGAGGAGATTTTCCCTGTAGAGGAAGAAATCTGTTTTGTCAGCAGTATATAATATAGCATCATTGTCCTGGATACCCTTTAAGCATCCTTCTTCATCTTCCCTCACAGACCAGCTCCTCCATTTTCTTGTCTTGGTGAGTCACATACAGTGTTTCCTCAGCTGCCCAGACTGGAGATCCAGTGATCATGAGAGACTCCTTCTCCCTGATTTCCTCCACTTAGTCATTGTTCACTGTTGACTGATCTGACCTCTTAAATGTTTCTGGCTCCTGGCCTCTTCCTACCATGACTGCCACTACCCTGCTGAGAGCTTTATCTGACTCATTGCTCACCCAGCGCCGCACAAACTGGTCTGGTCTGCCTCACTGATCCGTTGGTCTTCTGGACTCCCGGGCTCCAGCCATGTCCTCTCCAGGCCCTCTCCGTAGCAGCCAGCACCACATGTGGCAGTCTTTCCATTTTGGGGTAGTGGTTCTCATTGAACAGGGGAGGTTTCCCATAATCTATTGACCCTTTTCAAATTATGTAGGTGTGGGTCCCATCCTCATCACATAAGTAAAATGTAGGCATGAAGGAAGGGATTTGTGTTTCTCTATCATAAAAAATATGTCCAAATAGAGATACCCAGTAAGTAATACTTTAGAAAAAACAGCTTTTTATTTCAGGAAGTTGCAAAAAGAGTGCAAAAAGGCCCACAAATCCAGCTTCCCTAAATAGTGTCACCTTACATGCTCTGGTACTATATCAAAACCAGGAAATTAACAATGATACATGACTGTTATGTAAACTACATACCTCAGTAATGTTTGTGAATGCCCGTTCTCTAGCCAGGTTAGAATGTTGCATGTTCTGTTACATAACACAGTCAGGTTATTTCCTGACTTCATTGGGACACATTTTATTTTGGGAATGGAGCGGGCATTCTTGATTATGGGAGTGGTGGTGATGTTTTCTGTTATGTGATTGTGTGTAAGCTTTTGATAGCTATCACTTGTTTACTCTTGCAAAGTGGATTATACCTCAAAGAGCTTGCCAAGAATAGATTTAAGCAATATAATTCTGTCTAGTGACCTAAGGTCATAACTTTCTTACATATAAAGTTCGAACCACCATAACAGGCTTTATGCTGGCAGAATAGCACAGACATTTATTCTTCTTGAATCTAAGATAGTTAATTTTAAATTATGTCAGTGTGAATCATTTCCCAGGCATGTGTAAATCTTGCTTTGTTTAGCTCATAAAACATAAGGGCACAGGGCTTGTTCTGTTGTTGTGTTTGGGTCATAATTCTGAAACATAGCCTCTACTAGGGAATGGCTTCATGCAGTGATCATAAAGTGTAGTTTTGCTCTGAGAGATGGAATATTATGCTGGGTTAGAATGAATTCAGGGGAACGGATGTCAGACTTTCAGGTGCTAACCTGGAGACTTTCTTTGAAGTAGCGATCTTTACCAGTACTCGGAATCGGGCTCAGGGACTGAGCTCTGCTTGGCTTCCTCATCAAAACTGATAGACAAGACAGAAAATTTCTTTTGTACTTATCAGTTGCCGTGACATTTTGCTGACGCTCGACTCCATTTCCTGTGTTTCAGACAGATTTGCTTTTACGTCTTTTGAGAAAGAGACTGAAGAGCACTAAGAAAACCACTGTTGCTTCAGAATAAAGCTAGGTGAGAGAAGGCCAGCCTTACATTTTAGAATCGGGCGGTAGGGTGAGTTCTGCCACCTGACACACAGAGGCCTCTGGGCTCCTTAGAGGAGTCATGGGAGGATGGGTTCACTCGCATCAAGGGTCAGGCACCAAGCTAGGCCTTCTGTGCATTAAAACCTGGCGGGAAAACATTTTAGATGAGAAACCGGGATCTCCATTTCTGTCCTTTCCAAAGGGGAGCACAGGCCCAATTCATGTCAGTGCTGAGATCTAATTCCCAAGCCTTCCCGCCACACCAGACTGCCTCTCCACCCACGCAATACCCGGGGTTCAGCTCTGACCCTCTTGAGTAACTCCAGAGCAGGCTTCTGGAGAGGACTGTGAAGGCAGACGTGTTCACCGCTGAAAACTGCCTTCTGAGGAGTGTCTTCGAGCAGAGGCTTCAGAACACCCTGGACAGCATGTCCCTTGATGGTGGGTGTTAATCTCGTTAGAGTAGGAGGAAGACACTACGGCCCAAGGAGGGAAGGAAGGAGCCAGCTGAAAGTTACTCCTCTGCTTCAGTTCTTCGTGTTTCTCATACTCTTTGTTAGCAACGGGGTGAGGCGGTTCCTGGGGGCTGGAAGGGAGGGTTGGGTGAGTGGTAAGACCTTGAGAGAGATTCCCAGAGCAGCAAGGCCTGTGTTTCCCAAGGATAACACCAGCAGGCATCATTCTTGATCAAGGGGCTATCAGGACTTTTCCAAACAAATATTAAGTACTCAATTTGCAGAAATACTTGAATCATTTCCTTCAAGGATTTTAAAATTCAATGGGGAATAAAGTGTGATGCTAACGTGTGTAGGTATCAAGAATTACCAGATGATGGGAGTTCGTGTGCAAGGGACAGCAGTGTGGCTCTGTCCTTCATCTGGGGCCACCAGCCCTTCTGCTGTGCCTGGGACTAGAGCATTTCCCAGGAAAGGAGACTTGCTGTGCTGACACCAGGACAAAGTTGCTTGCTCTGACTTTAACCGTCTCTGTGGCCCTATGCAGGTCACTTAGGCTTGCTGGATCCTGGGGCCCTCATCTCTCTCTCTTTCTAGATGACTTTTAAATTCCCTTCCAGTTTTTTGAGGTTGGCAGTTAGGTGTGACTAATTCACAAGGTTTTATTGGGCAGAGCATGTGGCCTGGGAGCTAGTGCTCTGATGCTTTTGATAAGATGGTCAGAAATTGGTGTTTGAGAACAATACAGAGTGCTGTTCAGAAAGTTAAGAGTGATCAAGCAAATAGGACACAGTAACAGATAACTAACAATAAAGTAGACTGAGCAGGTGAGCAAGATTGCAAACTCCTTTGAACTTGTCCCACCCAGAATTTTTTTTTTAATCTTAATTAGTGTGTGCATTTACAAATACAGAGATTTGACCCTAAACTCTGGATGGATGGCCTCCCTGGAAAGATCAAAAGATCGGGCCACCCCAGGCCGTCTTGCCTCAAGTTGTCTGGTAGCTGGGACTGCAAAGTGTGTGCCTCAACAGCCCCCACCCCCATTTCTGACTTGCCCATCCTTTTCTCCTTGCTGCCTTTTATTATCTGCCTGGTAAGGCTGACACTTTCAAGAGTTCTTAACCCTGGCTGCACCTTAGAATATTTGAGAGTACTTGAAATTACTTTGGTTTCTTGGCCTGGGAGGGTTGAATTGAATCATAATCTTGGGGAGGGTGTTGGGTTGACATTTGTACTTAAAAACCTTCCCAGGTGATTCTGATGCCCAGCAAGGGTTGAGAACCAGCGCTGTAGCTTGGTCCTGGGGTGGGTTTTGGTAGAGAGAGCCACTGGGGAGCAGAGGACACCAGGAGACGGTTTACCTGAGCCCATTGATCAGGACAGGCACAAAGTGAATTGAACATTAACTGAACTCACTGGAAAAGGAACTATTGAAAAGCAAATATCCTAATGGCATATTCATGGCACATTTTGCTAAGGTATTAATAAACTACCCCTCAGGTCCTGCTATACTGCTGTGGGCATTTAAATCATTAAAATAACATCCATAGGTTTTTGCATGGAGTAATTATAAAAGTAGTTTTAATGGGCTTATAAATCTGGTGATCATGAGAGGCAAGTAACATGAATTTAGCGTATTTGAGTCACAGGATAACATGGAGAGAGCACAGTTTTATATAATGGCTTTACTCATCTATAATTTTCTCACTGTAAATCAATTTCCATCATCTCTTGCCCACTCCCGCCACCCATCCCGCCAGGATCACATTTAAGGCTATGAGTGTGGTCATCCTGAATTATTAAAAAATTCAAATAGCTGGTTAATAAAAAATCTTCTCATTTGAAACTTAAAATGGAAGAGGCTTGGACACCACCTGTTTCTGCTGCTTCATTTTAAGGGCAGACAAAACGAAGGTTGTGGGATGTTAAGTGGTAAGTTCAACGCTCTGCCCCTCGTCCTGGGACTCTGCATTGTGGTCCCTTCCCTCCAGCCTAGAGCAGAGACACTGGGTATCTCTAATGTAGTGTACTTTGCTTTAAGATTGCAGCTTGCAGTCAGTCACTTTAGGAACTCAGTGTCTCTCCTGGGACCTGGCATTTGTTGCAGCTCAAAAAATAGAGATGGCCTGACCTGTGGTAGCGCAGTGGATAAAGTGTTGACCTGGAACGCTTAGGTCACCCATTCAAATCCCGGGCTTACCCAGTCAAGGCTCATACAGGAAGCAACTACTACTAGTTGATGCTTCCTGCTTCTCTCCTCTCTCTCCCCACTCTGCCCTCTCTCTAAAATCTATAAATAAAATCTTAAAAAAGAAATGGGGGCGAGATAATGAAAGAAAAAAGACCCATTTCAAGTCACAGGGTCTCTATTCCAGCATTGAGTCTTTGGGATGCATTGTGACATGCTTGTCCTTATGCTAAATGGCCCAAAACTATTATCCTTTGTGTGTGTGTGTGTGTGTGTGTGTGTGTGTGTGTGTGTGCTGTCATCTTTACTAGGAAGCCATTCTACTTCTAAAATTCCTAATCTATTACTATTAGAGTAGAACCAAAGTTTACCAGGAGAAACTAAATAACCCTCAGAAGTGCCCTCGAGTTAGCAGTTTGGCATCTATCTTTACGGGCAGGGACATCTCCTAAAACTTTGGTATTTTCTCCACAATGTGCAGGACCATGGAGAGCACATAGCCAGCCCTTTCCCTGAATGTTGTCTGATGGAGTCTCAACTGAGGTTGGCCTCTTACCGACCTTTCATCTAGTTTTTGTCCTATGGAAGATACTCTAAAATGGCACTCTGAGATCACTTGGATAGAATTGCAGGAGAAAAAATACAACGATGGACATCTCTTTCTAAACTGGTGATTTGTCAGTAATCTCTGATTTTTCTCAGGATAACTTCAGTGGTTTAAGACGTCTGTGCGCTACCCTCTTGCCGTGTACCTGGCTGCATAGCTGTAATAGCACAATTATTCTGCTCGCTGCTTACGTTGTACTTGTGCTGCCTCAGGTTTTTTAACTCAAGCCCTCACCATGAGGCTCCACACTCAGTCCATTCTGGGTTCTACTCCACGCCATGGGGGCCAGCACACCTCCCAGTAGAGATGCTGGCTAGGCTGGGCGAGGATATGAGCAGGTGTTTGAGGGATCACCTGGGAAGTTGTTTCCTTCTAAAATCCCCAGATTTTAGAATGATGAAAGCAGAATTTGGGGAAAGGGATGAGGAAGGTCTCTGATTTTTGAAAAATTTCTAGGTGATTATTATATAGTTCTTTGGTTCCTTATTTGAAATAACTGGCTTACCAGGTTTCCTCAGTGAAAGTGGGGGACAGCCTAACATTCTGTAGAATGCACCTCATGGTTTTAGGTGCCGATTATTATATGCCCAGTGGATTGATTTAATCCTCTCCTTTTTTCAAACTTCATCCACTTACTCGTTTCACATGTTTGGAGCTAGGTGTGAGCTCCCTGATAGAGGTGGGTGCATCCGTGAGCAGTGGCTAAGAAGTCAGATGGCCAGTTTCTAACACTTCTACTGCCTGGTAGTGGTGTGACCTTGAACAGATTGCTTAGTATTTCATGCCTCAGTTTCCCTCTCCAAACGGGACAGTCAGAGCACCTACCTCATTGGCTGAGAGGATGTGTGTTAAGGTGAGAATTGTCAGTTTGTACAGTGAGAATTGTCAGTTTGTACTGCGGTGATAATTAGGACAGTCCTCCCATCAGAGAACAGGGAGTTTGGTGGTAGCAGGTTCTACCTGCAAAGCACTGTGGTCAGTATATGTGACATTTGCCTCTGTGCTCTCACACCTTACCATACAATCTTCCCTGTCTCTAAACTCTGCCCCCCATTAATGCTTCATTTATCTGTCGTTGTCACTTAGGAGCTCAGCTATATGAATGTTTCTAGAAATATCCCAGAAGTCTATATTGCAACCTGTTAACAAATGATGCCATGTTAACGTGAAAGTTGATTTTGGTTGGAACTGGAGAGAGGTGTTCTTATGCATTCCTGAGATACCTGAAGCTGCTTGTCCTTATGCTAAATGGCCCAAAACTATTATCCTTTTTTGTACTTTGTGTGTGTGTATATATGTGTGCTGTCATCTTTACTAGGAAGCCATTCTACTTCTAAAATTCCTAATCTATTACTATTAGAGTAGAACCAAAGTTTACCAGGAGAAACTAAATAACCAGATAACCAGACTTGTTAAATCAATGACCTTAGTTTTATGCAAAAGACTTAGTAAATAGTCTAAGACAGGGGTCTCCAAACTTTTTACACAGGGGGCCAGTTCACTGTCCCTCAGACCATTGGAGGGCTGCCAAATACAGTGGTCCTCTCACTGACCACCAATGAAAGAGGTGCCCCTTCCAGAAGTGCAGTGGGGGCTGGATAAATGGCCTCAGGGAGCCGCATTGCGGCCCGCGGGCCGTAGTTTGGGGAAGCCTGGGAGTTCTTCAAAGTTGGAGGTATCATGCTACCTGATCCCAAATTATACTACAAGGCTATAGTAATTAAAGAGCATACTACTGGCATAAACACAGATAGAGGCCAAAGGAACAGAATAGAAAGTCCAGAAATAAATCCACGCCTATACAGTCAATTAACACATGACAAAGGAGGCAAGAGCTTTCAATGGCATAAAGACAGTCTATTCAATAAATGCTGTTAGGAAAATTGGACAGATATATCCAAAAAAATGAAATTGTACCACTATCTTGTACCAGATACAAAGAATAAACCTAAAATGTTTAAAGACTCAAATGTAAGACTTGAAACCATTAAATTCCTAGAAGAAAACATAGGTAGTAAAATCTCGGATTCTCTTAGCAACATTTTTCTGGTGTATCTCCTCAGGCAGGGGAAACAAAAGAAAAAATAAACAAATGGGACTATGTTTATTTTCATAGCAAAGGAATCCATCAACAAAATGAAAAGACAACATACTGAATGAAAGAAGATTTTCACCAAAGATACATCGATAGAGGTTAATATCCAAAATCTACGTATAAAGAACTCAGACAGCTCAACATCCCTCAAAAAATTCAATTAAAAAGTGGGCAGATGACCTGAATAGACACTGCAAAGAGTACATACAGACAGCCAATAGACATATGAAAAGATGCTCATCCTCACTAATCATCAAAGAAATGAAAATTGAAACTACAATGAGATATGACCGTACAGCTGTCAGAATGGTTATCATTAATAAATCAACAAAGCACATGTTGGTGAGGTTCTGGAGAAAAGGAAACCTGTGTGCATTGTTGGTGGGAATGCAGATTGGTGCAGCCATTGTGGAAACAGTATTAGATCCCTCAAATAATTAAAAATGAAACTGCCTTATGACCCAGCAATTCCACTTCTGAGTATTTATCCATAGAAACCTTAAACCCTAATTCAAAAGAATATATGCACCCCTGTATTCAATGCAGCATTATTTACAATAGCCAAGATTTGGAAGCAACCCAAGTGCCTACCAATAGACTACTGGAAAAAGAAGGTGAGGTCCATATATATGATGGAGTATTACTTGGCCATATAAAATAAAGAAATCTTACCATTTGCGACAGCATGGGTAGACCTAGAAAGCAGTGCACTAAGTGAAATATGCCAGCCAGAGAAGCACAAATATCATATAATTTCACTTATATACGGACTCTAAAGATCATAACAAACAAAACTAACAGATTCAGATACACGGTTGCCAGAGGGGAGGAGGTTTGGGGGCTGGGTGAAACAGGTGAGGGGATTGAGAAGTACAAATTGGTAGTCACCAAACAGTCATGGGGATGTAAATACAGCATAAGGCATGTAGTCAATAATAATGTAATAATTATGTATGGTGTCAGATGGGTACTGGAAATATCAGGGGAACATGTTGTAAAGTGTGTGGTTGTCTAACCACTATGCTGCACACCTGAAACCAATACAAAATAATGTTGAATGTAAACTGTAATAGAAAAATAAAATTAAAAAGGTAGTCTGAGAGCTCTTGAAGAGTGACTGTGGTATCCTTCTGACATACCCTCTGTGTCCTGTTACTACTTTTAAGGACCTCGTGATTACCTTGACCCATCAGGATAATCCAGGATCATCTCACCATTTTAAGGTCAGCTGGTTAGCAACCATGAATTCCATCTGATACCTGAATTCCCTTGTGCCCTGTAATGTAACAGGTTCTGGCGAGGACAGGGACTTACCATATTCCCCCATGTATAAGACGTACCTTTTGGGGAAAATTTGAGGTCTAAAAACTGGGTGTGTCTTATACAGTGGTTGTAGATTTTTTACTTGCATTTCTCACTTTTTCATGCTTGTTTTTGCGCTCATTGTAGGTTTTTACTTGCATTTCCCGCTTTTTTGCATTTGTTGTCTTTTTTTCAAATTTCAGACCCCATAATGAAGGTGCATCTTATACATGGGGAAATAAGGTATTTGGAGGGCCACTGTTTTCCTTACCACAGCTATCTTGTTCCTTTTTGTTCTGCTTACCATCTTAGCATGTTTAGTTCCAAAAGGGATTAAAATATAGGGAGAATAAAATACACTTAAAATTATGTAAGGAAAGAAAATGAGGTAAGGAGAAAATCAGAATAGGAAAATATACCAGGTTACTTCCTGGAAGTAGACTGTGGTTTCGGCTTTGAGCTTTACCTAGCGCTTCTCCTGAAGAGAGAAGCGGTGTCTGTCGTATTTCACTGTGTCAATGAGTAAAATCTGGCCAGCAGTTCAGATGAATATTCTTGATACTGTGATGAAGGAGAACTTTGATCTCTAGCTCCTCCTGGGTACATGAAGTCTGAAGAGTAAACCCATTTCCAGGTTTATGGTAAAGCCAGCAATATGGTTCACCTCGCCATTTTCTTTTTCTTTTCTCTTTTCTCCTTTTCTTTCCCTTTTCCTGTCCCCTTTTCCCTCTCTCATCCCCTCCCCCTTCCTCTTCTCTTCTCTTCCCTTTCCTTTTCTTTCTATAGTAGGTTAAATATGCATTGCTTTGAATATTTCTCCCAACACATATGATGCAGGGCCAGGCCAGATCCCGGGGTATGAAATACCCAGAGCAGAGGTTTTCGCCTGGTTGTTCCCAGGCTGTGGGGCTTGATGGTACCCTGAGCTTTTATTATGAATGGCAGTGATGTCTGATTTTCTATTTCTGTTTTTGAGGGTCATTAAATAAAATATGTATTTACATATATAATTCCTTGATCTCTCATTAAGATAGAAGAGTTGTAAAACCTATGAGCATTTATCAAGAGCTTAGATCATGGTTAGTGACATGAACAAAGATACTCTGCACTGTCTTCCTGATATTTAGAAACACCATAAGGTGGGTTTTTTTGTTGTTGTTGTTGTTTTTGTTTTTGTTTTAGCAAGAGAGACAGACAGGAAGGGAGAGAGATGAGAAGCATCAACTCATAGTTTTGACACCTTAGTTTTTCATTGATTTGTGCCTTGACTGGGGGGCTCCAGCCAAGCCAGTGACTCCTTGCTCAAGCTGGTGAGCCTGCACTCAAGCTGATGAGCCTGCGCTCAAGCCAGCAACTTTGAAGTTTTGAACCTGAGTCTCAGTGTCCCAGACCAATACTCTATCCATTGTGCCACCACCTGGTCAGGCAACCATGAACTTTTTGAAAATGATATGTTACCATAGAAATACATTTTTATATTCGTAATGGACTGTTAGTTAAAGATAGCATGCATTAGGAATATCATTAAGCATTATGCTGATAATTCGGCCATTTTCTTCTAGATTATCTTCCTTCCAGCCATAGTTGCAATCATCTGATCAGAATTCTTTTGGCGGATCTTATAGTGTTTCTTAAAAATCAATATTTAGAAAGAACATGTTATAACTGTTATACTACTTTATAAAAATTGTATTAGAATTAAGCATTCATGCACCTGCAATGTGTTATTTGTGGAGAAATGTTTTCAAAATAGCTGCTGGAAACCACCTGTCTTCCTGATATTTATAAACAAAACAGAAAAAATATAAAAATAAATGTATGGGGGTTTGGAGGTGCCAATTAATCATACCTTTCCTCCCTCCTGTGTTCTGAACTAGAGGAAAGAGAGGAAGCCAGATGCGGACTAAAGTACAGCAGCTTTATTAGAGTAAAGCTGAGTTGGAAATGTGTCTTGGATGGAAACATTCTTGATCCGCCCTAGATGACTCCACACCTCTGCCCCAGTGGTGGTGGGCAGTACGGGTAGTATGCCCTCTGTAGGGTTGGGAAGCTCTGTCCATTTAACATGTGAGGAGAGGAAGAGGGAGAGAGAGCGCATCCCCCGAGGGCAGGAAGCCCCCCAACACCGTCACCCGGCTTCGCTGCTGGCCTTCTTCCCCCCGCAGCTGTGCGTGCTCCGCGTGGTGGTTTCTTCCTGCGAAATGGAGCACCCATTCCTCGTGAAAACGCCCAGAGGGGAAGCAAGGAGTCCTCCCTGATGAACCATTTGGTTTGTTTTTAAATTCAGATGCAAGAAATCCAGATGTTGGGCAGGTTCTTATCTAGTTTTGATGCCATGGCCAGTATTAGTGCTGTCTGGTTTTGAATAAACATTTGGTCTCCACACCAATTGTATACTAATAAGATGTAATTTTAGAATTGATTTTATTGACAAATCATCCTTTTTTACCTTCAGAATTATATTCTGTGTGTTACAGGCTAAATGGGCAAAGAGTAATTTTTCATTGATCATTTTGAATATTAACAAAGATGTTATCAAAATGAATGAGCTTTATAAACTTGAATATCTTGTTTCAAAAATGAAATATAATTTTACCTTAATCTGTATTTATCATATATATGTATAAATTAAGAAATGATTTAAAAGTTCCTAAAGGTGTGTGTGTGAGAGAGAGACTGATACCGATAAAGGAGCTCATGTGTCGCAAAAGGGTGGGCAAAGTCCATCTAGAAAAATGGATGGATTCTGTACGCCTAAGTCATTCTTCAAATATAGTTTCTTTCAGCAAAGCTTTGAAAAGTTTCCAATGGCCACAAAGTAGTTATGTGCCCAGGAAAATAACATAATTAGAGGCATTTCCAGAAACTTTATTGGTTGACATCATCTTGTACAGATTTAGGACACCTAATAAGATGCTTACCCTAACTGAAGACTGTTCCACTTTGAAGTCAACTGGAAAAGTAGTAATGATGGTTAAGCAGGTGTTCTAAAGTGAGCATTTCAGCAATTACAAAACAACAAAAACTCAGTAAATCCCTGGTAATGTCTAACTTTGAGCAATGCAAAGTATGTATATGGTGGGAAGCTGCATACGGTAATTTACTATATGGAGTTTTTTGTTAACAGTTAAAAGTCGGAAGACGGGTATCCAAACTGTGTCCTTGATTTTAGCATAATGGATCACAATCCTGCATCTAGAAAGCACAACCAGTTGGCCCTGGCCAGGTGGTTCAGTGGATAAAGCATCATTCTAGTCCTCAAGGTTGTGGGTTCAATCCCCAGTCAGGGCGCCTATGAGAAGCAATCAATGAATACACAAATAAATGGAACAACTAAGTAGAACAATTAATTGATGCTTCTCTTGCTTTCTCTTTTTCTCTTTCTCTTTCTCTCTCCCTCTCCAAGGATATTAATTCTCATGTCTAGCTGTGTATTAAAATCACCTAGGCAGCTTATAGTAACAAAGAATACCCCTGCTGGGGCCACCCCTCAGATGAGGTGAATCAGAATATTTGGGCATGAGACCTGGGTGTTTTTTGGGAAGGAGCCCAGGGGATTCTGAAATGCATCTGGTGAGAGGCCCCGGTTTAAGCACTCCTTAACGCGGAGGGCCGGACACTCCCCAGGGGTGTTCCGCGGGAGCTTGAGTTAACTTAACATATGTGTAATCAAGGACTTGTGGTCAGATCCCAGTCAGGTTGACCCAAGATGGATTTGCAGCATTTGGGAAAGTTGACCTTGGTTTATAAATTGGGAGGCAAGTAAACTTATCAACCAGCACTTGATGGCTGAGTTCCTCCCTAAGGAAATTCAGACCTGGGACATTATGACGCCGGATCTGGCAAAGCTTGTCGCCTTGAATCCCATGTGTGCTTCCTGTAACCTCACTTTAGAAGATAAATTCAGTATAAGGTTCAAACGTGACGAGCCTCTGAGTAGCCATCTCAGATTGTGTGTATGTGCACGTTCATTTGCACCTTGTCACTCATCAACTAGTTTAAAATTTTTTTATCCTGGTGGTCTGGATAGAATCAGGTGTTTGGAGGGCTGTCCCATTTCTGCAGGCAGTGCAACTGGAACAACCAGGGGGCAGGCCAGCACCAGCCTGTGTCCCTCTGAAGGTGGAGGACGCGGGTCCTGGGGCAGGGTGACTGGCTTGTGAAGTTCAAAGAGCGCTTGTTGAATAATGAGCTTTCTCTTGAGGGCATTGCCCCACTTTTTGGAAATAATTTTTACAATTTTTGTGATGGTGGGTATTTTTCTACTCCTGGGGCCATTTTGGGCCTGTTATCATTCATGGATATTTTCCAGATAGTTGCCAAAAGTATGATCCTCAGAAAAAAAAATCATGTTCATGCTGTACTTACTATAAAGTTGCTTTGTGGCTTTACTGTCCTTTGGCTCTGGATGAAAGCAAACCTCACGAGTATTTTCATTCAACACTGAGGAGATCTACCTAACAAATTTACACACTCTGATCTTTTCACAGATGATTCCTTTTCTTCCTCTTAAAGAGACATTATCGACCTGTCATAATGCGTGTTCCTGGTTTCCTGGGCTGGAAGCCAGATGGCAGCCCTTCTCTTTTTATGACTGCCGGGTGTAGTACCATCCAGACTGCGTGTTCTCCAGCACTTCTTCTCTGTGCCTGTTGAGTTTATAGATTGGGATCTTTGTGGAACAAAGCCCCCAGTGCCATATCCTGATTAGGAAGTGGAGCACGTCAGTGTTGTCACTGCAGGATACAGGAGAAAATAAGGCTCATTTGTCAGTCATCTTGGGGCAGCGTCAGGGAGGGGCCTCCCTCTCATTTCTCTGTAGCTTCCAGTTCTAGCCCAGGGCACTGTGCCTGGTTGTCTTCTGGCCTCTGATTGGCTCCTGAGTTCACCTTGTCCTTGCTCCACAGTCTGGTCCTGTAGACTAATCTTCTCTGAACCTCTTCCTGCCGGGTTGGCAAAGGCAGTGGCTCTCAACCGAGGTGCTTTTATCCCTTAGGACAGTGGTCCCCAACCTTTTTTGGGCCACAGACCGGTTTACTGTCAGAAAATATTTTCACGGACCGGCCTTTAGGGTGGGATGGATAAATGTATCACGTGACCGAGACAAGCGTCAAGAGTGAGTCTTAGATGGATGTAACAAAGGTCATTTTTTAAAAATAAAACATAGTTCAGCCCTGGCCGGTTGGCTCAGCGGTAGAGTGTCGGCCTAGCGTGCGGAGGACCCGGGTTCGATTCCCGGCCAGGGCACACAGGAGAAGCGCCCCTTTGCTTCTCCACCCCTCCGCCACGCCTTCCTCTCTGTCTCTCTCTTCCCCTCCCGCAGCCAAGGCTCCATTGGAGCAAAGATGGCCCAGGTGCTGGGGATGGCTCTGTGGCCTCTGCCTCAGGCGCTAGAGTGGCTCTGGTCGCAACATGGCGACGCCCAGGATGGGCAGAGCATCGCCCCTGGTGGGCGTGCCGGGTGGATCCTGGTCGGGCGCATGCGGGAGTCTGTCTGACTGTCTCTCCCTGTTTCCAGCTTCAGAAAAATGCCAAAAAATAATAATAATAATAAAAATAATAATAAAACATAGTTCAGACCTAAATATAAATAAAACAGAAATAATGTCAGTTATTTATTCTTTCTCTGCGGACCAGTACCAAATGGCCCACTGACCGGTACTGGTCCGCGGCCCAGGGGTTAGGGACTACTGCCTTAGGGGACACTTGGCAATGTCTGGAGACAGTGTTGATTGCTGCAGCTGGGGGTGGAGGGTGCCTGTGGCATCTAGTGGCTAGAGGGCAGGGAGCTGCTGAGCAGCCTGCAGTGCAGGGGACAGACAGCCCTGGAACAGAGAACGCTGCGGCTTCAGAGGGCAGTTGTGCCGTTGTGCAAAGGATTGAGTTAAATGGGTTCTAATGCCCTGGGTTAAATGGGTTGATTTCATTTTTCAGGGACTCGTGCCTTTTATTTTTGTTTAGTGTTTTCAGAATTCTGTGGTTTCATTTTTTTGTTGGTGTTGATGGGAAATTCTGTCAACTGTGAGTAACCTATGGGTTTGGTGAGTGAAACAGATGGAACATGTGAAGATCTTATCTGATCCAGCAGGGCCGCTTCCTCCTCACCCTTGTCCCCTTTCCCCTTTGTCCACCTGCCAATAATGTGCACACCCAGGAGGCTAAGTCAGAATAAAAGCATCCCAGGTTCCTTTCCAACTGTCTTCCCCACCCCTTGCGCCCTCTAGTGGAGATGGCGGTATGTGAGGTTGCCGTCTGACCAGGGTGGGAGCCGGCAGAAGGCAGGAGGGAGGGGAGGGTCTTTTCTAGATACAGAGTCATTACTTGAAATTTTATTTTGCTATTGACACCAGATATGGAGCTCTAAATGACACTCAGCAGCCCTTGTATCTGCGAGGCAAATACCCACGTCAGCGGGTGGAAGTTTCCTTTCCCGGCCCACACTAAGAATGCAAGTGCAGCATAGTAAACGAAAACTCTGGGCACAGGCCTGTCTCTTTTTGAGCTCTTCAAATATAAAACACGGTACCATTTAATACCCCAGACACTAAAAAGCCCTCCCTACAGCACAGGCCACTGCTCAGGCCAGGTCTGCCAACAGTTCATAGGGCTTATAGTAAAGCCAAGAAAAAGACTGAGTTACCAAAAAAAAAAAAAAAAAGGCCTCCCTAGGAATACCAGAGGTGTGTTGTTTTAGCAGGTATCTTTTAGCTCATGACTCAAAATAAGAATCATTTAGCCAGTTCTAAAGAAAATAGACTGTTTTCACTTAGAACGTGCTTTTCCTGTTTTTAAAGAAAAGCTGTTGAATTCTTCAGAGGAGCGAGAGTGAAAAGTGAGAAAGAAGGGCCCCCATCCATACCTGTTCCTGGCTCCTGGGTGCTTTTGCTCCCTAGAGTGGGAGTGAGCTCAGTGGTTAGTACACCTGCCCAGGCGCCTCACTTTAGATCTGGGGCTGTTGCCAAGTGGGTCCTATGACTGGTTTCAGGTTGGTGGCACCAGGCTTATGTGCCCAGGCCATGGAGGGAAGTGAAGACAACCTCAGCATCTTCCTGGGATTTGGACTTACTTTGGAGGAAGAGCTGCTTTGCTTGTCTTCCCTTCTTCCTCCTCCTTTACCAACAGAAGATGACATATTTTGATCAAGAATTCCATCTCCCACCCAGACCATCTGTCTTCCTTATACCAATAATTCAGTACATGTGAATTTTTCTTACTATTATCTGTTGATTCTCTCAACCCCTTGAGGTAGATGGGACGTTGCATTAGACTCACAGCTCCTTGAAGTCACCAGACTGTGGTTTCGGCCGTGTGTTTCACAATCTGTCTCTTTCATCTTGAGTTCCTGCAGGTGGCTGGTCAGCATAGCCGGCTCCTATAATAATATCACATTAGGAAGTAGGACTGGGGCTTGAGCACACGTGAGTACTGGTTCGATTCTGACTCTGACTGGGCAGCAGAGCGCTCTCTGGGCCACAGGATCCTCCTCTGTGAATTGAGAGTTTGTACTTGATTTTTATTTTTTGAAGCAAAATCTAATGTCTTCTAGTCTGTATTTAAAAAAAAAATTTATACATTTTAATTCATTATATTTTCTTTTGAAGTTGTTTATTAGGCAAGCAAGCTGCTCTGGTGAAGTTTTTGGTAAGATGGTGTGCAGACATCTCAAAGGTAGCATCCAGCTGACTTATAAACCCAGTTCCGGTTGCACGGTAGTGGAAGCTCAGATCCATCCTGATTGCAAATAGTAATGGCTACTTTTTTTTTTTTTTTTTGTATTTTTCTGAAGCTGGAAACGGGGAGAGACAGACAGACTCCCGCATGCGCCCGACCGGGATCCACCCGGCACGCCCACCAGGGGGCGATGCTCTGCCCACCAGGGGGTGATGCTCTGCCCCTCCGGGGCGTCGCTTTGTTGCAACCAGAGCCACTCTAGTGCCTGGGGCAGAGGCCAAGGAACCATCCCCAGCGCCCGGGCCATCTTTGCTCCAATGGAGCCTCGGCCGCGCGAGGGGAAGAGAGAGACAGAGAGGAAGGAGAGGGGGAGGGGTGGAGAAGCAGATGGGCGCTTCTCCTGTGTGCCCTGGCCGGGAATCGAACCTGGGACTTCTGCACACCAGGCCGACGCTCTACCACTGAGCCAACTGGCCAGGGCCAATGGCTACTATTTTTTAAAACAATTTTCCAACCAGTCACATTGCCTTTAATGTAAATTGATAACAGAGGTTGGAAGTGAAGTAGAGATTGTTTCAAAGTTGAGTCATTAACATTATCTAAGCTGTTTTACTTCTTATAACAAGGAAGCCAAACAGTAAGTCTCTGAAACTTATAATTTATGACTGACTCTTATCTAGCATTTAATTACCCATAGTGTTCTCTGTTATATAATTTTATGTGAGTAGATACGTGAACCAGAATTCAATAAAACAAGTAAGCAAACAAGGCCATTGCAAAGTACTAATTGCCTGACCAAGTAACATAGAAATTCAGATTTCAAATTCCATATAGAAAAATAGCTAGAGAAGTCTTGTTCCAAACCTATACTATATAAATTGATACATATATTCATTGTCCCAGTATCTTAAAATTTGGTATGCAAAATTTTTCCTAACGGATTTTTTAAAAAGAACAAAATTTAAACAAAGAAAAATAAAAATTATATTAAAACATTTGTGGAAACTTGAAATATCTCTGGTAACCCTGAAGTCCTTTGGACCAGTTTAAAAACCAATAACTAGAATCTCTCACCCCTGCTCATCCAGCTCTTACAATGTTCTGTGGTTCTACAACTTTTCCCCATTTTGTGTGAGGAGGCAGACAGGGGCAGATAGACAGGAAGGGAGAGAGATGAGAAGCATCAACTTATAGTTGCAGCTCCTTAGTTGTTCACTGATTGCTTTCTCATATGTGTCTTGACGGAGGGGGGGTGTGAGGGGTGGCACTCAAGCCGAGCCACTGGCCCTTGCTCAGGCCAGTAGTAACCTTGGGCTTCAAGCCAGCGACCTTCGGGCTCAATCTAGCGTCCTTGGGATCATGCTGATAATCCAGCGCTCAAGCTGGATGAGCCTGCATTTTCCCATTTGAAGTGTATAATTCAGTGACCTTCAATATATCCACAGACCTGTGCATCCATCACTACAAATTTCAGAACATTTTCTTTACCCACCACCTAAATAAACCCACACGCCTTAGTTGTCACTGCCTAATACCCTATCCCCTGGAGTCCTAAGCGACTGCTGTTGTACTTGCTGTCTGTAGGTTTGCTTATTCTAGAAATATCATATAAATGGAGTCAGTATGGTTTTTTTTCTTTTAAGATTATATTTATTGATTTTCTTTTTTTTAGAGAGAAGAGGGTGGGTAGGGGAGAAGGAAGAATTATCAACTTGTAGTAGTTGCTTTTTGCATGTGCCTTGACCAGGCAAGCCCAGGGTTTCAAACTGTGACTCTGCATTCCAGGTCGACACTTTGTCCACTGTGCCACCACAGGTCAGGCAAGTGTAGTCATTTGTGATTGCCTTTTCTCACTTAGCATGATGTTTTCCGGGATCATGCATGTCGTAGCATGTATCTGTACTTCATTTCTTATTCTTGGCAACATTCCATTGTATTATATACCACCTTTTGTTTATCCATTTGTCAGTCGATGGACATTTGGGTTGTCTCAGTTTTTGTCTGTTATATATAGTGCTGCTATGAAGATTAATGCACGAATCTTTGTGTGGACATATGTTTTCATTTCTCTTGGGAGAATTCCTAGGTTGTTCTGAATCATATGGTAACTCTGGGCTTAACCATGCGAGGAACTACCACAGCAGCCGCACAGCCGTCCGTTTCCACGAGCAGCAGCCTTCAGTTTCTCAGCATCCTCGCCAACACTTGTTCTTATATGCCTTTTCTGATGATAGCCATGCTAATGAGTGTGAATTGGCATATCATTGTGGTTTTGACTTGCATTTCCCTAATGGCTACTGAGGTTGAACACCTTTCCATGTGCCTTTTATTTTTTGAATGAAGAGAATTGGCCCATTTCCTTGCCAAAGACCTTTGACCGCATTTGGAAAGGTGGAAGCAAGATACTGTGTTGACTAGTGAAAGGGGGAGTGGGAGAGTGAATGCTGCCCTTTTAGGAAATATAGGAATAGAGGAAATGCATGTTAGGGTGATTAAGTGGCAGTGATTAATCTAGAAGCTTAGCTCATTACGGAGACTTGGTGCAAACTTCTTTCTGGAGGAGAACAGATGAAGTCATGGTCCTGGGCTGTCATCACTCTGGTTGGCAACAAGGCCTTCTGAGATATACGGTCCAGTCCTTTCTGTGCCTATCAGATCCACTTGGCAGAAGGGTCCAGCTCTTGGAAAGTCTGGAGACAGGCAGATTCTTGGCCTGACAACTTTTAAATCACTGTTGTTCTGTGGCCTCTTGATTAGTTGTGTGATCATTACTGATGATCATTATTAGGTTCTTTAACTCTCTGGGGAGGATTGCTGCCCTGTATTCCTGTAGAACAGAGGGGTGTTGTTGAGCAGATAAAATATATTATGCTCACTTTGTTAAAGATGGCGCTGCCCATGTGGAAGCCCATCGACCGGGTGATATTAGTTGCCCTTCTTGCTTGGGATGGGCATAATTAGATTAATGTGTGTTGGGGGAGGGCTTTTGCGTCAGAAGGTTTTAAAAGGAAGAGAGATCACGTTGTTCCGGAAGAAGAGTGATTACATTCTGGGAGGAGAGCAGATAAGATAAAGGCTATGTAGAGGAGAAGAGAGGCAGCCAAGATGGCAGAATGCTGAAGGAGCAGCCAGTTTGTGCAGAGTTTGTGCAGAGAGAAGGAGATGGGGAACAGAGGTGAATAAGGCTAGTGAGCTAGAAACCTTTGATTCTAGGAAACTTGGATAAGTCAGTAGCTTTGTGAGCACTGAATGAGTGGGTTTTGGAGCCCAGTGTGTGTTTTTACTTGCCCGCTGGGTGCAAGCTAGGATTAAAGATGATGGCCCACCAGTTCTTGGCTCCGTTGTTTCATTACCATCTGTCCAAATCTAATGCAAACCTGCATGGGCCAGGCAGCTGTGATGGTGGCCGTGGCTGCTGCCTTTACAGGTGTCTCTCAAATAATCATTTTGAAAAGTCTTTTAAATTCAGTCGACTAAAAGGAATTGTTAGATGACTTCTAATTCTCTGTCTGTGCTATTTATATGCTGATAGAGTTGCTATTATTTCAAACTATAGATTCCACTGGACAAAATATTTCTAGTAGTTCTATAGTCACTTGAAACCTGGGCCCTCAATAATTAGGACTGTGCTCTAAGCTTTTTAGAGGTAGGGATTTTTACTTCAAATTGGTATCATTCTGAGCTGGAATGCTTCAACCTTGGCTGGGTTTCTTGACCGTCTATTTGCACCCCAAATGCACAGTGGGTGGTTCTGGCTCTCTCGAGGTCATGGCGGAGAAGAGCAACCCCTTCCACAGGAGTTCAGTACTTGGCCCTCAGCTTCTTCTTTGCTCAAAATGCAACCTTGAGCTGTTTCTTCAGGAGATTTATTGAGGAAGCAGAGTAGGACTTCCTGTCTGAAGGCTTTTGGGGCTCTCTCTTAAAATAACAAAAGAAAATTACCGTGAGACTGTCTTTCTTGGTATGGCACCTAGCGTGCCCGCGCTGGGAAAATCCCTTCAGCCCGAGGTGAAATCGACTCAGCAGAGTGGGTTATCAAGAAGAAAGTGCAGCCACTTCCTGGGGAACTGGGGGCAGTGCCCAATTAGAGCAATGGCTTTTAGACAGCAGCCCCTGAGGGAGGCTCTGTCCTGTTCGTTGCTTGGGCCCCAGAGCCCAATGGCAGCACCGCTCAGCCTGTGCTTATAGAATGAATGGTGGGAGCAAGGGCGGCAGGTGCTGTTCAGCTGGTCCGCATTTAGAGGACTGAGGAAGTGCCCTGTGCCCAGGTGACTAGTTCACTAGTCATTGGGTGTTTTATTGTGCCTCTGTCATCAATGTCTTTTTCTGAGAAGGTATGTGGGGAGTCCCGTAGAGGATATTGTGGGATCCCACACAGGAACTGGTGGAACAGCCGAGGTAGGCAGACAGCGTCTTAAAACTGCAGACTAGGAAGGAGCATTGCAGGCCAGAGCGGTGGGGCATGTGGTCTGAGCAGTTGGGACTGGGGCTATGGCTGGGGCTGGGGGAATGGCTGGGTCTGGGTGTCAGTGTGATGTGGGCAAGGCCAGCCAGGTAGAGGGAACTTCAGCCTCAGTAAAGACTGACTGGGGGACCCTGGGAAGGAGCAGCAGGTTATGGAGACAGCAGACCAGCCAGAAGGGATGGCTGGAGAGACTTCGCAGGGGTTCGAGTCGTGTGGGATGGAGTTCAAGCCACCTTGTGCTGGCAGTGTGGTGGCATGGGATCCCTCTGCCTGAGTCGGGCTCTCAGACTTGAGCAGGCGTCAGAGTCCCCTGAGGACTTGTTGAAGCACAGGTTGCTCTCTCTGCACACCTTCCCTGGAGCTACTGAGTTGGGAGGTCTGGGATGGTGCCTGAGACTCGCATTTCCCACTTTGGCTTCTGTGGCTGCTGAGTTAGAGACCCCACTTTGAAAACCACTGGCCTAGAGTTTTCTGTTAAAGGCCAATAGTAATTGTTTTAGGCTTTTGAGCTACATAGGATTTCTGTCACTTTTCCTTTGTCGCTTTCTCAATCCTTTTAGCACATACAAGCCATTCTTGGCCGTAAACAGGCTGGTGGCGGAGGAGGGGTAGCATAGGGAAGGCAGGGTCTGATTCACTGACTCTTGAGCTGTCCCTGGATGACCTGTCCTCTGCTACAGAGCGGGCTGACCTTTGTCAAGTGCATCCTGCTATGCCTTTGTTTTTTTCTTTTCTAAATCAGACATAATGATATTAATAGTTCTTACCTTGTAGGACTCAGAGTTCAATGAGCAAAGGCACAAAAACTATTTACCATAATGTGTGAGACATACCTAGAATTTTCTTATTATTTACTATTAGTATTAGTAGTTGTACTACCCACTACCGATGACTCTGTTGACAGGTGAGGGAAACAGTCAACTAGGAAGACCAGCATAGATTCCCTGCATGGCGGATTCTGAAAGCTAATAGCTCCAAGGTTCTGTTCCTCATTTTTTTTCCTTTTCCTTTTTTTTTCTTCTCTCTCTCTCTCTCTCTCTCTCTCTCTCTCTCTCTCACTCACTTTTCTCTCCCTCCCTCCCTCCCTCCCTCCCCCCTCTCCCTTCCTTTCCTTCCTTCCTTCCTTCCTTCCTTCCTTCCTTCCTTCCTTCCTTCCTTCCTTCCTTTCTTCTTTTGTTGAAGAGGGGAGATAGGTAGATTACTGCCTGCACTCCTACTGGGTATACACCTGGCAACACCTTCTGGGCCAATGCTTGAGTACCAAGCTATTTTTAGCACCCGAGGCTGATGTGCTCCAACAGAGCCATCCTCAATGCCCAGGGCCATACTTGAACCAGTTGAGCCATTGGCTGCAGAAGGGAAAGAAGGAGAAGAGAGGGAGGCAGGGAGCAGCAGATGGTCACTACTTCTGTGTGCCCTGACTGGGAATCGAACCCAGGATGTCCATATGCTGGGCCAACAGTCTACCCACTGAGCCACTGGCCCGGGCTTGTAATCATTTCTCGTTAAGCAGTTTATGAAGATGAATCCTTTGAACTGAAACATAGGCGCACTCTGAATACGTTCAGTGTTAGTCTCTCATAGGAGGCCCTTCGGAGCCTTTCCCTAGTATCTGGTTGCATTCGTATTGAAACCATACCTTTTTCTTGGCAAATCAAAGTACAGTTGATATACAATAGTATATTTGTTTCAGATGTACAACACCCTGATTTAACATTTGTATCCTAATGATGTGACGGGCAGAGGAAGCTGCCTTTTAACCTCATTTGGCCCTGGGTTGTAAGTGAAACAGCCACCGAGAAGCAGGCCACCGTGCACGCCACAGGTCTGGTGCTGGTGGGGGGAGTAAGGTGCAGCTCTCCCTCGCGGTAGCTAGGACAGAAAGACCGCTGGTGGCCCTGGCATAGCCTCTCTGTGCTGGTGCTGAAGGGGTCACCTGACGGCCCAGAGATTCAGCTCGTGGCACACTGCTCATGAGAGCTGGCCGTGCATGGGTGACGTGCATGAGTAACGCAGGGCTCTCTCCCCTCTCCTTATCTGATTACTCCTGAGGGGGCATCCACTTTCTTGCTCACCTCTCCAGCTGCCTGCTGTGATCCTTACCTGAGCACATAATAATGACTTTGTCAGCTCGCCTTACAGAGGCACAAAAGTGCCTGGTGGTGATATGACTCCACCCTCCACTTGGGTTTCTGCTGACATTCAGTGAAGTATCCTTCAGTCTCCTCCCCACCTTACAAAACAAACTTCCTGTTTTGAATGTGGTCCAGACTGGAACAGCTCTGCCACACCTGTGAACACACTCCGACATACGTTTCCTCCTCTGTATTTGTACAGCTTTTTGTCACCTCGCCAGAGTTCCCCTCTTAGCTTACAGATCTCAAATCATAACAGAAGATACTGAACCAGCAAATTAAGAAAAAAAGGAAGTTCAGGTTTTAGAGTTATTTGAGTGAAAACAGGGTTCTGGTTTATTTTACCGTGTTTTGCCATGAGTGCTGTGCTAACATTCTTCCTCCTTCACAGCAGAATGGAAGAGAGGAGAGGAAATTGGCTGATGCAGGAGCCGGAGTGAGACGGACAAACCCACCATGAACCTGTGTCTCCCTTCTATACGTTAAGAGCCAGCGGCAGGTGAAGTTGCCGGAGAGCAATGGCTCTCTTTACTCCGTGGAAGTTGTCCTCTCAGAAGCTAGGCTTTTTCCTCGTGACTTTTGGCTTTATTTGGGGTATGATGCTCCTGCATTTTACCATCCAGCAGCGAACTCAGCCCGAGAGCAGCTCCATGCTGCGTGAGCAGATCCTGGACCTCAGCAAGAGGTACATCAAGGCACTGGCAGAAGAAAACAGGAATGTAGTGGATGGGCCATACGCTGGTGTCATGACAGCTTATGGTAAGTGCTGTGCTTCTGGGACTTCCGATGGAGTGTGGCTTTGCCTCAAAAGGACCCCAGAGGCTCTCAGACTTGGTGTTGTCATGGATTGAGTATATCCCTTGCCACTCATTGCCTTCGTGGCAGTGAATTGCACACAGAGGGACACTTTTAGAATGTTAAAGCAGCATCCTTTGGGAGAGTCTCAGCCCTTGTGCACACTGACACTCAGCCCCAGGAGCGATGGGGCAGAACAGTTAGCATTTCTACTGCTTGTATTTGCAGCTCGCTCCTCCTCCCTCAACACATTTCTGAATTGCATTATCTCATCTGGGAGTGTGATCAGAAATGTAGAAAAATATTCTCATTATCTTTCCCCAAACAAAACTTAATTAGAACTGTTGCATTGAGGTAAGGAGGCTGGGGAGGAATGTTTTGTGGATGCCAATGCGTGCCTCTGGCCAAATTGCAGGACAGAAGGGCTGCGTGCTGGCTAATAGCTTTAACCTCTGGCTTCTTCGGGGTTTACTGCTCTGGTTTCTTGCCCTTGCCTCTGAGTGCCCTTGTGTTCAAAGAAATCTTTTTGTACTCATTGCTTTATTTGTCAGGTGCTTTAAATCCTTTTTAAAATAAGGTTGACTTAAAAAACATACACTTGGAATATCATTTATTTTTCTTTTGGCAAAAGTTATGCTTAATATAGAAAAAGTTAGAAGCTGAGACAAGCAAAAAAACAGGGAGAAAAAAATAAAATTATAAATCTGATATGCTAGGAATTAACCACAGTGGGCATTTCAGTATATGCTTTCTTTCTTTCCCCCCCTTTTTTTTTTAATTCTGCAGCATTTGTGCTTCTAGGTCTGTTTCCCTTTCTCTGTATAACACCTGGCTGAAACATTTGTTGTGGCTTGTGTGTGATTCTAAACCCAATCCTCCATGAAGATGTATATGAATGTTTCTTTTTCAAAATTAAACATACAATTTTATTCCAATTAACAGATTTTTTTGTAAATAATTTCAGATAATGTCAATGCATATATAAAAATGCGTGTGCACAAAATGTGTATATATACATATTTTTTAATTTTTTAATTAATTTTAATGGGGTGACATTGATCAATCAGGGTACATAGGTTCAGAGAAGACAATTTGACTTTGGGTGATGGGTATGCAACATAATCAAATGTCAAAATAACCTGGAGATGTTTTTCTCTGAACCTATGCTTTCTCTGAGTATATGCTTTCTGATACTTCATATATGCCTATGAAAATATATTTACAAACATATAGACACAAAGTACTTACAAAAACATATATACATAGATATGACACAAAAGTTGGACCCTACAGTCACTCTCCAGCTCTCCTGTGGTCACTGAGTATTGGCATGCACTTGATCTATGGGATGGCCTATTCTTCCGTGACAAGTCTAGTCATTGAATGGAGACTTCAGTGGCCGCATGGTTTGAGACCCTGAGGTATAATATAGATGAGAGACACAAATGGGGTTGGGTGAGGAGTAAAAGGTTGGTGTTCCATCTTGGGACCCAATTAAGGAATGTTCCCTGATGTATATGGAGTTCAAATGATGGTTCCTGAAAATGTATAATGACAGGTTGAAGCTTGAGTTCAAGTGCAGGAAATCATACTCACTTTTACATATAGATATTTGTTTTTTTGAAAGGATCCAGGAAACATGATTAGTTTTTAATTTTACCTATATATATTTATTTTGATATAGAGAAAATAGTTGCTTTTAACATAGCATGTGGAAATTCTTTTTCAATTTGAATGATCAACACTGCTTAAGATTTGGCAGTGTCTGTAGGCATTGGATTTAATATGTCTAAAATGTCACCTTTTTGTATCTGATGGATTAATAAAAGGAGACTCCATTTTGAAAGTCTGTGTTGAAAAACAACTAGATCATCTTTTAGAGGGTACAGTTTTAAAGTACTCACTGACTTCGATCTTCTGTATTTCCTGAATATTATAAGCAAACCACCAGAAAATATAAATAAAGCCAATTGTCACTATTGGTATTACCAGTGTGTAATAAGTTAGTGAGTGTAACAAGTAAAACATGCAGTTTGCAGGTTTCTGGTTCAGTGTATTCTATATTGGGGGAAGGGGAGTAGTCCAGCAGTAATTTCCTCTCTCTGTTTATCTCAGTCTATCAAATGTTTTCCATGGGAAGGAAGAAGCACATAAATGGTAAATGTAGACTTTCAGTTTCTCTAGTTTTGACTGTTTATACTTTTTGTGTACTGCTAAATGTCTTGTGTGGTAGGCTTCTTCTGCATGCTAGCAGACAGTGATCTCAGCTTAGCTTTTCAACCTCACAGAGACATTAGGTTATTTTAGAAAGGTACCAACCCCCACAAAGTAGTCTTTAGAATTTCAACCACCTTAAATGCTTATAATCATTGGACTTTGTTGCTCAAAGAAACTTCAGAAATTATTTATTCTCTCTTCGTCCCTTTATAGATTACCCTTAGCCAAGTAAATTTTTTTCTCAAAAACAACAAAGAAATAACCACAAGTTTTAACTCACACTGTTGTTTTTCTTTCATCTAATCAGCTCAGCATGTCAGTCAAAATGGTCCTTGGAGCTGAGTTTCTGGAGTTTAACTGGACTGTGCGTGTGTGCCTGCGGCATTGGGATCATGATGTGGTGAAATCCTAGGTCAGGGTTTTCTGCCCCAGCATCACTAACATTTTGCGCTAGATAATTCTTTGCTGGGGTAAGGGAGTCGCTGTTCATGCATTGTAGGATGCTTAGCAGCCTCTCTGGTGTCTCTGCCCGATGGACACCAGTGGCACCTCCCCAGTTGTGACCATCAAAAATGTCTCCAGATATAGGGGCCAAGGTGTTCCCTTCCCACCTTGGAGAACCATGACACTAAGAGTGGCAATGGCAAACAGTATCTAACAGCATCTTTTGGAAGTTCTCAAGCAGATAACTGGTTTTTGTTCTTTAAAATATGGCAGCCTTTCTTTCTCCCTGGTTCCCAGTTCTGGGTGCCAACATGTGGGATTGAACAAGATGGTATAGTGCATGTCAGGTCCTGGAGACCTGGAGAGCCATTCTGGTGATGTTGCCTCCCCTGAATTCATCAGTAGCAGTCATGACCATATCGGCAAGGAGGCAGCTCGGGTGGTTGATGTCATGTCAGATAGAGATGGCAGAGACTGAAAGATGGTTCAGTGGTTTAGCTGAGGAAGAGGATGCATGAGTCATTTGTTTGCAGTTTCTTTTTCTCCCACAAATGCAGCCCATATACAGAGCACTGCCTAGATACCTGCTCTGGTAAAGTGAAGAGCTCATCCTTTATGGCTGGGATCTGTCTCTGGTTTGAATGAATCTAGTTAATCGAGAATGAAAAAACCCTTCCTTCTCCTATCCCCATCTTGGTGTAACCAGAGGCTCTTCCTGTGCTCTAAATGGGTTTTATGCTGTGGCAGATGTTTGAAGAACCACAGTAGCTGATTTCAGATCATTACTGATTTATTAGAATTCCTCCCCTGGTCTGGTAGCTCCAACTGGTTAGAGCATTGTCCTGATATACAAGATTGTGGGTTTGATCCCCAGTCAACGCATATGCAAGGATCAACCAGTGAATGCATAAATAAGTGGAACACAAATTGATATTTCTCTTTCTCTTTTTTTTTTTCTTTTTTTTTTTTTTTTTTGTATTTTTCTGAAGCTGGAAACGGGGAGAGACAGTCAGACAGACTCCCGCATGCGCCCGACCGGGATCCACCCAGCACGCCCACCAGGGGGCGATGCTCTGCCCCTCTGGGGCGTCGCTCTGCCACGACCAGAGCCACTCTAGCGCCTGGGGCAGCGGCCAAGGAGCCATCCCCAGCGCCCGGGCCATCTTTGCTCCAATGGAGCCTTGGCTGTGGGAGGGGAAGAGAGAGACAGAGAGGAAGGAGGGGGGGTGGAGAAGCAAATGGGCGCTTCTCCTATGTGCCCTGGCCGGGAATCGAACCCGGGTCCCCCGCACGCCAGGCCGACGCTCTACCGCTGAGCCAACCGGCCAGGGCCGATATTTCTCTTTCTCTAAAAAGAAAAAAAAAGTTCCTGACTTGAGATCCTAGAGCAGCAGGGTTCGGGTCAAATTCAGATCTCTGCCTGTCTGTGCAAATAAAATTTTACGGAAACATGACTGCACCCAGTTGTTTATAATAACTGTAATAACTGAGAACCACGATAATGCCAGTATTTATTTCACATCACATCTAAAACATGTTGAATTCATCTTTCAGTAGTGACCATAGTTCATTCTAAACCACTCATCTGATCATGTTTGGCCCTGACTCAGTAATTTCCCAGGTCTCCTGCAGACTAAGGCACAGGCAGCATACTGTGGCCTCCTCTGTGTGTCTGGGGCACGTTTTGGAACTCAGCACACCCCCTGTTATGTGTTGTTTTGTGTCCGATTCTGAGCTTCAGTGGCAGAGCTGAGTAGTTACCACTCAGAGTGCAAAGCCTGACATATTTCCTGTCTGCTCCTTTGCCAGAAATCTCAGACCCTGCTCTAGATGGTCCCTGGGCTAGTCTTTCTACCTACAGACATTTTTTTGTTTTCTTCAAGACTCTTTCTTCTTTGCGTTTGAATTCATGAAAAACTTCGTCATCAGGCACGCATCTCAGTGCTGCGTGTCTCGGTCCTCTGGAAATGCTTCTTCTGAGCAGCCCGTTGCGAGTTGAGTGGTAAGGAGCAGAACCAGCAGTTCAGCATTGCCACGTCGGGACTGTATGCATGGGCCCTAGGGGCGCAGTCTGCTTGTGGAGTGGGCTCCCTCTCCCTGTCTGGTCAGGTGAGCATGAACGAGGTACCTCTCTGGTGCCTGACGTACGGTTGCTGCTTGTCGTTAGTTTGACTTGGCCTCAAACAACAAAACTTACCAATAGTATTTCCCCCTCCCCATTGCTTTTTGGTGATTTGAAAAGAGACTTCTGAACTTCTTTTGGGGTTTGGTAATTCAAAAGTGGTGCCTGGAAGATGTCCCGGGCAGCCAGTGTGGAACAGTTGGAGCATTCATTCTCGGGGTGTGGCTGGCATTTCTGCAGCTGCCCGGCACTGCCGAGGGGAGCGTGTGCAGCCGGAGCCCTCTGCAGCTCAGCCTCAGCTGCATGTCCCAGGCCGGCCTGCAGGGTCATGCCTGTCAGTGACTTCGTCGGAATTGCGTCACGCACGGTGTTGCTCACCCCAGTCAATGCTGTCCTTGTTTCTGAGGTGAATTGATCTCTTTTTCTGATGGCCCGACCCAAATTCTGATCCCCAGTGATCGCCTTTTATCTAACTGGTCCACTTGTGTTCTCTAAGTAACAGGAATGAAAATCTGGGGTGATGAGAGACTTCCCCCAACCCCGGCTCCGTCCACATCTTATTAACCCTGATCCTTCTCGCCTGCTTGCTCCTGTGGGCTCTGGGATGCCCTTCCCTGCTCTGGTCGCCAGCTCGGACTCAAGCCTCAGTTTCTCTGCCACTCCCTTCCCACCAATATACTGTTCTTATGCCTTCCGTCTCCTGGCTCCCAGAATTTCTCGGACCTAGACTGTCCCCTTGATAGGCTCATGTCCCCAAGCCCAGCACTCTGGGAAGTGTCTGTGCCACTGCAGTGCATGTCTGAGCTGTCTAAGCTTCAAGCCTACGGCTGGAAGGAGGCGGACAAGGGCCGTGTTCTTGAGGAGGCCGTGTCAGATTGAAGGAGAAATAACACACGACAGAATGTCAGAGTAGTAAATTCCAAGAAGAAAAAAATGACACAGAAATATGATTTTTTTTTTTTAGTTTAAAGTGAATGCAAGTTTAGTATGAAGCAGTGAGACAGAGAAGAGGCTACTCCACAGATAGCATACAAGATGTGATTATTTTTTTAAGTACTTGAAGAGCTACTTTGAATGAGAAGGCCAAAGAAAGTCTCTCCTAGGAGGTGTCTTTTAGCCAAAATGGCATCAAGGAACTGCGAGGCAGATGGGAAGAGGGAGTTGAAGGCAGAACAGTTCAGGCAGAAGGCAGGGTCCGTGCCAGGCCCTGAGGGCACACCAGGGACAGGGCAGAGGCTATGCAGCTGGAACAGGGCACACCAGGGACAGGGCAGAGGCTGTGCAGCTGGAACAGGGCACACCAGGGACAGGGCAGAGGCTGTGCAGCTGGAACAGGGCACACCAGGGACAGGGCAGAGGCTGTGCAGCTGGAACAGGGCACACCAGGGACAGGGCAGAGGCTGTGCAGCTGGAACAGGGCACACCAGGGACAGGGCAGAGGCTGTGCAGCTGGAACAGGGCACACCAGGGACAGGGCAGAGGCTGTGCAGCTGGAACAGGGCACACCAGGGACAGGGCAGAGGCTGTGCAGCTGGAACAGGGCACACCAGGGACAGGGCAGAGGCTGTGCAGCTGGAACAGGGCACACCAGGGACAGGGCAGAGGCTGTGCAGCTGGAACAGGGCACACCAGGGACAGGGCAGAGGCTGTGCAGCTGGAACAGGGCACACCAGGGACAGGGCAGAGGCTGTACAGCTGGAACAGGGCTCACCAGGGACAGGGCAGAGGCTGTGCAGCTGGAACAGGGCACACCAGGGACAGGGCAGAGGCTGTGCAGCTGGAACAGGGCTCACCAGGGACAGGGCAGAGGCTGTACAGCTGGAACAGGGCTCACCAGGGACAGGGCAGAGGCTGTACAGCTGGAACAGGGCACACCAGGGACAGGGCAGAGGCTGTGCAGCTGGAACAGGGCACACCAGGGACAGGGCAGAGGCTGTGCAGCTGGAACAACGGGGCCCTGGGGAAGCTGCTGCTGGCTGAGCAGCGGGCAGGAGGCAACAAGCAGGTGGCCGTGGGGAGGGTGTGGGTCTCAGTCTGGTGGGAAGAGGAGGGAGGTGAGGGGACAGGTGTTCTAGTAGGTGAGCTTGGGACTTGGTCAGCTCCTTCATCCACTGTCACCTCTGTGAGCTGAGGAAGGAAGAAGGAGGGAGGTGAGGAGGAAGGAAGTTCTGTTTCCTAAAGATGGAGTGAGGAACCAGGGAACAGCTGTTGGTTGTTGGTCAGAAACAGTGGTTTAGTAGCTGCTTTGGGCTTCGGGTGGCCCTCTTGGCCTGGGGGTTGCCCATTTCTAAGACATTACCACAATTTCCGGTTCTACTCAAAAGCCAGTGGGGGCCCCCTTGGTCCTGCAGGCCTGGCTGCCTGAGGTTGCCCGGAAAAGGTAGCCCTGAGTTGAAGACCTGATAACCTGTGAGAGTCAGACGGGAACTTTCACATGTTTCATTCTGCCTCTGCTATGAAAAAGAAGAAAAACTCAAGTTGGAGTTCATAAGCAGTAGACGTCAGTAAAGGGTTTGTCACTGTTTTCTTTTGGCCTCTGTCCTGCAAATATGAGGAAGGGGCTGGGGTGGTGGGGAAAGCCACCGTCACCATCAAAGCAGGAGTCCTGGGGCCCGAGAAGCACACTGATCCTGGAGTGAAGCTGGCAGGGGTTGGGCTGCTCGGTGAGTCTGAGGAGGCCTGGTGGCTCCATAGTGACATGGCTCTGTGGTTATAGAAAGGGCTTTCTGCTCTAAGAAACTGGGAACCTGAAAACGGGCCTCTCTGGGGCTTGGGGCTCTTCAAGCAGTTCTGTGGTGGAGGCCCGGCCCATCCAGCGTCCCCTCTGAGCCAGGATGAGTTCACAAGCACGGCCAGCCGAGTCCGGATGTCTGCGGAGGGCCTCGGAGTGTTCAGCTAGGAGTGCCGGCAGAACGTGTGTCTCCAGGAAGAGCTGGGCCTCCGTCCTCGAGTCCCTTTGTCAGCTCGGCCTTCCTTTCATGCCACACCACTGTGCTTCCCATCCTGACTCGAGAAGGGAGAGTGCGAGTGAAGGCCCGGAGCGGGGTTCCACGCCTGGCCGGGCGGCGTGGCTGCTCCTCCTCCTGGCTCTGTTCCTTATCTGTCAGAACGGCCTGGGCAAACCTCTCGCCACCACGGCCACCCTCAAGAGCTGGTCACCCTTCTCCTTCTGCCTCAGCACCGCAGCTGTTTGCTAAGACCAGCTTTTGGGTCTGGCTAAGCACTTTTCTGTGTCCGAGTCTCTGCACTGGCTCTTCCCTCCACCTACAACCTTCTCTCCAGATGGTTCACTCCCCGTCCCTCTGCTTTCTCTCAGAAGAAGGGCCCGGCCCCACTGTCACTCCTTCCCTGAAGCAGGGCCGACCTGGCTCCATTCTCCCTCTTCCCAACACTAAAATTCCTGACATCACATGCTTACTGTATTTTATCATCTCTCCCTCACGTAGAAGGTGAGCCCCGCAAAGAGCAGTGAGTTTTATCTATTTTGTTGCTCACGGCTTAGTATGTGCCTGCACAGAGGAGTAGCCACAAGTGAATAGCAGCCCACCCCCACCCTGGGACTCTTGGGGTGGTACAGTTACAGCTGGGGCTACTTTGAAAACCAGAGTAATGTTTCCAGTGAGACAGGAAATGAAAAGAGATTCCTTGTGGATTCCATGTATAGGAAGCTCTAAGTAGCTATTACGCATGATTCTGTCATGGGAACTATTGTTTCTTCTGGAAGTTAGTTAGAGAGTGTTTCTATGTGGCTTGTGGAAGGCCTCCTTACTAAATGTGTGACTTTGGGCAAGTTACTGATTTTTTATTTTTTGCGAGAGAAAGAGCGACAGATAAGAAGGGAGAGAGATGAGAAGCATCAATTCTTTGTTGTGGCACCTTCGTTGTTCATTGATTGCTTTCTCATATGTGCCTTGACCAGGGTGGGGGCTACAGCAGAATGAGTGACTCCTTGCTCAAGCCAGTGACCTTGGGCTCAAGCCAGCAACCTTGGGCTTTGAGCCACTGACCTCTGGGCTCAAGCCAGTGACCATGGGGTCATGTCCATGATCCCACACTCCAGCCAGAGACCCTGCGCTTAGGCCGGCAGCCATGCAGCTTTGAATTTGGGATCTCAGTGTCCCAGGTTGATGCTCTATCCACTGCACCAACATCAATCAGGCTAGTCACATGTTTTAAGAGCCTGCTTTTTCTTTTGTAAAATTGAGGCTATAATATCACTTACCTCATACGGTTCTTGTCAGTTTGCATGTAGCAAAGCTTATTGGAGCACATAGATTAGTAAAGCACATGTGTTACTGTGAGTTATCACTAACGCTGGCCTGCATACACCTACATCTGTTACCAGCGCAACCAAAATTGCCCATGTCAACCTGACAGAGTTTATTTGCTCAAAGGCATGGCTTCAGGAACCTATTTGTGTAGTTGTCCTAACGACTGCAAGGACGTGAGGCCCACTCGGCATGAGAGGAAATGAGCCTGGCTGCAAAGAAAGGTGGGCTGTCACCCTCCCCTACGCAGGGGCAGAGACACCGCGGCTGCTTCGAGAAAAGCCCCGCCTGGCCCCGCGCCATCAGGGTGGAAAACTGCTGCTCTGGCCTCTAGAGCAGGGCTCGGGAGCCTATGGCTCAGGAGCCAGATGTCCTCTTTTGATGGCTGCATCTGGCTTGCAGACAGATCTTTAATAAAAAAAAATAATAACGTTAAAAATATAAAACATTCTCATGTATTACAATCCATTCATTTCCTACCGCTCATGTGCATGGTTGCGGGTGGCTGGAGCCAATCACAGCTGTCCTCCGGGACAACACCCAATTTTTATTGGATAATGCTTAACGTACACGGGTCATTGTATGGCTCTCATGGAATTACATTTTAAAATATGTGGTGTCGTGGCTCTCTCAGCCAAAAAGGTTCCCGACCCCTGGTCTAGAGAGATGCTGTTGGGCTCCTTCCTGGGTCCCTTTCTCAAGAGGCGTCACCTCCACAGAGTGACTTTGGCATTTTAGATACAGGAGATGTGATTGTTATTGCCTTGTTCAAAAGAGTGTCCTTCCTCTGTGGGCTGTGGGGTTAGCTGAGTGTGGCGAATTCACTTGGTCTCTGAGGGGCCACATTTGGGGGACACTTTCTTGTGTGGGTGGTGAGCTAGGAGTTGTGTGTGCTACAACTGCCCTTTCCTGACAGGGAAGACACCCTGGAGTCAGGCTGGGCACCTTGGGCAACAATGGGCTTGAGCTGTTAGAGCCTGCATCCTTTCTATAACAGGGCCAAACTGCCCGACTCCTACTCTGCAGCAGACTGGTTGTTAGGAAGACTGAGAGAAGGGCCCATATCCTGTACAAATTCTGTAAAGCACTTGATATCACTGACAGGCCCAGATGTGATCGTTTCTTAGATTCTGCCACCTAAAAAGTTCCCTACAGTGCTAGTGACTTCGGGAACAAGGTTCACTGCCGGTGCAAGTCAAAGTCAACCTAACCTTGCTTAAACCCTAACCCAGGAAAGAATGGAGTCAGTGACACTGAGCATCCGAACTGCTCTGTCACTTTGTGATGATCCCCCCTTTTGTGCCCTGCTTTGTCTGTCTGTGACCACTGCAGGGTGAAGGTCACATTAAGAATTCAGATAAGATAAGGCACCAGAGTTGATGACAGATGTTTCTGAGGCTGTCTTCTTATCTGACATCAGGGCATTTGTGGCATTATCTTTGAGTCTTGAGATTAGAAGTCACAGCACTGTGTATTTTAAAATACCATGTAATACCTTTGTGATTGTGAAAGTAATGTGAATGCTCATACAACATGTAAGCCATATGAGTGAGCCTGTGACACTCGGGGCACGTCACCTGGGTAGATGATTTTCCCCTCCCAATATGAAAGGAAAAAATGTTCATATCTTAAGCAGTGAATGCAATCACTATTTCAAGATATTGTCAATAAAACACACAAGGGCAAAATGTTGCCATGCTTGACCTTGTGTCCTTACAAATAAAGATGAATAAAAACAATTAAGTTCCTTATATCCCCAAATTAGGAAAAGAAGAATAAAAAAGAACATTCCATATCCCCAAACCCAGATAAGTTTTTATTTCCCTCTGGTCCTTTTTTAAAACGCAGAGATGTGCATGTATGTGCTTGCTTTTAAAAATTGGAGTATTTTACATACAGCTTTTGAAATTTGTTGTATTTTCTCATGCCATTAGATATTTTTTAATGGTCATACACTTCTCCTTTCTCATCTACCCATCCATCCATCCATCCATCCATCCATCCATCCATCCAATAAATACATTCTGAGCTCCTGATATTAACAGCTAGCGGCGGGAAACATGTTACAGGACAGACCTGCTCTCTGCCTTCCTTAAGTTTCCAATCTGGCAGTTTATTCCATCTTATGAAGAAAGGCACATAATGAAATTTAACCTTTTGGTTGGGTATTTGGGAGGTTTTCTGCTTTTATCTATAATAAATAACACTCTCCTCTTTTATAACTAACTCTGCTTTGTATATCCTTCTATATAATGAATGGAGTATATTTTGGTCATTACTATTACTGCATTCGCCTTTTGTAGAAAAGCCACTTTAAAATTAATTTTAAAATATCTAACTGATGAAACTTGGCATGCCTGGCAGTCAATGGGAATGCAAGGTTGGGGCTAATGCTTTTTTCATTAGCACCTTCCTTTCTCATTAATGCCCTGTCTTTGCTGGTTACTCTGGAGCCCACAGTGAAGCCACTCTTGTTCGCACTCTGCCTCTCGGGGGCGGCCACAGAGTGGAGGGATTTTCATTAGGAGCAAGCTCAGATGTAGATGATTTCTGGCAGCTCAGACGGAAGTCCTTGCTCAGTTTACAGTTGGTTCTATGCCAGGGAACCATAGTGGCTGCACCTTAAACAGTTTGCAGCCCATGGCTGTGGCCAGAATCTTTGACATGTGGGTTGGGCACATTCTCGCCGAGTGCTTGGAGGGTGGGGCTGGAGAACCACAGTCTTAGAGACCTGTGTTTGGGATGTGGAGTGGGAGCAGCAGTGTCCCCAAGCATAGGCATCCTCGATAATATCTCAAATTTGATTAACGTAATGATCTGGGAAATCAGGGTTCACCCCCCATTCTAATAGACCTGTGAACTTTTTTCATAAGAGCCCTCTTTCTCTTCTGAGATCCTGTCCTCTTCGATTCTGGCTGTGGAGGAAAGTATGGCTGGCAGTGGCACCGCCCTGGCTGTCCTCAAGGATGTGGTGGCATCTCCCAGCCCCATCCGAGGCCCTGACGTCACGGCTTCCTGGAAGGAAGAGTTGCAGAAGCTGAGAGAGCACCTGTTAAGGGATGATGTAGATCTCACCCTCTTTAGCGTGACAGAAACCAAAACTTACTTTCCCCAGAGGGACGTTTTAAATGTTTTCAACTGCTTTGTGCTCATCTATGTCATATCCAGTCTTTTTAGTAACACAGACTTTTGTTAGTAATATTGAGATTAAATTTTTGTTGCTAAGGCTGTGAAGCACAAACAGCATTTGAAAAGCTTGTGAGTAATTGAGAATGTTAATCCTGCTGAGGACACATATTACTGTGATAATTATAAAGCATAGCGATAAGTATAAAACTACTATACTGGAATTTGGAGGAATATTTTCATCCTCCTTTATTAAATTCTATCAAAATTATTCTTGGGTGTATAGTCTAATTGGATAAATGGGTTATCATTGAAACTAAAACACAAACACTGGCATTAGTTTAAAATGACAACAAAGCTCTTGACAGTTTTTGTAGGTTTTAACTGTAAGATACAAAGGTGAGAAGTCATTTCATCACCTAGCAAGATATAATTTAGGTCACCTGATTTGTGGGAAGACAGTTGTTCATTTGTTTGTTGGTTCATTCATTCATGCACTATGTAACACAGACTTACTGAGTACAATAATGTATCCAGCTCTATGCCAGTTGGTAAAGATGCAAAGATGGGCTTGGTATCATTTTGCCTTTGTGTGTTGTATTAGTAGTGTCTTTTATCTTGTGTTGGATTGCTTTGAACTAGTGACTGAAATAGCTGCTTCAGCTGAAAATGGACTTGTTCTCTTTCATATTGGATGAGAAAAAAATGCCTCCTCAGTTGATGCGCCCCCATCTGTGTGGCTGGCCTCTGGCAATCTTCAGACACTGGAGAGCCAGTCACTGCCTTAGACTCAGTGCAAGAGCAGAGCTGGTGCTGACCGTGCCAGCCTGTGAGGAGCCTGGCACGGACTGAGTCATGCTGACCGCGGGACTGCAGCCCCGGGAGGAGGGTGATCCCATGACTCTGGATAAAGTGATAAAGCTTTGCATCACCTAGGGGGAGATTTCTTCAGGAAGGATAGAAGCCTGTTTGAGAAGATGGTTTTATTTTTTTATTTATGTATTTAACAAGAAGTTATCTAGTGCCTATTATATGCCAGGAAGTATTTAAAACATCTTATTTTAAAACACGTTATAGCCCTGGCCGGTTGGCTCAGCGGTAGAGCGTCGGCCTAGCGTGCGGAGGACCTGGGTTGATTCCCGGCCAGGGCACACAGGAGAAGCGCCCATTTGCTTCTCCACCCCTCCGCCGCGCTTTCCTCTCTGTCTCTCTCGTCCCCTCCCGCAGCCAAGGCTCCATTGGAGCAAAGATGGCCCGGGCGCTGGGGATGGCTCTGTGGCCTCTGCCCCAGGCGCTAGAGTGGCTCTGGTTGCAACATGGCGACGCCCAGGATGGGCAGAGCATCGCCCCCTGGTGGGCAGAGCGTCACCCCTGGTGGGCGTGCCGGGTGGATCCCGGTCAGGCGCATGCGGGAGTCTGTCTGACTGTCTCTCCCTGTTTCCAGCTTCAGAAAAATGGAAAAAACAAACAAACAAACAAAAAAACATGTTATAAATGTTAACTCATTAGACCTTCATAACTACCCCCAGAGGCATGCCTATTATTGTCTCTTTTACAGGTAAGGAAACTGGAATGGAGAACGAGGACTCAAACCTAGGAAGTTTGGCTCCAAAGTCTGGGCCCTTAACCACTACACTATGGATGGAATACACTGAGTTTCTTACTTGGTGTTCTTCTTTACCTGGGCTTTTGACTTCTGACTGTCCCAGTGAGGCATCAAGGAATTAGGTAGACCGAGTCAGGGTTCATTCTGACTTATCATTGTATCCACAAGCACCTTACTTCATGTCTGAGAACATCAGTTTTCCCACCTGTAAAATCAAGTCTTATCTATCTTGTGGAGTATATGGACATATTGTGGGATTCCATATATATGCCTGACACATAGTAGGCCTTCAGAAAATGTTAGCTCTCTTCTGCCCTTTGTTATAATCAAATTTTTTGGCCCTATTTCTCTAATGTCACGGCCAGCTTGTCTTACTGCCTGCAGGTGAGATATATACTGAGAAGTGAAAAATATGCCTGGTCAGATATTTGTTAGAATGAACAGAGTACTACAGATCTTAAGGCTGTAAAGAAGTCTGATGTTTGGTGTTGGGAACTGGTTGGGGAGGATGAGATAGTGCCAAGCACATCAAAGCAGACTTTCAGGATGAAGATGTGAGTCCTGTCTCTGCTCATCGTTCTTAGCCAGCTCCAATGATGTGTCTGTAAACCACTGAAAACACAAGCTTCCGTGGGAGTAACATCTCCTCAATTACTCCTTAATCCACAGCCAGATGTGTGAGAAAGGGAGTTAGCTCTTAACTGTAAGCACCATGAGAGAATATCCCCAACATTGAGAGCAGTGCCTGGTACACAGTAGTTGTTTGAGACATAGTTCTGGAATGAATGAATGTCTCTGGTCTCTAAGTATTTTTCTAAATCTGATTATTAGTTAACTGGGAACTGCAAATCTGATACTACGGCTTTTAAGAAACAAAGACTGCAGAAAATTTGGGACATATTGGAGTACAGGGCACTGAAAATAATAGCACACTTGATCCAGAAACAACTGAGGACCTTGCTGCACTTTGGGGATTGTCATTTGTGCATCAGTGGTCATCACGCTGTAAGGAAGAGGAGGAGGAATTGAATAGGGAGCTTTGGGAGGATGCTAAGTGACAAGGTGTTTTCTCTTTCAGCCCAGTAGCTAAGAAATAATTTTATGTCATTTATTGCCCAACTGGCATCACAGAACAGACTACTTTGTTTTGTACTTTCTGGGCCACTTGAAGATGGCCCCTGTCATTTTTAAGATATGGCTTGTTAGGACAGGCCTTGGGGCAATTAATTTTTGACTGTGTCATGTTTTATTCTTAATGTCAGAGGAAGAGCATGTGTATTGAGCAAATACGCAGTGGCTGAAGAATTTTTAAACTAACCAAGTTTTATTTTACAGATCTGAAGAAAACTCTGGCTGTGTTGTTGGATAATATTTTGCAGCGCATTGGCAAGTTAGAGTCGAAGGTCGACAACCTTGTCATCAATGGCACGGGAGCAAACTCGACCAACTCCACTACAGCTGTTCCCAGCTTGGTAGCACTTGAGAAAATTAATGTGGCAGGTAAGAAGACAATGCTATGTAGCCTGGCATGGAGTCAAACCTTGCTTTGAACTGGGAAAAGAATAAAGAAGCATAGTGGGTTTTTTTTACATAAGATAAATCCCATAAACTTGGTATGTCCCCCATAAAGCTAAGTTTACATTTATTTTTGAATAACATGTTAAAATGCTTTTATAGTCTCATTATGATGTGTGATGTCTGGTGGTTTCTGTGACATATTACACATAATGAGCTTCTGGAATTCACTTTTAATGAGAAGATTCATAGCACAGATAAATTAAATATAGAGGTTATATGGGAAGCTCACGCCAGTTAGAGGTCCTTCCTCCTCCCCATTGTCTTCAGACAGTTTCAGAAGTCTATTACATATGATAGATTGTCTTCTCCCTGTTGTTAGAGAACAGCCACCACTGCAGAAGATGCCTCCTCTGTGTATATGGAGAAATAAATTCTCGAAATGGCACTTAGAAAATAAATGGCCCCTGCCTGCTCTTGGGCTAATTCTCTAGCCCCTCATGGATGCCACTGTGCAGTTCCCACTGGGATTCATCGTCTGACCCTCTCTTGAAACTGGAATCTTGCATGAAAGTAGAGGAGTGGGTTAAACACAAAACCCAAATGGTACACAGGTGTGCTACGCACAGCTCGCCTGGACCCCCATGCACTGCCCTCGGGTCGGCTCTGAATCGGGGCTTGTTCTTGTTAGCATGACCACTGTAGTTCCGTAGGGATTAGGAGAAAGCAAAGGGTTGGGGGATTAGGATTAGGTGCTTTGGGTGAATGGTTGTGGATACTCATTCTATATTCCTTGTGGGAGGTATCCAAATTCTAGTTAGCGGATAAAACAGTAGCTGGTTTACTTTTGAAATTTTTAAAATCCAGTTTATTACACTTGGTTTGTTTCTTTCTCTGCCTTTCTGGGAGAGATTCTTTTTCTTCCTCACCTCCAGTGTCAAAACATATAATTGTTTCACATTATGCAGGCTTGTTGAATTACCTGTTTGTTATGTTCTTTGCCCCTTAACAAGTTTTAAATCACAGAATATATTTCTAATAATCCAAAGTATCCAACCAAACAAAGGTATTAAAAATATCTTTTAATTACAATACAGAGGCAGTGTCATCTCGGCCATAAATCTTGTGTTCCCTGCAGTTTGGAACAGCTTCTGTAATTAGACCAGAAACCTCCCACTGTGTTGAGCTGCTTAATAATAAACAGAACCCATGCCTCCCCAGTCTCCACTCCTCCGCTGTTCTTAGTAGGAAATGCTACTGAAAATGTCCTATCTGATCTTGGGCAGTTCTGCATTCTCATAGTTCTGGGAGTGGGTTGGAGTGCTCTGCCGCTGACTTTGTTGCTTCCCACCGCCTCTGTCCTACAGGAACCGTATAAACATGTCTGCTGTCATTCTCTTCCCTGATAAGGGATTTTGCTGCCGCTGGGGGCCCTGTTTATGAACCGAACTTGGCTCTCAGGGAGAGGCCCTCTTCTGGCCTCCGCAGCCCAGGGTACAGAATGGTGGGTAGACCTCCACCCAGGGACACAGGATAGTTCTTTCAAATGAGATCCCAGCCCCGTGGATTGAGCTTGTTTACTCCATTAACAAATATTTCTTAAGCGTATTCCTTAAGCCATTGGCTCTGAGAAGGCTCCTCTAGCTATATCATGGGTCCTCTGTTTTTACTAATAAAGAAGAAAAGTATTTTTTGGTGTCTTTCCTTTTCAAGAAATGGGAGAAAATTTAGAGTTATGCCTTTAATAATTAACCTCATTATTGCTCCTTTGTATTTGTGTGTGTGTGTGTGTGTGTGTGTGTGTGTGTGTGTGTGTGTGTGTGTATGAGAGAGAGAGAGAGAGAGAGAGAGAGAGAGAGAGAGATATCTTTCAGGTCTTTGAGATTTTTGTTGACCAGTTAGGAAAATAATACACATGTTTAAACTAACACAGACTGTGGCCACTGTAAGTAGATCAGTGTGGAAGGTTACTCGCAGGAAGGTAAGCTTTGAAGATAGGCAGGATTGAGGCACAGGGGCCTCACTGAGGAGCTCAGACTAGAAATGAATTGTGACCCAGAGGCAAGTTGGAAGGAAGGAGCGGAAAGTGACATCTAGCAGCCATGCACTGCACCAGTTACTGTTCCTGACTCTGGTTTTACTTAATCTTCTCAGCATCTCTAGAAGGTAAGATTCACGGGTTTCAGTGAGTTTAAGTATTTGGAAGAGGGGGGCTGGGATCCCCTGAACTCAGCTTCAGACCTTCTAGCATCATCTAGAGAATACATTGTGAGTGTTTGCTCTTTCTTGCTGCTATTTGTAAATGACTACAAATGGATGAGTCTAGAAAACTGCTGTCATTTTCATAGAGGTTCCTAAAGAGCTGACAGTATAACCTATTTAATAAGGAAGTTTTTTATGTCTGCGTGTCTATTCTTTGGTTGAACTGTGTATTTAATAAAATTAAAAAAAAGAGTCAGCAGCAGCTCATCCCTCTTTGTTTGTGTACTGTGCACCCCTCCTGAGACTGTGTGGCCACGCTGGATGCAGATGTGAAGTAGAGAGTGCAGGCAGCCTTCCTTTCCCCCAGACATCCGAAGTTCCTTTATATCAGTGGTTTTCAACCTTTGTTACACTTGGGGACCAGTGAAGATAGGAGTTTTATTTCAGGGACCACTACGGCAGAAATCATCCTGAGCATAAGCAAATTTGACTAAAATCATTGGGTCTATAATCTTCTTATAAGTCAGGTGGTTAACTCTTGCTGACCAGCACGAAATTTCTGGCTGATGGGTCTGGGCACAGGCGGTTGAAAGTACTGCTTTGTATCTTTTCAAATAGCTAACATACGCATTTTATCTGTCATGTCTATAGATAGGGTGTGAAAATGAAGGGCAGGAATTTAAGTTCATAATCCTGGTTCACTGTCAAGCCCCTATTGCTTCTGTGCCCTTCCTCTGATCCGTGGCCACACAGGCATCCTCACCACCCCTCTTGCCATAGCAGGAATAATAGCTCTTGAGCTGCAAGAGAGTTCATTTTTATAGGGTTCTCATACTGGGTGAGTGAAGTTTTTCATTCTCTCCTTCTGCATTAAGACATGTGGTAATTGCTCAGAAATGTTCTCCCTGGTGCGTCTTTACTGCTTACTCCAGTGTCTTATTGCTCATGGCATTTCTGATTGCTTACTGTTATGTCTGATTGCTTGCTGATATATCTTCTGGTTGGCTATAAACTGCCTGTAAATTGGCTACCATAGCAGTTGAAGAAGGTCTTCTTAAATTTATTTTCTTTTGGGGGACATTTGTGTGTATGAGTGTGCCCCCTTTTCTTTTCCTGTTTAGTTGCATTCGATGTGGCTTTTTATCCAAAATGGCTTTTCTTTCCCAATTTATCACTCTTGGGCTTTTTTATTATGTGAATCTGAAAGTTTCTCTTGAGAAATTAAGATGGAAATGAACTTTATTAAAATCAAGAATTAGATTGAACTGCATTTTGAGCTCTTACCTTATTGAAGAGGAAGGTAAATCAAAGAAATGAAAAACACAGATTTTTAAAAATTTCTACCCTTCAACCAATAACCCCTTTTCCAGGTTTTCTTCCTGAAAGGACTTGAATGTGCCTTTGTCAAAATTATCTGCTTGCAGAAAGATACCTTTTTTTTTAAAAAAAAGACCAATTCTGCTTTTCTTCATACTTGTGATCTTAGATGATGAAGCAGAGCAAACAGGGTTGGTTCTTCGCCGTGTGCTGACACGGGCGAAGGTAAGAAGTGTGGACGGAGGATGCGGCCCCTTAGGACCGACAGCACCCATGTTCATCCTCGTTTTGCCCACAGTGTTCTTGTTCAAAGCTCACTAGTTGAAAGTTCTCAGTAAATTTTGCCTCCGTGGTTTGGAGGGGGAGAGCATTTGGCTTCACTCAACAAGAAGAAGTTTTTTCTTAGAGTTTCTCTTCCATATTTGTATCCATGGGGATTTGCTTGAAAGTGGGACTTGGTATCTCATTTCTCCTTCTCAGACATTAGAAGGCACCACCTAAGAAGCAGGGCCCTGTTTTTGTCCAACGTGACTGAGCTTTCTATGGATGACTCAGTGGTGCAGAGCCTTCATATGACATGAGAGTTACAATTCTAGATTGTAATATTTTGAGGGAATGGGTACACACTGTAGAGCCCTGTACTGTGTGGGTGAGGGGAAGGGAGAGCACGGGTGTGTGTTGGGCACATTTATTTATACTCTCAAAAACCAGTTGTTGTTATTCAACATCAGCTGAATAACAGGCCAGCATGGACGGTTCTCTAAAAGGCATAATGTAACGCTGGCATCCCCTTTGTGTTATGACCGCTTACAATTGCAAGAGAAACACAATCAACCAAATTGAAGGTGTAGGCATAATTCAAGTGGCTGTTTTCTAATACTTAGTCCAAACTGAACATTATGCGGTCTTGTATTTTGCAAACATCTCTAGTAACGTGCAGTGTATTCTGTGTTTGGGTTTGAAGTGCAGTGTATTTGAACTTGGATGATCTTCTCAATAAAAAACTATAATTATTATTCTTACCATTTGAAAATTGAAAAGGAAGAATGTCCCTGCTGAGTTCCAAGGTTTGCATTTGGAAGTATAGTTCCCCCTTTGTGCTGCTAGTGGACCTTGAAATTAAGTTGCACCTGTGCGGTTTCCTTGTTTATGTATCCGTAGTGTTAGTTGTGTTGGAGCAGCACTTGAAGTGTCCAAGTCCCTCCCATGCCTGCAGTGGCTCAGCAGGTGGCTTTCCCAGGATCAGATATTGGCCAGTTGGTGGCACCTCAGATGCTGGCTAGAGACAGGACAGAGATGAGATTATAGGGTACTTTCTCATTGACTGAAGCAAGAAACAAATGTGTTCCTCCTAGCTACCTGTCACATTCTGTTTCATTCTTTGCAAGGGCAGCAATAAATACTTGGCTACTTATCAGAAACAATTCTTTTGGTATCTTCACCCAAAAACATAGGTCATTCGTGGTGTGGTTTTCACTTTGTGTAGTCAAGGGTATTTTGGTTTTTATTTTCATTTTATTTTTTCCCCTGGTTTCCCCAAGAAGTTTATTTGAGCAGACCAGGGGACAGGGAGGCCCTGCATCAATAGGTGTTGGGGCTCTTGGTGGCGAAGCCTGGCTTGTGCAGGTGAGGAAGGACCTGGTGGGGAACTGGATCTTGGAGTCATGGAACGAACTGCTCGGCTGCAGGTGGGCGGCCCTCGGTGGCGGCAATCTCCTCCACCTTCCTGATCGGGACTGAGCGGGCATAGGGCCGGGTCCCCACCATGCGGTAGCACTGGGTGGTGGTGGTCGGGTGCCGGGACTCCCAGCACAGGTCGCGGTGCCACTGTGGGAGTCGCAGCGCAGCCAGGCGCCAAAGTTCTTCACCCAAAGGGGGAATTCCCAACACCTGCCTAGAGTAGATGTGTCCCCTGAAGATGTCTTCATCTTCTTCAGCTGAGACAAAGTACCAGAAGTGGGACTTGGCAACGACATGATGAGGTGCAAAGATGTGCATGCGGTAGAGGGTTGGTGTGCAGCTTAGGGGTGGCCGCCAGTACCCGCTGGCCTTTAGAGCATCCTCTCCACACTCACTGCCACCCATAAAAGACACATTTATTTTTATGATGAAAAAGGAGAAGGACAGTAGGAGGAAGAGGGGCAGGATTTCAGTTCAGGAGGATTGATGCTGACCTCTGAGCCTGGGTATTTATTGCATCTCAACCAAAGGTGACTTTGTCCCCCAGGTGGCACTCAGGAATGACTGGAGACATTCTTGGTTGTCACAAGTGGGGAAGTACCATTGACATCTGGCGGACAGAGGGCAGGGATGCTACTAAACATCCTACAGTGCACAGGCCAGCTCCACAACTGAGCACTGTCTAGCCCCAGATGTTGACTGTATTGTAGTAGAGAAGCCATGTTTATAAAGTACTGCTGGAATCTGGATTAGCACTGGTGATCAGTGCAGGAAGATGCCTGGCCTGACAGGCCTGCCAAGACCTACAGGCTCCACCCCTCTTCCCAGAAAGGCTGTTTGCAAGTTGCCAATGCCCACCACTGAGCTTTGCAACTGATCTTGAGGACCTCTAAGTAATAAGAGATTTCATAAACTCTCAGAAGACTATTTTGGGATCTGAACTTAAGAAGCTCTTTTCCTAGACCCAAATTGGGAAATTTTTGACAATCTGTATTTTACTTCTGCTTATAGAGAAGGTAATTATTTTCAAAATAGAGCTAATTTAGAATAATGATAGTAAAGGAGTCTGAGAGAGTGGATTTAAATTATAAGACTGTTTTAGAAGAAATTTCACTCTATTATTCGAGAAGATTATATAATTATGAAGATACGAGGAAGTAAATTGAGTAAGTTAAAGAAAATAAGGCAGATTCCCACAGATGTGCTATGCTGCACAGCCTACCCTACACAGCACATCTGGAGCAGTGTAGGAGATGAGACTGAAAAGGTAGGTTGGGAGATTTGTGAAGAGTTTTCGATGTAAACCTACTAAGGAGTTTCTGTTTTGCTCTGTAGGCAGTGATGGCTGATGAGGGTTTAAAGCGATTAGATAAGATCTGTATTTTCTTGTTTTCTTTTTTCCCTTCTTTTCTAAGTAAGAGGAGGAAAGGTAGAGAGACAGACTCCTGCATGCACTCTGCCTGGCAACCCCCATCTGGGGCCGATGCTCTGCCCATCCGGGGCCATGCTTGCAACCACCGAGCTATTTTTAACATCCGAGGTGGAGACTCCACAGAGCTATCCTCAGTGCCTGGGCCAGTGCGCTCAAACCAGTGAGCCATGGCTGTGGGACAGGGAGAGAGAGAGAGAGAGAGAGAGAGAGAGAATGAGAGAGAAAGAGAAGGGGAGGGTTGGAGAAGCAGATGGTCGCTTCTCCTGTGTGCCCTGACTGCAAATCAAACCTGGGACATCCACATGCCAGGCTGATGCTCTACCACTGAGTCAGCTAGCCAGGGCTGAGATCTGTATTTTCGAAGAAAGAGTAATGGTCATGTGGAATTGGAATGCTTTTGAAGGGAGTCATATGGGAAGCCAGTGAGAGAGGGTTTAGTTGACTCAGGTAGGAGGAAGCCTGAAAATGAACATGTCATGAGGCCCAGGGAGAAGGGGCAGATTCAAGACCATGCCAGGGGGAGCTGACATGGTGGCGGGACACTGGTGGACCTTGGGAGAGGGCGAGGAGGAGCTGTCCTAATGATGCCCAAGGAACAGAGTTTTAAGGATGACTGGGTGATGCATGTATTGAGGAGACAAGCCAGCAAAGAGGCAGGAGTGTGTGAAGACAGTTGCTATGTGATAGTGTGGATTTAGGGAGTGTAAATGCTTTGCTACAAGTCATGTGGTTAGAAGTAAAAGTCAAAGCAGCAGTTGGAGCATTGGCTCCTAGTGCTCAGGACAGAAGGCATGAGAAAAAGCTATGTCTATGTAGGCAGGCTGCCCTGGTTCAAATCCCAGCTCCAACTTCAATCTGTGTGTCTTTGGGCATGTCTTTTGAAACTTTCTGGTTCTGAGTTTCCTCATCTGTAAAATTGGGGTGATAATAATAGTGCCCATTTTGTGTGGTTGTTAAAAAGATTAAGTGAGATCCATGATAAGTGAAAATCGGGCCTGGTTGGTGCTATGTGAGCATTTGTTAATTAAAATTTAAAAACTATACATTTGAAATACTGATAATAAGTGCAAATTGCCTTGACTAGTTATTAGACTATTACCACTAATAGTGAAAAATTAATGACTAGTATTTGTGCTTTATAAATTAGACAATATTTCTATTTATATTATTTCATTTGAGCACTTTCACTTATTTAATTTATTTTTATTTACTGATTGTAGAGAGAGGAAGGGAAAGAGAGAGAGAAAGACAGGAACATTGATCTGTCACTGTATGTGCCCTGATCAAGGATCGAAACGGCAACCTCTGCACTTCGGGAGGACGTGGTAACCTATGGAGCCATTCAGCCAGGGCCATTTGAGAACTTTAAACTTGAAGAAATCTCTACATTGACCTTTATTATCAATACTGAGACGCTTAGCAGGAAATCCATGTGTTAATAATCTCTTGGTTGCAAGAAACAATAAAAACCTCTCTCATATTGGCTTAAACAGAGGATTTGGGGCTCATGTCATTGGAATATTCAGAAGATGATGCTGGATGCAGCCCTGTTGGATTCCGAAATGGAAACTGTCCCGCCTCTGTGTTGTCTTCATTTATAAGCCGTGTTTGTACAGTGGTGGCAGACACGGTCTCGGGAGAAGCTAGGCTTCTGGCAGCATTCCTGGGGCAGGTTCTGACCAGGTTGGCACGGGATATATATGCCTAACCATGATCCAGCCACTGTGCCACTGACCTCCTGATTGGCTGAGCCTGATTCGTGTAGGTTACCCCGAGATTAGGAGGGTCCCTAAAGAGATCCCATGTGAGCACATAAAATAGGTATGGCTGTTAGAGACCCTTGTCATGGTTTGGATTCCCAAAGTCATCTTAAGCCTGACTCACTTTTCCTTCCTTGAGGGCTCAGAGCACAGAGCTTCTGGAATGCTGGCCTTTCTGCCCCATGTAAGTGCCGCTGTGGCCGAGTGCTCTGCAGTCCTGCTGGACTGCGTGCTGTATAACCTTACACAGTTATGTGGTTTTGTCCGCAGCCTGGAAAGCCCTTCCATCTTTGTGGCTAACTCTTACTATCCTTTTCAAGACTTGGTTGAAGCACTGTATCCCCTGGGAAACCTTCCTGAAACCCATCTAATCCCCGAGATTTCTGGTGACCTTGCTTTGTGTTCCCAAGACTGCTCTGTCCATTTCTGGAACTTCCCATGTTTTGCCAATTTCCAAGCCAAGCTGTAAGCTATTCAAAGGCACGGGTAAAATATTCTGAATTTCCCTTTTAAACCCTATACCTAGCTGGAAGCCTGCCTGGTAAATTACAGGTTCTTAGTCAGTGCTTGTCCAGCTGCTCCTCATTCCCCTGAACACACACCAGGTCAACCACTGTCCTGGAACTTGTAGCATGACAGTGATGGCCACACGCGCGGCTCTAGATTGGCAAGCCTGCCATTGGCCTGCTGTGGCTGTTGACTGCTGTAGTGTTTGAAAGGGAGATACTTTGCTTTACTATGCTTTCTGGAAACTGATATTCCATAATAAAGTCATTTCTTTAGTAACTTCTTGGTGGCTAATTATAAAATTGTAAGTAAGATTTACAAAACATTTCATCAGCTGCACTATATCAGAGTTTGCTTCGAATGACTAGTTCTTGCAAAAAAGAGGCAGTGATCCACAGGTCTTAATGCATTTGGACCAATTTACTGACCCTTCAAAGAATACATGGCTTTTCATTTTGAAAGTGAGAGTGTACATCCCTGTGGGGACTGCTCTTCCTTCTCAGCAGTTTGAAGGGAGACAGCGGAGAGAACAGGACCCTTCAGGGACGTGTGCACTGGGGAACCGGCCTGGGGCACTCGAGAAGAATTCACTGTGATTCATGAAAATGCCTCTACACAAGGTTGTTCTGTGGATTGGAGATAGGACACACTGAAATTAGACTTGTTTATTTTAATCAGAAGGCGACAGATCCCACTTTCTCTAATTTGGCTTGACAAGGTTTGTGTGTACAGTTGTGCTATCGGCTTACATATGGTATCGATTCAGCAGACATGTTCCAGCTCCCGCACAGCAGATGTCTTCCTGCAGACACTCCCTCGTCTTTGCCATGTCATCTTTCACCTGATTTCATTGACACACATTTCAGTAGACTCATTCTAAAGCCTGCGACTTAAAACTTCCGTACAACGTTATAATTAGAGCTGTTTTCCTGGGGGCCGGGGAATCTGCCTGTCTCTTGTGTTGTTGAAAAGGTTTTTAAGTATGTGGGGTTTTGAGTGATTTTATTTTAAGCTGTGCTTCTGACTTTGAATAGCCACAGCTTCCAAAATTAGGTGACCTAAATGGAAATCAGGTGCTAGTTTTTGTTTGTCTTTCCCGTTTGATTTTATCTCAGAAAAAGAAGAGAGAAAGCGTACGTGGTGGAGGTGGGTTTAAACATGAAGAAAAGAGGTGTCCGCTTAGACACGTGCTGAAGAGGGCTGCACTGCTCCTCAGTTTGGGACAGCAGCGCACACCTTCAGGGCAGTCTCCTTTCTCTGTCCCTCCTTTGCCTTTGGCCATCTAGCAAGCCCCACAAGCATGATCGCAGAGCCCAGGTCCATTTACATCAAGCTGAGGGCCCGGAGCATCGACAGAGCCAGCAGAGGGACTGTGACTCTGGATTGGGCACATTCTGATTTGCATATCTGAGTTGGCCAACTATTAGCCGGTTTTAATCTGTCTTAATGTTTCCTGTTGGTGAGCTTTCTGAGTCAACATATACAGTGGGACTTTCTACATTGGTGCCCTGGAGACGGGCTCTTGAAACGGACTTACTGTGGAAGAGCCACAGTTGAACTTCAAATGGAGGGCTTGTGCTAGAGTTTCTCCCGTTGAACGGCAGCCATAGGGTGTGGTTCGTTCAGACAGACTCTGAACCCTGACTGTCTGGGTTCAAATTTCACCTCTGCCACCTCATAGCCATTTGTCTATCCTTAGATAAACCCAGTCAGTTTCCTCATCTACAAAGGAGGAACAAACTACCTGTGCCATGGTATTGTTGTGAGGACTTTGAGTTGAAACATGGAAACCCCTGTGGGCCATACACAAAATAAAAACTCTGTTAGTTTTAGCTGCCATGCTCTCTCTTTTTTTTTAAGATTTTATTTAATTTTTTTTTAAGATTTTTTTTTATAGGATTGGGGGAGGAGTGAGAAGTATCAACTCATAGTTGCTTCACTTTCATTGTTCCTTGCTTGCTTGTTGAATGTGCCTTGACCGGGCAAGCCCAAGGTTTCAGACCAGCAACCTGAGTGTTCCAGGTCAACGCTCTACCTATTGGGCCACCACAGGCCAGGCGGGACGTGTATATCTTAAGGACCCAGCTCTAGGTCTGACCCATGGGCTAGGCATGTCACAGATCATCAGTGCTTGATGAGTATATATACTACCTGGTCCTAGCCTGACCAGGTGGAGGTGCAGTGGATAGAGTGTTGGACTGGAATGCAGAAGACCCAGGTTCAAAACCCCAAGGTTGCTGGCTTGAGTGCGGGCTCACCAGCTTGAGCACAGGGTCGCCAGCTTGAGCGCGGGGTTGCTGGCTTGAGCCCAAGGTCACTGGCTTAAGCAAAGGGTCACTCTCTGTACTATAGCCTCCTGGTCAAGGCAAGTATGAGAAAGCAATCAATGAACAACTAAGGTGCCTCAACAAAGAATTGATGCTTCTCATCTCTCTCCCTTCCTGTCTGTCCCTATGTGTCCCTCTCTCTGACTCTCTCTCTATCTTTATCATAAATAAACAAACAAACAATGAACTACCTGGTCCTAATGCTGTGTTTTATAGAGAGAACTGCTTGGATGAGGGCACTTGTGAGAGCCACTTGATATTCACAATGTGGACTTGGACTCTGAACAGAACTCCCCATGCCCTGATATACTGTTGGTATTTGACTTACCATTATGGGCTTCAGCTTCATTCTGTGTACAATGGAGATAGTGATGCCAACACTTTCTTCTTGTGCCAGTGAGCATGCCATGAGATGATGTGTATTGTGTGCCCAGCAGGCATTTTATACACACTGACCTATAGACCCCGCCCTCTGTGGTCAGTACCTCGTCAGAAGTATAATGTGGTCAACACTGATGTATCTTGTATGCAGCCAGCACTGCCTGGATGGTCGGGCCTCATGTCAAGCAGTGGATGTGCCGCCGGCTAAGAAGCTAAGTTCTCCTGTTCTGAACACAGGGCTCACTGTGTAGTGGAGGAGAAAGAAGAGATTAATGGCAGTGCTCACCATCCCTTTCCTGAGCCTCAAGGTAGAGCTCCTTTCATCCTGGTCCAAGAGGATCTGTTGTTTTTGCTGACCTTTTGGCCTCGGGAGTGACTTTTGACTCTATCACCCTCTGGGGTAAGGAATAGGAATGACCCGTAGGAGTCGGCACAGAAAGAGTCTCACTATCACGTGGCAGAAGTCATACGGCCCCTGTCACAGCCAACTTATGCAGTCCGGAAACTGTGCCTGACCCCTCTGTACCTCTCACTCCTAGGAGGGAGGGGGAATTCCTGGGCCGTACAACTCAGCTCTCTGGGGAAGGCACTCATTAACCTGTCTAAACTTTATGCTAATAGAACTTTCTCAATAATTGCTCTATGAACAGTTCAAGACATAGCAAGATTAGCAGAAGAACAAAGTAAATATTTAAGGCTTTATTTCAGGGTGCAGTGGGTTGGGGCAAAGAGAAGATTAGTAAAAGCTGAATCTGATGGTATCTGACATTGAAGTACAATGGACCACTCGGCTGAAGTTCTAGTGGTTTCTCTTCAGTGGCTCTCTTGATTCCAACTCAGGGGAGAAGAAGGGTGTCCTTCAGTGGGCAGTTATGAGCTCTGTTCTCTCCTTATATTTCTGGCCCCTGACAGACACAGCAACACAGTCACAAAGAGCAACTATCTTCTGGGAACACTGTGAAGATTAAGAAGGTGGCTGGTATCCCGTGGCTGGGCCATGCGGTGGGGACCGTGGCTCTCTGAAGGCAGAGGGCTATTAGTAGCAGCTGAGTTGGCCAGGAAAGCCAATGATGAGTCTGTAGCCACAGACTGGGCATGCTGATCTGTCATGCTAGGGCACCGGGATGAACTCAACCGTGGTTTTCATGCCTTCAGGCTACCGTGACCAAAAGCTGTCATAACTCTATATTTGAATTGATGTAATAGTAGGGTAGTCTTTTCAGAAGAAAAGACATTATAAACAAAACTTTTCTTCTATATTAGAAAAAAGGATAAAATTTTACTGTTTAGAAATTTGGAAATTACAGCTAAGCAAAAAGATGAAACTACAAAGCAGGTGTTACTCTGTCAGCCAGATATTGATTGATGGGGTTCATTCCTAACAGATACTATGAGGGTCTGCTGTGTCCAGGCACTTTCTGGGCACTGCAGGTAGAGGGTGAGCAGGGACAACATTCACCTGCCATGGGCAGTGCATTCCAGCAGTGAGGGCAAACAATCAGAGCTTGTATTTACACAGCATTACTGTGCCCGAGGGTGATAGATGCCGTGGAAAACAGTAACACGGAGTGAGGACATGGAGGGAAGAGGACACCTTTCCAGGATGGGCTTGTGGTCAGGGAAAACGTTCCTGAAGAAGTGACACGGAACGGAGGCCCCAGTGAGTGCAGGCGGGAGCCCTGAGCCTACCTGGGGAGGAAGGTTCCATGCAGAAGGATCACAGGCACATTCTTCTTGGGTGTGTTCAGAAAACACTATTGTGCCCTTCTAATCTTACTACATAAGGTAGTTTATTAAACTTCCCAAAGAGACCATTTACCACAAATCTGAATCATTTGAGATCCACACTTATGCTAGGCTCGTCCTGGACGTTTGGAAGAGCAGTACTGAAACCAGGGCGGGTGTTGATGTGTCACCTCTGTGGTTCAGCATAGGATGAGTCTGCAGTAGCCACAAGTGGCTCCACTCTCAGCTGCTGGAGTATGAATCTGAGTGTCACCAGCGGCGTGACTTTGGCCAAGTCATTTGGAGACATTAAGTCTCACTCCCCTCATCTGTTCTGCAGAAGCTGGCTCGCGGAGACATTGGGAGGGTCACAGGGGAAAGTGCATATTAAAGGGCTGGCACACAGTAAGTGCTTTGAAATATGGGTCATTACTATAATGATCAAAATGAGATTTCACTAAATGGTTTTAAAAGCCTCTGGGTGTGACTTTGTCCCATAGACATTTTGAAGTCAACAAGTTTCTAAAATTGTATTAGAGGCACCAAAATGGGAGCAAGTTCAATTCATTTGCCAAAGAATAAACTAAATATAATCAAGGATTTTTCAGAAGGATAACACATTTGGGGTAGGGTTTGGGCTTTTGGTCATGAAGTAGGTGCAGAGTTTGTGGAGATTACTTCTTGTCTGTATTTTGCTGTCTCTCTGCAAGTTTAAAACCATTGTTAATGTGGAGTTTGTTTTTACGGAAACCATTCTCAGGTTTGGGGATGTTGGTGTGTGGCCTGGAGTCTTCAGAAGGCCATAGTGAATTCATCACTGGTCCTATGTGGCATGTGTGAGGTTTGACCTAAATTGGGTTCTGCCTTTTGCTTAATGCTTCCTGAAAGATGGTGCTTGGATAATTAAGTCATCACGATATATCTAGGTCCAAGGTCCAGATTTCCTCATTGGGTCAGTCCTCTACACTGTTTTCCTTGACTCAAGATGAGATCTTGGACACATGGAGTCCTGGGGTGGAGTTCTGACCTCACATTCCAGTCTCTGCAGGAACCCTTTCTACAGGTGTCATCTAGTCTCTGTCCACTTTGTTCTTCGTCTCCACAGGGGAGAATCACCCAGAATCCTCTGGCCACTGGGTGTTCTGTTTGTGATGTCAGGGATGCAAAGACATGGGCTTCAGTGCAAGCCCAGTTGTGTGACAGAATAGCGACTGACTGCTGGCATTCAGAAGATTTCTCGCTGTGGAATACCAGGGTAGGAACTGCAAGCTACAGTGAAGGAAGGAAGGACCAGACCCCAGGAGATCAGGGTTCTAGGTTTGCTGTTGTCCGAACCGACTGTGAGATAATCCACTTTTCGGCTTCTTCTCATAGCCAGATTTTCATAGACTTTTTCTTTTTTTTTTAAAGATTTTGTTTATTAATTTTGGAGATGGGAGGGAGAGAGAAAGGGGGGGTAGATTGGGAAGAGTAGGAAGCATCAACTCCCAAATGTGCCTTGACCAGGCAAGCCTGGGGTTTGAGCCAGGGACCTCTGCATTCCAGGTTGACACTTGATCCACTGCACTGCCACAGGTCAGGCTCATAGACTTTTTATTTATTTTTGACAGAGACAGAGAGAGAATCAGAGAGAGGAACAGCTAGGGACAGACAGACAGGAAGGGAGAGAGATGAGAGGCATCAATTCTTCATTGTGGCACCTTAGTGTCCAATAATTGCTTTCTCATATATGCCTTTACCAGGGGGTTACAGCAGCGTGAGTGACCCCTTGCTCAAGCCAGCAACCTTGGGCTTCAAGCCAGTGATGTTTGGGCTCAAGCCAGTGACCATGGGGTCATGTTTATGATCCTATGCTCAATCCAGCGACCCCACGCTCAAGCTGTTGAGCACGCACTCAAGCTGAATGAGCCTGCACTCAAGCTGGCAACCTCAGGGTTTTGAACCTGAGTCCTCTGTGGCCTAGTTCGATGCTCTATCCACTGTGCCACCACCTGGTCAGGCTCCTTTTTTTTTTTTTGGCTCATAGACTTTTATAAGTGGACGAGATTTGAATTGTTTTCATCTTTCTCCCACTTTGAAGAGTTTGCAACTTCCAAAATCCTTGGTGAATTCTTCTCCAACCTTATCTGAACAATGACGAGGTATCACACCACTTCAGTGGGCCATATTCACATCATAGTCTTAAGTCAGAGGCTTGCCAACTATGGCCCATGGACCAAATCTGGCCACTGCCTGTGTATGTAAATAAAATTGTATAATACAGCTTTGCCCGTTTGCTCCCAGGCTCTGCAGGAATCCTTTTATAGACGACATCCTGTTTGTAAGCTTGAGAAGTTGTGGCACAGACCACATGACCCGCAAATGCAAATACTTTTAACTCTTTTTAGTGGATTCTTTCATATATTCTGCATGTTTCTCACTACATGTTTATGCTACTTTTTCTCATCTTGAAATTTTCAAGATTACCTCCTGACTTTCTGTTATGGAAGAAGGGGATTTAGCTTTCTGACACTAGCTAACACCATTACCAGGAAGCCCTCCACTTCCTCTCCCCATCCTCCAGAATCCTGATATCCTGATATCCTGATTGTCTATGTTAAATCAGTGGTCAGTGCTTACTTTATAAAGACACTGCTTAGCCACCTAGTAAAGTATTGATAGTATGATACTGAATTGTCTCTCAGACGCATCTTTTTGGGTTTTTTCCAGGGTTAATCATTTACCTTTTATATTTGCTTAGTCTTAATTAGTACAATAAATGTTGACTGATTACTTGCAGGGTGCTAGGAACACATCAGTGAACAAAACAGACAAAAAGTCTTGCCCTCGCTGAAACAGAGCCTTAAACTTTCCATCAGGATCCCTCTTAACACGGCCAGCAGGTGAGGTCAGATCATCTGTCCGTGGGCACACTATCCCTGAGCAGCGCTCGCCTGCAGCCATTGGGCTTCTGCTGTGGCCTGGCCGCTTGCTCCGAGGTCTGCTGCCCATTGTAACATGCGGCTGCCCGCTTCCCGCGCCCTGGGAGGAGCCTCTCCCTTTCCCTCTCCTGGCCTGGTCTTCCTTTTCCTGGATTCCATGTCTTCCTCTTTGTTGGCTTATTACCTCATCTGGGTAGAGCGCATCATGTTCCAGTAATTCACTGAGACAGAGGGTATGGAGAGAGAAACTGCTGGAATTTCTCACATGTGGGAACGTCTCTTATTCTACCTTCACACCTGAAGTATCCTCTAGTTGAATGTAACATTCTAGGTTTGAAAATTAGGTTCCTAAAAAGTTGTGACGATCTCATTCCTTTGTCTTGTGATTCAGTGTTATTTTTGAGAAGTCTACCGGTTACCTATGAGCCCCTGGACACTTGTGGGGTTTGCTTTCTGTGTTTTGACATTTCTTGTGCCCAGTGCATACCCTATATTATTCTGATTCTGACTCTTCTCTCTAACCCATAAGCTCTACCTTAACCTAATGTTTTTGTGTTCTGTATTTGTGCTTTCTATGATTCCTTTTTGGGTTTGCTGAAAATGGCAGTATATAGGCTGAATTGGCAGGTGTTGGTGAGGTTTATTGGGAATACTTATGTCTTTCTGATCTAGAAAGTTTTCTTGAACTTTTTTGTTTGTTTGTTGTTTTTATTTTAATGGGGTGACATCAATAAATCAGGGTACATACATTCAAAGAAAACATTTCCAGGTTATCTTGTCATTTAGTTCTGTTGCATACCCATCACCCGAAGAGAGATCATCCTACGCCACCTTCCATCCAGTTCTCTCTGTACCCCTCCCCCTCCCCCTCTCCCTCCTTCCCTCCCCCCCCCCCGTAACCACCACACTCCTGTCCATGCCTCTTAGTCTCGCTTTTATATCCCACCAATGTATGGAATCCTGCAGTTCCTTTTTTTTCTGATTCACTTATTTCACCCCACACAATGCTACCAAGACTCCACCATTCCACTGTAAGTGATCCGATGTCATCATTTCTCCTAGCTGAATAGTATGCCATGGTGTATATGTGCCCCATCTTCTTCATCCAGTCCTCTATTTTTTTTACAGTGATTAAAAGCCTTTAAGCAAACTCTTGGCCAATACAGCAAGAATCCATAAAAGAGTAGTGTCCTTAACATGTTCACCAAGTCCAAGTTGGCCCCATCGCCATGCCAAATCCCTGAAAAATGCAACCCAAGCACAGTTCAGTCTGTTAGGAGCTGTCACAGGGAGCAGGAGTCCAGGAAAGTTCCCCACAGGAAAAGTCCGCATGGCACTGGAATTGTTGTCACCATTCTGTACTTTGCAGCTCATGTCCAAGTCCCAATGACCGCTGCTTCTAGCTGGTAACGATTCAGGTAGACTGGAAAAAGCCATTTGCAGCATGCGTGGATATGGAGCTTCTGTTCTCCTCTGCCTGGAGAGTTGAGACCAGGTTGCTTTTCCCTGGAGCTCTGTGACTGTGGCATGGTAAAGAGAACCTTGGGATACACTAAGCTGGGTGGCAAAGGTAAATTCATAATACAAGTTGGCAAAAGGAGGAAAGAGAGCTCTAAATTAAGAGTAGGTCTCAGCCTGAAATATGAGTGGGGCATTGAGGTAGGAGGAATAAAGGAAACACTATATATTAAGCAAAGCAGCAGAAAATAGGACTATCAACACCCACAACAGAGATCTTTGAGGGAAGAATAAAAAACCTGACTATTCAGGCAAAACATAGTTAAGTGGCCCTTGTGCGAATGAGATCAGTTTACCTGCTTCTTGGAAGAAATACCCTAGGCTTGTCCACAGTGTTATAGATGGGACCGACAGCCCTGGGCACATTCAGCCTTCAGTGGCAAACCCCAGCTTTCTGGGCAAGGTTAGGTCATAGGTGGCTGGAGCAAGGCTGGAAGAGACTGAACCCTCCCTTAGAGGAGCGAGGGGGAAGCTCACCTTCCAGTGTCCCTGTTTCCTCACAGCAGAGGCATGTAAGCCTGGCAGGCTTTAGCTCAATGACCTTCCTTTCCACTATTGAAGCAGGACCCAGATGGCATCCTATGAGACCCCTTTGGGACGTTGGAGCCTTTAAGGGTGTATCCTAAAAGCTGGTAGTTCCCCTGATCTCTATTGGGCTTTTTCTGCCTCTAGGTATCTTAAAAGCCATTCTCAGAAGATCTCGCTGAGGGGTTTGAGGATCCCCATCCGCCTATATAAATCTTTTCCATATATCTGGAGCTATTTGGAAAAAAGACAAAACAGTGTTATTAGCTAGATCTAATAAAGAAGGTAGTAGTTTGCAGGCGAAAAAGACTTGGTGTCTCCTGTTCATCAGCCTTCAAAAGAAATGTAAATTTTTTTTTTTTTAAGTAAAAAGCATGATATGGTAGACCCGTTGGAGTCATTGGCCTGGTGTGCAGGATTCCCGGGTTCGATTCCTGGCCAGAGCATACAGGAGAAGCGCCCATCTACCTCTCCACCCCTCCCCCTCTCCTTCCTCTTCATCTCTCTCCTCCCGCCCGCAGCCAAGACTCCACCAGAGCAAAGCCACCCCGGGCACTAAGGATGGCCCCATGGCTTCCGCCCCAGTCGCTAGAATGGCTCTGGTTGTAACAGAGCAACACCCCAGATGGGCAGAGCATTCCCCCCTGGTAGGCATGCCAGGTAGATCCCAGTCAGGCACATGCAGGAGTCTGTCTGACTGCCTCCCCATCTCCATCCTCAGAAAAATACAAAAAATAAATAAATAAAAGAAAAAATACTACAAAAAAAGGGGGGGGGGCTTTCCCTTGTGCTAAAGCTCCAGGGAGCATGGAGTGAGCTTGAGTATGTCCTATGAAACATGGAGCTCTATGTTGACATATAAGTCTTTGAAGAAGGAGGAACTGCTGAAATAGTTTATCAGCATTTGTCCCTAAGACAGCAGTCTTTATAGTGGAAACACCATACGTAAATACTTGCTGTCTGTCTATAGATTAAGGGGGGAATATGGCAAATGCTGAAAAGCCATGATCTTTGTGCCCCTCCCCTCCCCCAACCCCCTCCCTCTCCTCCCCCCACCGTGTAACCCCAACACTGTTGTTCATGTCTCTGAGTCTCATCTTTATGTCCCACCTATGTATGGAATCATATAGTTCTTAGTTTTTTCTGATTTACTTCTTTCACTCAGTATAATGTTATCAAGGCCCATCCATGTTGTTGTAAAAGATCCTATGTCATCATTTCTTATGGCTGAGTAGTATTCCATAGTATATATATACCAAAGCTTTTTAATCCACTCGTCCTCTGATGGACACTTGGGCTGTTTCCAAATCTTTGCTATTGTGAACAATGCTGCCATAAACATGGGGGTGCATTTCTTCTTTTCAAACAGTGCTATGGTGTTCTTGGGGTATATTCCTAACAGTGGTATAGCTGGGTCAAAAGGCAGTTCGATTTTTAATTTCTTGAGGAATCTCCATACTGTTTTCCACAGTGGCTGCACCAGTCTGCATTCCCACCAGCAGTGCAGGAGGGTTCCCTTTTCTCCACATCCTCGCCAGCACTTATTCTGTGTTGTTTTATTGATGAGCGCCATTCTGACTGGTGTGAGGTGATATCTCATTGTGGTTTTAATTTGCATTTCTCTAATCATTAGTGATGTTGAACATTTTTTCATATGCCTGTTGGCCATCTGTGTGTCCTCTTTGGAGAAGTGTCTATTCATTTCTTTTGCCCATTTTTGGATTGGATTGTTTGTCTTCTTGGTATTAAGTTTTACAAGTTCTTTATAAATTTTGGTTATTAACCCCTTATCAGACGCTATGTCAAATATATTCTCCCATTGTGTAGTTTGTCTTTTTATTCTGTTCTTATTGTCTTTAGCTGTGCAGAAGCTTTTTAGTTTGATAAAGTCCCATTTGTTGATCCTGTCTTTTATTTCACTTGCCTGTGGAGACAAATCAGCAAATATATTGCTGCGAGAGATGTCAGAGAGCTTACTGCCTATGTTTTCTTCTAAGATGCTTATGGTTTCACGGCTTACATTCAAGTCTTTTATCCATTTTGAGTTTATTTTTGTGAGTGGTGTAAGTTGGTGGTCTAGTTTCATTTTTTTGCAGGTAGCTGTCCAGTTTTCCCAACACCATTTGTTGAAGAGGCTGTCTTTACTCCATTGTATTGTCTTACCTCCTTTGTCAAATATCAGTTGTCCATAGAGCTGTGGGTTTATTTCTGAGTTCTCTGTTCTGTTCCATTGATCTATGTGCCTGTTCTTATGCCAGTACCATGCTGTTTTGAGTACAATGGCCTTATAATATAACTTGATATCTGGAAGTGTGATACCTCCCGCTTTTTTCTTCCTTTTCAAGATTGCTGAGGCTATTCGTGTTCTTTTTTGGTTCCATATAAATTTTTGGAATATGTGTTCTATGTCTTTGAAGTAAGTCATTGGTATTTTAATCGGTATTGCATTGAATTTATAAATTGCTTTGGGTATTATAGACATTTTAATGATGTTTATTCTTCCTAACCATGAGCACGGTATATGCCACCACTTATTCGTATCTTCCCTGATTTCTTTTATCAATGTTTTATAATTTTCCGAGCACAAGTCTTTAATCTCCTTGGTTAGATTTATTCCTAGGTACTTTATTTTTTTGGTTGCAATGGTAAAGGGGATTGATTCCTTGATTTCTCTTTCTGACAGTTCATTATTAGTGTATAAAAATGCCTCTGATTTCTGAGTATTGATTTTATATCCTGCCACTTTGCCAAATTCATTTATCGGGTCTAGTAGTTTTTTGACTGAGACTTTAGGGTTTTCTATATACAATATCATGTTATCTGCAAATAATGATAGTTTTACTTCTTCTTTTCCAATTTGGATGCCTTTTATTTCTTTTTCTTGTCTGATTGCTGTGGCTAGGATTTCCAGAACTATATTGAATTTTCTTGAACTTTTTATTTGATAGTCTCTCTTCCCCTCAGAACTCCTCACACTATCCTGCTTTTCCTTCTAGAACATTATTTGGGATTTGCACTAAATTAATTGATTCCCCTCTTCACACATCTAACTTTTCCATTATCTTTCTGTTCCTCTTTTTGCTCTATTATCTGAAAGATTTCCACCACTTTTTAATCTCACTCCTCTACTGGATATGTTCATTCTTTTGTTTTAGCCTTCATTTCTGAGACTTCCTGTTCTCTCAAAGTTCCTTTTGGAAAAGAAAATAACATCTTGTTCTTTTTCTGGTTTTATGTTTCAATATATTTCTTTGCTTATCTGTCAGATATATATAGAAATTTTTTTAAATTATAAATCACATTCTGTTTATGCATTGTGTCTATTTCCTGTGAGTTTTGTTCTTCTTCTTTCCCTCTTTATGTTTATGAGTTCATTTTGATTTTTTTCATGTTAGAATGTTTCCCTCAAATGTCTGGTCACCTTTGGGTGTTATTTCATATTTGAGGGAGCTCTCTGGGGCAGTGTGGTGAGCCACGGGTGAGTGCTAGCAGGTGCAGGGCCACCTTACAGGGAACTCACAATGTCATAGAAGGCTCCGGTTGTCTGAATCAGTCTTTCTCTGGTTAGGTTCCTTAGATAAGAATCTTTCAGTGTCCTACCCAGGGGACCTAAGATGTCACTGCTGAAATTCTGCTGTAAAATGGTAATTTGGGGCCTTTTAAAATTTGGAGGATGCACCTCACTTCTACCTTCTCCCTTGTTCTAGGTTCTGAACCTCTTTTAGTTCAGTCTAAAAGTTAGTTTAGTTCAGAGTGTAACCCTTTGCTGTTTATGACTAGAAGTCTCTAGAATAACTGTCTTCAGGCTTGATAGGCATTACAAGTACGTTCTCATGACTAAAATATGAATATTCCTGTTTTATATTCTCTGCCTAAATACTTGGTAACTTCCTTAAAAAGAAAAACTATACCAGTATAATAAATAGAAAATTATATTTTATATGTGTTTCTTTGATGATTAGAGAGGTTGGATGTTTTGCATATGCTTCATGGATTTGTATATTATGTGAATATCCTGTTTCTGTCACTCTTTTGTTTTCCTTCTTTTGAGGAAAACTTTGTCACTGGCACTTGAATACTATTGCTGGTGTCTGGAAGCAAAGGCCTCTTTTCTATTTGTTGGTTTTGTGCGATCCTGGGTCCCTCACACAATGCCTGTAGCCTCCTGTGAGGCTAGAGAGGCACCTGTCATGCTTCACGTGGTACCTGCTATGCGTTTCCGATCAGATGAGTCAACACCAGTTCAGCTCCAAACCTAAATGGCCATCCAAGACCTTTTTCTGCCTCTAATAATTCTGTAAATGAATCAGACCTGTGACCTGGATGTATGGCCCATGGGCCGAAATCTAGCCTACAGCTTGTGTAAATAGTTTGCACAAGCTCATTTGTTTTATGTACCACATATGGCTGCTTTCACATTACAATGGGAGAGCGGTGTATCTCTGACAGAGATTATTATTAAAGTTGATGATATTTACTATCTGACCATTTATGAAAACTTTAACAACCCTCGAACTGGGTATTTGTTGGTTTCTTGATACCGTATAACTATTTGCAACATCTCATGAAAATCTGGAAGTTTCTTGTCCTTCCAAGTAAAAATGAATACCTGTGATTGTCACTCCTTCTGCAAAAACCAATAAATAAGGTGACAGTGGCAGCCATCTTTCTTCAAATGATGTATGTGACAGCAATGCCTGTGTCAGCCTACTCTTTGGGGAACTCCCCCAGATAATTGGTTGCTAGCAGTATTGCTTTTGTAGCCACATTTTATCCTTAAAGCCACTTCACTTCCCTTTCCACTCTCCTCCCCCACTCCCCACTTCTTCTGGAAATATTAGAAGTGCGGAATGGGTTTAACCTGCCTGTCACTATTTTCAAAGCTTCGCAAAAACAAATTTATGTTTAAAAAATAATAACCATTAGATGGATGACAGTGGTCAGCATGTGGAAGCTGAAAGACTATTTATATATTTAAAGCACCATCTTTTGGGGGTGTTTTTCTTCTTACATGTGTGTAGGGTTCCAGTCTCCCTCCTGTGGCTTCTCCATGTCCACCTGTGGCCATGACCTCCATCCCCTTTCAGGGTCTAGACTCACACGTTTCAAGGGCTGCGCTTGCACTGGGTGCCAGCATCCTGGCTTGGCTGTCCCCACCTCACTCCTTTGCTCGTTGGGGCCACTCTTGCTATGGGGACCCACCTCTCTCTCCCTGACTTTAGGAGGGGACTCTCTGCCTAGCTCTGTGTTCTTGGAGACCATTCTTTCTTCCTGTGTGCCAGGATCCTGTGACGTGTCCCAAGTCCCCTCAGTAACGTGTCCCTTAGCAGTGAGTGCCCAGGCACAGAGCTGTCAGCTGCCGATTTCTGCCTCCTCTCCTGCATGTTACGTGAAGCAGGGGCGTCTGGAGGCAGCACGCTGTGTGATGTGTATAGAGATGTGTTGGACTTGGGTATGACAGAAAGGGTGAGCATCTCAGGCCCAAGACTGCTATCCTTAGAAAGGCCTGCTGGCGAGGCTGGCCCATGGTGGCATCTGGGAACTTGAATATTGGGAGGGTACTGGCCATTCCCTGGTAAGAGTGGCTCACTGCTTGAACTGTGCAAATGATATGGTTTCTGTTGCACATCTACTTTCCTTCTGGAAATATGTACTCTGGGCACATGGTAGGCAGAGATACATATGTGCCCAGTCCCCAGTAAAAGCCATGGACATTGAGTCTCTGAGGAATCTCCCTGGTGGACAGTCTTTCACGCCTGTCTCACACTCATTGCTGGAGGCACTAAGCGCACCCTGTGTCACTCTACTGGGGGCGTTAAGTCAGCTGAGTTAAGCTGTGCCTCGTCTCCTCTGGACTCTGGCCCCTGCACCTGTCCCTTTGCTGACTTGACTTTATATCCTTTTGCTATAAGAAATCTTAGGTAGGAGACCTCCTAGCGAGTCACTGAATGAGGGAGTGTTCTTGGGTACCATCCCAAACACAAGGGCTTTTTCTCAGGGCTGGTTCTCAGAAGTCCATAACTCTTCAGGCTGTGCCAATCCAGGCACATAGTTCTCTACATGTATTCTTATGTTCCTTGTCACTTTCAAAAAACACGTATGCCTAAAACCAGTGGAGAGGAGCTGCTCCCACCAGCTTTATCTCAGCTAGTTGATGGGCTGTAGTGTTCTTAGCTTTCACCATTTCTGGCTTGAGCTGGCTCCTTTTTATCTCTATTTTATCATGTTGCCTGGTGAGAGGTCCTCAGCAACATTTGGGGTTTTTGTGGGAGATGAAAGCAAATGACAGAGGCCAATTCCACTTAAAGTGCCACAAATCGGGGCTGGTGGCTGCCATCCTCTTCCTTTGTGATGCTCTTCTTCCTGTGTCTTCTCCACAACGAGGCACTTCTTGTCTCCAGACGTGTCATGCAATCAGCTTATCCTGATGTCTGACCTTACGGTTATTCTAAAACCTTCCTGATCTTCCTTCAGTATCCTGCAGACATGTAGCCTCCATGGTGGGGTTTGTGTGAAAGGGGTGCCCCCCTGAAAAGGGACACCCTCATTCTGGTTAGGTGTGACTGAATCACTGTGACAGAGGGACTTGTCGATTCTGTCGCTTTTCTCTATTTGGTGTCTCCTGCGAGCACAGGAAAACATACTGAAAGGACTGAACTTCAAAGCAAAACCAGTTTCTTCAGCACTTGACGGATGGTGGTAGTAAAAAAGCAGATAGCAGAGAACACGTCCCACAGTGGACTCCGGTGGGTACATGGAGTCTGCGAATTAATTACATAACACAGTAAGTGTTCACTGAGCCTATTCCAGGGGCTGGGGACATGGTGCAAAATGACATGGACAAGGACCTCACTTCAGCAGTGTCCATTCTAGTTAAAGAGATAAACAGACAGACATGTTTCATATAATAATGTCAAGCAGCTATAAGTGTGATAAAAACCATAAAGTAGGATTAAGAGAAAATGACCAGTGATGCATTGAGGATGCATTTTGATTAGTTGAGGACGGCCTCTGTGGGAGGGCTCGTTTGAGCCAAAAGTGAAGATGGAGGATAGAGGAGGGAGAGAGACAGGGACTCAGGACATTTCTCAGCATATTCACGGGTCAAAGGGAGGCCAGTTTGGCCAAAGTCTAGTGAGCACAGGAAAGAGGGATAAAAGCTGAGGCTGAGAACCCTATAGGCCAAGTTAGGGCCATCAGCTGGATGCTGTGAGAATGTGCTCATGCTAATTGTGATGGCAGCTGCTATGATTACTTATTTAGTAAATTTTCCTTTCCTTTCCTTTTTTTTTTTTTTTTTACTTTTTAAAATTTAAATTTATTGGAGTGACGTTGGTTAATAAGATCATATAGGTTTCAATTGTAAATTTCTATGATACATGATCTGTATATTGCATTGTGTGCCCACTATCCAAAACCAAATCATCTTCCATCACCATATATTTGGTCCCCTTTACCCTTCACCACCCCTTCACCTCCCTTTCCTCTGGTCTGTGTCTATGAACTTCAGTGTTTTTGTTTGTTTGTTTTTTACAGAGACAGAGAGTGAGTCAGAGAGAGGGATAGACAGGGACAGACAGACAGGAATGGAGAGATGAGAAGCATCAATCATTAGTTTTTCATTGCGCGTTGCAACACCTTAGTTGTTCATTGATTGCTTTCTCATATATGCCTTGACCGCGGGCCTTCAGCAGACCGAGTAACCCCTTCCTGGAGCCAGTGACCTTGGTTTCAAGCTGGAGGGCTTTTGCTCAAACCAGATGAGCCTGCGCTCAAGCTGGCGACCTCGGGGTCTCGAACCTGGGTCCTCTGCTTCCCAGTCCAATGCTCTATCCACTGCGCCACCGCCTGGTCAGGTTATGAATTTCAGTTTTATATCCAATATATAAGTGATACCATATGGTTCTTAGCTTTTTGTGATGGATTTATTTAGCTTAGCATGATATTTTCAAAGTCCATCCATATTGTTGCAAATGGCAGTATTTCATCTTTTCTTATGGCTGAGTAGTATTCCTTTGTATATATATACCACATCTTCTTTATCCAGTCCTTTATGGAAGGACACTTTGGTTTTTTCTATGTCTTGACCATCATGAATAATGCTGCAATAAACATAGGGGTGCATATAGCTTTGCAAATAATTGTTTTCAAATTATTTGGGTTTGATCCCCAGTCAGAGTACACAGGAGAAGCAACCAATGAATGCATGTCTGAGTGGAACAACAAATGGATGCTTCCCTTACCCCTCACCCCCTCTCTCTATCAATGAATAAAAAACATTAAGCCCTGGCTGGATAGCTCAGTTGGAGTGTCATCCTGGAGCATAGAGGTTGCTGGTTTGATTCCCTGGTCAAGCACATACAGGAGCAATTCAATGTTCCTGTCTTTCTCTCCCTGCTTCTATTAAAACAAAACAAAAGAATAGAAAAAAGTTATTTGGGTAGACATTCAGAAGAGAGATTGCTGGGTCATACAAGGAACCTCGATCTGTTTTCAGTAGTGGCTGCACCAGTTTACATTCCCACCAGCAGTGAATGAGAGTTCCTTTTCCTCCACAGCCTCTCCAACACTTGTTATTACCCGTCTTTTTGATAACAGCCAATCTAACAAGTGTGAGGTGCTATTTCATTGTAGTTGTGAGGTGCTATTTCATTGTAGTTTTAATTTGCACTTCCCTAAAGCTAATAAAGATGAGCATCTTTTCATATATCTGTTGGCCTCTGTATGTCTTGGGAGAAGTGTCTGTTCAGGTTCTCTGCCCATTGTTTGATTGGATTGTTTGGTGTTGATATGTATGAGTTCTTTATATGTTATGTATATTAACCACTTGTTGGAGCTGTTGTCTGCAAATATCGTCTCCCATTCAGTGCCAATTTTTTCTAAATGCATATAAAACTTGGGCCCTGCTAGAATTTTCTGATGCTCTGCTTTTGGTATTCACTCATACTGCATTAAACATGCTGCTTCGTTTCTCCCTTCATCATCAGTTATAGAGTTTGGTCCATTCTGGAACCTTCCATGACTTTATCTAGAAGGTTTATGGTTTCTCTCTCAAGTTTATTCACCCGCAGGCTGTGTCAGGCCAGAGTGATTGGCATAGAGGACCATTTCATATTTTTGTTTGTTTGTTTGGAGGTTGATGTTTTTAATTTGTGGAAGGGTTGGGCCCACTTAGAATGAAGGAGTAAACTGGAGCCGTTCCTTTCCCTTGGCCGGTGCGCGTAGCCTCATCCAGCGAGGTTTCAGGTTGGTCTGTGTCTTTGGGATGAAGGGGCCTTCAGGACAGGTGGGACAGGAAGCAGTAGCAGAACACCCCTCCCAGCTCTCTTTTGCAGGAGAGTGTGAGGAGGAAGAGTGCTGCTGCTCAGGACCCCTGCTCCTAAGTGGGCCAGGGAAGAGCTGACGGCACGCCCTTCCCAGGGCATCCTGCTGGGTCTGGCCACGGGAGAGCTTGCTGCTATTGCCAGTTCAGCCAATGATTGGTAGTTTTAGCTTGGGGATAAACCCACGTTCAGAGTTTTTTTATTTTTAAAGTGAGGGGATTTGAGTTCTCTCCAAGGTCTTCAACTCTAAAACTTCTATGATTTTAATGGAATTTAGTTTTATCCCCTCCCCTCCCATCACCCCACTCCACCCCACCCCCACCTAGCCTGTCCATGGTCCCAGACATAACTGAATTGTTCTCCCCATTAGGATCTATCTTCATCTTTCTTCTTTCCCTTGGGCCATAGCTGGTGACTGAATTTCCTTCAAATGTTTCTGTTCCAAGGCAGTCTTATAACCAGTGACTATGCCTAGACTTGCCATGACAGTGCCTAGATGACCTTCTACTCTGACAGTTCTTTGAAAAACCACTGCAGTTGAGCCAGATACCAGAGGTCATGGTTCCCACTTACCCCTTCCCAGATAGGTTCCTGGCTCAGGGCAAACCAGTTGCTGTCACTGGTAAAAATAGCAAGCAGGCATGCCTCCAGGGGAGCGTGGATCCTTAATAGACCTTCGCACATGAGGGGGAACCATTCTCATTTAATTACAATTCATTTTGGACACGACTGTGCACCCTGGCCCTTTCTGCATGTTTTCATAACATGTATATATGATAAGGGTGCTAGCCATTGAGTGGAAAATATGGAAATTGAAAATTTATGGCAGGTTTATTAAATTGCAAATGAATCTATTATCATGGGTACCTTCCAGCATTGGCTGATTATTCTGTGATTTTAGTGTAAGTGTGTCGGGGGTAAGGGGGTGGAGGGGGGAGGAGATGGCAGGGGAGAGGGGGAATAGTCAGCCTGCAGGGGTCACTATGAGTAAGTGCTTTGCTCCCTTCTCTTCTTCCCCTTGGCTCCACACATTTATTCCTCTCTTGCTCTTTCCTATCCTCTATTACTCCTCTTTCTTGCTTTAAATTGAAGAAAAGCAAGCCATACAAACTGTGTGTGGTGATAGTGGCCAAGCCCCTTGAAGCTGCGGTTAGCTGACCGGGGACATGCAGCCACCCTCAGGTCTGTGGTGGAGGCTCTGCTCGAATGAGGGGACACCCAAAACAGGCCTCACTCCCTCATGCGCCCTCCCTTCACGTGCATACCCAGCCTGCATACCCAGCCTGCGGTGGAGGTGAACACAGTGGGGAGGGGAAGGGTCAGACCACACACTCCAGCAGGTCACTCCCCTCCCCGGTTCCTGCCTGCCCTTTTTCTGGGTTTTCCGTGTCCAGATAGAGGGAGGGTGGGTCTGGCAGAGACTAGTGCTCGGACTGCTGCACACAGCCTTTCCCATCCACTGAAGAGCTCCTGTCCTCTCTCTGATGCCCTTGACCCTTTTGCCTCAGTGAGAGGCAGACAGAGGAGAGAGATGAGATTGTGTTCTACCTTCTTTCATGGTAGTCGATGTGTACCGTTTCCAGCACTAATTAAGGGCAGCAGCCATTGTGTAATCTCATGGACCCTAGAAATGGTGGGAGTGGCAAGACCTGCACATTAGCCCTCAAGCAATTGTCTGTGTTTTAATGTTTTCATTCTTATTTTCATCTATTTCCAAGTCTTTTTTTAAATTAATTAATTGAGAGGTGGGGAGGCAGAGATAGACTCCTGCATGCGCTCTGACCAGGATCCCCACTGGGCAAACCCACTAGGGAACAATGCTCTGCCTACCTGGGGCATTGCTCCATTGCTCAGCAACTGAGCTATTTTAGTGCCTGAGGCAAGACCATACGGCCATCCTCAGCACCCAGGGCCAACTTTGCTCAAACTGTTAGAGTCATGGCTGCGGGAGGGGAAGAGAGAGTGAGAGAGAGAGAGAGTGAGAGAGAGAGAGTGAGAGAGAGAGAAGGAGGAAGAGGAAGAGGAAGAGGAAGAGGAGGAGGGGCAGGGGTGATTAAGCAGATGGGCGCTCCCCCTGTGTGCCCTGACCGGGAATCAAACCTGGGACTTCCACGTGCCGGGCTGATACTCTCCCGCTGAGCCAGCCAGCCAGAACCTATTTCCAAGTCTTAACATAGGGTCTCAACATAGGATTTTACTGTGGTGCCAGGTAGTTGTTTTTGTTATTGTTGTTTCCTCAGAAATCACTCAGATTAAGTGTTCGGGGTATGATATTCGTATTTCTGAGGCAAACTTAAAAATATATATATATATTCTAACAAACATTTTTATCCCACATACATCATACTGCATGCAGATCAAGTGCTGCATAAGGAGATTGTAGTCCTGCAAGCTGAGGGTTTTAGAAAAGGTCCGGATATGTAATTTTAGGTGCCTCATACATCTATTGATATTTGGTATCTCTTAAGGTATTTGAAAAGGCCAGAACAGAGCAATTGGAGACTTTGGGTGGCCAGAAGAATCTAGACGGTAGGGCTAAGCTACTTCTGAGTTGAAGGTAGCCATAGCAGGGCTGGCTTTTGTGGGAAGTGTCTGAGGCTGCCGTGGGACTGGGGGGGTGTCGCTGGGCCCAAGTCTGCTGTGGGGCCTCACCAGGCAGGCGGAGAACATGCATCATTCTGGGTCCTCTTCCAGTCGTTTCCAAACAGAGCTTTACACAGGAAATAATTGGAAAGACATCTTCATGGTCTTTCATATTTTATCCCTGATTGGCCTCCTCTTTTATTCTCACTCTTTTTTCTCTGTCTTAATTTTAATAGGTAGTTTTATTATCATTTTACTAAGAGTATTTGTTTCATTTTGACACGTCGTGTAGATTGCTTCCCAAGATGACAGAGCAGCGGTAGAGGCCGGAGAGCGGCCAGTCAGTGGCGACTCCGACTCTAACAACGGAGGGGGCTGTTCGGAGTCCCCGCTGGAAGCACCAGGAGCACTGGGCAGCTCTGAAACCCAGCGGAAGTGGTTTCAGGATGCTTGAGTCACTTCATGTTGCAGTTTGTATTTCAACCAGTCTCTTAACGCGTATACGGCAGGTGCTCCCCTTTCTTAATCGAAGCTCTGCTTAAGGATTGGAAGGGGGGTCTGATGGTTTTTCAACATTCCTTCCAAATCATGGGAATTTATGGGTTTAGCATGTGTAGTGGGACCCAAAAATGACATCTAGTTTATTTGGGAGATAGAAAGTAAGGTGAAATCATTTGGAAGCAAAGAATGGTTCATCTAGTAATATTTGGCAGCCTTGAGCACACGTTTTCTCTTATTTGAAATTTGACTCTTTGGAAAAAAGAGATACTGTGATCTTGGCCATGTAGGCAGTGAGACAGGGCAGAGGGAGGTGAAAATGGGGGACAGACTAACTGCATTAACTTTTGTGTAGCAGGGTAGGCAGAATCAACTATATTTGAGTTGTGTTTCCTACAGACCTATGTTTTAGGGAATTGGGGATGGATATCAGGTACTTTAAAAATAACACACAACTTAAAAATTCACTATGATCATATATGACTGTCTGCAACTAGAAATCACTGTCTAGAATTTGTGGACACTAAGTAAACACCAAATATTAAATCACTTGGTTTGGTATTCAGAGTCGCTAGCTCATTCATCTTTTTTCTGAATTTCCTGTTCTTAATATTGTTGGCTTCAAGTTTTTATTGATGGGAGGTTAAATATTTGTTTTCCCCTGTTTTTCTAGTATATGACAAGAACTTAAAGGTTATATATCTTCTTCTTTCTTTTTACCCCCTCTTTTTTTCCCCCTTTCACCTTTTGGAATTAATTTTAATACCTGTAAGAAAACACTTTCCTTATGCCTTATAGGTACATGAGAGACAATGAGAAAGGGAGAGTCTTTTCATGCAGCTGATCTTATTCTGCAGAGGTGGTAATCCATCTATTTCATGTAACCTCTTGTTCTTATATTAATTATTTTACTTTCCCAAAATAACTTGTTCTTTGATTAGGAAAAGAAAACAAAATTTTTTATTCAAATGGCAAAAGCTCTAGAATCCAGAAAAGGGAAGCTAGATGAAAATTGTGACTTCCCAAAGTAGTGAATTATACTTTTACATTTTCATGGTATTTACAGTTTTTCTGTAAAAAAAAAAAAAAGTTTATGTTGGAGGCAGAACTTTCAGTATGGCAGAGGAAGTAACTTGGCAGATCCTCCATAAAAAAAGCAATGACAAAACTGGATAAATGTTGGAAATTGATGAAAGGTATATATCAAGTTGAGAAGTAATTATTCATGAAAAACTCTTGAACTTTGTTAAAACCAATGGCATTGTCACTGCCAGTCTCGACCCCAGCCCTGTCAGGGGAATGCTTCTATTCTAGCAGGCAGGGCAAGCTGAGAAAACTGGCAGCTTCACTGATACAGGTTTGACTTGATTTAGAGTGGAACACAGAAAACCCATGTCCAGTAGTCAGAAGTGTTTTTGGCAAATGAGTGTGAATACCAATAGCTCAGCTAGACTGAGGCTGCCTGATTGTTTGAGGCAAGCAATACGCCAGAAGACTAACCAGATATTTAGTATGGAGATCTGGGAAGTTAAACTCACAAGTAGCTTTGATAAGCTCTCCAAGAATCTGCTCAGGAGAGACCAGACAGGACTAGTGCTGTCTACTCGTTCTTGTCTGGCCATGAACCTGTGTGTATGCACAGAGGAATTACACGAGTGTATGGCAGAAAGTAAAGACAAGTTTTAAATATTGCTGAATATTGAATGTTTTGCCAAAAGACACGCAGATCCATTGGTAGTGGGTGGAAATCTTACTGACTTGAGGTGTCTATATATTATACATAGCCTGTGATCAGTTATTTGCTAAGTATTGAGCTGTGAAGTCCCTGGGGTGATCATTAGGACTTTAAGCTTAAAAAAAGGAAGAAAGGAAAAAGTTGAAAAACAAAGAATAAAAACCTGAGCAGAGTCCTGACTAGATATCTCGGTTGGTTGGAGCATTGCCCGATACACCAGGTTGCAGTTCAGTCACCAGTCAGGACACATACAAGAAGTAACCAATGAATGCATAAATAAGTGGAACAACAAATTGATGTTTCTTTCTCTTCCTCTGTCCTCACTTCCTTCCCTTCTCTAAAATCAATTAATAATAATAATAATAAACCTGAACAGAGATAATAGTAATATATTATGGAAGAATCAGATTCCACAGATTTAGTCTAGGCAAACTGCTTAACAAACAATAGCAAGAACAACTCTCAGGGGAAAAGTCATAATCCAGAGCTGCTGCAATAGATATCTAAAATACCTATTTTCAGCAAAAAATTATGAGACATGGGGGGGGGGCAGTTCATAAAACCTGTCTCTGAGTGGGTTCAGATTTTGAACTTAGAGCCTTCAAATCAGTTGTTACAAAAACAAAAGGAAGCCATGTTTTAAAAAATAAAGGAGCGTATGATGAGAATGACTCGGTAAGTAGAAAATCAAAACAAAAAGGGAAACTATTTAAAATAACCAAATGGAAATCCTTGATTTCAAAAGTAAAATAATAAAAGTTAATGTAAGGGGATCATGACAGCATTGAGATGTTAGAAGAAATAATTAGTGGACTTGAAGATAGATAAATGGAAATTACCCAGTCTGAAGAACAGAGTATAGAAAGAATGATGAAAAACAGTCTCAGAAACGTGTGAATTCGGCCCTATGTGAAGGCTAGCATATTTGTAATAGGAGCCCCAGAAGAATTAGGAGAGAGAAAGAAAGGGGCAATAAACAAACAAAAAACATTTGAAGCAATAATGGCTGAAAATTTGATATGGAACATTAATCTGCTGAACAAGATGCTCAATGAACTCAAAGTAGTATAAACAGAGACTCACATGTAGACACATCATACTCAAAGTGTTTAAAGACGAGAAAATCTTGAAAACGGTAAGAGGAAAACAACTCATCACATCCAAAACAATGAAGATTATAAGGGAATGTTATACAAAGTGCTAGTTAAAAAACAACCTAGATTTAATTCTTTTTCCAAACAAATGAAAAACTAAAGAGAACTGGTTGCCAAGCAGGCCTACCCTATAAGAAAAACTAAAGGGTGAACTTTGGGCCAAGAGGAGATGATACCAGATAGTAACTTGAATTCACACAAGGAAATGAACACTGAAAAAGGTAAATGGGCAAATGTAAAACATTGCAGCTAGATGTACATACATTTTTCTTTGCTTAGCTTCTTCAAGACTGTAAAAATGATTATAATATTGTTGAGTTTTTTAACATATTAATGATTTATAAGTTTAAGAACTTATATTTGAAAATATTGAAGGTTCCAGGAACTTAAGCCTACACACTAAGAAACTAGAAAAAGAGGGTAAAGTAAGCAGAAGTCGGGAAATAATAAAGATTAGAGTAAAAATCAATGAAATAGAAAACAAAACAATAGAGGAAATCATTGAAACCAAAAGTTAGTTCTTGAGAATTACATCAGCATCATGGCATAGCAGAAGGGCTCCATTGTTTCTCCCTTTAAAATTATAACAAGTTCTGTATGTATCAATCTGATGAACTGTCAAGGGCCAAACAGTATCTACAATTGAAAAAAGTTCACTACCTCAAATGCTCATCAGGAGAAGCAATCTATCAAATACCACAAACAATCAAGGTGACTTGGAAGCACAGAAAGAAAATGAAAAGTCTCCAGAAACCAAACTCAGAGCCTTGGAAAACTGTGATTTAAATGACAGAATTCAAGATTGCAGTTATAAAGCAACTCAGTGATATACAGCAAAACTCAGCAGGGTGTCTAAGAATTTAAATCAATTCTGACACTATCACCTAGAGATAGCTTCAGATTAAGGGTTTAGCCCTGTAAAACTGCCCACCCCCTTGCCACACACATACTTCAGACACCAGTTGCAAGCCCAGGATATTACCTATGCTTCTGGCTACAAATTGGAGGTTCCAAGGACCCCCTCCTTGGGTTTGATTAATTTGCTAGTATGGCTCACAGTACTCAGGAAAACCTGTTTACTCACTAGATTACTGATTTATTACAAAGACTAATCAACAGCCAGATGAAAAGACACGCAGGGAGAAGTCCCAAACAAAGGAGAGTCCGTTCTCCTAGAGCTTGGAGCCCAGCAAGGTGGCCAAGGGAACTGTACTTGTTCCTCAAAGTGGACCAGTGAGCTGTCTTCCTGGGATTTTATGGAAGCTTCATTACAGTGATGACTGACTAAGCCACTGGCAATTGAACTCAACTCTTTGGCCCGTTTTCCCTCTGCAGAGTTGAGGGGGTAGGGTGCTGGGACTGAAAGTTCCAATCCTTTAATCACATGATTGATTCTCTGGCAACCAGTCCCTACCCTAGGGTGAGGCCCAAAAGCCACGTCTTTAACATAACAAAAGACACCTTTATCATTATCAACACTTAGGAAAGCCCAAGTGTTTGGGGAACTGTCAGGAACTGTGGATAAAGACCAAATATCTTTTAAATTACAATATTACATCTCTAATGACTTTCAAGCCTCTAAATAGCTCAGTAACAAAAATAATTTGAATTACTAATTAGAACTCTTCCTACAAAGTAAAGGCTAGGCTCATATGGTATCGTTGGCGATTTCTATCAAATATTTAAAGAGGAAATAAGACCAATCTTTCAAAACTCTTCATAAAATAGAGGTGAAAGGAACATATCCCAGCATATTCTGTGAGTTCAGTATTACCTGGCCACCAAAGGTAGACAAAGACATCACAAATAAATCAAAATTCAGGTAATGGGCTCCTATGAACAGACACAAAATTTCTTAAAATATTAGCAACCTGAATCTAGGTTTTCTTTTATTGTCCTGTTTTCCAAATTGAATAATTTCCATTTTTTAAAGTTCATTGGTCCTTTCTTCTGCCATCTCCAAACTGTCATCAATTCTCATCAGAGGATTTTTCATTTTAGATGATAAACTTTTTAATTCTGGATTTTTTTTTGTTCTTTCCCTTTTAAAATTATATTTATAATAGCTTTTTAAAATTTTCTGTCAATTTCAATATTTATATCATCTTGGGACATGTTTTTATTTATATATAGATTTTCTGGATTTTTGTTCATATTTTCCTGTTTTTCCACATATCTAGTAATTCTTTATTATGTATTAGACCTAGGGTCCCCAAACTACGGCCGCCCGCGGCATGCAGCCCCCTGAGGCTATTTATCCTACCCCCACCGCACTTCCGGAAGGGGCACCTCTTTCATTGGTGGTCAGTGAGAGGAGCACATTGACCATCTCATTAGCCAAAAGCAGGCCCATAGTTCCCATTGAAATACTGGTCAGTTTGTTGATTTAAATTACTTGTTCTTTATTTTAAATATTGTATTTGTTCCTGTTTTGTTTTTTTACTTTAAAATAAGATATGTGCAGTGTGCATAGCGATTTGTTCATAGTTTTTTTATAGTCTGGCCCTCCAACTGTCTGAGGGACAGTGAACTGGCCCCCTGTGTAAAAAGTTTGGGGACCCCTGTATTAGACATTATAATGCTGTATTGTAGTTTTCCTGTATTCTGTTATCTTCCTCTGAGGAGTGTTGATTTTCGTTCTAGCAGGTAAATTAATGACATAACACCTTAAACTTATGAAGACTTGGTTTTTTGCTTTGTTGGGTGTGGTTATTTTACTTTTTGCCCTCGTCTTAGAAAGTGTTGTCTTGATGCAAGGTCTTGCTGGGATTTCATTAGAAAGTCGAAATATTAACCAGACTTCTTTGACTTGTCAGAATTCAAACTTTGACTGACCCACATTGACTATCTAAACACCTTTAAAGATGTCCTTGGAGTTTTCCCTGCAAATGTTTAATGGAATCATTCAAGAATTTTAAGGGAGTTCATATGCAGATTTGGAAGTTCCTTTTCTTTGGCTCCCATTATTTTGAGATACCCCTACCTCCATTTCTAGCTGCCCTGGTTGTGCAAACTTAATTCTGAAACTGGAGCATTTGCTTACCTTCTGCTTACTTCCCATCCTCGCACTGAAGGGAAATCCCGCAGGGCCAAGCTATGCAAATGTGGGTCTGACGCAGGGCGGTTTCCCTTTTTAAAGCTCAAGCCTCTTCTAGTGGCCCCTTTTCTTACTCTTCATTGTCTTGTTGTAAGTAATTATCTGTAGAAAGATTATTTCAATATATGCTTCTCTGCCATTGCTAGTGTATAATTTCTCAGCTTTGCCCTGGCTGGATAGCTTGGTTGGTTAGAGCATTGCCTAGATGCACAGAGGTTCATTTCCCGGTCAGGGCTCATCCAGGAACAGATAAATATTTCTGTCTCTCTCTCTTCCCCTTCCTCTCTCTCTGAAATCAGTAAATAAAGCTTAAGAAAATTTGTAAGCTTTGATTTATTTATAAAGAGCCCCACATTAAATTGATCATGTATTGAATAGTTCTCACATAAATAGTGTAGTTTAGCAGACTGCCTTGGTCAAAAAACTGAGTTACTTCTTACCACAGCTCTGATTTCCTCCTGTCCTTTGGTATGTATGCCAACTGTTTTTATGCTATTGATACAATAACCATTGACAATGAGAATGAGTTTTTAATGGCATTTATCCCTCTGCCCTGGACACCATGGCTGGAGAGGAGTGAGTGAGTATAGTGTTCTGGATACTAACATGGTGGAATGGTGTCTGGTGAAGACCTTCACGTGATAACTCTACCACCACAGGGTCAGAGGCCTCCAGGAACAGACTCAAAAACCAAAGCCATAAAACCAGACCCCTTCCTGGGAACAGTCCCCTTCCTGAAACAAATACAATAGCCAGGTTTGAAAACCTTTGCGATTCACACTATAAAGAACTTGCATCCGGATTGGCGGGGACGCGTGGGTTCTGGAGACAGCGTGTGCGTTAAGCCGTTTCAATGAGCTGGCTTGTGACATGAATGGCTGGGGCATTAACTCCTGGAGAGTTTTGCAGCTGAGATTATGGGCATGTATTGGCTAAGGTGAAGGGTATATAATCAGTCTCAGAGCTATATTCGACACTGCACGATTTGGGTCAGCTATACCGCATGTTAGTCATATGCAGCCGGCTTAATCAATAAATCTCCTCTTAAAAATTGTACTGGACGGAAATGGCGCCGTGAGCAGCGCGTCCGACAGCTCTCCCCTAAATCACAACAAATTTATCAACTAGAAACAGAAAAATTTATCCTCGGAGCATTCCGGAGTTCCACACAAACTGATAGCGAAAGGACTGTTATCACTTGAATCTGAGAGACGAGGGTGTGGAGGAAGCTACCACAGGGACGTTCTTTCAAACCGCAAGGAAGTGCGCCTGTGGTGAGTCAGCCCATATACTTGGGAACCGCGAGCCGCTGCGAGCGGCCGCCGCGAGCCCCCCGCGAGCCGCCGCCGCGAGCGGCCGCGAACCGCCACCGCCAGCGGCCACCGCGAGCAGCCGTGCGCGCGCCCGGTCCGGTTGAGCACCGCTGATGTTCCCAGCGGCCCGCACACTGCGAGTGGGGGTCGCCGGCCACCGGTGCCCGGAGCGCCCCATTCGCGCGCGTGCCTTGGGCATTCCACGCACCCAGGGCGCCCTGTTGGCCCGCACACCCAGGGGGCTCCATTATCCTGCGCCTGGTGCGGTCCAGCCGCCAGCGGCGGGGCGAGCGGGAGAGGCTTGGGAGATTCTCTCCGTGGGCGGGGCACCTCACCCAGCCATTCAAGCTAACAATCAAGCGTTGGGGGAAGGGCGCGCGCAGGCAGCCTAAAATACCTTCGGAAGCACAGCTGCGACCCAATCACTGAAATTAACTTAACCCATAAAATCTGCGCACCCTCGGTTCTAATTGATAAGATCTCTCTCAGTTCAGCGATCCAAGACAAGAGGCGTGATATTTTTTAGTGCCTCTCGCTAAAGGGGCGGGGGCAACTTCTGATTGATAGAGCCTCCATATTCAGGGATAAACGCTAACAAGAAGGACTTGGCAGATAATAAGGTCTATACTACACTAGTCGTAAGCAGAGACTAGTGCCTCTTCTTCCCTGCAAAAACAGGCTACAAAGTGTGGAAAGCCTGGGTTGAGAGGTCCAACTAAATGATAGGCGCTGAACAGTCACCTTGACAACAATTGACTCCCACCCCCGCCTGATTACACTGGAGGCCCTGACTCTCAGAGCCTTTCCCAAAGCCTTGCACTGAGTGGGGAAAGAGTGGGGATTTCCCAGCTCTTTGAGCCTCTTACTCCCCAGGCAGAAGCAGTTGCAGCCTTATAGCTGGATCACCAGGCTGCTAATTCAGAAAGGGGGGACTAGGAGAGAAAATCCAGGAAAGCAAACTCTCTCATCGTTGGACCCTGCAAACGCCAACAAGCCTTTACTTCCAGCAAGACTAAAGCCAATTATATGACATTGCCATAGAATCCCATCAACTGCAAATCCCTACCTAAGAGTGACACAGGGGCAGAGCCTGGGGTACAGAGTCACCGACCAGGAAGAGGGAGAGAAAAGAAAAAGGAAGAAGTTAACCTCTCAAAATCAAGAAAAACCCAGACTTTACAACTTGATCCACTAATTTTTTGTTGTTGTTGTTTGTTTCTTCTATCCTTTTGCCTTTATTTCCTCCACCTCGGTCCTTCTATTCTCTGCCCATCTTATGCTTCCCCTTTCTTGAACTACACTACCCATGAGTGTTGCATTTTATTTTTCTTCTTTATCCTCACCCTCCTTTAAGGTTATACTCCAAAACACTTAACTCTCACTCTCTCCTCTTTTGTTTTTTTGTTTTTTTTTGTCTTGTTTTATTTTGTTTTTTTTCTCTTCCTATTTTATTTCTTCCTTCGTTTTTCTCTTTTTCTTATTTTTTCCTTTCTATTCGTTTTTTCTTTTCTCATTTTACTTTCCTCCCATATAATCCTCAGTCACGAACAAATTAGTTAATTTGGGACTCAAGGCTTTTTTTTGGCTTTATTTCTCTTTTTTGCTTTTGTTTTTATTTTTTTTTCTTGTTTGTTTATTTTTGTGGCATTTTGGGTCCTCCCAACCCAAGGTCTCCATTGTATTTAGTCTTCGCTCCACTTAATACAACAGATTTTTACTTATTATTTTTATTTTTTCTTCTTTATTATTCTTTTTTGGTCCTTTTTTCTGGTTCCCTCTTATCCCTCTCATTATATCTCTTAGTTGACCATCACTTACAAGCAAATCATCTTATGCTTGTCTAAGATTTTCTTCCTTTTTTTTTTTTTTTTTTTTTTTTTGCATTTAGTAGATCCCTACTCCCTTTTTTTTGCCCCTTGAACTCTTCACCCCAAATCAGGCCCTCCATTATAGGCACGATATTTCCCTGAGGAGGGGAGAGGAGGGAAAGAGAAGAGAGAAAAAAAGGGGGAAATAATAAATTATTACTGTTTTTTTTGTGGGGTGTTTTACCTTTTTTTTTTTTTTTTTTACTTTTTACTCTTTATTAATTCTAATTAGTGCTATCAATAAGACCACCCTCAGATGCCGATAAGAAAGAGGAAATCGAATATTATGGATACAAAAGAAAGAGAGGTAACACAAATAGATGTGGAAAAATCTATGGAGAAAAGACTTAACATATTGGAAGCCTTGGAGCTAAATGACAGAGAATTTAAAATAGAAATCTTAAAAATACTCAGAGATATACAAGAAAACACAGAAAGGCAATATAGGGAGATCAGAAAACAACTCAATGAACACAAAGAATATATTACCAAGGAAATTGAAACTATAAAAACAAATCAAACAGAAATGAAAAACTCAATTCACGAGCTGAAAAACGAGGTAACAAGCTTAGCTAACAGAACAGCCCAGATTGAAGATAGGATTAGTGAAATAGAAGACAAACAACTTGAGGCACAACAGAGAGAAGAAGAAAGAGACTCAAAAATAATAAAAAACGAGAAAGCCCTACAGGAATTGTCTGACTCCATCAGAAAGAATAACATAAGAATAATAGGTATATCAGAGGGAGAAGAGAAAGAAAATGGAATGGAGAATATACTCAAACAAATAATAGACGAGAACTTCCCAAGCCTGTGGAAGGAACTAAAGCCTCAAATTCAAGAAGCAAACAGAACACCAAGTTTTCTTAACCCCAACAAACCCACTCCAAGGCACATAATAATAAAGATGACACAAACCAATGACAAAGAAAAAATTCTCAAGGCAGCCAGGGAAAAGAAGAGTACAACATATAAAGGAAGGCCTATTAGATTATCATCAGATTTCTCAACAGAAACTCTACAAGCTAGAAGAGAGTGGACCCCAATATTTAAAGCCCTGAAAGAGAGGAACTTTCAGCCAAGAATACTATACCCATCAAAGCTATCCTTCAAGTATGAAGGAGATATAAAAACATTCACAAATACAGAAAAGATGAGAGAATTTATCAACAGAAAGCCCCCACTCCAGGAAATACTAACGGGGGTTTTCCAACCAGATTCAAAGAACAAAAGAAAACAACACCACAAGTAACAGCTCCACCAAGAACACAATAAAACCAAACTTAAACTGTGACAACAAAGGAAAAAAAGGGGGGAGAGGATGGAGATTAACAGTAGCAAAGGATGATGAAGTGCAGAAATACTTATAAGATAGGGTACTACAATGAATATGGTAGGTACCCTTTTCATTACTTAATGGTAACCACCCTTAAAAAAACCACCACAAAAACACTTGACTTAAAAAAGGTAGCAACAGAGGAAAGAAGTATGGAACACAAACAAACAAAAACAAATGATAGAAAAACAAAAGAGAAGAATCAAACTAGATACAAAACTAACAGAAAGCAATTTATAAAATGGCAGTAGGGAACCCACAAGTGTCAATAATTACACTAAATGTAAATGGATTAAACTTACCAATAAAAAGACACAGAGTAGCAGAATGGATTAAAAAAGAAAATCCAACTATATGCTGCCTACAAGAAACACATCTAAGCAACAAGGATAAAAACAAATTCAAAGTGAAAGGCTGGAAAACAATACTCCAAGCAAACAACACCCAAAAAGAAGCAGGCGTAGCAATACTCATATCTAATAATGCTGACTACAAAACAGAAAAAGTACTCAGAGACAAAAATGGTCATTTCATAATGATTAAGGGGAAGTTGAATCAAGAAGACATAACAATCCTTAATATATATGCACCAAACCAAGGAGCACCAAAATATATAAGACAGCTACTTATTGACCTTAAAACAAAAACTAACAAAAATACAATCATACTTGGAGACCTCAATACACCGCTGACGGCTCTAGATCGGTCATCCAAACAGAGAATCAATAAAGATATAGTGGCCTTAAATGAAATACTAGAACACCTGGATATAATAGACATCTACAGGACACTTCATCCCAAAGCGACAGAGTATACATTTTTCTCTAGTGTACATGGAACATTCTCAAGAATTGACCATATGTTGGGCCACAAAGAAAATATCAGCAAATTTAGAAAAATTGAAATTGTACCAAGCATATTTTCTGATCATAAAGCCTTGAAACTAGAATTCAACTGCAAAAAAGAGGGGGAAAAACCCACAAAAATGTGGAAACTAAACAACATACTTCTAAAAAATGAATGGGTCAAAGAAGAAATAAGCGCAGAAATCAAAAGATATATACAGACAAATGAAAATGAAAATACGACATATCAGAATCTCTGGGATGCAGCAAAAGCAGTAATAAGAGGAAAGTTCATATCACTTCAGGCCTATATGAACAAACAAGAGAGAGCCGAAGTAAACCACTTAACTTCACACCTTAAGGAACTAGAAAAAGAAGAACAAAGACAACCCAAAACCAGCCGAAGAAAGGAGATAATAAAAATCAGAGCAGAAATAAATGAAATAGAGAACAGAAAAACTATAGAAAAAATCAATAAAACAAGGAGCTGGTTCTTTGAAAAGATCAACAAAATTGACAAACCCTTGGCAAGACTCACCAAGGAAAAAAGACACAGGACTCAAATAAATAAAATCCAAAATGAAAGAGGAGAGATCACCACAGACATCATAGATATACAAAGAATTATTGTAGAATACTATGAAAAATTATATGCCACCAAATACAACAATCTAGAAGAAATGGATAAATTCCTAGAACAATACAACCTTCCTAGACTGAGTCATGAAGAAGCAGAAAGCCTAAACAGACCAATCAGCAGGGAGGAAATAGAAAAAACTATTAAAAATTTCCCCAAAAATAAAAGTCCAGGCCCAGACGCTTATACTAGTGAATTCTATCAAACATTCAAAGAAGACTTGGTTCCTATTCTACTCAAAGTCTTCCAAAAAATTGAAAAAGAAGCAATACTTCTAAACACATTTTATGAGGCCAACATAACCCTCATACCAAAACCTGGCAAGGATGGCACAAAGAAAGAAAACTACAGACCAATATCTCTAATGAATACAGATGCTAAAATACTAAACAAAATACTGGCAAACCGAATACAACAACATATTAAAAAAATAATACATCATGATCAAGTGGGATTCATCCCAGAATCTCAAGGATGGTTCAACATACGCAAAACGGTTAACGTAATACACCATATCAACAAAACAAAGAACAAAAACCACACGATCTTATCAATAGATGCAGAAAAGGCTTTTGATAAAATACAACACAATTTTATGTTTAAGACTCTCAACAAAATGGGTATAGAAGGAAAATATCTCAACATGATAAAGGCCATATATGATAAACCATCAGCCAACATCCTATTAAACGGCATAAAACTGAGGACTTTCTACCTTAAATCAGGAACAAGACAGGGTTGTCCACTCTCTCCACTCTTATTCAACGTGGTGCTATAAGTTCTGGCCAGAGCAATCAGACAAGACAAAGAAATAAAAGGCATCCATATCGGAAAAGAAGAAGTAAAGCTATCACTTTTTGCTGATGATATGATCCTATACATCGAAAACCCGAAGGACTCCACAAAAAGATTATTAGAAACAATAAACCAATACAGTAAGGTCGCAGGATACAAAATTAACATACAAAAGTCCATAGCCTTTCTATATGCCAACAATGAAATATTAGAAAACGAACTCAAAAAAATAATCCCCTTCACGATTGCAACAAAAAAAATAAAATACCTAGGAATAAACATAACAAAGAACGTAAAGGACCTATATAATGAAAATTACAAAGCATTGTTAAGGGAAATCGAAAAAGATACAATGAGATGGAAAAATATTCCTTGTTCTTGGATAGGAAGAATAAATATAATCAAAATGGCCATATTACCCAAAGCAATATACAAATTTAATGCAATTCCCATCAAAATCCCTATGAGATTTTTTAAAGAAATGGAACAAAAAATCATCAGATTTATATGGAAGTATAAAAAACCCCGAATAGCCAAAACAATCCTAAGGAAAAAGAATGAAGCTGGGAGCATTACAATACCTGACTTTAAACTATATTATAGGGCCACGATAATCAAAACAGCATGGTATTGGCAGAAAAATAGACACTCAGACCAATGGAACAGAATAGAAAGCCCAGAAATAAAACCACATATATATGGTCAAATAATCTTTGATAAAGGGGCCAACAACACACAATGGAGAAAAGAAAGCCTCTTCAACAAATGGTGTTGGGAAAACTGGAAAGCCACATGCAAAAGAATGAAACTCGACTACAGCCTGTCCCGTGTACTAAAATTAATTCAAAATGGATCAAAGACCTAAATATAAGACCTGAAACAATAAAGTACATAGAAGAAGACATAGGTACTAAAATCATGGACCTGGGTTTTAAAGAACATTTTATGAACTTGACTCCAATGGCAAGAGAAGTGAAGGCAAAGATAAATGAATGGGACTACATCAGAATTAAAAGTTTTTGCTCAGCAAGAGAAACTGATATCAAAATAAACAGACAGCCAACTATATGGGAACTGATATTTTCAAACAACAGCTCAGATAAGGGTCTAATATCCAAAATTTACAAAGAACTCATAAAACTCAACAACAAACAAACAAACAATCCAATAAAAAAATGGGAAGAGGACATGAACAGACACTTCTCCCAGGAAGAGATACAAATGGCCAACAGATATATGAAAAGATGCTCAGCTTCATTAGTTATTAGAGAAATGCAAATCAAAACTACAATGAGATACCACCTCACTCCTGTTAGATTAGCTATTATCAACAAGACGGGTAATAGCAAATGTTGGAGAGGCTGTGGAGAAAAAGGAACCCTCATTCACTGTTGGTGGGACTGTAAAGTAGTACAACCATTATGGAGGAAAGTATGGTGGTTCCTCAAAAAACTGAAAATAGAACTACCTTATGACCCAGCAATCCCTCTACTGGGTATATACCCCAAAACCTCAGAAACATTGATACGTGAAGACACATGTAGCCCCATGTTCATTGCAGCACTGTTCACAGTGGCCAAGACATGGAAACAACCAAAAAGCCCTTCAATAGAAGACTGGATAAAGAAGATGTGGCACATATACACTATGGAATACTACTCAGCCATAAGAAATGATGACATCAGATCATTTACAGCAAAATGGTGGTATCTTGATAACATTATAAGGAGTGAAATAAGTAAATCAGAAAAAAACAAGAACTACATGATTCCATACATTGGTGGAACATAAAAATGAGACTAAGAGACATGGACAAGAGTGTGGTGGTTACCAAGGGTGGGGGGGAGGGAGGACATGGGAGGGAGGGAGGGAGAGAGTTAGGGGGAGGGGGAGGGGCACAGAGAACTAGATAGAGGGTGACGGAGGACAATCTGACTTTGGGCGAGGGGTTTGCAACATAATTTGATGACAAAATAACCTAGACATGTTTTCTTTGAATATATGTACCCTGATTTGTTAATGTCATCCCATTACCATTAATAAAAAATTTAAAAAAAAAAAAAAAAAAAAAAAGAACTTGCATCCATACATTTATGAGCCTTTTCTATGGAGTAGATGAATAGCATTCTAGGGTAACATGTAACATTTAAGAATATGCACATTACTCTCTCAAATTCACAAGCTGGAGACCAGTGTCCATATTTATATATTCTGAAACCAGGCATGCTTCCCCTTTCACGGGAAGAAAAACCTGCTAAGGACTGGGAGAGATAACAGGAATTAAGTAGTAAGATGACCTGGATTTTGAGAGACATTCCTAGCCAAGGATATATCTAGCAAGCATAGCATGTATGGTTTATGCCATTGGGCTTATAGATTTGATGCAACTCTGTATAAATCAAATGAGACCTAAGAATTGAGTAGCTCTCAGCCTTTCTTCAGTTGTCCTCAAAGGGTGTACTTTTGGGAGTTCTCAATATTCTGTGCTTCCAGCCTTATTTTTTGTTCTTTCTCTACTTCTTCTAGAATCAAAAACTTCTTGTCAAAGTGTCACCTTAATTCTCTAAATTAACTTAAAATTTATTTTTCCATTCTGAAAAAGGAGGATCAAACAAAACAGAATGAAAAACACAGTTCATATGAGAGAGTAAAAACAAAACTTTATCTTGATTCCCATTAAAAGAATAATCGAATAAGTGCTTTCTCACTACCTGCAGACATCTGGGTGGCTAGTCAGAATTTTTGTCCTTTCTCAGCGGCTGCAGAAAAGCTTTTGACAGTGATTCAAAAGGGGGGCATTGTGTAATAACACCTATTTTTGGCCGTTTGTATAATGAAAATAGCTTAGGGATATAGCCTGCCCTTTACGATTATTAACTCCATATTTCTTTCTTCTTCAGTTTCAAGAAAGAACTGCAAACAGTAACACACACACTTAAACTGTATATATTTCTCTAGTTTCTGTAACAAAATTTAAACCCCAAGCACCTCTAACAGTTTGATAAGAAAGGGGTCAGAAATGTATGGGCTGTGCTTAACTCAACTGTGTGTTTTAGAAGAAAAATTGAACCATTTGTTTGAGAAGGTAAAAAAAGATATGTGTGCTGTATGTTCCGGGGCATGGCACTGTGACAGTAAGATAGCTACATAACGCTTCTTTCCCTCTCCCCAGAAACTGCGTATGAGGAGGGGGCAGTGAGGAAGAGCTGTGCCTCACCCTGCTTCCTGGAGAAGGCAAACAGGTGTAAAAATCGCCTTAGGCCACTAACGAGAATATGACGTAGTTTTGCAGATACAGTCATGAATGTTTAATATCTGCCACCTACTTCTCAGTATATTTTCTTAAATCTAAATTGACAACATAGGGTGCATCAGAACCTGTCAGTACTGTATATAAATTTTTTAAAATATTATATACAGAAATAGATATGTATATATATTTTCTGGAAATACAGCACTGGTGAACTTTTACTTTTGTTGATGCAGAAACTTAGCATTCTCCCAGTTTAGTGACAGGTATGTTTATTTATCATAACTGGATACCCTGTTAGTTTTAGAGGTACATCGTGGTGGTGATGGACATTGTGAAATGTTCTCCACAGTAAGTCTAGTTACCATCGGTCATGATAGAAAGTTATTACAGTATCATTGACTGTATTCCCTATGCTGCATATTACAGCCCCATGACTTCTTTATTTTATAGCCGGACGTTTGTACCTCTAAATCCCCTTCACACATTTCATCCACACACTATTTGCAGATGCTCGTTTAAGTGCAGTATTTTTTGAATGTATCAGTGACAGGTTGTTTTGAGTTTGGATTTTTGTTTTTTGTTTTTGTAATGTCTTTATTGAGTTATAATTTGCATACCATACAACTCATTCATCCAATCCAAGTGTACAGTTTTAAGTATGTTCACACAGTTGTTCAGCCATCACCACAATCAGTTTGAGAACATTCTCATCACCTTAAAACAAAATTTTGTAACTATTAACGATCATCACCCTCCTTTCAGCCTCCCTTTTCCTTAATCCTAAAAAGCCACTGCTCTACTTCCTATCTTTATAGATTTGCCTATTCTGCACATTTCATATAATATGTGGTCTTTTGTTCCTGTCTTCTTTCACATAGGTTAATCTTTCCGAAGATTACCCATGTTGTAGCATGAATCAGTACTTCATTCCTTTTTTGTGGCTGAATAATATTCCTTTGCATGGATAGACCACACTTTATCTATCCATTCACTTGTTGAACTTCTGAATTGTTTCTACTGTTCAACTTTTGGCCTTTATGAATACTGATTGCTACTGTGAACTTTTGTGCTGACAAAGTTTTGCACTTTCTAGAATCTATACCTAGGATTGGAAATGCTAAGTCAAATAGTAACTCTGTATAACTTGTTAAGGAAGTGTAGACTGTTTTACAAAATAGCTGCACCATTTCATATGCCTATCAAGTGGTGTTTGAAGGTTCTGACTTCTCCACACCCTTGCCAACACTTGTTACTACCTGAATTTTTTATTATAGCCCTTTCAGTGGATGACGTTGTATCTCATTGTTTTTTGATTTGCATTTTCCTGATGACTAGTGATGGGTAGCAGATATTAACCCCAAGCATTTTCTGCCCACTACATGTGTGTGTCTAGGTGTGAGGTGACCACCCTTTTCTGCCTGCACATTCCTGGGCTCTCACATACTTTTATTAACAACAGCGCCTGGGGCCTTATCGGGATGGAGGGGTGGTCTGTGTGTATTCAACATTCTTACAGGCTCTGCTGCTTCTGCTGAGAATCTTAATTCTAGGTCTTCTTTAATTTTGTTCTCCAACAAAAGGAAAAACTTCAGTAATGCTGGCTTATTAGATTATATATGCTTTCCTTTGTTGTACCCTCAGTATTTTTATTTGTACTTAATTCTGCAAAAGAAAAAAATAAATAAATGACCGAGGGTATGACAGAGGAAAACATATAATGTAGGGTTATTTGACTATTACTGTGATTTAAAATTTTATGACATTGGCTATCCTTGGCAGTGTGTTTGTGGCAATCCACACAACTCCATTCTTTTTATATTTCAGTTCCATTCTTGGAAAGTTACATATAATTGTGAAGCTATGTGCCTTGAATATGACTTTATTTATACCCATAGTGTTTGTATGTAAGCAGTACTGCAGCTCCAGGTTTCTAGCAGGTGCATGAGGCCCTTGCAGGTGCTTGTTTAGACAGGAGTGAGAAGTTGTCATTTTATTCTTCAGTGTTTACTCATCAGATTGCCAGTGCAGCACATGCAGGTGGTAGTGATAGCATTAGTATGCCTCCCTTTTTTTTAAGTGAGAGGAGGGGAGATAGAAAGACTCCCATATGCACCCTGGCCAGGATCCACCCAGCAGCCCCTGTCTGGGGCCGATGCTCAAGTACTGAACTATCCTCAGCATCTGAGATTGACATGCTCAGACCAACCGAGCTATTCTCAGCACCCTGGGCCACACTCAAACCAATCGAGCCACTGGCTGTGGGAGGGGAAAAGGGAGAGTAGGGGGAGGGAAAGGGGAGATAAGCAGATGGTTGCTTCTCCTCTGTGCCCTGACCAGAGATTGAACCCGATCGTCTGCTTGCCAGGCCGACGCTCTATCCACTGAGCCACCAGCCAGGGCCTTGTATGCCTTTTAATACCTAGAAACAGTGTAGTGGAAATAATGATGACTCAGAGGACAGAGGCCTGCCTCACTGGTGGTGGCACAGTTGATAGAGCATTGACCTAGGACACTGAGATCTCAGGTTCGAAACCCCAAGGTCACCGGCTTGAGCTCAAGGTCGCTGGCTTGAGCAAGGTGTCACTAGTTCTGCTTGAGCCCCTGGTCATGGCACATATGAGAAGCAATCAATGAACAATTAAAGTGATGCAACTATGAATTGATGCTTCTCATCTCCTTCCTCCCTTTCTCTCCCTTCCTGTCTCTTTCTCTCTGTAAAAAAAAAAAAAACAAAACACAAAAAAACAGAAAATAAAATGAAGAAGACAGATTTTAACATGTAGAATGCCTTCTACATGGGAGGTGCTTAAAATTTTTTGTTTGATCAGTAAATGAGCAAGGCATTTCATGTCATTAAGCAATGATTCTATGAATCAGGAAAAGTGAATGGTTTACTAATATGACTACAGAAGTCCCTTGCACCTCTAAAACTTTTTGGTACAATGATTGCATTTCCAGCTTCTTAGATTAAAAACAAAACAGAAACAATGAAATACGAACAGCTTTTGAAAGTGCCCAGCACGCCTCCCTAGGGGTCTGTGAGCGGCCTCACCTGTTGCCGCACGGCTCCCCAGCGCCTTTGATGGGCCCTGGTGCTGAGATATGTGTACTTGACTCAGTTATAGAAATTAAATCACTTTTTTCATATTGTCAATGTAAAGTGGCCCTAAGCGAATATTGGCCAAGCTGAGAATGAGTGGTGAGGTCATTTTTAATGTGAAATGATGTGTCACCATGGCCGAGTTCTGTCCTGACGCAAGGCCGACTGATGGAGGTGCTGGCAGGAGGCGGCCCCCGGCTGAGCGCAGGGCCTGAGCCAGTCTCTGGCTGGTGTGGAGGGCCTGGCTGCGGCCTGCGCATGTGGGTGCTCTCGGGGGCCATCTGATAACGGGCCGCCTGCTTCTCTCAGGTGTTCCAAGAGAAGCACTGCCTTGTCCTACACACAAAACAGGATCATTGGAGACCCTTTATCTTCTGAGAGGAAATATCTGTAGGGTCCCTTTGGGCTGAATCGAGCCTTCATTCATGAAGATGGTTATCTTAGCGCTGGCAGAGGAACAGAATGAAATCAGTTTCCTAAACTTCCTGGGGCAGACAAATGGTCATGTTTTTGGAGATTGGTGAGAGTTTTTTAATCCTACTTTTTCTTCTTTTCCCCCCTCCCTTTAAAATAGCGATGATTAAGGAATCAGACACCCTTAACCTGTCAGATGCCTGTTCAGTTCTAAGTAAAAGTTATGGTACTATGTTCTACAAGTTCTTAAAAAGAAGCAATTCCAAACCCTTGTTATCTTGCTATAGTCAGTGTACAGGAAAGTGGGCCTTGACGAAGGGGGCTGTCTTGGTAGGGTCCGCTCTCACTTTGAAGTAGCTGTCTTCTTTGTGGGGCTCACAAACACCTGCTTCTCCCTCTCTTTCTCTCTCTCGCTTTCAACAGAATAGGGATTACAGGTGATACCTGACTGTTATATTTTTCATCTCTTTTAGTTCAGCAGTGAGGTGTGGTTATCATTAACTTTAAATAAATTTGTTGCAGGTGAGTGTTTTATGGTGCTGCATAGGTAATAATTGGTGATGCTTTAAAAAAGCTAAAAGATAAAGGCACCCTTGTATGGTACTCAGTGGATCTTGTATTTGTCTTGTAAATGCATTAGGGCATTTAACATGTGACTTATTAAGATCTTATCTCATGCCCTGGCCAGTTAATTCAGTTGGTAAGAGCATCGTCCCCATATGCCAAGGTTGTGGGTTCTAATCTGGGTCAGAGCATATACAAGAATCAGCTGATGAGCCTAACAGGTGGTGGTGCAGTGGATAGAGTGTCAGCCAGGATCAGCTGATGAGCCTAACTGGTGGTGGTGCAGTGGATGGAGTGTCAGCCTGGATCAGCTGATGAGCCTAACTGGTGGTGGTGCAGTGGATGGAGTGTCAGCCCAGATCAGCTGATGAGCCTAACTGGTGGTGGTGCAGTGGATGGAGTGTCAGCCAGGATCAGCTGATGAGCCTAACTGGTGGTGGTGCAGTGGATAGAGTGTTAGCCCGGAACACTGAGGTCCCAGGCTTGAAACCCTGAAGTTACCGCCTCGAGTACGAGCTCATCAGCTTAAGCATGGGGTCTCTGGCTTGAGTGTGGGATCACTGACATGATCCCAAAGTCATTGGCTTGAGCCCAAAGGTCACTGGCCTGAGCAAGGAGTCATTGGCTCAGCTTGAGTGTCCCCCACCCCATCAAGGCACATATGAAAAGCAATCAATGAACAACTAAAGTGACGCAACATGAGTTGATGCTTCTTATCTCTCTCTCTCTCCTCTCTCTCACTTCCTCCCTCTCTCTTTCTCAAATCAGTTAAAAAAACAGAAACAGAAAACTAACAAGATCTAACAGGTAAAATTAGGAGACTCTATCCAGCAACAACAGAATACACATTCTACTTAAGTGCACATGGATATTTTTCAGAAGAGACCATATGTTAAGCCACAAAGTAAGTCTTTATAGATTAAAAAAATATATCAAACAATGAATGCATAAATAAGGGGAGCAACAAATTGATGTTTCTCTCTCTCTCTCCCTTTCTTTCTAAACTCAATAAATAAAAAATTTTAAAAATATATCTCATAAAACTTTAAGCCACTATTTTTAGATACTAATAAGGTGTGAATGTCAGTAACGAGGGGAAGGGGCCACTTCCCTTCTCCTTGCATCAGAATGACTCTCACCACTGCCCGCTGCCTGGTCCTACCATTTTCCTTATGTTGAACCCAAATTCCTTCAGCTGTGTTTAATGTGGTTCCTACTCCATTTTCCCTGTCACATTTTCTCCTCTCCTCACCTCTCTACCTTAGGCTCTTCATTCCTTTGTTACCTTTCGTTCATTCACTTGTTGAACAAATATGTATACTGTGGAGTTGCCAGTGTGCCAGATGCTTTGTTGGGCACTGGCCATTGCACTGAGGGTGGCTGTCCTGGGCACTGGCCACTGGCCATTGCACTGAGGGTGGCTGTCCTGGGCACTGGCCACTGGCCATTGCACTGAGGGTGGCTATCCTGGGCACTGGCCACTGGCCATTGCACTGAGGGTGGCTGTCCTGGGCACTGGCCACTGGCCATTGCACTGAGGGTGGCTATCCTGGGCACTGGGCACTGGCCATTGCACTGAGGGTGGCTGTCCTGGGCACTGGGCACTGGCCATTGCACTGAGGGTGGCTGTCCTGGGCACTGGCCATTGCACTGAGGGTGGCTGTCCTGGGCACTGGCCGTTGCACTGAGGGTGGCTGTCCTGGGCACTGGCCGTTGCACTGAGGGTGGCTGTCCTGGGCACTGGCCATTGCACTGAGGGTGGCTATCCTGGGCACTGGCCATTGCACTGAGGGTGGCTGTCCTGGGCACTGGCCGTTGCACTGAGGGTGGCTGTCCTGGGCACTGGCCGTTGCACTGAGGGTGGCTGTCCTGGGCACTGGCCGTTGCACTGAGGTTGGCTGTCCTGGGCACTGGCCGTTGCACTGAGGGTGGCTGTCCTGGGCACTGGCCGTTGCACTGAGGGTGGCTGTCCTGCCTTCCAGGAGTGTTGTCCCCAGGGGCTGTTTCCTGCTGTTGTATGTGGTCCCCTCCCCCATACTGGAATGAGCTCCTGGTGGGCACAGACCAAGTCTTTCAACGATACAGCATTGACATTTTCAGCACAAGGAAAACAGCAGGCTTTTGAGAGACGTTCCAGGTGATTCCAGGCAGAGTTTGGAAGTAGACACTGAGGGTTTTAAACTTTCTCTTTTCCAAACTTTGAGATAGTTTACTGTCTTCCTTTCTCAGGAGGATGCGGTTAATGTACAGTGTGATAATGTCTGTGACAGCACTTTAGAAAAACAGGTAATATAATGAGGACAGTTACCATCATTCACCCCGAGTCTCTGTATCTGCCTCTGTGTTCTCCCTGTGCCTCTGAGAGCATGGTTACTTCTGCCCTCCCCGCCCTCCTCGCTCCTCGCTTCCCTGCTTCCTCAGAGGCAGAGGGAGGCATGAGTGAAAGAAAGTGTGTGTCTGATTCCACATGCCTGTCTTTGTGGCTTCTGAATGTGTGTCTGAATGCCAGGGTCGCGCTCCTGCCGCCTCTCAGGCCTGCATGCTTACTTCGAAGGACTGTCAGGAGACTCTGGCTCCACACCTGACAGCAACACCCCACTCAGGACGTGTTTATGATATCTTTCGCTGCTCCTGCTGTACATATTTTCTTCCAGAAACAAGCACTTTTGGTAACAGAAAGAGTGTCCTCGTAGATTAGACTCAGTATTTGAGCCCCTCCTACATTGTGCGGGTGCTGGTGACTGATGAAAGGGCAGAATTTGCACAGCTAGGTCACCTGCCTTTTGCGTAATGGCTGGTTGACAATACCAGAGGGAAGTTTTCGGTGAGAGCAAGGGCGGGCTGGTATGTGAGAGGAAGGGTGGGGCTGAATCCTGCACAGGGGGAGAGCTGAGCTCACTGCTTTCCTTAACATCTGCCCCCACTCCCTGTTTAATAAAAGTCGAGATGCTGGCGGGCGCAGGGGGAGCAGCGGTAGATCCTGAGTTACCGGGCAGGAAGGTCCCGGTAACCACCCTGGCAGAGCCCTGTCTCCTTGGGGCCTGTGTTCAGTAAGCGCAGCTGCCCCCAGGAGGCAGTAGCATTAACCTGAAGTTTTGATTTTCAACCAAACTCAAATTGAAAGTTTTTCCACTAGTAGGAAAGTATCCTGTGGACACAAACTAAGAAAAACATTGCTTTTTGCATCTTTATTGTTGTGATGACACAACATGGGAGCAGTCCCTTAGAGAGGAGCTGAAAGCCCTCCAGAGCGGGAGACGCTGGAGGGCCTGGTCCAGGGGGTGCAGCTGGAGGGCCCGGTCCAGGGGTGCAGGGAGCGGCTCTGCCCACCGGGAGGGTGGCTCTGCCCGGGACCCCTTTCACAGATCTCTCCCACACCAGGGCCTCGAGCCATTAAACTGAACTTTTGGAAGTCATTGTGTATTCATAGCCATCACTGTGTAACTAAATAGGTAATGCATCATGAGGTAGTGGGATTGCTGAGGAGACCCTGTTGGATTAGCTGACAAACTGCCAGCTGGAGGAGCAGTATAATCCCTAGCCTAGCAGGGTCTCGGCTCAGTCTCATTCTCCCTGATCGAAGAGCCAGACCCAGGGTGCGTGCCACGGTGTGTTTCTTCAGTCAGATGGCACTTGGCGAGGGCCTGGGGATGGAGCACAAAGACTCTGCCTTCCCACAAAGTCCTCAAGGCTTAGGAGGGCAGATGGACAAATGAAAACAGCACGATTGTTCACAGCCAGGGGGGAGACATTAGCAGGAGGGCAGCACTAAGTCCTGATTGGACATGGGAGGGAAGGATTGGGATGATGCTTGAGCCTGGGTGGGAGGTGGGGGAGGGGTCACAAGTGGAGGGGTTTTAACTGGTGAAGAAAGGGTGGAAGGCAGAAGGGGGTGAGGAAGGGCATTCCTGGCAGAGGATGCCTGCAGATGTCCTTTAAAAAGTCACTTCAACAGGTCTTAGCAGAAATGAGAATCCTCATTTTGGAACGGGCTTAGCATTGCAAGCATAGAGGTCTGTGCCTGTTTTTGCAAATAAGGTTTTATTAGAACATGGCCATGCCCGTTCTTTCCCCTGTTGTCTGTGGCTGCGTTCCTGGTGCAGTCCACAGCAGGTGGTTGTGACAGACACCGTGTAGCCTGCAGAGCCTCAAATATTTACCATCTATGGGCAGTGTGTGCTGCCCCTTGGCATGACATTTTTATTCCTTAAAACTCCTAGTGAAGAGGACCCAAACTGGCAGCAAGCAGGGTTTGCTTGTAGACCTTCATGGACCTGTTCGTTTATTTTACCACCTGGTAATTTCTCTTCACCTCACACATTACACCTTCAACTCAGTAGCTAGTTCCGGTGACTTCTGGCTCTAAGCGTGTGGAACCTGAGTAGTGTGTGAGGGAGGGAGCATTTCACCCTGAGCGTCCCCTGCAATGTCTGATTACCTCAGCTCCCAGCTGTTTTAGACTCAGCTTAATTTTTTGGAACTTCTGCTGCTGCTTTTTATCTGCTTGGTAAATGTTGCTCAGCAAATGCGAGCTAAAGATGATGATAGGAGCAGTAGTCATTGAAAAGCAGCTCTGTTCTTCGGGAGGAAGTCCGTATGATAAGTGGGTTCTGAAGTTGGTGTTTCCCTTACAAGTCCGTGACAGAGAGCTCATGCATTTCCAGAAGTGGCTATGCATTTGAAATATCACTTTCCTAGATATAGTGGGTGACAGTTGTGACCAATTACATAGCAAATGCCAACTTTTAAGCATCTGCTCTGGTCTGTGTTATCAGATGTTAGAAGTGCCAGACTTTTTATACATGTTAACATATTAAATAAGAGCTGGATGAAATAGAGATATACTTATACCGATTTCAAACATGGAGAAACAGGCTTTGACAAACTAAGTACTTCCCATGTTAACTGTGCTAGGGAGGATATTGATTTTATGCTCTAATTATCCTGAGCAAGTGGAATGCTCATTGAATATACTGAATCAGGATGACAAAAACATCTCCGTTTCAGACTGTCAAAAGCACTGGTTTTTAAGGGAAAGATACAGCTAAAACCCCCTTTCGCACCAACCTCTGTTAGCCCTGTAGCCAGCAACATCACTTAAATACCACTGTCCAATGATAGTGTGGTGTGGGATCTAATTTCTCATTCGTACTTTGTATGGATAGAAAACTGTCAGCAGCAAGTAATGGTGACATTTTCCTAGTAGATCTAGAAAATAAAGTAGATCCAAAAAGAGAAGCATGTAGGATTAGGGTTGTTCTAATGTCCAGCTAAAATGATCATTCCTAAATAAAAAGTCTGACCACAACCATTCCCTCCTTGCAACCTTTCGGAGCTCTGCCGTGCCCTGAGCATGAGGACCACTCTTCATTTTGGTGCTTGAGGCCCTTCCAGTTTGCGCGCTGCCTGCTGTTCAAGTTCAGAGCTGTCAGTACCTCTCTGTCGTTCCAGCATTTGGAACCACCTCAGTCCCTGACACCAGCTCTGCCCTGTTCCTCTCCCTGGCTCGCTCCTACTCACCCTCACACCTCAGCAAAGCTGTCCTTGGATCCAGGAAGCCTTCTTAGCCGGGGATGGGCGTCCTTCCCTTGCCCTGCCCGAACATAATGTCTCCCGTGCTGCTGTTCGATTGTTTAATTATTCCTCTGTTGTTCATTGTTCCCTACTGAACTGTAAGCTTCTTAAAGGCATTCTTTTTGTTTTGCCTCCATAGTCACAAGGAATAAGGGTCCACTTAGCAAGCTAGTAAGAAGGGAGCTGCTGGGGAGGAAATATTTGAAGCAGTAAGGAGCTCTTTAAGGAAATTTAAGAACTGTGTCTGTAAGAGGCTCCAATCCGAGATAGACCACGTGGTGTTTGCTCCCCGGCACAGTAGTTCTGTTCGCCTCGCTGTGCTGCTGGCTGCTCCAGCACCAGTGCAGGTCTCAGCAAGCTGCTCGTGACCTCCGTTTGCAGGCGTGGCCTAGCGTGGCCCTGCCAGCCCAGTGGGCCTCCTAACCTGCCAGCCCAGTGGGCCTCCTAACCTGCCAGCCCAGTGGGCCCTCCTAACCCCATGGCTGTGTCTCCTGCTCCTTTCTTTGGTTTCTCAGTTTCCCAGTTGCAGATTTCCACGCAAGCACTCTGGCAGGTATAGCTCGCCCTCTCCATCTGGGCCACACACGTCATAGGTCTCTGGCCATCCTGTAGGTGTGTTGTCCTGAGGTCAGGACCTTGCTGCAGACCAGTCAGACCCTGCTGCCAGCTGCAGGGGCGCAGGGGTCAGAGCATAGCTAGCACTGACTTCTCTTTTTTATTTCTCTCCCTGCCCCTTCCTTACAAAGATGTTAGATTTGTGTTTCAAAACTTCATGGTATCCTTTGTTCTTTTTCATCCTTTACAGATATCATTAATGGAGCTCAAGAAAAATGTGTATTGCCTCCTATGGATGGCTACCCCCACTGTGAGGGGAAAATCAAGGTAAGGCCAGAGTGATGTGCGTTCATTCCTGTCTGCACTAACACACCCTCCTGAAAGTGGGAGGGAGCCCTTTAAGGGGGAGTCATTTAAGGGCTGCTTTAATGCTGCCTGTTTGGGGCTGTGGCCATGACAACCCTTACCTGCTCATGCCAACTCCGTGGGGTTAGCCGACAATGACTCCGCCTGGTCAGACTGAAAGAGCCTGGCCCATTTCAGGCCCGCTGTGTCTTTGAAGCGGCCTCCCTTGCTTCCCAGTGTCTAGCCAGTGATCTTTCAAGGGCCAGTGACAGGGGGCTGCCATTATTTAGTGTCCAACTTCTCTCTCCCTGTCCCTAGGCCTTGCTCTGAGGTCTCCAAATTGACATTTAAATGTCACATTTGCATTTGCAATTGAATGCCCAAAGATACTTGGCCACTCTTCCATTCTTAACATTTTTTAAAAATCGTATTTATATGGCCTGCCCTTGGGAAGACCACTGCCCTGTTCAGGAGTTTCCAGAGGAAAAGTTTCAATTCCAGAGGTCAGGGAGGGGACTCAACCCTGGAAACATCTGCATGGTCTTTGTTCCTGGCACTGTGCCACAGCAGGTGAAACTTGTTTTCCGGGGAGAGGGGTTCTGATGCGCGGGTATCATTAGGCACTTGTTTCTGATAGAACTCCCCTGGCCATTGCCTGTCCTGGGCTTTGCTGCCTGGTGTGTCCCTCGGCCTCCGTCCACTCAGCTTGTCACTCTGTGTGTGTGGATCATCCAGGAGCTGAGTGTCTGTCATTCTGACCTCGCCCAGTGACTCTGAGCTTAGGCCACAGGTTGAGCTCTGCCCCTGCCCTCTCCTTCTCCATCAGCAGGCGGGCAGGGTCACCCAGAACGGGCTGCTCTGAGGTGTTCTTACCTGCTCTCGTTGCAGTGGATGAAAGACATGTGGCGCTCGGACCCCTGCTACGCAGACTACGGCGTGGATGGGTCCACCTGCTCTTTCTTTATTTACCTCAGTGAGGTGAGTCGCTGTGGATTGAAACAAGTATTGTTTTTACATGGTAGACCTGTGCTCCCTTTTCATTACTCTCTTCTGCCCCCAAGTAGGATGACTGTTGTTTTTTTCCTTTGAGAGAAAAATAGGCTTAGCTAACTAATTTTTTCCACTCATTAAAAAAAAAAATGCTGTGAAATACAGGTCACATCCAAACCATTAAGTATACATTGAATACATTCACACTGCTGTGCAGCTGTCCATCCGTCCATCCATCCATCCATCCATCCATCCATCCATCCATCCATCCATCTCCAGAACCCCTCCATCTTGCAAACAGGAAACTCTGCCCATGAAACACTCACTTCCCATGCCCCCTTTTTCCAGCCCCCAGCAACCACCATTCTACTCCCAGTCTCTATGACTTTGACTGCTCCAAGTACTCACATAAGTGAAGTTGTACAGTATTTGTCATTTGGGGATCACCTTATTTCACTTAGCAAATGTTCTCAAGGTTTATTCATGTTGTAGCTATGTCATAATTTCCTTCCTTTATAAGGCTGAACAGTATCTTGTCTAGTAAACCAAATGTTGCTTATCCATTCATCTGTTGATGGACACTAGATTGCTTCCCTGTTTTAGCTATTTTGACAAGGCTGCTGTGAACATGGGTGTATACGTAACTCGTTGAGACCCTGCTTTCAGTTCTTTTGAGTATATACCCAGAAGTGGAATGGCTGGATATATGGTAATTCTATTCTTTATTTTTTTGAGGAACCTCCAAACTTTTCTAAAGTGGTTGTTCTGTTCCGCATTCCCACCAGCAGCGCCCGAGGGTTCAGCTCCTCCCCATCCTTGCCTTGTCAACACTTCTTCTTTTGTTTTGTTCCTTTGTTCTTTTGATAGTAGACATCCTAATGGAGTTAAGATCGTATCTCATTGTGGTTATGGTTTACATTTCCTTAATAATTAGTGATGTTGAGCATCTTTCCATGTGCCTGTTGGCTGAGTTAGCTATTTACTTATAGAATGATTTAGTTATTTTTACCTTTTTTTCTTTTTACCTGAATTTTATTTTTATTTGTACCCTTGAATTTAAATAGAAACCTTTTTTTTTAAGGGTTGCAGAGCATTTTACAGACCACATGCTTTAATCATCTCATATCATCTTTAAGAAAATTGAGCAGGTGGAATAGAGTTAGGGCTATATCCCAGGCCAGGCACCAGGGAAGAACTCAGTAGGAAATCTAAACTTGCTGGCCCCCCGCTCCACCTTTTATGGAACAGGTGCAGCTGGTTTCAGAGGACGTGCACTTGGCGGGCTCTTGGCTGCCGTTTCCCTTGTATTCTCTCACCCAGTTTTGCATGCTGTTGCCCTTTGACCAACGTGAATAACAGCTCCTGGTGCTGCAGTGCAGGGAGTAGAAGGCTCCGTTATGAGACTAAATGAAGTGCTTTTTCCATCTCTTTTCTTATGGGACTCAAGTGCCTCTTCTTGTAACAGGTGACAGGGACTGCTTTTTGAGATGGGGGGCCAACCAGGATAGCCTTGGGTTCCATGGGTTTGTCCCTCTCCTACATCTGTTTCTCTTGCCTCTATAAGACCCAGGCTGACTTGTTTTTTTCTCATGGCCACCCCGTGGGGATTATGGGAACCCTCAGAGTTAGTGACAATTAAAATACCTCTTGGAAATTAAAAGCACAGATCAATGTGTGTGTGATGCTCCTCATTAGCAGGCTACAGAAATTGAATCTGTAGTGTATACTGGAGTTGTGTTTCCAGCTAAGGGGCCCTGTGGGCCATCCTCCCATTTCCTTCTCCAGGAGAGGAAGGCCTGGGGCCTGGGAACAAACCTTCACTCCAATGAGAGACATTAGAAGCACCTTGTCTGCCTGTAGGAAAAGGCTCCTCATTCAGTTTAATTTTCAAAAGTTTTCTTCCCCTTCCAGTTGATAGAATTTAGCCAGAGTCCTCCTGTGTTTTCTGATTAGCAAGCCGAGCAAAGTTCCTTCCTTCCTGAGAACTGGCATGTCGGGGTGGGCAGCCCAGCTAAAGGTAGAGGAATTTCCACTCGCACTCCAGCCTTGCTCCACCTGGGAAGACACGTGGGAACAGGCCAGGTGGGGAGGGACTGTGGTTATTTGTGACCTCCTTCCCTTCTTTGAAACTGCTACCCTGCCCCTCCCCCTCACATGAAGGAAGGGTATAGCTAAGATGAGAGAAGAGTCAGATTCTGGAAGGTAAACTGAGAGGATGTGGGACCGACTGGGCTGTATGGAGATGTGACGGCTCATAAATACTTAATAGAGGAGCCTGGGTATTTCCTCTCAGAACCTTTAGCTATTCTTTCTCATCCTGAGGTGTGGCGTGGTTCTTCCTGAGCCTGGTCTGTTCTCTTCTTATTCAGCTGATCGGGCTTTTCTTTTTGTTCAGTTGAACTCAGTTCAGTGAGCACTTATTGAAAAACTATTATATTCATTGACTGTCAACAGTTACTGCAAATTCTTTTTCTTGGCACCATGCTATGCATACATTATCTTCAGAGAATAATGGAAGAGGAAGAGTGGGTGCAGGTGATCGAACCAGAGGGTGGAGATAGTTCCCCTGCAGAGAGGACTAGAAATTTCCTTTTCAGTGTTTTAGTCTGAAAATAACTTTGAAACTCTGGCCTTTTAAAAAATGTTCATTTTATCGTAGCATCTGAATAAATACCCTAGAAGAGTTAGAGGAGAATTCCACCAAAGTGGCCACTTCAGTAGGAGCCTCCTACCTGATTCAGCTTGTTTCCGATGCTTTCTAAAAGTCTGTGCTTTGGGAAAAGTTACCCTGTCTGTGTCTCAGATTCTTCCTTTATAAAATAGTGGTTTTTATTTTATTTGTTTGTTTAGAAAGAACCCTACTGTGAGGACTCCTGAGTGTTTATGGGAATGTGCTTACAATAGAACCTGGCAAATACATAGAGATACTCAATAAACCTAACTGATACTTCTGTGGTTCTTAATGTAATTTTTTTAGGACAGTTGTGGGGTGTCACTTTCCAGGGACATTTTATGAGGAACCTTGAGATCATTTTAGATTTAGAATCAATTTCTGGCTCTCAGTCACTGATCTAATTTCATTTTGGAACCCTTGACTCTAGGTAATGTGAAATTCAGCTGTTCTGGGCTTCTTTTCTTTAGCGAAGACACTGCTTTCGGATTTCGATTGTGAGCTGGTGTGTGGAACAGCCGTGCAACACCACCTTTGTTTTTTATTTTTGTTTTTGTTTTTCCCTTAAGTGAGAAGTGGGGAAGCAGAGAGACTCCTGCATGTGCCTGGACCTGGATCCACCCACCAAGCCCATGATGGGGTGATGCTCTGCCCATCTGGGACCATTGCTTCATTACTTGGCAACCAAGCTACTTTAGCATCTGAGGCGAGGCCATCACGCCATCCTCAGTGCCCGGGCCAACTTGCTTTAAATGAGCCATGGCTACAGGAGGTGAAGAGAGGGAGGGAGGAGTGGAAAAGCAGATGGGCGCTTCTCCTGTGTGCCCTGATCAGGAATTGAACCCAGAACATCCACACGCTGGGCCAGTTCTCTATCACTAAGCCAACAGGCCAGGGCCAACCCCGTCTTTGTTAATATGGAATTATATTAGAAACATTTTCTGAAGCCAGTTAACTCCATGCTAGTATTCTTTAAATCCTGGACAACATCCATGGCTTTGTGGTGCTGTTTTCTGTCATTTTTTTTCTTCTTAATGTCTTGAAACTTTCCTTCTTTGTTTAACCTGTGCCTTTGTACCTTTCTCTTGCACTTGGGAAAATGATTAAGAGAGACATCTTCATTTGATACATTTACTTGATCAACACGTGACTTTTACTCTTTTCTTAATCCTTATTGAAAAGCCAGTTCTTGTTTCCATCTACGTTTAACTTTAGAACTTTGACATATATAAAAAAGGACATAAAATAAAATGTCTGCCATATAGTTGAATTGAGGCATTTAGATTTAGACCAGTCGTAGGGCGTGGCACTCTTCTTTGTTTTTCTTACCCTTGGGTGTTTCATTGTGCCTACATCCACTGAATAATGGAGGATATACTTCCACTTTTACCGTCACCGACTTGTAGTCTACACATTGTTTCTGTTAAATTCCAGGAAGTAAAGCCATTTCCCCTGTGCTGTCCCCCCAGATGCTTGTTATGTAATACTGTGTTAGGGACTGGAGGTGGTCATTAAGGTCTAGTCCTCGCCCTTGAGTGTCAGACAGTAGGAGAGAGTGAAACACTACTCAGCCCCTCCGTAGTCCACGCACCTTAAATACAATGTCATCTAAACTCTCCCAACGCTGAGTAACAGGAAGCTGGTCATGGAGGCTCTGAGAGGTTAAGTTGCCGAGTCCTTCTGCACTTTTCATTACTGTTGCCCCTTTGTGTCAAAGAAAAACTGAACCCCGCTAAGTGGTATGTTGCCATTGACTTTGTATCCACCCGTGTTTGAAATATGATTCTCATTTAGCTAGTTTCCATGAATCAACCTTCATTGCTAGTTTTCAAATACTCACAATTTGATATCCAATCCCCCCTCCACATAAACACACACACACACAAAATAAAGAAATGGCATTGGTTCTCCTGAAGGTGTAACTCATGAAAACCAGGTGCTCAGCCCTTCCAAGCAGTGGGAGTGGATGATGTAGGCAGCCTTGTGTTTCCAGATCATCGGGCAGTTCATTTTCTGTATCTGTTTTTGTGAGCCATGTAACTACTCCCCTTATGGAGACAGGCCCTATAAAGTAATTACTCTGTCATTGTTTCAGGTATATTAACTTAGCCTTCTGCAGAGCTTTCTACTGCTTCCAGCTTTGATGAAATTCAGAATGAATTTCTTTACCCCCCTACTAATATAGTATTGATAGATGATGCTGATCTATTTCACACCCTGACATTGTTTTCTGTTTACACAATTTTTCTAGCCCTTTACAGACTTCTTAATTTGTCGGTGCTGTTTTTTCCAAGCACTTCTGCTGCTGCTCCAAGTATAGTTGCTCTGAAATGATCAAATGACCGAATGATTGATTGCTAGATCTTAGGATGTGCATAGGCTGTTGCTTCAAATGCCAATTTGGACTGGATGAGTGAATGTGCATGCATGTGTGTATGACTCCCTCATAAAGGAACAAAAGAGGCAATTTCGTGCCTTACTCATCAATCTGTTTCTTATATGTCATGAACAACAGGCATAAAGGTCTTCGCTTCTTTCTGTTCTCCCTTGGCAATATGTAAAACTAATATTGGCTGAGCATGCTATTAACCTTGAGTTTAAATTCAGCATGCTTAATCTCTTGATTAATGCCAAGATTAATGCCCAGCAGCAAAGGTTGAAAGCTTAAATGTTTGTGAACGCGAGCATGAAATGAAATCCTAATAACCAGCACAATGATTTGGATTTATGGGCTGTGTTGGCTGCTAAAGATAACTTGGAAATGGTGTTGCACAGACTAATTTGTCAAAGTGGGCACTGAGAAAGAATGGGCGATTTGGGTTGCAGGAGAAAACTGGAATTGAAGAAAACATAACTAACATTTTGGGACAGGTCAGGAGTATCTGCAAAATATTTCTAGACTCTTACCTGAGAACACCAACACACACCTTTTAAATGTTCAGCTTGCTTGCTATAGGAAATTGCCTTCTGTCAGATAACATTTTTTGGCAGTAAATGGGGGGCACGATTTATGATCATGTTGTTTTCCATTTGTGAGTTCCACTTTTATTTGTATCTTTTTCATCTGTTTTTGTTGCTCTTATTACCGGAATTCTAAGACATTCTTAGAAAAAGGATTTTAAAAATAAAAGTCCTGTGTTTATAGCACAGTCAGCCTACCTGATCTCTCAAACTCTCCCTGCAACCGCTCTCCTCTCTCAAATAGATCTTATTGGCACCCCTCTTTGTCTGTAAATTTCAGACCTTGCAACCTGCATAGTGAGAATTCTTGACCTTACAGAAGTCAGCCACAACAGGATAAGTCAAACCCAACCGCCCCTTCCTCCTGGGAGTTACCTGTGGCCGACAGAGGCTTCAGGACGCTCCTTCGTCTTCAATGTGTTTCTCATCAACAAACCTTTAATACAGTCTCTTGTCATTTCTACTGCATGCCAATAAAATAGTTGTAAAGTTTTTTGTTTTAAACTTAATTTATGGGACCTTTCACAAGGAAAATATCAAACACATGAAAGAGAAGGGTGTAACAAACCCCCATGTGCCCATGACTCAGATTCAACAATGGTCATTTCATGGGCAACCTCATTTCATTAATAACCTCTACCCTCCGTTATTTTGGAGCAAATTTCAAATGTCATGTCATGTGTGAATGTTTTAATATGTAGCTTCCAAAGAGACTCCTTTAAAATATGTAACTCCTCATTATAATAACTAATACCATTTCATATAAAAATTAACACAGTCCCTTAATATCATAAAATGTCAGTTTAATATTCACATTTTCTAGGCTGCCTTATCAATTAAAGTTTATTTATTTGAAACTGGGTTTCAAGTAAGGACCATAAATTGCAATAGTTGATCCTCTGAAGTCTCTCTTTAATTTTAGGTTCCCATTCATCTCTCTTTCTTTTCCCTTGGGACTTTTTGTTGAAGAAATCTTTTTATTTGCTGTAGAGAATTTGTCACAGTCTGCACTGTGTCACATCCCCATGTTGTTGTGTAACCTGGCTCCTGGCTCCTCGTATTTCCTGTAGATTGTGGGTTAGATCTGAAGCTTGATCGAAGTCTGGCTTAAATTATTATTATTATTTTTTTACAAGACTGCTTCATTGATGATATTATGTGTCTGTCAGGAGGCACATTAATGCCTGGCTGTCTCTCTTGCCACTGATGGTCAGTGCTTGGCTTCACTGATTCATTAGTGGTTCCTTCTTAATCTATCAAGAATACTTCTGTGACGAGAACTTACTCTTTATCTGATATTTGGTTACTCTGAGGGATAGTTCATGTAGGAAATCTTTATTTCTCTCTTGCTTTCCTAGCATCTTCCCCTGTGAGTTGTACTTTATTTGTTTACTTATATGCTTATTGGTTTTTATCATCATTACTAAGTCACCGATTGAAATATATTTGATATGTTCAGTCAATTTCATTATCTTCTTTCTGGTTCTCAAATTGTCCCTTCTTTGGCTAGAGGGAGCTAATTTGTATCATCTTCTGAGTCCTTTTGACATGACTCTGGTAGTTTTTAATAGTTTTTTGTTTGTTTGTTTTTTGCTACCTGGTATGACAAGCTCTTCCAGTTTCACATTATACAATTTCTGTCCTAGATCTGGAATCAGCCATTTCTGTAAGGACCCCTGATTCCTCTTAGTGAGAAGTAACACTTAGAGACCACTACCTGTGTGCCAAGGGCCTTCATTGCTATGGGGTTTTTCTGGGTACAGGGGATATAACTGCAAACAGAAAGTCAAACATTCCTCATTGTTATGTTTTGTAGGGGGAGACAGACAATTAAAAGGTAAAATGTATATCTTTTAGATTGCAGTAAGTACTACAGAGGAAAAACAATAGGAGATGGGATGCAGAAATGCTTATGAAGAATGATGGTGTCTGTTGTAGAGCGATCAGAAATGCTGTACTGAAATGAGAGGATGATGTTTGACACCAGGAGGTGAGAGAGTAAGAGGTGTAGATGTCTGGCAGAGTTGTTTATTTATAAAGCAGACAGTGGGAACAATATGTACAAAGATCCTGGGGTGACCATCAACATATAACATTAAGACCAAGTGCAAAGAAAATAATCCCAAAGAGATTCATCTGTTTTGTTCACAGGTGAAATGTTGCCTAGCACATGTATTTATTGAATGAATGATTCTATTTAAGGCTTTTGTTTGTTTATTCTGAGTAGTAACTTCTTCCAGCTATTACCTTTCTAATTTTGAAAAAACATAAAATTTGTAACATTAAAATTTGTGACATGGAACAGGCATTTTGAACACTCATTAACAATTTTAATATAATGTTCTTTAATATTATATGTATAAGGGTGTACAGGGGATCACATTAGACTATTAGAATAAAATAGCCAATTATATTAGAATGCACGCTTTCTGGCTCATCTTTTATTCTTATTATCACTCAGCATTATTTACCTGGATCTATTATTCAAGCAAAATTACACATTAACACAAAAGAGAATCTATATCCCTGGTCTCTACAATGTAACTACATCTATAAATTTGGCTATTGAAGCGTCCTCAGTGTGGCCACAGATTCGATGGGGCCGCTTTGCCTCTCTGCAGTGTGCAGCAGGAAGTATACCTAGTGAGAGTCGGTACAGGAACATTTCTATGCATTATCTATGTGGTTGACTACAGGGGAATTCATCCGCTGCCTCTCCTGTGTAAAGGAAAATTGATGGTTTTCCTACAGTGATTTGGAATAGATTTTTTCAATGGACACCCTCTTACTAGAGCCCCACTGGTTTTGAGCCACTTGGGAAACTTACTAAAGCTTCTCTTTAAGTTCTGCCCCTTCCCTAACATCCTGAGCAGCCATCATGGCTGTCTTGGCTCTCCCTTGTACATGGTAGGACAATATTATAGGAAACAACAACCTGATTGCCTGTCTGGATCTACCTTCTCCCTGTGTGGTCTAGAGTGTTCCCTTCAGTTTTCTATCTGCTTTCTCCTCTCTGAGGTCAAGGTCAAGCCAGCCTTGCCTGCCTCAGTGTACAGTTGAAAGGTTCTATCAAAATGATGAAAACAGGTAAGGTCACATAAGTGGGAAAGAGAATTGTTATCATGAATATCTTTAGTGTCATGTTTTTAATGTATTCATTCACTAGTTAGCATGTAATGATTGAGCACCTACTCTGTGCTGGACACTAACCTCAGCTGAGGACAGAGCACTGAACAGGCGAACTGAAGCTTCTGTCCTCAGGGAGTCACATCGGACGGGGCAGCAAACAGTTGTAAACCAATACCTAAAATAATTTCTACAAGTGGCGAGTGCCCCAAGGGAAAAAAGAGTAAGGTTGTGTAGCCAGGCCAGTAGGCCAGGGAAGACTTCTCTGAGTAAAGTTGGAGCATAGTGTGGAAATGAGGGAGTGATGCCTGGAACTGTCTAGAAGGAATTGAAAATGCAGATGCCCTGACATATAGGGTTACTAAGTAATATAGAGGATACCCAAGGACACCTAACTTTCAAGTCAACAATGGTTTTTTTTAAAACTATGTGTGACATAGTTATACTAAAAAATTATTGTTCATATAACTTTTTTGTGTGTGTGACAGACAGAGAGGGACAGATAGAGACAGACAGACAGGAAGGGAGAGAGATGAGAAGCATCAGTCCTTTTTGCAGCACCTTAGTTGTTCATTGATTGCTTTCTCATATGTACCTTGACCATGGGGCTTCAGCAGACTGAGTGACCCCTTGCTCAAGCCAGTGACCTTGGGCTCAAGCTGGTGAGCCTTGCTTAAACCAGATGAGCCCGTGCTCAGCTGGTGACCTCGGGGTTTCGAACCTGGGTCCTCCACATCCCATTCCAATGTTCTATCCACTGCGCCACTGCCTGGTCAAGCTAAAATTCTAATTTAACTGCATGTTTTGTTTTCCCACACATAGATGCCCACCCAGATGTGACAACCCTCCTGAGTAGGAATATTCTGTTTGGCGTGCAGGGAGGTTTTTGTATAGAAGGCAGTTGCAGATCAGATTCTGCAGGATCTTGCTATACATTCTGGGTTTTATTCTGCGTGCAAGGAGGAGCCACTGCCGGGTCTGAGTTAGTGTAGGCTATGACCCAGTTTAGGCTTTAAAACAATCACTTGCTGCCCATACCCATGCTGGGGTGAGCTGTAAGCAGGGTGGTTGTTACGGCTCACAGAACTGCCATGCAGCTGGAGCACAGGAAACCGTTCTGAAGGATTTTATGGAAGATGTAGGCAGTGGCGCTCTGATGTGGAAGACTGGACGGTGCTTGTGGGACTACAGGAACCAGGTGGTTCTACTGGACTCCTGGAAGACCAAATGCAATAATGCGCGGAGAGCGCTGAGCCTAGTGCTTGGCTCCATAGATCGTGGCTTTGTTCTTTGTCTCCCCATCTGCCTCCTACACATCCATTTCTAAAAGGAGTTTGGCCGAAATGGAAATTGGCTCAGTTGTCTGACGTACAGGACCAGTTTAGATAGCTAAACCATTTACATGTGTAGTTATCTTGTACCATTTACTTTGCCTTTTTTTTTAAAAATTTAACCAGAGAAGTAAGAAGTAGGTCAGGAGTAAGATGGGGTAGAGAAGTCTTCCTTTTTTTTTTTTAAGCACACACTTTTTTTTTTTTTTTTGTATTTTTCTGAAGCTGGAAACGGGGAGAGGTAAACAGACTCCCACATGCGCCCGACCAAGATCCACCTGGCACGCCCACCAGGGGGCGACACTCTGCCCATCCGGGGTATCGCTATGTTGTGACCAGAGCCACTCTAGTGCCTGAGGCAGAGGCCACAGAGCCATCCCCAGCGCTCGGGCCATCTTTGCTCCAATGGAGCCTTGGCTGCGGGAGGGGAAGAGAGAGACAGAGAGGAAGGAGAGGGGGAGGGGTGGAGAAGCAGATGGGCGCTTCTCCTGTGTGCCCTGGCCGGGAATCGAACCCGGGACTTCTGCACACCAGGCCGACGCTCTACCACTGAGCCAACCAGCCAGGGCCTTAAGCACACACTTTAATGAATGACTTTATTTGATACATCATCAGTATAACAAATGTGTATACATGAATAATATGTATAATCAGTGTATCAAATGAATAGATGTCAACTGTGCCAATAAATATCTATATAACCAAGTAGCCCAACAGGATGATGTAAAATTATCTTTTTCAGATTTTACAGCATAATAAGATTATTAAGAGGTCACCTGAGTCATCTCCTTCATTTTGTAGGTGAGAAAACTTGAAAGCCAAATGGTTGCAGGTTATGGTGCTAGTTGTTTGTAGCGTTGGGCATAGAATCCATCAAGCCGAGTTCAAATGCAGTCCTGGTTTACCCTCTCATGTCCTTCACTGACATTGGCCTTGACGGTGGCTCTGACAGGTGCTGGTCAGAGGAGCGGCAGGTCACCACTGTCACCAGCCCCTCTGCTCACTAGTGGGCTTGTTTCACCAGTTTCTAGCCACTGTAAGCCTGGACTTCCTCACGTGTAACCTGGCGATATCACCTGGTGTCATAGGGCACCACAGGAATTAAATGATTGGATGCTTATATAGTAGAACTTCTTTAGAAATATGCAGATTAGCATAAAGAAGAAAATGAAAAGAACCCATAACATCATCCTCTAGAGATAATCTGACTTTTCTTAAGCATTTTTCTCATTTCATTTTGATTGCGTCTCCCCATCTGAAAAACACAGCATGAAATTCTATGTCAGTGATCCGATCCATTAGAGCAAAGCACCTGACATTAATCATGAGACAAGAAGCCATGACAGAGCCTGATCTTTATTCTTTCAGAAGAATTGAATGTTACTACAAAGAGTTATGCCAATTCTAAGTACATGTGTATATATGTTATGTCTCCTCTAGTTTTTGCTGTGATTTTATTGTATCTTTTTCCCCTTTAAATTCCAGTTGGAGCTGTGTACCTATCTGCTAGCCGTTTCTTTTTCCCCTGAGTATAATGAATTGTCTATCCTACAGACCTTGAAACTGACCTACTTGAGCTGTGTTTAGGGACTTTGATTCACATTGCTCGTGATGAAGCCGCAAAACCTTCTCAGAGCAAAGAAGTTTAAATTATTGGGTGGAGGGAGTCAAAAATCAAATTAGTAATTTTATATCTCCTCATTCAAGAAAAAAATTTACAGAACCTCTTCGTGTAATGTGCATTAATGTTCTAAAGGTCTAACCTGGCTGGTCTTTTTCTGTTTCTGCTACCTCTTCATTGTGGTGCCTGAGGCCAGTGCACTAAAAAGATTAGTTTCCCTCGAAGAAGCTTTGCCTTCAAATCCAAGGTTATTTGAGTAATGTTTCTGTTCCTCCTTCTGTGTGTTTTGCCACGAACTCGGATGGTTTTCAAGCCTTGGACTTGCTGTGGTGATTTGTGGACTCTTTTAAGGATAGGCAGTTCCTACCCTGGCAGAGGGCTTTGGGTGGGGCTGCCAGCTCACAGGAGTCAGGTGGGGCTGGGGTGGACAGTGGGAGGGTACCAGGCCACAGCCCTGTGTATGTGCACCGAGGGCGAACACAAAATCCTGGCCCAGGAAAAGGGCCCAGGGCCACAGATGGAAAAGCGTGGCCAAAACAATGAGTGAAAGAAGGCAGGAGCATAGGCGGACATAGGCTACGGCAGGGGTCAGGAACCTATGGCTTGTGAGCCAGATGTGGCTCTTTTGATGTCTGCATCTGGCTCACAGACAAATCTTTAATAAAAGAAATAACGTTAAAAATATAAAACATTCTCATGTATTACAATCCATTCATTTCCTACCACTCATGTTCATGGTTGCGGGTGGCTGGAGCCAATCACAGCTGTCCTCTGGGACAACACCAAATTTTTATTGGATAATGCGTAATGTACACAGGTCGTTGCATGGTTATCATGGAATTACATTTAAAAATATGTGGTGTTTATGGCTCTCTCAGCCAAAAACGTTCCCGACCCCTGGGCTACGGGGGTTCAGAGCTCCAGGAGAGGAGATGGTAAGAATGATTTAGAATAGAAGAGCATCCAGATCAATAGGACAATGTGCTCTTTCTGGGGCCATGCTTTCTTGGTAGGATGTTATACTGGGGTGGGGGGTGACTGCGGCTTCCCTAGTGGGTGCTATGCTGGGGGGTGACTGCAGCTTCCCTGGTGGGTGCTATGCTGGGGGGTGACTGCGGCTTCCCTGGTGGGTGCTATGCTGGGGGGTGACTGCAGCTTCCCTGGTGGGTGCTATGCTGGGGGGTGACTGCGGCTTCCCTGGTGGGTGCTATGCTGAGGGGTAAACTTTGGTAAAGGAGTGTAGGTAGATCAGACAGAAAACAGGGTTGATTTATTAGCCTTGAGCAAGACTTTCCCAGAGTGTTATTAATGACTCTTATTTAGGAAAAGGTTGCCCATATGAAGGGTGTTTCACACTGGAGTTGTCTCCAGTGCTGGCTTTCTTTCAATCCTGGTAATCCTCTGAGGTTTCAGAAGATGGTTTTTCCTCCCCTCACCCCATGGGGAAATTGGCTTAGGTGTAATTTAATTATCTTCTTAACCAGTAATCCTATCACTGTACAAAAGCAGCAACGTGAAAAACTCACCTTCCTCATTCTGAGTCACGATGTTCATAGTGGTTTTTCCTTCATTATGAGTGAATATGTGACACTAAGATTCCTTGCTAAAAACTAAAACACACTGACTCCATTTTCCATACTTTCAGAGATGCCCTTGAAGCCTTACCAAGCATTATCCAGTCATGGAGAGTAACAAGAACTGAAATAAATGATCATTTTCAAAGAGGAATTAAAGCCTTGAGTATTCCGTAGGGAAGTTCTATTTTAAAAGAACACCTTGGACAGTATTTACATCAGAGTGAGCTTCTCTGAGCAGAAGATGGAAGGAGGGAACTTCCTTCCCTTCAGTAGTATCTGGTCTCACGAATGTTTCTCCTTCTGATTGATTTTCTTTTTTCAAAACCTTGGTTAATCTTTCTCTGTCATGCCATTCTCGAGGAAATGTTTTATCCTGACCCGTTGCTGTGTCCGTGTACTCATCTGTTTAGTGTGAGGTTGATGCCAGTCTGTGCCCTACTGGCTTACCCTCCTCCTCATGGTGTGGGGCTGAAGGTCTCAGTCAGGTCTGCAGCCCTTCATGTTATCAATGCGCTTTACAGGAATGTGTTAGTGAGTACATTTGCAAAAACTTAACTTGACCTAAATGACTGAGGCTAGCCTAGCAATGCAGGTGCAGAGGCGTGCCATGCGAGCGGTGCCAGCTTGCCGTGCCGCTGGGCTTCATCTTCTTACTTGCTTCTTTTCTGCTGGTTTTCGCTCATTTTTTCTCATTTGTGGAGCTCCAGATATTGCCTTTCATGGTGATATTGCGGGAAGGTCTCAGTAATTAGACACAGGCATCCAAGGCAAGTTAGTGTGTTGCCTTCTTTTATGAGTAAAATCCATTTTCGCGTTCCTCATGCGGAGTCCTTCGGAGCCTCTGAAGTCATTCACAAATACGATACAGTCTAATTCACTTCAAAAGAAGATAAATTTCCCGTCCACGGTCCCACCCTCCCCCACGCCTTGCCGCCCTCTGCTATGGCTTCCACGTCATTTGCAGGCAGCTGGCTTGATGCAAACCATCTAGTTATTTTGATCTTAGGAAAAATCACCTTGCTTTAAGCCCAGTTTCTAGGTTAGTGAAGCTACTGTTTCTTTGAAACTCACCCGCAGCTGGAAGACAAACTATCTTGTTTGACTCGACGTTCCTCACCCAGGATACTGTGGTCTCACACGGGTCCCTACTTTCTCCGCGACCTTCCAAGGACATCCCCCCATCCTCTTGTTTTGTTCATTTCTGTAGAACCAGCTGGCTGTAGGAAAAAAGTATTTTCAAGGGCTATATATTATCCATCTTTAATAATCTCATTCTGTATTAGTAAGTGGGTGATATGCTGTCTTGGAATTATATGGCTAGTTTTGAATAACAAGGTCAGCCATCAATATGACTCAATGCCTTTTTATTTTTGAGATATATATATATATATATATATATATATATATATTTTTTTTTTTTTTTTTTTTTACTAGAAATTGTGAATTTGCCCAGTGTTCTTCAGTAACCTTTGTTGAGGAGATTCCTAACCCAGCGCTTTTCCGCTCCCTTCCCTCCTCCCCCAGCTCACTAAACTCTGCGCATTGATAGAACAATCCATCTTCTATAATGGCTCTCACAAAATCATGGAGGTTTTTCTTTTTTTCTTTTTCCTTTCATCTCTTTCTACAATAGTTTTTACCATCTTATCCCTTGTGGTAGCGTTAACAGCCAGAAAATGAGGGAGAGCCTCGATCAATTAGCCTTATGCCATCCGTGGCATCCCTCATCCTGACATAAATGATTGAGTCCTGTGGCTCAGATGCCAATGCGGATTCCTTTCTAGATGTGCCACAGCAGGTGACAGAGCATTCCTGTCCTTCGGCTGAATAGTCAGGGGAGCACCTTTCCATTCTCATTCCCCTCAGGGAATGTTTAAGTACTTTCACTTTCTGCCAGAAGAACCCCCTCCTGGTATAGAAGGGTGGGATCCAATGATGAAGGATTCGTCACCATAAAATACTATGAAGTACAGATTTAGAATGTAATCATGTGTACCTCAGGACCTTTGCTGGCTATTGTTTTATCCGAGAGTGTCCCTGTCTCTGATTGCAAGCTAAACGCGTAGGGTTCTGACTACTAATAATAACCCACTTAACTATAATGCTCACAGCTCGAGAACTGCTCAGTGCCTTGTATATATGTACATTAATGCTTTACAGGTGAGCCAGCATACTGAGTGTCTCTGATTTCCATTTTTCAGGTTGAAAATTGGTGTCCTCATTTACCTTGGAGAGCAAAGAATCCCTACGAAGAAGCTGATCATAATTCATTAGTAAGTGATTTTGGAGACCTCTTATTAGGGTCTCTGATTGGACCCTCTGATTTGGGTCCAATGCCAAGTGGTACATGTAGAGTCTTCTAGAAGTGCCAGCTGTAATCTGAAATAGCAGTAAACTGAAGAACTTCCATCCCTAGTCCTGTGGAAATTTCAGTGAGCGGATCAGTTAACCAGTTAGCGCAGGGGTCAGGAACCTATGGCTCACGAGCCAGATGTGGCTCTTTTGATGGCTGCATCTGGCTCACAGACAAATCTTTAATAAAAAAATAATATTAAAAATATAAAACATTCTCATGTATTACAATCCATTTATTTCCTACTGCTCATATTCATGGTTGTGGGTGGCTGGAGCCAATCATAGCTGTCCTCCGGGACAACACCAAATTTTTATTGGATAATGCTTAACGTACACGGGTCGTTGTATGGCTCTCACAGAATAACATTTTAAAATATGTGGCGTCATGGCTCTCTCAGCCAAAAAGGTTCCCGACCCCTGAGTTAGCATATGTTTATTTAGCAGTTCTCCCGGGGCTGCTAAATGACAGGCTGCTGATGTGAAGTAGGACCTTGTGCCCGATATGGAGGTGCTCAGTGATCTAACGAGGGTGGTGGTTGTAATAGTGACCAGACCTGTGTAAATGCTGGGATATAGACCAGTGGAAATTAATGACATGGTGATCTCAGCCTGCAGGGATGAGGCACTATTGCAGAGAGATGAATTTAAAGTGGGTTAAAAGTGTCTGATGTGCAGGGAAAAGGTGCAAGTATAAGAGTGAGGCATTTTCTGCAAGTGGAGCATGGTTCAGCGGGACAAGGCTGTCAGGGTTTGGGTGGATTGGGGTGAAGGTGTATTGGAAAAGTAGCTAAGAGAATTGTGAAAGGTTGTATATGCCACATTAAAAGCTGCAAACCTTTTCTGTAAAAGGCCAGATAGTAAATATTCTCATCTTTGTAGGCCATAAGGTCTCTGTCACAGCTACTCAATTCTGACCTGTAGTACAGAGGCCAGCCATAGACAAGATGTAAATGAATGGGCATAGCCATGTTCCATTAAAAGTTTATGTACAAAAACAGGCAGTGAGGAGGGTTTGGCCGAAGACCCATAGTTTAATCCTGGGTTATCAGAGGAAATTGCTGAGTCAAGGAAGGACATGATTCGATGAGCAAGAATAGACTGTGCTGACTGCTAAAACCTGGATTCAGTTCAATGGTGCATGAGATCAATACCAGTGTTATTATTTTTTTCTGTGATTTTAATTATTGGTTGTATCCAATTGTCTTACAAATGCATTCTTCCTGGCTTTTACATAATTCTGGCCTGGATTTTAAATTTTATTCTGTTATGATAGGAAGATGTTATACCCGGCTTATAAATTCTTTAGAAGATAATGAACTTTTTTTTTGTTTCGACTGGGAAAAAAAACTGCAAGAGGAGCATATATTTCCCTGTTTAATTTTGTGGACAGAAGGAGGCGTTTGGCAGCCTCCACAATACCAGGCAGCCTGCTAAGAACTGACTTCAGTTTCCCCAGGAGTCTACTGCCCTGTGTTAGATTAAAGTGGCCAGTAAATTCAGGTGCAAAGAATTTCAAGGTACATCAAACATACTTATTATATTGTAAAAATACACATTTTACCATAGCTCAGGGCCTTGCAGTGACTGCGCTTTCTTTCCCAGTTTCTAATTTTTTAAATGATGTTCCTCATGGCAGATCCACGGTCAGGGCCTTTGCTATACAATTTGCAATTCTGGGGCCTTAAAGTAAAGCCATGCGGCGGACAAGGCTCGCTTTTGCAAGCCCTGTGTTGAATCGAGCACCTCTTTCAGGTTTTCAGATGCCATCTCACGAAAGCCATCCCCCCTCTGGCTTTTCATCTTCCACTCATTTCTATTAAATTTCTGTTTCCAGGCAGAAATCCGTACGGATTTCAATCTTCTCTACAGCATGATGAAAAAGCACGAGGAGTTCCGGTGGATGAGGCTGCGGATCCGGCGCATGGCCGACGCCTGGATCCAGGCCATCAAGTCCCTGGCAGAAAAGCAGAATCTTGAAAAGAGAAAGAGGAAGAAAGTGAGTTTTGATTCACTTCGTTCCGTTAGATGCTTGCTTTCTTTTAAAAGTTTGATTTTGCTTGGAAACAAGACTAAGAGAAATGTCACGCCTCGGGGGAATCTGCTGTCTCTGGTACTGCCATTTTGGGGTTTTTCTTTGAACCATCTGACTCTCTCTCTGTCAGTGGTGTCTAGAAACTTACCCTTCTTTTCTCTACCTGAATACAACCATTGAGAACTTCCTGTTACATCACTATGACAAGTTCATACTATTGGAGTTTGTCAGCTTTGGGGTTGAGCAACTTGGTGCTTTTGCTTATATTGTTGAGAGAGAAATATACTATAAATTAAACTTGAGCCAGTTTGTTCAGGTTTGTGAGGAGTTGCCTGGAAAACCTGTAGAGCACTCCTGAGCATGGCAAACCCTGTATCCTATCAGTTAGAGACTAAATGGCCGTGGCTTTGGATGAACTGTTTTGAGGATGAACAACTGAGCAAAGTAAGCAACAGGTTCCTATACTTAAAAATAAGTGGAAAATTAGTTTGATATTATTCCTAATTTGACTAATTTGATATCCTCAAAAAAGAAAATACAGATATACTTCCAAATCCTAAGCCACAGATTGAGGCGTCAGTTCTGCTTGGACCCCTTGAGTTTATGAGACAGCAGGACCAAACGTCCTGGCACCAGAGAGTCCTCCACGGCAGAATATGTGGTCAGAGATCCAGGTGGGCTTTACCAAGAAGTAAAGAGTATTTTCTTATAATCCTGTGCTGTAACCTGCAGGTTATATTGCTAGGTGAAGAAATGTTAGGTGGAGAAAGTAAACATTATTTTTAAAGGGGAGAGAGAATTTATTTATATGTCCATACCTCTATGTAGACAATAGATACATATATACACATATACCTATATTGTATATACAATATACATACACACTTCATGCTCATATTATTTAAATGGTTAAAATGGTAAGTTTTATGTTATACTTCACCAGAAAAAAAGGGAGGGTCAAATAAGGAGAGGGAGGGAATAGTGTAGAGGCAACAGGTATAGAAACCAACTTCTCTGAATATATCTTACTTTATAGATTTGATACTGGAATCATTTTACATAAGTATAAAATTACAAGGAATATAATACAAATGAACTTACTGCATATACAGTTTTACTACAAATGCATAGAGAACTATTTTTACTGGCTTTAGAATATGGTAGGTTGAACATTTCTGATGTGATATCACAAAGGATAAAATCTGAAAATATATCTTTGAATAATTTTCACTAGTCATGTAGGAGGAAGTGGTGTTGATATCCTCATTCTGAATCAATTGTATGTATTGGAATGAGGCAAGTAATTATGTTAGTGTCCTTGAAAAGTAGGATTTTCAGTGAGTGAGAGAGGAAATAACAGATGTCAAATGGATAATATTATGTAAAGACACCATAATCCTGAGTCTGAATTGGAAAAACCAGTATAAACTCATGATTAGTTTTATCCTTGAGGAAAAACAAATTTTCTAGCTATGTCCACTGAATTCAGTTATAGATAGTAATAATCTAGAGTTACCTAGTGTCAGACTCTGATCTTTAAATATCATTTCCACTAAATGGTATAAAGGGTTCTTAGAAAATTGGCTGATTAAAGTCTGAGACAGAAGTTGTATGTGATGAGGTTGGAACACCTTGTCATACCAAAAAGTAAAGAAGCTATCAAAGTCTACTAGATTGTGTCAAAAGAATTTATAGCCAACTTGAAAAACCTCTTGTTGCCAAGGTGAGACAATTTAATAATTAGTAAGGATAACAACTTCAATTTTTTAAAATATATTAAATATACTTATGGCCATGATTTTATAATGATACATATCTATATCATTATATCTACATCTGTTTAGATACAGATATACATATAATTATATATAGAATTAGATATATTTTCATATATAATATATAATAATAATAATTATATATATGTATTTTTTTAAGTTCTCATTGGTCATTACTAGAGAACACTAATGAACAGTTTTATTTTTAAACTGGTAAATAGAGGGGAAGACTGAAGTGTATTTACCAGGTGCTTTTTTTTAATGTAAACTGTTTTTCAAAGTACTCAAATAGTTAATATGGGATAGTTTCTCTTTATAGAAGTATGCCAGCTAATAAGTGCAGGAGGAATGAGAGAATAGACCATTTAGCCACCCCTGATGGATTAATGCATTTAGTTACGATCATCAATAGCTGCTAACACCACAAAGTGAGATTGTTCCCACCAGTGGGAGGAAGTGCACGCACCACCTATGAAGTAGTATTGCCAAATAAACTGAATATGAATTTGGTCATGTCTGTAGATCTAATTACTAATTAACCATAAACGCAGTCAGCAAAATTCAGAGTGTGAGAGAGACTACTGGAAATACAACCCAATTTCTTTGACAACTAAATTACAAACTCCTCACCCCCCCAGGAGGATGGTTGGGCGCTACTGTAGGTTAAAGATGGCTAAGAGATGTATATATAAGGCAATTACAACTCTTCACTTTATTTGCTTTCTAACTTGAACAACTACAGTTAAAAAAAATAAGGGACATGAGCAAATGTAAACACTAATTGGGTATTGGATAATATTCAAGAATTAATAGCTATTCCAGGGGTGTGTGATCTTTTACGTGAGGTTTGTTTCTTTTAGAGCTACAAATGGAAATATTTGTAAATGAAAACATGATGTCTAGGTTTTCCTTGAAGAGAAGCTAGAGAAAGTGAGGGTACACATTGAATAAGATTTGGCCTGACCTTTGGTGGCGCAGTGGATAAAGCGTCGACCTGGAAATGCTGAGGTCGCCGGTTCGAAACCCTGGGCTTGCCTGGCCAAGGCACATATGGGAGTTGATGCTTCCAGCTCCTCCCCACCTTCTCTCTCTGTCTCTCTCTCCTCTCTCTCTCCATCTCTGTTTCTCTCTCTCCCTTTCTCCTCTCTAAAATGAATAAATAAAATTAAAAAAAAAAGATTTGTCACGAGTTAATAATTATTGAAGTTACGTGATGAGTTCATCAGAATTGACGTTATTGTCATTTCCGCTTTAGTATGTATTTGAAATTTTGTGTGTTAAAAGCATAAGGATATTCCAGCTGTGGGAAAAAGCCCAATATTGTTAAAAGATAATTTATTGTCCTGGTTTAGCCTCCTTTAATTTTGACTTTTCAAATATATCCTTCTTTTAAAAAGGAGGATTATTTGCCCATACCTCACTCTCATAGCCACACCAAGGGTAGCTAGCTGTTTTCTAAAACAATGAAAAGTCAGTTGTTGTTTTTTTAACTTCTTAGATAAACTGCTTACCCCACACTGAGATTTCATTAGAATGTAAACATAGCATTAGAATTGGTTGATCGCCTTTTATGTGTTTCTGTGGAGTTTGTACTTGGATCAGTGGGAATCAATGTATGCCTGTTATTTTGTTTGTTTGTTTTTTCCAGGTCCTTGTTCACCTGGGGCTCCTGACGAAGGAATCTGGATTTAAGATTGCGGAGACAGCTTTCAGTGGTGGCCCTCTTGGTGAATTAGTTCAGTGGAGTGATTTAATTACATCTCTGTACTTACTGGGCCATGACATTAGGATTTCAGCTTCACTGGCTGAGCTCAAGGAGTAAGGAGATTACTTTTCAATTTTAAAATCAGAATACAAAAAAGAAATTGTAAACTCTTAAAGCCCTCTATTAGTGTGTAATTTCTCATGGAGGAAAATGAAAGTGATAATTCACTAAACAGGAGATAAGAAGATTATTTTCAGGAGCTAAATACATACACTGTGAAAAGGATAATATGTTTTCATTGTAGCTACAGGCTCCAGAGGCTTCATAAATGAATGCCAGAAAATTCAAACTAAGGGCTTATTCTTTGCTATTACAGGTGCTTCCAACATCTGCAGCAGAAAACATTATTGACTTTCCTAATTCCCAGTCTCTTTGCTGAAATTCATACCATTTCCTACTCAACATCAAGCTTTCTAAACCTTGAAACAGGGCAGGTTCCTGTTTATAATTTAATTTGGATAGAATGAATTTCCTGAAAGCTCTGATCCAACCCTTTTTCAATTAGCCAGCTTTCAGCTCTGAGTCTGTTAACTCTACCTGGGTTTTCTGTTTCACTGAAATTTGCTTGTAGCTTTAGGCCTTCTCTTAATCTCTTTTAGATTGACACAGCTGGCCAGGCAGAAATGCTTAGCACCCGTTAACTTTAACTGCCCATGGAAATTTTCCCACCTACCAGCCAAGTCCATCGTGTTGCAATATGTCAAATGTTCCAGAAGAAACACCTTGAATGAACGTTCTACATTCAATGAATGTTCCCCCACCTTGCTCCTACTTTACTATTCAAGATACTGTCAGAGAGGTCACATGTATTGGGTCCAAGGTCCACACCTGATCAGTGGCAGTATTGAGATGAAAGCAGTATCAGTAAGATAATATCAGCTGCTATTTGTTAAATGTTTTCCATATGCTGAAACTGATAAGGGCTCTAGTGACAGCAGCAGTTTCAATAATTATGACAACCATGAGGACTATTAACAGCTCACATTTGTTGAGCACAGATACTAAGCAATTTATTTGTTTTCATCTTACTTAGTCCTTAGCTCAAACCTGGAAGTAGGTGCTGTTGTTTTCAGCATAAAGATGAGGAAACTGAGGCTCAAACCCAAAGGAATTGTTTAAGGTCACATGGAGAATATGTGGGAGGGCCAGGACCTGAGCCCTATGTCTAGCTGACCCCAAAGCCTGTACTCTTGACCTCTGTACTTACTACATTGCCCCTCTCAGATCTAGATAAACCCAACGTCTTCTGAACCCTTAAATCACTACTCTGTCCCTTTAGCACGCTACCTCCTATGGCCTCCCTCCTGCTCACTGTAAAACACACTCAGTACACACCCTGTGCAGTGGATTTGTTCAAGCAGTTAGCCACATTCCTTTAGTGCCTTCTGTCAGCTGGTTTTTGGTGGGGGATATATGGAGATGGCCAGCATATGTTCAAGGAGAAGACAGTCTTTTGATAATTATAACTAATACATTATGTAATAATTACACTAATTACAATGTGATTAGCACTAATTGAGATGTGAATGCTAGAATATAAACACAGGAAGTGAAAAAGCTGTATGAATCTTGTTCTCCACTGTTATTTAGCACCTAGAAAAGGGCCGGGCACCCAGTGGGCGCTCATAAGTACTTACTGAATAAATGAGAGATTAAATGAGTGAAGAAATGAGTGGGTGGGTAAAAAAAATGAAATACTGTTGGAGCTGCTGGGGACGGGTGCTTTCTAGGGAGGTCAGGAAGGGCAAATGAGGGGTCTGTCAGGCAAAGACTTAGTTTCATGGTCAAGGGTAACTCTGTAGAAGTCTGTAAGCACTGGTCGGAGAGACAGATGTGTTTTATTTAAGAAGATAATTGTGTAAGCAACATAGAGCAGTGGTTCCCAAACAGGCCTGTGCCTTAGAATCTCCCAGGGATCTTTTTAGACTCCCAAAGCCCAGACCATATCTCAAACTAGTTGCAACCTTTGGGATAGGACATAGGCATAAGTATCTTCTGATGCCTTTAGTTTATTCCACAGTGCAGACAAGTTTGGAAACCACTGGATACAGAATGGAGACCAGGAGTTGGGAAACTGGCTCAGCAGGCCAAGTCTAGTCCTGCCTGTTTTCATTACTGAAGTTTCATGGGAATTGCACCCGTTGTTTATGTATTGTCTGACTCCCTTCATTCTACAATGGCAGAGTTGAGTGGTTGCCATAGAGAATATGTGGCCTTTCAAAGGTGAAAGTATTTACTGTCTGGCCCTTTACAAAAACAAAACAAAACAAAACAAAAACCCACCTCAAATTCTTAGGAAGAAATTGCTTATAGGGAACAGAGCTGAAGAACAGGGTGCCCAAGGCATTGGCATGCAGGAGCAATAGAGCTGAAGTAGAATGTCCATCCATAATTTGGTGAAGGATTACTGTAGGGCATGAGCAGGGATAAAAGCCTTCAATGGTGACCCACTTTTAGGTGAATGGCAGGACCTTTAGTAGTTTTCTGTCACATGTGAAGTTGGTGTATAGTCAAGTACTTTGGCTCTCTGAGGACAAGTGTGGGTTTGTATGGGTGAGTGGAGAAAGGGTAGTGGAAAAGTCTAAGCCATAGTCCCAGCCCATAATACAGTCTAGTCAGAAGAAACAGTTGGACATAAGACAAAAAATGAGGAAACAGCACAAGACAGTATAGGAAGAAGTTTCTGCTCTAAATGCTAGAAACAGTAGAGGTCAGAAAAGGAGGTCAGTAAGGCTGGAGTTTAATAAGATATTAAACAAGTAGTCACTGAGTAGCAGACACCAGGCACTTCTGTTGATGCCCTATTTAACCACCCAGAGAACTCCTGAGAGGATGCTCCCCAGTCTGGCTTTGCGGTGGTTTTTTTGTTTGTTTGTTTCAGAATGAGTAAAAATTCTGAGGTTGAGTAATTTGTCTAAGACTTTAATAGCTGCTAGATGTGAGACAATTTCAGACCCATAACTTCCTGGCTTTCAAAGGTTTTCTTTGTATACCACCATTCGCTTTTGCAAGAGTCAAAATTAGGGTTCTGAATGGGCCTTGATGGGTGAGCAGAGATTGGCTAAGCAGTAGATTGGGAAGGGCCATGCCTTTTCCCTGCTAAGGATTCTTGGGTGTTCATTTGCCTATTAAACTTGCTATGTACGTACCTTGAAATAAAATTTTCTCCCCTCTCTTCTGCCCTTTCTCTAGAATAATGAAGAAGGTTGTAGGAAACCGATCTGGTTGCCCAACTGCAGGAGACAGAATTGTTGAGCTCATTTATATTGACATCGTAGGACTTGCTCAATTCAAGAAAACTCTCGGCCCATCCTGGGTCCATTACCAGTAAGTGCCGCATGCTGTTCTTAAGTTTGTAGTGCTTTTTATTTTTTTAAAACAAGGTTTGAATGGTTGTAGGTTAAAAAAAAAACCTATCAAATATCTTCTGAACTATGTGGAGTATGTTTGCTATTCCTAATTGAAATTCAGGTTCTTCACAGTAACTTCTTACTTTCAAGGGCTATTCATTATTTTCATTGATTTCTTTTGAGAATAGAAGTCGAGTGACCAACCTCTTGTTTTACTTTCCCTAGTACTTAGCCTTCTTCTCTCAGTATGCCTACAATAGTCTCATCTGTTTAATCAAATAATGATTTAGATAAAATATGGACAGTGTCATTTCTTGTGTTTCTTAGGTTTGAGATATTAATTCGTTTTTCTCCGTCTTTTCCCGTCAGTTTTCTTGTCATTCTTGGAAGAAAAAGCTGGGGAAATGGCTAGTCTGACTGCTGGGTTCTCACACTTTTTGAGATCAGCTTCATGCTTAGTGTGACTTGAGTGCATGTGGTCCTCAGTGCTCAGTCTTTATTGTTTAGTAGAAGAGCTCAATTTTTTCCTGGATGTGCCTGTGGGACCAGAATTCAGTATTTGAAACAAGTTTACATGATGGATTTTTTTTTCTTCTTTTATAAATGAAAGGAGGGTAGATAGAGAGACAGACTCCTGCATGTGCCCCGACTGGGTCCACCCAGCAACCCCATGCTCTGCCTATCTGGGGCCATGCTTGTAGCCGAGCTATTTTTAGCACCTGAAACAGAAGCTCCATGGAGCCATCCTCAATTCCCAGGGCTAATGCACTTGAATCAGTCGAGCCATGGCTGCAGGAAAAGGAGAGAGAGAGGAGGGGGAGGGGTGGAGAAGCTGGTGGTCGCTTCTTTTGTGTGCCCTGACTGGGAATCAAACCCAGGACATCCACACACTGGGCTGACACTGTACCACTGAGTCAAACGGCCAGGGCCACATGATACATTTTAAATAACATTGAATTATATAATGAAGTTTATTAATTTTTCAGGTTTTTTTCAATCTTTCTGAAAAAGGCTTAGTTTGATGCTACGACTCCACCACTACTTTGAACACTAGCATGCATTTTTAACAGTGAGAGTATCTACCTCTCAGCCTTCAATAGGGAAAAGTATCTAGTTTGAGTCTAATACTTATTAAAGAACAATAATGTGCTTTTTTTGTTGTCTTCCATTGATTACAGTGATACTGGCTTTTACTTATCATTTATAAAATTTCCCAACAAATTTTAAAATGGTGAATAAATTTAAATAAACATCTTTAACAATGTCAGTAGTGCATGAATTTGGGTATAGATCTTGAAGTTAGTGCCACCTTTATCAATGTTAGTAAATCATTCTCTAAAGAGAACACTGAAAATCTTTAAATTAGAATGACTTGAAAACCCCTCCATGTGTTCCTTTTCTATTGATTTTCAGTAAAGAGATTTTTCTTTTCATGTGCTCTTTTAACCAATAAATGAAATTATTAAAGGCCTGAACTAGGTTTCTTCAATTCAGGTTAATTTATAATTTAATATTATTAGCTTTCCTCTCCAAGGTTATGTCAGGTAGGAAGTCCTTTGGAATGGAAAGAAATGAAAATTTGAAGTATCGAGATTATTCTCAAAAACACAAGGAAAAAAACACTGCTGTCGTAGAATTTCTTTTTCTTTTTTTTTTAAGTGAGAGGAGGAAAGATAGAGAGACAGGTTCCCACATGCACCCCGACTGGGATCCACCACCACCACCCCCCACCCCCCCCCACCCCCGCACATCTGGGGCTGATGCTCAAATTAACCAAGCTATCCTCAGAGCCTGAGGCTGACACTTGGACCAACCGAGCTATATACTCAGTTCCCCCCGGGGCCAACACTCAAACCAATCAAGCCACTGGCTGTGAGAGGGAATGAGGGAGAGGAGGTGGAAGGGGAGAGAAGCAGATGGTTGCTTCTCCTATGTTCCCTGACTGGGGATTGAACCCAGACATTTACACTCTGGTCCAACGCTCTATCCACTGAGCCAGCTGGCCAGGGCAGAATTTCTTGCATTAGCAATGATTTTCTCACTGAGCAGTAAAGTGCTTGTGAGCAGAGAAAAGGAATCGATTGAGAAGAAACCTGTGCTTTTCCTTGCTTTTGGGTATCGTCTCATAAAATAGCAAAATAAAAATTTGGTTTGAGTCTGGGTAGCACTCTACTTTCTGCATCAAGATTTTCCTGGTTTGGGGTTTGCTGTTTTCTTGAAATCATGAACCCTAAGCCATCACATTTGTTGTCACTTAAATGGAAATAACCATCTCTCTTCTTGTTTAATGAGCCATGTAAGTAAACAAACCTATTTTTTTTTCTTTTAATCTGTAGCGTTAAAAATAAAGACAGGCAATGCTGTTGTCCTCTGGCATTTTGCAAATGGCAGGCATCTGATAATGTGCAGCAGACGTGGGGCATGCGGGCCCCCTGAACTCACATATTCTCACCATCAGGAAGGGCTGTTTGGATGGGAAAATATTCTCCCTGGTTGTATTTAGGTCAATTGAAAAGGACGATTTCATTATTAAAATGGTCACTGTTGGTTTGTATTTGATTCTTGTCGGATGAAAAGATGCCACCTCAGGGGATTGTATATCAGAGTATAATGTTTATCCCCCCTTCTTTTAATAAATCATCTGCGTTAGTGATATTGGCTGGCAGGAGGCCTTTTAGAGTCTTAGCCCTGCGGACTCTGTTGTCATGAAGCTGAGGTTGCATCAGAGGGCAAGCAGGTCTTCTAAAAACTGTTCTTGCCCATTTCTTTCCTTTTGGAAGATCAGAAATTACCGGGCTGTGTGCATTTGTCTTGGTCAGTGGTAGATGGTATAAATTCCATTACATGTAAAGTTATCTTCTGATTTTTCATTTAGGGGCAAACCCTTGAGTTATACTGATTTTAGAAAATGTTGATCTTTGTAAAATTCTGTCCAATTCATGTAGGGACCCAAGAAACTCAATTAAATACCTATTATTAAATACCTATATGCGACTAGTATATTGTTAGGTACTGCAAAACTCATACCTGTTTTGCTTCATAAGAGACATGTGCTGAGCACTGAGAACACACGAGACAGTGAGATGCACACAGTCTAATATATACCATGTTTTACATCAAGCTCCAAAGTAGGAATTAGGCCCTGCCAAGGAGGTTATAAGCGCCATCTCGTCACAGTGTGGCTTAGAGCAGAGAGACTGTTCCATTTGGCGTAGCTGCAGGAATCCCTGATTGGAGAGGGCCAGCTGCTTGGGCAGCAAGGCAAATATCTTTTAAGTCATCAGTCTGTTTCTGATGCGCCACACACACAAAAGACATTAGAGGAAGGGCATAAATGTTAACACAGCACAAGTGCAGTTCTGAAACACACAGATGTAGAAGGTGATTGAAGAAAGAAACCTGTACACTATGCCTCCTCTGTCATAGACAGAGATCAGTCTCCTGC